>NC_044036.1:283689098-285053502 GCF_901765095.1 Microcaecilia unicolor
CTTAGCCAGTTAAGTGTTGTTGAATATTAGCGATTGGCCCCACCCAAGCAATTTAACCAGTCAGCGGCTGGCTAAATCATTTTGAATATCGGGCAGTCTATCTCTGAACACTTGAATTGGTCTTTAAAAACAGAGGCAAACTGTTTCTGAGTTTCCCCAGACTTGACTGCTATAATATGGTTTACTCAGGTATCCCCTCTAGGCTCATGAAGAGATTACAATTAATACAAAACTTTGCTATTCATCTTCTTAACCATGCCTGTTGCTCTAATCATATTACCCCATTATTACATCACTACCATTGGCTGCCTTTACCTTTTTGCACAAGATTTTGATGTTGACACACAAGGTCCTCTACTCAGACATCATCGTACCTTGTTGCCCTTATTTCACCTTAAACTCCTTCCAGGCCTATATGTCCAGCTCTGAACTACTGTCTTTCTATTCCCTCTGTTTCTAAATTACATCAAACATTCACCAGACAGAAAGGGTGAAGACTCAGACCTAATGGAGGTCAGATGCACAAATGGGCAGCAGCTCGGAATGGACCAAGAATGAGGTTTTGGGAGAGGGGCTGGGTGAAAGGGGAAGGGCTTGTAGGCAGGCCCAAGTAAGTTTGATAAATATAATGGAAACAGATTTCTTTTCCACAAATCCAGTCAGCTTGAGGCTTTTCTTCAGAACCACCTTTCTTCTGGGGATGTGGTGGGGTTGTTGGTGTGTCTCTATCAGTAGACTCATTGACAAGAATTAGCAGGCAGGACCGCTATTTCTCTTTTCTTAATCTTTACCTTTTTAAAGAAATCTCCCCCTATTACTGTGATTGCCTCCCCCCTTTTGCATTAGGGGTCTAACAGGAAAATGTAAATGATTTTTTTTTTCTGTTTGGAATGGAAAGTGGAATATTTACAAGTTTTCAATTAAGATGTTAAATTGTACAAATATACAATTTAAAAGGGCCATACTATCAGAACCCACAACCTTCAGTTTGAGAGACTTCTAGGTGATTATTTCCCCTCCCTTTGTACAAGAAGGGTGGAACAAAATTTTTCTTCTAAGATCAGAAGCTCTACAAGGTGCAAGGACTCATGAGCTGGTGATATTCAAAGCACTCAAAAATAAAATCACTGCTGAACTGCCTCCCTGCCTTTAAGGGACCAGAAGCAGCTAAATGCTGATGCACAGGATGAAACATTAGGGCTGTCTAGACATAGAAGGCAGTAACTCTTTCATCATGGTCTATCTTTTGAGGGCAGAGACCTGACTCCATATCATAAAGAACAGGCTAATGTAGTTGGGTTTAACATATTGCATGCATAGACTTGTCATTTTGACTTTCTTGAGAAACTCGGTACAAGAAGAACCACTGTTTTTGGTATCAATAAATCAGAGCCAAGAAGCCAAGAAGGAAGGAAGACTTTGTTCCACCTTTCCTGTTCAAAACTCTTTGCTTATATTAACAGTATGACTCTTAATTCACCTTAAATGTTTTCTCTATAAAATTAACTGAACGGTGATTAAAAACAAGGAGGAGCTATTGCTCTAATTAAAATCAACTCTAATGGTGAAAGACGACAGAGATCCTTCATTCATCAAAATCCAACTAAAATATCTACACAGACACTATGGTTCTCTTACTAACATGAAATCAGGAATCAACCATTTCAGGTGGTACTGTATCAAAGATGGTATATCCTTTAGCACAGGAACCTTATTTACTTTCTTAGGGGTCCTTTTACAAAGGCACGCTGAAAAATGGCTTGCGGTAGTGTAGGCACAGGTTTTGGGTGTGCGCCAATCCATTTTTCAGTGCGCCTGTGAAAAAGGCCTTTTTTTGCCTAAAATGGACGTGTGGCAAAATCAAAATTGCCATGCGTCCATTTTGTGTCTGAGACCTGACCGCCAGCCATTGACCTAGTGGTAAAGAATCTGTGCGGTAATGGCCTACTCGCATCAAATGCCACTTGACGCTCGTTCATTACGAGCATCTGAAAATAAAAAATATTATTCAGATGCGCGTATTGGATGCGCAACAAAAATGAAATTACCGCAAGAGCCACATGGTAGTCAGATAGTAACTCCATTTTGTCACGCGTTGGGCATGCGTGGATGCTTACGCAACTTAGTAAAAGGCCCCTGTGTAATGTTTCTGTGTCTACTTTTTTCTTCTTTTCTCCCTCTCCCTTCTTCTGTGAATTCTGATATACTCCACCATTTTGCTGTGCTTTTGTATTAAGCAAATCAATAAACTAATGTTAAATAATTTAATCAAGATTTTATTTATGCACCATGATTGTATGGCCAAAGAAGCATTTTGAAGAAAACCGAATGAGGTTCAAATGAACCAAAACCAATCTTTAGCTCTATCCCTTTGTAAATTTGCAAATCAGCGGGGTTCTAATTAGAATATATCCCTTCACATCTACAGCTGTGCTTCTCAGCCCTCTCCTGGAAGCACATCTAGTCAGTCAGATTTTTAGGAATAATATAAAAAATATAAGCATGAGAGAGACTTGCATGCCAGGGATTTTCAACATGCAAGATTATCTAATGCATATTCATTGTGTCAATCCTGACAAAGTGACAGACTAGCCTGCTTATAATCGAACGAGAAAAACGCCCAAGTTCCGACCTAAATCGGGAGATGGACGTTTATCTCACAAAAACGAATAAAGCGGTATAATGGAAAGCCGATTTTGGACGTTTTCAACTGCACTCCGTCGCGGATGCGGACAAAGTTGATGGGGGCGTGTCAGAGGTGTGGCGAAGGCGGAACTGGGGCGTGGTTATCTGCCGAACAAAGATGGGCGCATTTCACCGATAATGGGAAAAAAGTATGCGTTTTTAGCTAGAATTTAGGACACTTTTCCTGGACCCTGTTTTTTCACGAATAAGGCCCCAAAAAGTGCCCTAAATGACCAGATGACCACTGGAGGGAATCGGGGATGACCTCCCCTGACTCCCCCAGTGGTCACTAACCCCCCTCCCACCACAAAAAAATGATGTTTCACAACTTTTTATTTTCACCCTCAAATGTCATACCCAGCTCCCTGGCAGCAGTATGCAGGTCACTGGAGGAGTTGTTAGGGGGTGCAGTGGACTTCAGGCAGGTGGACCCAGGCCCATCCCCCCTACCTGTTACAATTGTGCTGCTTAATGCTTATTAGTCGTCCAACCCCCCCAAACCCACTGTACCCACATGTAGGTGCCCCCCTTCACCCCTTAGGGCTATAGTAATGGTGTAGACTTGTGGGCAGTGGGTTTTGAGGGGGATTTGGGGGGCTCAACACACAAGGGAAGGGTGCTATGCACCTGGGAGCTCTTTTACCTGTTTTTTTGTTTTTGTAAAAGTGCCCCCTAGGGTGCCCGGTTGATGTCCTGGCATGTGAGGGGGATGAGTGCACTACGAATCCTGGCCCCTCCCACAAATAAATGTCTTGGATTTATTCGTTTTTGAGCTGGGCGCTTTCATTTTCCATTATCGCTGAAAAACAAAAACGCCCAGCTCACACATTGTTGAATAAAACATGGGCATCTATTTTTTCCCAAAATACGGTTCGGTCCGCCCCTTCACGGACCCGTTCTCGGAGATAAACGCCCATGGAGATAGGCGTTTTCGTTCAATTATGCCCCTCTAGGTGTGTCTCCAGGGGAAGTTTGAGAAGCACTGAACTATAGAGTGGCTACGGCCAGCAGGATTCCCCATCAATTTCAACTCAGTAGGACAAATTGAGCATTGCTCCAATTCATAGACTAAGGAAGGAGGAATGCCCCCCACCCTTGGTTGGATCATGGGACCGTGGGGTCAGCAGTTAGTTCTCTTCAGTGACTGACTTTTCACTGTGCATCTCTTTATCTCTGAACATCCAGGATGCTGAAACACGGTGCTGATCTTATTCTGACTTTCCTTGAGAACAGATGCAACAGTGCACTCCAAACACCTCCCAAAACATGCTGTCACATCCTTCTCTAGAAATGCAGGATGCTCTACTGATTGGCAGGGTGGATTCACAGCTGCACATCATTCCTATTACAGTAAATACAATTATTTATCACACGGCAGCATGTGAAAATGCTTGTATTTGCTGATGGTGCAGACATCAAGGCAGAAGAACATTATGATGAACACAAAGGTTAGAAAGCATTAGCCTAAATGGCAGTTCTGTATACTCAAGGGACCAATATTTACTCAGAGGTCTGCAATTCTATCTCCCAACAGCAAACACAATTTGGACAACAATCAGAGAATAAGGGTTGCAGGGAGTGCAGAGGTGCTACAGAATCAATCAAGTATGGAAGAGAAAGATCATAAAACTGTTGGAAAGCTTTTACAGGCTTTCATTCAGGAAAAGGGCAACTTTATCTCCCTCTTATACTAAAAAGAGAAATCTATATTTTCTGTGCTGCACTTTAGGTAAAACCCATCACCATCAGTCACAGAAGGGAGAACTCCCAGTCACTGATTGACCAAGTTCATTTTCTTGAGCAATAGTTTCAAAAGACTTGATAGCTCCTACCCTAAACATTTCAGCATCACAGAGGTTATTCTACAATGGCATAAGCTAAAATGATGAAAGAGTGTAAAATCTGATCGGGGGCTGCTTTTGATGCAATGAAGTCCTTGGAATCTGCCAGGCATTCACAAGCAGTCTTCTCTTCTTCTCTCTCTGATGTGGTTGTGGATATGGCATGACACACTGAGCCCCATCATTTGTCCTGGTACAAGAACTTCTGTGAGTGGTAGCTGACAATTCTATAGAGAAATACCAAAGATACAGAAGACTTAGGTGCACAATACAAAGAGTATGGGAGAGGAATGTTGGAAAGATGAAGGGAAAGGGAAGGAAGAGAGAATTTGCATAAATTGTACATCTCAACAAACCCCTTTTCTCCCAATTCATACTATCCTATCCTGTCTACCCTCTCTTATCCTAATCATACATTATCAAGCTCAACTTATCATACACTACCAAGCCCAACTTTACAATGTTTCACTACTGTTTTTGAAATTTCTATTATATAATTTTGTATTTCAAATTACTATGTAAGCCGCATTGAGCCTGCATTGTGTGGGAAAGCGCGGGGTACAAATGTAATAAATAAAATAAAAACATATACTTGAAAGGGATTCATGGAAAATACATTTCATGCAGACCAAAGCTGTTGTGAGATGCAAAGGATGTCCTAGGTGAATGATGACTGAACATCACCTAAGTGGATGGATAAAAAGGAGATTAATCAAATAAATTAAACATTAAACATAAGAAAAGGAAAAAATGATTCATGCAATGCTATGGTACATTCCCTGGGATTATTCTAGGGATGAGGGAAATTGTTTGGTTTAAATTTGAAAACCACAGTCCAAGGGGCAGAGGCATCAAATAATCAGACTTTGATCCCAACAGGCTGTGAACCAAATCATATAAGGGGTCTTTTACTAAGATGTACTAGCATTTTTAACTCACACTAAAAGTCAGCTAGTGCTAAACACTGAGACGCCCATAGGAATATAATAGGCTTCTCAGCGTTTAGTGCCAGCTGATTTTAAGTATGAGCTAAAAATGCTAGTACATCTTAGTAAAAGACCGCCATAAATTTGGACCATTTACAGCGCTTGAATCACCATCCATAGCAAATAAACCCTATTAAATCCATAAGTACAGAGAAGATCAGACTCAAACCACACCAAAGGTGACCAATTATACAGCAAATGTCAATCAACTGGAAATTAACTGAACAGAATTTCCATCCCTCGCTAAAATGCTACATGTCTATCTCAATAGGAGACTATGGACTTTTCTTCCAGGAACTTGTCCAAACATTTTTAAACCCAGATACGCTAACCACTATTACCACATCTTCTGGCAAAGAGTTCAAGAGATTAACTATTTATTGAGTGAAAAAAATATTTCCTCCTATTTATTTTAAAAATATTTCCATGTAACTTCATTTAGTGTCCCCTGGTCATTGTACTTTTTGAAAGAATAAAAAATCAATTCAGTTTTACCTATTCTACACCACTCAGGAGTTTGTAGACCTCAATCATCTCTTTTTGAAGCTGAAGAACCTTAATCTCTTTAGCCTTTCCCCATATGAAAGAAGTTCCAACCTCTTTATTATTTTAGTCACTCTTTTTTTTGAACCTTTTCTAATTCTGCTATATCTTTTTTGAGATACAGTGGCCAGAATGGAACGCAATACTCAAAGTGAGGTCGCACCATGGAGAGATGCAGAGGCATTATAGTATTCTTGGTCTCATTTATTATCCTTTTCCTAATAATTCCTAACATCCTGTTTGCTTTTTTGGCCGCCACCACACACTGGACCTATTTTCTTCAAAATCCATGAAGTAATTGTTTCAGTTCTTTGATACAACTTGATAGTTCCTTATCATAATAACCATACCAAAAGCCCACTGCTTAGGATAATAACTTGCAGTTGTCCAGGGCGCAAGGCATTAGTTGCATATGTTCCCATCAGTCACTGCCAATTAAATCTTCCTTATGCCACCTTTTCTGTACATTAGAAATGGTTTATGGAACATGGTCTCTGCTTCTATGCTTTCTGAAATTCAGTTTGTTGCTACATAAGTTTTATGTGGGTGGGTTATTATGGGGGAAAGTACGCAGTAGCTCTTTTGTGTTTATAATCTCATCTCTAGGGACTAAAATTTATTTAAATGACAGTATCCAGTTTTTCCTACATTTGCACCCAGCTCTGGAACACTTTACCTAGAAACATTAGAACTGCGAACACCCATCTAAAATTTCGAAAAGACCTCAAGACTCACCTCTTCTGGAAAGCCTACCCAGCAGACCCAAACTAATTCATGAACAATGCATCACATCTTTCGATCTAAGAAATGAACAATACCCCTTCCACATAATCCTATTACTTCAAACTGTATGAATTTTACCACTCAGTTATAAATAAGTGTACTTCTACCCTTATCCTACTCTGTATTGCTCACTAGAAGCTGTAGTCCCATCTCCGGAGACTTATCAGCCTCATTGGGATTACTTCTCTCTATATGCTACTATATATTCGTCCCAGAGTTGTACTCTCTTTTCCGGAATCTTATCAGCTTCCTTGCACCTACTGTTGTTCTATTTTCTAATCTGTATATATTCCCAGAGTTAGTACTCTCCTCTCCGGAACCTGTAAGCCACATTGAGCCTACTGCTATGTGGGAAAATGTGGGATACAAATGTAATAAATAAATAAAATACTTTAGAGCACAGATTCAAATGGCTGGCCCTGACAGTAACAAACGGGAGCTACAAATACTTAACTTTCTGTGCTGGCTCTGATTTGCTGATACCAAAAACAATGGTTCTGCTTGTACCATTAAGTTTCCCAAGAAAATCAAAATGACAAGTCCATGCATGCAAAAGAGTAAAAACCAAGAACTAAATTAGCTTGCTATTTGTGAAAATGAGTCAGGAATCTGCCCTCAAAAGATGGGCTATGATGAAAGGGTTATTGCCTTCTATGTCTGGCAGCCCTAACATTTCACCTTGTGCATCAGCATTCAGCTACATTTGGTCCCTTAAAGGTCACAAAAGATTTTATTTCATAGTACTTTGAATATCACCTGCGTCTAAGCCCTTGTGCTTTAAGGGAGTGGCTCCAACAAGCCACTGATACACATAAAACATGAGTACAACATAGATAACTGAAGAGCAGATCTTCAGCTCTTCAGTCCATGCTATATTCATGCATTACATGTATCAGTGTAATGTGTGCATGGAAGCTCTGCTGAACAATAAAAATCAAGCAAAACTTATTTTAAGGCAGTAAGACCATAATAAAAGGTGTCCCCTTTCAATTTCATAAACTGCAATAATGCAATAAATAAGGCATATTAAAATAAAGGGTAGGGGAAGGACTTCTGAATGTAAAGCTAAAGGTAGAATTTGTAGAAGCAAGAAAGAGGCAAGATTTTGATCAATGCTTTCATCTTCCACTGAAATCTAGAGGTTTCACAGAGCCCCATTCCTACTGTGAGACTCAGTAGGTTGGATTCTACAGATTTGCATATTCAAATTTGTGCACATGCCCAAGATGGGAGTGCTCACTAATTGTTTAATGAGCTCAATGGCATCAATAATTGGGTGCTAACAACCAATTACTGATATTATTTTGCACTCATTAATATCTGCATGCACCTCTGGCTGCATGCTAGTCTACAAGGCAGTGCACCTAACTCTCATAGCACATATTTCAAAAGAGGGCATGCTTGGCAGGAGCATTTATTTATTTGGATTTTGCTCACACCTTTTTCAGCAGTAGCTCAAGGTGAGTTACTTTTGATATTTCTCTGTTCCAGGAGGGCTCATAATTTAAGATTGTATCTGAGGCAATGGAGGGTCAAGTGACTTGCCCAAGACCACAAAGAGCAGCAGGGGGATTTGAACCAGCCATCTCTGGATTACAAGACTGGTGCTTTAACCACTAGGCCACTCCTCCCTTGACTTATCAGGGGTGTTTCAAACATTTGTGGATGTATCAGTATCAGAATACTGGGTCAGTGCGTCTAATTTGTATGCCAGCATTCACACCAGGTTTTAGCAGGTGGAGGTCTGGTGCCCAGAGTTAGGCTCCAGACCCTTGCTTAAGTGCTATTCTATAAAAGATATGCACTCTTTACAAAATAGCACTTAGGGCCTTATTCTATAAAGGTTATACTCCTAAATTTATGAGCATGATTTATGCTCCTAAATTTGTGCTAAATCTATGAGTGTAACAGGCCCTGAATTAGGAGCAGAAATTTAGGAGCATAGATTACACTCGTAATTTAGGAGCATAACCTTTAAAGAATAAGGCCCTTAGTGACAATTTTCCAGCACCTAATTTTGAGTGCCGTTTATAGAATCTAGCCCACTGTATGTGCAGCTTAACATAGGAGCCAACTCAACACAAATTACTCCTCCTTGCACACATTGAAGGATTGTGCTCAATACTGGAGTACTCAAATACCCACTGTACCCAAAGAACCAGCACTTGTGTGTGTGTGTGTGTAAATTTATAAGCGCAGAAATACATTTTATTATGAATCTATTCTGCCAATAGCCACCCAGGGAAAGCAAGTTCCATATAACAAGGCTCTCCCCTCTCTTTTTACCACAAGGAATGCCCTATTGCTCAATTAGAATGGCTAAAGCAACCAGCTTATTAAAGGAATGAGTGTGTTATGCAGTAATTTATGTGCTGTATTTATAGCAGATTTTATGCAGGGATACAGTAAAGCTGTTCAGTGCTTGAAATTTACTGTTCACCTGGGCCTTCTGAGTAAGAGGCCTCCACTTTATCTTATTCACTATGTGGCCTAAACATTAACTCATCAGGAGCCTAAAAGGAGACCAGTCGGAGAATGTTTTCCAGAACCCACCGACAAACCATCTGTTACAGAAATCATGTAGGAAGTATTTCCATTTATTCATGCAATGGGTTTGACTGAGGGTTTACAAAGCGTAGCATCAGTTTCTGTTTCTGGACAGACTGCTCCAGGATAACTGTGGCAGGCTGATTCTTTCCTGAATTTATCTCTCAGCATGCCTGGACTATGGACTTGCAGTTCTGAAATGCCTTGTAGAAAGTGGATTCAGGCGAGCTGCAAGATAAAACCAGGGCTGGAACAGCCTGTCCTTGTTGGCATGGAGTAACCTACAACCTACTAACCTACAAATGCACTCGATCTGCAGCCCCTCCCTATGTTCCTACCCATAACCTCCGCTCTCAAGACAAATCCCTCCTTTCAGTATCCTTCTCCACCACCGCCAACTCCAGGCTCCGCCCTTTCTGCCTCGCCTCACCCCATGCTTGGAATAAACTCCCTGAGCCCATTCGCCAGGCCCCCTCCTTGCCCATCTTCAAATCCTTGCTCAAGGCCCACCTCTTCAATGTCGCCTTCAGCACCTAACCACCATACCGCTATTCAGGAAATCTAGACTGCCCCAACTTGACATTTCGTCCTGTAGATTGTAAGCTCCTTTGAGCAGGGACTGTCCTTCTTTGTTAAACTGTACAGCACTGCGTAACCCTAGTAGCGCTCTAGAAATGTTAAGTAGTAGTAGTAACCTGATAAATGCACCAGGGACTGGGGTGAGCACAAGTAGAACAGATCTCATACATGAATGATCAATATTCACATGAATCAAAATACACAACACACAAGGGCTGTCACCAGTGTCTTATCCTTTGGAAACCCTTACTGCTGATTAAGTAGCCCATGGAGTCTGAATATTGTGTCCAAAAGTCTCACTTCCCAGATGTTTACATATGTTCTGTACAGCTAAACTCAAGCACTGTACCAGCATTCAAACTAAGAATGAGAAGAATAAAACTTTCTGAGACTTATTGCTGAGAGGGCACTTTTCGTTCCATGTTTTCAAAACAGAGACCTCTTTTCTAAAATAAATGAATTCTTCACACTTTGTGATTTGTTTTACACTTGTGGTTCCTAATAAGTACTGAAGGAGGTATTCCCATTAATATAAGCTGACTGGACTCCTCTGGTGTCAGAGGCACCAGCCTACAACTCTCAAAGCTTTGTGCTGTCCTGGTGATATGAAGGAATGGTCTGTTCAGTGTTGTATCTTTCCATGATAAACACAGTCCCCCTAAGTCAATTTATAGAATGAGGTCAGCTGTATGCACTACTTAATTTAATAATTGGCTATTAATTGCCTTTAATCTGTATTAATTAGCACTAATTAGCACCAATTAGCAGTTGCACATGCAACTGCTCTTAGTCACTATTCCAGAAGTTGTCTGTGCAAATCCTATCACACAAAACTTCTAGGGGATATGAATGTGGGAGGGGCATGGGCAGGTCGGAGACATACCTAGGAGTTAGGCATGCAGGTTATTGAATATTAGGAGTTACGCATCTAACTTAAGCCAGGTTTTGACATGGCCTAAAGTTAGGCATAAAACTGCAGGTTTAGGCTCGTATCCTATAATATCAGTTCCACATAGAACCGCCATTATAAAATTCATGCTCAGTGCGCATCATTCTGGTGCCTAAACTTTGGTGCTTTTTCTTAAATCTACCCCAGTGAGCTCCACTTTTTTTATGTTTCATAATTTTTATTAGTTTATATTAAACTTAAACAGAAATACACTGTTAAGTGAAAAACAGCCACAAGAAAACATTTTTACATATTCCATTAACATTACTCTTAAATGGCTTCCTTAGACCTCTAAAGAGTTGGGGGAATTAGAATAAGTGAAGACGCCTCTGTATTAACAATTTCAATAAATTATAAGAAAATAATGACACCGCATTCTCAATCTACTATTTGTTATCTCTACCGTTGTTTTGAATCTAGGAACAACTTAAGCTGATCAGGAACATAAAAAACATTTTTAGTACTGTTAAACCTCACAATACATTTACATGGATACACTAACAGAAAGGAACCTCCCAATTCCGTTGTTTTTAATCTCATTGAAAGAAACTGCTTTCGCTTTTGTTGAGTCACTTTTGTTACATCTGGGTACAACCATATTTTTTCTCCACCAAAATTGTGATTTGTTGTTTTAAAGTAAAGTCTCATTACAGCATTCAAATCCTGTTGAAAAAGAAAAGTCACCAACAAAGTCGCTCTTTCAGTGGCAGTTTCTATTGACTGTTCCAAAATCGCTGTTATATTTCCCACATCCAATTCATGTCCGGGTTGAACCTTTGTTACCTCATCTGTTTTTTTAATCGTATTAGGTATGAAGTAAATTTTTTCTAATGGAGGAATCGCTTCTTGAGGATATTTTAAATTTTCTTTAAGAAATCTAGCAAATAAATCTTGGGGAGATACCCCATATAATTTAGGAAAATTAAGCAAGCGCAGGTTCAATCTCCTATTGTAATTTTCAATATTTTCAAGTTTTCTCCTAATATCCACATTATCTTTTATCACAGCAACTTTAAATTCATTAGTTTGTTCCACTTCCTTTTGTAAACTCTCAATTTTCTGTGAAAAATCTTGTTTAGTCATTTCAACAGAGTCTTTCAGTTCTTGAATCTTATCACCTAGGGATTTTACCTCTCCAGATGAATGTAAAAGGGTTTTTTCCATTTCTAGCAGTTTCAGCCATATTGTCCCCAGATTGATCTCCGTTTCTTTCCCAGCAGATTTAGCTGTTATTGGTGAGTCAGTCACCCCACTAGGACCGCCAACTTCCACACTTCCGGTGTCCGTCGGTTTCTCCTGCCGACTCACTCCAACCGCTGGGCCTGGAAAGATCTTCGAGAACGGCGGGGGGGAAAGAGATGTTTCACATTCCGGCGAGAGTTCCGCTCCACCCGACTCTCTCGCCAAGGAGTCCACCCCGCTTACTGCATGAGAAAGAGCGGGGAAGAAGCGCTCCAAACCAGTTCTCGCTGGCGTGGATGTCCCGGTAGGTGGGGGAACTACCCGGACTACTCCCTTTCTTTTAGAATGAGGCATATTTCTCAGCGAAAACAAAAACTAGCAGGACTGGCTGGAGCGATCTCACAACACGTCCGCTCTCGGCGCCATCTTGACACGCCCCCCAATCGAGCTCCACTTTTAAGTGGGTTAGAATGACATTTATCTCACTATTCTATATATTTACATTGACATTTGATCATTATGTTATAGTTCTTCTCTTACTATAAGATAAGCTTTCTATGGCCAACTCTGCCTACTGCTTGAGTAAATGTGGTTAACAAATTTTAAGGAATAAATAAATGTTTAATCTGTCAGCAAGGTTGTTCTGAGGACTTCTACCACTTCTGAGAACACAGACTTGACAATGAACAGGGGGAGGTGCATGGGTGGAACATAGGCATGTCAAACAAACACTTAAGTTATAGAATACTGTCATTTACATGCTAAATCGCTGCATTTATGCCTGCTATAGACATGATATAAGCGGGTGCACCTAAATGTTGGCATGTAAACGCTGATTTATGATAGTGTTTTACATTTAGCATCCTTTTTAGAATTGCCCCATTAGTGTATGGGGAGAGAGAGAGAGGTAGAGAGACAAAGGTTGAGAGTGGAAAGGGCAAGAAACAAAGGAAGCAATATGGGCAGATATAAACCACCAGATTTACCTAATCTACCCAATGCTTCACCCACTGCCATATCTCCAGTGTGAGATTCAGTCCAGCACTAGTAAGGAGCTTATGCATTTGTCCCAAGCCTTCTTGAATTTTGTTCTTGTTCTACTGCAGCTCCTCCTTCTCCATTTCCCATATTCACTTTGAAGCTGTTGTATGTATCTATTACCCTCTCTACCTTAAGATATTCATATCATAAACCCTATGTACTTGTACAAATCCTATGTACTTGCCTCAAGCTTTATTGAATTCAGATAGTCTTTGAGGGGCATTTTCGATATAACGTCTAGATTCGATTTTGGGCATTTTGCTGAAAATGACCAAAACTCAAGTGGTGTACATGACCATTTTTGAACCTAAAAAATGTCTGTTTCGAAAATAGCTATTTCCGCAATGTTTTGTGCTCAGTTTGTTATTCTTTTAGGATCATTAAAAAATTAAAACTCCAAGTGAAAAACAAACAATTAGGATGTAGGAGGAGCTAGCATTCATAGTAGATTGGCCACACAGACATCCCAGCAGAGCAGTTGTGCTCTGTAGGGGACACTGCAGTGGACTTCACATAAAAGATCCCAGGTACACATCTAAAAAAAAGCCCACCAAAAACCTACTGTATCCAACTGTACACTACTACAATAGCCCTTATGCCTGTAGGTGTCACCTATACATGGGTACAGTAGGTTTTTGTGGGTTCTACAGGGCTCACACTTTCCACTACAAGTTAGAGTGGGATATGGGCTTGGGTCCCCCTTCTGTACAGTGCACTGCACCCACCACTATGGCTACTCCAAGGACCTGCTTGCTGATCTAATAGGAATGGCTGTAACAGCTGACGCTGTCATAGAGGCTGGAATGTACTGGGTTTTTTTTAACATCTTTGGGAGATGGGAGGAGGTCAGTGATCATGGGAGAGTAAGGGAGGGGTCGTGCCTTAATCCCTCCAGTGGTCATTTAGGGCACCATTACATGACTTAGTTGTGACTGAAACAGGTCCAGACCAAAATGATCAACTTTTAGTCCTGGACATTTTTGCTTTATTCCCTTATAGCAGAAAAACATCTAAGGTGTGGGAATGCTTAAATCCAGCCCCTGATGTACCCCCTTGTGATTTGGATGCATTGCAGATGAACCACATATAGAAATATGTAAAAATGTGTTTCAAAAATAGGGATTTGGTTGTTTTTGGAACAAAAATGTCTATATGCTGCTTTGTGTCACTTTTTAGATGTTTTTCTCTTTTGAAAAGATCTCATTTGTCTCCATCACCTCCACCAGGAAACTGTTCCACACATTCACCACCCTTTCCATAAAAAAGTATTTCCTTAGGTTACTTCTGTGTTTATCTCCTTTCACCTTCATCCTATGCCCCCTCATTCCAGAGTTTCCTTTCAGTTGAGAGACTGCAATGTCCATTCAATGTGCTTTTTGCAGTGTTCTTTCATTTGAGGCATTTGAATGTGTCTGACATATTTCCCTCTCCATCAGTTTCACCTCAGTGAGATGGCGAAGACCTACATCATGATTATTCTTTTCTAGATTGACTCTACTTTGTCTTTGACCCTTTGGAGATTTAGTAGGCAGTTTTGTAATGAAAATTCAATTTTTGTTAAATCAGACTGTTCACGTTTAAAAGTGTGTGTCCTGTTTACTGAAGTTGAGATCAATAGCACAGATTACTCAAAGAAGCTGTAACTACATATCACTACATCTCCTGTATTCACAAAGAATCAACAGAATTAATAATAGAAATGCAATGGTGATTTTATTGCACATGGTGAAAATGTCCAACAAATAGATGGCAAAAAAAACAAACAAACCCTTGTTACTCTTGGTGGCAGGGGAAGAGCTGAGTCAAGCATTGTTCTTACAGTAACACCTAGAGGGGCATAATCGAATGGGGCGCCCAAGTTTTCCTGAGGGCATCCTCGCAGGACGTCCCCACGAAGGGGCGGGGAATAATATGGTCAGGGAAGCCCAAATCTCAACATTTAGGTCAACCTTAGAGATGGTCGTCCTTAGAGATGGTCATCCCTGGTGTTCAGCGATAATGGAAACCGAGGATGCTCATCTCAGAAACAACCAAATGCAAGCTATTTGGTCGTGTGAGGAGCCAGCATTCATAGTGCACTGGTCCCCCTCATATGCCAGGACACCAACCGGGCACCCTAGGGAGCACTGCAGTGGACTTCACAAATTGCTCCCAGGTGCATAGCTCCCTTACCTTGGTTGCTGAGCCCCCCAAAACCCACTCCCCACAACTGTACACCACTACCATAGCCCTTAGTGATGAAGGGGGGCACCTATATGTGGGTACAGTGGGTTTGTGGTGGGTTTTCCTCACATTTACCACCACAAGTGTAACAGGTAGGGGGGATGGGCCTGGGTTTGCCTGCCTGAAGTGCACTGCAGTACCCACTAAAACTGCTCTAGGGACCTACATACTGCTGTCAGGGAGCTGGGTATGACATTTGAGGCTGGCAAAAAATATTTTAAAAGTCTTTTTTGAG
Organism: Microcaecilia unicolor; assembly: GCF_901765095.1. NCBI lineage: Eukaryota > Metazoa > Chordata > Amphibia > Gymnophiona > Siphonopidae > Microcaecilia > Microcaecilia unicolor. The sequence continues at coordinate 283,704,693 of NC_044036.1, forward strand.
GGTAGGAGGGGGTTAGTGACCACTGGGGGAGTAAGGGGAGGTCATCTCCAATTCCCTCCGGTGGTCATCTGGTCAGTTTGGGCACCTTTTTGAGGCTTGGTTGCAAGAAAAAATGGACCAAGTAAAGTCAGGCACGTGCTCATCAGAGAAGCCCTTCTTTTTCCATTATCAGCCGAGGATTCCCATGTATTAAGCACGCCCCAGTCCCGCCTTCGCTATGCTTCCGACACGCCCCCATGAACTTTGGTTGTCCCCACGACAGAAAGCAGTTGAGGACACTCAAAATCAGCTTTCGATTATGCTGATTTGGGCGACCCTACGCCCATCTTGCAATTTGTGTTGAAAGATGGGCGTCCTTCTCTTTCGAAAATAAGCATGCTAGTGTTCCATTAGAGAACAAGATGTAGCAATATCAATTTGGTTTTAGGAGTGAACATGATACAGAATCATTGTTGCTTTCTATGACTGATTTCATTTGGGTTGGATTTGCCAAAGGAGATTCTTTTTTTCTAGTTTCACTAGATATTTTTGCTGCATTGACTCTATTAGTCATTCACTTTTGTTGCAACGATTAAGAGGAATTGGAATTGCAGGAATAGTTGGGAAATGGTTCTCATCATTTCTAGAACAACGGCATTACCGTGTAGTGCAGAGCAAAGATAGAGTTAATATGATTGATTTGACTACAGGTATTTCTCAAGGATCTGCTGTATCTGCAATATTTTTCTTCTACCTTTGTATACAATTCTTAGAAGTTTGGGGATTTATTACCGTATTTATGCGGATGATATCCATTCAGGTGCTATGTTTATATTGGCAGACAATCAAGCAACGGATGAGAGTGAATCATCTTAGTTTAAACATGGCGAAAACACAGGTTATTATTGCATCCTGTTCTGCAGTACCAGATGTCCCTGATTCTTTCTTTATACTGTAGCTGGTAGTGAGATTACACTTGGATAGAAAATTTGATCTTTGGGTGTTTTGTTCGATTCAGTATTTAATATGAACTTTCAAGTAGCTAAGGTGATTAGTGCTGTCTTCTTCAAATTAAGACTTGTTGGAAGGCTGAAGGATTACTTATCTTGTGAGAATTTTTGGTTAGTAGTTCAAAGCATAGTAATGCCTCACTTTGGGCCCCTTTTACCAAGCTAAGGAAAAAGGGGGCCTGCGCTAGCATTGGTGCATGTTTTTCACACGCGCCGAGGCCCCCTTTTACCGCAGTTGGTAAATGGGACGTCTCTCTTTCCTGCAGGAAATGGCTGTGTGGCAAGTAAGGTACTTTCTGCGTGGCCATTTTAGGGGGGAGCCCTTACTGCCACCCATTGAGGTGGCAGTAAGGGCTCCCATGCTTACCTGGCATGCTAGGAATGGGAAGTACAACCGGGCTGCTGCGGTAGCCCGGCGTTACTTCCTGTTTAGCGAGTGGTAAGTCCGTGCTGGGCTTACTGCCGCTTAGTAAACGGGGTCCTTTGATTACTATAATGCACTATTTTTAGGGTTACCAAAATATGCCTTGCAGTCGTTACAAATTGCACAAAATGTTGCTGCCCGTGTAATTCTGGGAATGAGCCATTTTGAAGATATCACTCCTGCTCTTGTTTCTATACATTGGTTGCCCATTGTATATAGACTGCAATATAAGATCTTACTTATGGTATTCAAGATGGCCGCTGAGTAGGGCTGAAACACCGTTAGCTCCAGCTGTCATCGCGGAGCTGCCCCGTTGCCTACCTGATCACTGGCCCAATTCTGTACATCCCGGCTTCGATGGGTGTCGCCGTGGTCTGCATGTCTCCTCGGCACCTGTTTTGGACCGAGGCTCGGGGGGCGTGGTTTTCCGTCCTTGCTTGCTGTGTCGGCGGTCCGGCTGCACACTCGCTTTCGTCGCTGGTCCGGTACTGGGTGCGGAAGTGCGGGGATCGGCTCCTCATGATGCGGTGCACAGGTGTGGCTGCTGGATGGCTCCTTCCCGACGCTGTTTTGAAGAGGGATTTGAACCAGCTCTCCTTCCGCTTTCATGCGTCTGGCATTGCGTGCACTCAGCTGTTTGGCCGAGCGCTGACATCCTCCGGTTCCTCTTCTACTCTTCGGACCACTTACTGCTGCTACCGCTGCATTTTGGTTGCGACTGCGGGCACTCCACCTGCCACCCGTTGGCCCTGGGCTTGTTCATCATCCATTGGTTGCTGCGGCTGGGCCGTTGGGCCTTTTAGAACTGTGTCACCTGGTCTGGTGCTGGGGAGCTGGAGATGGCCATTGAGGAGCTGCTTTCCACTACTTCTGCTGCCGGATTTCTCGACGTGGCCTGCCTTCCTGCCAACATATCTATGGACCATTTTGGACTTTACTTTTCCCTTCCCTTCCTCTGTTCCTCTACCTCCTCTCCTGCCATTGTAATTTGTTTTCTTGGTTCATTGTAAACCGCTTTGGGGCTGCTTTTAGTGGCAAAAAGCGGGGTATAAATGTTCTAAAATAAATAAATAAATAAAGTGATAACCAATACATTTTCTCCAGTGATTTCAGCAAGTTTGCATTTACATCAGCCTTCCTGTTCTTTGAGGTCAGTATCGTCTAATTTGCTTGATGTTCCCTCTTTTAGGACTGTCTTTTTGGATAAGTTCAGGAACTCAATCTTTTATATGGTAGGACCAAGACTGTGGATTTTTTACCTGCTCAGCTTCAAGCCTTATGGAATGTGGACGAATTTTAAAAGGCTTTAAAAACTGTTCTGTTTCAGTGAGCATTTGATTCTTTAGCTTAAGGGCAAGTTTGGGACTGTTTGGATGTTATTGATTTTGATGTTTTAGCAGATACTGTTTTGATGTATGTTGGTAGAATATGTATTATTATGAACATAAATTGTTCCCCGCTCAGGGTTGTAGATGTTCGGGTTATAAGTCTTTTAAATACATAAAGAACTCTGAAGTCAGCTGCATCCCACTATCTCAGCACCACTTGGCCTAGATCTGGGAGGCAGATATGAGTATGCTGAAGTCTGTGTTGATCACTTTCTCATGAAAGCTGGATGCAGAGATGCAGATGAGAGGCTATGCAGTGAAAGAGAAAGAGGAAACATGTTACTTTCAGCTGCTTTCTGCACTGGAACCCCACAGGCATTTCAGGAAAAAGAACACCAATTCAAGGAAAAGAAGAGGTATCAGCTTTGTAGTCAATATTAATCAAAGCGTTCCTGTTAAAGCGAGGAGAAAGACCGTCCCCTGGACACAGGTGGCACGTTATTCATTATATCTGTGCTAGGTTAATATTTACAAATGAATTTTAATAATACTCCAGTACAGCCTGCGGAACAGGGAAAGAAAACACATATCCAGCATAGTGCCATAAACCTGCTTGTACTGTGTGTTTATATGACTCCTGAGATTTCCTAAAACTGAATTATAACTGTTTCTGTTCTGAGGGACAAAGAAGCAGAAAGAAGCTACTCCAGTCTTAAATGGTGAATGACAAGTTTTATAGTTCAATTATAGGGAACCTAAGGAGAGGGAATGAGTGTATTATAAATTTTCACAGGCTGGCCCTTTTTATCTTAATTGATAACTACAATATACCCACCCTGGTAGCTACGGAGAACAGTTATAGGCTCATTGGACCATTAATGTTGGTGGTCTTGAATAATTCATCAAGTCCTGTCATCTGACTGGTTAGCTATCTAAGATGCTTTACAATATTTTATGGCCTGTTTTAACTCACATTTCTCTGACACTGAGGGTGTAATGCAGGACTTCTGAAAACTATCATAAGGACCCCACAGAGTTTTCAGGATGCCCACAATTAATATGCATGAGATAAATTTGCATATGAGTTTCCAATGTATGCACATTTATGTCATTCCTATGCATTGTGAATATCCTAAAAACCTAATTGACAGTGGGGTCCCCAGGAAACGTTTGGGAAGCCCTGGTGTAAAGTTCATACCTCACCCTAGATCAGTTGAATGGGATGACCTAGTCCTGGTTTTGTCCCACTGGTTTCATGGATGTGTAATTCTGAATGTTCCAACTGTTTTCCCTAAGAATATCAGAACTGCAACTTCCAGCGTGCAATGGGTGTAAAACCAGGCCTGGATGAATCTGATCCCTTGACCTGGGGCTGTATTTTTATGTGTAGTAATCTCTTCCAATGCAGTTCTCAGTTACTTAGGGCTCCGTTTATAAAGCTGAGCTACCAATTAGTGGCATGCTGAATGCGAAGAAACCTGTTCTATTCCTATGGGCTTCTTCACATTCAGTGTACCACTAATCAGTAGCTGTTTTTGCTGGAGTAAAAGGGTTAATTTCAACCTGCCTCACTCTTTCCCATTCCCAGTAAGCATCATAGCAACTGATGAAAATAGCAACGGAAAAACAGAAGAACAAAACTCCACACAGCAAAATGCAGTCACAGAAAAACAGTGGAGGCATATTTTAGGGCATCATGAATGTTTTCAGAACAAGAAGTCTGTGGTAACTTATTCGTAGCAAAAATCTTAGGGAAAGATTAGTACTATCAGTCTTACCAGAACCTGCACAAGAATTAGGCATACATGCAGGCCACTCAACGTGTGGATGCTGCTCAGTTTGCAAACATAATGTTATGTTATCTGAATTTACACATCCTACTACTGGACAGGTTTTCAAATTAACACATTCTACTCATTGTCAGTCTGAGCATATTGTTTATGTGATTGTTATGTCCTTGTGGACTACTGTATGTGCGTAAATCAAAAAGAATGGTCAAGACCAGAAATATTGAGCATAGAAGCTGCAATGTACAGACAACCCCTATTGTTGAACATTGGTATACTGCTAATGATAGTGTTGAGGATTTGAGGATTTTATTAAAAATATTAAGGTAAAATGGTGGGGCGGCGACACAAATTCAAATTTTTGAAAGGGAAAAACAATGTTTTATTTTTAATTTATATATGGTTGCCCCTCATGGTTTAAATGCAGAACTTGACTTAAGGTTTTAACATATGCCTGTTTTCATTTGTATTTTTGCTACTCAAGTTTCTACTTTCATTCCCCCCCCCCTCCCCTCCTATGTGAAATGACTCACCTCTGAGGTCTAAAAATATCCATATTTGCTATAGTGAAGGGTACATGTAGTGTGTTTACTTTAACATCAGCGCTGAGCATCTTATATGGTGCATGTCTAAGTGTTGGCATTTAGGCACATAACTCCTAGAATTCTTTGCGTGACAATTGTAAAGTTCTGCACCCAAGTTTATAGAATCCAGGGGATTTTGTGATGACCAGATTCCTTAGAGAATGGTATTATCTCTTTCCGAAGTTTGTATTATCTAAATTTAAAGGTTGTCCTACATTTATGCGCACTGAGTTAACCTGGCACCAGTCTGAATATTAGCCGGTGCCCGGTTAACTTCCGCGTCAACACACATACCAGGGTATTCAATGCCAGAAGCTGCTCATACCCCGGCATTTAATATCTGGGTTTAGTTCAGCCCATGGCTATGAGCAACTTACAAGCCCAATGCAGGCTTACCGCTCGCTGAAAGGGAAGTACCGCTGGGCTACCGCAGCAGCCCGGTGGTAGTTCTCACTCCCAGCGCACCATTTCTGGTGCTACAAAAATATTTTTGTTTTTTTAGTGCTGGTGTGTATCCAGCGGTAATCGGGCAGTGTCGTGCACTGTCTGGTTACCGCTGGGGTAGCGCGGGAGCCCTTACTGCCACCTTAATGGGTGGCAGTAAGTGCTCCCACCTGAAATGGGCAAGTGGCAACTTGCTGCACATCCATTTCTTTTTTTTTTTTTTAAACTCTGCCTTTTAATCCACTGCAGTAAAAGGGGGCCTCGGCACGCATCAAACACAGACCCCTTTTGCCACATCTTCGTAAAAAGACCCATTTCTGCCTCAAGCTGAATATTGGGCCCAATGTGTTCCTCAGAATACGGGATGTGCTGGCTTCCATTTCAAAAGCCAATAGTAAACCTAATTTTCTATGATATGTTATGTGCAAAGCCAGTAATCTGCATATTGATCCTCTAGGTCTTTATTCAAAGATGTTTTCCCAGTTGTGCGCTATGGGAATAATTTATTTTGAATAAGGCCATGCTTCTAGGCTTCTTTTCAGACTATCTGCTTTTGTGCAAAGGGATTGTGTGCCTGTGCTTTCCTTTTAAAAACCTGCTGGAGGTACAATGTGCCAGTTAACTTTACCATTAGCTTTTTGTGTGGGTAGATTTCTCATGGAATATAGGTTTGAAAATTTGAAAACACAATCTACACATTTTATTTTCCAGTCACACCTTCAGAACGCCTCTAAAGCGTGCATATTTTTGGCTACATTTGGGAGAACACTCCACATACTTTAATGGTTATGGCTGCGTGGCTGACGGGCAGACTTGGAGCCCTCACAGACACAGGCAGAGTGTAGAGTAAGTCAAAAAGAAAAACTTTATTATTGAACCAGCAATCAAAATAGCACAGTCTGTTCCTGTCACAGGCTCAGGCTCAAATGTGGGCAACAACTACATTGGCAATTATGACCTTATCTCTTAACAGTTGTATCTGGTCATGTTTCCTTAGTAAGTTCAACTTACTCACACATAAATCCAGACCTGGCTCCAGCTGGAATACTAGGGACCTAGGTCTTCACAGATAAATAAAGGCACTCTTTTATCTTTGCAATCTTCTGTTTCTTCTCATGCAATCTGTGGGCATCTACTTCTTAACCCAGGGTGCAAGCCTCTCGGCTAGGGCCATTCCTTGTTTCCCTGGGTCTCCCCCACAGGTACTTTGAAAAGATTCCTTCATTTGGGGCCTACCTCCAGGAGATCTCTGCACTGGGATCGCTCTCCTGAAGACCTCTTCCCTCAGGACCTCCCTGATCTGTTCTGCCCCAGGGCATTTAACTACCTCCCTGCCTGAGCCCTGCCCCTCTGACACAGCAGGTTAGTGCCACCTGTTGTAAGTAGGGCCGCCATGAGGGGAGGGGCGGGGGGCAAAATTCCTCAGGCCCAGAGCTAGCAAGCTTCTTCCTGCCTGCTTCCGGGGAGGCGGCGCTAGTGCTGGGCAGACTTCTACGGTCTGTGCCCTGAAAAAAGACAGATACAAATCAAGGTAAGGTATACACAAAAAGTAGCACATATGAGTTTATCTTGTTGGGCAGACTGGATGGACCATGCAGGTCTTTTTCTGCCATCATTTACTATGCTACTATGTTACTATGTTACTATCTGGGTCCCAACTCCCGGTACACAGGAGCACTGGAGTTGGAGAGGACAGAGCAAGGGAACAGTGCAACAGTGAGACAGAAAGGGGCAGGGGCGGGTGTGGTCCAGAGAGAGGGGGCGTGTGCGCACCGCAGCCCTGCTGCGTCTCTCAGCGGATCTGGTCGTAACTTCCACACCAGTGAGGGAGTGTTCTTTGGGAAACATCCCACAATATCACTTACCCCCTCACAGTTGTATTGAGGGAGGGTAGATTTAAAGTAGCAGATTTATTTTCATAAATTACTTTGGGACCCTTTTACCAAACTGCATTAAGCACTGTCACATACTTACCATAGCTTGAAATGGTTTTTACCACAGGATGTGCTCAGATGTCCTGTGGTAAGTTTGAAATCTGCACAAGCTAACAATGCATACATTTTTTAAAATTTTGGTGTAGGGGGGGGGGGTATGTCCGGGGGGTGAAGAGTTGGCATTTCTGTGTTAATCAGTGCATAGTAATGTAGCTACGCTACATTAGTACAGGATTGCTGCTTGAGCCCTTACTGCCTACAAAATAGGTGTTGGTAAGTGCTAATGTGGTAATTTTTTTAATGGTTGTACGCTAATGGCCATTACTGTCAAAAATGGAAAATCAGCCATTGTACTGCTACGGAAAAAAAATAGCCTTAGTGCATGAGAAAAACCTGCATAATGGCACCTTAAGGCCACTTTTTCCTATAGTTTAGTAAAAGGACCCTTTTGTAAGTTGCTCTCTCTATGTATAAAGGCTGGTACTTGTGATGTGCGCTCAAACCTATTTAATTTTTTAAGCATTTACTGAATAAGAAAATCTGATGGCCTTCAACATCAAAATGACCAACAAATACTGCACAATTATACCTTCCAGTCATTCGGTTTGCAGAGCTTTTTCTAAACCTCTTTGGCCATTCCTATTTGTCGTGTTCATGAGCCCTTGTGCCCAGACGGAGCACAGCGACGGGAAGTTGACCCTGCACTCTGTCGGGCAGCCGAACGACTCCGAGGCTTCACCTGAGAGGACCGCCGTTCCCCGAGGGTTTAGCCCCCAGGTGCAGGCAGCCAGCAAGACTTCTGGATACAGGCAGGGGTCAGACGGCCGCAGGCAGCAGGCACAGATAGTCTCGGCTCAGACAGAAGCTAGAGTTGGATCAGGTAGCAAACAGAGAGTGATCAAAGTCAAGCAGTAATCAGGTTGGGCAACAAGCAGAGAGTAATCAGGATATAAGTAGCAGTCAGGTCAGGCGGCATGCAGAGAGAAATCAGGATCTAAGAAGCAGTCAGGCAGCAAGCTGAGAGTGATCGATATCCAAGCAGAGGTCAGGTCTGGCAGCAAGCAAGAGTAGTCTCGATCCAAGCAGAGGTCAGGTCAGGCAGGAAGGAAGAGTAGTCATGATCCAAGCAGAGGTCAGGTCAGGCAGCAAGTGAGAGTAGTCTCGATCCAAGCAGAGGTCAGGTCAGGCAGCAAGTGAGAGTAGTCTCGATCCAAGCAGAGGTCAGGTCAGGCAGCAAGCAAGCAAGAGTAGTCTCAATCCAAGCAGAGGTCAGGTCAGGTAGCAAGCAAGAGTAGCAACCACGTCTCCACCAACACAAGCGAACCTACTAAAGTAGAGGCCGAATGAGAGTCAGCTGGCAGGGGCTGGGAGACGCGGAGGCCAAATGACTGGCGTCATCAGGCACAGAGATCCGGATTGGCCCACTGGCAGGAGGAGGCGGAGTCTGACCACGGATGGCCAATCCGGTGTTCAAAGGGCTTGGCCTGAGTTCCTGGGCTCCGCGCCCGGAAGGGAAACGATCCCCCTCGAAACACCGGCACTGCCAACATGGCTGGCATTCTGGGGCGGAGGCGGTGCACCAGCCCCGCCATTCCGGCAAGCCGAACAAGCAGGGTGAAGCATGGAGAGTGGTTGCGTCAGCCCAGTCAGCATGGCCGATGCTTCCCCCTATGGAGGCGGAGCCGGAGAGTGGGTAGGCAGCGAGGAGCGCGCCGCAGGTAAGAGGTGCGATACTATTAGAGCAGCAAGCAGTTCTCAGGAGTAGACTAGTGGTCAGTGCAGTGGACTGTAGAGAAGGGGACCCAGGACCATATTCCAATCTAACTGGTACACTTGTGGTGGAAAGTGTGAGCCCTCCAAAAACCACTAAATACCTGTTGTACCTACATATAGGTGACGCCTGCAGGCTTGAGAGCTATTGTGGTGGTGCACATTGAGGTACAATTGGGTTTTTTTTCTGCTCCTGGAGGGTTCACAATTCAATATAAGGGGGTTACAGTGAAAGTTTTATTGGGACCTTTTATGTGAAGTCCACTGCAGTGCCCCCTAGGCTGCTACACTTCTCTGCTGGGATATCTGTTTGACCAGCCTACTAAAAATGGTGGCCCCCAGGCATCCCAATGGCTCGTTTATGTAAACTGCTCTCTCTCTCTCTCTCTCTCTCTCTCTCTGTATATAAAGGTTTGTATTTGTGATGTACACCCAAACCAATCTCATTTTTCAAGTGTTTACTGAATAAGAAGGTCTGATGGCCTTCAACATCACAATGGTCAACAAATACTGCACCATGATACCTTCTAGTCATTCTGTTTGCAGAGCTTTTTCCAAACCTTTTTGGAAGACAGAATTAATGTTGACTATGAAGCACTCTCACTTGAATTTCCCACTCTGCAGTTCAATAAATGCTTCCAGTCTTTGCAGCTCACAAGATAATATTGCTGCCTCAGGTGTGTTTCGTGTTTCCATTTAATCCCTTTTGCATCACTATGGTGCTGTGTCGTTTATTACAACCGATAGAATCCAGTGGCGGCTCTGTATTAGGCAGAGTTACTTTTCAGCAAAGTCATTTGGAAAACTGCTGTGGATTGTCTTGGCTGTGATGGAAGAGCTTCTGAAACCTCATTTTCAATTACAGCTTTCATCTCACTATTGATAAACTTTGCAATTTATTGCATAAATAGAGTGTGAGCAACAATACATTCTGCACCCTTGGAAAGCCAATCCATAATTCCTCCATTTGCTTCCCATTCCTGCTAGGACCCTTCACTAAATATTTCTTGTTTGTTTTATTTTATTAGGGCCACCGTATATGGGGAATTTGTCATGTAACCAGGCAGTAGATGGGGAAGGGAGAAGGAACTGTATTGTGAGACTGTACTGCAGAAATTCTTAGGGTGGTCTGTGAATATGTTGGTGCATGGAAGCGTACCCTTTCTCATCTAAGGCAAAGCAGGTACTCACTTGTTATATACATTTTCAGAACCACAGGGATGCTCATACACCATTCAATGGCCTGGTTACTGCAGTAAATTTATTGAAAACCAACACAGACAAAGCATCACATCTGAATCACATTAAGAGCCCACTTCCTAAGCTGTATTAAATGGCTAGTGCAGAAAACTTCATTTTGAATTGTGGGATGGGCATGGACTGGGTTTTACAATTAATGCTGAAGTTTTTATTGTGCGTTAACTGATATCACGGCAGATAATGCAGAGCAGTTAATGCTACCCGACAGGTGTGCCTACATTCACTATGCATTAAGGGGTCTTTTACTAAGCTGTGGGGAAAAGGGCCCTGTGATAGTGGCAGGGGCCATTTTTCCTGCATGCCAGGGCCTCTTTTACCGTAGTGGGTAAAAGCCCCCCCCCCCCCCCACACACACACACAAATAACAATGGCCATGCGGTAAGATAACTCTTACCACGTGGCCATATGGAGGGGAACATTTACTGCCACCCATTGAGGTGATAACCCGGCAGTAACCAGGCACCTTATATGTTGTGAAGCCCCACCTAGCGCATCCCAGGATACACTGGGCAGGGCTGGGTGCTGCCATTTTGCAGGCGGCATCGAAGGAAGAGGAGGGAGGAAAGCTACCTCCCTTCTCCAACTCAAGGTAGGGGCGGTTGACAGCGGCCCACTGGACCACCAGGGACCCCTTTCTAACGCTGGGGGGCATTAGGGGAGGGATGGAGACCCACTGGATCTCCAGCCCTCCCTGAACTGTGTCGGGGGGGATCGGGGGGACCGGAGGTCCGCCAGATCTCCAGCCCCCCCTGTCACTGGGGGGGGGGGGTGTCAGGTCGTCGGTCACCCACTGGGTCACAGGGATGTTTTAGAAATGCTGGGGGGTTAGAGGGGCTGGAGACCCACCTGATCTCCAGCCCTCCCTGAACCGGTGTCGGCGGGCAGGAGGACCAGAGGTCCACCGAACCTCCAGCCCCCTGTCACTGGGGGGGGGGGGGTGTCGGTTCTTTGGGGGTTGCTTCATTGAGGGGAATGGGGGCCTGCTAGCATGAAAATGCATGCTGGACAGGGCTCACCATTCCTCCCCATTGGTCTGCAAACCCTAACGCCAGCTCAGAGCTGGCAGAGGTTTTGCCGCAGCCAGCAAGCCAATCTTTGGCAAGCTGGTCGCTGATCATTGGGAATAAATAGTTTTAGCATGCATTTGCATGCTATTTGCACTAAGAGCTCTGTTTTGCATGATAGTTGCTTTCAGAGCCTGCAAGCCCATTGTTTCACATACTCTGGGACTCTGATCATAGGGTGGTAGCAAACACAGGCACTAGTATGGCGCTAACAGCCTCTAGTGCTGGCGTTTGCTTCTGATCATCTGTATTTTAGGGGGCTGAGTGTAGCAGGGACTACATCATTTCACAAATCTGGTGAGCATGTTAATTAGATTGTCTGTCCTTTAGGGAACTTTGGCTATTATAGTAGGCTTTTTGCTATTACAAACATTAACATGGAAACATGACTGATTCTTTTCTATACATGACACATACTATGGTGCTAATTTTCAAAAGAGAAGACATCTGAAAAATGTCTAAGTTGCAATTTTTGAAACTCTGATTTGAGATGATTTTTTTCTGCAGTATTTCCAGATTTCAAGGGTGGGGGTGTTGGGGGCATGTTTTGGGTAGGACTTGAGCATTTCCAAAAGCTAGATGTTTTTCTGCCATAATGGAACAAAACCAAAATGTATGGGACAAAAATTGAGATGGCTTTGGTTAGACCTGTTTCATGCATAATTAAGTTACGAAAAGGTGTCTTAAATGACCCCTGGAGAGACTAAGGCATGACCTCCCTTTAATCCCCCTGTGGTCATTGATCCCCTCCCACCCACCCCCCCCCCTAAAAAAAAAAATGTGACAGTGACAATATATACCAGGCTCTATGACAGCTTCAGATACAATGAAAATACATGTAAACCGCTTTGACTGTATCTACTGAAAGGTGGTATTTCAAGTGTGGAAGAAACATAAAATAAAACAATTCTTATTAGAGCAGCAAGCAGGTCCCTGGAGTAGCCTAGTGGTTAGTGCAGTGGACTGTAGAGAAGGGGACCCAGGGCCATATCCCAATCTAACTGGTACACTTATGGTGGAAAGTGTGAGCCCTCTAAATACCCACTGTACCTACATATAGATGACACCTACAGGTTTGAGATCTATTATACTGGTGCACAGTGAGGTACAGTTGTTTTTTTTTCGTTTTTTTTTCTGTTCCTGGAGGGATCACAATACAATATAAGGGGGTTAGGGTAAAAGTTTTATTGGGAGCTTTTATGTGATGTGCACTGCAGTGTCCCCTAAGCTTCCCCACTTCTCTGCTGGAATGTCTGTTTTGCCAGTCTACTAAAAACACTGGCCCCCAGATATCCCAACAGCTTGATTTTGTGCATTTTTCCCTAGGATTTTTTAATTCAAAATAGTCCCTAAAGAAAGATGCACTGAACACAAAAACATCTCGAAAATGGTGATTTTCAAAACAAAAAAAAATAGATGTTTTCCTGGTTCTAAAATTGCTGTATTTGTTACTTGATTTTTGGACGTTTTTCACAAAGCATCTCAAATCAGACTTAGATGTCATATGGAAAATGCTCCTCCACCCTCGTAATTCAATGAACTTGTGTGCACAATTGTACGCTTAACACACAAAGTTGCATATACAAGATATAGTACAGTGTCAGTTATGCAAGCAATTTGATCATATAATTAGCTGCTAATTGCTGTTAACAATGAAATTATTGTTGTTAATTGATGCTGGTTGGTAATAATTAGCAGATATTCACATAACTGATCTTAGTCAGTATTCTGAAAATTGTTAATGCAAAATCCATACCTCTGATATTCAAATGTATTTAACCAGCCAAGAATGGCTCCTGACTGGTTAAATAGCATTTAAGAGCCTAACCATGGATGTTCAGTGGGAGATAACCTGTTATCTCCCACTAAATATCCTGGTTAGTGGCTATTTCCTACCCCTATCACGAACCATTTCTGTCACTACAAAAAAAATTTCTATTTTTGTAGTGCCAGTGCTTACCTGGGGTAATCAGGCAGTGCTGGGTTAGCATGGGAGCCCTTAGTGCCACCTCAATGGGTGGCGGTAAGTGCTCCCCTTGCCCCCAAAATGGCCACATGGTAAATAGTTCACTTGCCTCATGAACATTTCTTTTCAGGAAAAAAAGACAGCCTTTTACCTGCTGAGGTAAAAGGGGGTCTCAGTGCGCATTAAAAACATGCACTTATGCTAGCACAGACCCCCTTTTACAGCAGCTTAGTAAAAGGACCCCTTAGTGTGGATCTCATGCATAACTTTGGGTGTGGTACTTATCCCTACTGAAAACTAGTCTATACGGTGGCACATTACTAATGGCAGTTGGGTGAGTAAATGATCCTATTCCATAGCATCGCTCCTGAATTCTGGGATGCCCCTGACCCACCCATGCCCCTCCCATGGCTGTGCCCCCTTTTGAGTTGCACGCTATAAAATGTCAGCACATATTTTATAGACTAGGGTACATGACAGATTCATATGTAAAACTTAATGAGTGCCAATTAATACCAACTATTGATTGTTAAAGACTCATTAAATAATTAGTTTGCATGTGGACCTGGGATCCATGCCCAAATTTGGGTTAGTGTCTGCATCATCCTAGTGCCTGATTTTAGGAGACCTGCAGAGAAGTACCCCCAATATCCAGTAAATTGTGGGTAGGAAATAACTACAAGCATTGGTCTCTTAGGTTCAGCCTTTTCTAAGTGCATGAATGCTTCAGTCACTCAGACATTCTTATAGTCATTGATATTGTTAGTAGCTAAGAACATCCTGAGCCTGCTTCCACATTCTTGAACACTGCTACTGAAGGTACAGTATATAAATATGCATGCAAATATCCTCCAAGCTTCATTATCCCATCATCTGAAGCATGTTCTCCCTTCCCTTGGATCCAATGAAATGTAATTAATTTCATTCTGTCCTGGTTTGGAATTTACCCTCGTGTCTTAACCTTTTCAGATTTGGTGGAAGAGAATTAATTAAAAAGCAACTTAGATTATGAGATTTCAGATCCTAAGAGACAGATGCAACCAGAAAACCTGGATATCCTTCATCATGCCATTGTGGGGGCAATTCTATGCAACTGGGCACCTCCATTTTGATGCCCTGAAGACATGTGGTGGGAGCCGATTTGATTAAATGTCTGGGTGCCTGAATTCTGCTACACAATAGTAGTAGTAGAATACTAGCATAACCCAATATCTCATGCAACTAACATTTATGCGCCTATAGCTACAGCAGAGCTAGTATAACTGTAGATAGACTTGGGAAAACCTACTACTTTTTTTTCTAGGATAAGCAGCATAAAATTTGTTTTACACTCTTGGTATATTTTCAGATACTTGTGACCTGGACTGGCCACTGTTGGAAATAGGATAAAGGGCCTGATGGACGAACTAAAAATAGAGGTTCAATTCAACAAAAAGAACACACAGGCATGAAAAAAGTTGGAGAACACACACAGTCCAGCGCAGTGTGGTGAAAGTCTCTTCAGGTAAATGAAACTCCTTTTCACTGAAGGCAAGTGGATTATTATTAGGATACATTTGGCAGATACAATTTTACTATTCAGAGATTTAATGAGACTACAGGATTATTGTTTTTGTCCCTGATGCAGGCACGAGCTGAAACATGGCTGTGTCGGGCTTGTTTGAACAGAAGTGACTTTCACCATACTGCATTGGACCGTGTGTTTTATCCAACTTTTTTCATATTTTGGGCTTGAAGGACCTTTGTTCTGTCCCATCATGGCAAAGCTTAGGCTCTAATTACAGCAAGGACGTGCATAACTTATAGTATTCAGTAAGTTATACATGTAGGTGGGAGCCCCGGCCATTGCCCGCCCTTGAATTACATGCTATGCCACTTATACAGGCCCTTATAGAATAGCATATAGGTGCCATGCTAGCACTTATATGTGAAAATGCCAGTATTGTGTCAATTTACACTCACAAAGGGTGTGGAAATGCAGGTATCCAGTTACCATAAGCACATAAGCACCGCCATACTGGGAAAAGACCAAGGGTCCATCAAGCCCAGCATCCTGTTTCCAACAGCGGCCAATCCAGGCTTCAAGAACCCAGACAACCCCCCCCCCCCCCCCCCCCCCCCCAAGTAAAAAAAATAATGTTCAATGGACTTTTCCTTCAGGAATCTGTCCAAAACCCCCTTAAACTCCGTAAGGCCAGCTGCTGTCACTACATTCTCCGGCAAATACTGAGACCAAAGCAGGAATGATTCATTCTGTCCCTTCTAGTCCTACACAGTCAGAACTCTGTGGGATACTTTTGTGGGAGCATTAAAATGGATTTATATTATGATGTGGACAACACACTTGTTTGCCTAAGGCCCGCAAAGGGTTAATCTTGCACTGACATCAGGTATGATCTTCAGTGTGTCAGCAAGGACCCAACTCCTACCATCAAAAGAGGAGGCAAGCTGTAGCCAAGGCAAAGAAATGTGCTACCTGATGGGACCCATTCCCCCTCCTGAAAAGGAGAAGAGAGGAGACAACCCAGCAGCTGAATAGGAACTAAGAAAGGGAGGGAAAAAAAGAAGGGAGGAAATGCAAAGTGGGACATGGCTGGGAGAGAGGGGGAAAGCATAAGGGGGAATGGGGAGAATGGGAGAGTAGAATGGAGAGAGTCAGGAAATGAGAGCAGGGGAAAGTGGATGGGGAGGAGGAGGGAACACCTATACATCTATAGTCACAACATACATACATGCCCAAAAAACTTGCCACTTGGGCTGTGGGCAGAAGAACACTTTTTTGGTTGGGAGAAGAGGGAGGAAGGGAAGGGGCAAACCAATGAAATTCCACCATCACCCCCCCCCCCCCCCCCAAGCTGCCAAATTACTGATACCGAGTAAGGCAAAGTGTTTATTTAACCATGGCTCCAATGGCTCACCTCTTTATTTTGTTATTTATTTATTCATTTGATTTATAAATGTCTACCCCAAATAACATCCCAACAAATTTACAATGCACAAAGGAAACAAAACATAGCACTCACACACACACACACACACACACACACACACACACACACACACACCCCTACCTCATGTACATCACCAGTCACCACACACATTCCACTCAGATGCCCCACCCACCCACTACCACAGCCCCTCCCATCCTATCAGAACACTGAGTTTCTGAGTTTGCAAATGGAGGGAGAGGAAATGTAACATTGTATCACACTGCACATGCACACTTTTCAATGTGTCATTTAATATTCTGTACACTGTCTTGGGTGATATTTTTTAAATGATAGATAATAAAGGTCATTCTATTGTCTGTATCAGATATCCAGTTAGAAGACCTTTCTATTTCTAATAAGGTTGTCAGTTTGAAGTTCTCACATGTTCAATCATATTCAAGTAATTCCAGTTACAGTACAAACGTATTCTTTATACCGGTGTACGAAGTATTTCTTCAAAATTTCAATATAGTTGTTTATTCTGCATTGAAGTCATTTTCATTTATATAACCACAAAATAGTGTAAAACACTGTTTCCATATAGAAATAATTCCCTTCATCTTGCTCATAAGATTTTTGTTTGATCCTGGAGTTCCCTTAGAGAAATCCTCCGTTTGAATAGTACACCTATGGGACCACTGTTAGCCAACTGGATGGTTCTATTGGTATTCTGACTCCAAGTCATTTGTTAAGATGTACTTGGTATTACTACCCAGTACTGGCACAGATTAGAGCAAGCTGTTCATCTGCAGAAAGAGATCTGCAAAGAGAGAGCAAGGGAGAATGGTTCTTTAATTCAGCAAAACATTGCTGTAAGAATGAATACCTTGGGTTTATTGTATGATTCTGCTGCTCAGTTATCTCTTTAGCAAAGTTAACCTGTGCCTGGTACAAGTTTAAATCCATGCGATGTGCACTGACTTCAGAATGCATACATTTTCATTCAGAAGCCATCTAATTTCAGCTCATGCAAACACTGCATGAAGATGAAAATTGGGTGTCAGCAAAATTAGATTTCAGCCTGCAGATGAGTATTTTCAAAGCACCTGCAAGCACTGGAATTTTGGGTTCTCCAATCTTAAGGCAGAGGAAAGAGTTGGGAGAGGAAAAAGACTAAGGACTCCTTTTATAAAGCTGCGCTAGCAATTCTTGCGAGGCAAATGAGATGAAGCCCATAGGAATTGAATGGGCTTTGTCGCATTTGCTGCACCAGAATCGGTAGCCTGACAACAGATTTTGGATGGGCCTAGGCAAGAAGTGGGTGAGCACCAAGTGTTCTCCCCCCCCCCCCCCTCCAAAAAATTCTCAGCTGGTGGGAAAACACTTCTTTCCACCTTGGACGCAGGAATGCACTGAAAACTGAACATGCGCAGGTGCCGGTGTCGTGGAGAATAGCATTTTTGTTACCATCAGGGGGAAATCTTCAGCTGGCAGAGCTTGGGATTCCCACCAGTTACCACTAAGCATGTGCTACTATTGGGTGGGCCTGAGCCATAAATGGGTGGGCCCTGGCCCACTCAAGCCCACCTGTGGCTGCGGCACTGCGTTAGTGCAGCTTTGTAAAAGGAGCCCTAAGATTTGTAAGCCTGCAGAAAGCTGGGTCTTCTCAGTTCTGAACAAACCCAGCCCCAGAACCAGCTTGCTGTACACAATTACCAGACTGTTTGCCTTTCGCTGCCTCCACACAATGACCTGGAGCAATTCCGCATCTATCTACTTCTGTCTACCATATCCCATTAACTTTCAAATGCTTTTGAAAGCAATTTTGGCATGTGCCATTAAAGCTCACCAAGATACATGAAGTTGATTATTCTGTTTTTGCCAGGTACAGTTCAACCTCATTATAATGCGGTGCTTGGGGTCCAAGGAATCACATTGCAGTACAAGCGGATCGCGTCAGAAATTTCAACCCATTTTTCTGCATTCAACTTATACAGTACCTGTTAACTGTTTTGCATGTGCATGACAATTGAAGCACAGTACTAGAGAATAACAATATTATATATAAACCATGTTTCAATCTTTTATTGAAAAGGGAAAGCATAATGCAGTCCGTATTTATTCAAACAAATGAACTATGACGCATCTAAGCATACATAAACAAACAAACCTTAGAGTCTACTTTAAAGTGGTTCATTTCTTGTTTAAACCAGAGGATTGACTGTTTCATTGCGTCTCTTTGCTTCTTTTAATGATTTCAATCAAGCGTTTTAATTGTAAAACTGAAAGAGAATCTACCTTTTCTGTTTCAAGAAATTTTAGTCTCATTTGCAAAGCTGTAAGTGCCTCTGTGATCTTAGGTGGCTGCTCAGGTTCCTTATCCTCATCATCTTTGGTTGCATCAAAATCATGATTTTCGTCAGTAAAGTTATCGATTATTTCCGAATCAGTCATGTGCTCCTATGTAAGACAGCTGTTACCCTCATCTGTCCAAGATTCTATAGTGGCCCCAGTTTCCCTATAAACAAATGCTTCCAGCACTCTTTCTGCATTGGCCATGTCATTTTCTGTGAGGCCTTCATTCCATGAGGCCCTCAGAAGTGTGTCTTTCCAAGAACTATTCGGCAGTGGGGACATCTTCCTCTGTAAAGCCTTCAAAGTCATTCTCTTCATTGCTGTCACTGGCTATCTGTGAGTAATCAAGGACTATACTAGCACCAGTTAGGTTTCTCCAACATTTAGAATGCACATTTTTTTGATTGCATCCCAGGCTTCACCACCAATGTAAAAAACTTCTTTTAGGTTTAGCTTCTTTAAAAATGCAGTAACTGAATCCTCACTCATGATTATTCGCTGTATTAGCATCTTTTGGGAATTCATCTTGAACATTAATGTGATACCTTGATCCAGCATCTGTATTTTAGATATGGTGTTTTTGGGCAAGTAGCTGACTCGGATTTTGCCATCTCTGCTTATTAGACTTTTGGCTGACGTGTGGACAGGGCAGTTATGTAGCAACAACAGAGCTTTGGCATCAGATTCTTGTTGCCATGAATGTTTACAAACTTCAGGTATGAACCATGCTGGAAGTCATCCATGCATTTTTGCTAAACTCATAGGAAAAGGCATAGAGATCATGTTCACAATGTGGAAGCAGTCTCATCACAGTTATAGACCTGTTCTGTGTAGCCATCGTCTCTAATTATCTTCTGAAGCTGGGTGGGGCATGAGCATGTAGCTTCATGATGCCTTTTAAAGCAATTTAGCCATCCCCTGCTTGTCATAAATGACATCCACCCATTTCTGTAAAGTTCTTTGTGAAAGTTTATGGCTTGTGTTTGCAGATGGGGTCCAGACAGAGGAGTGCCTTTGGATCTTTCTTGGACAAACCACTGAAACACAGTTTTATCCAACTGGCTATCTTTGAGGTAGCCACAAACATTTTAGTTTCTGTCCATCGTCTGTTTCTGTGGACTTAGCTGCATCACAAACTTTCTCCTCCTCCTCCTTTTTCCATCCATTAACTGTTGACTCGTTAACCGCTAGGTTTCTAGCCACTTGGGTCTGTTGGACTTCAGATTTGATTCTATCAAGCATAGCAATTTTTTCTTCTAAACTATACTTTTTACATCTGTTTGAGGTTTCAGACATTTCTGAGTGGGTGGAGATGGCTTCGGCATTACAACGTCATGCTGTTTCCTGTTATTCAAATCGGGAGCCACGCTTGCATCATGTTAAAAGCTGATTCGCATTATAACGGGGTTGAGATTTAATAATGAAAAAATGATCATTTTAGTGTAAGGCAGTTGAGCAATCCCAATTATCAACTTGCCATTATTGCAAGGGTGATAGTCATCCTTTTAACCACATCATTTTCCTTCAGAGACTCCAGTGAAATGTTGTAGTCAGGTTTCTGACCTTTAACCACACAAATTTAACCTGTCAACATTTTCCCCCTGTCCCTCACCCAGGGCACATAAAACCACAGTGCACACAGAATCAGCTGGACAAAATAGGACTGGGTCAGGATATGCCTGGACAGGAGCATCCTGAGTCAGAATAGCACCTTGTCTGACATGTCCCTTAGCACCCCCGCCCACCCACTGTGCCGCTGCTACTGCAGAAGAGAAAATGGACGGGGAATAATTTTTGCACTCTGGTTCCCTTGCACCTGTAGCCTTTTCAGAGTTAGCTGGCAAGGGCTATATAAAGCATTAAATGGTTTAACTTGTCCTCCTAAGTGCAGCTGCACAAATGGCTGTCTTAGATCTAATTATGCAAACTTTTGATGGGTAGATTTAACCAGATGTTTAGCTATTGTTCTAGTTCATTGGCTACAGTTGAATATCCTAACAAAGAGGCCCATTTACCAAACTGAGGTAAAAACTGGTCTTAGCGCTGCATACAGGGGTCATTCCCACATGCTAAGGCTATTTTTACTGCATGGGAAAAGTGGCCAATTTTTCTATTTTTTTAAAATAATGGCCATGCGCTAATTTTCCTATTAGCACATAGCCATCAGTGCATGAGCCTCTATCACCACCTGTTTTGTAAGCAGTAAGGGCTCAGGCGCTAACTACACACTAATCGGTTAGTGCATGAAAATGTAGCTCCGCTATCCGATTAGCGCAGAACATGCCTACTCTCTGGTACTGAACCACCCCAGTGCTAAAAACTAAAATCTATTTTTAGCATGTGGGAAGTGCACACCAATGACAAAATTACTACAGTACATTTTAGTGTGCCCTGCAGAAAGGCATTTTAAGCTGTGGTAAGTGCTTACCACAGCTTAGTAAAAGGATTCCAAAGTAATCTAGTTAAAATGAAAATATTTGACTGGAGGTACAGCAAAAGCAGCGTTCACAGCCCCCCAGGAAGTGGGAGGAGAGAGAGCTATGGTCCTTGTGTAAGTGAGACAACTAGTGGCAGGACGCAAAGAACAACTCACAAAAAAACTCCAGACCGCCCAAAACACAACAGTCAGGCTGATATTTGGTAAAACATGTTTCGAAAGTGCTAAACCCCTCCGAGAAAACCTGCACTGGCTCCCAATCAAAGAAAGGATCATCGTCAAAATCTGCTCTTTGGTCCACAAAATTATCTACGGCATAGTCCCAGGATACATGATAGATCTCATAGATCTACCAACCAGAAACAGAATCAGATCATCACGATCATACCTAAACCTACATTACCCAAATTGCAAAGGTCTTCGCATCCTGCTTCTCATACATAAGCGCACAACTATGGAATGGACTCCCAAAAGCTGTGAAAACAATCCAAGACCATCTAAACTTCAGGAAATCACTAAAAACCAACCTCTTCAAAAAGGCCTACCCCACCGATCCACCATAAATCTCCACACCCAGCAATACAGCATAACCAATGATCGTACTGGACAATATACAATCATCACTCCTTTCGACCCTCATGTTGCCTGATACACACTAACCTCTTGCGACCACAATATAACCTTGTATTTGTTATCAACTGACTTGGCGAACACCATTACGGTACTATGTAAGCCACATTGAGCCTGCAAATAGGTGGGAAAATGTGGGGTACAAGTGTAACAAATAAATAAATACAGTTATCATGATGGCAGGATTCTAGGAGGAGTCCTGGTGCATGGTCAGATGTACTGAGGGTGGGAGGATATAAAATGAAGGACAAATTCCCAGAAAACTGTAAATGAAGGCTTTTGATGCCAAATCTCTAGCCCTGGCTCTGAGTGAGCTGGAACTACAGAAGAGCAGCAGGAACCTGCTGGGTCAACAAAATTAACTGGGTAATTTCAACTACTCAGCGACTCTTTGAAAATCTATCCCAACATTATAGCTACAAAAAGTTTTTTTTTTAACTTTAATTCATTAGTGACTTAGTTAATTATGATATGTATTACTTTTCTGCCATCAGGATGATAATTTTAAGAAATCTGATTTTCAAGGACAACAGGAAATGCCGTCTAAAGCCCAGCAGGATACCATGCAAAACTTATGAAGTCTATTTGGAATCTAACCGGACCCTTGGGTAATTAAGAAAATGATGGATTGCTCTGAGTTAGCCCTCATTAAGAGTCCTGCTGATGAGTCCTGAATAACTTAAAGCTGGAGATGGAGGCTGCAATGGGGCTCTGAAAACAAAGAAATACCGTCATAAATTCTGCAAAAACTCAGGACATCTTTCAGGTGCCAGGCATGATCCCAGAAAGCATGCATGTTTAAAGCTCTTCCACTGATGCCAGGAAACAGTATTTAACTTTTATGGTTCTCAGTGGTTGTTCAAAATTTTATTTATTTTTTTGTCATAGAACAGGCAAAGAGTTTGGCTTTTAAAATTAAAGATGATCCAGGTAGCTCTAGGATATGAAATTTCTCTGTCGATACACAGAGGTATCGTAATGTTGTATTTATTTTCACATGATTTTTCTTGCACCAGTAGATTCCAGTTTTCTGCACCCAGGCCATCAGTTAGAAACAGAATTAACAGCAAAAAGAAAGAAAGAGGTCACTGGGAAGGACATTTTAACTATTGAAGTAATCCATTTTAAAGTGGAAGAAACTGACACATATTTGTGCTTTAAGATGTGCTTCCTATGAAAACAGCTGTATTGGGGATGCAGGTAACTAATTTGGATTTCTTTCAATCTACATTTTCTTTAATTGACCCAACTGTTTCCTCTGGCTCCTTTATGCTTCCAGCTCATTCAGAATGAGGCCTGGGATCTAGCATTATGGGCCTTTATTCACAACTACCTTCAGGATTTTCCCCCCTATTCTTATCTGATTGATTTGATTTGATTCACAGTCTATCCACAGAGCAATAGACACCAGAGAAACTGATATTGGGAACAGCATACAGCATCCAAAAAATATTATTTTTAATTTGTGGGAAAAGAAAATAATCAACTAAAAATAACAGAAAATAAATTTTAAAAAAGATTAAAAACAACAATGCAAGAATAGAAAACATCAGGAATAATGGATTTTCAGAGCAACGGATACTGCCTCCCCCTCACCCATATAGTGAGTTTATCTGAGGATGGATTGTATACTGCTTTATAAAATGGTTTACAATAGATCTGCTTCCTTCCTATTTAATTTGGTCATTTCTGTGATGTACCAGGGATCTTTCTGGAACTTTGCAATCCTGGGCCCTGAATCTGGCCATTATTGGGGTAATTCTATATAGAGGGACATTTTCAAAAGAAACGTCTAAATCAGAATTTGGACATTTTACAAAGACGTTCAAATTCCAAACATTTTCGGAAAAGATGGGCATCTATCTTTTGTGTTCGAAAATACTATGGAGTCCTGTGATTTGGACGGTCTATTTTTGGGTCCATTTAAAAAAAAAAGATGTCCAAATGCAAGACATCCAAAAAGAAGAGAAGTGTCTTAATGTTTAGTGCAGCGAGCTTTGATCCTGGCAACATGGGTTCAATTCCCACTGCTGTTCCTTGTGACTTTGGGCAAGTCAAATGCACCAGGGGCATTTTTGGATATGACATCTAAGTCTGAATTTGGACATTTTTTTAAACGCCCAAAATCAGAACAGGAAAGGTCATTTTCTACAAAAAAAATGTCTATCTTTTCCTTTTCAAAGTGTTATTTGGAAAAATGTTTTGTGATTTGGGGGAGTAAGGGGAAGTGATCCCCGAGTCCCTCCAGTGGTCATCTGCTCATTTGGGGCACCTTGTGTGGAGTAGAGGAGTAGCCTAGAGGTTAGTGCTGCAGACTTTAATCCTGGGGAAGTGGGTTCAATTCCCACTACAGCTACTCATTATAAAAACAGGTCTAACTCAAAACGTCTTTGTTTTGTTCCATTATTGCTGAAAGACGTCCATGTCTTAGGAATGCCCAAGTCTCACCTGCAACACACCCTTGGCATGCTCTCCCTTGAGATTTGGACATTCTTCTGACAGACTTCAGAGAAAGACGTCCAAAAAGAGGTTTGGATAATACTGATTTGGACGTTTCTGTGAGATAAACATCCAAATGCTAACTTGTGTCACTTTTTTTGGACGTCTATCTCTTTTGAAAATGAGCCTGATAGTGTGCCAAAAGTTAGATGCCAATTAGGCACCTAACTCTTGACACTCAAATGGCAGTTAGTGGAAGTTAACCTCCAAAACAGGGGTGAAATGGCAGTTAAGCACCTAAGTGCACTTATTCTAGAACTTGGTGCCTAAGTGTTCTAGCATTCATATGGCAGAGGCATGGCTAGGCCATAGACTTTCTGACTATTTTAAGCGTGCTTTATTGAATATTGTCAGTTAAACACACTCATTTACAGAACAAGCGTATGTGGTGCTGGCTATATTTAGGTACCTAATTGCTGATATGCTAGTATTCTATAACGCATTAGGGGGGTCTTTTACAAAGGTGCGCTAGCATTTTTAGTGTGCTAATGATGAGTGTACACTAAACTCTATAGACCCCATAGGAATATATGTGCATCTCTAGCCTTTAGCGCACACATATTTAACACATGTGCTAAAAACGTTAGCGCCCCTTTGTAAAAGGATTCTTAGGTACA
Organism: Microcaecilia unicolor; assembly: GCF_901765095.1. Classification (NCBI taxonomy): domain Eukaryota; kingdom Metazoa; phylum Chordata; class Amphibia; order Gymnophiona; family Siphonopidae; genus Microcaecilia; species Microcaecilia unicolor. The sequence goes on from NC_044036.1 coordinate 283,729,711, forward strand.
CAGATTTGCTGTTATAGAATTTTAGCTTAGCACCTAGATTTTGGATGCCTAACTTTTAGCACCCTTTATAGAATTGACCACTAGCCCCCCGGATTCCATATAAGGCGCAGCAAGTTTTATGTGTGAAATTGGGCCCATGCCCAATTTACACATGCACCTTAATTGAGTAATAAGCCAATCAGTGATGATTGGCCGATTTCAACCAATTATCAGCAATAATTGGCAATAATTGAAATGTACATACACTTATTTTTAGGCATAGTCTAAAAAGAAGCACACATAAATTCTAATGTGTGTAGCTGAAAAGGGGGTGTGGCATAGGAGATGTGTTGAGGGTGTTCCTCAATTTATGCATGTGGTTATAGAATTCGGGAGAAAGCACCTACATTTAGGCACCGGTATTTACACCAGGTTTTCAGTGGTGTAAATGGCTACGCCTAAATATAGACATGTTCCCCAGCCCTGTGCACTGTTCTACAAACTGTTCTACTAACTTTAGGCGTGGTTTATAGAATAGCACTAAGTGATTTTTTGGATGTGTCTATATTTAGAGATGTCATTTACAGAATCTGGCCCCAGGTGTCCCCTTAAGTATTGATTGTAATGCCCTCCCCCATGGACTGCAAATGCTGCGTCTACAGCATCCCAAGTTTGAGCTGGCTCAAGGAGCAGAAGAGCAGTATTGAGCCACCAGATCAGCCCCACAAACAGGGCAGGCAGCACTTAGCACTCTCCTTTCATCCCATGCAATACACTACATATATCAACACTTGACAAATTATCCGAGAAGAGTGGAATTTATTATGGCCGCGGCATTCTAATACTGTAAAGACATTTATAGTATCGTGCAATTATATTCATGCATGCAGTTTACAATATCAAGCAATTAAATATACAAATCAATATTCTATTTAGAGCATTTTTGGGCAGGGTGTCTAGCCTTTTGAGTCACTCAGCTCCTACTACTTCTGCATTACAAAGCACATTTTCTGCTCCACCTGGGGCATGTATCAAGATGCTGCCATCACTTCTTTGATGGTAGAACTCCTTGTAGGTTACTATTGTCTGCTTCATTTCCATCCTCTTGCCAGTATGAATCCTCTGTGCTTATTTCCTTTTAAAAGGCACATTTCACAACAGTAATAACATAAACTATTAGTCACTAAAATCCAGGGGGAAGGAGGACAAATGACCCAAGTAGGTCCCCTCCCCCCCTGCATGAACCTATGGCAGCATCCACAAATATTTTCTAATGGAAAAGGTGATGGCTACATGGAATGGAGTCCCAAAGGAGGTGGTAGAGGCTGTAACAATGATGGAATTTTTAACATTTTTATTTCTTTTCATACTTGTTACTTTTATAAAAAAAGGCTTAAAGCAATTTACATTAAAAAATACAATAATATCCATTATATTATAACCCCTGTAACCACCAGTCACTCATCCCCCATGCCCTTAAAATGAATTGACCTACCCCATCTATTCAGTGCTCCATTATACATTCCCAAGAATCATACAATATGGAATAAGCACAAAGGATCAGTAGGAACAAGGGGATGGTGAGGAAACTCTGCGGTAACCTGCATGGCATGATGGTCACTGTCACGTCTGTGGCCGTGACCACTCTCAGACTTACCCTGTTTCTGGGAGTCAGTGGCTGTGCTGGCTTCTGCTTGTCTCTGTGTCTGTGTCTGTCTTAGTTTCTCTCTGGCTCTGTGTGCTGATTGCCCTACTGAACCTCACCTGTGTGGGCAATGCCTCTTCCAAGATGGCTGCCGCCGACTCCTCTATGCCAGTATCCAAGATGGCTCCCGCTGGGCTGACTTCTCTGTGTGTCAAGCCTCTGTTTGGAGGCAAGGTGATTGCTGCAGCTGTGCCTCTGGTGTGGAAGGGCTTTATTAATCACTTAGAGACTACAGCCCTTGCCTTTGCATTTCATCTAAGGGCCCTGGTGTATAGAGTGCTCTGTACACTGTTTCAGTGTTTGCTCTGTGTGAGTTTCTATGTTTGACTAGCCAGCTTAGGCACCGTGTGGCTTGTTAGCCTGTGTATAGCTTTGCTAGTTCTCAGTGTTTGTTCCTAGTGTTTGACTAGCTAGCTTAGGCACCGCTTGGCTTGTTAGCCTGTGTATAGCTTTGCTAGTTCTCTGGTATGTTTCCAGTGTATGACTTGTTAGCTTGGGCACAGCTTTGTTGTTAGCTGGTGTATAGCTTTACTAAGTCTCTTGAGTTTGCTCTGTGTATGTTTCCAGTGTATGACTTGTTAGCTTGGGCACAGCTTTGTGGTTAGCTGGTGTATAGCTTTACTAAGTCTCCTGAGTTTGCTCTGTGTATGTTTCCAGTGTATGACTTGTTAGCTTGGGCACAGCTTTGTTGTTAGCTGGTGTATAGCTTTACTAGTCTCCTGAGTTTGCTCTGTGTATGTTTCCAGGGTATGACTTGTTAGCTTGGGCACAGCTCTGTGTGTTAGCTTGTGTATAGCTTACTAGTTCTCCTGAGTTGCTTAGTGTATGTTGCTTGTGTATGACTGGTTTGCTTGGGTATAGATTTCCTACTAGCTTATGTATAGTTGACTAGTCTTCTGGTGTTTGCCTGCTGGGGTTCTGTGTGTGTTTCTTTTGCTTCTGGAGCTTCAGCCCTTGTTCCTTGACTTGACCAGTGCTCTGAACCTGCCTGCTGCCAGAACCCGGACATTCCCTGCCGGTCTGCCCTGCCTTCGCCTAGGTGCCAGGGGGCACTCCTGGATCCTCATTCCTGCTGTTCCTGCTTGCAAGTTCCAGTTTCGGTTTTTCCTGTAAGTCCTGCCGGCCGCCCGAACCTGAGGGCTCAACCCTCGGGGAAAGGTGGTTAAGCATAGGTGAAGCCAAGGTCCTCGAGCACGCGACAGTCACAAACTTTAGCAACAAAGAAATGCAAAATAGAAGGGGTATACCAAATATACAAAACTGTACAATAAACAAACAAAAAGCACAAGGGAATTATAAAGTAGTCATCAATCAGGAATCTATCTATCTATCTATCTATCTATCTATCTATCTATCTATCTATCTATCTATCTATCTATCTATCTATCTATCTATCTATCTAAATGAATGAATGAATGAATGAATGAATAAATAATGCTCAATAAAAAACCCAGCCTATTTAAATAAATTTAATCTGAAGCCCAACATTTTCCAGCAAAACATCTGCCTCAACCCTAAGGGTAAAATAAAACAATATTCTATTTTTAAAATGTTCTATTTAAAAGATGTTTCAAAAACTGCTAAATTATAATAAACAAAGGTAGGAAACGGCAAAAAAAGTTCATATACATTACAATTGTGTATGTCCCAAAATGCATATAAGCAGCTTCAAATGAATGGGCAGATTCTAAAATACCGAAAGGGGAAAGGAAAAGCTCTTTTAACAGATTTTGGGCATGTTTAGAGCAATTAAGGAGGACAGTGGAGGGTAAAGGGTTGAGAGATCATTTGGGGAAAACACAAGAAGGGAGGAGTTGTATTGAGCTGTCTTTGGGAAATTTATCTGCTTCTCTTTCCAAAGTGGCAGAATCTCAACTATGCAGATTGCATGGTCCAATTTGATTTTATCTATTGTTTCTACTATGTTATGTTATTACTCTATGTCTGGTGCCTTCCTATTCAAAATAAGGGAAGAGGAACTCAAGGGTTGATAGACCACTGGCAAGCTCATGCGTTGTGCTCCTCTGGCCTTTACAGACACTTCAGGAAAGAATTTAAATGCCATGGATTGAAAAATAATTTGCTCATAAATGCATCAGACTAAGAGGGGACTTGGCAATGAGCAGGAGATGCATAAAAGAGAAAACCAAACCAGGTTTAGAATAATAATTAGTTTTGTCGGATCATCGTTATAGACATGAAATCCTTCAAACTATGGGGAAAGCATTGGAGTGTCAGCTGTTCATAATTACCATCATGTAGAGCATCTGTGCTCTGCCTAAGCTGAGACAAAGACTTTATCCCAATTTTCATTTATGCCACAGAATTCCACATGCATTGGCGTCCCACTGATCTAAATTACATCTTGGGTGGTGACTTTGGGGGGGGGGGGGGGGGGGAAATGGGTTTGGCATTCTAGGGCATATTTCCTTAACTATAAAAACAAATCAAGAAAATGGAATGTTTAGTAGTGACTGACCTAACCAAGACCAAGTATAACTATTTCAAACTGCTCAATAGGTTGGGACTGATGAGGTCTTTAGGTTCTTATTTTAATCCATTGGGATATGATGCCACCTTCCCGACTGACAGCATTGCCTGTTCTTCTGACTGGAAACTATCAGTTATTATTTATTTTATTTATTTGTTACATTTGTATCCCACATTTTCCCACCTATTTGTAGGCTCAATGTGGTTTACATAGTACCGGAGAGGTGTTTGCAGACTCTGGTGTAAACAAATACAAAGTGATATTGTGGTAAGATAAAGTTCATGTGGCACAGCCACATTAGGGAAACATACAACAGACGAGTTGTGTTATGTCCATTACGTTCTTTAGTTTTGTTGTGTTGCAGAGATCAGGCATTTATGTTGGATTGGTAGGGTATGCCTTTTTAAACAGGTTAGTTTTTAGTTTTTTCAGGAAGTTTAGGTGGGTCGTACGTAGTTTTCAAGGCTTGGTAATGCGTTCCACAGCTGTGTGCTTATGTAGGAGAAACTGGAGGCGTAAGTTGATTTGTATTTCCTTTGCAGCTTGGGTAGTGCAGATTTAGGTACGTTCGTGTTGATTTTAATGTGTTTCTAGTTGGTAGGTCGATCTGGTCTGTCATGTATCCCAGGGCTTCACCGTAGATAATTTTGTGAACCAGAGTGCAGTTTTTAGGGGCCCTTTACGAAAGTGTGAAAAGCAGTTACCCCCAGGATTCAATATATGGCACTGAGATTTCTGTGCTGAATGTTGGGTGCACATCCAAGATGCACGTGCATGTTAATCAGTTAATGAGACATTAACTAGCAATTAACTGGTTGGACCAATCAATTATTGCAGTCAATTGGCAACAATTGGGATTTGCGCATGCATCTTCTTGCATACTATACTATAATGCCTAAATACAGTAACATGCAACTCAAAAGGGGATGTGGCTAGGCATTAGAATAGCCCTATTTCCACACACAAATGTCAGGAGTTGGATGCCAGCATTTACACCTGGTTTGAACTGGCATAATTACCACCCCAAACATTCAGTGCAGGAATTGGCTCTAAGCGCTATTCTACAAACAATGCTCAACCCAGAGTGCTGTTTATAGAATAGTGCTCCGCACCAATTTTTCTACACCCTTTATAGAATGCCCTACTTCAAACTGGGAATTATCCCATGCTAGCAGTTCATGTAGTAGTTGGATATGCAGAACTTGCTAACTCCCACATTAACTGCAAATAGGATGAGGAATTGGTTTGGCATGTACCTTGCACTTAACATATGGTAACAATCTCATTCACACACACAAGGAGTGACACGAGCTGCAAATACTGCAGCAGGATATTTATCCACTCCTACCCTAGCTGAGATAACATTTAATCATCTCTCTCACCTCATGTTCAACTAACTTAGAGGGGTATTTTCGAACGGGGCTGGCCATCTCTAAGGGCGCCCATCTCCGAGGATGGCACCGCGAAGGGGCAGGGCCAACCATATTTTCGAATGAGATGGCCAGCCATCTTTCATTTCAATAATATGGTTGGGGCCGGCCAAATGTCAGAGATGGCTGGGTTTGAGATGGCCGGTCTTGGTTTTTGCCAATAATGGAAACCGAGGCCGGCCATCTCAAACCTGGCCAAAACCAAGGCATTTGGTCATGGGAGGAGCCAGCATTTGTAGTGCACTGGTCCCCCTGACATGCCAGGTCACCAACCGGGCACCCTAGGGGCACTTCTAAACATTAAAAAACACATTAAAATAGCTCCCAGGTGCACAGCTCCCTTACCTTGGGTGCTGAGCCCCCCAACCCCCCTCAAAAAAAATCACTCCCCACAACTCTACACCATTACCATAGCCCTTATGGGTGAAGGGGGGCACCTACATGTGGATACAGTGGGCTTTGGGGGGGGGGGGTTGGAGGGTTCCCATTTACCACCACAAGTATAACAGGTAAGGGGGGGATGGGCCTGGGTCCACTTGCCTGAAGTGCACTGCACCCACTAAAAACTGCTCCAGGGACCTGCATACTGCTGTCAGGGAGCTGAGTATGACATTTGAGGCTGGCATAAAGGCTGGCAAAAAAAGTTTTAAAGTTGTTTTTTTGAGGGTGGGAGGGGTTAGTGACCAGGGGGGGGAATCAGGGGAGGTCATCCCCGATTCCTTCGGGTGGTCATCTGGGCAGTTGGGGCACTTTTTTTGGACTTGGACCTGAAAAAAAGGGACCAAGTAAAGTCGGCCAAATGCTCATCAGGGCCGGCTTTCTTTTCTCCATTATTGGGCGAAGCCAGCCATCTCGTACCACTCCCCCATCCCGAATTCTGTACCCTGCTAATACGCCCCCTTGAAGTTTGGCCGGCTCCACGACAGACTGCAGTTGAGGCCAGCCAAAATCACCTTTCCATTATGCCGATTTCGCCGGCCTTGAGAGATGGCCGGCCATCTCCCAATTTGTGTCGAAAGATGGTCGGCCTTCTCTTTCGAAAATAAGCTGGTTAGTCACCTTATTTTCTAACTCCTCTTACTCTCTTACCTATCTATATGTTCCATCTTTGCGTATACCCTACACTGTCAATTAAAATGTTATATTACGTATTGTGTTGAAATTGTAAGTAGTATACTATCCACCTTATAATTGAAAGAGAAAAACTCCTAGATTTCGACCCAAATCGGGAGATAGACGCTTATCTCACAAAAACGAATAAATCGGTATAATGGAAAGGCGATTTTGCACGTTTTCAACTGCACTCCATTGCGGAAGCGTACAAAGTTGATGGGGGCGTGTCAGAGGCGTGGCGAAGGTGGAACTGGGGTGTGGTTATCGGCCGAGGAGAGATGGGCGCCTTTCGCCGATAATGGAAAAAAAGTATGCATTTGTAGCTAAAATTTAGGGCACTTTTCCTGGACCCTGTTTTTTCACGAATAAGGCCCCAAAAAGTGCCCTAAATGACCAGATTATCCCCAGAGGGAATCGGGGATGAACTCCCCTGACTCCCCCAGTGGTCACTAACCCCCTCCCACCACAAAAAATGATGTTTCACAACTTTTTATTTTCACCATCAAATGTCATACCCACCTCCCTGGCAGCAGTATGCAGGTCCCTGGAGCAGTTGTTAGGGGGTGCAGTGGACTTCAGGCAGGTGGACCCAGGCCCATCCCCCCCCACCTGTTACAATTGTGCTGCTTAATGCTTATTAGTCGTCCAACCCCCCAAACCCACTGTACCCACATGTAGGTGCCCCCCTTCACCCCTTAGGGCTATAATAATGGTGTAGACTTGTGGGCAGTGGGTTTTGAGGGGATTTGGGGGGCTCAACAGACAAGGGAAGGGTGCTATGCACCTGGGAGCTCTTTTACCTTTTTTTTTTGTTTTTGTAAAAGTGCCCCCTAGGGTGCCCGGTTGGTGTCCTGGCATGTGAGGGGGACCAGTGCACTACGAATCCTGGCCCCTCCCACGAACAAATGCCTTGGATTTATTCGTTTTTGAGCTGGGCGCTTTCATTTTCCATTATCACTGAAAAACAAAAACGCCCAGCTCACAAATTGTCGAATAAAACATGGACGTCTATTTTTTTTCGAAAATACGGTTCGGTCCGCCCCTTCACGGACCCGTTCTTGGAGATAAACGCCCATGGAGATAGACGTTTTCGTTCAATTATGCCCCTCAATGCCATACTTTGTATCATTATTTAAATATTTTTACTGCTATAATTCTCTATTGTTCATGTTTGATTTATTCTTACTGTACACCCCTGTGAGTGAATTCCTTCAAAAAGTTGGTAAATCAATCCTAATAAATAATACATAAATACTGCACATTAAGGGCTAGATATATGGGGCCTAAAAAAAATCTATAAGCTATGCCTATAATTCAGCGTGGTTTATAGAATTAATGTTTAAGCAGAGAGGTTATGCGTAAAGTTAGGTGCCGCTATTTGCACCAATGAAAATGTAGTGCAAAAGCCTGTGCCTAAATTTATGCGTGGAGCACCGTTATTCTACAATTGCACATGTAACTCAAAACCATGCCCCCGATCTGCCCCGAAATGCCCATGACCCTCCTATTTCTGCATAAATTTTATTTATTTTAATTTTTTAAATTTGCATTGACATTGAAATGCCACCTCAGTAGATGCTGCACCCATGTTCTCTGTAATGTAGTTAATACGTGGCTCAATGTAGTCTCTGCGTTAACTCAATGGGAAGATGCCGGGCACACCACAACAATTCTGCAGATAATTCACGTTAATTTTTGCTGCTAACATGCAATTTTAACATGTAGTGAAAGGTCACGCTGCAAATGCTTGCAGAAAGGGATCTTCAGATAAACTGAGAGGAAAGAAAGTGCAGGGTTTTGCCGCAATGCTTTTTTACACTTCAGGCGTCACTGTGGATCCAGTTCAACCACTGAGCTGCTTGTTATTTGATCTTGATGGCCATCAGATTGAAAGAGAAATTTAAGCACTTTACAAAATGCATAATGTGATGGCTGCAAATCATTATTAGTCTCCTATACTTAACTGATAATAACTGAACTTTGTGGTCAAATGCACTTAAGTCTGCATTTCCAGCAATTGTAGTTTACATGTCAGTTGCAGAAATCTTTGAAGTCACAGCATAGTTAAATGAGTTAATGGAATGTGAATGAATGACTTTCCTTATTCCCTCGACTACTCTCACAATAAACTTTTATCAGGTTCCAGTGACATTCTAAGCTACAGCTTTGTTTTACCTTTAAAAGGCAATATTATAGTGTTATTCTGTTCTAAAGATTACAGTTAAACCATGCCAGGGATGTTTATAAAAGATACTTTGTTATAAATGTCACAATTAGCATATTAATTTTTTCCTACATCTCTTGCAAGAAGAAGCAGACTGCAGAAGAGTGCTTTAATAAATCATAGCTTAATAAGACCAACTTGTTCATTAAAATTTAGACATGTATGTGGCCCATTTGGCTCATTGGCATTGATGTCAGCTATTACACAACTGATCTGGGTTCAGTTCACTAGTCAGGGCTGGGATGATGCAGAAGTCCACAGTCCTTTAGGGGGAGGGAGTCACAATCATTGCACAACAGTGACCTCTATTGAACAATTTTAGAGCTCATGATTGCAGGGTCTTGGTGCCCTGGTCTCCAGCCAGTGATGATCAACACAATAACTGCTCCAAGTATGATGGGAGGGGATATAACCAAGGAATATCTTCAAGTAGCTGTAAATAGAAACTCATGGCATTGCAGCCCAACAACCAACTAGATCTGATTCAACTGGAAGCCCAAAAGAGCAGGAAACAAGGGGCTCTCTAGCTATAACCATCAGTGGTCGGTATTCTGTGTCACGTAAGACAATTCTTAGGAATAATTACCAGTTTCGTTCCTCACTGGAGCAGGGAAGAGCTGGTAATGTTCTTGAGATGACATGATTCACTGTAGCAGTCCTGCCATTACTCACCCTGTATTACACCCATTTCTACTTCCAGACATGACTGAGCATGGGTTGTCTTGGTGCCTCTTAGCCTGTCAATCACCAACAACTTAAAATTTATAACATTATTGATAAATACATTCTCAGAACGTATCTATCAACCATGTTCTTCCTTTGTGTTTGCATGGGAAGAGTCCTTGATAAACTTGACCCTATTTCTGATATAATGTTGCTAACATTTAAGATCTTGTGTTCGGGATATCCCTTATTTCTTTCTTGACTAATGATGCCTATGAGAATCCTATGATTTTCTTTCCAAAATTTATTGATGATTCCTTCATTTTGAATCATTCAGTTTGACATTACAAATGAGTGTTAAGTGCTTTATGTGTCAGGGGTTGTGGCATGAGTAGAGAGTGGACATGGATGTCATTTTACAGTTAATACGTTTCACTTATTGCACATTTAATATGGAGTTAATAAGGGACCACTTACCATCTACTAAATAGTGGTGCCAAGTGCCTCAGTGCAACGTATTAACTGTAAAATGACATCCATGCCAATTCTACTCACGCCACAAACCCTGACACATAAAGCACTTAACACACAGTTTACCTTACAGTAACTACTAAATTACTGCAAAAACCCTTAACATGGCTCTGTGCAAGTAGGTTGCAAAATGTTCCCCTCAGGAAGAATTGTTTCATGCGTTTGAGTTTCCACATTAAGTGGAACATTTTCTTTGTTGTGGATGTCACTTGGCTCTCTAGTGTTAAGTTACGGTCCATTGTAACACCGTTAGTGCATGGCCATTCAAAACATTTACTGTATGAGCACTTACTGACACCTATTTTGTAGACTGTAAGGGCTCATATGGTAATCATGCACTAACCAGCTAGCCTGCGGTAATATAACTGCACTAACTGATTAGCACAGGGTCACCCACTCTCCGCCCCTTGACATGCCCTCTCCAATAAAAAAAATAAAAAAAATTATTATTGTCCTGATCAGCACACACAGATTTGGAACTTACCATAGGCAGTGGCTTTCCTAGGTTGGCTGCCACCCAGGGCGGATCACCGCTGTGCACCCCCTGGTGCATCACCCCCTGACGCATTACCTCCACTACACCCTGACACGTCACCTTCTGGGGATGCAGGGAGCAGACAAGTGGCTGTCAGCTCTGCCTGTTCCCTGTGCCAGAACAGGAAGTAACATTAGAGGGAGCATGGAACCGGTGGAGCTGACAGCCGCATGGCTGCTCCATGCACCCCCTTCCAGCATGCACCTGGGTTGGACCGCCACCACCCCACCCTTGGTACACCACTGATCGCAGGACATCTAAGCACATCCCGCAGTATGTTATTTTACTGTAGAAAGAATGCACTACCACTTACTGCAACTTAGAAAATGGCCCCTGAGTGTCTTAAAAAAGGGGTTAGAATATGAGATTTATCCCAGTACCTGGTATCACCAGTGATTTTATTAGAGAATTTAGTACCCTTGTGCTAAAACTGTAGAAAGTGCCCACACCTCCGTCACCCAACCTTCTGCATGGTGGACAACAGATATACTTCTGCTACCATCCATCTTTTCAGACAATTCAGCCTAGACCAGGGCTTCTTAACCCAGTCACTGGGGCACACACAGTCAGTCAGGTTTTGAGGACACTCACAGGTACTACCTCCCCTGTCTTCAAATCTTTCTCAGACATATTAACTGTGGATATCCTGAAAACCTGATTGGCTGAGTGTGTCTGAGGACTGGGTTGAGAATGCCTTACCTATACCCTGTGAATGGTATGTGCTCTGCTACTGCCCTGTCTACAACACTACTAGCTTGCTATAACCTTGGTCACTGAGGCCCTGATGCTCAGAAACAGACATGGGCGCTAGAGGACATTAGCGCCAGACTAGCGCACATATTAATGAACGCAGAATGCTCAGAGGCTCTAGCATGGGAAACAATGAGTGCACCAAAGATTAGTGCAAATAGCATGCTAATGTAGTAAATTGGATGTTAATGAGGTCATTTCCTATTCTCTCCAATTCTCAAAGAACAGCGCACAAAACAAAGACGCCCTTACCGCTGAAAAAATAACGCCAGCTCTGAGCAGGCATTAGAGTGTTTGAAGAGAGGATTTCTTGTGATTCTTTCTTTAAAATCTGCCAGTTTTTCTTTAATTTTGAAGCAGAAGGAAGCCCGTGCAAGCCCCTTTGCACCAGTAGTGAGAAACAAATGTGTGTGAGCTCAAGGAAACCTGAAAGTGAAAGCTCATATTGGCGCCTGTTTCCTGCATTTAAATATAAGCCTTTCAAGAGTTTCACGGTAAGCCCAGTTTCTGTGCACATGCACTAGGCAAACCCGAAGGTGAAGCACACATTGGCGTCTCTTATCAGTGCCTTTAAATATATGCTTTTTAATTTTTTTTTTTTTTACTTGAAAGGCTTATATTTAAATGCAGGAAACAGGCGCCAATATGTGCTGTCACTTTCGGGTTTGCTCGAACTCATGCACATTTGTTTTTCACTACTAACTCATGTACATTTGTTTCTCACTTCTGGTGCTAAGGGGCTTGCACGGGCTTCCTTCTGCTTCAAAAAAAGGTCTCCACTCGGTAATTTCTCTAGGAAAACACTTGGACACAAAGCGCTGTCCAACTGTCGTATCTGTAAGTCAGCAGTTGGACAGCGCATTTTGTTCAAATGCTTTTCTAGAGAAATTACTGAGTGGAGACTTTTTTTTATGATCATTCTGGGATATGTATGATATGATAAATTCCTAGACCTCTGATGCAGGCCAATAGGGCTGAAACACGAGTCGTGCCGGGTCTCCTTTATTGTTTCTGAAGATTAATGTAATAAAGAAGTTTTGGACACCATCTGCAAAAGGTTCTCCTTTGTTCCTCTACTGTTTTTTTGCCTGGTGTATTCCATCCGTGGATTTTTTTTGCCTTTTGTTTGTGACTGCCTTTATTCCCACAGGCCAGGATTCTCAAAATTGTGCCCAAATTTGTGTGCCAAAAAAAAACTTGAGTGCTGAGTGCTATTCTATAAAAGGTGCTCTAAGGGGTCCTTTTACTAAGCCGCGGTAGAGCTAATGCACGGGTAGCATTGCCAAATTGACACTACCACTGGGGTTGGCATGGGCTGTTTCCCACAGTAGAAAACAATTTTCTACCGTGGGGGCATTCCTGGTGGTAATCAGCAGTGCGGCCACATTGCTGCATGCTGCCTGATTGCTGCACAAGCAGTGCATGAGCTATTACCGTCAAGTAAATAGGTGGCAGTAAGTGCTCAGGCAGTATTATTTATTTATTTATTTATTACATTTATACCTCGCGCTTTCCCGCTCATCGCAGGCTCAATGCGACTTACAAAGTGACAAGAGAATACAATCAATAGTAACAGAATCAACAAAGGGACAAATGAACAAGGAGTAAATGGGATAGAAGAGGTATGAGAAAAAGGATAGGGATAGGTAAGGCGGTGGAGCGATTAAGGAGAAGATGGGAAGAGCATGGAGGGTAAGAAGGTTGGTAGGAGATGTTTCTGAGTCATTGTAGATAGTGGTTATTTGAACCAGTAGATAGTCGGTTGGGCCGCTGGACGAAAATGGTGTTAAAGGGGCGATCAAGGAGGACAAAGCCGTAGCGGAGAAATTAAATGAATTCTTTGCTTCGGTCTTCACCGAGGAGGATTTGGGGGGGGACACTGGTGCCGGAAAGAATATTTGAAGCGGGGGAGTCGGAGAAACTAAACAAATTCTCTGTAACCTTGGAGGATGTAATGGGTCAGTTCAGCAAGCTGAAGAGTAGTAAATCACCGGGACCTGATGGTATTCATCCCAGAGTATTAATAGAACTAAAAAATGAACTTGCGGAGCTACTGTTAGAAATATGCAATCTGTCCCTAAAATCGAGTGTAGTACCGGAAGACTGGAGGGTAGCCAATGTTACTCCGATTTTTAAGAAGGGTTCCAGAGGAGATCTGGGAAATTATAGACCGGTGAGTCTGACGTCGGTGCCGGGCAAGATGGTGGAGGCTATTATTAAGAATAAAATTGCAGAGCATATACAAAAACATGGACTGATGAGACAAAGTCAGCACGGATTTAGTGAAGGGAAGTCTTGCCTCACCAATCTAATGCATTTTTTTGAGGGGGTAAGCAAACATGTGGACAATGGGGAGCCGGTTGATATTGTATATCTGGATTTTCAGAAGGCGTTTGACAAAGTGCCGCACGAAAGACTCCTGAAGAAATTGCAGAGTCATGGAATCGGAGGTAGGGTATTATTATGGATTAAGAACTGGTTGAAAGATAGGAAGCAGAGAGTAGGATTGCGTGGCCAGTATTCTCAGTGGAGGAGGGTAGTTAGTGGGGTCCCGCAGGGGTCTGTGCTGGGTCCGTTGCTTTTTAATGTATTTATAAATGACCTAGAGATGGGAATAACTAGTGAGGTAATTAAATTCGCCGATGACACAAAATTATTCAGGGTCGTCAAGTCGCAGGAGGAATGTGAACGATTACAGGAGGACCTTGCGAGACTGGAAGAATGGGCGTGCAAGTGGCAGATGAAGTTCAATGTTGACAAGTGCAAAGTGATGCATGTGGGTAAGAGGAACCCGAATTATAGCTACGTCTTGCAAGGTTCCGCGTTAGGAGTTACGGATCAAGAAAGGGATCTGGGTGTCGTCGTCGATGATACGCTGAAACCTTCTGCTCAGTGTGCTGCTGCGGCTAGGAAAGCGAATAGAATGTTGGGTGTTATTAGGAAAGGTATGGAGTCCAGGTGTGCGGATGTTATAATGCCGTTGTATCGCTCCATGGTGCGACCGCACCTGGAGTATTGTGTTCAGTACTGGTCTCCGTATCTCAAAAAAGATATAGTAGAATTGGAAAAGGTACAGCGAAGGGCGACGAAAATGATAGTGGGGATGGGACGACTTTCCTATGAAGAGAGGCTGAGAAGGCTAGGGCTTTTCAGCTTGGAGAAAAGACGGCTGAGGGGAGATATGATAGAAGTGTATAAAATAATGAGTGGAATGGATCGGGTGGATGTGAAGCGACTGTTCACGCTATCCAAAAATACTAGGACTAGAGGGCATGAGTTGAAGCTACAGTGTGGTAAATTTAAAACGAATCGGAGAAAAGTTTTCTTCACCCAACGTGTAATTAGACTCTGGAATTCGTTGCCGGAGAACGTGGTACGGGCGGTTAGCTTGACGGAGTTTAAAAAGGGGTTAGATAGATTCCTAAAGGACAAGTCCATAGACCGCTATTAAATGGACTTGGAAAAATTCCGCATTTTTAGGTATAACTTGTCTGGAATGTTTTTACGTTTGGGGAGCGTGCCAGGTGCCCTTGACCTGGATTGGCCACTGTCGGTGACAGGATGCTGGGCTAGATGGACCTTTGGTCTTTCCCAGTATGGCACTACTTATGTACTTATGTACTTATGATAGGTCAAGTCACTTGGGTAAACCTGTTTGAATAGATGGGTTTTCAATTGTTTCCTAAAGGGAAGATACTCATTAATTGACCGAATGTATCTAGGTAGAGCATTCCAGAGTTGGGATCCCAGGAAGGAAAAGTTAGATGCATTGTAGGTTTTGTACTTTAGTCTTTTGCATTTGGGAAGTAAACAGCTTTGTGCTACTTTTAATATTAGCACATGGCCATTTACTGCCCCGTTTTTTTAAAAAAAGGCCTTTTTACCCAGTGTGGTGTAAAAAAATGGCCCAGCGCGTGCCAATTTCACACACCCACACTAGCGCAGGCCACTTTTTACTAAGTTGGGTGCTGTTTATAGAACAGCACATAGCACTGGGATCTGCACCCAGGATTTACACCAACTGCAACCTGGTGTAAATCCTCATGTGTAAATTAGGTGCAGATCCTCTGAATTCTATAATAGTGCGTGCACCTTTAGTGAATACACCTGACTCTCATGCTCCTCCTGTGGCCACACCCCCTTGTCAGTTGTGCACTGAGGGGTCCTTTTACACAATTCTGGGACTACCACCAGCCCAACATGACTGCTAGTGGTAGTTCCAGGTTGAGTATGCACCATTTCCAGGGGGGGGGGGGGGGGGAGGGAACCCAGAAATGGTTAACATGGCAGTAACACTGCCTGATTACCACTGGGTTACAATGGGAGCAGTTAATGCCACCTCAATAGGTAGAGGTGAGGGCTCTCCACCACATGGTCACATGGTAAGAGTTTTCTTACTGCATGGCCATTTGGCGGGGGGGGGGGGGGAGGGGGAGTTGCTTTTTACCCACTATGGTAAAAAGGGCCCTGGCACATGGGAAAAATGGCCCCTGCCACTACTGAAGGGCCCTTTTTCTCGCAACTTGGTAAAAAGACCCCTAAAAGATTTACGCTTGCATCTTTATGGAACAGCACTTAGCAAGATGCACATGTAAATCCAAAATGTTGCCACTTAGTGCCAATAACTGATTGTTAGCACCCAATTATTGGCGCTAATTGGATTGTTACTCAATTAAATTTTGTCTGCAAATTGGAGGTAACAAACAAAAGGGAAAACACTCCGCTTAAATTTGGAAATACAACACACAAAAGCGGGTATAGTCAAACAATTTGCATGATAATAATTACTGGAAAGGAGGGAAGTACCTCAGACTGGTGATGTACAGCTCAACCAATATGATTGCTTCACGTTCGGTTGCGAATGTGATGCCAGGACAGATATTTCCTTTTGCCACTTGAGCAGCATGCTATTGTAGGGCGTCCTTCCCCTGACGAAGCCCCCATCTGGCGAAACGGGTCCGTTGGGGAGGCCCCAGTTGGAAGCTGTGACAAGATAAGTGGTTTAATTTTAATGTCCTGGAGTGTGGATGCATTATTTTTTGCATTGAAAAACAATCACAAAAAATTATCATTTTTGAATATTTTGAACACCGAAGGAGGAGGTTGGTGAGGTACCTATGATTGAGTTACGGTGACGATATATAAGCAATCATATTGGTTGAGCTGTACGTCACCAGTCTGAGGTCCTTCCCTCCTTTTCAGTAATTATTCATTATCATGCAAATTGTTTGACTATATCCGCTTTTGTGTGTTGTCTGCAAATTGGACACATATCCAAATTGTGTGCACAATTTTGAGCACCATATATAGAATCTGGAGGTTATAATATACACTAGTCCATAATATGGTGAACACTGCCGCTACCACCTAAATTACTCAATGCATCATCTTGTCTGCTGCTTGACTCTGTGTTTTCTTGCAGGGTTTTCTTCTGGGCCCAATATATTTTTGTACAGTATACCCTATAAATAAGAGGTGCATGGTTTGTCACATTTATATTTTTAGTTATTAGATTTATTAGGTTTATTAAGCCTGCATGTTTATTTATTGCATTTTCAAAACTGTTCATGCTTTGTATTTCTTGAACTCTGATAAACACTTGCACACAATGGACTTATCGGAGAGCTAGCAGCCAAGTTGGGGGATCTTTATAAACATTGATATTACCCTGGGAATTAAATATGTATCAAATTGAAAAGGGGGAATCAAATATTTTAACTATTGATTGAATTATCTTATGTAATTGCCTCTGTAGTAACTTCTTCTGACTGTAGTATCTCTCTCTCTCTCTCTCTCTCTCTCTCTCTCATATGACATTATTTTCTGTGTTGTAGGGCCACTGAGGGCCACCTACAAACCTCAATCTTGTTTTGCTTGAGAGATGTGTAGAAGGACAACAGACTTGTAATTTCTGCCAGCCTACAGTGTTGGCAAACTTCATACCATGGGGAGGGGGGAGGTGTAATTGGTAAGGGACATAGAGGCAGATGCACTAAACGTTTTTCATCGTTAAATGAGCCCTCGGGGAAGAATTTCCGATCCTTTCCATGCACTTAAGCCTATTTTCCGACGACAGTAGCAGCTAACGAAAACGGAATGGAGATGAGCAATTAGTGTGAAAACCCCATTGAAACGACATGCACTAACCTTTTCCGATTGCCTTTACACAGGAAAAAGGCAGGAAAACTAACGAGAGGTCTGGACCTCTCGTTAGGACAGCTCTGTGCCAGGAAAAAGTGTTAAGTGAAAAAATAAACAAACTTTGAGCCAATCCCAGCGCATTAGCAGAGCTAAAAGCGCTGTGATTGGTCCAAAGGACCTCAGAAAACACATAAAAAAATAAAACTAAAAAAAGGATCGGGAGGGGGCAAGGGCGCTCATCAGGAGCGTCCTGTACGGACGGCCTTGCCCCCCCCCCCCCCGCCGCTGCTCCCCACTTTCCGCCGCTCCCCCCACCCCGAAAAAGCAAAATTGTAGCAGCCCCTGCCCCCCTCCCTTCCTCACTACTCTCAGCTCCACCTCCCGACATCCTCCGTCTGTGCCCCGCCCCCTTTGGGGGTCGTCGCCGCCATTCCCCTTCTCCATCGGGCCCCCCTCCCTCTTACCGGGCCCGTGCAGCGCCTCTCTCCTCTGTCCGAAGGCGCTGCACGGGCAAGAAGAACGCTGAATCAGCTGATGCCTGCCTTCGCGATGGCGCGTCTTTCTCCTGCTGCGCCCGCCCCTGTCTGACGTCAGTGTTACTGACGTCAGACAGGGGCGGGCCCAGGAGGAGAAAGACGCTCTATCGCGAAGGCAGGCATCAGCTGATTCAGCGTTCTTCTTGCCCGTGCAGCGCCTTCGGACAGAGGAGAGAGGCGCTGCACGGGCCCGGTAAGAGGGAGGGGGGCCCGATGGAGAAGGGGAATGGCGGCGACGACCCCCAAAGGGGGCGGGGCACAGACGGAGGATGTCGGGAGGCGGAGCTGAGAGTAGTGAGGAAGGGAGGGGGGCAGGGGCTGCTACAATTTTGCTTTTTCGGGGTGGGGGGAGCGGCGGAAAGTGGGGAGCAGCGGCGGGGGGGGGGGGGGCAAGGCCGTCCGTACAGGACGCTCCTGATGAGCGCCCTTGCCCCCTCCCGATCCTTTTTTTAGTTTTATTTTTTATGTGTCAATTCAATTTGCCATGTGCTTGTGATTTGACTGTTTGTGGCATGCGCAGAGCAGCTAACATAACGCTTGGCTGCTCTGCGCATGATTTGGGGGCCGATTAACGATGTGTATTGTGATTCTTTGATACATTGTACGTTTCAATACCGATTCCAGCATGTGTGACTTTTTTTTTTTGGTGCATTTTTCGTTATTTTAAAATCGTTAGGGACTTTAACGATTTAGATTTTTTTACGTTTGGTTGCTGCATCTGCCTCATAATGTAGGAGCCCAGCAAAAGCTGGTATTTCTATCACAATATGAAGCATCATTATAGCCTTGAAGTGATGCAGTCACATTGTCCTATTTGCATTATAATAATTGAGTGGATTGATAATTTGATTCTAAATGGTGGGGGAAAAATCCATCTAATTTTACATCTTGGTGAGCTGCTTTGGTGCACTGGGTATTTTGTTTCAGACCTGACCATGTGAATTTTATGAGATGCCAGCTTGACAGTACAAGGTTTCAGATGTGCAGTCACTCATTAATGCACCAGCTTATCTCATTGTGATCACTAAGCAGAGCTGCGCTTGTAAAAAGTGCTATGAAGCAGAGACTTAGCTGAGGACTGAACATTATACAGAATTATTTATTTTACCTGTTTTCCATCTTTCTCAGGTTGCTCGGCTGCACTCTCATGTCATCAGATCAATCAAAAAGATGCTGAAAAGATAACAGGAGAAAGATTTCTCTCCCACATCTTCCTTAATCTTGTTCCTAGGGTAGTAAATTGTCTCCTCTTTTAGTAGGGGTACACACAGAGATTTTCATCATTTGTTTTTTTTAATTTTTTTTATGTTTTTATTTATTAAAAAAGAGAAGAAGAAGGAAAGAACTTAAAACAGAACTAAAAATAAAACAATAAAATGTCAGGCCACCACAATAATCAAATAAAACACAAAAAAATCCTAGGCTCTTCCACTTCTTAGCCTAGAGAGGAATATTTACAAGACAGGAGCCATATACAATACAAGTATAACAAAATACTACATACTGCTTCTTGGAGCAACTGATATCTGGAGTGAAGTCACTAAAACAATCTGTAGCAGAATTTAATTTTTGAAAGGGTGACTATAACAAAATAAGGTAAGTGGTTAAAAAGAAACTGAAAGGTTAGGGCTCTTCAGTTTGGAAAAGAGACAGCTGAGGGGAGATATGATTGAGGTCTAAAAAATTCTGAGTGGTATAGAACAGATAAAAGTGAATTGATTTTTCACTTTTTTAAAAAAGTACAAAGACCAGGGGACACTCAATGAAATTACATGGAAATATTAACAAACTAGTAAAAAAGGCCCGTTTCCGAAACCAATGAAACGGGCGCTAGCATGTGGTTTTTTTTGTGTGTGTGTGTGTATGTGTCACATACTTATTTTGTGTGTGTGTGTGTGAGTGTGTGAGGGTGCGGTGTGTGTGCAGGTTGTTGATGTGTGTCTTTTTTTGTTTTGTTTTGTTTTTTGCTTGGGGGTTGGGGGATGTGCTGTGCTGTGCTGGCAAAGTGGGTGTGTTTCTGTTGTATTGTGTGTGTGTGGTTTTGTCTGTCAAGGAGGTTTGTGGAGGGGGGTCTTTCTGTTGGTGAAATGTAAATGTGGTTGTAGGGAGGTCAGCCTTTGTTGAGTGTTTTTTTTCCATGTTTTTTTTTTGTGTTGTGCTGAGGCAGCAGTGTTGTTTTAGATGGGCGGAAGGTAGAAGAGCACGTTCTTTGTCTGTCGGTATTTTTTTGCCGTTTCAGGGCTGCTGTAGGGGAATGCTGGAAGAGAAATGTGCTGTTGTAAGCAGCGCCATCTTTTTCCATTGGGCTGGGGTTCTGGGCATCCTGGAGGTGGGTGACGGCTTGCCTGAGGACGGGGATGGTTGTTTTAAGTTGGCGGAAGGGAGAAGAGCACGGTCTCGGGCCGTCGGGGGGTGATCCGGTATGTTTGGTCCATTTCAGGCCGGCTGCAGGGGAATGCTGGAACATTTATGTGCTGCAGGAATTAGCGCCATCTTTTTCCGGGTGCTCGGGGAATCCCCGAGGTGGGAGACAGCTTGCCTGAGGCTGGGGATGGTTGGGCACGTCCTTGGCCACTTCGGCAAAAGGGGAAGAGGAAGGGGGTGGGGAGTTACCTGCAGCCGCCTGAGAAACCATGTATTCTTTGTTTGTTTTGTATTATTAGTTTGCATTTCTGTTGAAGAAAGAGTGGATGCCTTTCGAATGATGGAGGTGGTGCGTCGGTGTGCTGTTGTTTCGTTAGTTTGGCAGCTAGTCTCCAGCGATTCCTAGGCAGGGAAGGAGTACTCCTCCCCCTTCCTTGGTCGCTGTTTGCTGCTGTCTGGGTCGCGGGTAATCCTTCCAGCTGGGCCTCAGCTTGTCCTGTTCGCCCACGTCCCAGATGGTGACGGGCACGTTGTTTTCTGGCTCCTCTGACTCCATGTCAAGCGATCCCAAATATAGTCTGTGCTATAGGCCCTCTGGCACTCTTCAGTACTGGCATTAGGCATTTAAAAATTTCCCCCCCCCCCCTCCCCCGGTCTATTTTTGCACATACCCACAGCAGGAATATTCTTCTCTCGTTCCAGCGGTGGTTCTGTGCTCTCCGGGCTGCACAGATAATGAGCCATTCTGCTGGGGAATGCTCCTCCCTTATTGTCACGTAGTTTCCTCTGATTGGTCCGTCTTACGTTGCCTAGTGTTGCCTGGGAACGGTGTTGTGATGGTCCTTTGTGTTTCAGAATGTTGAGGGTGTTTTTTCTGATTGGTCCGTCATACGAGGGCGGGGCAGAGAGACATGGTCAGTGTTGTGGCTTCACCACCATGAATCCATGAACCCTTCAGTGAGTGACTGAGTGACTTCAGAACGTTGTCTTCAGAACATTGAGGGTGAGTTTTATTATAGTAGATAGGAGGAAATATTTTTTCACTCAAAGAATAGTTAAGCTCTGGAACTCGCTGCTGGAGGATATGTTAACAGCGGTTAGCATATCTGGGTTTAAAAAGCAGGGGCATTTTGGGTGGGCCTAGGCAAGAAGTGGGTGGGCACCAAGTGTTCTCCACCCCACCAAAAACATATCTCAGCTGGTGGAAAAATGTTTCTCTCCACCTTGGCAGTCTGCACTGAAAACTGAGAATGTGCAGGTGCCGGTATCATGGAGAGTAGCATTTTCATTACCATCAGGGGGAAGTCTTCAGCTAGCAGAGATTGGGATCCCCACCAGCTACTGCTAAATGTGTATTACTGTTGGGTGGGCCTGAGCCCTATGTGGGTGGGCCCTGGCCCACCCCAGCCCACCTGTAGCTACGCCACTGTTAAAAAAAGTTTGGACAAATTCCTCGAGGAAAAGTCCATAGTATGTTATTGAGATAGACATGGGGGAAAGCCACTGCTAACCTCAGGTTTGGTAACATGGAATGTTGCTACTAATTGGGTTTCTGCCAGGTACTTGTGACCTGGATTGTCCACTGTTGGAAGCAGGATACTGGGCTATTCTTATGTTCTTAAACAAATAAGTAAAAGCCTTGATATCTTTCTCCCGCAGTCCAGAGCCCTATCCCCCAGAAAAAGTACAGGGTCTATGTAATTACAACACAATCATCTGGAGAGACAATGAAAAAAAGATATGTTTTAAGTCTAATCTTAAATTTTTTAAAATTAAGTTGTAGTCCCTTACCTGCTATTGCTTTGACTTCAAAAGGTTCTAGCATATTATCCTCCCTGTTTACTAAGCTGCACTAACAGCTGCCATGCGCTAATGCCAACACAGAAAGTATACAAACAAAAAAAGCAGCACTGGGCCTTCAAGGCTGGGACAACAGGAGTATTTTATTGAAAGATGACATGACACGGGCCGTGTTTCGGCGTTAGATAACGCCTGCCTCAGGGGTCGGAGTTTGGTTGTAAATTGTACAACATGTATAAATGTCCAATGCCTCTGAGAATGAATGGGAAAAAACTTCTGAGTCAAGCGATCGAAGAGGACAGCCGCGGTATGAGAAACAAACTCCTTTGATAAAAACAAGGAACGGCTAACACAGGAGTTTGTTTCTCATACCGCGGCTGTCCTCTTCGACAGGATCGCTTGGCTCAGAAGTTTTTTCCCATTCATTCTCAGAGGCATTGGACATTTATACATCTTGTACAATTTACAACCAAACTCCGACCCCTGAGGTAGGCGTTATCTAACACGGCCCGTGTCGGGTCATCTTTCAATAAAATACTCCTGTTATGCCAGCTTTGAAGGCCAAGTGCTGCTTTTTTTTGTTTGTATACTTTCTATGTATGCTGTATACCCTCTCTGTTTGTTTTGTACCTAATGCCAACCCAGCCCACTCACTTTGAATGGGCTGTGTCGGCAAAGCTGCACGGCAGCCGCTATTGTACAGGTATTATATTTTTTCTTTCATACAAACTGGCTTCAGCCTGGACTAGGAGGTCACTCCTGCCAAGATCTCTGACTAGGGTAAAAGGGTCTGGGGGAGATCATGCTGATCCCAGGAGCATGTATGTGATTTTCTTGTGGCAGTGGTGACTTTAAATATTTAAAATTACTACTACTACTACTACTATTAAACATTTCTATAGCGCTACTAGACTTATGCAGCACTGTACAAATTAACATGAAAAGACAGTCCCTGCTCAACAGAGCTTACAATCTAAATTGGACAGATGAACAGACAGCTAGGGTGGGGAAATTGCAGTGGTAGGGGTGATAAGTGAGGGTGTTGAGTAAGAGAGTCATGGTTAGGAGTCGAAAGCAGTAGCAAAGAGGTGGGCTTTAAGCCTAAATTAAAACAAAAAAAAAATAAACAAAAAAAAACAAAACAAATGGAAACAGAATTTCTGTTGTTTTGTTTTAAAAATGGATTGAAATGAAATGGAGAATTTTGGTTCAATTCAATGCATATTCTTATAGTTTATTTTAAATCCCTATTTACCTGTTCCACCCCACTGATGATTCTTTTATAAACTTCTGTCATATCCCCTCTCAGTCATCTTTTCTCCAAGCTGAAGAGCCCTAACCTGTTTATCTTTGTTAAGAGAAAGGAAAATATTTTTTTTTATTATTATTTAGCTCCCAACCTTTCAGTAGTAGCTCAAAAATTAGTTGCATTAAAATACAGTAGACAGATTGCAAGCCCTCCAGGGACAGAGAACTAAGGGGCTCTTTTACTAAAGATTAGTACCTCATGTTATCTGCAGCAGATTCCATAGTAATAAACTGGGTCCTGTGGCAGATAACATGTGTTAAACGTTAGTAAGAGCCCTCCTAAGTTGGTACCTAAGGCTCAGAGGACAGAGCACAAAACAAAGCCGCCTTACCGCTGAAAAATTAACGCCATCTCAGAGCAGGCTTTAGACTGTTTGAAGAGAGGATTTCTCATTATTTTTCCTTTAAATTCTGCCAGTTTTGATTGGAAGTCTGTACAAGCCCCTAAGCACTGGTGGTGAGAGATGAATGTGTGCGAGCCAGAGCAAACCCAAAAGTGAAAGCCCACATTGGCATCTGTTTCCTTTGTTTAAATAAAAGCCTTCCAAGTAAAAGAAAAAATTGAAATGCTTATATTTAAAGGTACAGAAAATAGAAGCCAATGTGTGCTTCACTTTTGGGCTTGCCAAGCGCATGTGCAAGGAGCTGAGCTCACCCCAAAACTCTTCTGCACATGCGCCAAGCACATTTCTCCCCTTGCTTTTGCTTTTACAGCGTGCATATAATTTGAATACCATTTCCTTTGAGCATTGGTGAGTTAGGTTTCTGCGCTGCTCCAGCAGTATGGTTTCTGCACCATTGGCTGACCGTGGGAGTTCTGAGCATTGGCCTGTCAGTGTGGAATTCATTACCACCTGAGTTAATGAGTTCTCCCAGTTATTTATCTTTTCGTAAAGCTTTAAAGACTTGACTACTTGAAAGAAGCTACGGTTGAGCTGAGTGTATAATGATTAGTACTGTTTGATGCTTTCTGTTTTATATTGTATCATAAGTATTTCTTTTTTTATAAGCCGTTTTAAAACCTTGGCTGGGTAAAGCGGTATATTATTGTAAGTCACCCAATCAAATCAAAATACTGCAAAAGGCTTTAACACTTAAGCACACGTTAAAGGCTGGATTCAGTAAGCGGTGTTCAAAATTTGGTGCCGAAAAAAATTGGGGCTGAATGGTATTCTATAATGGATGTTCTGGGATCAATGCCTTTTATGGAATAGTGTGTAGCACTGAGATTCACGTCCAACTTTGGGCATGAAGAGTTATACTACCTGAAACCAGGTGTATATCCCCACACGAAAGTTGTGCGCCGATCTATTATATAATACTCTGCACATTTCAAGATAATGCCCCTGACTTACCTATGCCCCCTATGGCTACGCCCATAGGAGCCAACTTTTCAAAATTATTGGGGGGGGGGGGGTGCTAAGTCCAATGGAAGTAACCCCTCCCTGGACACATTCAAGGAATTTTCTCAATATTGGGGGTGCTCCAATGGCCATGTCCCCTTTGCAGATCCACATGGAAACACGTGCTATTCTTTGAGGGGTCCTTTTACTAAGCTGCAGTCAAAGGGGGACTGTGCAAGTGTCAGTGTGTGTTTTTGATGCGTGCTGAGGCCCCCTTTTACAGCAGCAGGTAAAAGCCGTCTTTTCTAACAAAAAGAAATGGCTGTGCAGTAAGTGAACCAATTGCCGTGTGGCCTTTTCAGGAGGAGCTCTTACCACCACCTATTGAGTTGGTGGTAAGGGCTTTCATGCTAACCCAGCAGTAGCTAGGCAATGCCCGGCAGTACCTCATTACCGCTGGGTAAGCACCAGCGCTACAAAAATGAAAATATTTTTGTAGCACCAGAAATGGCATGCGCTGGGATTGGGAACTACCGCTGGGCTCCTTCCCACTTAAATCGCTTCGAATATCGGCCTCTATTTAACCGGCCAGTTAAATAGTTCTGAATATTAGGGGAACTGTATCTAACTGTACACCATAAAAATCTCCTTCCACCCTGCAGTTGTCTCTTATATTTAGGTACAGTAGGTAATTTGGTGGTTTTGGAGGACTCACAATTTCTATCACAAATGTATTAGGTAGACTGGGATTTGGATCTGGATCCCCTTGTTCACAGTCTACTGCACTGACCACTAGACTATTTCTGGGAGCTGCTTGCTGCTCTGTTTGATATGCCCATGATATCTGATGCTGTCATAGTTCCCGGCATCCCCTTTCTGTTTCACTTCTTAAGAAGGTGGGAGGGGGACAGCATCAATGGGGGGGGGGGGGGGGGGGGGATTATGGAGGAGTCAAGCTACAATCCCTCCAGTGGTCAGCTGGTCAGTCAGAGCACCTTTTTTGTAGCTTAGACCTGATTGAAACAGGTCTAGATAACATCATACTTCTTTTGTGCCATGGACATTTCTTCTTGTTTCATTATCGCTGAAAGATGTTCTAATTTCAGACCCACCCTAGTTGGCCTAGCCCTGCCCAAAAAATACCTCCAACATGCCCCTTTGCTATTTGGACAAACTCAGTGAAAAACATCACAATTCTGCCTTTTTAAAAGTCACGATTTAGATGTTTTTCACAGACAGGCATTTTTTCTGGTCATTTTGAGATTTCTATCTGCTTTGAAAATGAGCTACACAGAGTTAATTCCAGAGCCATGGTGCCTTCATCATGAAGTCTGAAGCTTTAACGAACCGTATTGTACTTGTGGATGGACAGATGGTCAGAATAAAGCACTGCGTTAGCACTTTTCAGG
The DNA here is from genome assembly GCF_901765095.1 of Microcaecilia unicolor. NCBI lineage: Eukaryota > Metazoa > Chordata > Amphibia > Gymnophiona > Siphonopidae > Microcaecilia > Microcaecilia unicolor. The sequence continues at coordinate 283,756,033 of NC_044036.1, forward strand.
CATGTTGGAAAGAGCTAATGAAGCTTTCATGCTTCCATTTGTGTTTGTTTTTCCCTTCCTGGGTTTTGGAAATTTACCGAGCTAGATAACAGTCCCCAGAATCTCATTATGGGAAACAGTCAGTCAATGTATGTATTAGTTTTGGGTATGTCAAATCTACTTTTATGTGCATTTTCATGCATTTATGTGCATTAATTGTCCTTATGAAGAGATTCACCCAAAACACTGTACAGCAGCCACAGTTTAACATAAAACGTACAATTTTGTTAATAGCAAAACATTAAATAAGCATTAAAGAGCATAAATACAATCAATGAGTTAAATTTGGAAATGGCAAAGTGAAACCTAGTAATAGGAGAAACATGAAGCAGTATCAGAGATACACAAATCACACAGAGGTCAAAGAGGTATGAAGTTAACAAACAATCAATTTCAAAAATTCACTTCATATACACTGTATCAGCTATGATAATCGCTAGATTATTTCAATTCTATTATTAAACAAATTCAAAATTTACATAAAGGGGGAAGAAAAAGCATCAGACAGTGCCTATACCTTTATTCTATATCTTTTTTTCTATAAGTTCATGCCAGTAATGACCAATAGCGTTAGCGCAAACAACTGATTCATCATTTTTTTCTTTTTAAGTATGACTGTTACAATGCTGAGCCACCATCTTGAACATGTTCAGCTAGAAGAGTGTTAAGTGAGAGAGCAGTGTGTATTGCATTTCTGTTTTCAAGAAAGTATTTTAAAAGTTTTTGTTAATACTTTGTTTTTCTACTTGCAGCATTTTGAATAGATCCCCCCTGAAGCAGTGGATTGGTCCTGTGAAACGGTGGCCAGCGTTGGGGTGAGTGACATAATTGCCATGATTTGCTGCCTCTGAGTTAAGTAGCTGGTGTTCAAAATTTTGGATTTTTGGAAAAATGCTGATAAAATGATCTAGTAAAAATAGAAAATAATGGGAGAGGTTTTTTCTGCCAATGATCGATGCATCAGGCTTATATACAAAGTTGAATTGAAAATGTCTTACACTGTCTGAGGTTTTTTCTTCCTGTTTATGTAAATTTTGAATTTGTTTAATAATAGAATTGAAATAACCGATCTGGTTATTGTCATAGCTGGCACGGTATATATGAAGTGAATTTTTGAAATTGACAGTGTCAGAGATACACACATTTAAGAGCACTGTTCACAACCCAACTATCAATCCAGATATAGCAATTGTTTTAGAGATATTAGGGCTGATATTCAAACCTGGGAGGGAGTCTAACTCCTGCAGTTGGTGGTTAGACCGGATATTAAATGCTGAGCCTCTTCCGGTGACCAGCATTGACTATCTGGTTTATTTTTAGTTGTTTTAAAATTAACCGGCTAAGTCAATATTCAAAGATACTCAGTTAACTTTAAAAAGGCCAAGGATATACCAGCTATTTAAGTGGCCTGATGTGGCTGCTTACAATAGCCAGATATGAATTGAATATTCAGGGATAGCCGGTTATATTGCATGCTATAGCCGGTTATCTCCTAGGTGCTAACTAGGAATATTCAGTGGGGGATACCCAGTAATCCCCTACTGCCTATCGCTGAATAGCCGGTTAAATGCTATTTAGCTGGCCAGGTGCAGTTCCTGGCCAATTAAATGGTTTGAATATTGGGGTGGGGGGTATGTTTTTAAGGGTGATTGCCACTAGTGCAGAAGATAGAAAGCTGTTTAAACAGTAAGGAGTGTTGCTTGCAAATTCATCAATCCATACTGGAATTGTTTCTGTTCCCAGTTTAGTTTGACCAGCACAAAGGAAATGTTCTGCTGTTTGGATCCACTTGAAGGCCATATACGCTTAGGCTGAGATGCTCAGAACTCCAGCGCTGTAAGGAACAGCGCCAGAAAATACCACCAGAACAGCGCCAAAATAACTCCCCAATGCTCAATGCTAATAGTATGCAAATTTTGTGTGAGCTATTAACATTGAGCATTGGGAAGTTAAGGGGGAGGAACATGCCTGGGATATGCACACAAGCGCTGTGCACATGTCTAGTCAAATTGGGGAACTCCTCCCCCGAGTACAGCAGCTCCGCTTTGTTTAAAAAGACTTTTCTTTTTGGAAGGCTGAATGTTGGGGGTTTTTTTTTTCAGTACAGGAAAGTCCTTCCTATTGAATGTTTACCCTCCAGACATTTTGTTCAAGCACCCTACCGTCAGCTAGTTTTCCAGCATTAGGGGCAGCATTCTTTCCTGCGCTGTTCTCTGAGCACAAGAGGGAATACTTGAAGACCCTCTTAAACATCCCTTTGCATGCATTTAAATATCATTAGTGCTAACTTTGGCAGGTGGGTTGTTTCTGGTCCTAGAGTCCTCTGAGCATTGTGTGTAGCTTAATGTGTGTAGCTTAATGCCGACACTACTGTTAGAAATATGCAATCTGTCCCTAAAATCGAGTGTAATACCGGAAGACTGGAGGGTAGCCAATGTTACTCCGATTTTTAAGAAGGGTTCCAGAGGAGATCCGGGAAATTATAGACCGGTGAGTCTGACGTCGGTGCCGGGCAAGATGGTGGAGGCTATTATTAAGAATAAAATTGCAGAGCATATACAAAAACATGGACTGATGAGACAAAGTCAGCACGGATTTAGTGAAGGGAAGTCTTGCCTCACCAATCTAATGCATTTTTTTGAGGGGGTAAGCAAACATGTGGACAATGGGGAGCCGGTTGATATTGTATATCTGGATTTTCAGAAGGCGTTTGACAAAGTGCCGCACGAAAGACTCCTGAAGAAATTGCAGAGTCATGGAATCGGAGGTAGGGTATTATTATGGATTAAGAACTGGTTGAAAGATAGGAAGCAGAGAGTAGGATTGCGTGGCCAGTATTCTCAGTGGAGGAGGGTAGTTAGTGGGGTCCCGCAGGGGTCTGTGCTGGGTCCGTTGCTTTTTAATGTATTTATAAATGACCTAGAGATGGGAATAACTAGTGAGGTAATTAAATTCGCCGATGACACAAAATTATTCAGGGTCGTCAAGTCGCAGGAGGAATGTGAACGATTACAGGAGGACCTTGCGAGACTGGGAGAATGGGCGTGCAAGTGGCAGATGAAGTTCAATGTTGACAAGTGCAAAGTGATGCATGTGGGTAAGAGGAACCCGAATTATAGCTACGTCTTGCAAGGTTCCGCGTTAGGAGTTACGGATCAAGAAAGGGATCTGGGTGTCGTCGTCGATGATACGCTGAAACCTTCTGCTCAGTGTGCTGCTGCGGCTAGGAAAGCGAATAGAATGTTGGGTGTTATTAAGAAGGGTATGGAGTCCAGGTGTGCGGATGTTATAATGCCGTTGTATCGCTCCATGGTGCGACCGCACCTGGAGTATTGTGTTCAGTACTGGTCTCCGTATCTCAAAAAAGATATAGTAGAATTGGAAAAGGTACAGCGAAGGGCGACGAAAATGATAGTGGGGAGGGGACGACTTTCCTATGAAGAGAGGCTGAGAAGGCTAGGGCTTTTCAGCTTGGAGAAGAGACGGCTGAGGGGAGATATGATAGAAGTGTATAAAATAATGAGTGGAATGGATCGGGTGGATGTGAAGCGACTGTTCACGCTATCCAAAAATACTAGGACTAGAGGGCATGAGTTGAAGCTACAGTGTGGTAAATTTAAAACGAATCGGAGAAAATTTTTCTTCACCCAACGTGTAATTAGACTCTGGAATTCATTGCCGGAGAACGTGGTACGGGCGGTTAGCTTGACGGAGTTTAAAAAGGGGTTAGATAGATTCCTAAAGGACAAGTCCATAGACCGCTATTAAATGGACTGGAAAAATTCCTCATTTTTAGGTACAACTTGTCTGGAATGTTTTTACGTTTGGGGAGCGTGCCAGGTGCCCTTGACCTGGATTGGCCACTGTCGGTGACAGGATGCTGGGCTAGATGGACCTTTGGTCTTTCCCAGTATGGCACTACTTATGTACTTATGTACTTATGTACCTCTAGTGCCAGCATTAGCTTCTGAGCTTTGGGGCCTCAGCTAACACGGTGCTGTCATCAGCCTGTGCTTCCCTCTACAAACTCTGATTAAAAACACTTCTTGTACAGACGTTCACAGACCCAGTCTGGAGGTAGTGCTGTGTACTACCATGCATGGGTATCTGGGTTCATTCCCAGTTTTGGTTCTGCACTCTATGGTCTGGGGAGGCTGCAGAGACAGAGTCATAGTCATCGTAATTGATAAGCTTGTGGCCTGATTCAGTGCACAGGACTGCACATTCCAAAAGGGGACTTGATACTTGACCTCCCTGCCTAGGGTCATTGCTGCAATGACTGGCCTACAACTGGGGCCCTGTTTACTAAGCCGCGCTATAGGCACACTAGGTAATGCTACAGACACCCATAGGAATATATGGTTGTCTCTAGTGTTTAGCATGCGCTAAAAACACTAGCGTACCATAGTAAACAGGGGCCCTAAGTAGCATACAGAGAAGTCTGCCCCAAATCCTTTGGTAGTTGCAAATGAAGGCTCATGGCACCAGATCCCAGTGCTGGTAGCTCAAAAAAAGGAAGAGAAACTGACAGGTCAAAATTGGAAAAAAAAAAAAAAAAGAGAGAGATGACGACATTCACATCACATAGATTAAGGTGTAAACAGTAATCTTGATTTATTGAAAAAAATTCTTACATGTATTCCGCTATTACACAGGTTTAAAATAATTTTTTCTTTAAAAACACCTCTTATGGGCACCACACTGAAATTTCAAGACATTTTTAATGGAGTTTTCTTTTTAATTTTTAGATGTGTACAAGGTGTCATTCAATAACTGATATTGTAATGGGCCATAACAGGGGTCAGATGTACCAAAATCTTTTCCATAGATTTCTGTTTAAGATTTTTTTTTCTTTCATAAAATGTTTCATTTTCAAGTCATATATATTAAAAGAAACAAAAAACAAATAAAGTTCCACAAAAAAGGAATTCTCTGCAAGAAGAAGTACTTTTATTGCAGTACAGCTTAGTGGTCTGGAAAAGTATAGGGGAAGACAGGTTGGGATTTTAGCATAATTACAACACATTTGTATGAATGAATGAATTTCTTAAAAAGACAACAGTAAAAAAAAAAAAATCAAGATGATCCCTTAATGAAAGTTTATCGTAACAGAATCACATGACCTAGACACAATCACATGTCAGCATAAGAACTATTTACATTTGGCTTTTTGCTTTCCATATGGCTGTATGTGCAAACACCTTGGTCTTCCCATTGCCATTTGGTAAAACTTTACCTTGCTGCAGTGTTGCAGGCCATGGTAAAAATTGTATGACCACTGACTGCTATTGGTCCATGATATAAGCCCTCCCCAATGGGTGTGGCCTAGTTATAGCATAGCTTACATCAGCTAACCCTATGAGTGCACCGACAGTTCATACTGAAGCAGACCTGAAAGAGACACTGTTGTGCTTTTCTTCCATCTCTTTGGTTATGGTACTTAGGTAAACACACACCTCTGACTTACTCTGCCAAATCTTTTGAGATTTTGGTGCTGCTGCTTAGCACTATTATGGGCTACACAAGAAAAGTAGTGGCATACAAAAATTGTGCAATATGGCTCTATTCTGCAAGACATGCCTTGCTACCTCAGGGGCATATAAGTGCTGAAATCAGGCACTGTGATTGGTCAGTTCAAACTTTAAACATTTTAATTGGCTTAACCAACAAAATACTCTGCTGTGAAAACAGTGCACGCTTCCAAGAATACATGGCTATTTACAAAATGCAACTGAGACTGGGGGTTGGGAAGGTCAAGGTTAATGACAACTTTTTAACTTTTTGGGGGGGGATGGGGGAAGAGAAGTGTTTTCCTGTCCCCTGACTAAAATATTTCCCTTGAAAATTTAAGCCAGAATGATTTGTGGAGTTCCATCCATGAAAAGATCATCAATGCATTTAATATGCTTGGACAAACCCTGTAGTCCCATATAATACTAGAGCGCTCTAGCACCCTACAGAAGAGGAAGTGAAAGGCTCAGTGGTGCATCCCAAGTTTGCCTCCTTCCTGAAGGAAGGTTTATGTACCTTAGGTCAGGAAATGACATCATATACAGGCTTTTTTTCACAGTAGATGTGATGTCATATCCTTCAAGTGAAGCATCCCTGTTCAGATGCACTGCAGTACATATTTGCATCCTAGAAATACCCCAATGAGAGATAATTCTGGAAATGTGTGCACAGTTCAATTTCCATTTATTCCTGAAAGAGTAATGGTATAAGACATGCTGAGGGAAGTACTCATGGCTACTGTGAAAGGAAGAAGTGGCTTCTGCTTTGCCTTAAAAAAAACATGGGTAACACTGTTAGCACAAAAAAGCCATCCAGTGATTTTTCTCAACACTAAAATGTTAGAACTGTTTTGGAACTGGCCTTTTAATATATTTCAAGGCAGATCTGACCAGTGGACATGCCCTGTCTTCAAGAAAAATATAAACTGGATAGCATAATGCTCCATTTTGGTGATTTCAATTCAATACAACTGTGTTGATCCTCCTGAACGTCTGGCATTTTCAAGATCAATCTGACAAAGTTCTTAATTTCTGATTTCAATGCCAAAAAAAAAACACGAGGGGCTCCTCCCATTCTCAGAAGGCTCAGTTTTGAGACAAATGGAGAAAGCAACATATTAATACTTATACAATAAATACAATTATTTAGTAGAATAAATAAACCCTGTTTATTGTACAATCATTTTATGATGCCTTCTCCATTTGAGTTAAAACCTGCAGTGCATTGCAAAGCTTTTTGTAATGGTCTTAACAGGAGTGAAAGAGCATCCAAGAACTTCACATCTGAGCAGGAAGAGTCACAGATGAACAGCACAGCTGGGGTGAACTGAGTTTTCTAAAATGGAGTCTTCAAGAGAGAAGCTAAGTAAGTCACTGTGGTAAAATGAAATACATATTTCCTTTTATTCAGACCAAAATCTAAGTGGGCATATCTGCCAAGGAATATATGTGACTTATTAGGAGGGTCAAGTATTCCCTTAAATTAGCACCACAGACATCCTACAAGTGTATGATATTATGTAATTACAATGTCCTATAAAATGACAATTTCTTCCCCCCAAAAATCACACTTTATAGTTTTCTACATGGGCCAACCAAGCTGAAACATGGAACTTTTTTAACTGATCTACAAACATGGCGGATGGACATGAGAACATGTCCTACAAGTTAGACCTCAGATATAAACTGGAGTTGGTGCTGAATATCACCAAGATAAAGACTGAATGGGAAATATGACACAGTGAGAGATATGTCCATAGCAGGGAATCACCAGTGTTATAATAGAGAGTTATTACAAGACATATATATAGCACCACAGATAGAAATTAAAAAATAAAAAATAGCACCTATTTTTGTAAGAGTGAATTCCATACTAGAGACAATCTCCCACCAGGACATGATAAAATAAAAGGTATACAAAAATAGAGGAAACAGTTACGATTGTTAATTTAATTCTCTATGTTAAGCCAAGCAGATGTATAAAAGATGTAGCAGAAAACATAGTTTCCATTTATTTAGTGCTACATTTTTCAGGCTGGTTTACAAAAAAAAATGGAAAGCAAGTGGCATAAAGAGTGGCATAAAAAGAAACAACTGCTTAAAAAAAAAGTAATTGGATTGCAGGTTTGTGAATGAGGGACACACTTACAAACCCCAAATAGTTGGATATTTTATAAGGTGCCTCATTTTTTTCCTTTTGTTTATAGAGCAAGTCACATGCATGTTTTGAAGCCAGGAAAACATAACACTTTAAAATAATATATAATACAAATATTTACTTACAAACATATAAAAATATAAGCACCTTTAATACAACGGGCCAAGATATGCACTGATTAGCCTCCAGCTACCTAATTCATCTTGACTTCAAGAAATTGAAGGCATGGGCATGTTTAGAAATATCCTGTTATCTTCAGAATTAAAGCCAAAGTAGAATAATTTTGTTTCAATTTCTTAAGAAGATTTCCATTACAAGGTATCGATGTGGCTTCATGGTAGACAGAGTCTTGGGCACGTTGATTTATTATGATATCCTTGTTTTTTTTCTTTTGGCATTTGCATAGATGTGAAATACTATAGATCAGTCGGCTGTTGTAAATAGAGCAATAGGTGAGGCACTTGATCTCTAGGTGGCCGATTGTCACATGTGGTGCAATTGTAGGTCATGTGATTCTGAGCTGGGTTCTTCCCCCTTGTTCCATTTCTTTTCTCGTTTGTTTTGTTTTTTCATTTCAGTGGCACATTTGAACTTAGGGTGAAACCCAGCACTGTCCAGTTCCAGGACGTGCATGTGACAGAGTGGCACAATGAGGTTACGAAGTTGCTCATTTGGAGACTCGTGTTCTGATTGGTTAATTTTATTATATTATCATCATCATAATTATTATTATTAATTATTATTTTGGAGGCTTTTTCTTCTAGCCCAAGAAGCAGACTGGTCCCACCTCAAAGCCAAATTTCTGTGTTGGATCTCCAAAGTCATTGAACATAATATCCACTATTGGTGTCTGTTCCACTTTGGGAGTGTTGATCTCCAGGATGGTCTTTTGATAGCCTTTCTTTGTCTGGTAATGAAAAGAAACACAGTTATCTCATTTGTTTTTTGTTTTTGTTGTTTGGTTTTGCAAGGCACAGTATTTCAGTTCAGCAAACATTGTGCCCTGGATTTTATAGATGGTGCCCAAAATTGGGTGGTGATATTTGGGCACACTGATCCAAGATGTGTGCCCAACTAAATTTGCTAATGAGCCAATTATTGCCAATTGCTAATTGGTACTTAATTGAATTTACACACACATCTTACTATGCGCTATTCTATAACAACGTGTGCTGAAATCCCATAGTGCACAACCTAAAAGCGGGCATGGCCATGAGAGATGCATGGGTCTATCAACTGCATTCCTACAATTTCTACATGGTGTGATAGAATACCAACGATATGCACCCTAATTGGCTGCCAGGAATTATACCTGGTTTCAGCAGGTGTAAGTCCTGGTGCCCAAGTTTGGGTGCTGAAATTGGCACTCAATGCTATTGTATAATGGGCGTTCATCTTTGAATACCCATTATTGAATAGCACTGAGTGCCAATTTTTTTCAGCACCAAGTTTTGAGTGCCATTTACTGAATCTAGCCCTATATCATGAAATTTATTTATTTATTGCATTTGTATCCCACATTTCCCACCTATTTGCGGGTTCAGTGTGGCTTACAATACATTGTGAATGATGGAAATACAATTTGTAACAACTCGGTTATGGATTACATTGTGAGGAGTTATGCGAAGACAAAGTCAGAGTATCGTTGAGGGAATAGAACAATGGAAAAGAACAATGGAACAATGGAAAGAAACAACGGAAAACTGATAGGGCTACAAAACAATAGTAGGAGAAATCAGGGGCATAGCCAGACTTCGGCGGGAGGGGGGTCCAGAGCCCGAGGTGAGGGGCACATTTTAGCCCCCCCGGCACCGCCAACCCCCCCCCCCCCCCCCCCCCGCCATTGCCGACCTCCCCCCACTGCTGCCACCACCAACAACTTTGACCCCCCCCTGCTGACGACCCTCTCTTTCCCCCTCCCGCCGCCATTGCTGTCATCTACCTTTTCTGGCGGGGGACCCCAACCCCCGCCAGCCAAGGTCCTCTTCTTCCGGCGCAAGGCTTCGTTCTGTTTCTGAGTCTGACATCCTGCATGTGTACATGCAGGACGTCAGACTCAGAAACAAAACGAAGCCTTGTGCTGGAAGAAGAGGACCTCGGCTGGTGGGGGTTGGGGTTCCCCGCCAGCAAAGGTAGGCAATGGCGGGTTGGTGGCAGGAGGGGGGGTCGAGAGGATCATCGGCAGGGGGGTCCAGGCCCCCGTGGCACCATGCAGCTACGCCACTGCATGAAATACAGCTAAACAGTAAGAGTATTGTGTAAGCATCACAAGTGTGCGTACCTATGAGAAAGCATCACATGTACAGTACATTCTTTTCTATAGCTTTTCTATAACTCAGTCATATGCTGTAGTGTCAAACAGTAAAACAAAATGATTCTGAAACAGAATCTGAGAAGTTTTATAACTGGAAACCAGGAGCACACCCTTTGCAACCCCTAGCGGCTCCTACCCCCCCCCCCCCCCCCCCCCCCATTGCACCGCAGCAACAGCAGGGGAGTAATTTTGAGCCCTCGTTTCCCTGGCATCCTGTGCTGCCACACCATTCTCACAGCCCTCAGAACCACCCTACTGGAAACCCTCCAAGAATATAGTTGTAGTTTAAAAATTGGAGAGATAGGCTTGTGACTCACAATTGGGTGTTCTAGAGCAGTGGTTTTCACCCCAGTCCTCAGGGACCACCTGGCCAGTTGGGTTTTCTGGATATCCACAATGAATATGCACAGGGTAGATCTGCCAGTCTCTCTTTTGCATGTTCATTGTGGACATCCTGAAAACCCAACTGGCCAGATGGTCCCCGAGGACTAGGTTGAAAACCACTGTTCTAGATTCAAAGTAGTTTTTAGGTCTGGAGTAGTGCCTTTTCCCTGAGAGTCATGAACAGTATGTTGCTCTGTCTATTTCTGCTTAAAGAATGGCCATACAGATGCAAAGGAATGGAGTGACATTGTCATCAAAGCATCCCAAAAGCGGATTCAGAAGATATGAACATTTTTGTTAAGCTTGTTCTTTGCATGAATAAACCATCCTTCCCCAGTTAATCAAAATAGCACCACTGATGGCACCACATACAGTGAAGCTCAGTGTCCTAGGTGTCCTCATGTTTGATGACCGGGCCACCCCTCATAGGGAAGAGCAGGTGACTTCTTTCCAGCACTTTTTGGTGATCCAAAAACATCATTTTAAGCTACTCTAAAGGGAGATACATCCTATTCTCCTGGCCACTGCATCTTACTGTAGTGCAGGCCGAACCTGTTAGATGATATACAGGGAAATAATATAGGGGTCCTTTTACTAAGCTGTGGCAATGTTTTTGATGTGTGCTGAGGCCCCTGCAGTGGGTAAAAGGCTGGATTTTTAAAAAAGAAATGGCCGTGCGGCAAGTGAAGCACTTGGTGTGTGGCCATTTTGGGGGGGAGCACATACCGTCACTCATTGAGGTGACAGTAAGGACTCCCATACTAACTCCCAATTACTGCCGGGTAAACATTGGCACTACAAAAATAAAAAATATTTTTGTAGCTCCGGAAATGGCATGTGCTGGAGGTGGGACTTCCGGTTTAGCGAGTGCCGCTTAGTAAAAGACCCCCCATAGTCATTCTGTTTTGTACAAAACAGAAGGAAAAGGGGAAGAAGAGAGGGTCTTGGCACTGGCAATAACAATCACTGAGAAAAATCAAGCACAGCAAGAAAACTTGAGCCTCTAGTAATAAGCAGTAATGCCTTTCCACGGTGTCTGTTTCAGACACTCAATTAACCACAGTGACAGCAGTCCTCTTTAGGGCATACAGACTGCCAAATTCAAAAGCTCATAATAAATTCACTAATCATATGCAAGAGGAGGACTGGGCCACAAAACAGTCTGAATCCCTTTTCTGTGATCTGTGCATCATGTAACGTGCACGGCAGCTGAGCTGGGATGAAAAGATTAGCAGTAACTCTTAGGTAATCACATCCTTATCAGCAACAATTCCTGGTCTGAAACACGACTAAACATGGGAAGAAGTGGGTCTGCTGCGTCTCCTTTAATTATGAGAATCCAGCACTAATTAGTGATACAACCCAAAATAAAAGAAAACTGTTAAACCAGTGGGAGAGCTATTCTGCATTCTGACTAGGAGGAAGGTGTACTAGAGAAGTAATAGTGGTTAGTTATGTTTTGTTTATTTACATATAAGCATATGCTTTTGCCTATTTCTATTGCTTATATTGTGTACCTTTGATTTATGTTTATGCATGATTTAGACTGATATATTGCAAATATGGTAAAAATATTTAAGTGGTTCTCACCAAATAAAACAAATCATAAACCATAATGAAAATGATTTATTCCAATGTTTTAGGAAGAAAGGCTACCATTGCTCGGAGCTTGATGCCACGCTATGCATTATTTAATGTTTTTCTACTAAGAAAGGAGAGTGGAGAATAAAATATGTATATGTGGGCGCAGTGCAGCTCTTGATAAGGCCTTGGAGTTGTGGAGGGCACTTGTCCATCTCGGACATGAAGAATGGAATTGAGAGGCACAGGTTGCACCTTATAGACTAACCAATTTATTTGAGGCATGAATTTTTGAGGACCAGAATCCACTTTGTCAAATCCTGAAGAATGGAGATTCTCAAAAGAACAATATTCCATTACCTTGTAGCAAAGGATGAGAGGTTAAATACACCTCAGTTGCAGTAGTGCATAAAAAAGAGCTTTTTATCTCTGAAGGCAGTTAAGTACTCAAAGAAGTTGTGTAGGGAAGTAAAGGAATATGTCACTGGAAGTTTTAAAGAGCAGGTTAGACATGCATCTTTCTGAGATGGCTTAGATACTGAAAGAAGATATAAATGACCTCTTGAGATCCTTTTTTGTCCTAGTGGTTCTAGTTAGAAGTGGAGTGGAGGAGTAGCAGCCTAGTGGTTAGTGCAACAGACTTTGATCCTGGGGAACTGGGTTCAATTCCTGCTGCAGCTCCTTGTGACTCTGGGCAAGTCACTTAACCATCCATTGCCCCAGGTACAAATAAGTACCTGAATATACTATGTAAGCTGCTTTTAATGTAGTTGCAAAAACCACAGAAAGGCAGTATATCAAGTCCCATGTCCCTTTCCCTGTTGGGGTGGAGGCTACCTGCCATGTACAGGCCCAGCTCACTTGGATGGAACTGCACTATAAACTTGAATAGCTTGAATAGAGATCTTTAGGACTGCAGGCTCTACTAGAATCATGGATATTGACATCTGAAACAAGGGGATGGTTCTTATGGCCAGTGACCTAGGTAGTAGAAGACACCTCTTGGAGGAAAACTATGTTGGTTTCCAGCCCATTTTGAGTTTCATTGTCTTTGGCTCCTGCTTCCCTGGCAATTGCACCATAATCGAAAGGGGAAAAGGGTCTCTGACTAGCTCAGCTGGTGCACCTGAAGGAATGGGGAGCAGCATGAGAACTGATTGAGCTTCTGCAGTTGCCTCAGATGGCAGTGAAACAGGGAACCAGCACATCACCACATCCTTCTAAGGAGAGATGAGGAGAATTACGGAAAGATCCAGCCTTAAGGAACAGGAGGGGACCATAGAACAGTTCTTGATGATCTATCAGCATTCCCTCTGGGGATGAAACAACTGATGTAACCAAAGGCTCAGAGAGCCCTGAAGAAGAAGTTAAGAAATTGTAAGTGCAAAGAAGAAAAATATTTTTTTTTCTAAATCTGACTATAAATAGTTCTTTCCCTGTTACCTGACAACTCCTAGTTATAGTAAATCCTTTTGGTTCATAACAAGTATTCTAGTTTGGACTGAGCTCACATGCCAGAGTGTGAAGTGAATAGATTTACTGCACCAAATGCTTCCCAGTATAAAATGGTCTCAGCCCTGACCTCCCTACAACTTTTAATTATACTAAAGTAACCTGCTCTAGCTATCCAGGTGAAATCATTGCTCACTACAGAAAGCATGCTTGCAAAGCGAACTTAATAACTCCCTTGATCACATTTTACTAGCTGTGATCAATCCAGGTTTGAAAGGAACCTCTAATTACACCTAACCCTTTGGATCAGGCTGTTTTTCTAAGACAGTGTGTTTTCATTTGATCTCAAAGGATGCTCATAGTTACAAGGAAGGCCAGAAAGCTTTTCCCAGATTCGTTGTCAGTTTTGAGAACAGAGGACATGTTGCAGATCCTGTTAAGATGATCCTACAGTTTGTCAGCTGATTAAGTAGAATTACTATCTAGTCAAGAGCATCCCTATTGTCTAAAAATAATACAACTCAGTTCTCCTTGAGGCACACCCATTAAAGGGGGGCCGACCACAACCGGGCTGAAGGCCAGCGAAGACAGAAGTGTGGGGGAGGGTACAGGGAGGGCCTAGCTAGAGAGCAGAGGTAGTAGTGGGAGGGAAACAAGGGGTAGCAAGGGGAGGGGGCAGGAAAGAAGGGGAGGAGCAAGGGAGGGGGAGAGAGGAATTTGAACTGCACAGGAAGTCCTTTTGAATTTGGAAGCAGGAGATTCCTTTGCCATATGTTTAGGACAAATCTAAAGCCTGCATCAGTGTTTAAGGGCTCTTAAGGCAGCCATGTCACAAGCTCCTGGAAACTACTAGAACATCAGATCAAATTCTAGTTACATCATTTGAAAATCTGCTCTACAAAATGCAGTCTGGAGGATCTGCTATAAAAATGCTAGCCAAACTTGCCTCTCCATCTCATCAATCATCCAGCTTTCAATAATATCTTACATAAGGCTGCTTCAGAAAGCACCTGAGACTGGGAAGACTGACAGCAGAAAGAGAAAAGTGAGCCAAAACACATCTGTAAAGCAGATAGTCGGGTTACTTCCATCATGGAATAGCAGTGGGTCTGATGTTTCAGGAGAAATAATGGTGACCCACTTCTAATGCTTCAGAATTACAATATGCAGCAACAAATGTGATACCTACACTTCAAATTTCAGTCCTGGAAATGTGAAGCAAGATATGTGAAACCAGAAGTGTTTTTACAAGCTCCAACTTCACTTTCAGTGTCACTCTAGAGAAATACTTAGCTCTGAATACATAGTCTGGAAGCTAGTCCTATTAGTTCTGTATAAAAGAAAATCTTGCCTTCTGCATTTGACAAAGTGGATTCTGGTGCTCAAAAATTCATGCCTCAAATAAATTGGTTAGTCTATAAGGTGCAACCTGCCGCTCTCAATTCCATTCTTTGTGTCCGAGATGGACAAGTGCCCTCCACAACTCCAAGGCCTCATCAACAGCTGCACTGTGCTCACATATACATATTTTATTCTCTACACTCCTTTCTTAGTAGAAAAAACATTAAATAATGCATAGCCTGGCATCAAGCTCCGAGCAATGGTAGCCTTTCTTCCTACAACATTGGAATAAATCATTTTTATTATGGTTTGTGATTTGTTATATTTGTTGGGATCCAACATATATTTGCAATAAATCAATCTATAAAATCATGCAGAATAAGTACTGGGAATGGAGGCAAATATTTGATACAATAATCAGTTCCAGAATGTGTGAGGGCAAGATCTGCAGAAAACAAAACAATATAATATGGATATTTACAGAACTTGCCCTTTCTACATGCATTTTCCTAATATATTTGTAGAAGATGACAAGCTATAAGTGTATCCTTTATAATTGCTTCACTAGCAATCACCAGCCTCAGAACTCTCAGGAACAGTAGTCCAATATTCAACCAGTGGTGGGCAGCACTGTCGGCATTAACGTGCTTTCCAGTGTCCAGCATTGAATATCCAGTATACACTTAGGGTCCCTTTTACTCAGGAGCGGGAGGGCTACTCTGTCAAATTGGCACTGCTGTCGGGCTAGCACTTGCACCCAGTGGTAATTGTGAGTTTGGTGCACATCAAATCCTGCGGTAGAAAATAATTTTCTATTTTCTATCACAGGGGTTGTTCCCGGTGGTAATCAGCAGTAGGCACATGCTGCATGGTTACCACCAGGGTAATGCATGAGCCCTTGCTGCTAAGTCAATGGGTAGCAGTAAGGGCTCAGGCCATAAATAGGTATGCGCTACTTTTAATTTCAGTGCATGCCCATTTCCCAGCCCATTTTTTTTTTTAAAAGCCCTTTTTCCCAGTCCCGGTAAAAAAATGGCCCAGCTTATGCCCAAAGCATGCGCCCACATTACCACAGGCCACTTTTACCACAGCTTATTAAAAGGACCCCTTAACCAATTAAGCAGTTAAAGAGAGGACTGCTATTTATGGGATCTGATTTAACCATTAATCTTATCCTGTCTGGTGCTGATTATTCCCACCTATCCAGATAAGTCACTCGATATAGCTGGTTTAGCAGTAGGCAGTAACCATGCATATTCAGCTGGAGATAACCAGTTATCTCCCTGCTGAATATTTGCGGTTAGCAGCAAAAATGCTATTTAACTAGTCAGTGGCCATTTCTGATCGGTTAAATAGTAATGGATATTGGGGTGAGTGAATCCAAATGCATTCATTTTGCATATCCAAATAAAGAAGAAGGATCCTCCTGAAAGCCAATAAGTACAATAGATTTACTAGTTTATTAAAAGAGCAACCTCATCAATAGTAAGGGAGTTCTGAATATCCAAACAGTTCAAACAATAAATCGTATGCCTGACATGTTTCAGCACCAGAATCAGGGGCAAAATCAATAGTTCGTCTAGGACTGTGATTCCACCTTTGGTAACCACCTGAGAAGGTAGCTCACAATGAGTTTCCTGAGCACCCCAAATTCTATAGAAGATGCTACTAACTGCACGTGCAAATTTGTGGGCACGCCCAATTTATGCATGCAAGTTAATTGAACAATGTGCTAATTAGGGTAGGTCATTTTTAATAAGCAGTTATTGGCACTAATTAGATTTAATTGAAATGTGAGTATGTAAATTTAGGTGCGGGATCCGTGCGTAAAATTTACATGTGACTCAAAAAAGGAGGGTCAAGGGCAGATCAGGGGCATTCCTTTAAGGTACACGTGTACTTAGAGAATAAAGGCATCCATACCTAAATTCACACACAGGTATTTTGCACCACGGTTTAGTTGGTGCAAATGGCCATGCTTAACGTTAGGTGTGATTCCAGGGGAATAAGTGCTATTCTATAAACTGTGCCTAACTTTAAGCACATTTTGTAGTCTTGTGCTTTTTTCAACACCAATTGTTTTGGCGCCATGTATAGAATTTACCCCTGTTTGCCTTAAACACTGCCAGAAGGACTCCAAAAAATAAAATCCTAAGCCAGAATATGTGGAGTATGATAGCCTCTCATCTACTGCTGTTGCTTGCTATAGTACTTTCATTGTGCCAAAGAGAGCTTTTCTCGTGTTCTTAGGGAGAAATATGTATAGGCAGCATAACAAGGTGTGCTTAAAAGTTCTTTTTTTTAAACTTAAGTTGCATAACATGGTACTTACTGCACAGCCATCGACAACAGCCCTTATATATGGGTTGTTATCATAGGACATCTCCTCATCGTTGGAGCCCAGGAAGCGGATGGCTTTGTCATAGTTATTTGTGGTGGCATCATGCCATGCTACAGACTGGTAGCAGTTATAGGTGATGTTCTGGTGGGCGGAAGCACTCAGGAGCCGCAGGAAGGTCATCTGTACCACTCCAATTGGATTGCCATCTGAATCCACATATGAGAGCTGAAGGAGACCACAAACAAAGGGGAAAACTCGGCAGTGAATTATAGAAAACTAGAGAAATGCTGAAACCAAGTGAAATAGGCAAAAGAACTGCAGAAGACATGGGCCGGGTCTAATATATTTCCCCATCCGGTACCAAGATAAGCATGCAAAATTGTAGCACGTTGCACATTTTTCTGAGCCATTTGCAGATAACCAGAGGAAATTTTATGGCTTTACATGAAACCAGTCAAACATCTCAACAGAAATTGCAACTTTTGTAGCAGATTGCACCTATAAAATTATTATAAAAAACATATTAATCATGGTTTGCAGATACAAAAAAATAGTTTTATGAACCCATAGCCTACTGGTTAGTGCAGTGGACTTTGATCATGGGGAACTGAGTTCAATTCGCACTGCAGTTCCTTGTGATTCCGGGCAAGTCACTTAACCCTCCATTGCCCCTGGTACAAAATAAGTACCTGAATATATGTAAACCGCTTTGAATGTAGTTGCAAAAACCCTCAGAAAGGCGGTATATCAATTCCCTTTCTATAGGAATGATACAATTTTATCACCATCTGTATTATGTTCCAAGATATCTTGCTGTTGTTCAGATGTGCTAAACAGTTTTTCCAAGATGTCTATTACAAATATCTCTGTGTTATTTTATTCAATAATATTCAATTTGACTTGTTAGAATGAAGGGGACTAGTGTTTTTAAACTTTTGCTCCAGGGCAAAAAATGTAAGCCCTAGATAAAAAAGAATCCCCCCTAAGCAGAATATTTGCTTGTGCTTCATGCATTATTTGCATTAAGGACCTAACCCTTTGCTTCCATAGATACCAATTTATGAGTAAATGTTCTTTTTATTTGTCACTGTCACTTAATAATTTACCTGAAGGGAGATAGCTGAATATTTTATGTTATGATTATGATACAATGGCAATCTGCTCTGAATGTTGACCAGCTAAGAGGTATAGATTATTAACCTTCATTTCAAGACTGAACCAATCACACTATTATATGGAAACATCCTTCCTTCCCTTATGGGACAGCCAAGCTGTCAATCAAGTCCTGAATATCTCTAATAGAGCTGTCCATCCATAGCCTCTCATCATTTTTCTGAAAACATCTATTAAGCTGAAGAAGAGTCAAGTAAACATAGAACCAAGGCAATAAGTCCAAGTTTACTTTGACTTCTCCGTGGACTTTGAACTCAGGGATGGCCCATTTTGGTCTTCAATGACCACAAAGAGTTCTGCTTATTATCTATATGCCCAAATGGAAAGGGAGATGTATTTGCATACAATATTAATTTAAATACGAAGGTAGTTAATTTGTCTGGTTTTGATTATCCTGAAAACCATACTTCATTAGGAAATCTTTGCAAATTAATGAGTTTTGTAGAAAATCAAAGGTCAAGTTGGAATAGGCCAAATTTCTGTTCGATTCAAGTCGAATGGATTTTCCAATATCTCCCCAGATTCACTGGAGAAAATCCAATGTAATTCAGTGTTCATTCACTGATTCACAGGACTTTATGTTGAATCAGAATGCTATAGACTTGTCAGTTCAGGAAAACCTGCTTGAAAATCAACGTGCATTCACCATTCCAGAAATCCATATTGGGATTTGTAAGAAAGTTCAACAAATCTTCAAACTTCATGCTGGTTTAATAAACTAGTTTTCAAATTTTGATTTAAACATGTATTTATTTATTTATGAACACTTCTCCTGAAGGAGTAACCTAATGGTTAGAGCAGTGGACTGCAAACCAAGGAAGCCAGGGTTTAAATTTCACTGGGAAAATCACTTAACCCTTCATTGTTTCAGTTAAGTCCTCCAGGGCAGGAAAATACTTACAATACTGAATGTAACTTGCCTTGAAATACTACTGAGAAAGGCATGAGCTAAATTCAATTCTCTTTACACCGACCCCAATAAATTTTGCTCTCAGGCATCACAGCATTAAACATATAACATACAATCGTATAAAGTGTAAACAAACAAGTATCATAAAACAAGATAACAGACAAAAACTATAGACAAATAAAATAAAGGTCTGATTCCTGGAGAGTCTCTACTTAAGCCCAATTACACTGACTACTTTAAGACTGCATTAGTAGGAATCTTCTGCAAATCTGACCAGTGAGGCCTTCTGAAATGAATCAGTATGCTTTAATTAAACTAGGAAAAATTACTGTGGTGCATGTTCTAGAGGGAGTTAAATGCAATTAAAAAAACTATTAGGTTCAGTAATGAATCAACAGTCAGTGGACTGTGAACAGCAGATGAGTTTAGATTGGTATCTGTGAGATGAACTCAGTACGCTTCCTAATTTCTGGTGCCAGTGGCGGTGTGGGATTAACTATCACAAAATGCTATTCATTGTGCTAGTAATTTGGAGTTCCTTATATAAAAGTAATTGGGTGGGTGTATAGCATGAGCACGTTTCTGCTCTTGTGACTGTACATGTCTTCCCCTTCTGTAATAATAGGGCTGCATTTCCATTTAGAGTAATTCAGAAATGACCTTTGGAAGCTAGTTAACAGGTGGAGTCAGATACATTATCACTTCTGAACTTAAGGCTACACTGTATGGGAACTGTAACTGGATAATTTGTCAACATCCTTCCTTTGATTCCATCTGAGAGCTTAAATAACCGCACAATGTATTTTGAATGTTGCTGCAAAATGGTTGGCTTTAGCTGAGCCAAATGCATGCAACACTGCACTCTGTTACTCTTTGGTGCTGCACCAAAAATTGTGCCTACAATAAAGGAATGCAGGGTTCAGACGTACTTTTCCAAACTTACTTCTACAACCTTGTCAAGGTGCACAGTGCCACTTCTACTCAATCCCAGAACTGTGAAGGACTTGGCCCAAACAGGTGAAATTCTGGACACAAGGAGGTAAAGTGACTTTCTGAAAGTCATTACTTTGAGTGCTAACAGAGCAATTAAACTTGGGTGTCCTAGAGGGGCATAATCAAATGGGGGCGTCCATCTCTAAGGACGTTCCAGCGAAGGGCGGAGAAACCTGTATTATCAAAACAAGATGGACGTCCATCTTTCGTTTTGATAATAGGGGACGCCCAAATCTCAACATTTAGGTCGACCTTAGAGATGGTCAACCTAAATGTTGAGATGGTCGACCTTAGAGATGGTTCATTCCCCAATTTTTCGGCCATAATGGAAACCTGAGGATGCCCATTCTGCAAAAAACGACCAACTCCAAGGCATTTGGTTATGGAAGGAAGCCAGCATTCGTAGTGTACTGGTCCCCCTCACATGCCAGGACACCAACTGGGCACCTAGGGGGCACTGCAGTGGACTTCAGAAATGCTCCAGGTGCATAGCTCCCTTACCTTGGGTGCTGAGCCCCCCAACCCCCACTCCCCACAACTGTTACAACCACTACCATAGCCCTAAGGGGTGAAGGGGGCACCTACATGTGGGTACAATGGGTTTCAGGTGGGTTTTGGAGGGCTCCCATTTACCACCACAAGTGTAACAGGTGGAGGGGATGGGCCTGGGCCCGCCCTGCCTGAAGTGCACTGTACCCACTAAAAAACTGCTCCAGGGACCTGCATACTGCTGTGATGGAGCTGGGTATGACATTTGAGGCTGGCATAGAGGCGGAAAAAACATGTTTTTTTTAAAAAAATTTGGGTGGGAGGGGGTTGGTGACCACTGGGGGAGTAAGGGGAGGTCATCCCCAATTCCCTCTGGTGGTCATCTGGTCAGTTCGGGCACCTTTTCGAGGCTTGGTCCTGAAATAAAGTCGACCAAATGCTCATGAGGGACGCCCTTCTTTTTTCCATTTTGCCCATCTCTAACCACGCCACCGTCCCGCCTTCAGTACACTGCCAACACGCCCCCATGAACTTTGGTCATTCAGGGCGACGGAAAGCAGTTGAGGACGCCCCAAAATCAGCTTCCGATTATGCGATTTGGGCGACCTTGAGAGAAGGACGCCCATCTCCCGATTTATGTCGGAAGATGGGCGTCCTTCTCTTTCGAAAATGCACCCTGCTAATGTGCACAAACCCATTAGGATTTACTGCCAACCCTATCAAAAGTGCAATAATTCATTGAGGGACAGTTTTATGAAGCAGCAGTAAGCCTAACGCGAACGCCGGTGGTAGTTCCAGCCCCAGCTTTCGTCTTTTGCCATGCTAGGGAAAATAGCTGGCTATTTTCTAGTGAGGTGCTAACCCAGCGGTAATCGGGCAACGCCACGCACTACCTGGTTACTGCCAGATTAGCGCAGCAGCCCTTACCGCCACCTGAGTGGGTGGCGGTAAGTACTCCCCCTTGCATGGCCATGTGGTAAGAGTAATCGTACCACATGGCCATGGCTATTTTCAGGCATTTTTATCTGCTGCAGTAAAAGGGCAGCAGCACATGGCAAAAACGGCCCCCACTGCTAGCGGCAGGACCCTTTTACCGCAGCTTAGTAAAAGGACCCTTGAATGTGCCACTGGTGTGCCCAATGCTACAAGGGTCATCTCATTTTTAAGAGGATTATCTTGAACAAATTTTACACAGAAATCTACTTGTGATTTTGAACAGGTTGTCTTACTAAAAAATGTAGGAAACAATATTTGCAAAGGTATTCTAAATACAGTGCATCTTTCTAACCAGATTTATAGTACATACAGGAGAAGAAACTTGCTGGGATATGAAAAGAACGTGTTCTTATGTACGGCACAGCCTTTTCTCTAATCCGTTCCTCCACACATCTTCAAATCAAAGGAAGAAATAAAGTATCTATAGCGAAACCTTGATAAGGCTATTTTGTCTAGCTTAGTTGAACCCGATGCACCATTACTGTTCCTCCTCTACTACTGCAATTTAACTCCATCTTTTTGACAGAACAGTTTTTGATTTTCTTGTGTCCTTGGATTGAATCACTCTAGACTGACTCGGATGTACCTTCAATCTCCAGTTCAATGATTTACATCATCCAAACCCTCATAAATCCCCACATACCCCTTCTTGTATTATTTCCCAGTCCACCTTGTGACCTTTACATCTTATAACCTTTCTGTACTATTAGTATTGTCTCCCATAGGATGTGTACATCTTGATCTACATAGCACAGTGCAGAAACATAGAAACATAGAATCATGACGGCAGATAAGGGCCAAATAGCCCATCCAGTCTGCCCTTCCTCAGTAACTACTAGCTCCTCCTTTTCCTAAGGTGTCCCACGTGCCTGTTTCGTGCTTTCTTAAATTCTGATACAGTCTTCATCTCCACGACCTCCACCGGGAGGCCCTTCTACGCATCTACCACCCTTTCCGTGAAATAGTATTTTCTTAGATTCTTCCTAAATCTATTTCTCTTAGCTTCATCCTATGCCCTCTCATTCCAGAGTTTTCCTTCAGTTGAAAAAGACTCACTTCCTGTATATTAATGCCCTTGAGAAATTTAAACATCTCTATCATATTTCCTCTCTCCCGCCTCTCTTCCAGCGTATGCATGTTGAGGTCCATGAGCCTGTCCCTATATGTTTTATGACACAGACTGTTTACCAATTTGGTACCCACCCTCTGGACTGACTCCATCCTGTTTTATAGCTTTCCATAGGTGTGGTCTCCAGAATTTGCGCCACAGTACTCTAAATGGGGCCTCACCAGGCACTTATACAAGGGCACTATCGCCTCTTTTTTCCTGCTAGTCATCCCTCTCCTTATGCACCCAAGCATCCTTCTGGCTTGACCATCGCCTTTTCTACCTGCTTGGATATAGTTAAAAACTCACCTTCCATTCAAATACTATTTTATGTACTTTTTAAATATAATGTAGTTTTGTGTGTTGTGTTCTCTTCATGTCTCTATTGTTTGATACAACCTTGCCTATAATACTAGTTTTTGTCGAAAAGCCACTTGGCCTGATGGTTTCCTTGTTTGTGTCTCTTAAAGTCACTGAAATTAAAAGGAGGTAAAGTGCACATTCATGCACCATAGCTTGGTTTTCCAAGAACAAGCTGCCAACATCCTAAAAAGAATGATTTCTGTGAGACTATCAAATAGGAACATACCAACCAGTTGTCAGGATCCAGCACGCCTTCCTCCTGAGAGTTAAAGATGACTTAATGTTGGGCAGCAGGCATGCAAAGCAAGAGAGGGAAGCAGCCATAGCTACGAAGGGATAGCATTCAAAAGCGCTAGATATTTCAGCTTGTGTCGGACATTTCAGCCACACATTCCAGCTGGAAAGCTGCTTCTGTAGCACTATTCCCGGTGGTGGTGCCTCAACTCATAATCAATAATCAGTGCAAAAATTACCTGAATATAGACTAATATGTATTCTCTATTGTGTATAGTTTGAAAATAATCAGAGATATTCCTACCAAACATCTATTTTTTCAGCTTCAGGGCTATTATATATAAAATTGACAGATAAGTCGAATATTCTTTTAGGAAAGCATCCCATTTTACAAGATTGATGCTGTGATTCCTCTAAGTACACAGCAGGTACTGTACTCATCTGAGTAAGGGAAATAGTCAGTGTAATGACTGTTATTAACTACACAACTGTTACTTGTGTTCCTGCAAACCAGTCTAACTAAAACAGATTTAGTGTTGTAACCAACATTTTGTTTTAGTCTTTCAAATTTCTTCCAGGTGTTCATAGCCTAGTTTTTAAAATGAAGTACAAATCCATAGCTAGCCTCTTTTGCTCCTCTAAGGAATGGCATCCCACCGTTCCCAGGGCTTCAGCTAGCTTAGAAATAGGAAGCACAAACCCTTGCCTTTAGGACTGACTGCGGCTGACGAAGTAATAAGGAGCGAGAGAATAACTGGCAAGAGAGCAGTTCTAAAATTAAAGCAGCAGTGCAACCTACTTTCCACAGAAATGTCCAGTTATTTCTTGCCCCTGTTTGTATTGTGTTTCTATGGATTTTCCTTTTATGTATTAAGCAATAAAAGATGATGCAGTATTTTCCGTAATTAAATGGAATCTCTTAGCTTCTAGTGTCTGCTGTTCCAAAAATAATAATTCCTCCCACAGGCTGCTCTTCAATTGATGTTTTATTTAAGTTTTGGATGATGATAAGCATTTGGAGACTAGGTACCCTGGCAATGGTGAACAAAAAAAGGGGGGGGGGGGGGGGGTTGTGTTTGTTTGTTTGTTTTTTTTATTCCAAATACTTTATCTCATGAATTAAATTAAAAAAATTTCAAAAAGAGAGTCTGCTGACTAAAAGGGCAATTTTCACAAGCATTTCCATGTGCCCAATATGCATGTAAATTATATGCCTACAGCCTGCGCATGTGTAACTTTACCCAGGCTGAACAGAAGGTTATGTTTTCGTACATATTTTAAACCTATGCAACATATGTATGGTACATTTACTGAGAAATTTTGTGCATGGTCAAGAGCAGGTGAAATGTAAGTGCATAAAGTCTCTGGGGCTATTTTCCAAACAGAAGTATGCAAATACTTATGTTTTGAGAAATCACTGAAGTGCACACAGAGGAAAGTATGTGGGTACATAGTTATAAAATTGACTATTCCCCTCACCCCAATTGAAAAGAAAAAAAAAGTTAATGATCTGTACTGCTGCTTTCTGAAATAGAACATTGGATGTCCAGATCCTAAGTTGATACATTGGTTTGCTGAAAGCCCACTGTTGAGGATGCACTAAGCCACTGTAGCCAGTTTTGTGGGTAGAAAGCACAAGAGAGAGACAGAGCTTGGTGCCTTGAGTCATTCAGTGTGACTTAAAGTAGCAGACATCTTTTAAGGTGGAAGTTTTCAGACTTGATGCACAACTGATTCTATAAGGCAATTTTTACAGGTGCCTTAACTCCACCAAAAGCACCACCTGCAGTCCCATTTTTCCAGTTCTCAAACAGGATTACAGACTCTATAAGTTCTGTAAGGTCAGTGTGGTATGGTACTGGTGAAGATAAAGCCATTTGGTGTTCTAGAAAGGAGCAATGATCTCATTTATTAGTAGTATTGGAGCTTCAGTACTGAGAGCTCTGTATCACCATTGCAGGCTAATCAGATTAGACGTCCCTCCCCACTACTCTGTGAGTATGGATCTGTTTATTTATTGACTGAATTTCTGAGTTGCCTAGTCACCAAGGATTAAGGAGAGGTGCAGAAAAAAATACATAATTAGATCCATGATCAATGATTGCTATTGTGATTCTTTCTAAGGCATGCCATAGTATACAAGTACATGCTCCACTGAATAACTTGTATATCTATCAAAGAAATCTAAGAGTACCTCATAATCTAGAAAACACCGCAATATATTACCCATTTATGCTGTGGACAAGCATACACAGCCTCACAATGCATTGTCTGATGTATTAGGGTTTCTTTTAAATGTTTGTTTTATTGTAAAATGTTAGTGTTAGGTAAGATACAAGTTTTTTTAAATAAATAAATATACGTGATTTTATATGAAAACTTCATAATGTTTTCATATTAAGACAACCCAATACCACTGCTGCTATGTAGAACACTTTGCTCCCATAGTACTAGTGGGTATAAAGGGACCTAGGAAAACATAACTGACGCACAAGATGACACAAATTAATGGGAGAGCTGGGATTGGGGAAAAAAAACAGCATTTCCTAATGACCAAAGATACCACTAGAGAATATCTCCTCAAAAGAACATAAGAGTAGCATACTGGGTCAGACAATGGTCCATCTAGTCCTGTTTTCCAAACAGTGGCCAAGCCAGGTTTCAAGTATCTGGCAGAAACCCAAATTATGGCAACACTCTACGCTACAAATCCCAGGGCAAGCAGTTGCTTCCCATGTCTGTCTCAATAGCAGACTATGGACCTTTCCTCCAGGAATTTGTCCAACCTTTTATAAACCTAGATACGCTAACACTGTTACCACCTCCTCCGGCAAAGAGTTCCAGAGCTTAACTATTCGTTGAGTGAAAAAATATTTCCTCCTATTCCTCCTACATAAACCAGTGGCTCCTGTATTATTGGGATTTAGTTTTATGGATCATTCCACCTTAAACATTTCTGACTTTCTGTTTGGGGCGGAGATAGTGACTTTCAAAGAGGAGGATTAGTCAAACATGCAGGGTGACATGAGTTTGGCCATGATCAAAGCAGAAAGTACTGATGTGCTCTGATTGAGACTGCAGGCCGTGTTAGGCACTACCATGGAACCTCGCTTGTAATGACTATACCATGTTGCCAGGCACCTCTTTGGGCCAGCGGGCCGGTTTACTCTGTAAAATATGACAGGGTTAAAGAAACCAGAAGCCGAGTTTAGATCTTACCAGTTTACACGCTTGAATTCACTGAACCAAGAGCCTGGGTTCTCCATTTGGCCAGGAAGTGATTCTAGCCTAAATTGTGGAAGGGTGAGGGTGAAGAAGAAACAGACAAAGACAACAAGGTACACTCAGCAACATGCTCTCAGAATACTTACTTAAAGTGTCTGCACAAAGCATAAGTTAGCTGTAAACTGGTTACTAGCAACATGAAATTTAGATTAGTTTGTTAAAAATTTGATATACTGCTCAGCCTTAAAGGATCACTTGATTGACACAGAAGCCTTCTGCATGCATTACCCATATAGGGTCAGGTTCTATATAAGGCACCTAAAACAAATCTGTTTGGTAAACATTTCCAGCTAAACATAATAAGATTTCAACTGTTCTAAAACAAAAAAAAAAAAGAACATAATCCTCTTCCACTGCATATCATAGGAACTGTATTCCACAGGGTGGGATGGCAACCAAAACAGTCACCCATCCCAAATAATCTCTCAGCCTTCTCAGTCACCCTTAGTTTACAGAGTGTTGTACTCCCAAATTACGCATCACAGATGGAATAGGGATTAGACACCCCATAGACCACCACACTACCTAACTACTAGTGGCTCCTGCAGTTACCGACAACAACTCAGTTTCAGAAATATTCAACAGTAACTTATTTCTTGCATCCAGTCACCCACCAGTTTTAAATAAGAACCTAGCACAAAAGATCCTAGCACAGCCATCTTCTGCATCGGGATCATCACCTGAATGTTGTCTGCATAAATATACACCCAGCCTTGTCTTTACACAAAAATCTGAAGGTCTATGGGAGAAGTGTTTGCAAGCTGGAATTACTTAACACAGTGACTAAGTCTCAGACTGATCATCGGTCATATAACCAACCCTGGGGTAACCGTCCTGATCCTCACCAAGCAAAAGACAGTCTCTCTGCAGTGAAACTGGCCAGACTTCATTTTGCATGTGTAGCTAGAGAATAAACAAAATGGTGTAGGAAGACAAAAAGTAGGATACTAATAGCCTAAATTTCTATGGAGCGTCTTGATGGAAAATGACTGCTTTGGTCCATGTGTGTAAAACGCAATAGTATTTTGTAAGGACCACTGGAATATACAGTTTTCATAAATCCACATAGCTAATCTGGGTAGCAGCGACTGGGCATTGGTCAAGCACCCAATAGGCCTGGGTGGGATGCTATGGAGGGGGGGGGGCTTGTTCACCAAAGGAAAAGGGAAGAAAGAAGGGGAGGCCTTGTTCTTCAGAGGGGGGAAGAAAAGGGGGCCTTGTCCTTCAGGTAGGAGATGGGCAAGAAGGGGGAGCCGCTGTTCTTCAGAAGGGAGAGAGGGGAGAACACAGGCAGCTTCGGCAGAAGTCATCTGGGTGCCAGCTGATATTCAGTGCTGGCACCACATTGCTAATCAGCAATGTTAAGACTGCTATTTATGTGGTCCTACATACCCAGTTAGCTATGTGGGCACAAGCGCTAAATCTTGCAGATACCTGCATAACTTCCAGCTCCTCCCCAACTCTGCTCCCTGTAACACCCCTCTCCTGCCCACTTTCAAGACAGCCAATTAGTGACAATATTTAGTGGCACTGCTGACTAAGTCCTGTTGACCTGCTGAATATCCATGGCTGGGCAACTGAGCACAATTTAAGTGTGCAGGTGCCTTTTCTGCCCACTTAAATCACTTAAAATATCAGGCCAAACCACACCCCCTTTAAATTTGCTCATGTCACAACATCTGTGCATAAGTAACACCAGTTCCAATATCATTTTGTTTTACATATAAGATGATTTATACATACAAATCAGTTTTATATGTGTTTAAATGATGCCTAATCCATCTAAAATTGCCTTCTAGATGTTAAGCATCTACAGGCACAGTATCTCTTAAATGGTCTACTTTCTAGTAGAAAGGTTATATCAAACATTGGATATCTGTTACGTTGGTATAGTACCACTGGAATGGTGGTTGGAAGAAAGGACCTGCAACCTGAAGACACAGTGGTGCTAAAGGAATCACTATCAAACAGGTCAATCAGACAAAAATTGTGCTGGTGACTTGAAAGAAACTGTAACCTCTTTGCTAAGGAAGCCCTTAAAGGTCAAAAAACTAGACTGCTCAAATTGTGTGCTGTTCATTCATAAGACAAACCTTTCCAGGTTTGATCTTTCACCTGTGGTTTAATGAGCTCCTTCACTATGTTTGGAACTCTCTTCTATGAACACAGCTGGAGCTAGCGCTCTGAACAGAGAAACACTGTTGCCTTGGAAACCAGTTCTACACAACTGCAAAAATAATAGGCTTCCAGAACAATGGTGGCCCAAAGCCTCACAGCTATGTTTGTTTGACTGAAAAACAAACTGTGTTTGAAATGGCCCTCAAGTATTTCGGATATCTGACATCACCTAACGCAATAATGCGGGATGAACACAAACCACTCTTCATAGTACATAACTGTATATTCGTCACCAGTTTTATAGTCACTGTGCAATGGCTGAAGGTGTTTCCGTTGCTGAACTCATTGGATGAGAAAGTTAAAATATCATACTGCCTCTGCACAGAAACAGCTTAGATTAGTCTCTGTGTGGAATTTTCGTAGAAAACATTGTGGTCATCTGCTGAAGCAGGGAGAAGGCTATTTCCTTATTCTGTGTCTATGGGAAAAGTCTTTGGATGAATCAAGCCTAGAATGTGATATCTCCCTTTTCACAATGAGCTGTACATTGTTTTACAGAAGGACCTAAAAATTGGAGCTTATCTGATACCAAACTGATCAACTTCGTAAGAGTACTTCAGTTTGGTTCTACAAGCAGAATGTAAGATCGTACAACTGTCAATAGGTCAGCTATCCGGTATGAATTTTATGATATTAGATGACTCAAATTTATTTCAAAGGATTTTAGCTGTCTAAGAACACAGAATGAGCACATATTACTGCCTGCTTCCACTAGCTTACAGCAACATCTGTGTTTAAAATGGCTAGAACATGAACGCACAGCATTAGTAGGTTTAATAATATTGATATGAAGACTCAATGCTGTAAACATAGGCATTCCTATTTTTGATTGTGAATTTTCTTTCAGGACATTTCTGGCTGAATCTCTAGAGGAAGCTGCCGCAAAACAGGTCCCGTCAGGACCTCAGTCGTAAGGAAAATCAGCTGTGCATTGCAAATCAAGCTAAGTTATAAACTTTTTTTTTTGCTCGATTTAGTGGATGTGAATAGTATAATAAAATTGAAAATTGTTTTAGATCCACTAACTGTTTATTTTCTGATGTGAGTTTTTTGACCCATGATTACAGATGGACCAACCACATTTATTGAATTAGCAAGGTGTGTGGGTTTGGGTCGTTATGAGGTCTTTTTCTCCCTATTTTTTAATGAATCGTATTTTTGAGAAATTGTTCCTTGAAAATCAGACTTGGTTCCTGCAATTGTGCAAGAAAAGTATATTGTTCACATTGATACCATTGGTATATTTAGATAGGTTCTACTCAATTGATGGTATACTGATCCTGAAGGTTGTCGTTTCTACTAACAACCCAGATAGCTTTATTAATAAAAAAAAATCATTCTCCCTCCTTCCCTCATAACCCAAGATGGAGAAATGGCAGGGGCAATATACTTTACGAACATACCTGTACTACATTTTCAAACAAAGAATGTTCTATGTAGCTTCTATTGGAAAGGTACATGACTCAAGACCTTCTGTGTCACAGGAAAATGCTCAAATGTCAGATGGAAGCAAAAGCTGCACATACCACACACACACACACACACACACACACACACACACACATCACAGACAAGGGAGAAAGACCAAAACTGTCCATATGGAGGCTGAATGTTCACCTCCACATCATATCCAAACTGCTGTAGGTCAAGATCCCCAACAGAAATAAATAAGGTTAAAAGCAATACATTCACTGACTGTCACTGTGGCTTCTGCACATATCAGTGCCTCAGCCATTCAACTGTTATTTAAAATGTAGAACCTAGAGCTTTGAACCTACCCCTTCAGATTTCTTATCGGGGAAGATACAGGTCTCTCCACCAGCTGTGAAATTACAGTAAACTTTGAAAGAGTCCCTGGAACAGCCTTGGTTAGGATCAATCCAGTATTCACCTAGATATGAGAAAAAAAGAGAAAATAGCAGAGAAATGAATTCCATCACCGTGTCGTCTGAAACAGTGGAAATCTTAACCCATGCTGGATGGAATAGACTTGATATCTCCTTTTCCTTTGCAAGATATTTGATATTTTATAAATACTAATGTTCATGAGCACACATAGACTTAAGAATGAACTATCATAAGTATCTGTTTCCAGAAGGTTGGAAAAGTCAGACCTTCTCAAATGTCTCTCTCTTGCTCTCCTCACATTCAACTTCTTTTAAACTCAGCTCTTTGAGGTTGCTTTTATCACCTGTACCTCAATTCTTTCCTGCTCAGGCAACAGATTCTCCATTCTGTGCTCCAGACTGCAAAGAGCATTTTCTTTGTTTACCTCAGTCAGAACTGCGGTTAATAATCCTAGAACTTCTCCGTGAAACACTGTCAGACCCCTGCCTCACATCTGATGATACTCAGTTAAAGCAGCCCTCTGTCTCGCTTTTAATCCCACTTTTGTTAAACCCCCTCACTCGTGGCCCTGCTATCCTAGCTTAAGTCTCTTTTTGGTTTTTTTGTATTCGGTATATTTCATCTGTCTGTCTAGATTAAATTGTAAATGCCAAGGCGGCAGGGATTGTCCATTAAAATGAGTCAAGAAACATTCTCCTCCCTCCCCCACCCCCCCCCCACACACACACAGCAGGTAAAAGTACATGCAAATAGCACCATGCATTTTTTAACCAACAAAGGGTGGACAATTTTATAAAAGATCATTTTCACAAGTGCTGTTTAGCCACAAAAATGGTGCTGTGGATTTAATGGGAGTGGCTGTACAGATGATAGGTACTTTGAGCCTGATATTCAGCTGATGTCGGGCACCACTTTTTCTATCTGCTACCAGCGTTTAAACCTGGATACTCAATACCGGACTGTTTCCAGCGACCAGCATTGAATATCTGAGGGGGGGGGGGGGTTAACCACTACTAATTACTACTATCATTTCTATAGTGCTACTAGATGTATGCAGCGCTGTACACTGGACATGAAGAGGCAGTCCCCTGCTTGACAGAACTTACAATCTAACTAGAACAGACAAACAGGACAAATAAGGGATAAGGGAATTACTAAGGTGGGAATGATAAAACATGGACACTGAACAAATGAGTAAGGGTTAGGAGTTAAAAGTAACATCAAAAAGATGGGCTTTTAGCCTAGATTTGAAGGCAGCCAGAGATGGAGCTTGACGTACAGGCATAAGGTGCAGCAAGATAAAGGAACGGAGTTAGCAGTGGAGGAGGGAGCACTAACCAGTTAACTGTTTAGCTATTAAAGATAGAACAGCTATTTATGCAGTTCTATTTGACCGCTAAACTTATCCAGTTAGGCGCTAAATATCGGCGCCTAACCAGATAAGTTGTACAATATAGCCAATAATGTGTTAGGCGCAACCAGCAATATTCAGTGGAGATAACCAGTTATCTCCTACTGAATATTAGAGGTTAGGCACTGATATGCTATTTAATTAGTCAGCAGCCGTGTCTGGCCAGTTAAATAGCTTTCAATATCGGGAGGTTTGTCTTCTGCTTATCTTTTGAAGACCTACCCATCTGGGAAGTCTTTATGGCAGAGCTGCAATCCTTACAGGTGCGAGCTGGGTTATTTGAGTGCCCAGTGGATGCTTCATTTGCTCAATTTCCTGTTTCAGAGAGTTCAATGAGCCAAAGATCTCTTCCATGCCATCGGCATAATCCATATAATTGTCTGGGTTGCCCTCGTCGACCAGCTGGCTTGCATCTATGTTACGTTTGCCCTCTTTGAAGCATGGATAGGCAATGGTGAATGACTTCACCGGGAGGACCCTTGGAAGAATGCATATCAGGTGATAGAATAAGCTTTTACGTTGATACAAGGAACACTTACAAAATCTTTGTAAGCCCCATTCCATAGTGGTAGGTTCAGTATGAGTTAGGGTTCCAGATACAGGTGGGTCATATATTAATAAATCTACAGCTCAAGACCACCATTAAAAACAAGCTTATGTTGCTGTCTTACTTCCAAAATATATGCAAATTCCAGTAGAAAGAAATGATACATTATTTTAATTGCTGGTTTTGCAAGATCTCCTATAGGATAGGAAGTTATTATCTGAAAGTGCATTTAAGGAATGTCAAAAGCTAAGTTTAGAAGGTGATAAAATGTGCCAAGGTTGATATATAGGACACTGGCCACTGAACATACTGGGCCAAATACTGACAGAAATACTATGATAGAGGAGGGCTTCAGATCTTAGGTATTTTAAAAATGGAATTTAGGGGCCTCTTTTACTAAGGCTCTCTAATATTTAGGGTGCGCTAAACGTTAGAGATGTCCATTTATTCATATGGACATCTCTAATGTTTAGTGCACCCTAAATATTAGTGCATGCTAAAAACACTAGCGCGCCTTAGTAATAGAGACCCCAGGTGTTTAATGCTTGGGTAATTAGGTGATTTGGGATGCTAACAAATATATGGG
Source organism: Microcaecilia unicolor (assembly GCF_901765095.1). Lineage (NCBI taxonomy): Eukaryota > Metazoa > Chordata > Amphibia > Gymnophiona > Siphonopidae > Microcaecilia > Microcaecilia unicolor. Next base: position 283,789,274 of record NC_044036.1, read on the forward strand.
TTTATCAGTGATTTTGCATCATGAAATACAATCCTAGAGCATGTTTAGGAGAGTTCAGTTTTGAAATGTGTTAGTGAGGGTTAGTCAAGTGCAGGGTTCCCTGCTCAACCTCTTATTAACTTCTAAAGACGTTGGAGACCCAAGTTCATTCCCATTATTCTCTCCTCCACCCCAAACTTGTCTCTTTATAACCCTATGCCAATTCCCACCAACCAGGGCTGGCCCAGCCATTAGTCTTACTAAGTGTCAATCTAGAGCAGCAACGTAGCATTGGCCCAACTGGCAATGGCATTCCTTTAAAGCTGCTATCAGTGATGGGCCTTTCGCATATGTGCAAATATACTTAAGGCTGGTCATGTCCCTGCCCCTCTCTGGCAGATATCAAAGGGGGGTGGAGGCCTTAAATGCTGAAAGGTCCACTGCAGCAGATTATGCTCCTAGTCAGCTCTGATAGCAGGGACAGCAGAAGTGGTGACAGGGGAACAAAAGAGGGGAGGTGGTGCATGCTTCGGAAATTGAAAAGGAAAGAAAAATGCTGAACACCTGAGGGGGTGAGGGAAGGCAAAGATGCTGGATACATGAGTTTGGGGGAAGGAAAGAGATGCTGGACACCAGAAGTAGTGAGAGAGAAGGGAGATTTTGGGACTCTGGGTATAGTGGGGTGGCATGGGCAAGCAATGTGAGGCAAATTGCTGATGGTTCACTAAGTTGGAACTTATCCTTGCACTAGCCCTGCCACCAACAACTTCTTCTCCCTGTCTCCAGCCTTTGTCTATCATCAGTCCCTCTATCACCACCATCAATCTTTCTCTCTCTCTTCCTCCCCACACTTTCCTCACTCACCACTGTCTGGTCACCTCTCCCATCTCCTCTCCAGTCCCACCACTTTCTTTCTCCTCCATCCTTTCACCACACGTGTCCCCCCCTTCCCTGCTGTTCCCAGCCTCACCAATCTCTTCTCCCCTCCTTTGCAATACCACTTTCTCTCCCTCTCCATCCTCTGACCACACTGTATCCCCCTTTCCTCCCCTCCTCAGTCTCACCAATCTCTCTCCCAAATTCCAATATGTTTTTTCTCTCCTCACCTATTCTGGCTCCTGTTGGTCCTGCTGCCATTTCCCTTCATGCGTCCTGCCTACACTGTTGATCCCATGGTCCACTGGGTCAGCTGGAATCTCATACAGGAAGAAGCCACACTAGTAGGAGCATTGCCTCCTCTCCTCACTGCTTTACAACTTAATTTGTAATTTAAAGCTGACAGCTTCCGCACCTCAGTCCTTGGAGCTGAGTGTGGACCATGCTTTTAAAAGCAGTATACTCAGGCACTGGTTGCAGTGGACGAGAATGCAGCCAAGGTGCCATAGTACCAGCTTTAAATTACAAAAATTGACAGATAGGTGGAGGGAAGATACTCCAACTGCCAAATACAGCTCCTACTTGGGCTGGAAGGTTGGGGAGAACAAGATTGATTCCACTCTGAGGATGTTATCTGCCTCAAAGGAGGAGATAATTAGTCCCCTTGAGAGATAATTGTAAGTCCCAATTTTCCAATGAGGGGGAGGATTATTAGAATTTCCCTGTTATAATAAAAAATCAGAAGCCCTAAATGTATATAACCAGACTTAAAAGAAACAGTACATGAAGGTTTTTCTTAAATGCCATCTATATTATGAGTTTCGACTACCTGATGAAATGAAGATATCCCAATAGACGAAATTACAATCCACTAGACATACCAACATCTTCAGGGATGCACATTCCTTTCTTATTTCTTCTTTCACGTAATGACTTTACTCAATACACAGTACTTCTCTAGCTTAGATTTTAGGAGGAGCAGGACTTCTGTGACCAGATGGCGGGCACCTGCTTCCAGCCTCCCTGTCCCCTCCTTTAAGGTCTCTTCCAAGAGTCTTTACCTTTTCCTTCTCCTCTCCTTGGCCTCTCTATTATAAACAAAGCTGTTTCAAAACATGAGACTATCCCTGTGATATGTATATCCGATAATAAACAGAAGGTAAGCAGCAGATATCAGTGAGCTGTGGAAGATACAGTAAACACTTAACTGGAGGACCAGGTGGGCCTGGAGTACCAGATTCACCCTTGGACCAGTTGGACCCTGTGAAAATACAGTGAGATAGAGAGACTCAGAAAATCTCAAATGACAAACCATTCTCCTGTTAGAGTTATGTATTTGAAGTCAAATGATTATTGCTTATGTTTATGAGGGAGAGGGTCCTACTGTACTTAACATGTAGCTCAGCCAGACGAAATAAGCAAGTTTTTTCTTCATGCTGTTCAAGCTGAGTCTCAAAAAAGATCTGGCTTTATTCTTTTTTTAAGTCTACAGTACTGGGCGGTCATTTGTAGTCAGTATTGACATGGTGTTTGCACCCATCACTTTCTGCTGGTCAAGATGGAAATTTATGGGGGAGATGTGCAATGTAATTGGCTGAAGGATAGTTCCCATAGGTAATTTTTTTGCCCTCACAACCAAAATACTGGAGAAAACATAAGTGATTCAAAAAGTGTTTAACTTGCAGCCTGACCTCTTCTTTTAACGAAGATACAAGGGGTTCTGAATTCCATAATCTAAGTCAACAATGCCCCAGCTTCATTGTTTCAATGAGTATATTTCACGTTCTTTATCTAGGTTACTGCAGCTGATATCAAAGGTGAAGTATTTTGATTCCAGGTACCTATTATATATTGAAGTCAGGGTTTTGTAGCCTAGAGAAAACCTCCATAATATAAATAAAATTACCCTAGAGATCTTTCAGGAATAGGGACACACACAAATTATTAGTTATTACTTCAACTCTAACATTTTCCTCCCTGCATAGTGCAAGGTTTATGGTGCTCACTAGCATGTTCCACTTCAGTCTCATAATGTAATGGTTAGGTGTCATGGAATATATTATGTGGTACGATAGCCATTTACTGGGCTAGTAATAATAACTCTTTCTTAAAGCAAGATACTGTGTATGAGATCTGGTAATAATATCCCTACTGTGAAGTAACAGAAGGGCATACTTAGCTACATCCTGTGTGTAGTGATATTTAAAAAGGTTCATTTTTAAAATTTGTAGAGAATTTGGCAGCCAGCACTTACTGAAGATCCTTTAGCACCCTTCGGACCAGGAGCACCCTTAAAAAAGAGAGAGAGAGAAAACGCAGAGCTTTAGTACTGGGACAGACTGCAGCTACTACTGCCCTCCCCCACTGATCACAAGACTGGGTGCAGTTTAGGCTTTTACTTCTCCAAAAAAAGCCTATTGCTTAGCAAGCAGAGAAAGCTGACCCTACTGGGACAGAGAAAATGGAAAGTAATGTTAAATTATAGAGAGAGGCATGGTGCACCCTTGTCACTTTGCTCCCTGCCCCATCCCTAAACATCAAGGGTCTGATATTCAAAAGGGTTTGACCAGGCACAAAAGGCTCCTGCCTGGTCAAACCCTACTGAGTGACCAGGCACCTGATACTCAGCAGCACTTAACTGGTTAGTGCCACTGAATATGCTGCTAACCGGCCATCTCCTAACCAGCGGCAGGCCAGGGCAGAACATGGGCAGAGTGCCAACTTAAACCAGTTAGCAGTGATTTTCAGTCCTCTAACTGGCTAAGTAATTGCATAAAGTTAGGACAGCAAAAAGGCTGTCCTAACCTTTCCTCCTGTTTACTAAGCAGCTGCCATGCGCTAATGCTGACACAGCCCATTCACTTTATATGGGCTGTGTTGGCATTGCTATGCAGCTTAGTAAACGGGGAGGGGTGAGGGTTATGCACTAAAGTTAACTAGATACCGCTCTGACTATCAGGTGGGTGGCCAGTTCATTTCCAGGTAGCCACTGATACCCAGATATTCAATTATGGGAGCCGCGCATCCCCAGGCATTGAATATCTGGGGTTGGTTCAGCCTGCATCTGTGAGTGGCTCAGATGCAGCATACCGCTGCAGGCTGAACATCAGGCGACAATTTACCCACTGACTGTTTCTTACACAGATTCTTAAGAAGACTCATTCCTTGCAGCTTTACTTAGTTCAGCTTATCCTTTCCTCAGTTTAACCCACTTCTAACTACCTCCTTTAGCTCACACCTTTGCTGCACTAATTCGTATCCTATTTGATTTTTATTTTGCATCTTGTCTCTTAGTCTTGAATCGATTGTAATATCCATGGCAGGGTTTACCAACCTGTCCTGGGAGAACCCCAGCCAATCAGGTTTTCAGGATATCCACAATCAACATGCATAAGATAGATCTGCATACCAAAGAGACAGTGTATGCACACCAGTCTTATGAATATTCATTGTGGATATCCTTAAAACATGACTGACTGGGATTCCTCCAGAACAGGTTTGGGAATTACTGCTCTAAAGAGCAGGAACTGTTCATTAGATATCTGCAAATATATGTGTACACCATGCAAATCATATTAAGATTCTCCCAGGTTTCATTCCTAATATACTACCGTATACTATACAAATAAATGACTCACCCAGCTATATAGCATCTGACTCAACCCACGGTTTGTACTTATACTGAATATTGGACTAAAAATAACCAGAATTAGTTATAAGAATTTTCACCATGTTTGTTTCTTCTAATGTTATGAAAAACACTTGAAGGTTGGATTAGAAGTGCATACCGGTAAGCCAGGGGGACCAGGAGGACCAAGTGGGCCAGATGGACCATTGATACCCTAGAAGAGATATGAAAATTACAATTAAAGAAGCCAAATAATCAGCTTTATAAACTGTTTTAATCATACTGAAGCAATATGTTGTGACTTTTATAGTTAATGGCAAATGACAGACTTAACGAGCAGCCAGCCACATTCTGTACAACTCCTGTGACTTCATTTTGTAGACAAGCAACAGACATTGGTACAAGTGACAGTAACACAGACAGCTGAACAATTTTTGGTTACATCCATGGGTTGCAGTTACTGCAGAAGAAATGGAATATTGATTTAGGGATATGGAGGCCTCCCAAGTCCATGGCTATTGCCACTTGTTGCCACAAACAATGTCATATCAATATGGAGAAGAAATGTGGATACAATCCAGCTGCATGTGTAGAAAACACATGGATACGCCCAGTGCAAATTTGACTCTCCAAAGTCTAGACGGTGAATCCAGGCTAAACTCCCCAGCACCAGCTTTTTCCAGTATTAAGTCCCTTGATGGACCAATTTTCAAACTGTCTGCACTGGGACAAAGACTGTGTGCACTTGTACCCTGGGCTTTGCACCAGTTTAAAAGGTGAAATCAGCTGTAGTTTTGCTTTGAAACTTGCCCTGGGTACAAGGTCCACGTGGTCACTTGCCCTACAATTTCAACAGGTAGCTGAAGGTTGCTGGAAAGGGATGCAGAAATACAAGAAAATGTAATCTCACATGCACTTTTTCTCTCCCACCCTAAACATACCCTGGGAATATCTCCTTTCCATGGAGGTAATAGTCTGTGTGGTGTTCAACAATGCGTTTGCTTTTACCCCTGTTGACAGAGGACAATTTTCACACAGCCAATTAAGGTAGGTAAACACTTTTTACCCATGTAAATCAGTTTTTAAAATGTCCCTCCCAGACTGGAGAGAAATAAAGAACAGCAGCTCAGCTGAAGAGACCCTCTACTAAACTGAAGGGGCTTGCATAGGAGATCCAAGCTCCAACTCTAGCAACAACTTTTAGGGGGTAATTATCGCCACCTATTTTAAGACTATTTTCCAAAGGGCTCTTTTTACTAAGCTGTGGTAAGCGCTAGTGCATGCTTACTGCTGCTTAAAAGGGCTTACCCTGGGATGCGCTAAGGTGTCTTGCCATAAAATCCCATTGTGCATGCACGATCCATGTGCTAAAAAAATCCATGAACTTTGCAAGGAGGGGCTTGTGTTGGGGGTGGAGAGCGGGCGTGACAGCACACATCAGTTAGCGCAGCCACATTACCGCATGCAAACTGATTAATGTGGGATTAGTGCGAGCCCTTACCACCTTCAAAATGGGTAGTGGTAAGGGCTCATGCGCTCATTTTTGTTAATGGTGGTGCACTAATGGCAACATTAATTCATGGCTAGTAATTGGAAAAATGGAAACCCAGCCACTTTCCAGCTGTGGTAAAATGGCCTTAGTGTGCAGGAAAGACTTGTGTAAGGGTGTACTAAGGCTACTTTTTACCATAGCTGGTAAAAGGAGCCCAAAGGCAGCAAAAAGTATCAACATGCCTTTATAAAAATAGACACCCAGAACTAACCCAATAACATGTAAATGGCATGGTGGAATGGCCTAGTGGTTAGAGCACCAGTCTTGACATCCAAAAGTGTCCAGTTCAAATCCCACTACTGCTCCTTATGATCTTGGGCAACCCTCCATTGCCTCAGGTACAAACTTAGATTGTGAGCCCTCTAGGGACATGGAAATACCCAAGATACCTGAGAGTAACTCACCTTGAGCTACTACTGAAAAAGGGGTGAACAAAGTCCAAATAACTAAAATGCCCATGTAAAAATCTATACCTGCTCCAAAAAAGATGTGACTATGCACATATGCTGTCACTCAACTTTATAAAAGTGCTTTTTGGTGAGTAAAACAGGTTTCATTTGGGGAAAAAGCTATACTTCTTTAACTGTTTATGTGGTGACCTTTATTTCCATATAGAGGCCATTTTACTAAGCTGTATTAGGCACAAACAGACATCTAATGCACTTTAAAAATGGCATGGAGGGGCATAATCAAACGGGGCATCTAAGTTTTTCTGGGGCCGTCCTCGCAGGACGGCTCCATGAAGGGGCGGGGAAACCGCTATTATCAAAACAAGATGGGCGTCCATCTTTCATTTCGATAATACAGTCGGGGACGCCCAAATCTCAACATTTAGGTCGACCTTAGAGATGGTCGTCCCCGGTTTTCGGTGATAATGGAAACCAAGGACGCCCATCTCAGAAACTACCACATCCAAGCCATTTGGTCGTGGGAGGAGCCAGCATTTGTAGTGCACTGGTCCCCCTCACATGCCAGGACACCAACCGGGTACCCTAGGGGGCACTGCAGTGGACTTCACAAATTGCTCCTAGGTGCATAGCTTCCTTACCTTGGGTGAAGAGCCCCCCAAACCCCCCAAAAAACCCACTCCTCACAACTGTACACCACAAACTATAGCTCTAAGGGGTGAAGGGAGGCACCTGCATGTGGGTACAGTGGGTTTCTGGTAGGTTTTGAAGGGCTCACATTTACCACCACAAGTGTAACAGGTAGGGGGGGTGGGCCTGGGCCTGCCTGCCTGAAGTGCAGTGCACCCACTAAAAGTGCTCCAGGGACCTGCATACTGCTGTCATGGAACTGGATATGACATTGAGGCTGGTAAAAAAACATTTAAAAGTTTTTAGGTGGGAGAGGGTTGGTGACCACTGGGGGAGTAAGGGGAGGTCATCCCCGATTCCTTCCGGTGGTCATCTGGTCAGTTCGGGCACCTTTTTGAGGCTTGGTCGCAAGAAAAAATGGACTAAGTAAAGTCGGCCAAGTGCTCATCAGGGACGTCCTTCTTTTTTCTATTATCAGCCGAGGACGCCCCTCTCTTAAGCACGCCCCAGTCCCGCCTTTGCCACGCTGTCAGCACGCCCCCATGAACTTTGGTCGTCTCCGTGATGGAAAGCAGTTGAGGGCGCCCAAAATCGGCTTTCCATTATGCCGATTTGGGCGGCCCTGAGAGAAAGACACCCATCTCCTGATTTGTGTCAGAAGATGGGCGCCCTTCTGTTTCGAAAATAAGCCTGATAGTGTGGGATGCGCTCAGGCATTCTATGGTAAGTGTCATTTTAGCACACACTAATCCATACACTCAAATTTTTTAAAACATTTTTTGGCAACATAAGTGCATAGCCAGGAATTCAATAAAAGGAAAATTGGCCATTTTATAGCCAAGGCAAAAATGACCTTAGCACCCACCCAAGGGCACGCTAAGACCACTATTTGCCAAAGCTTAGTAAAAGGGCCCCTAAGGGCCATATTTATAAATCACCCCTCTCTGGTAAGTTTTGGAACAATTTATATACAAACAAGCAAAGAAAACCTAATATAACTAACAGCATTAAATTACACAGCTCATAAAAAGAAAATCCATTTCATTTATTAGCAGTTTTCACACCTCTTAACCAATGCCCTCCCACATTACCTATGGGAAAAATTTCAACTACCTATTATCAGCCTGTCTAAAATTACTGTGAATAATGAAATCACCATGGTCATAACTTTTTTTCTGGTGTATAAAATGAAAAAAAGAAATTAGTTGTAAGTATAAGACTGGAACAATAATATTTTGTATAAGGCAAGGATGAAAAAGCTGAAAGTGGCACTCATTTAAGAGATATGGAGCTACCTGATAGTGTCTTGTTTGAACCATGGAAAACTTACTTGATCTCCTTTAGAACCTGATGAACCCTGAGGACCTGGCAGACCTCGATCACCCTTTTCACCTTGCTCACCTGGTGGCCCAATCAGACCAATCAAACCTGGATGACCCTGAAAGGCGAAGAAGAAATCACAAGAACATATAAACATATACATTGCCATACTGGGTCATACCAAAACTCCACTAAGCCCAATATCCTGTTTCCAGCAGTGGCTTGTCAGGATCTCGAAAGGTAGACAAATTCCATGCTTCCTAACCCCATGGATAAGCAATGGTTTTCTGCAAATGGTTTATGGACTTTTCCTCCAGGAAGTTGTCCATACCTTTTTAAACCCAGCTATACTCTAGCACACCCTCCAGCAACAAACTCCAGAGCTTAATTATGCATTGAGTGAACCCCCTCCCCCCCCCCCCGCCCACACACATTTTCTCCTATTTGTTTTAAATGTGCTACTTAGTAACTTCATGGTGTTTCCCCTAATATTTGTAGTTTTTGAAAGAGTAGACAACTGATTTGCATTTGTCCACTTCACTTCACTCATGATTTTATAGACTTTTATCAGATCTCCTCTCAGCCATCTATACTCTAAGCAGAAAAGCCCTAACCTCTTGCCTTTCCTTCCCCTTCATCATTTTGGTCACCTTTTCTAATTCCACTGTATGTTTAATTCTGTCTTATGTTATTATGTACAAAATAATTTCATGACTTTTTTTTGTCACCAGTGCCCTTGAACTGAGTTTGATTTGATACATTTAGAATTGTGGCTATTTAAACTGAGGAGAAAATGTTTAGCATTGATACAGAAGATGCTAACACAGAGAAAAAAAGTATTGGGAAAAAATAGAAGCCTGTCTAGCCCTGTGAGACCTAAGAAGATAACCAGCATCAAGCCTATGCCCTGACAAAGTCAGATCCTCCATTCCATCCTCTGAAAGTCAAATCTCTTCTCCCTCCCAAATCCCTGACAAGTTTGGTCTTCTACCCAGCCCTCCCCCCAAGTTAAAGCTAGGGGTCAACCTCTAGTGATAGAACCATGAAACTACCACTAGAGGTTGCAGTACCAATTTTCAACCACTAGACTACCAGACCTCTTAAGGAAGGCACAGGGAAAGGTTGGGAGGACGATCAAATTTTGTCAGGGGACAGAAGGGGGAAATGTGGACTCTTCTTATGCAGGTCCCAGTTGAATATCAGCCAGGATGCCTCATAAGTTCCCACGGCCAGAACATGTCTGGTGAGATCCAGACATTCAGTGCTGGTGCCCAAACATGTCTCTGCTTTGAATATCTGAAACATCTAGCTGGCAACAGCACATAAAAACTGCTGACCATCACCACTGAATATTGACCAGATTATTTTCATAGTGCAACAAGACAAAATTTATTCCTGTCTAAAAATATTAAACTAATGTCCCCACATACTGCTTTGGACTTTATGCTCCAGAAGTGAATCAATAAAGAAGTATTATCCTATATAATAAAATGCACCTCCAACATTCTGAAGCTGACTGCATGGCTGAGGCATTCCTGCTCTCTGTATCCATCTCCTGAATTGACATCACCTACTTCCGGGTTCGTCACAAGCAGAAGTGACCAACCACACGAGGTTTCTCGGCTTCAGAATGTTGGAGGTGCATTCTATTAAATAGGATTGGTCAGCTCCTTGAAGCACAGCCAGAGCTCAGCGTCCTGCACAGTAACGCTCAGACACCAGAGACAGAGAGGGGGGGGCCTGACACCAGAGAGGGGGGGTGGAGGTATCTCTGTCACACACACACTCTCTCTCTCTCTCTCTCTCTCTCTCTCTCTCTCTCTCACAGTCAATGTCTCTTTCTCTCTCTCTCACTCTCACACACTGTCTCTTACACACTCTATATCTCACACTGTATCACATTCACTCTCTATGTGTCACACAGTCACTCACACACTCTCTTGGTCTCATACACTCAGTCTCACAGAGACTCTGTGTCACACACACACTCTCTCTCTCTCGCACACACTGTATCTGTGTGAAACACACTCTCTCTCTCTTACACTGTGTCTCACAGACGCACTTCCACACACTCTCATTCTCACATACACACTCTCTCTCTCACAGACACACTCGCACCCAGACTCACTCTCTCTCTCTCTCACACACACACACACTTGCACATTCACTCTCCCTCACACACACAGTCACTCTCACATACACTCTCTCAAACATACACACTCCGAGGAAAACCTTGCTAGCGCCCGTTTCATTTGTGTCAGAAACGGGCCTTTTTTACTAGTGTTGTAGAAAGCAATCAGCTGTTTTGTGTAAATACTTGACTGTGGTATATTCATCCTTCATTATATATCACTTGCTTCAACATATTCTCTTTATTTATTTATTGCATTTGTACCCTACATTTTCCCACCTATTTGAAGGCTCAATGTGGCTTACATAGTACCATCAAAGGCGTTTGCCCAGTTGGTGGATAACAAATACAAAGTTGCATAGTGATCGTATGAGGTATAAGTGGAGGGTCGAAATGGATGAAGATCGCGTGTTGTCCTGTGCGATCATAGTCATGCTGTGTTGGTAGGTGAAGACAGTTACGTGGGGTCATTGGGGTTTTTTTTACTAACCTTTATTTTATTTTAATACATTACCTTGAATTCAACACAATGGAACTATCTAATCATACCTTTTCACCTTTCGGTCCAGAATCTCCCTTAAGACCAGGTAACCCAGGAGGACCCTGTGAAAAACAAACCAACACTGAATACGACAGCGGGTGAGGCCTATCAAGTCAGATCAAGTCTGAAACAATCTATCATTTGCCTACTTGATTTAAAAGAGAGAACATACCATTGGACCAGGTGGACCATCAGCACCGGGGGACCCTGGAAGGCCTTGTTCACCCTAGGAAAAAAAATGCAGTCATCTTAAAATAAGAACATATGGTTCCCTCGCAACTGTACAATATTTTGAATATATGTTTCCCTTGGGAACAAAATTAAAATCTAAATAATTTTTGTATTGCCCAATTTAGGTTTTTATTTAATTGTGTGCAGATATTTCAATGTTATATTTAAGTAACTTGTAATAGTACAAATGTGGTCCACAGGACCCCATCTGAACCACGTATAAACACCATTAAAGAAGCGCAGTTGTCCTTATAAAGCACAAATTATAATGTTAATTGCTCTCAATTTAGCATTCACACATTTCTCACTTATCATCAAGCATACCCTTCAGAAGGCCAATTGGAATAAAAACTGGCCCAAGCAACAATAACTTAAAATTATAATAATGTTCATGCTTGATGTATGTATTTTGCCATTTCAAATGTGTGAATGCTTTCTCCAGAAGGCATAAGCGTACTGTATATGAAAGACAAATTCAGCAAAGAATGATATTTCTTATTTCTTTTTTTCACTACTGATTGATATTAATATCTAACCTTTGTTTAATGACCTCACAATTCTTCCCCCAGCTCAGAAGTACTCACCACAGGACCAGGAATTCCTCGAAGACCTTCAGGGCCTGGTTTACCTGGCGATCCCTGGGGCCCAATGGGTCCTGTCTTTCCAGATGGCCCTTCAAAACCCGGTTCTCCCTAAGACAAGAACAACATTTTTCAATTCCAAAACACAGAAAGAAACCCTGGCCAAACTTTCCAGTTTGATGACATTTCATTTAAAAATGACTGTATCATATCTCAAATACCCACACATACACAACCAACTTTATCAACCATATAGGAGACTATAGTAAAAATGCAATATAGATGATCTTGCACCTACACCAGCTACTTAGATACAATGGGGTTGATAGTCATAATGATTTAAACATTCAGGAGAGGCTCCTGCCATTTACAATCGCTTGTCAGGGGTTAACTAGGTGTATTCAATGGCATTTAACCGGATAGTTCCACTGAATTTACCCAGTTAGGGCTAGATTCTATATATGGCGCCATAAAATTCAGCACAAAAAAAATATGCCTAGGTGTATTCTATAAACCATGCCTAAAGTTAGGCATGCTTTATAGAATACGCCTAGGACCTGTCTGCATGATTAAATCTAGTTGTGGGAATTCACACCAAGTAAAACTTGGTGTAAATGCCAGGGACTAACTTAGGCACATAGCAGGTGTATTCTAAAACAGAGCGCATAATATTTATAAATGCCCACAAACCGCCAATTCTAATCCTATGCTCACACCCCCTTTTTGGCTGCACACATTAGAATTTACGTGCATCACTACAGAACACGCTTAGCAAGCTGTGCGGGTAGATTCTAATTAAAGCCAATTAGTGCCAATAATTGCTTAAGTGGCAATTATCAGTGCTGACTGGCTTGTTAAGATAATTAAGTTGCGTGCGCTAATCAGAATACGACCAGAATTGCTCGCACAAAGTCATACTGTATAGAATCTGGGGGTTAATACCTAAGCTGAAACCAGCTATTTTCTGGGCAGTCTGCTGGTGGAGTTGGAACTTATCTGGTTAAGTGCAATATTCAGAACTTTACTGGATATGTTAACCAGATAAATAGGATCACATAAAACAAAGAGCTATTTTTATCAAGTTTATCCGGTTAAGTTCTGAATATCATACTTAACCGGATAAGTGTTATTCGGCTATGTATAACCAGATATACAATGTCAGTGCCCGGACATGGCCCAAAATTGAATATCTGGCAATATTGCCAAAAAAAACATGACCGCCTCCGGGTGATTATTGACCCCAGTGATTCTACTAATGTTGTATTATAAACCCTCCACTTTTCAGAGGAGGTTAAATTCTTTACCTTTGCTCCTTTCTCTCCTAGTCTTCCTTCAGGACCCGCTGGGCCTGGAGGACCCTAGTGAAGAAAAGCAAACTCAGTAAGATAGGCATGATATAACAATGAAAAAATATACCAAGTTCCCAAACCTAGAAATAATTCTATCACTCAGTATATATTTCAAACTTACTTTTCCCCTCCTCACACAGTTTTGCTTCAGTAAATGTCACTTGGGCCAATATTCTTTTAAAAATGGCTGTTAAAACGACACTTAGGCAGCTATCTGGCACTGAATATTACCAGTTAGTGGCTTCAAGATAGTCAGTTATATTACTTGATATAACTGGCTATCTGCTGATTTTTAAAGGCAGACCGGCCAAGTTTGGCAGCCATATTTGGCCACCGCAATAGGTAGAATAACTTTGGTTGGTCTGACTTTAACCAGCCAGCGCTGAATATTAGTTTGGCCAGTTGGACTGGCCAAAGTTAAACCAGATATTCAATGCCTGTCACTAGAAACAGCCTGGCATTGAATATCTCTGTTTAGCACGGACCATGGGAGACAGACTGGGTATCTCCTGCAGTGTGAATATCAGGCGGACTGTCTTTTGAATCTGAACAAGGTGCAACCCTAGTTGTGATGCCTAGACAGCCAAATAAGTGACTCGTGGTTGCCAGGGTCTGAAAGGACCCAGGCTGCATGTCCTCCAGCCCAGTATGGTTGCTGTAATGACAGAGCTAAAGTATGCATGGGGTTTATAAAATAAACTGAAAATCTCTAGGAGCTGCAAATAAAGAACATTCATGCTACCAGATCTCAAACTAGCTCCATGTGAACTGAAAGAAAATGGAGCAAGAGAGAACTTCCAGGACAAAAACCAAACACACATAGACAATTATTCTAGGCTGAGAAAAGTCTTTCACAATAGGTCTCACTTTTGATTTATTTGTCACAATGTACTGGGCCAATGTTACTGAAATTAATAAGAAAACAACAACTTACTCTTTTGCCTGGAGGACCTGATGGGCCTGGTTCACCCGTTGGTCCTGGAGACCCCTAGGAAGTGAAATAGACACAATATAAATGTTACTCCTCAATACAGCATAAGGCCAGTCTGCACTCTCACACTGTACTGTAAGTTTATAGTTCCATTTTTATCTACTAACAAAATTTAAGAGGAGATCCTCAGGCATTTGACACTGAGAGCAACCCTTTTCTGGAAAAATGAATGTATTTGTCCCATTAGTGAAAAAAAAAAACATTTCTCTACCAGCTCTCCAACCATTTTCATAATAAGTTAACTCCAAGTCTACAATCTCTATGAAAACAAATCTTAACATTATTGGAAGGCGGGGCTAGTGCTGGGCAGACTTCTACGGTCTGTGCCCTGAAAATGGTAGATACAAATCAAGGCCAGGTATATATATAAAGTAGCGTGTATGAGATAATCTTGTTGGGCAGACTGGATGGACCGTACAGGTCTTTTTCTGCCGTCACTTACTATGTATATGTTACTATACAATATTATGACAAAAGCTACTCACGGGCTGACCAGCTTCACCATCATCTCCCTTATCACCAGGTGGACCGTCTTGACCCTACAAGAGAGATCACATCCAGTCTCAGTTACAAAACATTACGTATACTCCCTTTTCACAGTATTAGGTTATGCTTCCTAGTAAGCCATACAAATCTCTATCAAGCACAAAAACATATTCACAGTAGACATGTAAGACCAAATGGGCATATCTTCATGACCATAAATGAAACGTTAATGAGGCTTCAATGGGTATTTTTCTCTTAACTAATGGCTGCCATCATTTGTGGTAAACAGAGCACTAAAGATGAGAAGGCAAAAGATCTTTGTCAAGGATATTAATACATACCGCAGGGCCAGTCTCTCCAGGGGGACCAGGATCACCAGGGAACCCAACTGGACCCTACACGCAGAGGAACACAAATACCAGAGATTAGATAAAATTTAAAAAACATAAAGGACAGATTCTGTAAATGGTGCCCAAATTTGGATGTCAAAAAAGTGAGCACTGAGCACTATTCTATAAACGGCGCTCATGTTGGGCACCATTGAATAGTGGTCAGTGTCAGGATCCGCGCCCAACTTTGGGTGCAAGGATTTACATCAACTGAAACCTGGTGTAAATATTCATGCATAAATTAGGCTCAGATCCCCTGAATTCTATAATACCGTGTGCTCCTCCCATGACCATGCCCTCTTTTCAGGTGTCTGCTAAAAGATTTATGTGTGCATCTTTATAGAATAGCGCTTATCAAGATGCATGCATAAATTCAAATTGCTGCCGATTAGCACCAATAACTGATTGATAGCGCTCAATTATTGGTGCTAATTGACTCATTACTCTATTAATTGTGCGTACAAATTGGGCACGTACCACAATTTTGAGCACCGTATATAGAATCCGGGGTAAATTGTCTAAAATTTAAGACTTCAAAGACTCTGATATAATTTCTTCTGTTTCTCAAAGTGTATTTAATATTTCTAACATTTCTTGTCCATTTCTTCTTTTGGAGCTTATAACTTTATTCATAAAGCAATTTTCCCTTTTCTGTACCCATGAGAAAAATTATTAATGAATCAGGCACTCAGGGAGGAAGTTATCAATGTGGACTACTGTTAAGACATGCTATTTCAGCACAAGGTCTCATTGCATGAAATGAGACCGTGTGATAAAATAACCCATCTAAATGGTAACCTATGTTGATAACTTCCCCCCTTAATCTGTAAATACAGCTAGTTCTAACAGAGAGCAATATTAAAATCAGAGGCTACTTACAGGGCTACCCTTGGGCCCATCATCTCCTGGAGGACCCTTAGGACCAGGTGGCCCAGCAGCACCGGATGGACCTGATTCTCCCTTTTCACCTCTTTCACCTTTAGGACCCTGCAGAAAAAGTGGCATGTTCCTTTAAGAAATGGTAGTGTCCATGTGCATTCTGAATACAGCAATACATTTATGCTGGAGGTAATTCTATAAAGTTACGCACCAATTTGGCACCCCATTGATGTATGTTGAGCGCCAATTCTATAGCAGGACCTTGGAGTCAAGATTTTGTTATAGAATATTAGTGAAAGCCTCTATTTTTCTCTATTGGCCTGCTAAAAATATAACTCACCTTCAGTATGTATGCCAATTGATGCCCCAGCCCATGCTCTACCCATTGGCACACCCTTTAGCACTAACATGCCAAGTAATTTAAGCATGTCTGTATAGAATGGCACTTAGCATAGTTATATGCCTACTTGCTAATTATTCTCAGCAGTAGCATATGTAACTGAATGCTAACTCTATGCACCAGTTTATAGAATTGTCTCCATTATGGGACAGACTCAGTAAACTGCACCTAAAAAACTGGCGCAGAAAAAAACCTGCTTAAGAATTATTCTTTAAGCCATGGCTAAAGTTCAATGTGGTTTATAGAATAACGCTTAAGTGTTATGGTAAAGTAAAAATTTAGGCTCCACCATTTGCACCAGTGAAAACATGGTGCAAACACCTGCACCTAAGTGTACACGCAGAGCACCCTTAATCTGTAATTACTCATGTAACTCAGCCCACGACCGTCTCCTTTCTGCACCCCCTTTTTTGTGCCGCTCGTAAATTTTAGGTGCAGATCATGCACCTAACTTTACACATGCAGCACCCAATTAAATCTAATTAGTGCCAATAATTGCTTGTTAAAAGCCAATTTTTGGCCCTAATTGGCTTGTTATTTTATTACATTGCACACAAATCAGCACTATGCCTAAATTTGCATGCACAGTTTTCGGCAACCTTAACATAGTGGGGGGAACTTATCAACTTGGGCTATCATTATTTTACTGTTTACCCCAGTTATCAGTAACTAGATCTCATTGCATAAAATGGGACCTATGCTAAAATAGCACATGTTAGTGGTAAAATAACACATCTTAATGATAGCCCATGTTGACAACTATGCCCCAGAGTACCAAAGAAGGAAATAAATACTTGAAAGTCTTCTTTTGTTTTATTGAAATAAGACTCCATTTTTGTGCACAATAAAGTCCATTTATTCATGTTGGGGTTTATTTTCAGTTGGGTAAGTATGACTTAGATAACCAGAAAAATTTAGCCAGTAATTCAACTGCACTGACCCAGTAAATGCAGCTAGTTAGCACTGAGTATTTTTCTGCCCAGCTAAATTTAAAAAGCCCACCATAGGAAAGCCTACCTACTTTCTTACCCAGCTAAATTTGTGTTGGTAGCTACTAGGAAAGTGAGTGAGATTTTTAATGGATAGGATTTAGCCAGCTATAACCTGTTTGAGCCCTTTTGATAAATAGTTAATTATAATTTTTGGATTTTTAGGGCATGTTTTCAAATGATGCTCCAGAGAGCTTAAGTGTTATTTGAATTCAGGTAGTCACTTTCTTGCATCAGTACATTATTGGTAGCTAATTCTCATTATTATTCAGCAGCACATCACTTATACTTATGATGAACGGAATGTGGTTCCAGATAAGGACTACGAGGCCAACTAGTCTATCTATTCATGATAAAATATTGCACAGTCTACCCGATCTTAGGCTTTACCTTCATGTCCATGTAGCTAAGGAGCCTGTGTATGTTTCTCAGACTCGCTGCAATTCAGATACTGGGGTAGACTGAAGAAAGGGTGGCAAAAGATAGGCGCAAAAAATTGAGCACTAAGCAAGTATTCTATACTGGCAAAATTGGGCACTTAAACCATTGCAAAATACTGCACAAGTCAGTATTTAAGTGCCTGTCTTCAGGTACAAGCATTTACACTATGTCAAATGTAAGTGGACATGGTTGCATCTAAATCCTGTCGATTACTCATATAACTCATACTATTCTATAAAATTAGTGTGTACATACCTCACAGGCCCATGATCCGGCCATGCCCCTCCAATGCTAACGCCCCCTTTGCAGTTATGCACTATAGAACTTAGGCGTTAAGGACTAGATTCTATATATCATGCCTAAAAATTTAGCAACAACAACAACAACAACAACAACCATTTCTAAAGCGCTACTAGGGTTACGCAGCGCTGTGCAATTCAAACATAGAAGGACAGTCCCTGCTCAAAGAGCTTACAATCTAAAAGACAAGAGAACAAACTAAAGACAAGTGAACAATCTAGAGGACGAGTGAACAGTTAATCTGATAGGGTGGATAGATTGGGGTATTTTATATTTCTCGAGCGGTTAGGCGCCGAAGGCAGCATTGAAGAGGTGAGTTTTAAGCAGAGATTTGAAGATGGGTAGGGAGGGGGCATGGCGTATGGGTAAAGGAAGATTATTCCAGGCATAGGGTGAGGCAAGGCAGAATGAGCGGAGCCTGGAGTTGGCAATAGTGGAGAAGGGTACTGAGAGAAGGGCTTTGTCCTGTGAGAGGAGGTTGCGGGCGGGAACATAGGGGGAGATGAGGGTGGAGAGGTAGTGAGGAGCCGCAGACTGAGTGCATTTGTAGGTAAGGAGGAGGAGCTTGAATTGTATGCGATATCTGATCGGAAGCCAATGAAGTGATTTAAGGAGAGGGGTGATATGAGTATATCGGTTTTGGCGGAATATAAGACGTGCAGCAGCGTTCTGAACGGATTGAAGGGGGGATAGATGGCCGAGTGGGAGGCCGGTGAGGAGTAAGTTGCAGTAATCGAGGCGAGAGGTAATGAGAGCATGGACGAGAGTTCTGGTGGTATGCTCAGAGAGGAAAGGGCGAATTTTGCTGATATTGAGGAGGAAGAAGCGACAGGTCTTGGCAGTCTGTTGGATATGCGCAGAGAAGGAGAGGGAGGAGTCGAAGGTGACTCCGAGGTTGCGGGCAGATGGGACGGGGAGGATGAGGGTGTTATCAACAGAGCTAGAGAGTGGAGGAAGAGGAGAAGTGGGTTTAGGAGGAAAGACAAGGAGCTCGGTCTTGGACATGTTCAGCTTCAGGTGGCGGTTGGACATCCATGCCGCAATGTCGGATAAACAGGCCGATACCTTGGCCTGAGTCTCCGCAGTGATGTCAGGTGTGGAGAGGTATAGCTGGGTGTCATCAGCGTAAAGATGATACTGAAAACCATGAGACGAGATCAGCGAGCCCAGGGAAGAGGTGTAGATTGAGAAGAGAAGGGGTCCAAGGACAGATCCCTGGGGAACTCCAACAGATAGTGGGATGGGAGTGGAGGAAGATCCATGGGAGTGTACCCTGAAGGTGCGGTGGGAGAGATAAGAGGAGAACCAGGAGAGGACAGGGCCTTGGAACCCAAAAGAAGACAGCGTGGCAAGAAGTAAATCATGATTGACAGTGTCAAACGCGGTGGAAAGATCAAGGAGGATGAGGATGGAGTAGTGACCTCTGGATTTGGCCAGGAGCAGGTCATTGCAAACTTTAGAGAGTGCCATTTCAGTTGAGTGCAGAGGGCGAAAACCGGATTGAAGTGGATCGAGGATGGCGTGAGAGGAGAGAAAATCAAGGCAGCGGCTATGAACGGCGCGCTCAAGTATTTTGGAAAGGAAGGGTAAAAGAGAAATGGGGCGGTAGTTGGAGGGGAAGGTAGGGTCAAGTTAAGGTTTTTGGAGGAGAGGTGTGACAACGGCGTGCTTGAAGGTGTCAGGGACAGTTGCAGTGGAGAGAGAGAAGTTGAGGATGCGACAGATGGCGGGGGTGACAGTATGGGAGATGGTGTTGAGTAGGTTGGTGGGGATGGGATCAGAGGAACAGGTGGTGCATTTCGAGGAGGAAAGAAGGCGGGAAGTTTCATTCTCGGTGATCTCAGGGAAGGAGGAGAAGGAGAGCTGGGTAGGTTGGATGAGGGAGAGGGTTAAAGGGTGAAGAGGAGGTGGTGGCTTGGTCGTGAACTCAAGGTTGATCTTTTGCACTTTGTCGCGGAAATAGTCGGCCAGTGATTGAGGAGAGAGAGAGGGGGAGTAGGAGTGGGGGGCACTTTTAGGAGGGAGTTAAGGGTGGTGAAGAGACGACGAGGGTTGGAGCTGAGAGAATTGGTCAATTGGGTGTAATAGTCCTGTTTGCACGGAATAGGGAGGAGTGGAAGGGAGGATAGCATGAATTTGTAGTGGAGGAAGTCTGAAAGGGTACGAGATTTCCTCCAGAGGCGCTCAGCGGATCGGGTGCAGGAGCGAAGGTAACGGATGCAAGGAGTCAGCCAGGGCTGGGGATTGGTGCGTTTTGTGGGACGGGAGATTGATGGTGCGAGGGTATCCAATGCAGAGGAGGAGAGGCGGTATTGTAAGCAGAGACCGCTTTGTCGACAGTTGCGGAGGACGAGATGGAGGGGAGGAGATTAGAGATAGTAGATGATAGGTGGAGGGTCAATAGCCTGGAGGTTCCTGGAGGGTGGTGGTTGAAGTTGGACGGGGTGAAGGGGGGGGGGTGAAGAAGTGTGAATGTGATCAGGTGATGGTCGGAGAGAGGAAGAGCTGAGACGTGGAAATTGGAGGGTGAGCCGGAGGAGGAGAGGACGAGGTCAAGACAATGGCCATCACGGTGAGTAGGGGTGGTGGAGCACAGCTGGAGGTTGAAGGAGGATGTTAGGGTGAGGAACTTAAAAGCATGGGGGTCGGATAGGTCATCAGCATGTACGTTAAAGTCTCCGAGAATGAGGGACGGAGATGAGGGGTCAAGAAAGACAGAGAGCCAAGTATCAAAGTTGGTAAGGAAGGAAGGGAAGGATTTATCAGGGGGGCGGTAAATGACTGCCACTCTGAGTGGTAATGGGTAGAATAGCCGGATGGAATGGGCTTCAAAGGATGAGAAGCAGTGAGACTGCGGAAGGTGGAGGGGTTGGAAACTACAGGAGGGTGAGAATAGTAGCCCAACGCCTCCGCCGCAGCCAACTGGGCGGGGCGTGTGGGAGAAGAGATAGCCTCCATGGCAGAGGGCTGCAACTGAGGCAGAGTCTTCCGGGGAGATCCAGGTTTCAGTTAGGGCGAGCAGTTGAAGGGAGCGAGAGATAAAGAGATCGTGGGTGAGAGGCAGTTTGTTGCAGACTGAGTGGGCATTCCACAAAGCGCATGAGATGGGGAGGAAGGAGGGGGGAAGGAGGGGAATAGAGACGAGATTGGAGACGTCCCGGGATCGTTCGCAGGGATAGGACGGGGACAGGTGAGGGGGACCTGGATTAGGGTTAATGTCTCCCGTGGATAGCAGGAGGAGGAGCAAGAGAGTGCGGAGGAGGGTGGGGGAGGTCGGGCGACGGAGGCGACAAAGATGGGGTGTACTTAGGAGGAAAGGGGATGGGTTAATGGCAGGAAGGAAGTGCCGAAGGTTGAGAGCTAGGAAGGAGGAGGGGGACTAGAGGGATGGTGAGGTGAGGGATGGAGGGGAATAGGGTATTGCGGTGGCGGGCAGGGTGGGAGGGCAGCAGGTAGTTCTAATGGTAGACAGTGGGAGTGGGGGGGAAGAAGATTAGGAAGGGACAGGGCAAGGAAGAGAACATGGACAGGGGCCATAGGTGGTGACTGAGGTGACTGTATAGTGAATGAGGTGTTAAGCAGTTAACAGGTGTTAATGGGTGCCTATGTAATGATTGAGATGTTAAGCAGATAGATATGGCTTGACGCTAGGTTTGGGTTGGCGATTAGGTAAGTCAATGGCTGATAGGCTAGCAGGCAGGTAGGTAAGTCAATGGCTGAGAGGCTCACAAGCAGGCAGGTAAGTCAATGGCTGAGAGGCTCACAAGCAGGCAGGCAGGTTACTCGATTTGTTAACAGGCAGATGGATTGGAGCAAGCCGGAACAAGCTGAGGCAAGCAGGAACAAGCCGGAATAGGCAGGAACAGATGGACCAGTGATTTCATGGTAAGAATCCTGAAAGGGAACTGTATTAACAAAGGGAATTCCATCATAGGGAACATACTGTGACTTCCACATTAGACGTGTAGCTGGTTTGGCAGGGCTGGGGGACTGCCGCGTGAAATAAAATACACATAGGCATATTCTATAGCGTACACCTAAATTTAGGCGTACTTTATAGAATAAGCCTAAATTTCTATGTGGTTTATAGAATATGAAGAACACCCATCTGCGCAACTAAATTTAGTCATGGGCAGTTATGCCAAATAAAACTTGGTGTAAATGCCAATGCCTAAATTACACACAGACCGGGTATATTCTATTACCATGTGAATAGATTTTAGAAATAACCATGACTTGCCCATTCCAATGGCCATGTCCCCTTTTCAACAGTGCAACTTAGAATTTACACACATCATGTTATAGAATACGCTTAGACAGTTCTGTGCATAAATTCTAATTAATGCCAGTATGAATAATTAAATGGCAACTATAGTCGCTGATTGACTTGTTAACTAATTAAGTTGTATGTGCAAATCCAGAATATGACTGGATTTAAATGTGCAACTTAAATCGTGCTATATAGAATCCAGGGGTAAGTTTATAGAATAACGTCTAAGTGTAATTATGTGCATAACTCCAAATTGGTGTCAATTAACACTACTTAAGGATCATTATTGGCAGCTAAAGCCAATTAGCACCCACTTAAATGATTAAGTTATATGCTATTCTATAACTTGTACATGCTTGTAGCAAAATTGTGCACCCAAGTTTATAGAATTAAGGGGGACTGTGATTATCTTCACCTTCTCTATTTGATGGAAGACCCATTCTGACGGTACAAAGTGATAAAAGAGGGGAAGGATGAGTAGCCAGATTAAGGGAAATAGGGAAACTAGCTAACCTCTTTATCATAGTGATAAAAGTGTAGCAGGTCAATATTGAGCCAACAGTGCCCACTGTTTTTAAAAATGCTGAACACTGCTGGCTAATTTGGACCTGGATATTCAGTGCTGGGCCATATCTGGGTCAGTGGCAGTACCCAGAAGTTATGCAGGTACAGCTGATATTCAGAACCATATCAGAATGGCTAATCGGGCAAAGACAGGACTGCTATTTAAGTGGTCCTCCTTGCTCAGTTAGCTATATGAAAACCAGGACTTGGGGGGGGGGGGGTGGAGCAGGAGCGAGTTATCAATGTGGACTATCATTAAGACATGTTATTTTACTGTTAATCCAAATTATTATTAACTAGTAAAAAAGGCCCGTTTCTGTAGGCAAAGAAATGGGCCTTAGGCAGGCAATTCCCTCCCCCCTCCGTGCTACAGCCCCCTCGAACACCCCCTTCTGTGAACCTGTCGTTCCTCCCCCCCTGTGCTGGCGAAAAATGCCCCCCCCCGGCGCTGCCGCCGTGTTGTTGTGCTACCTTTGCTGACAGCCGAAGTGTTGTTCTTCCCTTCCCCTAGGTTCTTCAAGCATCTTGTCTGGAAGTTCCTCTGCGTGCATCTGACATCAGACGCACGCATGCGTCTGACGTCAGATGCACGGAGTTAAACTTTCTGAGAAGATGATTGAGGAACCCACCCGAAGGGCAGAACAACACTTCGGCTGTCAGCACAGGTAGTGCACAACAGCGGCGGGGGGGGGGGGGGGTGCAGTTTTCGGTGTTTCCGGGGGGGGGGGGGATCGACATGTTCGCAGAAGGGGGTGGATTTTGAGGGGGCCGTAGTGCGGGGGGTGACAGCTGATTCCGAGGCAGTAGGAGGAGTAGGGAAACACGCTGCGCGTTTCCCTACTCCTCCCCTAGCCTTGGAATCAGCTGTGTTGACGTCAGTGATGTCCGTGCGTGTCTGCCTCGCAGACCACCTGCAGCCAGGGAACCACGGTCCCAAGCATAAAATGTTGGAGGTGAGAATTATTATATAGGACTAGGTCTCATTGCATAAAATGGGACCTGTGTAAAATAGCATGTTAGTAGTAAAATAAGCAGCCCAAAGAGTAGGGTGGGTAGGCTCTTCCAAAAGTCACAAGGGAGACGAGATGGTTCTTGTATACGATAATTTATTTTAAAACACCAAAAGACTCAACACAGCAGGCATGTTTTGGTGCTCAGGCTCCTGCCTCAGGAGTCTGCCAGTACGGTAATTGCTAATATATACTCTTCATCCAATGCTACAGAAGTGAATACGGATAGTGTTGCAAAACAATGTGCTAAGCAGAGAAATTACTTTAATTCTTGAAGTAAACACAAAAAGGATCACCATTGGACATTTCCAACAGTCAAACAGTGTTGAGTCTTTTGGTGTTTTTAAATAAATTATCATATACAAGAACCATCTCATCTCCCTTGTGTCTTTTGGAAGAGCCTACTTACCCTACTCTTTGGTCTGCATATACTATGGACATAGGGATACAGCATTCCTCCACTCTTCGTGA
Organism: Microcaecilia unicolor; assembly: GCF_901765095.1. Classification (NCBI taxonomy): domain Eukaryota; kingdom Metazoa; phylum Chordata; class Amphibia; order Gymnophiona; family Siphonopidae; genus Microcaecilia; species Microcaecilia unicolor. The sequence goes on from NC_044036.1 coordinate 283,813,689, forward strand.
CTGACTCTTCTTACTAGTAAAATAATACATCTTAACGGTAGCCCATGTTGATAACTACATCTCTGAATATCACTAGTGCCCGCAGAACTCCTAGCTCCATCTAGATTGCACTCCATTCTGTGTGGTCAGAGGAGATATTCAATGGCTCTACCTAGTTAAGTGCTGCTGGATATCCCCCCAGACCCATTCAGTGTGATTTAATCGGGCAAGAATGTTTCCTGTCTGGTAAAATTGTTTTGAATAACAGATCCTAACTTTGGAATTGCACCAAGTTCAATGGCACATGCTGAATCCTTTCTTACAGGGCCAGATTCCCCCACTTGCCAACATAAAATGGGAACAACCTTTTAGTTTATCAGGTTTAACCTAAGTGCTAGTTCTGTTAGAGTATTGTTGAGGGTGCTCTACTCTATGTCAAGCATGACACTCTTACATTCTTGCCATATTATCAAACTGCCAAAACGTTTAGACCTTGTGGTGATTTTTAATATGACATATACCAACAGCTGTATCACAGAATTCCTTCAATACTTTGTATCAATAGGGAGCACGTACTGGTAGGCTGATGTTTGATATATTAGAAAACCAGAGCAGATGCAAGCTGCATTTAAAGACGTAGAATGGCATTTCAATTACCCATCTCTTCCCTCCTCACAATATAATTCTGAACTGGTGCTATTTGCATATGTAATTAGGATTTGGGAACAGATGTGAGCGTTAGCCTACAATTATATTTCTCTCCTATTCATTCAGCAAGATATAAGTTTTTGTTGTGTGGAAGGAGGATAGAAGGAATAAGAATTTCTAAATTTTTTCTCTCTCTGCCCAGAGCTTCGCTGTACCAGATCTCTGTAATATTGACTTGTCTGGTAATGCTTCTGAAAATGTCATGTGTTTCTTGATCATCTTGGACCATGCTCACTAAGGGCTGCCTAAGGAAGGTAACTGAAATCTTTGGAAAACCATCCACTTTTGCTGTGCGGCTCTCATTTACTATTAATGATTGTGTTGGTATTTTAACTGACTCTCAGGAGCGAAAATATGGGATGTAAGCACAACCAAGAAGAAGACTTCTCTCTCAAGCTTTCTAAAAACCTGTAATGTTCTCCAATTTCACTTACAGGAGGACCACCTTCGCCAGGGAGCCCAGGTTCACCGGATTCTCCAGGTTCACCCTATAGATAAAACACATATTATAATCATAATCACAAGCATTTATAACTCACCCTATCCCAAATGAAATTGGTTCAAAGAGACTTACTGTAAAAAGGACACATTGGTATAATAATATTGCTATCTAACAAACCATACTATACCAAATACTTCTGAACAAGAAAAGTTTTCAAATATTTATGAAATAATGAATATGGAAATTGCTGTTTAACAATTAAAGGTAAATTATTCCAAATTTGTGCAGCCTTAATTTATGCAATTATTTACATGTTAGTGTGATCTTTATCAACCAACAGTTATGGTGCAGAATATTAAGGCAGTCACGTGACATATTGTATCATGAGCTAAGTCATTCAGTAGCAGCATGAAATTAGAATAAATATAAATCTGACTCATTTCTTGCAAATGTTCCCTGGAATTTCTTCAGTGTCCTCTGTACAAGTGGGATTATTTCAACACTTATAACGCCCGAGATTCAGCACTATTTAATTGGCCACAAATAGCTTCTGGCCAGTTAAGTAGCCTTAAGCCAGCTAAGCGCTAATATTCAGCATGAGATAGCAGGCTATCTTGGCTGAATATTAGTGCTTAGTGGCTAGCCAGGTCTCCGCATAGCCGGTAGCACCAATATTTATTGGCTGACTAGCTAATTTTAGCGTCCAGATAAACCCACCTCAATTGCAGGTCTATCTATGTTCATAGTGGCCAAAGCCCTCCCAGAAATTCAATGCCAGTCACCTGATATAGCCCAGCATTGAATTTCTGGGTTCACCGTCAACTGTAGGAGGTAGCCCAACTAACTCTTGCAGTCTGAATATCAGCCCCATAGTTTATTAAAAGACTGATATACCACAGTTATAAAATTAGTTGATCATAGAGGTTAACAATAAATTACAAAACATTAACATAGGACCAGAAATAGGACAGCCACTGGGAAGATCGGCAACTTGTAGCCTACTCGATTGCATGTAGACTTACTAATACTTTGTTAAGGACGAACAATGATATGTAGTTCATGTAACCTATTTCTTCAGGCTTTGTATTTTATGTTCGTTCTAGGAGTAGTATGGGTGATTATCTTAGGCAGGAAGACTGTTCAGGGCCATAGCAAGTTATAATTGCACCCTGTGCAAAATTGCTCACTATGGTGCCCCCCCATACCTCCTCTCCTCAGAGGGAGATGGGGAATCATCAAGAGGGAGGTGGATTATCTTCAGAGTAGATGTTTTTTCCAGGGGCAGGGGCTTTGAGGAGGGAGATGAATATGGGGGGGGGGGGGGGGAGGCCTCAATACATTTTCATTAAACCTAGAAGCCAATCCAAAAACTTAGCAGCCAGCAGCTGAGATTTCTCTAAATTCTCCTTCCCCATCCCTCCAACACTGTCCCCAGTGAATTTCCAGAGGGGTTGGGTAAAGGATGAGAATCCCCTCCTAGATCAGCAGTAGCTCTTTCAGAAACTGATTTACTAAGACTATTTCCCTGTTTTGTGTCTGTGGGTAAAGAAAGTGTAGTAAATAAACATGTGGATAAAGGTGAGCCGGTTGATGTAGTATATCTAGATTTTCAGGAACCTTTTCACAAAGATCCTCATGAGAGACTCCTGGGAAAATTAAAAACTCATGGGATAGGAGTCGATGTTCTGTTGTGGGTTAGGAATTGGTTATTAGACATAAAACAGAGGGATAAACAGCCATTTTTCCCAATGAAGGAGAGTGAATAGTGGAGTGCTGCAGAGATCTGTACTGGGATCAATGCTATTTAACATATTTATAAATGATCTGGAAATTGGAACAAGTGAGGTGCTTACATTTGCAAATGATACAAAACTATTCAAAGTTGTTTAAACACATGCGAACTGTGAAAAATTGCAGGAAGACCTTAGAAAATTGGAAGACTGGGCATCCAAATGACAGATGTGGGCAAATACAAAGTGATGCACATTGGGAGGAATAATCCAAATCATAGTTACATGATGCTAGGGCCCACCTTAGGGGTGAGCACCCAAGAAAAAGATCTAGGTGTCATTGTAGACAATCCCTGCGATATTGAAAACCATTTAACTGGCCAGGAACAGTACCTGGCTGGTTAAATTGTACTTAGCCAGCTATCCAGCGATATTCAGTGGGAGATAGCCGGCTGTCTCCTGTTGCATATCGCAGGTTAGTGGCTAGTGGATAGCCGGTTATATTGCCTGATATAACCAGCTATCCGCCAATTTTCACTGCAAGTTTGGCTGCCAAAATAGCAGGGATATCTTTGGCTGGTTTAAACGTAACAAAATATGAGCTTGGCCAGTTATGTCTAAACTTATATTTCAAGCTTAAATAGAGTCCAATCACAGTACATATATGGGAGATGCGCTTTAGGCTGCTTAGCAAAACAGACAACATTTGGGTGCATGAAATCCCAGGCACCAGGAAAAGCAGGGGATGCAATGGACAGGACACAATTTTGGCACATCAGCCTCCCATGTGCCTTGTGTGGCCACACATATCTTGCTACAATCTGAGACTGTTTTTTTTCCATGTGGAGTATCTATTTCTTAGTACCAAACACATATCAGTGCAGACCGGCTCAATGAGTAGCCTGTTTATTTTGCTAGTTTACATGCATCTACAGGACATGCTTATGCTTATGCATTGGATGCACATTTAATTTTTGAAATCCCAAGGCTTCTTATTGGGGGTGATTTTAACTTGCAAACTGATGCTATTTTAACTGATATTAAGGCAGCTGTTTATTCAGTCCTCTTTGCTCATGGTTGATACTGCTTCCTGTGATAAAGGGCATAACAGTTCAGCTTCTATGTTGTGGAGTATTATTTATTTATTTAGAATGAATGACACCTTTGTCGATTGTAGCTCGAGGTGAGTTACATTCAGGTACAGTAGGTATTTCTCTGTCCCTGGGAATCTGGAGATAACTCTACTGGTCTGCATTAATATTCTGAGATTATTTTGATTTGCTTGGAACAGATTGTAAAATTATTACTAGGTCCTGTGAGTTGAGAATAACTATTTCCAAAGGAAATCTAAGTGTTGCTAATAATTTTTTAAACCACGTTTTAATCCCTTTTGATCCAGGCAGATGATTCTTTTAGGGGGGGGGGGGTCATTTATTTATTTATTTATTTGTTGCACTTGTACCCCGCACTTTCCCACTCATAGCAGGTTCAATGCGGCTTACATAGTAATAGGAATACAAAGTATAATCAGAGAAAACAGGCTAGGTTTAGCAGAGTGATAGGGAAGTGTAGATAGGTAACATAAGGGAGAGGGATTATAGGAGGTAGGAAGAGGTGCAAGTTTTAGGCTAGATTGAGATAATCAAGGGATAGGTACAGGGTGAACATAGGGAAAAAAATTGGAGGAGGCGTGGTCCGAGTCAATTGCCGTTGTCGCAGGATCAGGTGATGAATAGGTGGATTTACTAATGGTCGTCTCACGTTAGGCTCCTTTTACAAAGCAGAGCTACTGATTAGTGTGCGCTGAATGTGAAGAAGCCCATGGGAATTGAATGGGCTTCTTCACATTCAGGGCCCTTTTACAAAGCATCGGTAAGCCCAACACGGGGCGCTGCTGCCCCCCTTTCCTCTCATCTTCCTGCATCTGTTCCTTTCTTGGTCTGTCACTCTCCTGCTCCTTTCTTCCGGGACCCGGGTTATCACGTTAACACAATCACTCAGGTCCTGACACACAGGAGCAGGACACAGACCAAGAGAGGAGCAGAACCTTCTGCCTGCCTCTGGAAGCCTTGCCAGTGCCGGGCCCCCCTTGAAGGCCAGGCCTGGGGAATCTTGCCTTCCCTGTCCCCCTTCTTGGCAGCCCTGTTGGAGTGGACTTAATATGAGCTCTTCATATCTTTCTATTAGGTTATTTCCACATAGATTAAATCTAGTGGTTATTTTTCCATTTTTAAAGAAACCTAAACCCCTGTTTACTAAGCCATGCGCAATGCCGACACAGCTTATTCAAAGTGGATGAGCTGTGTTGGCATTAGCGCACAGCTTAGTAAACAGGGGGGCTAGTTTGTGTGCCTGAGATTTCACTAATTACAAACTCGTTTTGAATTTGACTTTCTTAGACAAGTTAATATGCAGACTTGAGCCAGCTACAAGATACTCTGAATGATGAGAACTTCTTGCACCAAAGTTAGATGGGTTTTCACTCCACCTGTGGTACTGCTGACCATGACATAAGTACATAAGTAATGTCATACTGGGAAAAGACCAAGGGTCCATCGAGCCCAGCATCTTGTCCACGACAGTGGCTAATCCAGGCCAAGGGCACCTGGCAAGCTTCCCAAACTGATGCCATGCAGGGGCCTGGATTTGTCCTGACTGCATGGGATCTTGTGACCCTCAGTGTAGGTGTGTACAGTGCTTGAGTGGTTCAGGTCTTTTCTGAGCTCACAGTTTCAGAGCATTCACTGAGATACTGACTTCTCTAAAATTCAGCCTTTAAAATGCATGTTTCCACATTAGTATCTATTTGCAGCCTTTGGGGAATCTGATTTGAAAAGCAGGGATTTATTGTGTACTCTATGCGATGATAATCAGTTTCATTTAGAATTGGGCTCTGATCGAGATAATGCCTTGTGTAAGCTTTCTCATTGCTTAGAGCTGGTAAATAACAATCTGTTAAATGTGAATAAAATGGTCGTTCTATGGATAAAGATAGACATTCTGGTTCTTCTTGAGCCCTCGGTGGTATATGAGGACAACATTTTGCTAGTAAGATCTGAACTCAAAGTTTTGGTGTCATTTTGGCTTCAAAGCTCTTGATGCATGCCCATGTAAATCATGTATTTGTCTGCGTCAGCTTATTCATTTTCTTTGACCATACTTATCTCAAGGTATCTTGGTGCTGTTATTCATGCATGTATTTGTAATTGTTGGATTGTCATAGTATGCTATTGATGGAGCTACAGAGAACCACTGGTGAGGCTGCAGCAGGTTCAGAGCATACACACTATGTTTAAAATGACATGAAAAACAAAAATGTTCATAGATGTTTCCATTTGGGCAAAACTTTACCGTAAAGAAAATTTGCTATTTGAATGTTCAGTATTGATTATTCTACAGTGTGATGCAAGCATCAGGTGTCTTTTCTTCAGTTACTCATTCAGTGCAAAATGAAAGTCCTCAGTTTTATAAGAGTTTATTTCTGCAGTTGGTGGAACATGTTTGTTAATGCGAAATGCTATTTAAGAATTCAAGGGTCCTTTTACTAAGCTGTGGGAAAAAAGGGCCCAGCAGTAGCAGCGGGGGCCATTTTTCCCATGCGCCAGGGCCCTTTTTACCACAGCGGGCAGAAAAATGGCCACACAGTATGATAATCCTTACCACATGGCCATACAGCGGGAAACACTTACTGCCACCCATTGAGGTGGTGGTAAGGGCTCCTGCAGTAACCCAGCAATAACCAGACAGTGTGTGGTGATGCCTGATTACCACAGGATTAGCAATGCGCTAGACAAAAAAATCTCAGGAGCACCAGAAATGGCGTATGCTCCAGCCAGAACTACTGCCGGTGGCTTATTGAGCCCAAGTTGAGCTTACCGCTGCTTCGTAAAAGACTCCCTCATTGAAATGGAGAGCAATGAAGATTTATGGGGATCTTTTTCACTAGGCGCGCTAGCATTTTTACTTCATGGTAAAAATCAGTTGGTGCTAAATGCTGAGACGCCCTTAGGAATATACCGTATTTTTCAGACTATAAGACGCACTTTTTCCCCCCAAATTTGGGAGGAAAATGGGGGGTGCATCTTATAGTCCGAAGGTAGAGATTTCCCTCCCTCCCTCTGAGTTCAGGATCGCGCTCCCCCCCCCCCCCCCGGCCCTGTCACCACTTCTCCCTACTCACGCGATCTTCCCTGGTGGTCTAGTGACGTCGGGGCAGGAAAGAGCGCTGCTCTCCATCCTCCAGTATGCAGCCTGACGGTCTCAGCGAGATTCAAAATGGCTGCCGAGACTTCAATTCTCGGCGGCCATTTTGAATCTCGCCGAGACCGTCAGGCAGCAATGCATACAGGAGGATGGAGAGCAGAGCGCTGGGCAGGAAAGAGGGGGCTCTTTCCTGCCCCGACGTCACTAGACCACCAGGGAAGATCGCGTGAGTAGGGAGAAGTGGTGACAGGGCCGGGGGGAGGGCGATCCCGAACTCGGAGGGAGGGAGGGATTCGGACAAGACACACTGGAGCACCTAGGTTTTAGAGTTGGGAAAAAGGAAAAAAAAATGTTTCCTATTTCCCTCCTCTAAAACCTAGGTGCGTCTTATGGTCCAGTGCGTCTTATAGTTCGAAAAATACGGTAATGGGCGTGTCAGCGTTTAGCACCAGCTGATTTTTAGTGTGAGCTAAAAACACTAGTGCACCTTAGTAAAAGACCCCATATCTTAACAATGAAGAGATTTTTTGACAAGTAGTATCCAGATTGATGGCTTGCTTTTTAGATCTGGCCTTCTTCTGAGATTGTGTTTGATTTTTATGCTTGTTTTACTTTGTATTGAATCTGTTACATTTTGTGCATTTTTCTTAATTGGTATCTCAAGTACCAGTACCTATAATAGAAATTGAAACCACATAGTTGCCTCAGGGATCACTTGTGGTATATCAACTGCTGAAAATAAATTTTAAAAGAATGTGTAAAAAATAAATAACACATATTCAGGAAAAACTGTGCAGTGGGAATGTAAACAATGAAAACTAAATATGTAGGAATAGGACAAAAGGGGAAGCTAGAAAAGTGTAATGCATCTGTCTAAACCACTTTCTAGTGGCACTGGGTATCTAGGCATCTGAAAGCTAATTGAGGTGAAACATAATGCTAAAAGTTTACCTAGGGCATTTAACACCCTTGCACCAGCCTTGGACAACCCTATTTAACAATCTTTAAACCCTCGTGGATTTAAAAGGCACATAATATGAATAAATAATTCTACTTTATTGACAGTCTCCATCTGGCCTTTTTTTTCAGGGGGTACTTGGGGGTACTGAGTACTGGCACCTTTTCCATTGTCTGCTAAAATTGACTCATGGACCCCAAGTTTTAATGATAGAGCTCAGGCTCTACACACCGACTCTGCCTTGTCATAGATTCTGTGACTGGTTGCAGGGGGCCTGGCTATTGTGAGGTGGATCCCTCAGTGATCACCCCACCCGTAAAGGGTGGCCTGGCATTTGAGTACTGGCACCTTTTTTGCTAGAAAAAATACACTGGTCTCCATGCCCCAACGGCATGATAAACGATGACCATTGAGAACAATGAAAATACATCCAAGTCTGGGCTTTTCACAACACTATGCCATCTTGTCCATGTCTAGAACCCTTCCTGATCCTCTGACCTCAATTAAAAATAAGCAGCATGCTACGAGTATATATGATGACATTACAGCAGTCTAGAAATGTAACACTTATTGGAAGATAAAGACCTTTTGCCCAGTTGTTTCCATAAGCTGTGTCATTCCAGACCCTGGCTGATATCTGCTCTTGTCTCTCCCTTGTCCATCATATTATTATTATTATTATTATTTATGACATTTATATCCCACATTATTCCCACCCACGGGCAGGCTCAATGTGGCGTACAATAGTCTATTAAATAACAATATTACAAAATACAGTAATTAGTGTCGTTAGAGGGAAAGAGGAACAGCAGGAGGGAGAGGGAGAGAGGGGAAGATGACAATTTGTGTTAATGTTTTGTAATTTATTGTTAACCTCTATGATCAACTAATTTTATAACTGTGGTATATCAGTCTTTACCTGCCCAATGCATGCTTGAATTCTGTCTTCAGTATGGATATCTGCTGCTAGGTAATTCCAAGTGATCCACTAATCCTTCAGTGAAGAAGTTTTTCTTTCCACTTACTCTGAACCTTCTTCTTTCCAAATATACACCATAAGCCCTTATTATCAAGCTTCTATTATTAAGAAAAAAGTACTAATTCTAAGTAATCCTTATCTGTGTCTGTTAAAGATACTTAATTTTCAACTGGAAAATATGCCTCACATGTGAGCCAAAGTATGAGTATTTTTTAACTTTCATTTTCACCAGGCAGTTCGTTCAGGTGAGGGAGGGATAGCTCTAGTTCAGTTCTAAAATATCACCCACACCTTAAAAGAAAGTCAGTTTGCCAGGATATATGACTCTACATCTCCTCTGGTTTTAGAAATATGTAACTGTACTACACCTTTTCTCCTACTGGTCCGGGATTACCAATGCCACCTGGGGGACCTTGTGGGCCATCAGCTCCGGAAGATCCAGCTGGACCTCTGGGCCCTGGGGGACCAGGGGGGCCCTAGAACAATAGGCATACATTTGTATAATCAAATATTAAGTTGTCTGAAGTAATACCAATTATACTGTATTGTATACTATTACTTGAAATATTATTAATACTTGCCATTTGTCCAACATCACCAGTCTCTCCTTTTTCACCAGGTGGGCCAGGCAATCCCTGTTAAAACATAGTTTAATCAATCAGTAATCATGTAATCAAAGAATCTTATAAAGGATCTATTGCAAAACACAGGGAGGTGGGGGAGTGATGACAGAAAAATTCAGCTTACTGCTCCCAAGATGCTCTTTACAAACCAAATATTTATTGTATTATAGAATATGCTGGTCATTTTAGAAGGGCTATGGATGTTTGAGATGTACATCAACTGGCTCTTAAACATTTGTCATGCATAATATCTAAGGGACCAATATTTAGACTGCGGGAGGTGGCTGGGCTGCCTACCGCAGTCATCGCTGAGTCCAGATATTCAATGCTAGGCCTTTTTCCGGTGACCAGATTTGAATAACCAGTTTACTTTTGGCCAGTTTGAACTTAACCAGCCAATCAGATATTCAGCACTTGCCGGTCAAATTCAAATTGGCCAAAAATGTTCAATTCTGTGTTCAATTCTGGTCGTCTGTGTTTAATTCTGGTCGCCGCATCTCAAGAAAGATATAGTAAAATTGGAAAAGGTGCAGCGAAGGGCGACTAAAATGATAGCGGGGATGGGACGACTTCCCTATGAAGAAAGACTAAGGAGGCTAGGGCTTTTCAGCTTGGAGAAGAGACGGTTGAGGGGAGACATGATAGAGGTATATAAAATAAAGAGTGGAGTGGAACAGGTAGATGTGAAGCGTCTGTTCACGCTTTCCAAAAATACTAGGACTAGGGGGTATGCGATGAAACTACAGTGTAGTAAATTTAAAACAAATTGGAGCAAATATTTCTTCACCCAACGTGTAATTAAACTCTGGAATTCGTTGCAGAAGAATGTGGTGAAGGCGGTTAGCTTGACAGAGTTTAAAAAGGGGTTAGACGGTTTCCTAAAGGACAAGTCCATAAACCACTACTAAATGGACTTGGAAAAAATCCACAATTCCAGGAATAACATGTATAGAATGTCTGTATGTTTGGGAAGCTCGCCAGGTGCCCTTGGCCTGGATTGGCCGCTGTCGTGGACAGGATGCTGGGCTCGATGGACCTTTGGTCTTTTCCCATTGTGGCATTACTTATGTACTTACGTACTTATATACCAGTATTCACCCAGCCACATTTGACTGCTTAACTGGTGCTGAATGGTCCTGAATAACCGGCTATATCGCGATATAACTGGCTAGGCACTATCCACTGACTGGGGATATTCAGCGAGAGATAGCCAGCTATCTTCCGCTGAATATCGCTGGATAGCCGGCTAAGTGTCATTTAACGGTTAAATGGTTTTGAAGCCAGGATATGCATGGCAAAAACCCAAGTGCATGAAAATGGCATGGGAGCGTGGTCTGGACGTATTTTAGGTGGGACTTGGGCATGCCCAGAAAATACACAATTATTCCCCTTTTTAGAAATGGAATAAATGTTGATGCCCTAACAGACTGATGTCAAGATTTACACCAGCTATCAAGCATGTTTAGGTTTTGCAAACTGTTCCTATTGACCAGCACTCCACTGGAGAGATTAGGGGAGATTGCATCCTTAATCCTCCAGTGGTTTTTGGCACCCCACAAAAGCCAAACTGGCAAGGGATACCAGTCTCTGTGACACTGCTGGGAAAATACATGTTTACAATTCTAAAATAGCAAAGATAAATGTGTATGTGCTGGCACAAACATGTTAATTGAAATTTACGCTCGCATTTAAAGGTGCCGGGATCAGTGTGCAAATTTTATGCACAGCTCTGAAAAGGAGGCATGGCCATAGGAGGTTCATGAGTGGATCAGAGGCATTCCTACAATTTGTGTGCACTGTTATAGAATAAGGGGGATCCGTGCCTAATTTAGACACAAGAATTTCCACCAGGGTTTACTTGGTATAAATCCTTATATCGAAAGTTAAGCGCCGAACCGGGCCTAAGTGTACTCTATAAACTGTGCCTAACTTTCAGCACTGTTTATAGAATAGTGCTTGGCGTATTTTTTTCAGCAGCAATTTTTCAGTACTGTTGATAGAATTTGGTCCTATATATACTGGGTCCAATATTTTAAAAAAAGCTGAGCTCCCAAATTTATGCACCTAAGTTAGGCTCCTAAATTCATTTTCAAAACTCTATGGGTGTCTCTAGTGTTAGCATGTGCTAATCTATAGCGTGCACTAAAAGGTTTGCACACCTAGAGTGTGGCTTAGTAAACAGGGCCCTATATGGGTTAACCCCAGATTATATGCAACCTTTAATTAATCTATCCTTACATAAAGCTCTTCCTGGAGCCAGAGACTATTTAATTTTCCATTGTCCTAGTTGCAAAAAAGTGGTATATAAATCAGTTTTCACGGCAGGGTTCCCATCTAGTCACATGGGAGCATAATTATTTGAAATTCCGGAAATCCTTCAAAATCTTTCTTTCTAAGAATTTTTTTACTGATGGACCCCCCCCCCCAACAAGGAAAAATCCTAATCCTAAGTGCCATTTCCATTCTTTTTCACTTACGTTATTCTTTCAAATTAATTATCACATTCAACTAATTCAACCCTGATGTATTCAATAACTAATTTGTACTGTTAGTTTAATATGTTAAATACATTGAACCAGATTTGTATTGTTAATATAATAATCTGTTAGCCACATTGAACACAATTTGATTGGGAAAATGTGGGATATAAATGAAATAAATAAATAAATAAATAAATAAATATTGCCTTATTTTCAGCTAAACTCAGGAGTTAAGTTTTCAGCTGAAAAATTCATCTCAATTTGGGAGCTTAAAAGTTATGCATCTAAATTTAGGACTGCCATTTATTTGCCTAGATTTATGAGCTTACTAGGAGATTCTTTTTATGGTGACTAAAGTTGCACGTCCAAATCAGCGCATATTGCCAATTTCCATGTGCAACTTAATTGATTAATGAGCCAACAACTAATTATTGGCATTAATTGGCCTTATTTGGGATTTATACATGGATCATATTCAATAACGCTCTGTAAATAAATCCTACAGCATATAAATTCAAAGGGCTCAGCCAGGGGTGTTCCAGGGGTATTCCTAGAATTTACATGCATTGTTACAGAATAGACCCCATGGACACCTAATTTACGTGTCAGCATTTACACCTGATTTCAGCAGGCATAATTGCTGGTGCCTTAAGGGGCCCTTTTACTAGGCAGCGATAAGCCCGACTTGGTGGGCTTACTGCTTGCCATTCTGGAACTACCACCAGCCTAATGCGGGTGCTGGCAGTAGTTCTAACCCCAGCGCGTGGTATTTCCGGCACTAGTGGAAATATTTTTTAAATATTTCCACAGGGGGTTACCACCAGGTTAGCGCAGCAGCCCTTACCACCACCTTAATGGGTGGCAGTCCCCCCCCCCCCCCCCCCCTGCATGGTCATGCCTTTTTTCAGCCTTTTTTCAGCCTTTTTACCCACTGTTTTAAAAAGGTCCTCAGGATGTGGCAAAAACAGCCCCTGCTGCTAGTGCAGGGCCCTTTTTACCACAGCTTAGTAAAAGGACCCCTTTGTTAGGCACCATTTATGTGCTTAGCACTATTCTATAAAGGACACTTAGGGGACATTTTACTAAGTTGCGCCAAAAAATGGCCTGTGCTGATGTAGGAACGTGTTTTGGATCTGCGTAGGTCCATTTTTCAGTGCACTTGCAAAAAAGGCCTTTTTCTTAGCCAAAAATGGATGTGCAGCAAATTATTGCACATCCATTTTGGGCCTGACACCTTACCTCACCCATTGATTTAGCGGTAAGGTATCACACGTTAACCAGGCGGTAATCGTCCGCGAGTGTACACTGCCGACTACCGCCTGGTTAGCGCCACGCGTAGAAATAGAAATTATTTTCTGCCACACATTTTGGATGCACATCAAAATTAGAATTATTGCCCAGGGCATGCGGTAGTCTACTTTGACGTGCGTTGTACATGTATAGGTGCCTACGAGCCTTAGTAAAAGGGCCCCTTACATATTTCAGCACCGATTTTTCAGATCCATTTATAGAATCTAGTCCTTAGTGCTGAAAATCAATGCTAAGCACCTAAGATCGTTTCCCCATCTTAAATCCGCCTCTGTTGCTACCCACTTCTTATGCTCCTAAATTTAAGAATTTAGTGAAATTTTGAGTAAAACTGTATGCACTCAAGTACATTTTCAATGAGGATTCCTTAGGAACATGACTCACAAAGAGGGGCATAATCTAAAGGGACGTCCAAGTTTTGATGAGGACGCCCTCGCAAAACGTCCCCATCTAGGGGTGGGGAAACCTGTATTTTTGAAACAAGATGGACGTCCATCTTTCTTTTTGAAATTACGGTCAGGGACACCCAAATCCTGAAATTTGGTCGCCCTTAGAGATGGTCGCCCCTAGACTTGGTTTGTTTCTGATTTTCAGTGATAATGGAAACCAAGGACGTTGGTTCATGGGAGGAGCCAGTATTTGTACTGCACTGGTCCACTGACATGCCAGGACACCAACCAGGCACCCTAGGGGGCACTGCAGTGGACTTCATAAATTGCTCCCAGGTACATAGCTCCCTTACCGTGTGTGCTGAGCCCCCCCAACCCCACCCAAAATCCACTACCTCCAACTGTACACCACTAAATAGCCCTTATGGTTGAATGGGGCACCTAGATGTGGGTACAGTAGGTTTGTGGTGGGTTTTGGAGGGCTTGCTGTTTCCTCCACAAATGTTACAGATAGGGGGCGTGGGCCTGGGTCCGCCTGCCTGAAGTGCACTGCACCCACTAAAACTGCTCCAGGGACCTAAATACTGTTGTCATGGGCCTGAGTATGACACCTGATGCTGGCATAGAGGCTGGCACAAAATATTTGGAAAGATGTTTTTGAGGGTGGGAGGGGGTTAGTGACCACTGGGGAGCAAGGGGAGGTCATCCTCGATTCTGTACGGTGGTCATCTGGTCATTTTGAGCACCTTTTTATGGTCGTAAGAATAACACGACCAGGTAAGTCGTCCAAGTGTTCGTCAGGGATGTCCTTGTTTCTTTCGATTATGTGTCGAGGACATCCTAGTGTTAGGCATGCCCAAGTCCCGCCTCTACTATGCCTCCAATACGCTCCCTTGAACTTTGGCCATCCTTGCGACGGAAAGCAGTTGGGGACATTCAAAATCGGCTTTTGATTATACCGATTTGGACGACCCTATGAGAAGGAAGCCCATCTTCCGATTTATGTCAAAAGATGGGCGTCCTTCTCTTTCGAAAATGAGCCCAAAAGGGAGTCTTTTACTAAATATTAGCGCATGCTATTTTCAGCATGTCTCGTAGGAATAAAATGTATTTTGTGGCAGAAAACATGGGCAAACCTTTATTAAAAGACCCCCAAAGTTAGAAGCATAAATCCTTTGAATATCAGGTTCTATAATTATTATAGATGTGGAATACCAACATATGTATATGCGTGTATATATATCTCTATCTCTATCTATCTATATATATATATTTATATCTATTATCTATATATTCCATCATAAGAATGTACTGCCAGCCTGCTTGAACATTCTTGAATACTCAATATTCAATCTCAAAACATCTCTCACAACAAATATTTTACACAAGACTCAGAGAAAATAATACTCCAATAATAGAATTTCAATGTAAAATCAATGTAGCCTTTTGGCTACAAGTTACCTGTAAGCCAACTGGGCCTGGAGGGCCAGGGAAACCTCGTGGACCTTCATCACCCTTCTGGCCAAAGAGTCCCTGTTGTCCCCTAGGACCTGGTTCACCATCAGCTCCCTTAAAAGAAAGATTATTGACACAAATTAGATTTTTAAAATTCTATTGCACAGGATCCTGAAATATTGATTAACTCATGCTTGGTTAAAATGTGAAATGAAAATGCTACTTACAGATGGACCTGGTTGCCCAATTGGACCTTGAGGGCCAGTGGGGCCTGGTGGACCCTGTGAGGAAAAACATATGTTTAGATTCTCTCATACCTACGCAGACATGAAAAGAGGTCTCAAACTATGTGGCTTTCTCCAATAATCTTAAATTTGTATATATCAGAAATTACATACTACAAATGCATTATAATTAAACAGAACAAGTAATTACATAAGAAAGAAATATCTTACCTGTTCCCCTTTGTCGCCTTTTCCTCCCTTTTGACCTGACTCTCCAATTTCACCCTATTAAACAATTAGACAAGATTAATTGTAAATAAATTTACATTACAATCACATTCATTAGACATGGTTAAACATCCATAGACATTTTTCAAATATTTGGAAAATTCCATTTTCTAAATCCCAAGAGATTAGGAAGTTTTGCTATTTTCTCCTTAGAATACATAGTCCTGAAGATACAAAATTAGACTTCTGTACAAGAGGCACCTGTCTGTCAGCTTTGAAGACTGCTGTAAGAATGGTTACATCGGAAAAATTTTAATTAATTTTGAAATTGTTACTTTTACAAGAAACATGAAACAATTAAGGTAGAACAGAAAAGGAATTACACTACCTTGTCTCCATCTTCACCAGGAGGGCCAACTGGACCTGCTGGGCCAGGAAGACCCACAGGGCCCTGAATACCATCCCGTCCTGCTGGACCTTGAGGGCCTTTTTCCCCCTGAAATTACAATGAACTGGTAGGTGAAGATTATTCTTAACATAGTAGATGATGGCAGATAAAGACCTGCAAGGTCTATTCAGTCTACCCAACAAGGTAAACATATGATAACATAACATATGCATACTTGATCTTGATCTGCCATGGAATTTTCAGAGTACAGACCACAGAAGTCTGCTCAGCACTGGCTTAATTTTCAACTACTGAAGTTGCCGTCCAAGCCCTCTCCAGCCCAACTAGATCTGTCTAGCCATAATCAGGACACAAACCATAGACATCTGCCCGACACTAGCCTTACATCCCAACTACTGGATTTGCCACCTAAGCATGGTCGAGTTCTGTTTTGATTCCATTGATTCCATTCTTGCCTCATATTTAAAACTTGTGTTCCAACACTTGTGAGCAATATACAATCTAAAGAGATCAAAATGTCTGTGTGTTCGTGTGTCTATGGTTGCCTGCATTCCCCCAGTACTTTCATTTTACAGGTACAGTGGATTCCAGTTAATTGGGACACCGCTTAATCAGAGCAGCTATATATTTGGCCCAAAACCCGGAGAATAGAAACAAAGCACAGCTGTAAAGGTGCAACAATTTCACTTTTTTGGGACAACACACCATTTATTTGAGGCAGTAACGTATGTAAAATGCCATCGATACATCACCAACCCCTGAAGTTTATATGGGCTGATGGGGGTTGAAATGCTGCCTATCCCTGAGGTAGCCCTGCAGCCATTGGCGAGACCAGCAAAAGTAACATTGGAGTCCTTTTGGTTGGCAGTGGAATCCCTGACCAAGTTTTGTCTTACTTTTGTCTCCAATACAAAGTCGAATGCCTCAATGATAGAATCGCTTCAATCTCGACTGGTCCTTCAGGAGCAAATATGAAAAATTATGAAACATCTTTATCCCAAGTTAAAGAGGTGGAATGTAAATTATTACAGAATGCTGATGTTCACTGTAAGTTGGAGAACTTAGAAAATGGAGCTAGATCATTGAATTTGAGAATATTAAACTTTCCTTCTATTAAATATAGCTCCTCAAGGGACTTATTTCACAACTTTTTAAAAGAAGTTCTTCAATATCCTGTCAATGGGCTTTCCCCAATACAAAAACTTTATTATTTGTCATCTTCATTAGCTCAAAAAGCCAGGTTGAAAGGTCAAGTTGGGGTGAATTCGTCATCTGATAGTCTAGATGTCTCAGCGCTTTTAGAGAGATTGCAAGATGAGGTGGACTTTCGGGCCACCTTGTTGGTCTCCTTTATATTTTTCCAAGATAAAGAGGCTTTGATAAGACTTTATCTGAGACAATCGGTTCCAGTCTTCTTTATGGGAGAAAAGATTCAGATATTTCCGGATGTCTCCAGATCAACACAGGAAAGAAGGAAGAAATTTCTGTCTATGCGACAGGAAGCTTTGACTTTGGGTGCTAAATTTCAGTTAAGGTTTCCATGTAAATGTATTCTTCAGATAGATAATACTACCTTTCATTTTTTTTAACCTTTACAACTTCAATCTTTTTTGAATGCAAGAGTTCCTAAATCTGACTTATAATGATCTTTTGCACTTGTAGAAAGTAATGATGCAGTTGAAATGATCTTTTGCAAGCTATTTTCTTTTCTTTTGTTTCCTTTTCCTCCTCTCAGGAATGGTGTATATCGGTCCCCCCCCCCCCCCCCCCCCGATTGTGGACTACAGCCTATAAATATTATTGTAGAAGAGGGATTTCCTCTGAATATTTGTTTCTTGTAAATTATGGCAGATTGCTTGACAAAGTTTGCTTTGGAATTATGTAAAATGATTAATAAATAAAAATTTAAAATAAAAAAGAGAAATTGTCAAACGAGTGGACTTTAACTAAGAGGCAACAGGGCATTTCCCAAAAATGTAAATGTGACGGTAAGGATTCCAATGTAGAAGAGGCCCTGAACCAGTGGTTCTCTATTGTAACAGGAAGAGGTGTTCGAGTGAGTAGACCAATGTTAAAAAGCAAGTCAGAGGAGCTCATTTAGCTAGAAAATTCGGTCACAACAATTTTAAAGCAACAGATGGCTGGTTGCCGCACATCCATTTTGGGTCTGAGACCTTACCGCCAGCCATTGACCTAGTGGTAAACACTCACGCGGTAACTGGGCAGTAATGACCTACATGTGCCAAATGCCACTTGGCGCGCGTCCATTATGCATGCCCAAAAATAAAAAAATATTGTTCAGACGCGCGTATCAAAAGCGCACCAAAAATGAAATTACCGCAAGAGCCACGCGGTAACTCCATTTTGGTGTGCATTGGGCACGCATAGACGCTTACGTGGCTTAGTAAAAGGGCCCTTCTTTTAAAAAAAGTAACATGTCAACTTCATTTTTTCAGGGCAGCGGCTTAATTGAGGCAATGTGCTAAAATCCCAAAGTGCCCCAATTAACCAGAATCCACTGTATTGTGTGTAACAGATAAGAGTTGTCAATAGATTTCTAAGAGATGGAGTTACTTCTTCAAGGTAATATGAACCTGAGGATAACTGTGCTAACCACAAATTGCTACCCTTCTTTAGATAATTTGTTCTCTATTGTTCCGTGCCTGCTATGCTAGGATTAATAAAGTGGTCATTGATGATTCTCAGTTATGTGAAGATTTGGGATAAGGCAAATTATGCTGTGGAAGATGAGAGAAAAATTTTTGTTACATAAATGTAGCCTCTTCTAGTCTCAGTAGAACAGTCTATGTGACATCATCACAAAGAAGAAAAGTGTTTTTATAACTTCATGTTTGTTTATTTATTTAGATATATTTACCACCTTTTTGATGGAATTGTTTTTTCTAATTTTCTTTATTATGTATGGAATAGAGCTCTATGTGATGGACAAAAGTAATCACTGTTCACTTGATGAAAACTCAAGGCATAACAAGAAAGGGAGTCTTTTCTGGGCCACTTCACTCTCAATTTTGTTTAGTAACCAAGTGTCCTTGATTTTGAGGAATATTTCCACTGTGTTGACTCTAAATTGCAAATAGTTTAGCTCAATACATTAATGAGGATTTATTGCACAGTCCTGGTTTCAACAAGGCAGATGTACCAAATGGCTTCACAAAATACCTTTTGAATGTTGACAATAAGGCAACACAATTCACACTGATCAATGTCCTTACAAGTGCTGGCAACCATAAGGATACTTGCAGTGGAAATATATATACTAATTATTATTACATATGTACATATCTGCACACATCTCTTCACATCAGCACTTACTGGAGCACCCTTTTCCCCAGCAGGTCCTGGTGGTCCTTGAGGTCCTGGTCTTCCTGGCAAACCAATTGGCCCAGCAGGACCAGATGCTCCTCGTTCACCAGGAGACCCCTAGACAAGAAAAAACAATTGCACACTTAAGACACTTAACTTTTGTTAAGAAGCAACAGAAGATTTTCCCAACTGATTGCATAAGTCAAAACAAATATATAGATTGAATTGATAAAATGAATTGCAGCTCTTTTTTTCTTAAATATATGCTACAGAACA
This sequence comes from Microcaecilia unicolor, assembly GCF_901765095.1. Classification (NCBI taxonomy): domain Eukaryota; kingdom Metazoa; phylum Chordata; class Amphibia; order Gymnophiona; family Siphonopidae; genus Microcaecilia; species Microcaecilia unicolor. Next base: position 283,833,404 of record NC_044036.1, read on the forward strand.
TACTTATAGACACACTGCATGAAAAAAAATTATCAGGAGAACAAAGTTTTCTCTAACATGTGAAGGAACATGACTGCATTATTTATTAATGTGTCTTGATGATATAAATGTTTTAAACTTGTAACTTACTGCTGGACCTGGAGGTCCTGAAGGGCCTTCATTGCCTTTTAATCCAAGAGATCCCTATGAGCAAACAAAGAGAGGAGATGAGAAACATGACTTAAGTGTTAGAGTGTTTTTAATTAAAAGCATTATAAGAGATTTTTTTTTTAAACTTACTATTGGACCAGGAAGACCTCTGTCCCCAGGAAACCCTCTCAATCCGGGAGGACCATCTTTTCCAGGTAAACCAGCAGGACCTGGGTCACCCTGTAATTGATATTAACATGTTTAGACATTTTTATTACCATACAACAATGTTACTACTACCTATAAGAATGGCTGTAACAACAATGGATCCAGAATCAATAAATACAATCCAGTTAAATGTAAAACCATGCTGGTATCTCCTGACAATCAAAAGAGAGAACCACCAGTTTGGTTTAGGAAAGAAATCAACAATTCACCTTTGATCCTTCTTTTCCTGTAAGGCCAGGGAGCCCTTGTTCACCAGGAGGACCAGGGGGACCGGGATGTCCCCGCTCACCCAATGGACCAGTTTCTCCAGTAGGACCCTAAGATAAGGTCAAACACATGAATGAGATACTTATGCAGTTTGGAGGATATGTCTAGGATACAAAAAATAGAAAACTTATGAAACCCTAATAATAAACTTAGTGCAAGGTTTCCACTTACAGAGGCTACCACGCTCTAAAGAGCCTTATTTATAGTTTAATGAGATAAATTCAACTTCCTGCAAAATGTTTCTTCTTCTTCTAGAACTTGGAAGAGGTGAGTGTCTTACCTGTGGACCAACTACACCAGGAGGACCAGGAGGGCCTGTCTTGCCTTGGAAACCCTGTTGTGTGAAAAATAAAATCATAGATCAGCCACTGGGAAACTTAGGTGATGGCAGCGGTATCTACTCTGCAATACGGACCCACCACCATGATCTCATACAGTATCTATTCTTTCATCACTTAATATCACAAGGAACTCACCATGTGGCAAAGGATATTGTGGGAGATTCTGTATCTATTAATGAAAGCCCAGCATTATTGGTCTCACAATAGATCTAGTGTACTGTTTTTCAGTGGCTCGATCAGCATTGCCCTGGATCTGACTGTAAATATCTGACCATGTAAGCATGTGAATGGTTGAGGGTTGTGAGTTACATATCAAAAAGTGACAATATTAATATATTTCCTAAATAACATGTTTGGTGAATTTCAGGGACATAAAATTGGGGATCTGAACTATATATTATATCTGTGGCCTTCAGTAAGTTGTATCTAACAAGGTATCCACTTTAAAAAAAAAATCCATTCTCATGCAAGAAATTGTGTGCTCCTGCACGTCATCCTTTTTTTTAGCTAATAGATATGAATATTTTTTCTGAAAGCAGGAGAATCTGATGAAGGAATTAACATGCATATATAAAGTACCTTTAGGGCCAATAGTCTAAACCCTACCCAAAAAGTGGATATTCATTAGGCACTTATCCAGCTAAAAGTGTCACTGACTATTCAATTAAATCTATCTGAACAAATGTTGTGAGTAATCTTAGTGAAGTTATTTTTCTGAACAGAGCTGTTTGTGCATATTTAGTTGGATCATGCTAAATATCACACTGCCTGGCTAAATTTGTAAAACTCTCTCCAGTTGGTCACTTTCTTAGGCAGCTACATTTTTAGCAATTTTAAGTATCCAAAATCTAGCCAGGTAACAGGGAAATTTTGATCCTCTATGATTTATTCAGCAAAAACTCAGTTTTGGCCAGGTTAATCTTTTGAATATCAACCTCTCTGTCTTTATTGACATGCAGGTATAATAAAGCATTGTAAACACCTTTAAGCCAGCTTCTGGTTAATCATACTATAATACTATATTATTATTGTAAGTATTATTGTATTTTTAATATATTATGTATGTTGTCTGGGTATTGATATTATATAAAAATGTGCTAAAGTGCATATAATCAAATAACACGCTAATAAAATCCATGTAAAATGGGGAATGAGCTGCAAAAGTATGCAAATCAGCTCATTACCTATGGATACATAGTTAAATAAGGCACGTTGTTAACCTCAGTGTTAATGACACGCATTTAACATCCATTTCCTTTTGTTAAAATTAGTGCATTAACATGGGTCATTAATGCAAGCTAATTAACAGCTTATTTTAACGCACTTTGTGTATGAGCTTGCTATCTATCAGAAGAGCCAGGGGCAAATTCCATAAGCTCCTGCTGAGAGGAAAATAAAAGTCCAAACCATTAGAGAATCTCCAGGGTTCTCCCTACATAATAGGAATGCAGTATCTCAGATGTATGAAACAATCTTGAAATGAGATCGGGTGCAGGATGTCTCAGTTCAACATGCAGCTCCCTTCCTCCATTGTGTCTACGAACAAGTGTTAGTCCATTGCCACAACAGCATTTCTAAGTGTTGTGAATGTTGCGCTGTTACACTGGATGACAGGTTAGTGCGGTGTAAGTTTAGTGTGCGCTAAACTGTAGTTATTTTCATTATGCCAAACGAAAAAAGCACAAAGGGCCTCCAAGAATGGGTTGGCATGTAAAATTTATTAAAGGACCCAACATGGGCCATGTTTCAGCAAAGCACTTGCATTGGGGGTAGTTAATGTTAGTGCTATAATCATATTATATCCTGTGTTCCTTCAAAGATCAGTAAGTATTACCAACAGCTAAAAAACGCTACCAAGACTCTTCAACAGTGAACCATTCATCTGTCTTACTGAGCAGGATTATTTGGAGGTGCGTCAATAAAATATGGCCCAAGTTGGGTTCTTTTAATAAATGTTGGATGTCAACACATCCTTTGAGGTCCGTTTGGCTTGGTTTCCTGTGCTTTGGATTCCTTCTCTTCTGTTCAACTTTATTTTCTCTGGGGCCGATATTCAGAGCACAGGAGGGAGCCTGGCTAACTCCCACGGTCGGTGGTCAGCCTGGATATTCAATGCTGGGCCATTTCCGGTGACAGGCATTAACATCTGGTTTATTTTTGGTTCGTTTAAACTCAACTGGCTAAGTTAATATTCAGAGATAGCCGGTTAAGTTTAAACCAGACAAAAATAATCTAGCTATTTACGTGGCCCGATGTGGCCGCTTAAAATAGCCGGCTAAGCACTGAATATTCGGGGATAGCTGGCTCACATCACCCAATATAGCTGGTTATCTCCTAGCTGCTAACTGGGAATATTCAGCAGGAGATAGCCGGCTATCCCCTGCTGAATAATGCTGGATAGCTGGTTAAGTGCCATTTAACCAGCCAGGTGCCATTCCTGGCCAGTTAAATGGTTTTGAATATTGTGGGGATTATGACCATTGTGATGGACTCCTTAGAAATGTGGCAATGTAATCTGGAACTCTGGAAAGTCTGTGCACAGTGAATTATCAATACAACATCATTCAGTGCAGCATAAACTAAGTTTTCACTACTGAAGGGACCCAGATTGACTTTCTCCTCTCCTCTCCTCTTTCTGCAACAGCTACCTTGTATTCTAAGTGGTCAACATTTTAGTTTATTTATGTACTGAGATTTATTAACTGCCTCTATGAAGAGATTGGTTTCATTGGAGCTTCACAGATGGTCTGGTTTACTTTGAGTTTATGATTTAGCCATGCCAGGATTATGCAGTGTCCCCAGTATATAATAGAGACAGTAGCAAAATCCAAATAAGAATGGAATTGCTTTCATTCAACATTTGCAATAACTCTGTTCATTGTGTTTGGTTTTCTTTGAGAGATGGCTCTGGAACTTGTTCAGACATAGCTAAACCAGAAATTAAGGGCCATATTTCCTACACCGTGCTAGATGTTTAATGCAGGTTTTAATGCAAGTCAGCTACTAACACAGGGGTCATTTTACTAAGCTGCTGTAAAAGAGGTCTGGCACTAGCATCAGCGTGTGCTTTTTAACACATGCTGAGGCCCCCTTTTACCACAACAAATAAAAGACTATCTTTTCTTCTCAACAAGACATGGCCATGCAGTAAGTGAACCACTTACCACATGGCCATTTTGGGGGGAGCACTTACCTCCACCCATTGAGGTGACAATAAGGGTTCCTGTGCTAACCTGGCAGTAAAAAAAAAAAAAAGAAAGAAAAACAACAAAACAAGCGGAAGATATCCAGAAGGACCAGACTGAAGCCACAAATGTTGGAAACCAGAATAATTTATTATGACCCAACACTGTCCGTGTTTCGGCCAAAAAGGCCTTCTTCAGGGGTCTAAAACAAAAATATAACATATATAATAAAAACATAATAAAAACATAAAGACGTTATTTCAATTCCTTTTGAATATCAAAGCTCTCAACCAATATTAGCTCACGCACATCGTGTACGCCATTCATTGACTAAAACAACGGCGTTTTCTGTCACTGGCAAGTCGACTGCTATTTGAATAGTACTAGCGGCATGACTTTCACATAATTTCATCTGAGAGTACTTATATATCAGTCAATTACGCACATATATATATGGATTGAATCCGCTATTTTTGCTATGGATATTTCATTATCATTTTTATTCATTTTATCCAGTTCGGCAGCAAACGCTTATATTTGCAGGTTTCATTCCAATTTAAATAGATTTCATATGCATTTTTTAAGGCTATATTTTAAAGTACCTACGATAGATATTTATATATTTTTCATATGATATATATCTTTTGCCATATACATCTGTACACTATATAGTCTGTCACCTGTTCAGTACTTTCCTATATTTACTAATACAATTTTTTGACTCATATCTTTGCAATTTTTCTGTCCAGATCGTCTCACTTTTTGTGAGACCTTTTTGGAGGAATACCAGTATAAGCCAGTCTGAAGGTATGACAAATATTGAATAACACTTATGTAAGTGTTGGTGTCTCTATAATCAATAATTATTATCTTTACACTCATGTTTACACTTATTTTTACACTCGTTTGTATTCTTACACTCGTTTGTAACCTTGCTGTTTGTATCTCTACATAGATCTTTAGTAATTTATTGCATTCTTAAATTTCATATATTTTACCGTTTTGTATGTATAATATGCATGGCCATTATAAGACTACTGTTTCTATGAGCCTTTCTGCATCCATGATGTATATTTTATTTAAATATATTCTATTTGTATATTTTATTTGCTATTTTAAATTTTATACATCTTTGGTTCATTATATATATGGGTTGTGATTACATACACTCATTATATAAATGGGTTGCGATTACATATATGCACTTTAAACGTATACTTTTAATATAAAATTGTATTTTAAAGCCACTATTATATATGACATGTGTCTTTATGTTTTTATTATGTTTTTATTATATATGTTATATTTTTGTTTTAGACCCCTGAAGAAGGCCTTTTCGGCTGAAACACGGACCGTGTTGGGTCGTAATAAATTATTCTGGTTTCCAACATTTGTGGCTTCAGTCTGGGCCTTCTGGATATCTTCTGCTTGTTTTGTTGTTTTTCTTGTTTTTTTGCGGGAGATTTTGGACTCTCTTTGTTGTTGTTTTTAGGACACTTCTAACCTGGCAGTAACCAGGCAGCGCACAGCGCTACCCAATTACTGCCAGGTAAGCACCAGAAATGGCACATGCTGAGGGTGGGAACTACTACTGGCTCCTGCGGTAGTTCCGTAATGGTGCAAAGCAATTGTGTTAAAAGTTTTTTGAGCTCTGTGTTACCAGCATGTGTTAGATGCCTTGTTAAATACTTAAGGTCCAAGAAAACAACAGGGCGGTCTATCTGTAAGATCCAAGATATAGACACAAAAAGCAGAACAGACAAAGAAATCTATATGAAGACAAATATATTCAACCAACATTGCCCGACACAGGTCATGTTTCGCCCTTACATGGGCTGCCTCGGGCACTCACTCGGGGTAAATTATGTTGAGAACTGGATATCTCTTCCCAAATGGGTTGTAAATTATATGACTGCAATCACATGACAAGGGAATCCACACGATGACTCCGTGAATCCTCCAGCGTCATTGCTAAAACAGCATTGTTGGTTGAATAAATTCATCTTCATATAGATTTCTTCATCTGGTACTATTCTGTGTTAACTGCTAATGCAGCCGATAATGCCAAACTGTTTAACTACACCATCAGAGGTAATGAACTGTGTTCTGCTTTAGCAGCCATGCTGTTTATGTGAGGTATGACCACTGTTCTACTATATCCGTGGGAACACTGCAGACTATCTTTTGCTGTTAGTGCATATTAACCCGCTCATTCTATATAGTGTGACCAAAGCTAGGCATCAAATTGGCGTGTAACTTCCATGCTACAATGCAGTTATGCACCAAAACATGGGTGAAACACAGGTAAGTGGATAAGTATTCTTAGGTACTATTCTGTAACTTGGTGCTTAAGTGTTCTAGCACATAACCAGAAGGGGTGTTCATGTGGGAGGGGCATGAGTCAGTCATAGGCATATCCTCAAGTAACATGCGTCACTTGTGTGCACAGGATGCTACATTTAGACACACACATTTACACCTGTTATTGACATGGTGCAAGTGGGTACATCAAAATATTGGTGCATAATTGCTAACTTACCCTAATATCCTATAAACAAATTCGGTGTAGAAATTTTCCATTATAGAATATGAGCTTAGTATTCAATTTTTTGGCACATAACATTTAGCATCCTTTATAGAACTTCACTCTAACTGCAAACCTTAATGCCCTTTTGTAAATAGGTCCCTAAGAATGCTGTGTTTCTGAGTTAACAACAGTATCTTTACCAGTGACTTAAAAGTCTGTCCTGCAGGGCAAGCATGGTTAGAAATAATGCATTCATTAAAAAAGCATATCCACAGCAAGGCTTAGCAATCGAAAGGCAGGCAAATCTAGTCATTTAAGAAGAATTCTGGAATAAATCAGAAAAAATAAATAATATTCCTAAAGCTGTATTTCCAAAGCTTCACATATAACACATGTATGTATTTTTCAACAACTAATTCTAAGATCACTGTTAATACAAGATATATGCTAACATGCTCCATGCACTAATAGTTAAACTCAAGGGTGGGGAATTCTATTTTCAAAACCTTTTCCCTATTCCATTTCACAGCAATATTCTTTTGAGCATAGAGAACCCCAAATTATTTAATACAGCCAAACCCAATATAAACATACTGCAATGAGAACAAAGCCATATACAGAAATAACAATACAATAAATCACATGCAAGAAAGCAGCCAATCACAGTACAGGGTTCCGCAACATTCCATTGCATTGGACCAGAGTTCCATGTACTCTGAACCCATCATATCTCCTCTATACTTTTATGGGTAGCTCTTCAATCTTCAGTTTTATTTATGGAGGAAGAAGCAGAAAACTTTGAAAACTACAGAAAAACAGATTTCAAGTTTCATTGCACTTCATGCGATTTCTGGTAAGTTGTCAAGTGCTGCGAGAGAGGCCTTCTATTGCACTTTAAAACACTTTCATTGCTTCCTAGATGATAGGACTCTGACATTGTGCTTCTTTTTATCCAAACAGCATAGGATGACTTCTCTACACAACATCAGAGTTCTGGAAGTTGTGGTGATCCTGATAGTGAAATCATTTATTTCAACCAAAGTAAGACTAATCCAAAAATGACAATGCACATGAACCTTTAGCATCACGTATGTAATTTTGTAAGTCTATGTGCTTTTAAAATGAGTACCATAGGCTCCTTCCTCAGATGTGGTCAGTTTAAAGATTGGTTGATTTTAATAGTCACTCCAGATGTGACCATCCTTTCTGGATAATTCTTACACTGGCTGGTCCAAAACCCCCCCCACCGCATATCCTGCAAGAATCCTGTACAATATCGGGTGTCTCTCACAGAACACCTTAACTGAGAAAAGAAAGCATTCAACTAGAAAAATAAAGTTTCTATCAAAAGGCAAAGTGAAATCAAAGCAGCAGACTGAGAAAGCCAGATTAAGTCCATACCTTCTGCATGCCTCATCATACTCCTCGGTGAAAAAGAAATGTTTGTTTTTTTTAAAATGTGCAGTCAGCATCCTTTGCCATTGCCAAGGGTTGTATGCATACACAGAGAGAATGAAGATGAGAAAAGTAACCAGGCAGCCAGGAGCATCCTTGTCCACTCACAGCCATTTTGATGAAAGTAAAAAAAACAAGGGGGTTGCAAGATCTAACACAGCCCCGCAGCACTGGACAAAAGGCGCACCAATAGGAGAATATTGACACAATTCTCCCTGGCATGGTAAAAAACCAGAGGAAATGTGTGTCTGCAGTTGATGGTGATTGTCACCATACAGCCTTGGAGAACATTTTAGACAGCATATCGTGCTCCAGTTGTGACCCGACAGATACTAATTAGTAGTCATGTTAGATTCAGGTTAACTGCATAAGAATGATCTATCTAAATGTTCTTCTAAATACCCCCCACAGCTACACTAACATATGTCTGAATCACTTTATAAAATGTATGGGATGCTATTGTGTGATCTTTGTAAGATTTTTTTCTCACCCCCAGGTCATCTCCACTCAGCTAATTAGTGAAAAATCACTCTGTGATATTCTCAGTTACTTCTAAGTGAAAGTGGTTAAGAAATCCAGCCCTTTTCCAAAAATATTAGTGGTTTATATTAAAAAATAATAATACAATTCTTCACTATATATGTTTGCAGACAGCAAGAGAGATCCAGCCTTACAACCTATTGCACAGCGAGTCTGCAATATCTACCACCTAATAATAGAATTATAAGCAGAGGGTCCAGTGTACTAATAGGTTTCTCCTATTTTGTGTCCATGGAAGAAAAAGCTCAGTACATGAAGCCCACAGGTTCATAGTTGCATTAGTTTAAGCTTTCTCTGCGTGTGATTCTTCTAACAAGAGATATTCATGCTAACATTCAAGACTGAAGAACCTATAGCCTTTAAATCTTTTTATTTTAACTATATGTTTTTGTTTAATTATTCTTAGTCCTACTTTTTGACCTATATGTCCTAGCTACTTTTCTGTGTCTTAAAACATTCAGACTACTTCTGGTGCTATTGGAGTGTTTATTTCTCAGCCTGGTAACACCTGGTCTGACATGTTGGATTTTGTTGGTTTCTATAACCTACCATTAGTCTTCTCTGCACTGTGCCACTCAGTGTAGCATGCTAGAGTGTGTTTCAGTAATAATGAGGTACATTACACTCCAGCTAAGCGTCATTAGCCCAATTCCGTTTGGCTACAAGTGGGCTGATTTCTGTAGATCTTTCCATGTAGCTGAAGAAGCACATACCTGGGCACAGACAAAAATAAGGCAGCATCTCCTCACCTACAGGGAAGGGTCTAGAGGAACCAGCCAGCCAGACGTGATTCACGACTAATGACTAAACTAAATGTCATGCAAAACTCACAGTTTCACCCCGCTGTCCAGGATGACCGGGCAATCCATCTTTCCCTGGTGGACCCTACAGGACAAAGAAAAAGTTATGAGGCAGGAAGTGGTTTCTTCACTTTGTTCAAGTTCTAACAATGACATGGTCCAACAGCTACAGTTTTGCAACTGTGTCATTTCCCTGGAAATCACATAAGACTTCTACTTGCAAATGTCACATGAAAGATCTATTCAGACTGCCTCAGAAACACGGAGCTTGATTCACTCCAAATCATTCCGGAGGGCAAATATCAACGGAAAATAACACTCAATATTATAAAAGTCGATATTCAGGTCATATTTAACAAACATTTACAATAATTACAGTTAAATAATATTTGAAGCATAGGGAAGAGAGAACCACCAGAGGTGCCTTATTTCTGTCCCCTTCACACTTGCAAAGATCTGTACACATATTTTATTCACATGATCAACATAGTCTTATCCTATAATTTTATACTTGGAAACAACTTAATGGCTCTGAAATGGACTGTAAAATCACTGTCCTATATCTTCACTTCCCAGCTTTTCAAGAAAAGAAGGACAGGTCATATCTCCACTAGGATAATATTATTATTCAAAGACACCAACGTAGAATATCTACTTACAGGGGGACCCTTCGGTCCAGGAAATCCAGTGGGGCCTTGAGGTCCTGGTGGTCCCTAGGATATAGGAACACATGCTTAGATACACACAAGTAGGGCTCTTGTCTTCAAAAATTGTGCAATAATAAATAGGAGCAAATTAGACCCACCCAGCACTGGTTCTCCATACCATGACATGCATACAGAATGTCTTTTCACAAAGCTGGATGAAGCAGAACTAAAACGCACATTTTAGAGCATCCTGGACCTGAGGTAGTATGGAAACTTGGCCAGGTCATTAATCCAATCAGGTAGTGCAGAAGAACATGCTCTTGCATGTAGGCCTTTTGGGATGAAGCACCCATTTTCTTTAGAAGACCTGAGACTTGCCATCATAATCTAACCCACAGCAATCATGCTGACATGCAAAAGGCTACTATTAGCGATGCTCAACTGTGTGCATTGATTTGGACAGTGCTTGCAACGTAATGCTCGTTAAGCAGTACCAATCTTCTGGCTGGCATCATGCAAACATGACCTGAGTTCCACCTTCTGAGAGTGCCAGCATGTGTGCCCAGGTCCTGGATGGTTTCTTGCCCTTTTGAAATGCCCTCCAGACAGGTTTCTAAAGGATCTGAGCCAAGGTTTTGAGGAAACATTGTTTTGGGAATGCACGATTGCCTTGGAACCACCAGGTACTGTTTTTAAGGCAATGGACACAAGGAAACATTCTACATAGAACAACTCGTCAAACTGATCTGAAGGATTCTACAGGAGCCATTTCAGTTCTTCAGAAAGGATCCAAGAGCATTGAACCTTAAACGGTGCTAACAGAACATCATGTACAAAGCTATCTTAGTTTAACTGAGAATATGGTAGGTAGGAGAAGACTGGATTTAAATTGCACAGACTAGTCTGCATTAAGATCTAAGCCTTTTCTCAGCATTTCAAGTTTCTTCATTTGGGAAATGTTGAGGTAATCTGTAAATAGGTCTCATGTTTGGGCTTGGAATGGGATGTCCCATAAGAGGCCCAATAACCTGTTATAGGTCTATAATGATTTTCTGATACTCTTTCTGTGGTTCATATTTTGGCATGTGTCAGAGCATGTGGTGTATTTACAGCTCATTGTTCTATAGTGGATATTGACCTGTGAGTAGTAGTTCTCCTATTCCCCATTTGGTGTGTTGTGTTTGACATTATATAATTCAAGCATATGTCGCAACTACGTCTCTGCTCTGCCCAAACTGTGATCCTGGGAATGCCTAGTGACCTGTGTGCAAAAATCTGTGCAATGTTATGAATGGCTTTGATTCATGAAAAAAATCTTTATAAAAATTACCCCCGGAGGTGGAGAATAAATGGAGCAGGGGTGGATTTGCACTTATGTGTTTATCTTAAAATATACATGCATAAGTGCAGATTCGTACTGGCAGATACACGCACAAAGTTACAGCTCCTTCAGGGAAGGTGTAATTTCATGTGGCTGTTTTATTTTTAAAAAGGCAACATATGCACCTATGTGCCTTCATAGATAAGTATCCTGATCTAAAATTACCTTCCTTTTGCATATTTTCAATGATCCCATCCATTTAAGATGGATCTCTAAAAATATATGGATAAAATTATACAGATAGATTCTCTGTATAACTTTACCCCTACTATTTCTATAGTCATGAGTTAAATGGAAAAGTTATCTGTATAGCAACTGAACATTGGAGCTCTATGGAGAACTTTAAACCCTACCCCTCACCTACCCCTAAATCATGCCCCTTTTTCAACTCTTATATTTTGGCCTTATAACAACTTATACAGCCAAAATATAGCTATGATCCATGCTGGCACTTTTTGAAAACCTCCTACACAGTCACCATCTGATGTTGGCTGTATAAAGGCTCTTGACTATGAAATGTAGTAAATGTTGGCAACACACATTGTATGCATAGGGTGGGAAGAATTTCTATAGAAATTCATACAATAACATACTTCTGAGTTTCTTCAGGATCTGAATTCCAGCAGTGGTGGGGGTTTATTCCCCCTTAATCCCATCAAATTCATTTCCTCTTTTAGAATGTTGATTCTTTGTCTCTGCCCTGCAGCTTCCTCCTGCTTCTCCAGGAATAGGCAGCTACTGGGGCTAGGACACTAGAAGACTCCAATCATAGCTACATGTGCAGCTGAAGCCCAGCCAGTAAATGTCACTGCCATACACAGCAGGAATTCTCTGCCCCCCCCCCCCCCCGACTATTTGAGAAGAAGGAGCTAGCTTTCAAACTTGGGTCTTGTGTAGTAGTGTATAGCACTGCCACTGAGCTAGCTTTAAAGTTCCTACCCTTAACATTTTTTTTTTAGTGGTCTAACTATACAGTGGTGGAAATAAGTATTTGATCCCTTGCTGATTTTGTAAGTTTGCCCACTGACAAAGACATGAGCAGCCCATAATTGAAGGGTAGGTTATTGGTAACAGTGAGAGATAGCACATCACAAATTAAATCCGGAAAATCACATTGTGGAAAGTATATGAATTTATTTGCATTCTGCAGAGGGAAATAAGTATTTAATCCCTCTGGCAAACAAGACCTAATACTTGGTGGCAAAACCCTTGTTGGCAAGCACAGCGGTCAGACGTCTTCTGTAGTTGATGATGAGGTTTGCACACATGTCAGGAGGAATTTTGGTCCACTCCTCTTTGCAGATCATCTCTAAATCATTAAGAGTTCTGGGCTGTCGCTTGGCAACTCGCAGCTTCAGCTCCCTCCATAAGTTTTCAATGGGATTAAGGTCTGGTGACTGGCTAGGCCACTCCATGACCCTAATGTGCTTCTTCCTGAGCCACTCCTTTGTTGCCTTGGCTGTATGTTTTGGGTCATTGTCGTGCTGGAAGACCCAGCCACGACCCATTTTTAAGGCCCTGGCGGAGGGAAGGAGGTTGTCACTCAGAATTGTACGGTACATGGCCCCATCCATTCTCCCATTGATGCGGTGAAGTAGTCCTGTGCCCTTAGCAGAGAAACACCCCCAAAACATAACATTTCCACCTCCATGCTTGACAGTGGGGACGGTGTTCTTTGGGTCATAGGCAGCATTTCTCTTCCTCCAAACACGGCGAGTTGAGTTCATGCCAAAGAGCTCAATTTTTGTCTCATCTGACCACAGCACCTTCTCCCAATCACTCTCGGCATCATCCAGGTGTTCACTGGCAAACTTCAGACGGGCCGTCACATGTGCCTTCCGGAGCAGGGGGACCTTGCGGGCACTGCAGGATTGCAATCCGTTATGTCGTAATGTGTTACCAATGGTTTTCGTGGTGACAGTGGTCCCAGCTGCCTTGAGATCATTGACAAGTTCCCCCCTTGTAGTTGTAGGCTGATTTCTAACCTTCCTCATGATCAAGGATACCCCACGAGGTGAGATTTTGCGTGGAGCCCCAGATCTTTGTCGATTGACAGTCATTTTGTACGTCTTCCATTTTCATACTATGGCACCAACAGTTGTCTCCTTCTCGCCCAGCGTCTTACTGATGGTTTTGTAGCCCATTCCAGCCTTGTGCAGGTGTATGATCTTGTCCCTGACATAAGTACATAAGTACATAAGTAGTGCCATACTGGGAAAGACCAAAGGTCCATCTAGCCCAGCATCCTGTCACCGACAGTGGCCAATCCAGGTCAAGGGCACCTGGCACGCTCCCCAAACGTAAAAACATTCCAGACAAGTTATACCTAAAAATGCGGAATTTTTCCAAGTCCATTTAATAGCGGTCTATGGACTTGTCCTTTAGGAATCTATCTAACCCCTTTTTAAACTCCGTCAAGCTAACCGCCCGTACCACGTTCTCCGGCAACGAATTCCAGAGTCTAATTACACGTTGGGTGAAGAAATATTTTCTCCGATTCGTTTTAAATTTACCACACTGTAGCTTCAACTCATGCCCTCTAGTCCTAGTATTTTTGGATAGCGTGAACAGTCGCTTCACATCCACCCGATCCATTCCACTCATTATTTTATACACTTCTATCATATCTCCCCTCAGCCGTCTCTTCTCCAAGCTGAAAAGCCCTAGCCTTAGACAGCTCCTTGCTCTTGGCCATTTTGTAGAGGTTAGAGTCTGACTGATTCACTGAGTCTGTGGACAGGTGTCTTTCATACAGGTGACCATTGCCGACAGCTGTCTGTCATGCAGGTAACGAGTTGATTTGGAGCATCTACCTGGTCTGTAGGGGCCAGATCTCTTACTGGTTGGTGGGGGATCAAATACTTATTTCCCTCTGCAGAATGCAAATAAATTCATATACTTTCCACAATGTGATTTTCCGGATTTAATTTGTGATGTGCTATCTCTCACTGTTACCAATAACCTACCCTTCAATTATGGGCTGCTCATGTCTTTGTCAGTGGGCAAACTTACAAAATCAGCAAGGGATCAAATACTTATTTCCACCACTGTATTATTTCAAATATGATACACTCCATGCTTTATAGTCTAAACTTTAACAAAAAGATGCTGTGTGTTAGTCTGCTGCAGTAGAATGAAGTCCAGTGATGCAGCATAGGTAGGCCTTCCCACGACATGGATACATTTCAGTGTTGGAGCCAAAGTTGACTGAGCATTATAGGGGAATTTTAAGATAATTTGAAATTCCATAGTCCTGTGTCAGCCCTTTAAGGATCTCAGAAGTTTGTCTGAATCACCAGGAGCTTCCTTTGGTCATCAGTTTTTCAATGGCCTTATACTATGAACAAGTTGTTCTTTTCTCTGTCTCTCCAGACCAGGGGTGGACTGACAGTGACCTGGGCCCCCGGGCAATAAGGGTCATGGGCTACTAACTACCTATCAGAAATGATTAAACTAGATGAAGTCTAAAAGGGAAAGTAGGCCCCTTACTGCTGTGGGCCCTCGAGCACTGCTCTATTGTTCCAAAGATCAGTCCGCCCCTGGTGCACACTGATTCGAGCCTGGGCCATTCTAAACATTCCATTTGCGTTCACATTTTAAACTTCTTACCCTTTCACCCTGAGGACCAGATGGACCATCACCACCAGAGTTACCCTACAGAGAAGAAAAATCAAATAACAAAATTAGTTCAATGGTAATTCAAACCATATCAAAAAGATTTAAAATGGACTCTAGCATTAGCAATCCAGGCACTGAATAATAGTATATGCTTTCTGTTAATAAAGCAATAACACCATATTTACTGAATATTGAAACATTGCCAGAGGCAGCTTCTTACATGACTCTAGCTTGCAGTGTTTATACAATATATTGGTTCAACTTTGTGTTCAGTTTTAACCGAGATCATAAGAATTTGGGGTTTGTTCTTCTTCTTTATTAATGGTTATTTTTTTCATTTGACATTTAAAAGCAGGTTTGACCTCTTATGTCAAATCCTTTACCATAAGACCCAAGTTTATAAACAACAATTCACCAAGAAAATCCACAGGCCTAAGGAACAATTGAGCCATGAGAAATGGAAAGCACACAGTACTGTATTTAGAGGCTTCCAGTTTTGAAAACAAGCAAAGAGAAGGGTTCACTGTAACCTACCTTGGGGCCAGGCTTGCCAGTAGTACCCCTTGGACCTCTTTCCCCACGTGGACCCTTAAAGAAACAACAATGACAATTCATATTACCAAGCATGTTACCAACTATCATACTTAATATATACAAGTAGAATGAAGTTTCTATATACCTATCATTGTTGTGATAGCAATACACCATGTTCACCATTTCCTGCATAGTTAGTCATCATAAAGCTACATCATGGTATAACACTGTGCCAGGGTGATCATTTTCACTATAATGTTGTAATCCAATTCATATACATGCAAGTTACCTAGGGATCCTTTTACAAAGATGTGCTGAAAATGGTTTGTGGTAGTGTAGGCGCGGGTTTTAGGTGCGCGCCAATCCATTTTTAGCATGCCTGTAAAAAAGGCCTTTTTTTAACTTTTTGCCGAAAATGGACGTGCAGCAAAATGAAAACAGCCACGTGTCCATTTTGGGTCTGAGACCTTACCACCAGCCATTGGCCTAGCAGTAAAGACTCTTGCGGAAACCAGGCGGTAATGACCTACGTGTGCCAAATGCTACTTGACACGCATCCGTTAGGCACACCTGAAAATAAAAAATATTTTTCAGACGCGCATATCGGACGCGCACCAAAAATGAAATTACCGCAAGATCCATGCGGTAGTCGGGAGGTAACTCAATTTTGACATACGTTGGGTGTGCATAGACGCTTAAGCAATTTAGTAAAAGGACCCTGTGCAAGCTTTGTCATCAGACCTGAAAAAAACCTCCTTAGTTATTTTTCTTTTATTCTTATAGTCTATATCACAGTAGAAGTCCCTAAAAATAGGGCAAGTTACTGAGTCACTGAAGTCTTTTTTCCTCCCTTTTTTGGCAACCACTTAACTTAGTATTAATTTGGTAACTTGCATGTATATGCACTGGGTTATTTCATTCAGAAACTTATTTTAATGGTTGATTCGGGGATTGACATTTTAATGTTGTGCAATCATAGACCAAGATTTGACAGCAGTGATGAACATAATGATAAAATAAGATTAAATGCTGCACTATCTTCAAGGTTAAGGTAGAGTTAGCTCTTACCGTTGGACCTCGTTGCCCCCTTGGACCCACTTTACCAGATGTGCCCTAGAATCAAAGAGAAAAACAGTATTGTTACCACTGTTAAAATGTCAACTATCAATCTAGAAAGGAATCCTATTTCTGGAACTGACTGCCCAGGCTAAACAAAAGAGATGACACCAATGAACAGCTAGAGTTTTGTTGAACATCTGAGAAGGAAGACACATTAAGAATATAAGAACATAAGAATTTGCCATATTGGGTCAGACCGATGGCACATCTAGCCCAGTATCCTGTTTCCCACAGTGACCAATCAAGGTCACAAGTACCTGGCAGAATCTCAAGGTGTAGCAAGTTTCCATGCTACCAACCTTAGAGATTATTGGCTTCACCATATCTACCTTAATAGATTATGGACTTTTCCTCCAAAAACTTGTCCAAACTTTTTTAAAACCCTGATATGCTCTGCTGCTACCACATCCTCCAGCAACAAGTTCCACAGCTTAACTATTCATTGAGTGAAAAAATACTTTCTTCTATTTGTTTAAAAAATATCATCATGTAACTTCATAGTGTCCCCTCATCTTTGTACCTTTTGAAAGAGTAAACAATTGATTCATGTTTACTCATTCTATTTCACTCAGGATTTTATAGACCTCCATAATATCCCCACCAACCTGAAGAGCTCCAACCTCTTAAACCTTTCGTCATGTGAGAAGAATCCCATTCCTTTAATCATTTTGGTCGCCCTTCTTTGACTCTTTTCTAATTCTGCTATATGCTTTTTGAGATACCGTGACCAGAAATGCATACAATGCTCAAGGTGAGATCGCATCATGGAGCAATACAGAGGTGTTATAATATTCATCTTATTTTCTACTCCTTTCCTAATAATTCCTGTTTACTTTTATGGCCTTTGCCACACATTGAGCAGAAAGTTTCAATGTATTGTTCACGATGACACCTAGATCATGTTTTCTTGGGTGGTGACTTTTTTCATCTTTCAATTTGTTTATTAATTTTCACTTTTAACAAGAATACACTTGTTTTGAAATACAGCAATAGTTAGTTAATCAGAAGTTAATAACTCTTCATATAAACAATAAAGCAAGAGAAAGTATTAACATACTTTTCAAAATCTTATCAAACAGAATAATCATGCTTCCTTAGACCCCATTTAAGATCATGAGGCAATTAGAGTTAGGGAAGAGTTTTTCATATCTATACACAAAAGAAACTTGGTGGTGTAAATACTCCCATTTACTTTAACTATTTACAATTGCTTAGAATCTAGAAATGATTTTAGACTTTCTGGTGAATAAAAGGTATATTTAACCTGACCCAACCTAACTAAACATTTACACGGGTAAGCGAGGAAAAACAACCCGCCTATCTCTAACGTTCTTACTTTCAATGCTAAAAAAGCTTTCCTTCTCTGTTGGGTCGATTTTGTAACATCAGGGAAGATTTGTACTTTCACCCCACCAAAACGAGTTTGTAAGTTTTTAAAATAGAGTCTCATAATATTATTCAAGTCCTGTTCAAAAATAAAAGAAACTATCAAAGTTGACCGCTCTGCTTTTTCATCCACTGAAGACTCTAGTATTGCTGAAATATTTTCAAGGTCTAAATTGGCGTGTAATTCATCTTGTTTTTTCCCTTTCTCTCCTTTGGGACTTGGGATATAATAAATCTTGTTTACAGGCGGCATCGCTTCCAGGGGCATTTTTAAGACTTCATTTAAGTATCTTTTAAACAAATCATAAGGATTAATCCCCGGGAGTTTGGGAAAATGCAATAAACGCAAGTTTAATCTTCTGTTAAAGTTCTCAATTTGTTCCAACTTTCTTCGAATATCTGCATTGTCTTTAACCAGACCAAATTTAAATTCTTGAAAAGAATCTGCTTTATTCTGAAGATCAGTTACTTTTTCAGCAATATCTGTTTTTAACTGGTCAACTTTAAAATTCAATTCTTGAAATTTTTTTTCAAAAGCACTCACTTCTCCTGATGTTCGTTGTAATGTCGCGTCCATTTTATTCAGCATTGTCCATATCAGTGCCAGGTTTACCTCCTTCGAGGGTGGTGACTTTTAAAGCAGAACCTAGAGTCAAGTAGCTATGATTTTGATTATTCTTACCAATGTGCATCACTTTGCACCTATCCAGATTAGATTTCGTCTGCCATTTGGATGCCCAGTCTTCCATTTTCCTAAGGTCTTCCGGCAATTTCTCACAGTCTCATGCGACTGAATAACTATTAATAATTTTTGTGTCATCTGCAAATTTAATCACCTCACTCATTGTTCCCATTTTCAGATCATTTATAAATATGTTAAATAGCACCAGTCCTAGCACAGATCCCTGAGGCATTCATTCTTAAAATTACAGATTTCAACTAGGCAGACATTCCTCCTGATTTGCTCGTGTAATTTAGACTAGAGTGGATCATTTGCCTTGAAGGAATTTCCCTGCTGCGGCTGAATCATTAATTCTGTACGAGCAGAATGTCCTACCTCATGGGAAGGGGATTTGATTCAAGTATGGCATATAGTGGATGAAGTGACGTTCAGGGAGAAAACAGAAATAGCACCCTAAAGAAATGTGTCTTCACATGTGACTTGAGGATGGAGTGGAGGGAAGAACTAGTTTACAGCAAAGAAAAGTTTGGATCAGCTTGGGTGACCATGCAAACAGAAAGGAAGGAGAGACTTCTATTGAGTATGTTAGTTCCAGTTCAGTCCAGTTCCTTATACATCTATGAGTAGAACACTAGTCTACAGATCACACGACTCAGTGTCATCACTGGCCACTTTTGAAGCTAAGGCTCAATTCTAGTAAGGTCAACGCAGGATAATTTAATGGTGCCCTGACCTCATGGATATAATCAAGCACCAGCAGCAAGACCTTCAGCAAGGTAGGAAGGCAAGGGGAAAGAAAAATGTAGGAGTTTAGACATCATTTTGTAGCACACCACGGTGCTCTTCTAGCAGCTAGGACATCAGCAGAGTGCCACACACAATCCTAGTACTCTGTAGCCCTGATGAAAAGATGACTGTAAAGAGCACTGGTGGGTAAAAGGCAAGACAAAGTAAATTACATTTTTACTTCTTTGCAATTAGATCTTTAGGGTTCTAATATTTTTACTACTGTTGGATTAGTGTGGGGCCCACAGGTTTTTCCACTTATGGGATTACCACTACAGCATTTTAGCTGTTCACTCTATGTCTAATGAAACATCAAGTGAGTTTCCAGAACTCCCATCTTCTTTATACAAGCATGTGACTAAGCAGTCTAACTCAGTACCAGATACCACACCTTAACCCTTTGGAGAGTAGAAGGTAAAAAAATTATAAAAGGAGGGCACCAACATTTAGGCATCAAGAATGTGAGTAAATGATCAGAATAGTGGCATATAAATGCATAAATGCTGATATTCCAGTTAAATGCTTCTTTATAACATGGTGCCTAAATGTGATGATGCATATGTTGAAGGTGGGCGGAGTCTGGGCAGAGCGCACACTTATGCAACTAAAACATAGAATCCTATAATTTACACAATTCAAGCTCTGTGAGGCTGTCACTTGAGGTCACAAGGGCCATTTTGAGACAAAAGCTGAGAGGGGCAGGAGCAGATGGGCGTCACTCCTTAGGATCCCCTAGGCCAGTGTTTCCCAAGTCAGTCCTGGAATACCCCCTTGCCAGTCAGGCTCTCAGGATATCCACAGTGAATATACATGAGTTTGATTTGCATACACTACCTCCACTGTACAAATCTCTTTCATGCATATTCACCATGGATATCCTGAAAACCTGACTGGCAAGGGAGTACTTCAGGACCAACTTGGGAAACACTGCCCTAGACTATCAGGGCTATCAAAGCTAAGCTTGGAGGGGGGGTGGTTCCAGGGGTTGGGATGGGGCTTGATATGGGGCTCTCCTTTTTTTTTGGGGGGGGGGGTAAATAAGAATCAGGGAGGAAGGTGGGTGGTGGGCACCTGCTTACCCTATGTGGGTCCTGGCCGATATTCAGCCAGAGCCCTGGGACCCATATAAGATCCAGCTGCCAGCACATGTCAGCATAGCCCCATATATTCAATGCTTGTAACCTGACATGGCCCAGCATAGAATACTGGGGCTTAATTCTGATTATGGCAGTCAGTGTTTTAAAAAAACACTGCATGTCACCAACTGAATATTCACTGGATATGTGTATATGGGTGTACCTCTATGTTCTTTCTATATTACATACATAGCACATACATAAATGTATAGTAAATAGTATATGTACATACATTAATACCTATATAGACTTCCACACAGACATGAAACACATACAAACAAGTATACATGTACATGTACTATTGAATGTGTTTTCCTTGTGGCATTGTGTTTTCCTGGAACCCAGAGCTACACTGCATGGAATACTTATCACATCAAACTGTACAAAAGAGAAAGATTTTCTAATCACTGGGCAACCAGATTGCAGGATACAGTGTGCTTAGCTAACAGCAAATGCTTCTCAACACAATGAGTGGAGGAGTGGCCTAGTGGTTAGAGCACTGGTCTTGCAATCCAGAGGTGGCCGGTTCAAATCCCATTGCTGCTCCTTGTGATCTTGGGTAAGTCACTTAATCCTCCATTGCCTCAAGTACAAACTTAGATAGTGAGCCCTCCTGGGACAGAGAAATATCCAGTATACCTGAATGTAACTCACCTTGAGCTACTACTGAAAAAGGTGTGAGCAAAATCTAAATAAATGCTAAAGCAGCAAGGAAAGGCAAAGCCGAGAGATGCAACAGTGTGGCTCTACATCCTGGCAGAGACTGTTGTGAAATAAGCAAGAAAAATATGACAAGGGACCCCAATCCAAGGACTTCTTAAAGGCCATAACAGCAAGCCCAGAGAAAAAGAAACGGCCCAATGTTTCTGGATGAAATCAATGTTTTAACAAAGGTGTCATGCTGCCAACACAGTCCACCTGGTCCAAAGTCCAACATTGTCTGATGAATTTATTTCTAATCCTTTCAACGCAAGAAATCTAGAAATATATTTTGAGAACAAAAATTTTTGCAACTCATAAATTTCCATCAAATGAGCTACTTCTCCCACTGGACAGCAGCTAACAGAGCTTATTGTTGCACAGTTAAGGTCCCATGAACTTGAAGTTTAAGTAAAAGCATGGAAATACTGCATGATCTAGGGCAGTCTGAGTTACAATGCTTTTATCCTACTAGTCCTATAACTCCTGAGCAAAAGTTTCAAATTTCAGTCCTTGAAGGACACGAACCAGTCAGGTTTTCAGGATATCTCTAATGAATATGTATGAGCTACCTGTGTAGATAGCAGCACTGAATACACAGTACATACAATGGTGATTATGTTGTAGGATTGGAATTATTTTATTTTATTTTTATTCATCTTTTATATTGTTTTAGTTGAGCTTTAATAATTGTTATGAATGTTGCATTGTAATCCATCTTGTTTTAAAGGCAGAATAGAGAGGTGTGGTAGCCGTTTTAGTCCACTTTTAAAGGTAATCAATAGAAATAAAACAAAATAAAACATGGACCCTTCTTCGTCAGATCGGAAATAAGCAAATGTTGGTAGATGACAGTATATATATATATATATATATATATAAGGCAGAATATAAATAGATAAACAATACACAATGTATTAAGCATTAGTGCCAGTACAGTCACCGCTCCGGCTAAATATTACCCCATAACCTTTGGCTGGACATCTCAATGTCTAATCAGAGACAGCAGGGACAGGTTTAAATTTTAGCTGGATAGCAGCAATATTCAGTTACTGGTTAAAGATATATCTCTGGCTATGTTCAATGGTATTGACTTATCTGTATATCTTAAGCTATCTGGACAATTTTATCTGGATATCATTCAGTTGATTTTTCATCCCTAGATTTTGGCAGAAATTTTACCTTAATTTAGGCCTGAAATTCATTCACCTAGAGTTATATGCTTAAGGCTGAAAATCAATACCGAAAGGGGGTGCAGGAGGGGAGGGTTTAATTCGTCACACCTCTGGCTTCCCAAAGATAACAATTACATGCAGCAGGCCAACAGTAGCAATGTTCCAACTTCAGGTGGCCCCCAGTAGTCAGCTGCTAAAGATGGATTGGAGGGGTTGGAAACAAACGTAGAGGGGCCTGGGCCGCTCCAGGCCTCCCATGTTTACACCCCTGTTGGGAACCTTTCCTTGCCCAAAGACCGCCACCATAGCTGACCATTTTTTTAGGTCCATAACTTTTTTTCAAAGGGTCTTAGGCCTTTGAAAAGTAGGTCTCGTATGTTTAAATTTGACTAACTATGTGATATGTAAATATCAAGCCATCCTGTTTCTTATGATGTCATTGGATTGTCTAATGATGACAGAGAATCATCAGATCATTTTCTGGGGCACTGATTGTAAAAGAGTTGTTTTAACTATTAATCTACTGCAAGTGAATATGACATTCAATTGAAAACAAGCTCCCATGATCAAATCAGGGATCAAATTTTCACAGCAGGACTTTGACCATCAAGAGAACTGCAAATACTCAAATGCAGTGTGATATGGAATTATGAACCTAAAATTAGGTATCCGGTACCTAATGATTCTTAATTATATGGTAATGAAATAATGCATGATTTATCAATCATTGTTTCATTTCCAACCCTATGCTTTTGTGGTTTTGGAGTACTATGATAGGAAAGAATCTCACTCTTAGGCTAAGGTATGTTGGATATGATCTCAGTCTCTAAAATGTAATGCCAATGCTCTTCTTAATATTTACTTAAATGGCATAATCTCTCTGACATAACTCAAGACTCCAATGCACACACGACACACCCATAAGAAAAAACAGGCTATGAGGACAAACTGTGTTAGTCTGCAGTAGCAAAAACATCATGAAGGTAATGGCACCTTATAGAGTAACAGACGTCACGACACAGGAGGTTCTGTTGCCCAAAGTCCACTGTATCAAATGACGATAAGTATGACAAAGTGGACTTTTACCTTCAAAAGCATTTGCCTCAATATTATGTTACATCTTTTCTTTACCCTTCACTGTCAATTAAAATGTTCTATCACATATTGTGTTGACATTGCAAGTAGTATACTGTGGCATACTTTGTATTGTTATTTGAATATTTTTACTGCTGTAATTGCCTATAGCTTATATTTGATCTATTCTTACTGTACACCGTCTTGAGTGAATTCCTTCAAAAAGGCGGTAAATAAATCCTAATAAATAATAATAATAATAATATCTCTTAGTCTTAAGGTGCCACCCACCTCTGCGACAGTAATAAAGGCTACAAAAACAGAGAAAAGTAAGTTCTATAACTGAAAATGGACCTGAAATTCTAATAGTCAGATTCTCTGATCCTGCTTAAAATAGCCTCATCAGGAGTAAAGGCAGTTCCAATAATCCCCCTCCTTTCTGCTTAGTGAAATCCATCTCACTCCAGTAAAGTCTGAGGAGTGCATTAAGTGGGTTTATCACTCCTCTGTCTTGCTAGGCTCTGTAATGATAGGCAGGAGACCTTAACTGAATGTCAAGTCAATAATATTTCCATGTTCTCTAATTTGCTTCTTTCTAGTACTGCTGATGACTCAGCCGTGCATTTGTGTTTCTTGGCTTTTCTCTGTGTGTACGATCAGGCTTCAATCCAAACATTATTTTTTTTCTTACACCACTGATGTCTGGCACCAGGGTTTGTTTATATAGGCCTCATGCAGCTTCAGATACTGTTCTCCATGCAATCACTCATCCAACTGGAAGCTGGTACTAATTTAAGAGGCTGTAATCAAATCATAGATGGAAACAGAACAGTTGATAGAATACAGCTACGACACAGGTAAGGTTCAGTCCCCATTACTGATGATATCATATAACTGGAGTAGTCAATCTGCAAATTTATTCAAGAGAAAATTTGGCATAGTTAATGGCTTTTTGTCTTCTCTTGTTAAGGGTGAGAGGGGGGCATGGTTTAGTGCAGTGCTTCCCAAACCTGGTCCTGGAGGCACCCCAGTCAGCCAGGTTTTCAGGATATCCACAAATAGGGTTACCATATGGCTCCAGAAAAAGGAGGACAGATTGAGCCAGTCTGGGTTTTACTTCCATTGCTTTCAATGGAAGCAAAACCCGGACTGGATCAATGTGTCCTCCTTCTTCTGGAGCCATATGGTAACCCTATCCACAAGGAATATTCATGAGAGAGATTTGCATGCAGTGGAGGTAGTGCATGCAAATCTCTCTTGAATATTCTTTCCCCCAAATTCTATACATGGCACCTTAAACTGTGTGTGCTAATTTGGCTGCACAGCCAAACTGCATGCAAAACTTAATTAACAAGCCAATCAGTGTCAATAATTGGTACTTAGCAACCAATTAGCCACACTGATTGGCTTTAATTCAAATTATTTTATTTTATTTTTATTCATCTTTTATATTGTTTTAGTTGAGCTTTAATTATTGTTATGAATGTTGCATTGTAATCCATCTTGTTTTAAAGGCAGAATAGAGAGGTGTGGTAGCCGTGTTAGTCAACGAATCAGCACTGCAGCGTTACTTGCAGCATGGCCACGGAGGAGTTGGAGGAAGACGAAATATGAAGACTTCGGGTCGGACCTCGGCTGGCGGGGGTTGGGGCCCCCCGCCAGCAAAGGTAAGCAGCGGGGGAGGGTTGACGGCGGCGGGGGGGGGGGGGGGGAGAGAGGTGGCGGCGGGGGGGGGGAGGGAGGCAAAAATGTACTCCCTCTCTCTGGCTCTGGCCCCCCCTACCGCCGGATTCCAGATACACCCCTGATCCCACCTACACAGGACACTGTATGGAGGAAGCTTCTGGGGCAGGCTGAAGGCAGCACTTTCATCACTGACACTGCTGGCAGGCCTGGAAGCTTGGAGGAATGCAGGAGCAGAGTGGAAAGGGGTGGGGGTGGAGAAAGGAGGGACAGCGATGCCAGCCAGACCATAGGGAAAGGGAAAGGGTAGTGGTGAGAGGAGGATGAGAGGTGATGCCAAATCTATGTGGAAGAAGGGGTGGAGAGAGTGATGCCAGATCTCAGGGGAAGGGGAAAGGGTGGTGGAGAGGAAGAAAAGTGATGACATGGGAATGGAAGAAGGGGGTGGAGAAACGAGGGAGCGTGATACCAGACTAAAGGGAAAGGAGGAAATGAGAGGGGGAAGGGAGAGAAAGGTGGGAGGGAAGACTGGGAAAAAACTGGATCTGGGTAGGGGGAGAACGAGATGCAGTACTATGAAGCAGGGGAGAAAAGAGGGAGAGATACTGGCCCTTGGGTGGGAGTGCAGGAGAGAGGGAGTAAGAAGGATGAGGAACTTGGGAAGGGAAGGGGACACAGAAGGCGGGTGCTGAACATGGGGGGAATAGGGATAAGGACACAGAGGCAAGGATATGGATAGGAGAGATAGGGAGTCAGAGGGAATGACAGTGGACAAGGAGAGAAAAAAGTCAAATAGACAGGGGATAAGCAGAAGATGGATATGGATGGGGAACAGAGAGAGGAGAGATAAAGATGGAGAGAGGGGAAGATGCTGGAATGCATCATGTAAAATGGAGAGGGGGGCACAGGCTGGAAAGAAGAAAAAGAAAAGGCAGGCAGTGGATGGAAGGGGCAGAGAAAGCGGCCATACACCTTATGGAAAGGGGGAGAGGGCAGATACAGGATGCAAGAAAGAGAGGGCTGACAGTGGATGGAAGAGACAGAGAAAGCAGATAGACGCTTGATGAAAGGGAGAGAGAAAGAGAACAGATGCAGGAAAGGAAAGCAGAAACCAGAGACAACAAAGGTAGAAAAAAAAAGACTTTTTTTTTTTTTTTTGCTTTAGGATAAAGCAGTATTGTAGCTTTGGTGATAAATAGAAAATGAAAATATAGGGTGATTTTTTTACTGGACTAATTTAAATACATTTTTGACTAACTTTCAGAGACCAAAACCTCCATCCTTAGGTCAGGACAGGACCGTAACAGCAGTATACTGTACTGACCTGAAGAAGGGGGTTTTGGCCTCTGAAAGCTAATTGAAAATGTATGTATGTCCAATAAAATGATACTATCTTATTTTCTATTTTTTTTTTTATTTCTATTTGTTAATTTGTAAAGTGGTGATTGATATTTGTCAGTTTTTTCAAATTTACGTCTGCTATCTTTATATTTATATTTTGTATAGTACTAAGAGACATGCATCACTGTTTCTGTGGTATTGCATTGCATGCGGAATCTGGCCTCTTGGGGGTTCAGTTTAATTTTTGTCTACATATTTCTATTTTAGTTTGTGGTTACTTATTCTATACTGTGTGAGGATGTATATGTTCTGTATTTGTGAAAAAGACATGGTTTTCTGTTGGCAGGATCATTTTTACTAATCTGTCTTGTTTAGTTTTACAGTGGGTGTATTGATGTTCTAGTGCTCACTGCAATGTTTAAGATGCTGCCTATCCTAGGTAAACCCTTGTTGTGTGACTCGTGGATTACTAGTTAGTAATCACTGGGGTTAACAGTAAAATAAACCATCTTAACAGCAGCCCAAATGGATAACTTCCTTCGTTAATAGTTACTAACATAAAATAGACAATCAAAAGGACTTATGACAGACTGTATAGGATTCAGATTAAAATGTGAAACAGCTACCCCCTGTTTACTATGCTGCGCTGGCGGCTGCTGTGCGGGAATGCCGACACAACCCATTCAAAGTAAATGGGCTGTGTTGGCATTAGCGTACCACCAGCCGCTAGCGCAGCTTAGTAAATAGGGTGGCTATTGCCTTGACTAGAATCAGATATGGGGAAAAACCCCCATTTGTGCTAAAAACTCTAGCTACTTGTACACTATCTTACAGTGTTTTTACTTATGTCACCACAGCATGTGAATTAAATCCATTCACACATTTTTTTAACCACTTGTCATATAAAAAATTTTAACTCCACACAATGAAGTTTTAAGTGTATCTAGAGTTGCACAAAACTTTTCTTTTTTGAACTCTGATTCTAGTCAAGACAATTGTCATTTCATGTTTTATTATGAATCCTATACAGTGTGTCAAAAGTCTCGTATTTTATGTTAGTAACTATTTTACTGTATACAAGCATGTTTTACAGATAAATTCTTTTGTTCTATGTACACTTTTATCTTTAACCAGTATGGCTTTTCAATCTAAATTTTTTAGCTTTTATTCATATTTACAGCAATGTGAAAACATTTTGCCCCTTCCTGAATTTCCCCTATTGTTGCATAAATATTACTCTGAATGGTTTCTGATCTTTAAATAAAATGTAAAATTAGAGAATGGGAACCTGCATAAACATATAACACAGTTTTTAAATTATGACTTCATTTAAGGGTCCTTTTACTAAGGTGCACTAATGGATTTAGTGAATGCTAATGATGCCCATTTACCTCCATATTTTATATAGTGCACTTAGATTTAGGCACTGAAATCAGAGTGGATTCTATAACACCGTAACTTAATTGACTTAACAAGCTAATGAGTACTGATAACAGCGTTTAACAAGCAATAATGAGCACTAATTGGCACTGATTAGAATTTAGGCGCACAACTCGCTAAGCGTATTCTGTAACGATGTGCGCTAATGTGTGGAGGCAAAAAGGGGCATGGTTATAGGTGGGGAAACCGGCATTTCATGGGCATTCCAAAATGTAGGCGCCTAGTTATAGAATATAGCCCAGTGCACTTAAATCTACGTGCTGAGATTTACACCAGGTTTTCGCTGGCATAAGTGGATGCGCGCAGTTATCGGTTCTGAAATAACAACTAAGCATATTCTATAATCGGCGCCTAAATCTAAGTGCCGATTATTGAATACGCTTAGTCGGCACTGATTTCAGCGCTGATTTTGTAGACGCCATATATAGAATCACCTCCTATATTCCTATGGGTGTCTTATAATTTAGCACACAGTAATCGCTAGCATCTGCTAAATCTGTTACCACACCTTAGTAAAAGGACCCCTTATTCAAGGAACAAAGTTATCCAATACTTTATCACTCATGTGAAAAATAATCGCCTCCTAAACTTAATAACTGGCTGCACCACCTTTGGCAGCCAAAATTGCAACCAAAAGCTTCCTATAATTTGATATCAGTTTTTCACATTGTTGTTAAAGAATCTTAGCCCATTTTTCTTTGCAGAACTGCTTTAATTCAGCATCTGTATTGTTTCTCCTGAGCCAGTCATATGTAGACTTGCTTTGTGTTGTGCATCAGTGTCTTCCTGCATAACTCAGTTACACTTCAGCTTCAGCATACAGGCAGATGACTGGAAATTCTTATGAATTTTCTGGTACAGTGCAGAATTCAAATGGCAAGTTTTCCAGGTCCTGAGGCAGCAAAGCATCTCTACACCATCACACTACCTCCACCATGTTTGACTGTTGGTATGATGTTCTTACTGTGGAATGCTGTATTGGCTTTACACCAGCCTTAATGAGACCTGTGTTACCCAAAGAATTTCACTTTTGACCACTGTTTCCTCTAAGCTGAGCATGAGTCCTCCAATTCCATTGCTGCCAGTGGGGGGCAGTACTTCAATATTGTGCTTTCAATTTCTAGGAAAAGGCATGTTCCATGGAGCCCTGCAGAGCTTGCCTGTCCCTCACTATTGAAAATGTGATAGTGAACTAGCGCTCTCTACTGGCAGGACTGTAGGTGGAGGATTCCCGCTCAGCTTAGAGGGAATAGTGCTTTTGACTCATCTGACCGTACAGCATTATCCCAAAAGGCTTGAGGATTATCTAGGTGTATTTTTGCAATTGTGAGATGAGCATTGATATTACTTGTAGATAGCAGTGGTTTCCGCCTTGTTACTTTCCCATGAATCCTGTTTGTGCCTATTCTCTTTCTTATTGTGAAGTCACGAACACCAACCTTAGCTGAGTCTAGAGAGGTCTGCAATTCTTTGAGTGTTCTTCTCTTCTGGGATGCTTTGTGACTTCCTGGATGACTTGACACTGTGCCCTTGGAGCAATTTTGGCAGGCTGGTCACTCCTGGAAAGATTCACCACTGTTCCAAGTCGTCTCCATTTGGAGATACTTGCTCTCACTGTGGTTCAGTGGAGTCCCAGAGCTTTTGAAATGGCTTTGTAACTCTTTCCAGACAGATGCATTTCAACACATTTTTTTCTCATTTCTTCTGGAATTACCTTTGATCATGGCAAAAAATTCTTCTTGAAACCCTGTAGTCACTATTTCACTCTCATAGTAAGATTCAATATACTGGTATAGTGAGGTTTAGATTCAACAGGGCTGGCTGAAATCAAGCCTGGCTGTGCTCAATCAGCTGAATCTAATTATCAATTAAATTTAGTCATTTGGTTGATTGAGTGACTAAGGGAGCAGCTACTTTTAATATGGGTGATATGAGTGTTGGGTAACTCTGTTCCTTAAACAATGGAATAAACTGTTGTGCATTTACTCAGGTGCCCATTGTCTAATATTATATTTTGTTTAAAGATCAGAAACCATTCGGTATGACATATGCGATAATAAGGAAAATTAGGAGTGGGGAAAAAAATTCACATCACTGTATAACAATTGATTTTTTATAATTTGCAGTTTAGTATTTCAGTGATCTTTTATTGTATCCTTTCTCCCTGATATTTAAAATTGTTTAACTGGCCAGGAACTGCAACCTATCCCCCGCTGAATATTCCCGGTTAGCGCCTAGGAGATAACCGGCAATATCATGCAATATAACCGGCTATCCCTGAATATTCAATTCATATCCGGCTATTGTAAGTGGCCACATCAGGCCACTTGAATAGCTGGTATATCTTTGGCCAGTTGAAAGTTAACCGATTATCTTCAAATATCGACTTAGCCGGTTAGCTTTAAACCGGCTAAAAATAAACCGGATATTCAATGCCGGTCACGGGAAATGGCCACGCACTGAATATCCAGGCTGACCGCGGGAGTTAGCTGAGCTACCTCTTGCAATCTGAATATCAGCTCTTTTATGTTCTACTAGTAAAAAAAGGCCCGTTTCTGTATATAATGAAACGGGCGCTAGCAAGGTTTTCCTCGGAGTGTGTATGTTTGAGAGAGTGTGTGTGAGAGTGACTGTGTGAGAGAGAGTGAATGTGCGAGTGTGTGTGTGTGACAGAGAGAGTGTGTGCCAGGGTCCCCCCTCCCTCTGAGTGTCAGGGTTGTCCCCCTCCCTCCATCCCTCCCAGTTTCAGGGTCCCCCTCCCTCCCTCCCTCCCTCCCATTTTCAGGGCCTACCTCCCTCCCAGTTTCAGGCCCCCTCTACTACTCACGCGGCGCCAGCTCCCATTTCCAGCCACTGCTGCTTCTCCTGTTGAGCAGCAGCGGCCGCTACAAAAACAAAACAACCGGAAATGTTTTTATAAAGCGAGTGCGGCACCGCAGGCAGCCATCAGGCATTGGCTGCCGGCTCTGCAGCCGCTCCTCTCGCCTCTCACGTTGCTGTGCTCCTCCGGGGTCGTCCTCCAGGGGCAGTGACGTGAGAGGCGAGAGGAGTGGCTGCAGAACCGACAGCCAGCTGTGAGTGATGTCAGCCTGGCTACGGAGCCCAGCTCAGCAACGCTGAAGGAGCCACGGACACAGGCAAGTCATTAGAACGTTGGTGGTGAGAATTATTATATAGGATATGCTTTTACAGAGATTACTACACCTCTGATGCAAGTATTCACCAAAATTTGGTTCTGCTGGGTCCTCATCCTTGTTTTGTTCAGCCATCAATAAAGTATTTGTTTTTTCTTCATTTTGATCTGCATCTCCTACCCTGGATTTAGTTTTGGTCACCTTTAGTATTTTCTCTGTCGCATTATTTTGCTTTGTAAAAAAAATGTAAAACACACTGGTAAATTATAGAGAAGCACAAAATTTGAAAAGTGACCTTCACATACATGCTGAGGGGGCACCAAAGACTTGCAGCAGAGACTATTGAGATAGTTTTTTTAAGCTTTCACATTTTAAGTGCTAACATAAAAAGTAAAAAGTTATATGTGGACCAGATGATTACATAGCAGGAAGGAATGTGGGATATTGAAGTGCTCATGAATAGATTGTTCAGCTAAGTGGTTTGCATACTGATCGTCCAATTTTTGTAGGAATTTATGTTTTGACTAATTTTATGTATTGACTTATTTTATGTTATTGTAAACCGCCTTTAATGGTATACAACTATTTTAAAATAAATTGCCAAACTATACCAGGATATATAATTAGTATTCTGTTCTGTTGATGTTCTAGTAGAGTGGATGGGAGCCATATTGGAATAGTTTTCTGCACCGCAGTGCAACACCGGACATAAACTCATTTATACTGCAATAACCTTGTCACAATATGGTATGACAGGACTTAAATTTTTCTCACTCCATTACTGTAGCTCTACAGGAGGAAAAACTGGCAGGTCAAATGCTGTACGAACTTATCCCCAGGCTACCCTGTGGATGAGATAATCTAACATGCTGCCATCAAAATAATAATTTTAAAAAATACCTATACACTATGGTGTCTTTTTCCAAAAATCTCTCCGTGTTTCAATTTAGCCTACATTGAGACATATTTTCAGCTGAATAGTCACCCAAATTTAGGCTCCTAGCACTGAAAATCAGGATCAGGGGCATTCAGCTCTTAGAGGGGCTGAATTAGGCACTTAACTCAATAAGAGGTGTATTTAGAAAGCTGATTTAAGCAGCTAGCATGGTTTTTATTGGACAATAAATGTTATCACAAGTCTGCATAATGGCTAACACATGTTAAAATAGCCATACGATAAAAATCCCACATCGGCTGCTTAATGCTTTTAGGAACAGAGAGTAGACATGATAAGGGTGAAGCAGAGGCATGGTAATCAGTGACAAATTCCATGCAGATAATGACTATGAACTAGCTGTCACTACTGCTCATAATGCTGTTGCATATTCCGTCACCTCAAAAGGATGAGGTAGGTGCAGCAGAGCTATTAGCAGTTCAATCATTCGTCTGCCTCAGGCCACTCCTCCTTTCCACTCCCTCCCATTCCCCTCCCTAAAATCTGCCCCCAATCCTACCTAACAATCAAGACAACGTAACAGTCAGGATCCTCCTATCACCCCAAAAATCAAGACTCCCCACTCAGTCCCTAACTGACCTCTCCACTCCACCCCCTATCCCCCCGGAACCATTTGAGAACCCCCAGGACTTACCCGAGGACTATCCATGAAGGGCTAGTGGGCCCAGGCAGAGAATGCTCCCTCTCTGCTCCTGCCTGCTCTGGTCCCAGGTTCAAATGTCAGCTGCTGACCCCTAGCAGTATTACCATAAAACTACAGCTAGAGGTCAGCAGCTGCCATTTTGACTCCTGATCCAGACCTGGCAGAAGTGGAAGGAGGCCACTGCTGCTCTGGTCCACCAGTCTACCATAGATAGGCCCCGGGTAAATCATGGGGCTTTCTCAGAGCAGTCTGGTGGGTAGGAGAGGCTTAGGTAGAGATAAAGTTGGAGTAGGTCTTGATTTTGGGGGTGAGACTGAATGGGCGTTCTTGATCAGGGGGCATCTTGACAATTGGGGGGGGGGATCAGGAGGGTTGTCTTGATTGTTGGGAAGGATCAGGAGCAGGATTTGACTATTGAGGGGATCGGCAAGCTGCACTGCCACAAGCAAGGAGTTTCAAGTTACCGTACTACATGCAAGCACCAGATAGCGTGAGAGCACCCATGCTATCTATAACGACATAAGAACATGTAAACAGTGCCAGTGCAGTAAGTGACTGCCTTGAGTGGTAAATACAGAGCAGATGCAGGGCTGACCTCTGCTGTTCCTGCACAAGTTTTGCACATTAGTAAGCATGCCCCTAAGGGTCTTATCTATAAAGACTTTTTCCCCTTTCCATTTTTCCAAGCTTAGGGGCCCTTTTAGAAAGGTGTGTAGGGGACTATACACGTCTAGCGTGCACCAAATCGGCATTATCCCCGGCTACCATATGCCCCAGGTGGTAATTTTGAATTTGGCGCACACCGAAAACATGCAGTAGAAAATATTTTCTGTTTTCTACCGCATGGTGCTTACCCAGCAGTGGGCGTGCACTGCATGCCTACCACCCGGGTAGCGGGTGAGACCAAAAATGGAAGCAGGCTGGTTTTTATTTTGCCACACGTCCATTTTCTGGCCCCTTAAAAAAGGTCCTTTTTCCAGAATGCAGTAAAACCTGGTCCGACACACGCCCAGAAGATGCGCTTGCACTGCTGAAGGCCACTTTTTGCCACAGCTTAGTAAGTAAAAAGGCCCCTTTGTAAATCAGGCAGTAAATTAGGTATCTAAACAGTTTGAAAACTGACCCCATGTGCCTGGCAGTCATGAATTAATATGACTATTTTTGCAACCCAAACGTTTGTGCAACCAGTAAGCGAATGCCTAGAGGTCTATAAAATTGGGAGTGGAGTGCATGGATGGGGTATTTTACTAAAGCTTAGCTCGAATTATCTTAGCTGAAGTTATCTGCAGCAGGGCCCATTTTATTCCTATGGGCCCTGCTGCAGATAACTCGAGCTAAGCTTTAGTAAAAGACCCTCGGAATTAGCCAATATGAATTGGTTTGTTTACTCTATCAGAAAGTGCAAAGATCAGATTTAGTACCATGAAGTTTCTAAGTAGCACATTTAAAAAAAAATCTGAGAAAATATTTTTTCTCTCAACACACAATTAAGCTCTGGAATTAATTGCTGGACTAATGGTAAAAGTGCTAAAAGGATGTGGTAAAAGTAGTTAGCATTGTTGGGTTTAAAAATAAAAAAAGGTTTGGACAAGATCTTGAAAGCAAAGTCCATAAACCAGTATTCAGATAGACTTGGGAAAATCCACTCCTTATTCCTAGGGATGACAGATGCAGCTAGGTGGGGTGTAAGAGAAGCAGCCGCTCCCCCAAACAGATTTTGAATAAAATGGTGCCTATGCCGGATCAGCCCTTCAGCTTCACACTGATTCCTATTTTAAGTAGCCAAGAGTTTCAGAACTCGGAAGGTTTGCCTGGTTAACACTGGAAGTTAGCTGGACCAATCTTCATGGCTAAAATGAAATACTATAAATTAATTTATATTTTCTTAACCTTTTTGACCATGCCAACTTTCCTTTGTATTTGTGGTATTGCTTTCAGCTTGTCCTCAATCAATCTGCTCCTTCCTGTTCTGCTTGCTTCCCCTTTCTCTAAGCATTCACATGCTAGATCTAAAACTATTTGTACAATGTCTTGGAGAACCTGGTATGACTAGGAAAGCAATGTAGAAATTATTTGAATAAATAAAACAGATCATGATTGTCATGACAGTATTATGAGTGCTGAAACTCTTTGCTATGGTCATCAGTGTTCCCTATAATGAGATCATATAGTTTCCATGTTTCCCAGGTTTTCTGATCTGTAAACACAATCATGGAACTATTCCCATCTTTATCTTCCTAATCAAGTATGCAAATTAATAAACACACAAACCCAGCAATTTCAGAGGCAATGAAGAAAAATAATTCAAAATGCAAAATGGTACCCTTGTTCCTTTTTCTCCATTAGATCCTGGAAATCCAGGAAATCCATTGGAACCCTGAAAAAGAACAGAATAAAGGAAAGGTTTGAGTAACAGTTTTATGAGCAAATGGGATGAGAAGTTTATCTAAATGTCAAGTCCATGGGGAAAATGCTCTACACCTATGAACCAAACCTGCCTGGAATAAAGATAAAGATGAAGTCAAGGGAGTAGTGTAGACAAATGACACAACAAACTTGAGGGAGATGAAGAATGTCATACAAGAGATGTATTTATCAACAACAGAAATCGACTTGACACAGGGCCGTGTTTCGTCACTGAAAAGTGCCTGCCTCAGGAGTCCGTAAGGTTGATGTGATGTTAAAAACACTGTGTGATGAACACACTGATTAAAAAACCTGGTGTAATCAAGCATAAAGGCATTGCAGGAAAGTGTTCGCAAAATAAGCTTCCTGCAACGCCTTTTTGCTCGATTACACAAAAGGTTTTTTAATCAGTGTGTTCACACAGTACCTTTTTAATGTCACATCAACCTTACAGACTCCAGAGGGAGGCACTTTTCAGTGCCAAAACACGGCCCCGTTTTGAGTTGATTTGTGTTGTTGATGAATCCCTTGAATGCCATTCTTCGTCTCCCTTGAGTTTGTTGGAAGTGTCATTTGTCTACACTACTCCCTTGACTTTGTCCCTACATTCGTAGTGTCCCTTGCTCCTTGATTTTGGTGATTGATTTCCATTAAGATAAGGATGCAACTACTGCCAGATAGCAATCAGGGCTATACAAACCCAGATCTTTATCCGTAAATATCAATGTATTCTAATAACTAATAGCCTTGTAGCGCTATAGAAATGCTAAATAGTGGTAGTAGTAGTAGTAGGAGCCAAAATTTCAAAATGACTGAGGGTGTCAAACACAATAAAAAGGTCCCTCTCTGGACTTAATGAAAGAGCTTGCTCAATTTTAGGGGTGCTCAGCATCCACAGAGATAGCTCATATGCTGATAACCAGAGTCAGTTTCAGTCATATGAATCAGATTCCATGTATTATTTTTAAGTTTAGATTTAATTTATTTCTACTTTGATGAATAATCTGGGATACAAATTATTGCAAGAATCATGAAGACACAATCTAATTTTTTGGTATTTCAAAACTGCAAAATATAATAGTCAATATATTGGAAGATTCATACTTACTAATGTGGAATTTATTCCCTTTGAATGTTAGATTAGAAAGGAATTATTTATGTTTTAAGAAATTGAAGACTTATTTTTTTGGAAAATTTGTATTTGGCCATTAGATATTGCTTGTTTTCTTTGGATACCTAATTTTTTTTTTTACACATTTAAATTTTAATACAAGGATTAACACTTGATCCGGAAAAGCGTTACAATCTAAATAATATTAACATTCATCAATACTAATAAATTCTGACAAATAATAACGCTCAAGTCCACATTACTTTGGGGGGGGGGGGGTCCTTCTACACAAATTAAGAGGAAATTTAAAAAATTCAATATTCAAAGAAAAAATGCAGCTAGGAAAAAAACAAGATATTAAACTATTACACTCCCTCGGCTCTTTTTGAGGAAACAAAGGATGTTAAGTGGGATGGTTCCATGAACACAAATTTAAGTGTTTTATAACAAACAATACACTTGCAAGGAAATCTAAGATAAAATGTGCCTCCTAGTTGCAAAACGGCAGGCTTTAATAACAAAAATTGTTTCCACCTCTTTTGTGTATCCCTCGAGACATCTGGAAATAACAGTATTTTTAGTCCCTTAAACAATTTTTCTTTATTCCTAAAAAAAAAAAAGACGAAAAAGCCACTGTTTGTCCTGAAGTAAAGCCACTGTGGCAACTAAAGTTGTTGGAATAACCCGCTCAGTGTCTGAAGTTTCCAAAAGGGCAGTAACATCCAATGGTAACTGTTGCTGTGTTGAGACTGAATCTTTTTGAGGTATATAGTACACTTGTCTAAAAGGGAGTATATTAACTTCAGGAATTTCCAATATTTCCTGGAGATATCTTTTCAACATCTCCAAAGGATAAGGACTTATCATTTTTAATTTTGGAAAATTTATAAATCATAAATTATATCTTCTCATATAATTATCATATAATTCTGCTTTACTTCTGAGACTTGAAATATCCTTTATCATTGTTGTTTGTACATTTCCTATATTTACAAGGTTTTTCTCAGTATTTTCCAATCATTCAATAGAAGATCGTATATCTACTACTACTACTACTTAGCATTTCTAAAGCGCTACTTGGGTTACGCAGCGCTGTACAGTTTTACAAATAAGGATAGTCCCTGCTCAAAGGAGCTTACAGTCTAAAGGACGAAATGTCAAGTTGGGGCAGTCTATATTTCCTGAATAGAGGTATAATGGTTAGGTGCCGAATGCGACATTGAAGAGGTGGGTTTTGAATGGGATTTGAAGATGGGTAGGCAGGGGGCTTGGCGTATGGGCTCAGGGAGTTTATTCCAAGCATAGGGAGAGGCAAGGCAGAAAGGGCGGACCCTGGAGTTGGCGGTGGTGGAGAATAGATGCATACTTCACAAAGGGAAGGGGCTTTCACTGCAGTTATACCAGAAGTCCTTGCAAACATATCTATTTCATTTTTCCCCACTCTGTTCTCTATCACAGCAACTTTTTGAATCAAAGAGTTAGTTTGCTATAGTAAAGATTGTGTCATTTGGGAAACTAAATCCCACAAAGAGTCCAATGTTACCTCTGCCAGTTTTTCTAATATCCCAGGAAGCACATTAAATAAAGGTTCTGGAATCTTCCCACCTTCTTTGCTTCCTTGTCCCGCAACTGATGGAATAGGACTGCTCACCTTAGGGGATACTAACTTTCCCCTAATTCCCTCTTGAGGTGATTCCTCTGAGCTTCACTCGAGCTTTGGTCCACTTTGCTACTTGACCTCTCGATCCCTCGGAGGGAGAGCTAGACCGCTGAGGCTGTGGGGGTGGAGCTCTCTGATCGGGGCTCAGCATAACATCGAGCTCTGGAGATGCAGATATTTCCTCCATAATGCCGGCATCTCCTAAGGTACCGCCCCCGATCTCTCTTTGTTGTCCTGGAATCCTCAAAAAGCGGTCC
The DNA here is from genome assembly GCF_901765095.1 of Microcaecilia unicolor. Classification (NCBI taxonomy): domain Eukaryota; kingdom Metazoa; phylum Chordata; class Amphibia; order Gymnophiona; family Siphonopidae; genus Microcaecilia; species Microcaecilia unicolor. The sequence goes on from NC_044036.1 coordinate 283,871,743, forward strand.
ATAGGTCCAGCAGGTAATAAGGTGGGCATTAGCGAAGCTCAGGCCGCTGCCCTACCTCTTCTTTTCGGCATATTAGTATTTAGGAAAAGAGTTCTCCACATTCCTAGTTGCATGCTGCCATCTTGGATTCCCCCTTGGATACCTAAATTTTATTATATGTCCTAGTACTGGCTAGCTTATTTATTGTGATCTACGTAGAACCAATTTTTGTATTCTGCAGAATATAAGAATAAATATTGTACTGTATTGTATTGTACATCTCAGAATTATTTGAAAACTCTGAACTGGTTCCAGAAAGAATGCATAGGGGTAAAGGACTTCTTTTACAAAGCCACACTAGTGATTCCTGCTCGACAAATGAGAGGAAGCCCACTCAGTTCCTATGGGTTTCCTTTCATTTGCCGCATGGGAATCGCTAGTGTGGTTTTGTAAAAGAAGCCCAAAGTTATCAATATGAGTCACCATTAAGATGTGTTATTTTACTGTAAACCCCAGTTATTAGTAACTAGGTTTCATTGCATAAAATGGGACCTGTGCTAAAATAGAATGAATTAGTGATAAAATAACATATCTTAACAATAACCCGCATTGATAACTGCACACCTTAGTATATTTCACCCTAAGTTGTTCAAGTGGTTCCACGTTTATTCAAAGCAAAGTTGCAAATGGCTCAGATTTTTCTGAATCTGTTTCTGAACTGTCCTGGTTCAACCCTATCTAAGTGAGCCAACCAATTGTCTTTCTTGAGTCACTATGTCTGGATCCAGAGGGATGTAATGCCTCAGTGTGCGCTGGCTTCATGGTAATAGATGCATACTTCACAAAGGGAAGGGGCTTTCACTGCAGTTATACCAGAAGTCCTTGCAAACACCTTTTTCTGTTCACATTATGGGCCTGAGAGAGGCTACTCAGTCTGCTTATGCCCTTTCCCGGCGGACATTAGAATGTCCCCGTAAAAAAGAACATGGTAGTACGAGATTTTGCTTTTTTTTCCTTCCTGTCTGAAGTATTTAGCAAATCTAATTTAACTCTCCACAAACAAAAACTGATCTATTTTAAATATTTAATATGATGCAAGAAACTAGAATATTTATCACTATGCCTAGGGGATACGTCCCTCATCTTACTTGTGGTTTTGACAGTTATTTCATAAGAACTGAATGAATTTATTTCATATGTATGTTCTCCCACAAAAACTATGACAACTCCCTGAGGTAAGATCCAAATGCAAGGTTTCAGGATCCTTAACAAACTGTACATATTTCTATTTATTGAGAACACATTGCAGCACTTAAACAGAGCATTATAATACACAACGCCCGCGGGGTGGGGGGGAACAAACTTTTAGCCGGTTAGTGGTGATTTTCAGTTTGCTAACTGGCTAAGTAACTGCATAAAATTAGAACAGCAAAAAGAGTGTCTAACTATGGGGCCCTTTTACTAAAGGGCAGAAGGTGTAGCCCGGGCTTGGCACACAGCAAATTGGTTCTACCACTGGGCTTCCTCGGGAGCACGGCGGTAGTCCTGCCTTCGCCGCGCGCCACTTCCGGCACTAGAAAATACATTTTTTATTTTCTAGCACCAGAGGGTATGGCCAGTGGGAATCGGGAAGTGCTGAGTGCTGCCTGGTTACCACAGGCCTCACAGAAACAGAATCCAGATTAGCGAACGCGCCAACTCGGAGACCGGCGCTGAAGGGGACTTCGGCTGGCGGGTGTTGGGGACCCCCGTCAGCAAAGGTACCTGGCAGTGGCGCGGGAGGGTTGGCGGTGGGTCAAAAGGGACAGGGGAGGGGCGGCGATGCCGGGGGGAGTCAAAAGTGGCAGGGGTGGTCAGTGGCGCTGGGGGGGCTAAAATGTGCCCCCTTACCTTGGGCTCTGGACCCCCCTCCTTCCGAAGTCTGGCTACACCCCTGCTCAGTGCACAATAAACCTATGTGTCGATGCCATCGTGAGCCACCTTTTACTGCCGTTTGATAAAAGGGCCCCTTTATGGGGTGAAGTCAACGGGTGCCAGTCCGAATATTGGCTGGCACCCAGTGACTACAGAGACCTGGATATTCAATGCCAGGAGCCGCACATGCCCTGGCCTTGAATATATGAGCACACTTCATCCCACGGCTGTGAGCGGCTCAGATGCCACTTACCACCAAAGGCTGATATTGGGCAATTAGTGTATACTTAACTAAAAGATTCTAAAACCATGATCGACATAGCTCAGATTTCTAAAAGTGGTAAATATGAAGGTATTTGAGCGGCCTTTGATCTCAGCACTTGTAGCTGAAGAGAAGTGACATGATGTCCCCCACAGAATGATCCTAAGGTTTGGGGACAAAGGATCTGTGGAGATGGTGCATTTAGACACTTGCAGTGAGGAGTATCCCAGGTAGATTGATAAACTCCAGCTGGCTGAAATCAACACTGATAAAGTCAGCCTTGATGGACACTGGGTCATGCAGCCCTCTGGCTGGTTAGTGTCTCTGGCAGGACTTTAAGAAATCACTGTCAGGTATGATAGGAAAACAAATTCCAGAAAGAACAGCATAAAAATTACCTTTGGGCCTTGTCTTCCAGGATAGCCAGGTAAGCCAGGAACTCCAAGTTTTCCCTGAGGTAGAAAAACAAACCATAATTACAATTCTTTCCTTTTTTTATGCGAACTGTTAAATGTATTTGGTGCTCATTTTCAAAACAGGTATCAGTGGCGTAGCCAGACAGCCAATTTTGGATGGGCCTGAGCCCAAATTCGATGGGCACAACATTTTTTCTGCCCCTGTCCTACTCCCACATGTCACCCCCACATTTCACCCTCTTATCCACCCCCATGTTCAACCTTTCTTTTTTCCTCCCTCTCTCCTTCTGTCCACATCACTCTCACTGTCTCCCTTCCTTGTGCCCTTGGTCCAATATCTCTCTTGTTCTTCCTTCTTCTTCCCCATACAGCATCTCTCCCTCTCTCCTACTTCGTTCTATGTCCAACATTTCTCTCTCTCTCTCTCTCTCTTCTGCATCTCTCCCTCTCTCCCTCCCACTCCACATCCAGCATTTCTTCCTCTCTCTCCACATGCATCTCTCCCTCCCCCTCCATCCTCATGTCCATTTCTTCCTCTCTCACCTCTACCCCCCTGTGCAGCATCTCTTCCTCTCTCTCCATCCCATGCAGCATCTCTCCCTCCCATCCCATGTCCAACTTTCTCCCTCATTCCTTACCCCCCTGTGCAGCAACTCTCCCTCCCACCCCACCTCTCTCTCCCTCCCATCCCAAATAATTATTTTTTCTTACCTACACCCCATGCAGCATCTCTTCCTCCCTCACCTCAAAAAATTAATCCTCTCTCTTCCCTCCCCATGTGCAGCACCTCTTTCAGCCCCTCCCCTCCATGCAGTTCTTTACCTTTGTTGTGATCCTTTATTTGAATCTACCCTCTCCCTTCCCAAACATTTATCACATCAGCTTGTCCACTGCTCAGTGCCTGCTGCCTGAAATTCTTCTCCTCGCTGCTGCCTCGGTCCCTGCAGCATTCTTTTTTACGCCCGTCGCCGGCAGCACTGCGATTCACATAGGCTGCTCCGCTCCCCCTTGCCGCGTCCATCTGGCCCTCTCTGATGCACTTCCTGTTTTCATAGGGCCAGATGAATGCGGCTAGGGGGAGCGGAGCGGCCTCTGTGAATCGTAGCGCTGCCGGCGACGCCGACGGGCGAAAAAAAGAATGCTGCAGGGACCGAGGCAGCAGCGGGGAGAACAATTTCAGGCAGGCAACACTCCCGGACCAGACCCAAAAGCAGCAATGTTGTTAGGTTGGGGCTAGTTAGGGCGGGCGGGCCTGGAGCAAAAGTGGCTAGGCCTGGGCCCGTCCAGGCCCACCCATGTCTATGCCCTTGACTTAAAATGCCTAAGAAAAACGTCTATCTGTTAACAACGTTCAAATTCTGATTTTGGAAAGTCAGAATTTGGATGTTTAACACTGCAGTTCATCCAAACAGAAAGGGGGCGTGTTTGGGCAAGTTTTGGGTGAGACTAGGGAGGGTCCAAAAGTAGGACGTCCTACAGGGATTTTCAAATGGGAAGAAATGTCCATGTTTAAAAAGAAGGAAGTTTTTAGCTAGACCTGTTTCAGTCACGTCCAAGTTAAAAGTTGCTCTAATTGAGCAGCTGGCCAAAGGGCTGCTGAGAGACAGAGCTGGGCCCGAGACAGGGCTACCACGGTCACAGCCACCGCCCTTCCTACTCGGGACACCCCCACCCCAGCTTCTCCCCACCCAGGCCCCCCGCTCCCACCCACACACCAGCAACTGCTGTCCCCCACCCCCTTACCTTCCTGCACCTGCTCCTCCTTCAGTCTGTCACTATCCTGCTCTTGTGCGCTGGAACCCATGTTATCACATTAACAGAATCACCATATCCTGACACACAGAAGCAGAAGAGACACAGACCCCAGCACTGCCCCCCCTTGGAGGCCAGGCCCAGGGAATCTTGCCCCTCCTGCCCCCTCCCCCTCGGCAGCCCTGGCTGACTACTGGAGAGATTAAGGCTGTCCCCTCTCCCCTGAAAGTTAAACTGAAAAGGAAAACCAGGCTCTGTCAGCTGAAGGCATTGTAGCCATTCTGAAGAAAGCAGAAAATTGGTTGGAGGAGTAGCCTAGTGGACTGTGAGCCATGGGACTCAGGTTCAAGTCCCATTTCAACTTTTTAAAAAAAATAATTCTGAGTCTTTAAGCAACAGAAAAATACTTACTGTACCTAAATATATAAGACACCTGCAAGCCTGAAAGCTATTGAAGTAGCATACAATCAGGTAGAGTAGGTATTTTTCAGGTCCCAAAGGGATCATATTTACAAAAAAAGAGTTATAGTGGGGTTTGATCCTGTGTCTCTTCGTTTATATCCACTACACTAACCATTAAACTACTCCTCTATTCTGCAAAGATATCTGTGTGGACATATTTTTGAAAATTATGCAGACAGATGTTCATGTCCCTGTTGTTTTTTTTTTTTTTTTTTGTCATTCAAAAGTTGGACATTTCACTTTGGAAAATGCCTATTCATTTTGGACATTTTCAGTGCAAAAATGTCCATCTCACAGCCATCTCACAAGACATCTAAGCGGTCTTCTTGTTTGATTATGGCTGTGAGATGGATTTTTTTTTTTTTGCCATTATGAGCATGATGGGGGGGGGGGGGGGGACAGATGTTTTGGGGTTTTTTGAAAATTCTCCTCCACAATAGCCAAACACACTAGCCAAACATATCAATTTTGTATTGTCAGTGCCTGATGCACAAGAGAATGATGAAGCATGGGTCCAGCATTTAATACAGAGCCAATGATGCTATCCTGAGCTCCTGGAGCAGGTGTTCTGGCTAACGACACTTCTACTAGATCTCTGTTTAGAGGCCATCCAAGAGATATTCCAACACTCTCAGCTTTGTAGTGATCATATTCCCAGGATATGGATAACCTCTCTGGCTGCATTTCCTAGTTTATCGTTATTACTGCATGCACTGAAATATTTGTCAACATGCTATTCAAGTAAAGCTTGCCAGGGAACACTGGATGAACAGCTGATCATCATATACAAAATACCTATGTTATATTGTTGTCCCATCTGGAACACTGGGGCTCTGGCTACTGTGGTTTTCTCTCAATAAACCACATTTTGTCACCCTTTTCCATTATGCACTGAGAGGTATGACTTTCAATCTGAAACAGTCAGAATGTTTTTCACTCGGTAACAGACATTTATAGCGAAGAATATCCAGAGTTAGGAGGGAAGTTATCAATGTGCACTACTGTTAAGAAAGGTTATTTTACCACAAGCCGTGCTATTTTAGCAGAGGGTCTCATTGCATAAAATGGAACCCTGTGCTAAAATAGCACAACTTGTGGGATAATAACCCATCTTTAACAGTAGCTCACATTGATAACTTCCCCACTTCATATGAAGAGTTTCAGTCTCTGGTAACCAGAGCTGATATTGTGATGTCATAATGCCTCATTCCACCAATGCTTAAGAGCCAACCTCATCAGTGATGTCACAATGGCTTGATTCCCCTATACTTATTTTACTTTTATAACATATATCAGTGATTTTGATTTCTAGAGACATTTCTTTTTTCTTTAAATAAGGGGAGAAGTTATCAGTATGGGCTACCGTTAAGAAGTGTTATTTTATTGTTAATCCCGGTTATTAGTAACTAAAGCTCATTGCATAAAATGAGATCCTGTACTAAAATAGCATGACTTGTGGTAAAATAGCCCATCTTAATGGTAGCCCACATTGATAACTTCCCACCTTAGTGTTGCAAAGTGGTGTGATTTTCTAAAGTCTCCTTTATCTACACACCCTCTCCAGCAGGTGTCTGGAATAGTAGTAGGTCACGATAAATGCTGTTTGGTTTTGGAGGTAAGCAAGGGATGGAAGCTTTATGTTATCCACAAGGATCGTGTTGTATAGATACTGTGACCTCAACAAGATTGTTCTACTTGGTACTGTGGAAATTGACACAGATGATTGCTTGTAAAATTAATGTATAAAATTAAAAATAAAGAAATAAAAGGTGTGATATAAGGCAAGAAAACTTGCACTAGAAGACACCTATGCACACTTGGATGGAGAGACTTGGGTCTTCAGGGCAGGAAGCTACTGCTCCTTTGCCACACCAACTCTGCTTCAATAGTCATTATTCCTTGACCTCAGCCATGTAATATTGTAGCAATGAACTGCGCACCCTGGAGGTGGATGTACATCTCTGAAGAGCTAAAGTATCTTGAGGAAGGGGATGTATTTGTTGAGAACAAGATGGCACATACAAATAGAGTTTCTCCACATAACTTCCAACCCAAGTTCAGTGTTTCAAAGATTCTTCCTCCTGATTTAAATGGAGTATCATACCTTTTCTCCAATGGGACCAATTGGGCCAGAATCACCAGAAGGTCCACCACGACCTTTTGGACCCTCTGGACCATCTTCACCTCTGGGACCAAAAGGGCCAACCTCTCCCTGAGGATTAAGAAGAAAAGGGTCAGACACTTCCTACTGCAGTTTATGCAATGTAATGTGAATTAAACAGAAGCTTCTATGCACATCTGTATATTTCATAGATACAGTATGTTGCTGAAAGGTGGGGTCCTTACATGACATGCTTCTAGCTGCATTATATATCCTACCTTTGCTGGCAGGGATGGCAAAGCCCTTCCAGCCAAAGAGATCTTCTGCCCGAGCTGCTCCTTTTGGGCTTAGCCCTTCCAAAACTGTAGTACCAGGTCAGTGGCTAGTGGGGATGTTAAAGCCCCACCAGCTGAAGAGATCTGCTGCCTTAGCCACTTCAGGAGTGAGGAAGTTGGCGGCATGCTTCCAGCCACTGATGCCGGCATTCTGACACATGTTCAGTTTGCACATAAACTGAGCATGCTTGGGGAGTGTCGGCATCTTTGCCAGCTATTGAACAGGTTCTGCAGTTTTGGAAGGGGCCTGAGCCCAAAGTAGGGGGGGTCCAAGTCCCCTGTCCCATGGCTATGCCAGCCGATACTGCTGTGTCCTGAAGGGGGAGGATGTGGGGGGGAGGGATAAATAAATGGGCCTCTATAAAGACTCCAGGTGTTAATGGTGTTCAATAAACTACTCTGATCAGCAGCTTGAATCAGTCCTTCAGTTGTTCCAATCCTCTCTAGATTCTCGTATGAAATTTCCCTACCATGCAAAATTTTCCAGCCCTTTCATGCCTAAAATTGTTCTTCTCTCTAGATTTCTCTGGAGGCAATCTGAGTTTGCAGTCCTCTACTTTGACCATTACATTTTAAAGAGACTTTTGAACCCCTTGAACCCGAACTAAGGATCAAAAGGGGAAAATTTTAAAACTCTGCAACTCTGGTTGCACCAGATATAAAGGATGGGGGCACCTATTTTCTACATTATCTACGAAATTACATCCATGACTTCAAAAACAACATGGATAGATGGAAATTGGCAGGAACAAGGCCTTCCTACTACAAAGAACACCTAAAATATAGACAACATAACTTAACCAGATCTAGTGAATGGAATTCTTGAGATTGGCCAGAACTATGTAAAGTAGAACTCTGCATTTCCCATTATTATGTTCCTCATTGATCTGACCATACCAGAAATTAGTTAGACTGTGAGGGACATGATTTAGTAGCCCTGGAGGATGTGAGGAAAAATAATGAAAAGCTTACCCTGTCTCCTTTAATGCCCATATCACCTTTAAATCCTGGGAAGCCATCTTCACCCTAAGAACGGGAACAGAAACATAGAACGGAGTCAATAAACCAATCAAAATTCAATTTCATCAAACAGCATGGTCTTATTAGGCTGGTGGCAACCAGGCCGCACTGATGGCAGTATGTATTGTGCTAGCAAACACCGGCAGAGCTTTAACACATCAAAATGCCTCAGTGTCTAATCAAAGAATGAGAATCTGTTGCCATGGAAACACAAGCTACCTCCACACTTGAGTGGAAGTATTAATAGCATGTCATCTTGGACGTTGTAATATAAAGCTGATCATGGGTAGAAATCTAATGCAGTAAGAGTGAAAGTGTTTGGACAAGCAACGGGGAACTGGCTTATTTTTCTCTCCGTTAGTTGTCATCTGCAATATGTATCACCTCTTTTCCATCAATGGTTTCTGTCTATCATTCTGTCTGTCTTATCTAGATATTATGGCAGCTTTCCTGTTTTTGGCTGTGGTACATAGTATTCATGCATTTATCTATCAACGTAATCTGAACTATCCATTCAATATTTATCCGGCAAGGTCAGCATGTTTTTAAAAGCTGACTATCGCCAGCAAAGTTACTCGGATATTCAGTGCCCAATCACTGCCCAGGCACCAGCACTGAATATCTGAGTCTGACCAGACTGCTGCTAGCCATTTGTACTTCTGCGACTCACAGTCGACATTCAGCTGGGACCCACATAAAATATCGACTGGAACCCACATAAGTGCCTCTGTCAGTTTCTTTGAACTCCCTGCCTCCCTGCCAGTTCAGACACCCCTGTCTTGAAACACCCCCCCACCAATTCCAAACCTGGACTCCCCCCCCCCCCCCCCCCACACACACACACAGTGCATGCATAGAAAAGTAACCAAATAGGACCACAAAAAAAGCAGTTCTAACGTTTGGTCGCTTAGCTATGTGGATGACTGCACTAAATATCAGCCAGCATCCATATAACTTCTGAGTAGCAGCCAACATTGTTGAATGCATTCACTCCACCCCCCCCCCCCCCACCTGATCAGAATACACCTTCTGAATACCCCCCTTGACAATTCTGACTCCCTTCCCTGAGATCAGCTGCCCCTGAGTGACACCCCCATCCCAAGATCACTCCCCCACCCGGGTCTTAGCTACATCCCTCATCCCTGATGGTTAGTGGGTGTATCCTGGGCAAGAATGACTACCACTCATGCATGCCCTTAGCAGCTCCATGTGCTAAATTGGCTGCCATAAGTTCTAATGATTATAGGTCCTGGAGGAATTGCAGTTTTGGGAGGAGCGGGGTCAATCTCAGAGAGGGGCTGATCTCAGGCAGGGGCTCAGGAGGAGATCAGAATCGGTGTTGGGGGGGGTTGATCACAGTGGGGGTGAGAGGGAGGGGAGCGCATCCAACAACATCAGCAGCTACCCAGAAGCTATGCGGATGCTGGTTGATATTCAGTGCCAACACCTGCACATCTATGCAATCAAAGTTAGGAATGCTTTTTAAATGGTCCTATTTGATCACTTAGCTAGGCACTGGCACCCGCATAGCTGCCAACTCTCCCCCATCTCCATCTTCAGATGCCCCTCTATGGCCCACACTGTAAATGGCCAATTATTTCTGCCCGGTTAAATGCCACTGAATATCGGTGGCCATGAATTAAATGGGCAGGAACATCGACTGCCCACTTAAATTGCTTTGAATATCGTTTTGAATGTCCAATAAATTTAATTGGGTAAGGTGGAGAAGTCATATCAGACTCACTCTGCAACACCACCTTTATTTATAAAATAATTAAAAATATTATTTGTGGGGGTTTTCAAGACTTTCCACAGACACAAATTGGTGGAACCTCTCTTGATAACTTCTCTGGTTACCCTTGTTAACAATTATAAGCCTATATTTACATATATACACAGCAGTGAGGTGGATCAACTGAACAATGCAAAGGGCTGCTCTGGGAACACCTTTTCTCTATGAAATCAGCCTAATTAATGCAGCTTCTAAAAAAACTCACCTTTTCACCCTTGGTGCCCTTCAATCCACGAAGACCATCAGCCCCCTAGAAAAGAAGAAAAACAGCAGAAACTTCAAGTGTTATAGAAGCCAGAAGAGAAATGGGCTTTATAAAACAATATATTTATCATGAATTCCAGATCCAATGTTTCAGTACACTATGAATCTAACTGTATAGATAGTTCACATTAAGTAGTTCATAAAATGACAGGTCCTGGCAAGATATTCCAGAGAAAACCTTAGTAAGGTGAGAATGGGCTTTCAAATTTCTTTACAGAAAGGATGGTGGATGTGTGGAATGGCATCTTGGTGGAGGTTCCGGAGACAAAGAGGGGAAGTTGTCAATGTGGCCTACCATGGGCTACCATTGAGCTGGGTTATTGTACCACAACCCGTGCTAATTTTAGAACAGATTCCATTTTAAACAATGAGACCAAGGGCCCTATTTACAAAGGCACACTAGAAGTTTTAGTGCACTCTAACCGTGTAGATGCCCATAATAGTCCTATGGGCATCTACACAGTTAGCACACGCTAAAACCACTAGTGCGCCTTTTAAACAAGGCCACTAGCTACTAATAAATGGGGTTAACAGCAAAATGACTCATCTTAATGGTAGCTCACACTGATAACTTCCCCCCAAAGACTGTATCTGATTTCAAGAAATCACAGGACAAGCATGTAGGATCTCTAAGGAGAGGAAGGGATAGCAGATGGTATGGATAGGCAGACTGGATAGGCCATATAGCTTTTAACTGCTGTCATTTTTTGTTTCTTTAATTCCGCAAACTGCATCTTCTTGTGGATTTAGATACTCTATACCTGGTGAGATCAGAACTCACCACCCTTCACTTGTGCATTCCTCTCTTTAGAGCAGCTCCCTGATGTCCTTTCCAATGCTAATTCAGTCCCTTTATAGGTTTTATAAAGGCTTTTTCACCCATATATATACCAATATTATTCAATGTCCTGATGGCTCCACTTGGCAAGAAACTGGAAAAAAATGGGTTTAAACCTATAAGGAAGGCTAAAGCAGCTAGGGCTCTTCAGCTTGGAGAAAAGGCAGCTGAGGGGAGATATGTTAGAGGTCTATAAAATAATGAGTGGAGTGGAACAGGTAAATGTGAAGCGTCTGTTTACACTTTCCAAAAATACTAGGACTAGGGGGCATGCGATGAAGATACAATGTAGTAAATTTAAAACGAATTGGAGAAAATATTTCTTCACTCAACGTGTAATTAAACTCTGGAATTCGCTGCCAGAGAATGTGGTAAAGGCGGTTTCCTTAGCGGAGTTTAAAAAAGGTTTGGACGGCTTCCTAAAGGAAAAGTCCATAGACCGTTATTAAATGGACTGGGGAAAATCCACTATTTCTGGGATAAGCAGTATGAAATGATTTGTACATTTTTGGGATCTTGCCAGGTATTTGTGACCTGGATTGGCCACTGTTGGAAACAGGATGCTGGGCTTGATGGACCTTTGGTCTTTCCCAGTATGGCAATACTTATGCACAATGTATGTACTTATGTAAGTTAAACTGAACTGAGATAAAACCAAACTCCTGGTTTTATCCAACCAGCATAACCTCACTATTTACCAAAACATCATAACAGATCAACAATCTTACACAATCAAAACACAAATAAAAACATTAGGAATCATTCTCAACAAGCATCTGACCCTTGAAGACCAAGTTGCTGCAATCATGTCAAAAAGCTTCAAAAAACTATGGAAACTGAGAAAAATCAGAGACTGTTTCCCCAGAAAGTAATTCCATTTTATAGTACATATGCTGATATTGTCTCAACTAGATAACTGTAATGCAACATATGTAGGTTGCAAAGAAAGCCTACTATGATCCTTGCAGATTGTCGAAAACACAGCAGCAAAATTGATATTCAAAAAGTCTAATATGATAGAGCAACCCCACTACTAATAATGCTACATTGGCTCCTGATCAAAACCAGACTATTTTTCAAAACCAGCACAATCATCTTCAAAATACTGTTTGGCATGTCACCAGGCTATATGCTAGACATGATGAAAATGCAAACGTAGGAACCAGAGGTTACCTACTACTTCACCTGCCATACTGCAAAAACATACTATACAAGTCCATCTACACGGCGGGATTTAGCTACTTGGGCTCAAAATGGTGGAACTCAATTCCCGTAGTCATAAGAAGCATCATGAACTACCTCCAGTTCAGAAAAGACCTAAAGATCTACCTCATCAGGAAATTCTATGTGTAAAATATGCGTTAATCATTCTGGAACAACAATACACAACACAACCTCTAACTGTAATGCATCTTTTCATTTGAACTAAGACATATCTTCTCAAGAAACCCAATGACTATTCCAAATGTACTAATAGCTATCTTGCCAACCACTGTAAAACACAGCATCATACAATCTTGTAAATGTAACTGAATCAATGTAATCACTAACAACTGTTAAATATAAACCACATTGAACCAAAACTCATTTTTGTATAATTATGGGATACAAGTATGAATGAATGAATAAATAAATATATGGGTGAAAAACGTATCCTCTACGTATAAGAATGCACATACTTTAATGTGCCTCACGGCTGTTCGGGGATGGAGTTTAAGTGGATCATGGGTGGAACTATGATTTTTTTTTACCGGTGTGAATTACCCAGACTATACACCGCCTTGATGTCACTGATGATTTGGTGGTATAACAAATGTACAAATAAATAAAAATGTACACCTGCATGTTGTGAAATACATGCAAACATTGCCAGCTGTGCACCTCAGCATGTGTAAACATGCATGAGTTCATTAGAGCTGCAATTTCAGTAGCTTTATAAAGATACAAAAAGTAGACTCAAAATAGGTGTCTATTTGCCCTCGTGACCAATGTTCTCTCTAATTTCTGATGGCCTATGTGCACATGAAAAACATTTTCCCCCGGATTCTATAAATGATGACTAAAGTTGCGGGCGCAAATCAGCAACAAGCCAATCAGCACCAATAATTGGCTGCTAATAACCAATTATTACTGTTAATTGGCTTTAATTAGGATTTACACACAGATTGTATTCTATAACAATCTACACATAAATCCTAACACACATAAATTTAGGGGGCATGGCTGGGGGCATTCTGGGGCATTCCAAAATTTTATGTGTATAAATACAGAATTCAGCTGAACCACGTCTAATTTAGGTGCTGGCATTTACACCTGCTTTTAGAAGGCGTAATTGTCGCACCTTAAGTTAAGCGCAGTTTATGCCCTAAGCTCTATTCTATAAAGGACCTATACCATTTATAGAATAGCTAGAGTATAAAACTTTTGGCACCAATTTTTAGGCACCACTTATAGAATTTACCCCTTTGAGCACAAGTTTCCAGCCTTGACTCGATGTATGCGGTATAGCCTACATGCACAACAAAGAAAGCCAGCAAAACATTTGTGTGCCCAGTTGCTAGGCATGTGTACTCTCTATCTGACCCGTGTGCACGTGTACATATCACAGCTTAGAGGGAACACTGCTCCCAACTTAGGTGACCGGTTTTAAAATTATCCTCCACATTTCCTCATGCATTCAAAAACCCTGTAAACAGAATACAAAGCCCAAATTCCTCAACCATGGAAAAAAACAAGTTAGAGGGAAAATCACAACGCTACACCTTTCTTTGAATTGATTGTTAATGCTGAATGAAAGAGGGAGGGCTAGGTTCAGATTATACAGGCTGCGCCTATTAGTTTCCTTCCCCTCACCCACCATCCTTTCAAATCACCCCTACAAAATCATTTTATTGTGTATAGTACAAAACTCCTGATTTCACCACATCATCTAACCCAGTCAGTTGCAACCTATTTCAAAGACTTTAATAGATCTCACTTCCCCTGGAAAGCAAATAAATAAATAAATAACGACCATACTGAGAGCACTTTCCCTGCATTCCCATTCCTCTCTGCTATGCAGCATACTTCAATTTGCTTAATGGTACTTTATAAGCAGGTCTTTCAAAGTGCATATCTTATTCTAAGGTTTTGCTAATGTAGATGAGCTCTGTGCAGGCAGGCAGCCTTAAAGCTAATGTGCTAACTGTACCACTGTGGTTCACTTTGCAATATTTCAAGTAAACATACTTGCACCGTACAGACATTATGGCTGGGGAGGGCACTGGTCATCTACTACAGCATCATTTGGTCTTGTATGTCAGCCCAATACTATCTCAAAAGAAAAACAGCACCATAGTGAAGTATAGCTCTAGTCAGAGAGGTGCACATGGGGCTGGCCTTAAGGTTCAGTGGTAGTGCTTTGCACTGCCATGCAGAAGGTCCCTGACTGAACCCCCAGGTTGGGTCTTCTATTCCTCACAGTGGTTGGAATCAGGAATGCTGCAGAGCCAGCATTCACATCCCTTGGAAGAGAAGGTGAGGAAGTACTAGTCACTGTTTCATAGTGATACCTAGTGGCCAGACTGAGCATTTACAATTGCAAGATTCTGGAAGGCACCCTGATGTAAGGCCCATGGGCCAGGACTGTCACTCCAATGACCAAGCTAGGTACGTTGCAGGGAGAAGAGGTTAATCCCTGGGTAGCTGAAAATGAAGGATCAGGACACCAAATCAAAGCCCTGATTCCAACTGTTACAGAAATAAAACAAAAGAATGTGTAGGTGGGAAACTCATCAGTTTCAGTAGACTGCTGGAGGAAAATATTAGAAGCCATTTATCAGGTGAATAGCAATTTATGTGTGTAAATTATCTGAAAACTGCCCTCCTTCAGCGCAGCTAGACCTGCACCGTTGTTCCACACTGCTCACGTTCTTAGCTACATTCAGACATTTCCCCTGTCTGACAGGTAAGATCAGGCAATGAAAGTATGTGTGTGGATTTACACCTGTTATTTTCCATGCAAAAAGTGCTCTCTTAAAAAACAGATGCAGACGTCTGTAAGTACTACTACTACTTAACATTTCTAGAGCGCTACTAGGGTTACGCAGCGCTGTACAAATTAACAATTAAGCACTTTGTAACTGTGGCATGGCTCATGCGCTTTCCCTTTGAAAGTCGGGGCTAAGTCCACATGAAAAAGTACCTACAAACGTTGCCTCAGAATTAATTGCTGGAACACTGTTCTTGTGTCACAGAAAATTGTATGGGTTTTTTTTTCACTTTTATCCCTGTAGCAATATTTATGCAAAGCACTGGGTACACTGGGTCTGCAACTCTTCTGTCTTTTCTTGACAACTATGATCCAGTGACTAGCAGTTGTTCCAACCTCATCGTTTTATTTGGACGTTGCTTTTATGACAATATTGCTGGATCATTGATTCCCTCTGGGGTTCAATTAATTTGAACTCTGAAATTGTTGATTTGGATCCAAGCATTTCAAATTGTTTCACAAATATACTTTTGGGAACTGAGGATTTTATCATTTTGAATGAAAAGATGGTAACACCGTAATGGGGTAGACCTTTCTAATTAGCTCCATTATTTTAATAAGGTACTGTATTTCTTTGAAGTTTCAGTACTGTGTCATGTAGAATTTGAGCATCTTGTGATACTAGGCTAAATAAAAGGTTTCACAGCCTAGATTCCACATTACTTGGTGAAAATAAATCTCCATCTTCAGAATTTTAAAAAGTGAGAAGCCAGGTTGCCCACAAAGTTTCCCTGCACTCACACAGGTTGATTTGCATAACAGTCTAGTCATGTTTTATTCTGCTTTTGTTCTCAGCCACAGGATAATACAAGAAACAAGCCCCTGGGAGCATATGCAGTAATTCATCTTATGCCACGATTGTGCTAATTATTTTCCTATTAGCACCTACTTTTACTTTTTGAATTATGACAAAGCAAACAAATACCATATATAAGTTTAGTAACTGAAGAATTTGAGAGGGCTGTCTAAAGATTACTGAGGAGCGTTGTAAGCCCTTATGAACAATTGTTGTTCAGGTTTACCATCTATTTGAGTAGGGTGCTATACCTAATTTCTTGATGGATGCCTATATATTTTAACTTTAGATACCTTTCCAGCTTAGTACGGTGCCTGGTTCAACTTTATTGCAAGGTAGCTGACTGTTTGTCTGGACCTGCTGCATAACCCACAGAATCAAACAAATCCCAGAAGGATGAACAGAGTTACTATAACACATCTTACCTTCACCCCCCGAGGTCCTGGATATCCGATTGGACCTTGTGGACCAGGTGGACCCTGTTAACAAATAGTAAATAAAAAGTATTAAGACAGTAGGTGCTTTCCTAAATGGGCTGAACTTGACAAAAGAAGCCATCGGAGAGGAAGCCATTCCCTGAGCTACACCATCTTCTACAAGGTTCTGTCAGGAAGGCATCAGTGAACCTTAATGAAACCTGTGTGGCTGTAATAAGTTGCCTACAGGGTAAATACAATGTCCCTGCACTGTTAATTACTACTCATGGTACTGTTTTGTAATTCTTTCTGTTCATACACTCAACTTATGCAGCTTATTTATATCTGTTCATACACTCAATTTATGCAGCTTATTTATATCTAGACCCCAAAGGGGTGAGGGCCAGTTTTGCACCTCAGAGCTCAGCAGTTGTGACACAAAATGGAAAAAATCACATGCTTGGAAACCAGACCTCTGAGATCCCCAAAGCCCATCTTACAATACTTTAGCAGGAAAGCTGAGCTCTGAATATGACCAGCTCCCAGAATACTGAATAGCTCTCATGAGCTGGAAAACGACTGCCAGTATGGGGTATGGCTGACCCTTGTCTTTAATATTCTACAGACATGGAATCTGCTCAGTAGATGGAAGACTGGCTGTAATCAGGGCTCCAGCCATTACTTCCCTGTACTACACAGTACTGCTTCAATGCTATGGGTGAATTCCAATCAAAGCTGACATTACACTAATGAAGCTCTATTGACAAATGTAAAGGCTTTGCAACCAACAAGAACACTGAAAGAATACAGATAACAGATCACCCAGATGAAAAGACAGTTGCACGGTGAAAGGAATCTCACTCTTAAAGGAGCCATGTCAACCCAGTCATACCTTACACTATTGTTTCCACAGTAGTTGCATTTTGCATACTTCTACACAAATTGCATGTTTATAATGTACTAAATGTACAGTAACTCCATGCAAAAACTAACTGGGCAATTTTATGTTTAGTTCAAAATTTGAAATACCGCTCCAGTTGTTCATAAACAAATGTAAGCAGTATACATAGCAAAAATAAAAACAATGAACAAAAACTGAAAACAAAAACATATCAAGAAAAAATAAACGAACACCGTTTGTGGCAGCGAATGTCCAATCCAGTCAGCACAGAATAAATAAATCAAAACAAGCTGTAGGTACTTTTCAGAAAAAGCTTTTGAAAATTAGTAAGCTTGTATCTCCTTCTTAAGGGTCCCTTTTACCAAGCTGCGGCAAAAGGGGACCTACGCTGGCATTGGCACATGTTTATCACGCACACCAAGGCCCCCGTTTACCGCAGCGGGTAAAAGGGAACTCTCTCTTTCCTGTAGGAAATGGCCATGTGGCAAGTAAAGCACTTGCCGGGCAGCCTTTTCGGGAGAAATCCTTACAGCCACCCATTGAGGTGGTGGTAAGAGCTCCCACGCAAACCCAGCACTACAAAAATTTTATATTTTGTAGAGTCAGATATAACTTTTTGTTCAAATGAAGTGTCTAGCTAGATGTAGCCAGTTTGTGTTGAAAGACAGAGGCTTATTCAGCTGCCTTCCAAAGTTACTAAGGTGCACTAGACAGCTGTGGCTGTCCCAACAGTAACCCTACCACCAAGACCCTGAAGCAGCAGCGCAAAATGCAGGCCAATGTCGGCTTGGGGCAAGAGGGTGAAGACAGCACGGCACGCAGTGCGACTGATGGAAGATAGTACCAACTTCTAAGATGAGTGTCTGTACTTGCACTAAGCGTGCACACGCAGAAAAAAATATAATAAATGAAAAATATATAAAAAATTAAATAGGGACATACAGAATAACAAGAGCAGTAGGAAGCTGACCACAAATTGAAGGTTTTTTTGGCCGATGATGAAGGGAAGATCTTATTGATCTGGTTAGCTCCAGTAGATCTTGTGTATCTAAGAGCTCTTTGAGGCCTTTTTTTCCTTCCTGCTGTGTGCTGCTTGATTTATATTCAGTAAGAGCAGCATAGTTTGTGCATAACCTGATTCAGTCATTTTCAGCAAGTGGAAATTACTGATTTACTGTTTTCTAGCGAGTTTTTCTTTTCCACACCCCACTGGTTTTGGTTTTATTGCACTAGAAAGTGGCCAGCGCCATAATTAGAATGTGAGTTTGCAGTGCGCTTTGGACACTTTCTAGCATGGCTGAAAAATGGCCACAGTCGGCTTTTATTTTTTTATGGCCATGTGCTAATTTCCCCATTAGTGCATGTCCATTACCACTGGCAGCCCTTACCACCACCTACTAAGGAGGCGGTAAGAGCTTCCATGTACCCTGCGCTAATCAGGTAATGTGCGATGTGTGCTGCTACCAAAATTACTGCGGGATGCCTCAGCGCACCCCATGGTAGTACGATTTTACCATATGGTAGGCTTGCGGCGCCTTAGTAAAAGGGCCTCTTAATGAGGTAACCCTTCTTTAAGACTGACCCATGAATCACCCAGAAGATAAATAGCAAGACTAACCAGCCAGGATTTCTGTGGGTGCTATGAATCCTGTCTGATTAAATGTTGTAGCTCCTGTTCTCTCTCTATGGGATAATTAGGTGTGCATTAATCTTATAATATTATATGCTGATGATAATATAGTAACCCCACCCATCTCTCTATATTCAATGTCATCTTATTCTATCAATCTAAACTCCTGCACAAGTAATGGCAGGCTGCTAGATTCACGGGGGTGATAATTATGCTAAGGAGATCATTTTAGCTTTTGTCTGTGTTTATATATGACTACCTATTTTCTTTAGTAAGTTTTGGTGTATTGCACCCTGCTCTAAGGTTGATTAGCCATCCACTATATTGTGTGGTCTCCCTATTCACCGATGAATAAATATATCTATATATTGCAAAATGTTAGCATGAATAGAATTTGACCCCATGGGATAGCTCACTAGAGGATCACATCACTTGCTTTTGATAGGTTGTAGCTGTTTGGCTAGGCGTTTGGCAGGATGGATCTGCAACACCTGAATCCCCTCAGGTAAGTTTATCTAGGTGCTCATAATATATGCTTTCATCTATTTTCTCTTTCTTTCCTGTCAGTTTGGACGGAGTTCCTTTCCTTTGTGTTTTAGGGGTAAACCCTCTGGCATATTGTAAGGAAAGGAGGTAAACTCTCAATAAACATATACATAAACTCATGTATGATATCAATAGGTTGCATATGCATGTTAAGTTATGTAAATTGTACCCCACCCAATGTTGTAGATGGTGCAGGATAAAATAAAATCTTTTAAAATAAAAAATGAAATACACAATAGAGTATTACATGTACATCATTTACAGAGCACATCAAGGCAGCTGTTATTATGAGGCCAGCTGGTTGCAGATGGGTTTCCCTGCATTTTGAGATATCATTAAGGAGTTATTTGACACAATCTGGTATTGCATTAGGAGAGAAGAATAATTTTATGTCTCAAGGTGAACAAGAGAAAATGAAGAAAGCTCTGGGGGTGGGGGGGGGGGGGGGTGGAATTGTTTGAAGAGTGGAATGAACAATGAGAGGAGATTGATCCAGATGGTCAACTGTCTGCTGACAGATGATATCCTTTAAATTGAGTTCTGCATTTCAGTAGTAGAGCACTGCTTGCCCTCATCCTCTGGCCAAATATCCTGGGAGTCATTTTTAGACTTTTCCTTCTCCCATTCACTCAGTCAAAGGTACTGGAAAAGAGGGCATCTACCCAGGAGAATTCTCATATCATCTTATCTTGAAAGAGGGAAGCAAGAGTTCCTCTCATGTGTAAGTTAGCAATGATGGCCACTGGGATGTATGGGGCAGAATGTCTAACTCCATTCCAACAGAGAGCTGCTTCTCATTTCTCAGCTCCTGACCGAAAGCTTTCAGTCCTGACAAAACAAAATGGCCACATCTCCCAGAATTCTATGGGATGGATGTTGGAGAAACAGGACTGGCTGAGTGTGTCTCATGTACTGAAGGTGCTAAGAGGCATGTTCTGCACTATCGGTTACTAGGCAACAGAAGTCAAAGGTAATAACAGAGCAAAGAGGAAACAAATGGCATTCCACTGATGCCGATTCCCACTAGAATTATAATTTGTGATATCTGACATCAAAGATGTTTCCCACTGCTGGCATACAATCTGGGAGTATCCATTACTAGCAGACCTTTAGTCCTGGAGGCTGAATTCCCTTCCAATGAACTCCTATAATAACCAAGCATTCCTGTCCCTGACAAAACACAAAAGATGTGGACACATACCAGAGTGCCTTTCTCTCCAGAAGGACCTTCTTTGCCAGGATGACCCTGTCAACAAAACAAAAGATGACAGGTTACCATTGCCCCATGATAGACATCACCATTCAGAATGCCAGTGCATTGGTGACACAGAGCAGTTGTCAGAGTACCTCCAAGTAGGCCTTGGCACAATCTTTTCATCAAATATCAAAGCAGGGCCTCAGCAGTAAATGAAGCATATAGGTGGTACTTTTATAACATAATTTTCATGTATCTGTAGCCACCTATAAAATACTGGCCAGCATAAAAGTATGTGCCATGATGTGACGGTGCGTATTTTGCTGGTAGGAATGTATAGGGGCAGGGTTTGGTCAAAGCATGGATGGAGTTTGCAAGTACCCATGTAGATTATAAAATGCATTATCTATGTGCAAGCTAGAATAATCTAGGTGCAAATATTTACATCAGCTTGAGAGTTAAATGTCTGTGCCTGCAAGGTAGGCATGATTTTTGCTACTATTTCATAAAGACACATAGATGCCTATGGTGCTTATTTTCGAAGCATATGGACATCTCAAAAGGTCAAAATGGATGTTCATGTGCTTGAAATGTCCAAGTACTGATTTTTTTTAAAGACAGAAAAGGGATGTCCAACACTACAGTGAATCCAAATAGAAAGAGGGCGTGTTGTGGGCATGTTTTGTGCAGGATCAGGAAAGGCCTGAAATCTGGATGTCCAAGAGCAAATACCAAAGGGGAAGAAATGTCCATGTCTAAAAAAAAATCCCTATTTAGACCTGTTTCGGGCACATCCAGGGTACAAAACGGTGCCCTGATTGTGCAGCTGTCCATTGGAGGGATTAAGGCAGCGGTTCCCAAACTGTGTGCTGCAGCACCCTGGAGCAACAAAGCAAACCCACAGGGGTACTGTGGCACATATTCCCCACTTCTCTCCTGTCACAACCCAAGCCACTGCTGATGCTTCTCTACATCAGCAGCAGTGGCAAAACAACCTGCAACCACTGCAAGGCCAGACTATCCATATGCGTGGCTGATGGTCCTGCCCCCTTGAATGTCATTTCCTGTTCTGGGGCACAGCTGGCAGCCACATGAATGAAGAGTCCTGCCTTGTGGTGGCTGTAGCTTGCTTTGTCACTGCTGCTGGTCTAGAGAAGCAGCAGCAGTGGGGGTGCATATGTGTATGAAGGAAGGTACATAAGTACATAAGCACTGCCACGCTGGGAAAAGACCAAAGGTCCATCAAGCCCAGCACTCTGTCTCCGACAGTGGCCAATCCAGGCCCCCAAGAACCTGGCAAAAACCCAAAATTTAATAACGATCAATGGACTTTTCCTTCAGGAAGGTAGAAGAAGCAGATGCTGAATTGGGAGGAGAAACAGAGGGGGGCAGACTGAATAGAAGGGAGGGGAAATAAGGGGGGCAGAGGCTGGATGGGAGGGGAAAGATAAAAGGAGGGCATGCATGGGAATGCAGGCATCTGTGGCTGCTCGCTGTGCAGGCAGCATGGAGCTTGGGCCTCAGGCAGTGGACTTCTTCAGCGGTGGAGCCTGGGCATCCCCACCAGCAAATGTAGGACTCAATGCAATGGGGGGGGGGGGGGACCTGAGAGAAATTGTGTAGCCTAGGGGCGCCATGACTCTAGGCTACACAAGCTTGGGAACCATGGATTAAGGAATGACACCTCCTTAATCCCCCAGTGTTTGTTGTCCCCCTTCTTCTCCCCTAAAAGTGAACCCAAAAGGGAATACCAGGTGCTATGACAGCTTCCGGTATTATAGGCATTCTTGACAAACAAGTCTGAGTAACCTAGTGGTTAGTGCAGTGGACTATAAACCAAGTGATCTGGGTTCACATTCCACGTCAGCTCTTTTTTTTTTTTTTTTTTTTGTAATTGTGAGCCCTCCAGAAATAGAAAATTATCTACTGTACCTAAATTTATCAGCCTCCTGCAAGCCTAAAGCCTATAGAAATGATGTACATTCAAGTACAGTAGGCATGTTGCTATTCCTGGAGGGCTCACAATTACAAAATAAAAGATTTAAAGTGGGATTTGAACCTGAGTCCCCTGGTTCACAGTCAACTGCACTAACCACTAGGCTGCCCCTCTAGTCTGTGTGGCCATTTTCAAAGAACACTGCCATTTAAACATACACGTCCCTTGTTTTCCCTTGTTCATAATTTGGACCTCCTAGGTTGTAAAATGGCTGTTCATGCTAGATGATTCCAACATATGGACATCCATCCCACATACGTTTGAACAGGAAATCTTGACATATTTCCTGTTTGAAAATACAGGTGAGACGTCCATTTGGAATGTCCTGACTTGGATGTCACTATTCTGACTTGTACATTCTTTCAAAAATGCCCCTCCATGTGTCTTTTCAAAACAGCATTTCAGTAGGTACCCTGTTATAAAATAAGCCTTATACTGAATGCACCTTGGTATCAGTGTCTTCCACATAGTGCAATGCATCATTCTGACAAGCTTACCTCAGCAACCCGCTTATTCTTATGCAAAAAGCATTCACCATCAAAAGAAACACTTAGTTCCGTTCTGTTCTTAGTTCTGTTCATAACTGTACAGTCTGCACACTTGATTAGTGTCCCCTTTAGCATTTGATCTCTTTTGGGAAGGAGAAGGTATGGAAGGGCCAAATGACTTACCGGAGGACCATCTGCACCTGGCATTCCAGCAAGACCCGGTTTACCCAACGGTCCCTAAAATAATGAGAGTAATCAGCCACTTAAAAACACATGATCCCAAAACATCTTCATATGTCATCAATAGGGCAGGAAACCTCTTCATTGCTTCTAGATTTTGCTTTATATTAATTATAATGGCTACTGCTATAAACTCTGTATCTAGTCTAGCAGAAAAATACAGTATGATGTGATGGATCCAACAACATCATTACACTAGACAATCCATTAAATTGTGAGCAATGAACCATGTTTGAAACCAAAGTACAATCAACAGTGTTACTGTTCTATAATCCTGAATGCCACAGATAATACAGATGTGTGACATTGTGCTATATAAAGATAAAAGCAATATTCTGTAACTTAAATTAATGGAATTAAGACAAAGCCCTAAGAAGATTTAAGGTCATAGCTGGTAGTTTGGAACATTTGAGAAGTATTAACCTACTTTATCTCCAGGTAGACCAATTGCTCCTTGTGGACCTGGAAGACCCTAGACAAAAAGAAAAGAGATTAAAGTTTAGGGGGGGGGGGGGAATGGAACCCTTCAGAATATCTGGGAGATAAAGACAGAAAACTGAAAAAAAAAAACCCAAATTCTGGCCTTCTTGGATATTGCTGGTGTGTTTCCAATTCTGCTGGATATACTGTCTTGAATAGAGGGGGTGGTGGACTAAAAGCTTTCCGTGGCTCCCCAAAGTACATTAAAAATCTTGATATCCTGTAAGTGGCTTTTTACAGTTGGCTTGCACAGTCTGCGCAAGGAGAAAGGCAAGGTGCCTCAATGAATGGATTGGTATGGGTACCTACCATTGCTCAGTGGTACAACTAATGCTAGAAACCCACCTCAAAATTGATAAATTTAAACTTCAAGACCACTGAAAAAAAAGCTTTTCACCTGCTTTTTGAACCTCAATATGTTGCTCCCTGTTCACTATAAAGTGGAGTGGAGGAGTGGCCTAGTGGTTAGGGTGGTGGACTTTGGTCCTGGGGAACTGAGTTCGATTCCCACTTCAGGCACAGGCAGCTCCTTGTGACTCTGGGCAAGTCACTTAACCCTCCATTGCCCCATGTAAGCTGCATTGAGCCTGCCATGAGTGGGAAAGCACGGGGTACAAATGTAACAAAAAAAAAAGTGTGGCAGATGTGTGCCCTGAGCCAGGGACAAAAAGCTAGTGAAACATGCAGATATTTGAATAACCCAGAGCCAATGTTAGTCTCTGTAGTGTCAGGAATCAGGCATGCAGCATAAATGTAAGCTAGGCAATGGGAGATGTGGCTAGCTTAACCTATGGACTAGGTGAGGCACCGGCTCAGGGTGCCATTGATAAAGGGTGCCAAAATCCCAGTCTGGTCTATCTTCAAACTCCTAGAAGGATAGATGCCAGACTGAGTTTTGGCACACTTTATCACCAGGACCCCAAGCCAGTGCCTCACTTGGTCCAGCAGGAGGGGACTGAAAGCAAAAGTTGGCTTGGGGTGCCACAGTCCCTTGAGCTCAGCCCTTATAGGAAACATGGCATTTCAAAGGAACAAATGCTGTGACTGTTGCCATTTTAGGTTTATAACATCAGGGAAGAAAAACCTCATGTGAGTTGCTCTAATTTCAGTTTTTCTAGATGGCATAAGAAAAAGATATTTATTAAACTGTCTTAATGTTTTGTAATTACCCATGGTAGCTGCAAAACCTCTGTGGTAATTGTTGAGGGCGTTCCTGGAACTTGGGAGAAAGCAGCTGTGCTGCGAATGTGAGGCAACGGTCACAGCCATGTACTTACATCATGGCTACTAAAGCAGAGCACGATTAACAGTACCACTAGAAGTGTAGTTAACTGTCCCACACTTTAACTGCAAGATACACTCCCTGCTCCCTAAAATGGCTTTCCACTTTAGGTATTTAACATGACAATACCCACTGTTAAAATGGCACAGACCTAGTAGACTGGGTAGATGAAGTCAAAAACATCAAATCTGGCATATAAGTGGGCACTAAACCACTTTAAAGACTATACATTACAGTTTAAAAACAACTCAGGCATAGCATTAAATCCAGTATATGTGCATTAAAATGAGTTTTACATAATCCCAGCAATTTCCATAAATCATTTTGGCAGCAGTGTTCTGCAAAACCTTTAGATGAGACTCTTGTCTTTTTGATAAGCCTAAATATACTAGACTGGAATAATTCAGTTTTGCTACAATGATGGCTTGCACAACACATTAAAATCCTTCTCGAGAAGTAAGATCTGCTGCAACATGCAAAGGTGACCAAAAACATTTTTGACTAGAGTTGCAAGGAGCCTCTGATGTTATTGAATCAGTAGCAATGCCTAGAAGAGTGATTTCCAAACTTGTCCTGAGGGAACCCCAGCCTCTCAGGTTTTCAGGATATCCACAATGAATATTCATGAAATCAATTTGCATTCAGTGCCTCCTTGGTATGCAAATCTATCTCATGCATACTCTTTGTGGGTATCCTGAAAACCTGACTGGCTGGGGTTCCCCCAGAGCAGGTTTGGGAACCCCTGGCCTAGAACTTTCAATGTAGATGAAAAGGAAATTTGGGTCCCGATATTTAAAAAGATTTAAACAGCCAGGAGATGCTCCTGGGTGTTTAAATTGCCTGTCCAAGGCTAACTGCGCATATTCAACTGCAAAATGCTGATTGCCACCAGCTGAATATTGGACCTTTGGACCTCAGAAATCATCAGCCCCACAGTAGGATGTGACTTATCTACCTTTGCAAGCCAGAGCAGATTAATTTTACTGGGATTACATTTCAAGTTCTGTAACGAAATCCATATCTCCACTAAGAGAGAATAACCATTCCAACCAGAATAAGACAGAGCCACAGTTACATGAAAAGGAAATTAATAATAAAATATTGTCTGTATATGAATAATACATAATGCTTAACCCAGTTAATTCAGTATATCAATTTGTTATGGAAACATTACACAGTATTAAGGACCCCTGAGGTACCCCACAATCCAAATGCAAGGATTCTTTGCTAGCCAAATATAAATCTAAACACAAAACCCTGGTAAAAACTGAGAGAAAATATGTTTCAATTTGATTTCATCTCTATGTTGCTACTAATTTCCACTACATCCTGGACTGAATGCTGGCAAAAAAATTATTATTATGTTCTGTACATTCAGTTAATGAACAGTGACACCTTGTGGATTTTGTAATCACTAGCATTATCTTTTCATCTGATGCATTTGTTGATGGGTATTACTCTGTATTGATATAAAGAGAGTTCCAGGAGCTGCTGAACTACAAGCACTGGGTGACGGTAAGTGCTCCCCCCGATATGGCCATTCAACCATTTCTTTTTTTTTTTTGGCCTTTTTACAGGCTGCGGTAAAAAGGGCCTTGGTGCATGGTAAAATCAACCACTACCACTAGTGCAGGGCCCCTTTTATCAGAGCTTGGTAAAAGGGCTCCTAAGAGAAGCATTGAAAATTGTGAACTCAATTTGACTTTGCTGATTTGCATTCCCTAAATAAAAATAGATGAATTGCTACAGCTCTTTCTCACACTTCAACTAGCACCTTCCCTTCACATTCACAGGACTTTCATAATCCTCTGATGTCCATTTTAATCAAACTTATATTTCACATAATATGCTTAGCTGAATAAGGTGAAAGACTCAGCGAAGAAATTAATCCTTGCAATTGAAACATTTAATGTCCCATCTGAACCGAACACTGGCTGAAGTCCAATGCAAGAATGGGAAAACCCATAAGTCATAAAAGGCAAAAAAAAAAAAAAAAGTATCTTGTCATACAATCATCAATAACCTCTAAAAGTACATTTAAATAAAATCTAATCTAAGGCACTAAACTAGTGCTTTACCTGGGCACCTGGATTTCCCTGCTGTCCTGGTGGGCCTGGCTCACCCTGAGGACCCTGTTAGAAAGCAAAGTGTTGTAATTACAGTAGAAAGAAACTGTATAATCATTAACAGTAAATATAAAACATATTTATTTCATCTTTAACATGATGTCTGATAACTCATTTCCAAAGGCTATTCTATAAAATGACTCTTTTGATAGGGCCTGTGTAGAGAGTTTTAAGGCAGACATGGCCTTCAATCTCCATGCATCTGGATACAAAACACTCAATTTTCTGCATTTCATCCTGCAAAATACACTTTCAGGTCATAGTAGTGGGATTGTCCTTTCAAAAGAAGGGCTGCTTCAGCTCCCCATTGGAGGTTCATTGTATCTACAGAGGGATGGAGCTCAGTCTAGAGGGTTCAGAAGACCAACACCAGGTTCTGTCACATCATGACCAAAAGCAGTGCAATGGGAAAGCAAGTCAGCAATTTGTTACTGGAAATGCCTTATTGAGGTTCTATAAATGTATTCAATACAGCTATATGCAGGGATTTGGAAGGTTTGGGAAGGGGGTTGAGGGGGGGGGGGGGGGGAGAAAGTACAAAAAATTGCTCCTTTTTGCTAAAAAGGTAAAACAAGCTAATTTGACAGAAAAGCCAAATACCAACTGAGAAGGCAGCTGACTTGCCTCCATTACAACTGTCCTCCTGGAATAACAGTAAAATGTGATGGTGGACCAGCATGGGCAGTGCCTTAAAAGTTCATGTCTTCCTCTCTTTGGATGGGCAGAGGCTGGGGATTCTGCAGAGGCATTGTTCATAGCTCCTGCAATGCCAACACTTAGTGGTGTGGATGAGCAGCGCAGTTATTAGAGCAGTGGGCTGTGAACTTAAAAAGCCAGAATTCAAATCCCATTGATGCTCCTTGTGACTTTGGGCAAGTCAATTTTCCCTCCACTGCCTCGGGTACAAACTAAGGGTCCCTTTTACCAAGCTGCAGCAAAAGAAGGCCTGCGCTGGCATCAGCGCATGTTATTGATGTGCACTGAGGCCCCCTTTTACCACAGCCAGGTAAAAGGTAGGTCTTTCTTTTTTTTAGCTGTCAAAAAGCAGCAAGGCAGGTGATCCGCCAAATCCAATATGGAAGATAAAACAACAAGGCAGACCTTGTAAAAAAACACAGTTTTCATTAATAGATTAAAAGCTCCCAGAAATTTAACATAAAATGCCTGACATGGCCATGTTTCGCCAGAATAAAATGGCTGCATCAGGGGCAGTGGGTCACCAGCTGATATAAAATTCCAAAAATAGCCTGGCTGGTGTAACTGTTAAAACATAGCAAGCTAGATTCTGGGATCAGTCTCTCATCAAAATGCACTTGCCATGTAGCAATATTTTTTTTGGGGGGGACCCTTATCGTTACCCATTGAGGTGACGGTAAGGGTTCCCACACTAACCTGGCGGTAACCGGACAGCACACAGAACTGCCTGATTACCGCTGGGTGCACACCAGTACTACAAAAAATAAATATATTTTTGTAGCGCCGGATATAATGGCATGCTGGGGTGGGAACTACCGCCGGGTTGCTGTGGTAGGCCAGCGGTAGCTTCTTTTTAGCAAGCAGTAAGCCCGCATTGGCCTTACCACTGCTTTGTAAAAATGGCCCTTAGATTGTAAGCCTTCTGGGGACAGGAAAATATCTACTGCACCTTGCTTTGAGCTGTTACTGAAAAGGCAGGAGGTAAATCCAAATAAATAAAAAGTGGCTAGATATAGGGACCATGTTTGCAGAGTTCTGGAATTAGCTCTTGGGTATGAAGGCTCTTGCTACCATGACTAGGCCAATGCAATTCAGAAGGAGGAAATATTCTTTTCACTCAATGAATAGTTAAGCTGTGGAATTCATTGCCAGAGGATGTGGTAATAGTGGTTAGCATATCTGGGTTTTAAAAAGGTTTGAACAAGTTCCTGGAGGAAAAGTCCACAGTCTGCTATTGAGATGGACATGGGGGAATCTTGCTACTATTTGGGTTTCTGCCAGGTACTTGTGACCTGGATTGGCCACTATTGGAAGCAGGATACTGGTCTAGATGGACCATTGGTCTGACCCAGTATGGCTGTTCTTATGAGATATAATACATGGAGATGAAGGGCAGGGAGAGATAGAGTAGTATTTTCCTGTAAACACTTACCACATTACCCTTGGGACCAACTGGACCATCCATACCAGACACACCCTGGAGAAGAAGCAGACAATTCAAACTATTAAACCACATTTTAATAAATTTCAGGGATTAGCTGGGGGAAAACTTGAATGTATATAGCAAAATTTATCACACACACAGAGGCGCTTTGGATGTTGGGCCGCTACAAGCAAGAAATCAAATACAAGCAATAACCTAGAAGACTTGTTTGGTTAAAACCTTCATTCCCAACCACGGCATTATCATTTCCTTTTCCTGATCGATGACTGAAAGAATGAACAGGCCAGAGAGAAGATTTAAACAGCTTTGCTTTCTGCATTCCCAATGACAGCCCTACATATTGTGCAGAAAGTGCCTACTGGGTAAAACAGCAAGACTAAGCAAACGTCTTCGAAACATCAACTTGATTGCATTTAGTTTTATTGTTTCCTGTCTGGATCATATTCTTGCTCTTCTTGCCTAGTCTAATATATGTTATTTGGGGTCAATATTTATACCCAGCAGTGGATCTACAGAGACTGGTTATTCTGATCTGCATGGTTTTATCTCTGATTTAAATAATAACCTTGCCCTAGGTCTCCCTCCAGCTGTATGTCTTATTGCACTCACCTGGTGCCTTCACAGGAGCATGTTAAAGACCACTATAGCAATGCCTCATTTACTTAGACTCTTAAGGTCAATATTTCAAAGAATTCAGTCACCTAATTGAGGGACCCTTTTACTAAACCGCGTAGGCATCACCGTGTGTCAATTCGGAGTTACCGCCCGGCTACCGCATGGCCCATGCAGTAATTTCATTTTTGACATGCGTCCGCTACGTGCACCAGAAAATATATTTTATTTTCTGTCACGCAGTGAAATTCAGGTGATAACTCCAACGTGACGTGTGTAGGCAATTACCACATGGTTAACGCGAGAGACCTTACCGCTAAGTAGAAAGGTCTCAGACCCAAAGTGGACGCACGCCAGTTTTTATTTTGCCGCACATCCATTTTTTTTCAAAAATTTTAAAAAGGTCTTTTTTACAGGTGCGCTGAAAAATGGATCTGCGCGCGTCCATAACACGCACCTACACTAACGCAGCCCATTTTTCAGCACGCCTTTGTAAAAGGACCCCTAAGATGGAGATATTCAAAGGTTACTGTGCTTGCAGCATTTCTTTTAGACTGGTTTTAGGCAGTCTAAATGCAATGCTATTGTGCGGCCAATGCACAGAGGCTTTTGGCCACTGCTTTACCGTGCATGGAAGCAGTGACCGAAAGCCCCATGCTAATGAGCTTGCTAGTATTAAAATGAGTTCATTAGTGATTCTGTACAATGCACAGAGAAACGGCACATGGAAAATCCATGCCCCAATGACTAAAATCTACCAATAGCTCTGAAGTTGTCAGTAGGTTTTCGTTATTAGGGCAGAGTGACTAGTACAGCCCTCTCTGCCCAGGATTTCTGATGGAGCATGAAAGTGAGGACATATGAAGGCAGAAGGCTGTGCTGTTGCACCTGTCAGAATCACCTTCAGTGACTGCTGGAAGGAAGGAGACCCGCAGTAACCACGGGGATGGGGACAGGGACAGAGCCCACGGGGACAGAGCCTGAGAGGATGGGGGCAAACTTTGTCCCAATGTTACTTTCTACTTTGAAGCCTGTTAATGAACTGGACTGTTATTTATGTTTGATTGATGCAGATGACAATATTTTTATTTTGGGGAAAAAAAAGCTAACATGTTGGCCACAGCTAGCAAAATTTGCATGGGGGATCCTGTACATCCTGCTACCAGCACATCTTCTAAGAAGACATCTTCTATTGTAGGAGGGACAAAAGCTATGGAATTAAGGCAGAAGGATCTTGGATAGTTGGGGAAGTATGGAAGATCGTTAATGAAATTTGTAAAATGGATAAAGGGCTGAAAGACTGGTGTAGACCCATCCTGGTGACACTACTAAATGGAGATCTGATGAACTATGCAAACTACAGGATGATAGTGCTAATCCTACACCCATGCAAAATAGTGTTGAACGTTCTACAGGAGAGACAAGAGAAATGCACTTGAGGGAAACTCAAGAAAGGAATAAGGAGGCTTTAGAAGAAACAGAAATACTATTCAATAAATATTGATGCATCAACTAATTGCTGAATGAATGCTGAATGGGCCCCGGGCAGAAAAATTGAAATTGGTCTCCTATAACATCATTGCTCCTAAATGCACACTCCCAAAATAGGGGGGATGGGGGGGGGGGCACAAGGATGCACATTTCTTAAAGCTGACATTTTACAATTAATACATTCAGAAAAAAAATAATTTTTTTCTACATTTGTTGCCTGATCATTGCTTTGGTCAAGGTGTCTCTCTTCTGCTTTTCCCTGTTTTTTTCTTAACTCTCTCCAATGTCCCCTGTCCTTTTGATGTTTCTTCTCTGTCTATATCCAGCATTCATTTTTTTATGTGCCCCTACCTGTCCTGTACAGCATCTGCTCTCTGTGTCCTTGTGCCTATCTTCTCCCCATGTTCAGCATCTCTTCTCTGTGTCCCTTTCCCTCCCTTTGTATCCAGTTTTGCCCCTTGTGCCCCTGACCCTGTTCCATCCAAGGCTATCATCTCTTCTGGGTCCCTATCCGTCCCCATGTCCAGCTTCTCTCTTTGCTTCCTCCTGCACCCCATCCCAGCTCCATTCCCCCTGGCCTCCACAGCTGCAGCAGGGATCGTGGCAAAGACAGCCTGAAAGCCACTGCAGTAGCTGGCGGGGCCTTTCCTCTTCTGTATTCTTCCTCTTTGATGTCACTTCCTGTAGGCAGGATGTGGCAGAGGAAAGGCCCTGCCAAACAGTGTGTCGGCTTTCAGTCTGTCTCTGCCATAATCCCAGATGCAGCACATGAAGGTCCAGCAGGGAGAGGGGAGAGCAATGCTGCAGGGGGAGGGGGAATCAGGTGCGCGCAGCTTCAGGCAGCCCCTACCATTGGGTGGCCCTGAGCATTTTGCTGAGCTCGCTTAATGGTAACTAAGCCCCTGCTACCACTGCTTCACTGACTTTAAGAAGGCATTCAATTCGATATGGCATGGACTGTGGGGTTCAGGGTCACATATGCTAAACACCAGAGAAACTGATCATGGCAATGAGAATTTTATAAAAATATCAAAGATGGCTGTAAAATCCAAGAAAGGATTGAGTAAATGGGTATGAGCAACAATAAGCAGTAGACAAACAGATACAACGTCTCCACTGTACTTGTAATAATCCTGGAGAAAATAAAGGGAAAAATTGAAGTGCTAGAGCATGGCGGTGATACAGGAAAAGCACATTACGGACTTGTGATTTGCAGATGATATAGATCTGTTGTCAAAAGCAGAGGACCACCTGCAAATGTAATTGACACATAATACATCAGGCTGGCAAAGAGTTTGGAGTTCACATCAACAGAAATAAGGCAAAAGTGATGACAACGGGTAATGACAATATGGCGCAGGAATTCACAGAAGGCGAGATGTTGGAATGTGGACCAATTCATACACCTGGGAAATGTGATAACCAAAGGTAATGGCTATAGCAAGGAAATATGAAGCTTTTCTGAGCCTGAGCACAATATGGAAGAGCAAGAACATTAATAACCAAACTGCGAATTCTTGATGCATGTGTGGTGTCAATATTGCTATACATAGGTGAGTCTTGGATTCTAAAAAAAGCAGAGACTGTGTAGTTGAATGTGTTTAAATTGACACGCTAGAGGAAAATAAGAAGAAGAAGATGGAGGGATATAGTGAGCAACAAAGATCCGAGAGGATTTGAACAGGAAAGTAACAGTTGTGGACAAAACCAAAGCTAGGAAACTCGGTATTTTTGGACAAATCTGTAACACGGTGGATGATAAGTTGATAAAAACAGTGATGCTTGAAAGAGCTGAAAGAGTGAGGATAAGAGGAAGACTGAAAAGACGATGGCTGGATGATATTCAGGAGTGGACTAGACTCGACATCCAAAGTGTAGTACAAATGGCTCAGAACAGGGACTATGAAGTGCAATGATAATGATAGCTAAGACCTACAGAGACCTACAGAGACCTACAGAGATAAAGTGACATGTCTGAAGGGCAAAGCTGGGATTAGATCTAAGGCATGAGGAAGCAAAATGTCTTGAACAATGCTCGGAAAATGTGCCATATTCTAACCTGATTTGCTACTTTAAAAAAAAAAAGGCTAAAGAAAAAGATCCAATTAAAATTATGGAAAAGGCTATAGTTCTTCCATTTAACTTTCTTGCTATACATGTGAACATTTCACACCAGTTTTAAGGCCTTAAGACAATCCATTTTTGCCATTTCATGCTGGTTTGAAAATGATTTCCAAACTGCCTGGATCAGAATGATAAATGAGGGTTATGCTATTGATTTTTTAAACAATTTCGTGCTATCAAGGGTTTATTTGTTTTGATGAAATTTCAACAGTATTTTTATACTTTCCTGAATACATTTAAGATTTTGAGAGACAGGCACATGAAACACCTCAACAACATTGCACACCCAAGTGCCTAAGTGGGACACAGACAGCAGACTGTGCATTTTCAACCTGATGATTGACAGGTATCACGTGCAATAAATCCCACATAACTTACAGGTGGTCCAGGAGGGCCGGAAGGTCCTTTTGGTCCAAGCAAACCACGAGTTCCCTGCAGAAAAGAAGCAGATTTAAAATCTTTATTTCTTAAGGCACTCCTGCGACAAGACATTCTGCAATCAAAGTGATGTAGGCAGACATATTGCTTAATATGATTTTCTAGCACAGGGAGCTGGTTGTCCAAAGCACATTTCTCATTTGTTAAGAAGAATACAAAGTAGCTACATCCAGAATGAGGATATAACCCTATTTACAGCTTGAGCCCTTACCGCCACCCACTGACCTAGCAGTAAGGGCCTACGTGCTACACAAGCAGCAGCAGCAGCCATGCAGCGTGCGCCGACATGGGCACACTGCTGGTTACCAATTGGAACACCCCTGCAGTAGAAAATAGAACATTAATTTCTACTGTGGGATTCAGTGCGCGCCAAAATCAGAATTATCCTTAGGCAGCCTTTATACAAAGGCACGTGACGGCTACCGCACGGGTAGTATGCACCCAATCATTACCACCATCGAGGTAGTGCATGCACCCGGTGGTAATTCCGATTTTGGCATGCACTGAATCTCACAGAAGAAAATACATTTCTATTTTCCACCACGGGGCCATTCCCAGTGGTTACTGGAGGAACACCCACGTTGGCGCTCACTGCATAGTTACCACGTGGGTAGCACATGAGTCCTTACTGCTATGTCAATGGGTGGTGGTAAGGGCTCAGGCCATAAATAGGCGTGTGCTAGTTTTAATATTAGCATAGGCCTATTTCCTAGCCCATTAAAAAATAGCCTTTTTCCCAGCTGTGGTAACATAAATGGTCCAGTGTATGCTTAAAAGACATGCCCACACTACCACAGGCCACTTTTTACCGTGCCTTTGTAAAAGGACCCCTTAGGGTTCTATTTACTAAGGTACGCTAATATTTTTAGCATGCGCTAAAAATTAGCGTGCGATAACACTAGAGACACCCATAGGAACATATAGGTGTCTCTAGCATTAGCGTGCGCTACTTTTTAGTGCACACTAAAAACGCTAGCATGCCTACAGTGCAGCTTAGTAAACAATGCCCTTATAGAATACTTTAACTTAAGCCCATATCGCCTGAATTTAGTTGTGAGCATTTACACTAGTTCTATGGCTAAACATGTGCATGCATATTTACCCACTAATGCTAATACTCTATGCAGGAAAGTAGGCATCTAATTGTAGATACCTCTTTATAAAATTGCTATTTATGGAACTGAAAGTTTACTCAACGAAGTCTAATATTACGCTTCATGCAAACCTGTGAACTGTTGCATTAAATTATCAGTATTCATGCATTTGTTGCACTTGTATAACGAGCAAGCAGAAGCTGCAAGTGATGCAGTCAAAGCTGCCCCCCCCCCACACTCATCATCAAACTGGTGTAAGATGATACCCCCCCCCAACACGATTATCAAGAGATCAGTATACAGATTTGTATGCTGCCTGCCTATCCAGCAGAGTAAAACACTGCAGAAATGTTCTTTTCACCTGTCAAGATGCATAATTAAACTTGGGAATGTGTGAACATGATACTTTAGAAGTATTAGTGCTGGCCGGTCAAATCACATTTGGTCTGTTTGTCCAACAACATGCCTCTCAGGATAACAGTCTCATGGCTATGAACATTTTATTTCTATAATCCAAAGTGGCTTTTCCATGAAACCGTTTAAATCGATATAAAGAGAACTTACAGGTTCACCAGGTAATCCTCTTGGTCCTACTTCTCCATCATCGCCCTAGGAGTGGAGGGAGAAAAACGTGTGGTTATTTAAAGCTATTCTTCTCACACACTGGAATAGGACAGAAACACCCCCCACCCCCACCCCGCCGTACTGCATGTAACAAGGATTTCTTGAGCCTGAGCACAAGGTTCAGTTCTACCTAAGCAGCAGACCACACATACTGGAAGAGTATGAGGACATACCAAGATCCACCACTCAGCACAGCAGCAGATGTCCTCAGGCAAAAAAATATGTATGTATATTAATGCTTTCATGCAATCTCTTTGTTTAAAATGGCACGGAGAAGATGAAGCTATTCCTGAGCCCGTCAATGCTTTCCCAGAGCCAGAAACAAACCCTCATCCTAGTGTGGTGTTTTCTCTCATTATCTTTTTAGCTGGGAGGAGGACCTTCTATTTCACTGTGAGTTAAATTTCCAAAGGTGACCAGTTCTGTGCATAGGTGAAAGGTTTTAGATGATTAAATTCCTGTGTCCTGAAAATTGTTCCTACTTTCTTTTTGTTGTAGTCACCTACCCTGAAATTCTATAAACGGTGCTTAAAACTGCAGGTGCAAATTTAGGTGTGCAACAAATATGTGCATGCAATTTAATTGATTAATGAGCCAATTAGCATCAATAATTGAGTGCTATAATCAATTATTTGCGCCGATTGGCCTTAATTGAAATTTATGTGCACAGTTTTAGTTGCATGGATCCATGTGCAAAATTTTATGCGTGCCTCTGAAAAGGGGGCACAGCCATGGAACTCTCCTGGACGGATCAGGGGCATTCCTAGAATTTATGTGTGCTGTTAAAAAATAAAAGGGGATCTGCACCTAATTTAGACCCAAGGATTTACACCAGGGTTTACTTGGTGTAAATCCTCACATCCAAAGTTAGGCACTAACCCCTACATGCTATATAATTTGGCCAAAGTACACGCACAACTTAATTGATTAACAAGCCAATCAGCGCTGATAATTGGCACTTAACTAATTAGCAGCACTAATTGGCTTTAATTAGAATTTATGAGCATAATGTTCTAGGCATATTCTATCGAAGCAAACACCCACAGAAGGTGAGCTCTCCACAGGAAAACCAATAGGGTAAAACAAACAGTGGATCCAACAAAAAGTCCTCTCACAATGAGTGTCTTCAACCACGTGTCGGGTCAGTTGTGCCATTGTGAATAAAGACCTTGTTCAGGAAGACACTCATTGTGAGAGGACTTTTTGTTGGATCCACTCTTTGTTTTAACCTAGGCATATTCTATAACATGGTGCATGTAAATTCTAATGTGCATAGACATAAAAGGGGCATGGCCATGGATGTGGAATAGGCGGGTCATGAGTGTTTCAAAAAACTTTACACACTATTATGGAATACACCCGATCTGCGTCTAAGTTAGGTGCAGGTACTTAGGCCTGGTTTTAAGTGGCCTAAATGGGTGCACCTAAACTTTAGTCACAAGAACGGCTCATGCGCATATTCTATAAAGTACGCCTAACTTTAGGTGTACTTTATAGAATCACACTAAGCACGCATTTTTTGTGTCAATTCTTCAGGTGCTACTTATAGAATTTGTCTGTAAGTGTATTCTATAAACAGCACCTAACTTTCAGTGCCGATTACAGAATAGCGCTCATTGCATTATTTCCCGGCACCGATTTTTCAATGCTATTTATAGAACCTGGTCCCTAAGGAGTAATTCTTTAAAAAATTGCCTAAAGTATGTGTGCTGTGTGAAGTCTATAATGGCAATTACATATGTAATTACTATTAGAGAATATTAACATAAATCCAGAGTTACATGCCTAGCTTTAGGCACAAGCACTTACACTAGCTCAATGGCTGGTGTTAATGCTCACACCTAACTGCTATCAATTACGCATGTAACTGACAACATTCTAGAACCCTTAGTGCATAAGTGCTAGTTATGCCTCTACGCACCTATGCTTCTCCCACATCCACACACCCCCTAGCAGTTCTGTGCTAAATAAATTACATATTAACTGGCCAATATTCAGCCCTATTTAACTGTGGCTCCTGGCTGGTTAAAGAAAACTTTGGGATCCTTTTACTAAGGCAATCTAACAGATTTAGCATGCACTTACAATTAGCGTGCGCTAAATGATAAGATGCCCATAGGAATATAATAGATAGCTTAGCATTTAGCTTGCACTAATAGCTAGTGAATGCTAAATCTATTAGCACGCCTTAGTAAAAGGCTATCTGCAAATATTCAGTAGGAGATAGCTGGTTATCTCCCATTTAATATTCACAGTCAGTGCATAGCAGCTATCTGCGAATATTCAGTGCTTTGCTGGTTGATGCACATCGTTACAAAATATGCTTAGCGAGCTGTGTGCAAAAATTCTAATCAGTGACAATTAGTGCTCATTACTGCTTAAGAGCGGTTATGAGCGCTCATTAGCTTGTTAATCTTGTTAAATTACATGTATTCTTATAAAATCTGTGCTGATTTTGGCGCTCATATCTTGGCGTGCTATATAGAATCCGGGGGTAAGCGCTGACCACAAATATTCAGCAGGAGATAGCCAGCTAACCCCTGCTGAATATTCGCAGATTGCCAGTTAAGTGCTATTTAACAGACCAGAAGCCAGTCCTGGCCAGTGAAACAGCACTGAATATCGAGGTGAATTGAATTATCAGGTATCTGTGTTCCTATTTTAGCAGTAATCTAACAAATAAATGTTATAAACGTATAGTCATCTATCTAATTGTGTCATGTGGCTAATACCTTGGGCAGAGAGAAAACAAAACCTGTGCCACAAGAATATTGCACTCTGTGACCCTGCAACACATGGGGCTGGCCAGAGAGATTTCTCTTGTCTTTTGCTGGAGTCTGAATTACTTTAATGAATATACGATTTGCTCAAAATCAGAAGTCAAGTCTCCTGTGTATGGAAGAAAAGGTAATGCGCAATCCATAATCATTTCACATATAATCTATCTCAGACTCTGTACAAGTACATGCTGAAAAATAGGTTTAGTGAGCCATTGAGACTAGAAACATAACTGCACTTACCCTTTCACCATCATCTCCAGGAGATCCCGGAGGTCCTGAAGGACCTGGATCACCCTAGAAAAGAAAGAGCAGGTTAGCATGTGATGTATCCCACCGGACCTACTGCAATACTGTAAAGGATAGCTGAAAATTAGAGCGTTTTTGTGTACAGCTTCTTTTTGTTGGGTATTTTTTAAGGCAAAAGTGCAACACCTCCTTGAATCTAACTGTTGCTGGAACACCTCCTGTGTTCCACAGGTAAATGTGCTTAACTGCTTACAAGGTGGAAAGAACCAATTTCTACCACTAAGAATCAGCATAAAGGCTTTTTGGAGGAGCAGCCTAATAGTGTATTAGGCTTTGATCCTGGCGACCTGGGTTCAAGTCTCACTGCAGCTTCTTGTGATCTTGGACAAGTCACTTAACTCTCTATTGCCCCAGGTACAAAAACTTAGATTGTGAGCCCTCTAGGGACAGAGAAAGTACCTGCATATAATGTGTACAGTGCTATGTACATCTAGTAGTGAAATAGAAATTATTAGTAGTAGTAGCAGTATCTAGCCAGGTAACTAAGGAGTGACTCAGAAATTGTAGCCTGCTTAGTGGTTAAAAGCATGTACACACTTTCAGCTGGATTTAAAAGAGATGTTCCCAGGGGTGTGATTAGTTTGGGACAGGAAACTACATACACAGAATTGAATTTTCAAATGTATGTGCATTGTTTTACCTTAATGCCACTAACCACAGAAACAACAGGGGCAGTACCCAGGTTTCTCTATACCTGCATGTTCTGTAGCCAGTTTTCAAAAGGAAACCAGACCTTGCACCTTGTTGAGCAACAGATCATTACCCCTTTGAAACACAATAACTAAGCACACCTGGGACGTACCCCTTTGGGCATGTAAGTGCAGAGGAAAGGAACACATAAGCATATAAGTCTTAAGTGCTATTCTATAAGGGTGGGCGTAAGTCCTATACCCCTGAATTCTATAAAAGTCGCTAAACATTACAAATGCAAATTTGGGTGTGTGCACAATTTAATCGAATAATGTGCTAATTAGCACAGATAACTGGTTTAACAAGCAGTTATTGGCACTAATTAGATTTAGTTAGAATATACACAGGTAAATTTAAGCGCGGGATCTGTGACTAAATTTTAAATGCGAGTTCAAAAAGGGGGCACAAAAATGGGAGGGTCATGGGCAGAATGGGGGTATTCCTTAAATTTACATGGGCAGTTATAGAAGGTAAAATTATGTATCATACCTGATAATTTTCTTTCCATTAATCATAGCTGATCAATCCATAGACTGGTGGGTTGTGTCCATCTACCAGCAGGTGGAGATAGAGAGCAAACTTTTGCCTCCCTATATGTGGTCATGTGCTGCCGGAAACTCCTCAGTATGTCGATATCAAAGCTCCATCCGCAGGACTCAGCACTTAGAGAATTACACCCACAAAGGGACACTCTGCCCAGCTCACCACCGCCGAAACGGGGGAGGGGAATTAACCCAGCTCATCCCCACACAAGTGGGGGAGGGGAATCCGTCCAGCTCATCCCCGAGGAGCGGGGGAGGGACACCACACCCGCCGATGCGGGGGGATCTGGCTTATCCTGCAACCGTGGGAGGAGCTGACTGACCCTAACACCGCCGAAGCGGGAGGGGTACAAAGCTGCCCTACAGCCGCACGAAGCGGGAGGGAGTGCCGGCAGAATTTAAATCTCAATCCAGCCCCGTAAAACGGAGGGGAGAGGAATGCAGCAGCTCACTGTAACACAAACTCGTCTCAACTCTTGAAGAATCCAAGTGAAAAAACTTGAACACGAAGTCTTTCTGAATTAACTGAAGACTAAACTTGAACCTGAAATGCAACCAGAATAAAAACAGTACAGATATCTGGGAGGGGCTATGGATTGATCAGCTATGATTAATGGAAAGAAAATTATCAGGTATGATACATAATTTTACCTTCCATATCATCAAGCTGATCAATCCATAGACTGGTGGGATGTACCGAAGCAGTACTCACCCAGGGCGGGACATTGAAATCCCTGACCTCAACACTGAAGCTCCAAACCGGGCCTCCGCCCGTGCAGCCACAGTCAAGCGGTAATGCTTGGAGAATGTATGAGCCGAAGCCCAAGTTGCCGCCTTGCATATCTCTTCCAAGGAGACGGACCCGGCCTCTGCCATCGAGGCCGCCTGAGCTCTAGTAGAGTGAGCCTTCAGCTGGATAGGCGGCACCTTCCCCGCGGCCACATAAGCAGCTGCAATGGCTTCCTTGACCCATCTTGCCACTGTAGGCTTAGCAGCCTGCAGACCCTTACGAGGACCTGCAAACAGGACAAACAGATGATCCGATTTCCGGAACTCATTGGTCACTTCCAAGTATCTGATGATGACTCATCTCACATCCAGATATTTAAGAGCAGAGTACTCTTCTGGGTAGTCCTCCCTACGAAAGGAAGGGAGACAGAGCTGCTGATTCACATGGAAGCGAGAAACAATCTTGGGCAGGAAGGAAGGCACTGTGCGAATAGTCACTCCTGCCTCAGTGAACTGCAGAAAGGGCTCTCGACATGAGAGCGCCTGGAGCTCGGAAACTCTTCTGGCTGAAGTGATAGCCACCAAAAAGACTGCTTTCAACGTCAGGTCTTTCAGAGATGCCCTCGACAAGGGTTCAAAAGGCGGCTTCTGCAATGCTCTTAGCACCAGGTTGAGATTCCACGCAGGCACCACTGAGTGCAGAGGAGGGCGCAGGTGATTAACTCCCTTGAGAAAGCGCACCACATCTGGCTGCGAAGCCAGGGAAGCACCCTTCAGGCGGCCCCTGAAGCAAGACAGAGCCGCTACCTGGACTTTAGGGAACTGAGCGACAGGCCTTTCTCCAGACCTTCTTGCAGGAACGCCAACACTGAAGAAATTGGAGCAGTGAAGGGAGAAAGTGAGCCTGCTTCACACCACGCTGCAAATATACGCCAAACCCTGGCGTAAGCAGTAGAAGTAGAGCGCTTCCTCGCTCTCAGCATAGTGGCGATGACCTTGTCTGAGAAGCCCTTCTTTCTCAGACGCTGCCGCTCAATAGCCAGGCCGTAAGACCAAAGGGGGAGGGATCCTCCATCACCACGGGACCCTGATGTAACAGGCCCTGCTCCACTGGCAGCCGCAGAGGATCGTCGACTGAGAGCCTGATCAAGTCCGCATACCAGGGACGTCTGGGCCAATCCGGACCCACCAGGATTACCCTGCCGGGATGCTTTGCCACCCGGTCTAGCACCCTGCCCAACATGGGCCAGGGCGGGAACACATAGAGAAGCTCTTGAGTCGGCCACTGTTGGAGAAGAGCATCTACTCCCAGGGATCGAGGGTCCCGTCCTCTGCTGAAAAAGCGCGGCACTTGGCAATTGGCCGATGACGCCATCAGATCTAGGCTCGGCTGGCCCCAGCGCTTCGTGATGTCCAAGAACGCCTGAGCAGATAGCTGCCACTCTCCAGGCTCCAAGGTATGGCGACTGAGAAAGTCCGCCTTGACATTCATGACTCCGGCAATGTGGGCCGCTGACAGCTGCTCCAGGTTCGCTTCTGCCCACCGGCATAGATTCATAGCCTCCTTGGCTAGAGGGGCGCTCTTGGTACCTCCCTGGCGGTTGACATAGGCCACAGCCATGGCATTGTCCGACAGGACCCATACCGGCTTCAACACCAGTACCGGGATGAACTCCAAAAGCGCCAACCGAATGGCTCTGAGTTCCAGGAGGTTGATAGACCACTTTGCCTCTGCAGGAGACCAGAGCCCCTGCGCTGTCCTTCCCAAGCAGTGGGCTCCCCAGCCCGACAAAGAGGCGTCCGTCGTGACGACAATCCACTCCGGGGTCACCAGAGGCATTCCCGCAGACAACTTGTCTGTCTGCATCCACCAGCTCAGCGCCTT
Source organism: Microcaecilia unicolor (assembly GCF_901765095.1). Lineage (NCBI taxonomy): Eukaryota > Metazoa > Chordata > Amphibia > Gymnophiona > Siphonopidae > Microcaecilia > Microcaecilia unicolor. Next base: position 283,914,459 of record NC_044036.1, read on the forward strand.
GAACACTGCTGGGTCCAAGGGAAGGCGCACAGCATAATCCTCCGACATCGGAGTCCAGCGCTGCAGCAGAGAGTGTTGTAGTGGTCTCATATGAGCCCTGGCCCAGGGCACTACTTCCATCGTGGCCGTCATAGAGCCCAACAGCTGCACATAGTCCCAAGCCCGAAGAGGAGAGGCTACTAGGAACTGGTCCACCTGAGCCTGAAGCTTGACAATCCGATTGTCTGGCAGGAACACTCTGCCCACTTGGGTGTCGAATCGAACTCCCAGATACTCCAGGGACTGAGTCGGGCGCAGCTGGCTTTTCTCCCAGTTGATGATCCATCCCAGGGAGCTCAAAAGAGCAACTACCCGGTCCACAGCTTTGCCGCACTCTGCATAAGAGGGGGCTCGGATCAACCAGTCGTCCAGATAAGGATGGACTTGTACTCCTTCCTTTCGCAGGAAGGCCGCGATGACCACCATTACTTTGGAAAAGGTCCGCGGAGCAGTAGCCAACCCGAACGGGAGGGCTCTGAACTGGAAGTGTCGGCCCAGGACTGCAAAACGCAGAAAGCGTTGATGAGGAGGCCAGATGGGAATATGCAAGTACGCTTCCTTGATGTCCAAGGATGCCAGGTACTCCCCTGCCTTCACTGCCGCTATAACAGAGCGGAGAGTCTCCAAGCGAAAGTGCCGCACTTTCAAGGCCCGATTGACCCCTTTGAGGTCGAGGATAGGCCGGACAGAACCTCCTTTCTTTGGTACCACAAAGTAAATGGAGTAACGCCCCTTGCCAAGCTGACTTTCTGGCACCGGAACGACCGCATCCAGGCGGATCAGATTGTCCAAAGTCTGCTGCACTGCCACAGCTTTGACCGGAGACTTGCAGGGAGAGAGTACAAACCCGTCTCTTAAGGGTCGGCAGAACTCTAGCTTGTAGCCGTCTCTGATGACTTCCAGCACCCAAGCGTCTGAAGTTATTGTGGTCCACTCGCCCAGAAACGAGGACAGCCGTCCTCCAATCTGCACTGGGGCGTGGACCAAGGCCCCGTCATTGGGCACGAGACCCTGGGGGAGGACCGGAGGGAGCACCTCCGGGACGGCGGTCTCTGCGAAAGGAATGCTGCTTGGGGGAGAAATTCCTCTTAAAGGAAGAGGGGGCAGAGGAACCCGACCTGCCCGGGCGGTACCGACGGGCTTCCTGAAACCGTCCTCTGGAGGTACCGGGACGAGTACTAGCCCGAGCCCTGACCTCTGGTAACTTCTTGCCCTTAGACGTGCCGAGATCAGTCACGATTTTGTCCAGCTCGACCCCAAAGAGCAGCTTGCCTTTAAAAGGCAATCTAGCCAGGCGGGATTTAGAGGCGTGGTCAGCAGACCAATGTTTCAGCCAAAGCCACCGCCGCGCAGAGATTGTCTGAGCCATGCCTTTAGCTGAGGCCCTCAAGACATCATACAGCAAGTCTGCCAAATAGGCTAAGCCCGATTCCAGGGCCGGCCAATCAGCCCTCAAGGAATGATCCGAGGGGGAAGCCCGCTGCACCATAGTCAGGCACGCCCTGGCCACATAGGAGCCGCAAACTGAGGCCTGCAAACTTAAAGCAGCCGCCTCAAAGGACGACCTTAAGGCCGCCTCCAATCTTCTGTCTTGGGCGTCCTTTAGGGCCGTGCCACCTTCCACCGGCAACGCCGTTTTCTTAGTCACCGCAGTGATTAAAGAATCCACGGTAGGCCACAGATAGGCCTCACGTTCACTTTCAGTCAAAGGATAGAGGCGGGACATACAGTGGTGGAAATAAGTATTTGATCCCTTGCTGATTTTGTAAGTTTGCCCACTGACAAAGACATGAGCAGCCCATAATTGAAGGGTAGGTTATTGGTAACAGTGAGAGATAGCACATCACAAATTAAATCCGGAAAATCACATTGTGGAAAGTATATGAATTTATTTGCATTCTGCAGAGGGAAATAAGTATTTGATCCCCCACCAACCAGTAAGAGATCTGGCCCCTACAGACCAGGTAGATGCTCCAAATCAACTCGTTACCTGCATGACAGACAGCTGTCGGCAATGGTCACCTGTATGAAAGACACCTGTCCACAGACTCAGTGAATCAGTCAGACTCTAACCTCTACAAAATGGCCAAGAGCAAGGAGCTGTCTAAGGATGTCAGGGACAAGATCATACACCTGCACAAGGCTGGAATGGGCTACAAAACCATCAGTAAGACGCTGGGCGAGAAGGAGACAACTGTTGGTACCATAGTAAGAAAATGGAAGAAGTACAAAATGACTGTCAATCGACAAAGATCTGGGGCTCCACGCAAAATCTCACCTCGTGGGGTATCCTTGATCATGAGGAAGGTTAGAAATCAGCCTACAACTACAAGGGGGGAACTTGTCAATGATCTCAAGGCAGCTGGGACCACTGTCACCACGAAAACCATTGGTAACACATTACGACATAACGGATTGCAATCCTGCAGTGCCCGCAAGGTCCCCCTGCTCCGGAAGGCACATGTGACGGCCCGTCTGAAGTTTGCCAGTGAACACCTGGATGATGCCGAGAGTGATTGGGAGAAGGTGCTGTGGTCAGATGAGACAAAAATTGAGCTCTTTGGCATGAACTCAACTCGCCGTGTTTGGAGGAAGAGAAATGCTGCCTATGACCCAAAGAACACCGTCCCCACTGTCAAGCATGGAGGTGGAAATGTTATGTTTTGGGGGTGTTTCTCTGCTAAGGGCACAGGACTACTTCACCGCATCAATGGGAGAATGGATGGGGCCATGTACCGTACAATTCTGAGTGACAACCTCCTTCCCTCCGCCAGGGCCTTAAAAATGGGTCGTGGCTGGGTCTTCCAGCACGACAATGACCCAAAACATACAGCCAAGGCAACAAAGGAGTGGCTCAGGAAGAAGCACATTAGGGTCATGGAGTGGCCTAGCCAGTCACCAGACCTTAATCCCATTGAAAACTTATGGAAGGAGCTGAAGCTGCGAGTTGCCAAGCGACAGCCCAGAACTCTTAATGATTTAGAGATGATCTGCAAAGAGGAGTGGACCAAAATTCCTCCTGACATGTGTGCAAACCTCATCATCAACTACAGAAGACGTCTGACCGCTGTGCTTGCCAACAAGGGTTTTGCCACCAAGTATTAGGTCTTGTTTGCCAGAGGGATTAAATACTTATTTCCCTCTGCAGAATGCAAATAAATTCATATACTTTCCACAATGTGATTTTCCGGATTTAATTTGTGATGTGCTATCTCTCACTGTTACCAATAACCTACCCTTCAATTATGGGCTGCTCATGTCTTTGTCAGTGGGCAAACTTACAAAATCAGCAAGGGATCAAATACTTATTTCCACCACTGTAGCCCTAGCCACTTTAAGGCTCGCTTCAGGGACATCCCATTGAGCCGAAATTAAGGTGTGCATGGCATCATGCACGTGGAAGGTTCTAGGCGGGCGCTTCGTCCCCAGCATAATGGCAGAGCCAACAGGGGCTGAGGGAGAGACGTCCTCCGGAGAGGAAATCTTCAAAGTGTCCATGGCCTGTATCAACAGGTTGGGCAAATCCTCTGAGCTAAAAAGCCGCGCTGCAGAGGGGTCATCCGCTCCATCCGAGCGGGGATCCGTCTCCTCCAAGGAATCCGCAAAGGACCGTTGGGAGAACTCAGATGCGCTGCCCTCATCTACATCGGAGGAGACAAAGTCCTCCAAGGCCTGGGAATCAACACGAGGGCGTTTACCTCTGGGAACCTCAACCTCTTTACCAGACGAGGGAGCAGGGGCAGCGTTTTGCATAAGGAAGGCCTGATGCAGCAGCAAAACAAACTCGGGGGAGAAACCCCCCAGACTGTGCACTTCCGCAGCCTGGGCTACAGCCCTAGACGCACCCTCAACCGGCGCTCGCAAGAGCGGGGGAGAGACATGCTGCGCATCCAAAATGGCGTCCGGCGTGACACTCCGCGAAGGAGCCGCGCGGGAAGAACGGCGCTTAACTTTAGCCGCTTTTGTGCCGTCGCCCAAATTAAGGGCGTTCATGGCATTAATGTCTCCAACCTCAAGGGCGGCCCAAGAAGAAGCCGTCCGAGCCGCATGGCCGGCCAAGATGGCGGAGGCGAGGAGCGGGGGATGGGCGTTTATGGCGGGAAAAACCGCCACGCTGGAGGAAGGACCGGGACATTCATCGGTCACGAAACTGTCACCCAACAAGGGCGAATCAGGCTTTAAGACCCCCACATCCCCTCTAGAAGCGCTCAAGCGATCCGGGGAGCGACTCTTTGCGCCCTCGCCCTCCGACGCCATATGCCACGAGGAGAAGAATCGGGGAACCCCCTGCCCGCTATAAAAAGGTAACAGTGAGAGATAGCACATCACAAATTAAATCCGGAAAATCAGTCCCAGTGAGTAGCTGCAATAAACGTTTAAATAAACGTCGAAATAAACGCCTTTAAGGACGTTCAAAATTTTTTTTTTTTAACGGAGCCAGCGGGAGGGGGGAGAAAAGGAGGGACCTGGCACCACCAGGTTTGCACTTGCTCAAAAGAGCCCTCAACCCCAGGCACTCAACAAAACCTAAGAATTAGGCTTGGAGGCCTAGCCAGAGCTGCTGCTGTGTGTGACCACCACCTGCTGAGATAGAGAACATACTGAGGAGTTTCCGGCAGCACATGACCACATATAGGGAGGCAAAAGTTTGCTCTCTATCTCCACCTGCTGGTAGATGGACACAACCCACCAGTCTATGGATTGATCAGCTTGATGATATGGAATAATGGAGATATACGACTAATTTAGCTGTGAAGATTTGTACCACGTTTCAGTTGGTGCAAATGGCCATGTCTAAAGTTAGCTGCGATTTGCGGGTGTAGGTGCTATTCTATAAACTGCGCATAACTTTAAATGTGGTTTATAGAATAGAGGCTTTTTTGGCACCGATGTTTTGGGCGTCATATATAGAATTCACCCAATAATATACAGTTGCAAGGGGGCATTTATGTGTGTGGAGCATAGGCAAGACATTGGCTTGGATCCCAGTTACAAGTAGAGCTTACAGAATACGCTAAGTTAAATGTGCCCTTGCCACAGTTGTGCCCACACCTTGTCAATTGCTGGAGTAACTGAAGGTGACTAAATGTAAGGATTTTACAATGAAAGGTTACTCTAATATTCTATAACAGAATCTGGCTCTCACCACATGGCATTGCAGTGCTCAAACAGAGGATATCATTTCTACCATAATATCTTGAAGACTTCTCACTTCTGATGATTTTTTTTGGTATCCATGCCAAAACATTTTTTACTGTCTTTGGTGTCTACTCCAATTGACATCAACTTTTCTCTATTTTTATTTATTGATTTAATGTTTTGCTGGAAACATGTGTTTCTTTTTTCTTCAAAAAGCAATAACAGCAACAACTTCAAAATGAAGGAAGTATATAGACTATATTCTACAAACCAGGCCTTTGTGGAAACAGCCTGGCTCTAAAGTTAGAAAGGGCTCTTCTAACTGCAACCCCATCCTATTTTGCATAGGCAAGCATGATGGTTCAGGCCTTTGAACAGGCCTTGGTAAATCTGAGTGTGTGACATGTCAATTTCTTATCAAGGGGCTCTCCAGGAGGGAAGAAAAATCTTGGTTTTCATTGAATAATTCACAGGGTCGTTTTTGAACAGCTCATGCTAACATTAACTTGGGTTACTTGCCACAAGGCCCATTGCATAAAATGAGCCCTATGGCTATTAAGAGATACTGTTAAAAGCTGACCCACTTAATGAGGGGTTTCTGGAAGAATACATCTCCTGCACTTCAGTGGAGGGAGATCTAGTGAGAGGAACTGGGGGAGCTGCCTTATTCCCTCACTGCAATGTCCTACAGTTGAAAATCCTGAAGAAAATGGTCTGTGTCCTTGTTCGCAGACTACAGCTACCTGCACACAACAGTTTCATTTAAGTAAGCTCCACCAAAGGCATGAGAACTCATGCTCCAGTCCTTGCAATTAAATCCTCTTTAGAAAGAGCTCCAGTCCCTAAGGCCTCTTCTGCTCATGACAGAAATGAAACTGAGCCCAGGTGTTACAATGGCAAAGATGACTTATTGCTCTTTTTCTTGTAGGTGTAATAAACACAGGGATGTCTTTCTCCTTGTCTTCAGCCAGGCAGTCCAATCAGAGTTCAGCACTGCTCTACTATGTAATCAAAATGTGATGGCTGTACCTGTAACCTTCCAGCATTCTTGCCAGAAATAATTTTCTCCCTTAGGGTCTTTTGCTTCACACATCATGCACATTGCATCAGAAACCAAGCAGGCAACTGACTGGCTGGAAGGGTAGGAATAGAAAGATAACTAAAAGGGGGAAGGGGGGTCTGAAGAGTAGTAGGGGTTTCAGGAGAGCATGCCAATCCTAGATGGTAAATTGCTCTTCTAGAGCACTGTTTCTTAATTGATATGCTATGGCATACTGGTTTTCCTTCAAACTTAATCAGGCGTGAAGCGGAATGCTCATCACTGCCTAATGCTCAGGAAAAGTCACCAGTGTCTAATACTCAGTCACCACTGTGTAATGCTAAGATCAGCAAATGGGCTCCAGTCCCTGAGGGACAGAAGCACGAAAGTCCCCAGAAACAGCCATCTTTGTTGAGATCCTCGGTAAAAGTCACTGAGTTGAAAACAGCGAGTGCAAATGAGCAAAAACATCAAGCAGCTCAGTAGGGGGGGGAAGCCAATTGGTAAACAGTGCATGCACAGAACAGCCAATCGCTAAACGTGGCTGCTCTGCACATGCTCAGAACAGCATGTGCTAGCCATGGCTTTCATACATGCATCCAAGCTACATGTATGAAAGCTGTGGGTAGCTTTTTTTTCAAACTTTTTTGATGCAAAGCCGCTACAGCTGGGGCCAGAGGGAAAGGAATAATTTTAAAATTTTTAAGCATTTTTCCAGCGCAAAGTTAGTCGGTGGTGGCCAGGGAGTGCACATGTTGCACACAGTGTCAATCTGCTGCCTTTCACTGTTGGGAGAACGAGGAAGCTTGGCCAGTCCTGCCCCGAAGTATGGCTAAGGTCTCCCATGGCCCTCTGCAAGGGCTGCCAGCAGCTCTGCCCAGGACAGCCAAGAGGATCCCGGCTCCCATGACGTGTTATCCCAAGGTCTACATGGCTGCTCCAGACTTTCCGTAAATTTTTCCCCGCTAAAGCTAGGCGGGCCTTTCTGTGCATTGCTCATAAATGGCTGTGCATCCCTTGGAATGCACATTTGAATACTGATCAGCTCATTAGCATTGTTTAGCATGGGATTTTCGTTGGCTACCACCGTGAATGGTAAAACGTCCACAGAGTCCCTTTGTGCATTGCCTGCTGAATACCAAGCTCAATGAACCGGCTAGAACCAGTTAAAAAAGCACATTGCTGGCCCGGTAAGTTTTGTGCGTCTACCCCTCAATACCTTGCAGCAACAATAGACTCCTGCAGTGGCTCTCTGGTTTTCTTGCATTCGTTAATAAAGATGATTTCAAAAATGTGCAGGAGATCCTTTCTGAGCACAGACTTCTCTTCTCCATGGATACAGCATAAGCTCCAGACTGTGTGAATTAAGAAGCAGTATATAGGCCATAGGTAGCCAGGTTCTGCTTGGTGGAGCAAAAACATTGCACACATTTCCTCCTTTGAGACCTTCCAGCCTCAAATGAGCTTTCAGTGTTGTTTCACTGCTTCCTTAACTATTCTTTTGGCAATGTGAAACCATTCCATGTTCTTGCTCCGGAGGCTGGTGTGACACACAACATTCTAGTTAATGTAGGTGTGCCTTGATCTTGAAAAGTTTGGGAAACACTGTATCAGGGTCTGATCCTTTTCAGAGTAATTCTCTTTGACACAAGGATTGATGATTCAATACCCCACCACATCCTTATTTAAAAATCAAGAAACAGTTGTCTCTTTGTTATGTTGCTTTGTTAAAATTCTTTCCTTGATCCTATGTGAGAAGCTTCAAAATAGGTGGACTCTCTAACTTGGCTTTGTCACCATCAACAATGGCACACACCACTCTCTCACTCTCTCCCTAACTACTACACATCGCATGTTTTACGACAGGGTCTTTTTTTACCAGTGAGCCAGGGACATAATTGTTTTGTCAGAATTTAATGACAGGTGTGTGTATATTGATAGGCTACTAATTTCTCCTTATAATATGCCTTACTTTGGCAGCCTCAGATGTACTAATGGAAGTTCATTAAATCGATACACATTAGAACTTATGAAAAACACAAGGATATGTATTGCATGCTCAGAAGTGGTGAGGGGTGTTGTGCAACCTAAATGAGCGCATAAATTATAACATCCCAAATGACATATTCTTCTGCTCCAGATCCCAAACTCCATTATACAAAGACATAATGAAGAAGGGCCTTTGGAAAACAGATCTCTAAGCACTTGTTCTTGAGGAAGTACTGTTGGGAATGACACAGATACTTACTCGGTTGCCTTTCTCCCCAGGCAATCCTGCCAGCCCATCGAAACCTCGGTCACCCTGGAAAGAGAGAGGAAGTGAAACATATTAGTACAGGATCCACAGGTATCTCTCAGCTTTAGGTAATCCTCATTGTTTAACATCCATTTGCTCCCACCTTCCATTACTGGATAACCCAATAGATCAGAGTCATCATAGGGTATGGGGAAAGAGTCTCCAAGACTGAATGTTAACACTGCAATTGAAAAGGACTGTCTGACTATGCAGAAGAGAGTGTTACATCACTGATTTATGGAAGGAACAGTGCTGATGATCATGTGAGGCGGTATGTCAAGGTTATAGATTTTTTTTGAATCAGTAACATCCTCATTGGAGCAGATGGAACTATCACCATCAAGTCAAATGAATAAAGGTCATCGAAAGGTGAAGATCTCCGAGTACAATTAACAATGAAAATGTACAGAGACTGGATATGTCACATATATACCTTTGGTCCGGTCTGCCCTGGCATTCCCCTAGCTCCATCGCTGCCTGGCCGACCCTGAAAGAAAAAAGAAAATGATATATTTTCCTTCCTATAGTGTTTTTGATGGTTTCCCCAACCTAGCATTGGTGAATGGTTTCCTTGACTCCATTCAGTACCCTGGTAGCAGTTCTATATTTGAAAGCCAAAGGAAGCAGTTGCCAATGAGAACAGAATCTCATTCCCCATTCCATGAAGAATGCCTGGCCCTGTCGAACAGCTGACAAGGGAAGTACCGAGCTGCAAATATGTGAGCAGTTGTTGGTAAGTGGGGTGTTCTATGAGGAAAAATAATATAAACTACAAAACCAGATGAGACTTTGCTGAGGATTTGTGTTTGTTTGTTTTTTTTAAACCTGTGTACAAGGTGAAGGTTGGAAAAGAGGAGACAGACTGAGCAGAAAAGCTTTCCATCATATAATGGGATGTGCCTGCATATCTGCCATAGCTCTCCAATTGAAATATTACCCCCTGGCATCTAATCTGAGTAATCAGTCATTCTGACATGCCAACTAACAGGCCACTAAAAGCAATTACATTCAGGATAATGATCAGAACTGCACAACGAAAATGGTGTGATTGAAAGCTCGTGGTATATGTGCCTTGCTGTCTCACAGCTATCATTCTTAATAGCTATCTCAGCTTTGCTCCAGCTGTTCAAATAGAAAAAGAACATACATACCCTGCGGCCAGGTTTCCCTGTTGGCCCTAGAGAACCTTGAGGACCACGTGGACCCTGCAACAAATCAGAGGGTGATTGGATGAAGAGCCACATGAAGAAATAATGGCTGAATAGAGGAGCACATCTAGCATACATTCGTAATGGGCAGAGCTGGCCCTACCATTGAACAACTGTGTTTTTCACACAGAGTCACGGCTTTTTTCCTGACTTATGCAAATAAAGCCCAGCAAAAACTCTAGAGCTCCCTTTGCATCCCCCATAGAAAGCCCTTAATAATGGATGTCTGTAGAGGGGGTGGATTCACAAGGGAGGGAAGTTATGCAGCATCCCAAAATAAACAATTTTCCATACATACCTGAGCACCTACATCTCCATGTTCCCCCTTTAAGCCTGAAGTGCCTGGTGGACCCTACAATGACAAGAGAGAATTCTGTTAGCAAGAATGTGCTGCCACTGCTGGGACAGAGTGTGGAGTGTGAAGCCACATCGAGCTCCAATATCTCTTGTGATTTGTGGAAAATGGAAATACAGAAAAACACTCAGAAATGCACTGTGCGAAAACCTTACATTCTGCTATTTTCCTGGGTTCTATAATTTTATTTGATTACTTCTTTTCACGGCATTCTCTTCTTTACTTACCAGTGGGCCTGGCCGTCCAGTGAGACCCATAGGGCCAGCAGGTCCCCTCAGTGCCAACTGCAAGACAAGAGATAGAAAGAAGTACTGTGAGTATTTGTTTCCCATGACTGGGGACTGAGTTCAGACAGGCACCTCAGCAGCAGGCCTGGCAGTATAAGCAAGTGAAAAGATCACATTCTGTCCCCCCCCCCCCCCCTCCCCTCAGATGCCAGGACTGACTTGACACTTTACAGCAACTAGCTACCTTCAGACAAGTCACTTCTGCTTTCAAATGCTTACTCTCCCCCAAGTTAGCTCCTGAATTGGCTCCCATATCTCCTTCCTGGACAGAGGTAACTGTGCACAGCATGGGGCCTAGAAAATATTTTCTCTGCAACCTTCCATCAATTGGGGCTAATTAAAGAAGTCCTATCACAGTGCACTGCAGAACATTTCTACCTCATTTAGAACCAGGTTTATTTGGCATGGTGATAACACATCATTTCTACTTTATCTATCCTGTCACATTATTTTATCTATAATGTCCCCTTCTCAGCTGATATCCACTTCCTTGTTCATCTTACCCAAAAGAACCACAGCTGTGGCAGTTCCTCTTCAACTCTGTGCTATCTGGTGTCCTTTTCCAATTAATTAGCGAGCAGATCCAACAGATAGAGTGGTCATAGTGCTGATAATAACTTATATCATATGAAGAATGTTCAAGGCAGTAGGAACTGAGCCCTTCACTGGTCTGATACCCTCTACTGGACCTACTTAATCAATTCCCAAAGACAGTGCAGCAAATAGTGTTTTGAAAACCATACAAGATCCTTCTTGACATCTTAACAGTCCAAATGCAACAACAGCTCTGGAAAATAGCCAGGCGGACCCAACAGACGGTATTTCCTACACTTACTCAGCTCTCAAACAACAGGAGCATTTTGTGTTTTTTGATTATCTCTGTTGAGTCCCACATTATGAATGGAAGACTAAGAAGCACCCAATTTCCTTCCAGAGCAAAGCACATATTAGAGCATTATATAATCAAATGAAATGAAGAGGGAACCATAGAGAGGCAATAGTGAAACATAAAGTATTTGGGAAGACGGGCTGCCTGGGAACTTAAAAGCCCAGACCACCCTGAAAAGGCATGACGCATGTCAGCTTTTGGTACTTAAGATCTCTCATAACCTAAAAAAGAATTCTGTGTAAACAAACTGCACAGAAAAACCTGGGTATCAAATAGCCACAATTCTGCTTCAGCTGGAACAATGCCTCCTCTCAGTAATAAGCAGAGCCATCCTTTACAACACCGTTTGGACAATTTGTTCCACAGCTGCAATCCAATACTTTAAGAGACCTGTAATTATCTCAGGCCTGCAGCAGGGAAGAGTAATTAAAATCTAATCATGTCCTGCACTCCCAAGGAGAGAAATACTATCCAAATGTGTCCTGCTTAAGCACTGAGATATGAGGGGGGGTTCTGCTTGTTCTGTTTCCTATTGTATTTGAACTCACAGGCTTGTACATAGTAAAAGACTCGTAAATCATAACTTAGAGAAATTCTGAGATGCAAAGCTAGGAATATTGAACAGTAAAAGAACACTTACGGTCCTAATCCTGCCCCCAGGTAGTTTGTAGTTCTGTGGGTCTGACTGCTGTTAGGAAATCTCAGGCCTCAATCCTGGCTATCAGAGCTTCCTTCCAGTGTATTCCTATTTCAGTACTACTACTGCTTTACTAGAGCAGCCTCAGTCCCCAGGGCTGGTGCAATGGATTTAGGCGCCCTAAGCAGAATGTGAATCTTAGGTTTCCACTATCTAATTTCCTCTTTCCTATTCTTAACAGCATCCATATTCCCCTCTCTCCCTTCCTCCTCCATAGCAGTTTCAAACTATCTCATCCCACCTCTGCCTCAGCAGAATTCATTCATCAGAGACCTTCTTTCCTCCCAGAGACCATCTTTCCTCCCTCTCCTGCCCCCTACCATTGACAATCCAGCATAAGAAGGAGCTGCCGCTATGGGCGAGGGTCCTGAAGCACAGAGGCAGTGATTTGAATGGGCCCAGAGATAAATTGGATTGGCTCTTCCATCTGCCGCCCCCACCCTACCACATCACACCACAAATATATTCTCAGAGATATTTTTTAACAACACAGATTTATTTTTCATCTACCCCCACATCTCCGCCCTCTCCTCCGCGGCATCCTAGCATCTATGCTCCTATCTCTTCCCGGGGTTGGTACAGGTGTCCTCAGCAACTGCAGCAATATATTCTCGCTGCTTGCGCCAGCCCCGCAGGCTTCCATCTATCGTGTTCTGCCCTCACTGACATCATTGCCTGTTTCCTGTCTGATAGAATGCTGTAGATGGAAACCTGCGGGGCCAGCGCAAACAGCAAGAATGAATCGCTGCAGGCTCCGAGGATGCCTGTACCAACACCAGGGAGGGAAGGGGTTCAGAGAAAGGAGTGCAGATGCTGGGATGCTGCAGAGGAGAGGGTAAAGAGAGCAGTGTGGTGCTGCTGCTGGGTGGGCCTGAGCTAAGAATGGGTGGGCCTGTGCCCACCCGGGCCCACCCATAGCTACACCACTACTGAAGCAACAGCAAAGGTAGAGGCTTGAAGGAAGCTTCCCTGCACAGTGCATCACTCTTAGTCTCCTCCTAAGTGCACACCAAGGCCAACACAGCATGTAGAATGACCTCAACTCTCACTGCTCTTCTGAAGCATGTGCTTGTCATTTCTACACCATGAAACCAAAGCCCCCACTTTGGTGTGGAGCAACAGATTCCAGCCATATGTGCAGTGTGACACCAGCTGGGGGGAGAGAGAGGAGGGAAGAGGGCAACAGGAGAGGTGCAGGAAATAGTTACACTGGGCCCAATATTCAGTTGACAGAGCTTTTGCTGTCCGCTGCTAATGTTAAACCCGGACATTCAATGCCGAGTCATTTCTGGTGACCAGCATTAAATATCTGGGTTTTTTTTTTACTGCTATAAAGTTAACTGGTTAAGCCAATATTCAGCACTAACCGGTTAAATTTTTAGTGGTTAAAGATAGGCCTGCTATTTATGTGGCCTATTTTAACCACTGAACATAGCCAGTTAAGCACTCAATATCCCTAAGTTTTTATCTTTTAGAAAAAGTTTAAGAGAAAAGCTTTAGTGAATCTGACCTTTGGTACTATTACATACAGGCAAAATCCATTCCTCAAAAAACAAACCCAATTTTCACCTAGTGCGCCCTCATTGTTATCCCTCTTCAGCAGTTGAGTCTCTAAGTTACAAAGGGCCATGTTTACAAACGCGCTAGTGTTTTTAGTGTGCACTTACCATGTAGATGCCTATAATATTCCTACATGGTTAGCAAGGGCTAATTTCTAGCACACGCTAAAAACTGTAGCTTGCCTTTCTAAACAGGGCCCACAGTCTGTCAGAGCAAACCTTGGGTACACACAAATGGGATGAGTGATCTCTGGTTTAAATCCAGACCTGCTTAAAAAACTGGAGTAGGCCATGGGCCATATACTAGATACAAGAGCAGCCATAAATCAGCTGAAAAAAGCCAGTCATTCATCATTCAGGAGGGAAGTTTAATCAACATGGGCTACCATTAAGAAAGGTTATTTTACCATCAATTTGTGCCATTTTAACACAGGTCCTATTTTATGCAATGAGACCTAGTTACTAATAACTGAGGTTAACAGTAAAATGACATCTTAACAGTAACCCACACTGATAAATCCACCCCCCCCCCCCCCCCCCCCCGGTTTAAAACCTAGTTCTGATTTTTATAAGTAAGTCTAGATATGAATATTCCAAATTGGTTTATTGGGAAACATGCAGATAAATTTGGTTTACCATAGAGCTCACATGATCAATAGCAGCTTGCTATGTGTGTGTGTGTGCACGTGTGTGTGTGTTTATTCCTAGGACCCAGGTCTGTGCATCCAATTTGTGTAAAATTCACCATGCTTAAAGAGGAATACAAATTGATGTAGGCCCTTACCCGGGCCTGCTGCAGTATGGCTTGAGCCTGAGACTCCTGTGCTGAGAGCTGAGGTCCTTTAGCTCCACTATCTCCACCACCTGAGAAACGGAACTGCAAAAAAAAAGAAGGAAAGAAAACAGAGTTACTCATGGAGATCTTCATCCCAACATACCCTGCTTTCTGCCTTGTCACTCAGTGCTTGCATCATGCTGAGATTATCTGATGGGAAGAATGATACCTCAGTATACAGTCAACAAAAAATTCAATGGTACAATATCAAATTATAAAGACCAAATACAATCAAAGTTATACATTTATTGGCAAGCTAATTATGTTTAAATCTTTTTTATTGACGATAACATAACTTATACAAAATCACCAAACAAAGCTTCACTAGCCATGAATTAGCCTAAAACTAGAGGATAGAGTGGATTATAAATATTTTAAATAAATAAATCAAAAATCAAATTTTGGAAGTTGTGCATATAGTATCAGGCAGAAATATGGACCATTCCTATCCATTTAATAAGGGGTCAGGTTTGAAATAAGGTGAGAGCCAACCAAAAACGTATCTGGATAGCAGTGATATTCAGCCACTATCTGAATAACTTGTACATTAGTATAAAAATAGTCTAAATGGGTAGTGCCAGCACAGTGACCATATTATCCATATATTTTGCGTCACTACCTGTATGGATATCTGTGCTAAATCTAGGTATTAATTTAGGCACCAGGGCTTACACGAATACAGTCACAATGTTGGCTGACTGTCTGGGCCACTATGTTTTCATTCTGACAGGAAGCATCCATGACTTTACAGAACAGCTAAATATCCCTGCATGGTACTGTGTTTGCCAAGAAGTAGCTGAGACTTTGGAGAGGGGTTGTTTCTTTCAATTCTGAATATACATAGCCCCCCTTCCCCAAAGACTTTTATAGTTATCATGCTTTAAAACAAGGCAAAGACCACAAAATGAAAACCTCCCAAAACTAAGTAGCTGTTCTTGTACTGGACCCATCCTCACATACGTATGGGATGCTCTACTGATGTGGGTGGTCAAAGGAGACCACAGATGCAGAGTTCAGATGTCTAAGCCAATGCTAACAAACATGGTCAGTGTGTATGTACTACAAGCTTGCACTAAATTGCAGGAGGACTTTGGTCCCTTACAGGAGACGAGAACACAAAATTGCCATCTTTGTTTATTTCATTTGCTGCCTCCTTTCTCTTTCTTTCCTGGATTCCCACATGGAGGACAGGAAAGGTAGAGAGGTACACATTCACACCTACAATCTCCCTACTCCCTTCAGCTGTCTAACGACATCAGCAACAATTCCAGAGACTGTACACTATAATGCTAAAAAAAAACCTCAGCTTCGGTATGGCAGGAGTCCAGACCCCTGCCTTGCCTCAGTTGAGTGGGCGCATGGCGCAAAGGGTGACGAACAACTCCAAAGCTTGCCTTGTCTCCAGCTGTAAGCTTGGGTCTGCCTCATGATAGGACACATCATCCAGGGATTCAAGGGAACGTAACTTGACTTGATTGGTACCAGTGGTTTGAATAGTCGCCAGCTTATCTGAAAAGCTCAGTGAAAGAAATGTGCCTTGACTGGGTTCACATGACCTGCACAGGAAACTCTACATTCTGTTGGCTAGATACCAAGTGAAAGTGCATTCTGAGGCATAAACTCTTCAGCTCTGGACATGGAATAGAGGAAAGTCAACTGTGTTCTTTAGGCCCTGACACTTATCAGTTCCAGATTAATTCTAAGAGCATTTTAAACTTTACATCTTTTTACTCCAAAGAGCCTAGACCAGAATCTAACAGACTGTAATTATGTCCATAACTATAACCAGTTTCTCTGCTGTAGTGTTCACTTGCAAGTCTGTATTTCCACACCAACCTACTAGTCCAGTGCCTATGGTGGCAAAATTCAGATGGTTTCAAAATCTGGTGGTGGATCAGGGCTTCAGCACCACACTATCAGCTCTTTAGATGGTAGTTATCTTGAATGAAACAGAGTTGTCCAACCTCGGTAGTTCAAACAGGGTCTGGGGAGATTCTTGGCAATATCAGTGGTGCAACACTTCATGAAGCTCATTCCACAAAAATGGCACAGTCACAAAAAAAACCCTAGTCCTTGCCAATTGCGAGCAAGGACTCTAACTGTTGACACTGTTAACAAAGCATTAGCCAAAGAGCAAAGAGTGTATTCTGGTGTGTAGGGTATTACCAAATCTGTAAGATACCACAGTCCTATTTCATTTCTAACCTTAAACAGTATTATCAAGATTTTAAACTGTGACCACCGCTTAACTGGGAGCCAATGAGGCTCCTGATGAACTGGAGAGATGTGTGGAAGACCCAAAGTCTCTGCATTTACATAGTATAGCCTAGTCACGACTAGGGCCTGCACCATTAGCCTCTGATTATCACTGACATATGTGACCTCAGTTGCTTAATGAACCTCAACAAACAAACAAGAAAGAAAGAAAAAGAAAGAAAGAGAGAGAGAGAGAGAGAGACTGGTGAAGTTTAGCAATATGAACATCAAAAGTGGACTCCCAATCTCTGTTATAATTAGCAAGGACTCCCTGTCACCCAAATCACAAAATTTTTGTTTGGTTGTCATTTAGGGGTGTTTGATTTATTTATTCGGCTGAAGGCACAGGGCCTGCCTCTCCAGTTCTTGATTCAATACCTGCATTCCCTGCTTCTTTGCTTTTTCTGATTGGCATAAAAATTTGAATATCATCTAACCAAAAGAATAAAGAATCTCACAGAAAAGACAGAGAAAAATATTAAATAAAATTGGGGCAAGAACCGACCCTTGTGGGAGCCCATATTGCCACTGTCCCAATTCCAGTAAAAAGAAAACCACTTCCAAATACTGTCAACAATTCAGAGATCCAATAGCCACTTTTTCAGCAAAGCAAACTGCACTGTGTCAAAAGCAGCTGTTAAATCCAAGAAGACTATTTGCAAACACTTCTCCCATCTCATATCCTGTACACTTTATATAGCAATGAAACTAATAAGGTTTCTGTGCTGTAATGCTTCTAAAACCCACATTGGAAGTTACAATGCATGAACTATCCTTCCAAGAACTCAGATAACTAATGATAAACAGTTCAAGTGACTCTTAAAGACTCATTGTTTTTAAAGGCCTTCCTAGAGGAATGAAGGATACTGAAGTGACTGTGATGCGAGTCTTTGCACTGTATGTGGAGGGACTTACATCATTTAGATTTTGTTTTGATTGTACTTTTAAAATGATTATTTTTGTTTATTGATTATGTATGTTTTATTGTTACCCGCTTTGGGTTAAGGCGGGATACAAATGTAAAAATAAATAAATAAACCACTTTTAAAATAATCTGACCAAGAAATGGTAAATTAGGAATATGTTTATAATTTTCAACTATTGTAGGTTCAAGAGTAGGCTTTTTCAACACAAGCTTACTTATAGCTTTCTTGAGCAACAAAGGGAAAAAATACCTTGCGCCCAAAGTAGCACTTATTATTCTCACTAACCAATCTACCAATCCTGCATATACTACCTTCACTAAAATGGAGAGGTCAAAGGTCCAAACAAGAAGATGGACAGAGCATAGACTTTGGTTACATGACAGGAAAGGGATGGAAAATAAGACTAAAAATACTATAATGCCTCTGTATTGCTCAGTGACGCGACCTCACCTTGAGTGTTGTGTTCAGTTCTGGTCGCCATATCTCAAAAAAGATATAGCAGAATTCATATAACAGGCTCAAAGAAGAGCAACCAAAATGATAAAGGAGATGGAACTCCTCTCATATAAGGAAAGGCTAAAGAGGTTAGGGCTTTTCAGCTTGGAAAAAAGATGGATGAGGGGAGATATGATTGAGGTCTACAAAATCCTGAGTGGTGTAGAACAAGTAGAAGTGAATCAATTTTTTACTCATTCCAAAAGTACAAAGACTAGGGGACACTCAAAGAAGTTACTTGGAAATACTTTTAAAACAAATAGGAGGAAATATTTTTACACTCAAGGAATAGTTAAGCTCTTGAACTCTTTGCCAGAGGATGTCGTAACAGTGGTTAGCATATCTGGGTTTTGTTGGAATGTAATTGTATTTTACATGCATTGCCTGTCACCTATTATTTCTCTGTGATTACTCTGTGACCTCTGATGTGAATTACTTAGAGAGGTCACACAGCTATGTAACTTCCTGTGGGGGATAGACACAGCACATGCAGCACATGGAGCACATGGAGCTCATGATCTCTCCTAACCTGAGAGGATCTATGGTGGTGTGAGCATCCATTACCATCTAAGCACATGGAAGGAGCTGATAATACAAATGTATAGTAATATGTATATATAAGCCTGTCTGATTATAATCTAACTGCAAACTGTGAGTAAACAGATGTTTTGTTACTTCAACTTTAAAGTGACTCAGCAGTGAATTATTCAGGGGTGAATGAGAGAGAGATGAAGAAAGAAATTAACATTTCTAAAGCTGAAGCTGTGTGTACTAAGATCTGCTAATTATTTACTACAAATAATCCAACAAAAGGGTTATGGGCCCAGGGCCAGGAATTGAAAAGAAGAGAAATATTACCAGGCAGTAAAAAAGCCACATTTTTTCTCTTAAGTTTTAAAGGAAAGATTCAGTCTGTCTCTCTCTCCCCCCACACAGCAGACAGAAGGCTAAGAAAATGGCTGAGGGAAGAAATTCACCATTGTTCTATTCTCTCAAGGTGCCTAGATTAACTGAGTTTAATTATCAGCAGTGGGAATTAAGATTCATATGTTTCCTTCGAGCAAAAAGATTAGATATATGCTTAGACCAAGACAGAACAGCTGAAAATATGGCTGAATGGGACAATGCAAACTATTATGTGAAGTGCATGCTTTTGGAAGCTCTCTCAGAGAAACAAGCCATATTAGTAGAGGGAAAAGATACACCAAAGGACATTTTATATAAACTGAGAACTATGTATGCAACTACATATGCAAAGCAGCAACCAATTTGGTTAGCAGAGTTGAATGAAACCAAATTAAGGGATAAAAGTAAATGTAATGATCACATTATGCATCTTATGTCTTCATTTCAAAAGCTAGAACTTTCTGGAATTCCCATGTGTGATGCATTGAAAAGAGCATTTCTTTTTACCTCACTATCAAAGAAGTTTGATGTTTTTAGGTCTGTAAATGAGGCCATTGAAGGGCAATCTTTTGAACAGGCAACATCAAAACTAAGGCAGGAATGCATAATAAATGATTCTGAGGAGATGTGTTCTCAAAGCAAGTCAGAGAGAAATGAAACAAATTTCTTGGCAAAGAACAGAGGAAGGCGGAGCTATGGGAAAACTCCACCCAAGGGCAAGCTGATTTGCTACTCATGTGGAAAGGAGGGACATGTATCTAAATGGTGTAAGGAAACACAAAACACTCCCTCTAGCTCACCTAAGCCAATGGAACTAAAGAATTCTCAAACCAGGAAATGTATGAAGGACAAAGATAAACACAAGGGCTTTCTAATGACAGAAAAATCTTTGACTATGGTAAATAATAATTCAAATGAAAGTACTTGGATTTTGGATTCAGGGAGCACATGCCATTTAACCAATTGTAAAGATTTCTTTCAGGAAATGTGTCCAGAGGAAGGTATTCTTAAAACTGCAAACGCAGGGACTGCTAAGATCCAAGCAAAAGGGATTGGATTCTTAAAATGCAAAGTGTCTAACGAAGTTAAAGAAATTCCTGTAAGTGATGTCTTGTATATTCCCCAAGCAGTTTGCAATATGCTTAGTGTATCTACATTAGATAAGAAGGGATTTGTGATTCATTTTGAAAACAGTAAGTGCACAATCTCTAAAAATGATGAAGTGTATGCTGAAGCTTTTATGCATAATGATGTTTATAAACTGAGCATTTCAGGTGAAGCCTCACATATGGCGCAAGTAAGGAAGAATGATGGTAAATGTAGTCTGGAAATCTGGCACCGCCGCCTGGGACATCGTGATTCTAAGGTGATCCAGGATCTTTACAGTAAGCAACTGGCCACCGGCATTCAGATAAGTGCAGATGCTGGTAAAATGGAGAAATGCATAGACTGTGTTACTCAAAAAGGTGTGAGACCCTCATTTCCTGCATACACAGGAAATAGGAGTAATAAAGTGCTGGACTTAATACACAGTGACTTATGTGGACCGTTTAATATCCCATCATTGGGAAATAACAGATTTGTGCTAATATTCTTGGATGATTTCTCTAGATATTGTGTGGCCTATTTGCTGAAAGAGAAAAGTCAAGTCACAGACATGCTGAAGAAATACGTAGCCATGGTGAGCAATAAATTTGAAAGAAAACCAAAGGTTCTTCAGACCGACAATGGTGGTGAGTTCACTTCACAAAGCATGCGCACATTTCTAGAACAAGAAGGCATTCAGCATATCACAACAGTAGCTTATACACCAGAGCAAAATTCTGTTGCAGAGAGAAAATTTAGGTCACTTGTGGAAATGACCAGGTGTATGCTGTCAGATAGCAATCTCCCTAAAAGACTATGGGGGGAAGCCATTCTCACAGCAGTGTACCTACAAAACAGAATGCCAACTAAAGGCGCTGAGCGCACACCACATGAGACATGGCATGGTAGGAAGCCAAACCTGTCACACATAAGAACATTTGGAAGTACAGCATATGCTCATGTACCAAAGCAAAGAAGGCATAAGCTGGATTCCACAACAGAAAGGGGCATTTTAGTTGGCTATACTCCAGGACACAAAGGATATAGAATTTTGAATCTGAAAACTGGCATTGTTGGCATAAGACATGTTACATATTTTGATGAAAACAAAAGGGTTGATAAAGGCTGGATTATCCCAGATGAGCCTTATCATCCAGAATATGAAACTAGAACCATAATAGACATGCCAGTGTATATAAATGCCATACCAAGGCAGATGTCTGAAAGCAACTCATCTGTATCTAACGAGGAACAGGCAGAGGAAACAGACACAGAAAGGATCATTGAAGAAGACAGTACAGTTGGAGAAGGGGAATCAATTGGAGAAGAACTCTCAGATTTAGAGGATGCGGAAAGGTCAGACCAACCTGTTGTCAGACGCTCATCCAGGGAAAACAAAGGTGTTCCACCCCCAAGACTGTCTTACCTAACAAAGTCAGCAGAAGCTCAAGAGCCCTTAACATGGGATGAGATTGAGAAAATGCCAGCAGAAGAAGCTGCTGAATGGCGTAAAGCTGCACAAGAAGAAATTGATGCATTGGATAAAAATAATACTTGGATTCTTACAAAATTACCTCCTGGCAAGAAAGCTATAGGATGCAAATGGGTATTCAAGTTAAAAAGGAATGCACAAGGAAAAGTGGAAAGGTATAAAGCCAGATTAGTCGCAAAGGGATATCTTCAAAAATATGGAGAAGATTTTGATGAAGTGTTTGCACCTGTAGTGAAACACACGACAATCAGAACACTTCTGAGCATTGCAGTCTCAAAAGGCATGCAAGTCAAACACATTGATGTGAAAACAGCGTTTCTTCACGGAGATATAACTGAAGACTTGTACATGGAACAACCAACAGGTTTCATAAATACAAAACAAAGACAGCTAGTGTGTAAATTAAACAAAGGTCTTTATGGATTAAAGCAAAGTGCAAAATGTTGGAATGACAAATTGCATGAAATATTGACAAATTTAGGATTTAAGCAAGGTGAAGCAGATAAATGTTTGTACACTAGGTGCACAAATGGACAATATGCATACATTTTAGCTTTTGTTGATGATCTGCTCATTGCAAGCAAAAGTGAGCAAGAGTACAAGGACATTGTAAAGTGTTTAAACCACAATGTTGAGATAAAAGAACTTGGTAATGTGTCATACTATCTTGGTATAGAAATTGAGAAACAAAATGATGGTTCTTATCTTCTAAGCCAGAAGCAGAAAATAAATGAGCTTATTGAAAGTTTAGGTATGCAAGATGCCCAAGTTGTAAGCACTCCCATGATCACTGATTTTCTGAAGGATGAAACAGTAAGAGAACCTTTACCAGATAACATCCAATATAGATCAGCCATAGGTAAGCTTTTATATCTAGCTACCACATACAGGGCTGATATAGCAAATGCAGTAGGAATTTTGAGCAGAAGGGTCAGCTCACCTACCAAATCAGATTGGACTGCAGTTAAAAGGATGGTAAGGTATTTAAAGGGTACCATTGATTGTAAATTAAAGATTTCAGCCAATAGTAATCCAAAACTAATATGTTACTGTGATTCAGATTGGGCAGGGGATCATTCTAATTATAAATCCACAAGTGGATATGTGTTTATGTATGGAAATGTACAAATTTCATGGGCCAGTCATAAACAAAGTATTGTGAGTTTGTCTTCTACAGAAGCTGAATATGTGGCTGTATCGGAAGCGTGCAGAGAACTGATGTGGATTGAAAAACTTTTGCTGGATTTCGGAATAGCTGAACAGAGACCAATCCAGATAATGGAAGATAATCAGAGCTGCATCCGACTGTCACAGAATGACAAGGTTCAGTCACGCACCAAGCACATCGCAACGAAATACCACAACGTGCGAGAGTTGGCGAAAGAAGGGGTCATCAGTCTACACTATTGTCACACCAGTGAGATGACAGCTGACATCATGACCAAACCGTTACCCAGAGAACATTTTGTGAATCTGCGTATAAAGCTTGGACTTTGTATGAATAAATAATTGCATGACAGTTATGCATGAGAAGGGGTTTGTTGGAATGTAATTGTATTTTACATGCATTGCCTGTCACCTATTATTTCTCTGTGATTACTCTGTGACCTCTGATGTGAATTACTTAGAGAGGTCACACAGCTATGTAACTTCCTGTGGGGGATAGACACAGCACATGCAGCACATGGAGCACATGGAGCTCATGATCTCTCCTAACCTGAGAGGATCTATGGTGGTGTGAGCATCCATTACCATCTAAGCACATGGAAGGAGCTGATAATACAAATGTATAGTAATATGTATATATAAGCCTGTCTGATTATAATCTAACTGCAAACTGTGAGTAAACAGATGTTTTGTTACTTCAACTTTAAAGTGACTCAGCAGTGAATTATTCAGGGGTGAATGAGAGAGAGATGAAGAAAGAAATTAACATTTCTAAAGCTGAAGCTGTGTGTACTAAGATCTGCTAATTATTTACTACAAATAATCCAACAGGTTTAATAAAGGTTTTGACAAGTTCCTGGAGGAAAAGTCTCTAGTCTGCTATTGAGATAGACATGGGGAAGCTACTGCTTGCCCTGGGGTTGGTAGCATGGAATGTTGTCACTATTTGGATTTCTGCCAGGTACTTGTGACCTGGCTTGGCCACTGTTGGAAGCAGGATACTAGGCTAGATAGACCTTTGGTCTGACCCAGTATGGCTATTCTGATGTTCTTATGACAGGCATGAGGACTACATTCAAATTCATTTTCTGGATAACTTCAAGGGTTAGCCAAACAATTGTGTGTTTTAAATTTCAAGGTTGACAGCTGATTAACTTTTGTTTGCACAACTTGCTGTCCAGCTCGAATTTAACCTAGGTGTTGGAAGAGTTGGTGGCATGCACCAATAACCAGTTAAGCCTGGTTAGGACAAATATCTGTCTTGAAGTTCACTACTAGCAGGTAACTTTATCTGGATATATTCAAAACTGGTGACTTATCCAATCATCTTAATATCCTGGTTAAAAATTATCAGCTATTTGGTAATGTTAACTGGATATGCCCCACAGAATATCAGCCCCATTCTAGAGACTGAAAGCACACATTAGAGTCTGATGACTCTTTTTACAAAGCGGCACTACCAATAAGCTTAATACAAAGAAGTCCATGGGAACTGAATGGGCTTCTTTGCATTCAGCGTTCCGCTAATCAGTAGCGCTGCTTTGTAGAAGGAGCCCTACGAGATTAAGTAATGAAGGTGCAGTAAGATTCAATATAGAAAACATTCATTATTTACTAGATATCTCATAGTTTCCAATACTTCTAATGTATGCTTATTAGATGTATTATTACTATTATGCTAACATTGTATTATATCTCTGGTATTTGAATTCCAGTGCAGTTAAATGTGTATATTTTTGATACTGTTTCACGGTAGTCCTATTATTAGGTTTCAATTTACTGTTTTCAAGTTTACCTCATTTATTGTATTTATGTTTATTCTTGGTTATTTTACTGTTATGCTGTTAACAAAATTATAAGTTTTATGTTAAACTGTACCTACTGTACACTGCCTTGGGTGAAACTCTTCAAAAAGGTGGTTAATAAATCCCATTAAATAAATAAATAGGGTTTACTCACTGATAATGTGCACGTTTCATGTCAAAACCTTACAACATCTTAGTAAATCAGCTTCTTAATGAAAAAATAGGTTATTTACATTTCAATGAGGCAGAGAGTCTGGAGAGGTCTTCTATGCTAATTAAACAGAACTGGCAGGCCAGGCTGTCCACAGACAGGAAGGTTTGAATGAGGAAGTAAAGCCCTGGGGCAGGGACTAACAGAACAAAAGCCCTGAGTTTAGAGTGGCAGGCAAGCCATATTTTTGGGGTGGCATTTGCCTTTTACAAAAATTAATTCTGAAACTGGAACCAAAGGAACCCAAAAGGGGAAGATTATTTGAAAATAATCTACTACCATATTTTCTTGGGAAAAGAATACCCATCGCTTTACATTCTTGCAAACTGGCTGTCAAATGAATGGACAGTTATAGGAGGCAAGTTTTTTGAGTGCTTCAACTCGAATGATTTGATATGCAAGGTTCATAGCCAATAAAACACTTTTAAAAATTAATGTTAAAGGTTTGGGATGCTGTCTCAAGAGACTGGGTCTTAAAGAAAAGCATCTGCTCTGCATCTCCTAGTAAGCCATTATCTATTCCCAGCAGGAACACCATAGCTAACATTTCACAAATGGAAAGAGAAAGGAATTAAACATATTGCACATAGGCTGAAGTACTATTCCGTTTAAAAAGTATGAGCAACTGAAGAGGGAATATGGATTAGATGAGAGAGATAGATCAGTTTAAACACAAATTTGCTAGCTTAATCCAGAAGAACTGCATAGAAAAATTTGAAGAGGACGTGACATGGGAGACATGTTTTGACAACTTACTGGCAACATTGGAAAGTTGAAGGATCAATTTTTAGAATTTCTCAAATTCCCTTGAAGAAAGATCTTGAATACTGCCCAAAACAGGAGAGAGATTATAGTAGAGTGTTGTCAAATCTGTGACGCGGAGCAAAAAAAGCCTGCTACATCTGCTCTACATGACCTGAGGACTGAAAACAACCATAATGGATATGAGATGGTATATGACACTGAAAAGATGAGCAAGAATTAGGAACAGTGGTTCTGACTAATGCTGGAGGAAAGATTGTCAGACTGAAAGTTCTATCCCTATGTGGCGAGAATGCTTAGAGATAAGGAAAAAAAAACAGAAGCTAATTTGATACTATATTATGGAGCCTATTTACTAACCCACAAAAACGTCTTGCATTCAATGTGCATTAAAGGGGTAATAGAATTTGGTATACTGTCTTTCAAACAGTTTACATTTTTTATATGCAGGTACTTTCTTTGACCCTAGTGGGCTCTCAATGTAAGCTTTTTTTTGTACCTGGGCAATGGAGAGTTAAGTAACTCACCCAGAGTCACAAGGAGCTGTCAGTTCTGTTTAACTAGCACAGAAGAACAGAAGCAGAATGTTCTGTGGCACCTCTCTTTGCAGGCCCAACTTCTTCTTCTATTTGCACTTCCTGTTCAGTAGATTTGGGCCTCCAAAGAGAGGTCTTCTATGCTAATTAAACAGAACTGGCAGGCCTGTCCACAGACAGGAAGGTTTGAATGAGGAAGTAAAGCCCTGGGGCAAGGACTAGCAGGCAAGGACTAGTTTGGAGTGGCAGGCAAGCCATATTTTGGGGGGTAGCATTTGCCTTTTACAAAAATGAATTCTGAAACTGGAACCAAAGGAACCCAAAAGAGGAAGACAAGATGCTCAGCATGCTGAGAAAAACAAACAAAAACAACAACAAAAGATTAATAGTCAGGAAAGGAGAGCTGGAAAGGTCAGGTTTTAGTGAGATATTTACATGTTTTATAAATAAACTCCATATAAATGTCCAAAAGCAAACAGTTCCAGAGAGAGGAAGCCAAGAAAATGAAGGCAGAACTTCGATTGGACTCTAGCCTAAGCTTAGATGGAGAAAGAATAACCAGAAATTTGGCTTGTGAATATTTTAAGGTGCAGCCAGAACAGTAAGAATTGAGATAGATAATGACACCTGTATATAAAGTTCAATGGGTGATCATTCAAATTTCTCTAGTACTGTGGCAGATATAGCACTGGATTGCGGCTTGTAAACTTTAACCATCTCCCTCATGGATCTTGGAGAGAGAAACTGTATGATTTTCTACCAAGAGACTGACCTATTATAGTTCTATGAAAGCTTTTACTGCATTGAGTTATTAGGTCATTCTCTTAGGAAACCGAATAAAATATTATGGGTCTTCTTCTCAAAGAGATTTCTCTCATTCTTTACCTATGAAAAAATATGTATTGAGTGAGGCCTCAAGAGTGTGACCTGTCACAGGCTGTATGGGAAAAAGCACCAATAAATGAAGTTCTGAGATTTGCAAGCAATGAATATGGGAGAAGAAGTGAGGAAAGACAAGAGACAGAGAGCATTATTAAATGCGACTCCTTAATAATGATCCATTTTCCAAGGCCTGCTAATTACTCCCACAAAGTTATGGGGCTGCCATTAACAGCATTAGGCTCACAGCCAAAGCCCTGTGAAAGCATTACCTTACCATTTAGATACAGCATCAAGAGCATCACGGCTCCCACTTAAGTTTTCCATTCACTCCCCTGCAGCTTCTTCTTCAGATAAAGAGCTTGTTTGCAATATGATCGGAGCCAAGCTGCCATCTATCATTCTGCTGATTTTCATGGACCCAGGAAGGTAAGGTCAGGGCACACTTGTTTGGCAAGAGGAAAACTAGATGGCCACTTGCCCATCAATGATGTCATTGTTATTTGTAGCTGTGAGTAACCACTCCCATGTCCCTCACTCTTGTCCTCACTTGGTCACTCACCATGTTACACAGTGTCATTACATTTCTAAGATTCAACAAGCAGTTGTGTAAGTTTGGTGCAGGCTGTTATAAACTGCAGATCTTTGTAGGTACCATGTGGCTTCCTATGAGAGACTCCAGGTTAGGAGCAGTTGGAGGGACCCATATCCAGTGGTGTACCCACAGTTGGGCCCTGGTGGGCACAGGCCCACCCGTTTTGGGCTCAGACCCACCCAGCAGCAGCACAGCTGTGATGTGGCTAGTAGGGATCCCCCTGACATCTCTCTCTCCCCTTCCCCATGTGCAATTGGGTCTCTCAACTCCACTCCTCTAATCCCCAGGTACCTTTTAAAAGCCTTCAATTCGTTGCCAGCAGTGAGCAGCAACTCATACTCACTGCTCATGCCAGCCCCAAGACTTCCCTCTGACACAACTTCCTGGTCCTGCCTATGCGAGTATGAGTCATGGTTTGCTGCTGGTGAAGAACTAAGGACATGTGGGTGCTAGAAGCCATAAGCACCATACTAATGCCTGCGTTTACTTGCACAGAATGTTCAGAGTCCTGGAGCACGGGAACAAATGAGCGTGCAGACGAACAACGCAAGTAGCATGCTAATGTAGTCAAGCTCATGTTAATGAGGTCATTTTATATTCCTCCCCACTGCTCAGAAAACAGCACCCGAAACAAAACTGCCTTACCACAGCAAAAAATAACACCAGGTCGGAGCAGGCGTTAGGCTGCTGGAAGACAGGATTTCTCGTAATTCTCATGCGTCTCTCATGAATCTTTCTGCAAAATCTGCCAGTTTTGATTGCTTTTGGAAGCAGAAGGAAACCTGTGTAAGCCCTTAAGCGCTGGTCGTGAGACACAGCAGACCCAAGTGAAAACACACATTAGCGTCTGTTTCCAGCGTCTAAATATAAGCACCCAAGCTAAAATAAAAAAATTTTAATGCTTATATTTAGGCCACAGAAAACAGACGCCAATGTGTGCTTCACATTCGGGTTTTACCAGGCGCATGCGGACAGGAGTCGAGCTTACTGTAGAACTCTTCTGCACATGCGGCAAACACAATCTCCCTACAACTAAGCACAATCCTCCTGCCAAACTCCCTAATGTTCAATGCTATAATCACACCTATATTTCCATCTCACTAATGTTGAGTATTAGAGTGTTGTTGTTCTTCTGCACTGATCTGGCGGTATTTTTACAGCGCTATTCAGAACAGCACTGGAGTTTTGAGCATTAGTGCTTGAAGGCTTTAAAAGGTACCTGGGGGAGTGGAGTCAAAAGACCCAATCACCTGTGGTTGGAAGGGAGAGAGAGAGAAGCCAGGGGTTGTCATGGCCACCCATTTTGGACTCAGACCTTCACAAAATGAGGTGTCTGACTACAGCCTTGCTTTAAGCTTCAGGCGAAGTATTAGATGTTCCATCTTGTTAGTGAACCAAAGGACTTCCTCAGCACACATAGTTACAGTCTGTGTTGACAACAGGTCTCCGTCAGCCCATTTCAAGAAGAACATTCTTTTCCCCCACCCCCAAGAATCTTGATATCAGAACTTATTAGCAAGAACTAAAGGAGCATTGATGCTTAGTCATCCTCTCTAACACAGTCCTCAAGACACACCAAGCCAGTCAGGCTTTCAAGATATCCACAATGAATATGAATGAGATACATTTGTCCAAAATGGAGGCAGTGTACGCACAATTTTTTCATGCAAGATATCCTGAAAACCAACCTGACTGGCTTGGTGTGTACTGGGGACTGAATTGAGAACCACTGCTGTAATAGGTACTTTGCTGTTGACGCAGGACTTACCGGCAGCATCATCATTGATCCGGGAGGTCCTGGCAAACCATCAGCTCCGGGAAGACCTGGCCGTCCAGGTGGCCCCTTTATGGGAGAAAGTATAGAAAAAAAAAAGAAAGTTAAAATATTCAATATTTTCTATAATTCCCTATACACAGATCATAAACAGTGGATCCCTGTCATATTCTGAGAGCGTCGTCTTATTTGACTGCCAATAAGAATAATCAAACTATGCCATAATGTTGAGCTTTTTTAATTACCTGCTTACCGATATTACTCCAATCTCCACTTTATGTCATAATGAGTACAAGGACCAATTCACTCTGTGTCGCTGAGATCACTTTATTGATGCTGGCTTAGTTTAAGCTGTCAGCCACAACCCAACTGGCTTGATCTAGCCAGTTATAAGACAAACTAATTCCAAGCCAGCTATCACAAGCAGGTTTGATGAACAAGAGACGGCATGACATCACAAAGCTGAAGCTTGTCTACCCAAGGAGTTTTTCATTCTCCCCAATGCAGCTGCAGCCATCTTGGTACACCCAAAACTATGTACTTGATAGGGCAACAAATTCCACCTACTGGTTTCAGGCCAGAAAATGGTCCAAGCAGGCTCCTGCCTCCTCCTGTTCATCAAACCTCCTTGAGCTACAATTGTACATAGGAGTGACCAAGTAATATAGCTGGCTTGTGCTGAAAAATGTGCACTACTGCTAAATTCTACCCCTCTCATAACTCAACCATACCCTCAGGACCGCCTAACTTTTCAGTGGTAGAGGGGTACATTTTTCAGAAAACCTGGTCTATCCTTTTATTTCTGAAGTTAGCAATTTGAAAATCTATTTCATATTGATTGTAATATCACTGTTACATCGCATACTATCTGTATGAGCTAATGAGACCCTATTCCCTGGGTTGCAATTTGTGACAATGGTTGCTTCAAAAAATTAATGGACTTGCAGGAAACCATGTAGAAATGAGTTACCAGAAAGCATGCTAATGGATATAGAGGGTGCAAAAGGGGTCCTACTGGCTCCATGATGTCAGGAGAGACAGCTCTATGATGCTAGGATAGCCTGATCCACTCCTGCTTTTACTTCACTGCCTACATGGATCTACAGCCAGTCGGGCACCTTAAGGATCAACATTTCATTCTACGTTCCACATGGTTCCTGAACTGCTTTCTTAAAGTAACATTGTAACATAGTAGATGACAGCTTTATAAAGACCTGTAAGGTCCATCCAGTCTGCCCAACAAGATAAACTCATAGTATATGATATGCTAACAAACATACTTGATCGTGAGCTGTCCTTGTCATTTTCAAGGCACAAACTGTAGAAATCTGCCCAGCACTGATTTAATTTTCAACTACTGGAGTTGCTGCCAAAGTCCACTCCAGCCCAACCAGATCTATCTAGCCTTCATTACAGACAGGTCAAATTACCCAGTTCCAGGCTGGAGATTTTGGGGCAGTTCTGGATTTCTGACCACCCCATCCTGGTGCATTCCGAGACATACAGCACTGATTTCAATGGACAGGATCAGGCACTACAAATCCCATGCTGCTTTGGGATGTAAACGCAAAACCAGGACTACTCAACATCTCCAGCCTGGAACTGAGCATCTTGGCATCTCTGTTCCTGCTTATTATAAAAGAAAACCAGGCGGAAAGTCCAGAGATGCTTTTGAAGAGCCTTTGATGGATAATATTTTGCAGTTTCTACTTTCCAGCAATGCTCTCCTATTGAATAGTGGCATCTAGTGGTAGCTAGTAGGTAATGCAGAGGCTGGCAGACCTCCCAACTGATCTAAAAAACGATTTAAAACTTTCTGGTAAATGTAAGTCTCTGACAGCCATAAGCATCAGATATTTGGAAAAGAAAGCATGCTGTTTTAAGTATACTTACAGAACTTGACAATGTAACTTTAATGTTAATTTCTCAATGAAAATATAAGCTTGTATGACTCTAAAGGGCAGAAAAAGCACACACAGTGTCTACAGGTCTTTTGAACCACTGGGCAGTTTTCAAAGAGGAAGTATGTATATAGATTGTCCTTGAGAACTATCTGTGGGTGGCAAAGGATCTGGGGACATTGTATCTAGGTAAACTGCTTGAATTCTGTCCACATTGGGCCTTATTCTATAAAGGTTATGCTCCTAAATTTACGCTCCTAAGATTTATGCTCCTATTTTGGAGCATAGAGTATGCTCATAATTTAGGAGCATAAATTTAGGAGCATAAATTTTTGGAGCGTAAATTTAGGACCATAACCTTTGTAGAATAAGGCCTATTATGTCAACCATTTTGAAATTCAGCAGTGCACAGAGGAGATACATTTTTGCTAAAGGTAACCACACCATTCCCTTTGTGGTATTTGTCTCTATATCCTTTCATGACATCACCCCTATTATGGACACTCATATCTGGGATGTTGCAACTTTCTGTTAGTATAATAGTTGGAAAGACATCAGGCTGGGGATGGACACCAGGGGGATAATTCTGCAAAAGTTGTCTAAAGTGAGGTTCCAGGATGATGCGTGCTAAACACAAATTCTATATCTGTAATTATCTGCATAATTATCATTCTAGAA
Organism: Microcaecilia unicolor; assembly: GCF_901765095.1. Lineage (NCBI taxonomy): Eukaryota > Metazoa > Chordata > Amphibia > Gymnophiona > Siphonopidae > Microcaecilia > Microcaecilia unicolor. The sequence continues at coordinate 283,946,271 of NC_044036.1, forward strand.
TACTAATATAAGTCCTAAATTATGGAACTAACTTTAGGCACAGGTTAGCTCAAAGGTTGGTACTTACCCTTTCACCAGGATCACCTGCTGGACCAGCAGGCCCTGTTGGACCAGGAGGACCCGTGTACCCCTGCAGCAGAGAAAGAACAAGAAATGATTTGTCAAATTTTCCCTTGTCATGCGAAATTTCAGGATAGACTAGAATCAACCATTTTTCAAGATTTCTTTTAGATTTTAGGTTGTTGGAAAATGGGGTTTATTTTACAACTTGTGTTTTGATCCCCAAGTACCTGTAGTTTGTCATATTTTGTTGTATTGTGTTTTTTCCTTACTTAGGGTGCTCCCATAGTTAAGTGAGTTGCAAATCTAAGAAAAGAAAATAAACTAGCTGGAAAATGTATAGCTACAATATGACACAACAATGTGCTTCTGTTCTAGCACTTACAATGTGAGACAGCACTGTACTTTCTCTCCATTGCTTACAACGTGACACAACAGTGAGGTTCCCCTCCAGCATTTACAATATCATAGAGTGCACTTCCCCTCCAGCACTTCTAGTGTGAAACAACATAGCACTTCCTCTCCAATTCTTGCAATTAATATGACACAATGTCCTGTTTCCTCTTCCTCTGTTGGTGAACTTAGGCATGACTGTGTGGGATTCTCAGTGACACAAGATGTGATCGTGTATCTTGGGGGGGAGGCAGGGGTGTTGTATGTGAGGAATATGATGATGTCTATGGGGAGGGTGTAAGTATATATATATGGGTAGAATGGAATGTGCTGAGGTGTAATATTTCACGGGAGGTATATGGCAAGGTGAGGAGAAAGACTATGTGTTTATATATGTGTGTGTGTGTGAGGTGGTGGTGGGGGAGATCTGTATAGGGAACTTGTAAGTGACACCCACTTCCTCCTTCTTACTCTATCCACCCGTTCTCTCCCCTTCTTCTCCTCTGTCCCCTTCTCCATTCTTTCCCACCTCCTGCACTCCACTTCTCCTCTCCTTTTACTCTCCTATTCTCTCCCTCTATCACCTGCTTCACTGCAGCTGGTCACAACAATCTTCCAGTGGTGGGGCCTGGGCTCTCCTGTGTCACTGGGACCAGTCCTCTCTTTCTTCAGGGGCAAGGTCTGGATTTTCTGCCACCTCACAAATCTCTCCCCATTCCTTCCTCTTCCACTTATGTTTGCACATGCACAAACACCCATATGAATGGACAGACAAATAGAGATAAACACATCCTCCACAGCAGGCACTCAGAATTTTGTGGGAAAATGTGCCTAATGAAACATTTGGTAGAATAATAAGATCAACCAAAATGGCTTTAATATTTAAGAAGGATATTTAACTTCCGCAAATCTCTGAAAACCTATCTCTTCAACAAGGCATACCACGATAACCCACAACTAACTATAACACAACACCTACACACCTTTACTCAGAATGTCTCTTTCTATAACTGCTTGACCAGACCCTCGTGTTTGCCTTGATTTCTTTGTAACACCAATTGTACTCTTTACCCTGGTATGGCAATGCCATAACAGATCTTTGTAAGCCACATTGAGCCTGCAAATAGGTGGGAAAATGTGGGATACAAGTGCAATAAATAAATAAATAAATAAAATAAATAATGCAGGATTAAGGAACCCAATAGGATGCTCCGTTGTATGAAAAAGGATAGAGACTTACAGCTGGGCCTTCTGGTCCTGAAGGTCCTTCGACAAGCATGCCCTGAAAAAAAAAAAACATAAAGAGAAGCAAATGAGTGTTCAGAAAAAAAAATTCTGATTAAACTGAAAGTACTTAAAGCTACTGGGATAGAAGGAGTCAATTCCAGGGCATTAAAAGGTTCTTTTACTAAGGTATGTTAGCGTTTTTAGCTCACGCTAAAAATCAGCTGGCACTAAATGCTGAGATGCCTATAGGAATATAATGGGTGTCTCAGCATCTAGTGCCAGCTGATTTTTTAGCTTGAGCTAAAAACGCTAACACATCTTAGTAAAAGACCTCCTAAGGGAGCTCAGGAAGCTAGTTATGGCTCTTCTGAAAGAGCTGCTCAACAGAATTTTGGAAACAGGCATAGAAAAGGAGGCACAAAAGTGGTAATAGAGGGGAAAATTGAAGCTACAGGCTTGTTTGTCAAACCCCAGCTATGGGAAAAGTAACAAAGATGCTCCTGATGGAAAGGAGAATGGAATACTTGGATTTTTTTTTATTTACTCACTTTTTCCAAATCCAGACTCAAAGTGAGTTACAATTCAGGTACTCCTCCCTGCCCAAGAAGGTTTGCAGTTTAAGGCCCTCGTTTACTAATGCACATTAACACGTATTAAATAATGGAAGCCCCATTATTCCCAATAAGACCCATTTTCTCTAAATACAAGGGTTAAAATGTTAACACGGGTTAGTACATTAGGGCCCAAGTTTGAACCTGAGAAAGCAGAGGGTGAAATCAATTACTCAAGGACAGAAGGAGTATCAGTGGAAATAGCAGGATTTGAACCCTGGCTTTCCTAGTTCATAGCCCATTGCAGACCTGTCAAGTCTCCCACACTCAGCAGAAGACTCCCACCTTTGCAGGTCATCTCCTGCACTCCTGCCGGGGAGCCAAGACCTCCCACTTAACAGCCTCCCTCTCCATCGGCAGCAGGAAATACATTTCTAAGACATCATCTCTTACTGCTGTGGGACCCATTTCGTGATAAGAGTTGCAAAATCTCCCAGCGATTTTCATGAAACTGGTCCTGCAGCTGCAGGAGTTGACATTTTATTAAAGTCTCAATTGCTGCCAGAGGGGGAGATGGCTTTTTGAATGCAAAATTAAGGGGTGCCGGGGATGGATCCAGGAGGAGGTGGAGTGGATGCAACTGGGGACAGGACTGGTCAGAGTGGGTTGAGCTGGAGGCATGTCAAACAATTTCCCTTTGAAAACTTGGGCCCCCTTGGAAGGTCGGTCATTGCTTCATCCACTGGGCCATTACTCAACTCCTTAGTTCTGTTCGGTTGCAAGATCTGAGCCAGAATAGCTTTACCAGAGGGTGATTATGCCATACAACCTAATCAATTTATTTAATTCCATGACTAGTGAATTAAGCCTGATGTCAGTTCCAGGCAAAATAACAGAAATTATAGAACAAATGTTTAATGGGACAGTCAACATGCATTCAGCCAAGAGAAGTTTTACATCACCAATTTGCTACATTTTTTTGAAGGCATGAATAAACATGTGGATAAAGGTGAGCTGGTTGATGTAGTGATCTAAATTTTCAGAAATTTTTTGACAAAGTCCCTCATGAGAGACTTATGAGAACATTTTTAAAAGCCATGAAATAGGAAGTAATGTTCTGTTGTGGATTAGGAACTGGTTAAAAGATAGAAAACAAAGGGTAGGAATAATTGCCAATTCTCTCAGTGGAGGAAGATGAGTAGGGGAATGCATCAAGGATCTGTACTGGGACCAGTGATATTTAACATATTAACCTATAAATGATCTGGAAATGGGAACGACAAGTGAGATGATCAAATTTGCAGATGACACAAAATTATTCAAAATTGTTAATTGCAGAAGGACCTCCTTGGGTGGCTAGAACATTGGGCATCTAAATGTCAAATGAAATGTAATAAGTACAAGTGCAAAGTGATGCATGTTGGGAAGAATAACTCAGTTTACAGCTACATGATGCTAAGTTCAATATTAGGAGTCATCAACAAGGAAAAGGATATAGGGGTCATCGTGAACAAAACTTTGATATCTTCTATTTATTGTGTGGAATCAGACAAAAATGCAAACAGAATTTTAAATATTATTAGGAAAGGAATAGAGACTAAATCAAAGAACTACATAATGCCTCTGTATCGTTCCATGGTGTGGAGATCGCATCTTGAGACTTATGTGCAATTCTGGTCACATCTCAAAAAACATGTAGTGGAACTGGAAAAGGTACAAAGAAGGGCAACCAAATTGATTAGGGGGGGAACGACTCTCAAATGAGGTTATGGCTCTTCAGCTTGAAGAAGAGATGGCGAAGGAGAGATATGAGAGAAGTCTATAAAAATCCTGAATGGAGTGGAACAGGAAGACACAAATCGATTGTTTAATCTATCAGAAACTAGAAAGACTTGGGGACACTTCATAAAGTTACACAGTATCTTTATCTTTAATAAAAATTTCTATACCGCTTATACTGATAAAAAAAAATATCTCTTCAAAGCTGTTCGCAATAAAATACTTTCATAATCAAATTATACACACTTATAACAAATAGGAGAAAATATTTTTTCACTTAACATACAGTTAAGCTCTGGCAGGGCCGCCGAGAGACTGGGCCGGGCCCAGGGCAAGGCCGCCCCCGCCCCCCCCCTGAGGTCGCCGCTCCCCCCTCCGTCCGCCACCGGGTCGGGATCCCTGCATTGAAATCACAGCGCCTCCCACCTCCGTGTGAAAGCGCTGCAGGCAGCAGGGCAGCAGATCGCTTCCCTTCAGGCCTCCTTCCCTCCCTGTGTCCCGCCCTCGCGGACGTTATGTCAGACGAGTGCGGGACACAGGGAGGGAAGGAGGCCCGAAAGGTGGCAATCTGCTGCCCTGTTGCCTGCAGCACTTTCACACGGAGGTGAGAGGCGCTGTGATTTCAATGCAGGTGGCCCAGCCCAGTGGCAGACGGTCAACGACAGAGGGCAGGTGGGACTGCAGCATCGGGCCCCCCTTAAAGGCCCAGCCCCAGGGAATTTTGTCCCCCCTGCCCCCTCCTCTCGGCAGCCCTGAGCTCTGGAACTCATTACTGGAGCAAGTGGTAAAAGCAGTTAATGTAGCTGGGTTTAAAAAAGGTTTGGATAAATTTGTGGAGGAAAAGTTCATGAACTATGATTAAGGTGGACCTGGGGAAAACCACTGCTTATCTCAGAGGTTAAATAGCATAGAAATTTGCTACTTTTCGGGACTCTGCCAGTTACGTGCTACCTGGATTAGCTTAGAAATATGATTTTGCGCTAGATGGCATAGCCACGGTGGGGGGGGGGGGGGGGGGTGGCCTTGAGGACCTAGGCCCACCCACTTTGGGCTCAGGCCCCCTCCAGAACAGCAGTACCACTTTACCTTTGCTGGCAGGGATGCCAAAACCCCACTAGCCCCACTAGTGCTGTTGCCTTCTCCTCCTCCTCACACTGCTTCCTTCCTGTAGAAGTCAGTGGCAGGACTTCAGCCACCAATGCTGGGACTTCTTGTACATTTGAACATGCCTCGATATCCCTACCAGCAAAGGTATGTTAAGTATGGGGAGGGTAAAAGGGGGGTGGGAGAATGTGTTGCCCCCCCCCCCCCAGTCCACCCCTGGGTGCCTCCAAAATTAGAGGGCTGGCTACTTAGATCATGGGCATGCATTCGGTGTGCTTTACTTGGATTTCAATAAAACTTTTGAAACTATCCTACCTAGAAAGCTCTTGAATTAACCAAGAAGTCTGGAGTTCTGCCCCAAGGTGAAGGACTGAATGAGAAACTAGCTGAGTGATAGATGAACAAGGTTGGTAGTAAACGGAATTTGTTCTGCAGAACATACAATGATTTGTGTAATATCTCAGGGATCAGTCCTGTTCAATATTTTTTGTAAGCAATACTGAAGAACAGATAGAAGAAACAGTTTGCTTCTTTACTGATGATACAAAAATCTGCAACAGAGAAATGGAGGGATGCAATAGAAGCATTCAGATACTTCACATGTTTAAATCAGGTACAGGAGGCCAACTTTTTTCAGAGGAAAGAAAGCTCTAGAAGAAGTGGTCACAATTCCAGGTGGTAGATTCAGGAGCATCATAAAATCTGTCTTCATGGAAGAGGTGATGGATGCACAGAAGTCAAGTACAAACCTGAGATAAGCATAGTGGATCCAGAACTGTGAAGAAATGATCAACAGAGATCTGGGGAAGTGCAGCAGGCATGAAACTGGGCAGATTAGATGGGCATAATGCCTTCAAATTCTGTGATTCTCTGATTACTACTGCATAAGGACATCTTTCAAGAAACCCATAAATTTAAAATGAATATAGAATGATTGGGTCAAATCTTAGAAAAGACAGCTGAATCTGCAACGCATCACAAAGCCACCTCGAAATGAACTGTGACAGGAGTACCAGTAGATGCAGGACAATCAGAACAGTAGCAGCAAATACCATTGGTCTGTAGGGCCCTCCTCTTGGATTTCCCAAGAAAAGAGTGGCTTCTAGGCAGCCTGTCACTTCTCTGTCCTGGTCTTCCTACATGTAAAAGTCTGCTGTATTCCAGAGATCCTACAGAAATAATTCCAGTACCTTTATCACACGTTGGACAGAGATAACAGAAGGATTTTCGGAGTTAACATAAACCCCACCCCATAACCCAGATGGTGTCCCACAGGCAGTCACATGGTGTGATAATATGGTACATGGAACTCAGGGCTGACTGAATAGCAGATAGTTGTTCCCCCCTCTCCCACATTCTCAGGAGGATTGTGTCACAGTATATCCTGTTTTCAGGAATCATCACTCAGCTGATAAACCCCAACCATGTGGAAATCTGAGGATTATAGACAGGGGAGGCTACACCTACATTATTTGAGCCCAACACTAGCTCTGGTGCAATCTTTTGCACTGCTACACACATTTTGTAAGTGTGCCCAAGAAGAGCTGTACCATCTGCAGATGTGGTGCCTTCACAGCCTGGGGGAGCAATCAGAAAGAAACAAACACTTTACCCCATAACTTCAGCACATCAAGCACTGTGAAATTCCTGCAGAGCAAGACTACACTTTCCTAAGTTTAAGAGGAATTTAAAAGGTCATCAGCAATCTTTACTGAACCCTAGAGAGCAGTGGAACTGCTGGACGTGTTGAAACTTTGACACAATACTATGCCAAGGGAATTCTGCTTTTTAAAATCAGACACTGGGAGTATAACACAGCAGAGAAGCTGCTGAAAGCCTAAGGGGTTTGAGGCTCACAGGAGGGGGAGGGTACTGGTAGGGGAAACATTATTCACAGTACAAGCATTTGTGGCATCCTGCAGTATTTATTTGCCTATTTATTATATGTTTAGATTTGGGGAACATCTGGGAAATCTCCATAGCAAAGGCTCACTCTAAATGTTTACATGACCTACAACACAATGGGAATGGCCAGAGGGTCAGCCACTCACTAATAGAATGGGGGTGGGGGAGCCTTGCTTTACAGGAGGAAGAAGGGTGAGGGGCAAGGTCTTTCAGGCTGAAGGCAGATGGGGCCCTCGGTTACACAGAGGTTATAAGCCCTCCATGTACACAAGTAATCTTTCACAGTTGACCTCTGTACACACAACTTTCAGTGCTCTCCACTGAGGGACATTTTAGAGGGTGAGGAGAAAAAAGTCTTTTAATTCCCCAGTGGAACACATTGGTTGGAAGGAATGTTTAGGAATAAACAGCATTAAGATCAGTAACATTTTTGGACACCAAAAAGGCAGCTATGTAAGAGGATGGTAGCCAAGGTAGAAACCAAAAGCCAGATCAGGAGTACTAACAACACAGATAAGTTCCTAGAGAATGAGCTAAGGAAGTTTTGTGAAGGAATTGCTGATTGGATGAATATGAACAGGTTAAGATTCTACCTAGGAGGATTCTGGGTAAGGAACATGATTACTGAAACTTATTGTTAGATGATATGTACTTAATCCCCCCTTCAGAAGGCAAGACTGCCCAGCAGTTCCCCTTTACGCATTTATTTATTATTATATATTAAGATTTATGTACTGCAGCTTTGGAAAAAAATTATCCAAGTTGGTAATACAGCAAGAATAATTCATATATGGGCAACATTAAAACATCTTAATAAAACAGCATAGAATATAACCAGAGGTGGAACATAGAGACAGAGTAACAGGAGTTAAGAAGTAAGGGTGACTAATTTATGGAAAAATTGCACATCGAGTCTTTCAGCCAGAGTAGGAGAAGCGTGAAGCTAAATTTTGTGAAGCTAGTGTCAGTTCCTGTGTGTGACTATCTAGTTGCTTCTTCCATTAAAGAAGCATTGGAAGAAGAGCAAAGCTTTCACCTGCTTCATGAAGTAGAGATCTTTCTGGAAGATTGTTCTAGAGTGTTAGGGCTACTCTGGTGTATGTATGTCACATCACATGATTCTTTTGGAGCGGGTGTGGTTAGGAATTGATTTGGGTTATCAATTGACCACACGATGTCTATTTTGAAAGATGAACACTGGCTACCAGTGATTTAAATTTAAGGTGCTCACTATGCATTTAACTGCTACCATTAAGTTGAACCTTCATATCCATCTGATCTTTTTTTTTTTTATCTTTTTATTACTGTTCTTGATGTATGCCCTGTCACATTCACAGTGTTTTGGCTCTCCCTTCATAAAAGTCTGCATTTACTTGCTATGGAAGGAGACTGGGTCTCTTACATTCCAGATAGATTTGAGGACCTGGCTTTTCTTGCAAATTCTCCCTAGGTAAAGTCAGGGATGTGGAGCCTGAAGTGCTTCAAGGAGATTTTAAGTATAGCTAGGGCAAGATGCAGGTTGGCGAGTTAGAGGAAATTGTATCGTTTTTATTATGTTATTGTAATCATTTCATGGTCTATGTGAACCACTGAGGATTAATATAAAAAGTACCATATCAAATTAAAGTAATAAATAATTTCACCACCTACAGCTTCTTTGCAGATATCTGTTTGTTACTAAAAATTGCATTTTTATTTTCTTTTGCAATCCTGCCAGATTCTGCCTCCCCTTCAAATATAGTCTATGAGAAATCTATAAAGGTTTTGTCTTCTATGAACTTTTCTGGCAGCTCCGCATATGCTTTTACAAAAAAACTTTCTTTTTCATCCTTATTTTTACATATCCCAATAATTTACAAAACATTGGAGACTGTGCATAGGCTACATCTCTCCTCCTGAAAAGGAGGAAGAAATGGAAAATGTCCCTAGCGTTGTACAACAGTGACACTTACTGGCCAGTTCCAGAGCATGCTGCACGTATATTGGGTTTCAGAGCCGTAACATTGGCATTTGCATTAGCTTCCATACTCACCCATACCAAATAAGAAAACCAAATGACGACTTAGTAAGAAGGACAAAAACTTGGCCACAGCTTTATTTACATCAATATCAAATGTTGTGTATAAAGAACACTACTTACAAATTCTTTACTGTTTTCACATTGAGCTTCAATGGTCTTATACCACTTTACACAACTAGTCGGTACCAACCTGGCCACTCATATTCATTTCGTAATATACTAATACTTTAATCCCATGTCTGGTCAAGTGAGACCCATGGTGTCATCAATGGTTTCTGCCAGGTACTTTGTGACCTGGATTGGCCACTGTTGGAAGCAGGATACTGTGCTTGATGGACCAACAGTATGGCTATTCTTATGTTCTTAGGGCCTCATCTCTTGCTTATGGTGGTTTCGCACCCTTTCAATAATACAAATCATCAACACTTTTTTTGCCATCAATAAAGATCATCTATGAAATTCCTTTGACAAGTTACCCGCAGCCCTAACACCCAAACCCACCCCAAAATTCACCATATAGAATTCAAAATTATATCAGAGCAAAATTATCCCACCTTCCAAATCTGTTAACTCTTGGAGGGGGATGGATGGGACAAATTAATTAATATAATTCAAATAGCCTGAACTTCCTCCCTGACACCCATCACCCTCAAAATTCCTCACAACAAAGCCTGCCAATTTTTTAGCATCCCTCACTCTCACCAGTCTCGCTGCTTAACCAATCAATTTGCTTCCAGACTCCAATCTCCAAAACCTACATCCCAACATCGCTACAGCTGCTCCTATACCCCTTTCAAATAAAACTTTAATATACCTTCACATCCTCCTATTAACTATTTCCATTTTAATTCACTGTAAATTAAATGCATTCCTTCTCTTATGTCATCGGCTCCTCCCTTTTTACCCACTAGTGTAATTTTACCCTCCCTAAAGTATTCATTCCTTATTTTCTTTAAAAAATTTCCCCACACCTCACCACCAATCTTAAATGAATTTACTACAGCAGTAAAGCTAATGTTATCATGCCCACAGTTAACTTATGGGCTCTCTTAATTCATAACCCCAGGCCAAGGATGGTTGCTGAGCTTGTTTAGACAGAATATAGGGAAGAGAGCTGCAAATAGGGGATATTACTACTACTACTACTACTATTTAGCATTTCTATAGCGCTACAAGGCGTACGCAGTGCTGCACAAACATAGAAGAAAGACAGTCCCTGCTCAAAGAGCTTACAATCTAATAGACAAAAAAAAAATAAAGTAAGCAAATCAAATCAATTAATGTTAACGGGAAGGAAGAGAGGAGGGTAGGTGGAGGCGAGTGGTTACAAGTGGTTACGAGTCAAAAGCAATGTTAAAGAGGTGGGCTTTCAGTCTAGATTTAAAGGTGGCCAAGGATGGGGCAAGACGTAGGGGCTCAGGAAGTTTATTCCAGGCGTAGGGTGCAGCGAGACAGAAGGCGCGAAGTCTGGAGTTGGCAGTAGTGGAGAAGGGAACAGATAAGAAGGATTTATCCATGGAGCGGAGTGCACGGGAAGGGGTGTAGGGAAGGACGAGTGTGGAGAGATACTGGGGAGCAGCAGAGTGAGTACATTTATAGGTTAGTAGAAGAAGTTTGAACAGGATGCGAAAACGGAGAGGGAGCCAATGAAGGGTCTTGAGGAGAGGGGTAGTATGAGTAAAGCGACCCTGGCGGAAGACGAGACGGGTAGCAGAGTTTTGAACCGACTGGAGGGGGAGAGGTGACTAAGTGGGAGGCCAGCAAGAAGCAGATTGCAGTAGTCTAAACGAGAGGTGACAAGGGTGTGGATGAGGGTTTTGGTAGAGTGCTCGGAAAGAAAGGGGCGGATTTTACGGATGTTGTAAAGAAAGAAATGACAGGTCTTGGCAATCTGCTGGCTATGAGCAGAGAAGGAGAGAGAAGAGTCAAAGATGACCCCAAGGTTTCGAGCTGAGGAGACAGGAAGAATGAGAGAGCCATCAACAGAAATAGAAAACGGGGGGAGCGGGGAGGTGGGTTTGGGGGGGAAAATGAGAAGCTCGGTTTTGGTCATATTTAATTTCAGGTGGCATTGAGACATCCAGACAGCAATGTCAGACAAGCACGCTGAAACTTTGGTTTGGATGCAAGGTGAGATATCAGGGGTAGAAAGGTAGATTTGGGAGTCATCAGCATAGAGATGGTAGGAAAAGCCATGGGATGAGATTAATGAACCAAGGGAAGAAGTGTAAATAGAAAAGAGGAGGGGACCAAGAACAGAACCCTGAGGTACGCCGACAGGCAGAGGGATAGAAGTAGAAGAGGATCCACCAGAGTGAACACTAAAGGTGTGGAGGGAGAGGTAGGAAGAGAACCAGGAAAGGACAGAGCCCTGGAATCCAAGTGAGGACAGGGTATCGAGAAGTATGCTGTGATCTCCACCTAACTCCACGTGATCCAGTGTGCAAAGAATGGAAAGTGCCAGGATGCAAAAGAAATGCAAAAGAGATTTGTCAGGTAACTGTGTTCACTGGACACAGCAGGAGGCACCAGCCAGTCACAGGGCAGCTTTAATAAGGTCACACTAGTTCAGGCCTCACTGATATTTCAGTGGAGACCATTACATGAACGGTTAAAATTAAAAAAAAAAAAAAGAATTAGTTCTTCCTAGTTTTTAAAAACAAATGGCCCTGTTTCTTGCATCAGGAGTGTGTGTATTTAAAGTACATATCCCAGATGTACATGTAAGTTCATGTGTGTGCTCAAGAAAGGAAAGAAATCTTCAAATGCTCATCTTGTCATATCTATTACTGCAACAAATATCACTCTTCTCCAGCTTACACAGACAGGAAGACCTCCTTAAAGGGCATAATACATTTGTAGAGGATAATAGTTGTATGTGATATATTAAATAAAAATTATATTATCTTTCTGTACCAAGCATGTATTTGTTTAGTTGCCTGTTTGAATAGTTTATACTGTGTCTGTTGAAGTTATATATGGAATTTCTATGAGGGTGGGATAGCGTCACTATCTGCTGGATTCTATACAGCGCACCTGGAGATCTGCGCCAAAATCCAGGCATATTCTATAACAACATGCGTAACTTGATTGGCTTAACAAGCTAATGAGCATTGACAATAGCTCTTAACAAGCAATCATGAGAATTTACGTGCACAACTCACTAAGTGAATTCTGTAATGAACTGCACCTAAATTCTAATCTGTGCAGTTCAAAAGGGCATGGCTATTAAGTGGGGAAATTGGCATTTCATGGGTGTTCCAAAATTTGCATGCATAGTTGTACAATATGGATCAGTGTGTGTAAATATGTGCGCAGGGATTTACGTCATGTTTTCACTGGTGTAAATGGAGGTGTGTAATTTTAGGCACTAGGATATCAACTAAATCTAGGCGCCACTTATAAAATACGCTTAGAAATGATGAGTGGAGTGGAACAGGTGGATGTGAAGCATCTGTTCACGCTTTCCAAAAATACTAGGACTAGGGGGCATGCGATGAAACTACAGTGTAGTAAATTTAAAACAAATGGGAGAAAATGTTTCTTCACCCAACGCGTAATTAAACTCTGGAATTCATTGCCGGAGAACGTGGTGAAGGCGGTTAGCTTGGCAGAGTTTAAAAAGGGGTTAGACGGTTTCCTAAAGGACAAGTCCATAAACCACTACTAAATGGACTTGGGAAAAATCCACAATTCCAGGAATAACATGTATAGAATGTTTGTACATTTGGGAAGCTCGCCAGGTGCCCTTGGCCTGGATTGGCCGCTGTCATGGACAGGATGCTGGGCTCGATGGACCCTTGGTCTTTTCCCAATGTGGCATTACTTATGTACTTATGTACCACATGGATTTTTTAGGCGCCTTATATAGAATCTGGCCCTAACCGGTAGAAATTGTACAAAATGTTTGTCGAGACTGTTCTCACTGTCTGAGGTGTTGTACTGCATTTGTGATGGTATCAGAACTTGGAGGACAGAAGCATGTAATATATAAATTTATCTAGGGATCATGAGTTCTAATCCCACATATATTAAGTTCAAGTGCTCCTATTGGAGTATATCCAGAACCTACATTGCCACCAACTGTCCACAGGGTGTCAGCAAAGAGCAAGGAATGTCAGCTATCTATAGCTTGCTAACATATTTACAAGGGTGGCTCTGCAGCCTACATGAAGAGGAAAAGGCAGACATTATTCTGGATGGAGCTCTTGGTCAGAGTCTCTAAGCTTTGCCAGTTCTATTGAGTCTGTGCCATGAGGGCTGCATAGCTTGCCTGCAGGCCCAGGGAATCATGGCTCGGGCTTCCTAAGTTCCTTGAGCGTGCCAATGGCAACATTCTGTCCACATCAAAACAATGCAATCACAGCAGACATTACCAGACAAGAATAGGAAAGAAAGGAGGAAAAGTGAAGACACTGCAAAGCAGAAACTTTTACACATATGTACAACGGTGACACTCCAAGTAAAGGTCACACGTTGAAGATTAGTGGAAGCCAGATATGCACTTCTTATTCTGCACTGCCATCTCTCCAGTGCTGTTTATTTCATTCCCATCATAAGGCATTCTGCTGTCTGTAGCCTCAATAGTAAAAGCAAGAGTACAAATCACAGTGTACTGGAAGTGTGGAAAAACCCGAAGCCTGGAGGAAAACGGCCCAGTTTTCCTTGAGGTACTCAGCAGCAGTGCAAACTAGAAGTGACCCTTGGCAAGAGAAGCTCTCCCACCCTTGTCTGTTTTGTGCAGAAGGAGAAAGAGAGAGAAAGTGTTTCTGTACGCTGCAGGAGTAGGAAAGCATGGCCTCCACAGATCAACCCACCAGAGTAAGGCGTGGTTAGGGAGTGCTTACCGGTTCAATGACAGCAGGCTCTCCCTTCTGCCCCTTCTCTCCTCGTAGGCCAACCTAAAGAAAAGACAAACCAGGATCAGGACTTCAGCAAAGACTGAGTGAGTTAAGAACAGCACAGCTTCAAATGCCAAATATTCAATTATGCTCCAGCTGTTCCCATCTGATAATGCTAAATCAAGGAACCAGGCTGCAGGGAGTGAGGACTGACAGTATAGAGACGAATTAGTTAGTGTATCTGGTGTAGTCAGAATGTACCAATCATAAATTCTGTGAGTTACCAACACTTTTTCAGTCCACTATATAGTATCCTGCTTACCGTACACTTAATGAGCTCCAAGTAATCCTTTGAGCTCCCAAAACAAAATACCAGAGGACATACCACTACAGGGTAAATTTTCAAATGCCTTAGTCAGGAATTAAGGAAGTAAAAAAAAAAAAAAAGAAAGTTGAATTCACATGCCAAGAAAAGCCATTTAAAATTATATGTGTACATTTAACCACAGTAAAAAGTGGTCTTCCTGAGGTAACTTAATTAGGAATAAACTTTTCAAGCAAACTGACATTTCTAAACAGAATATACATTCTCAACCCATTTGAGTGGAGATAATGTAAAATATGTGTGTATGTTTTTTTTTTGTTTTTTTTTATGAGAGAGTACTTTGTGTTTGAATTTCAGGTTAGCTTGAATGCAGGCTGGCCACTAGGAGAACAAGGCATGTACTAGAGAAGAAGAATTTGGGGGTGGCAGTGCAGCTCCAGCACAGGAGATAGCCTCTCCCCTACTCTTCCCCTTGCTAGGCCAGCCACTTCCACCACTACTTCACCTACTCCCAAACTAGGACCAAAGCTATAAAAGCACTGAGCACTATGCAAGCCTTTAAGTGCAGGCTAGCACTCTAGTGCTGCCATATGCCTTCCACAGACATCCTGTCAGTGTGGGTAGAATAGAGCATCGCTTGAACACAGGCCAGCACTTAAAGGCTCTCACAGTGCTCAGTGCTGTCATAGCTTTAGGCCCAGATCAGAGAGGAGCAGCAGCAATGGCAGGAGGCCCAGAAAAGTGAAAGGAAGAAGGGGAAGATGCTGCTTATGGGGCGGTAGGGAAAGTGAGATGAGATGCTGGCTATCAGGGGGGGGGGGGGGAAAAGAGGATAGGAAGAAGGGGGAGATGCTGGCCACGAGTAGAGAGGAGAAGGGGGATGCTGGTAGGAAGGAGCAGGGGAGATGCTGGCTAACTGGGGGAGTGGAAAGAGAAGGTGAGATGCTGGCCAACTAGGAGGTTTGGGGGAGAAGGGGAGATGCTGGCCACCTGGTGGGGGTGATAGGGACGAGAAGAGAAGATTGTGGCAACTTGAGAAGGTATTAGAGAGGAGAAAGTGAGATGCTGACCACCTAGGGGCAGTAGGGAGGAGAAGAGGAGGTGCTGGCTACTTGGGAGGGTGGTAGGAAAGAGAAGGAGAGATGCAGAAGCACTAGGGAGGGGGAACATGGCTGAAAGTTCACCTAGCACATTAGATAGTTTTGGGCTGACCCTGTTTGTGTGGCTCATATTTTATCCATATGTCCAATTTTCCAACAGCAGCTTCTATCATGTATATTAACTTCATCTTGGTCTCTACTACAGATGGGAAGTTTCTGTTAAATGTGCCCTTCTCCACTGTAGCTCTAGCACTCACCCCTTCAAACTCTGTGTCTTGGTTGGCGGGCATGCCTGGCCCAATCTCTGTTCTTGTGGAAGTCCCAGTATCATAGTAGTTATCATAATAAATATCCTTGTCCGTGTCATACTCCTGGATGGTCTCCTCGGTGAAATCGCCATCGCCTTCCCTAGGGTTACTCCCCGTTCCTTCATCCTCGGTCTGAAATATTAAGCAGCAGTCTTAACCAATTCAGCCTGAATACAGACAATACTATTTCCATCTCCTCAACATGGCCTAGATTAATAAAAGGTTCTTCTCAAGCCATCTTTTAGTGAATACATATCTGACGACCACAGAACAGAACTCAGCACCTAGTCACCATTCACCAGAGAAGAATAGAGCATGACGAGCTAATACCTACTTTTATTCTTTTCATCAATGTGAAAATCTGTTTATATTTATCATCTTTTGAGAAGAAGTAATTTCATAAGAAGCAGGTAGACTTTGAAAGGATGCCTTGTTTTCATGGAAAATAGAACACTGGGGGACATGGAATACAAGACTTGTACACTGTTTATAAAATTATTCTCTTATTAGAGTGCCAAGAAAGTATTAGCCAGGAATTACTCTGGAAGAGTTGACGGTGACCATGGTGTCAGTTGGGACTTCTCCTGCTTCCGCCCCTCTATCTCCTGTTTCAGTCTCATGGGTCTCTTCTCCCTCTTCATAGTTGATATCTTCATATGGTGAATAAGGTAGGGGGGTATAGTACTCTTCCTCTGTCACGGTTCCATAGTTATACTCATCCACACTGGGGTCCACATCAGGCTTGCTCTCAACTCTGGTTTCCACTTTAGTGGTGACAGGGGCGGGTGCTTCTGTGGTTGGAGGGAAGATTTCCTGCAGCAAAATATTGAAGAAGACCTTACTGAAGCACCTGTACCACTCTGGATTGATTCTTTAACGTTAATTCTCTCCAAAGGGAGTCTTCACAATGTGTTTGCTCTTTTTGTTTCTTATTTCCAAGATTTCTGGCAGACATTTTAAATTTAAAAATTAGACATTTTTAGCTGACATAGAAAACCAGTACAGTTCGTCCACATTGAAACAGATTTCCTGTGTTACCCTTTTTTCGGGGTATTAAGAGACTCCAGCAGTTTACCAAAATATTCATCCCCACACCTGTTACATAAAAACATGATGGCAGATAAGGGCCAAATGGCCCATCCAGTCTGCCCATCTTCAGTAAACACTATCTCCTCCTTTCACTAAGAGATCCCATATACCTGTCCCATGCCTTCTTAAATTCAGACACAGTCCTTGTCTCTTCTTGCCTGTTCTCTTTCTTTGCTCACTTTGGGGTGGGGTTGTATCCAAATGACCTTCTCTCTAGTGTTAAACAGCCTACAAGGGGCCAGTGGCCAACCAGCCTCACTTTGGCTAACAAACTTTGTTGCTGCTCACTAAACAGGCCTAGGACTTAGCCTCACAGGACATGCATAGATAAGTCTGAAATGTCCCAAACAGTACCTCTTCAACGTCAGTGATGGGTCTCATGAATTCATCTGGCTTAGATGTGGTTAATTCCGCTTTCTCTGTTTCATCCACATCCTCATAGTAAGGGTACTCATAGTAATAATTGTCCACTGTTCCTCCGTCCACAGAATCTTGGTCTGGATCTGGTTCCTAATGAATCAAAATCAATTAGATGCAGAAAGACAGAATGCAAAGGAAAGGGGAAGTGGCACAGGAGGTCTTGGAAAGTCCTTGCAAAGAAGAAACAAAAATCATCAACCTGTTCCGAAGAGGAAAAATTACACATTTCACATGTTGGGGGGGGGGGGGGAGGGGGGGGGGGGGGGGGGGGGGGGGGGGGGGGGGGGGGGGGGGGGGGGGGGGGGGGGGGGGGGGGGGGGGGGGGGGTGGGGGGGGGGGGGGGGGGGGGGGGGGGGGGGGGGGAGGGGGGTGTGGGGGGGGGGGGGGGGGTGGGGGGAAGTCTACAACAGACATCAACCAGTTCTCTTGCTCCAGTACATGCAGGCACAAAGATGGTTCTTCTTGGCTGTAAAAACTTGTAGCCAAAACTGATTGTTAAATTCCTAGACAATGGTACATAACCAGAATGGAAACTGTGGGACTTAACTTAGTAAAGATTTTCTCCCAGATTCTTTATAGGTCGCTGAATTTGGGCATGGATCCCTTATGTGTATGGCAAACTAGTCAATTAGGTGCTAACCATCAATTTTGGGAGTTAATTGGAGTTGCCACAGTTGCTATTCTATAATACCTGCACCTAAATTCCATAACACACGGAGCTCATAAGAGGGTGAGGCCATGGGATGGGTATGGGCAGGTCAGAGACATTCCCAGAAATTAGGTGCAATGTTATAGAATACTTGGATTTACGCACCTAACTGCCATCAGTTGGGCACAAGGATTTATAACAGGTTTCAACAGGTGCAAGTCCTCCCACCTGAAGTTGGACATGGGAATCTTCTCTAAGCGTTATTCTATAAAGATCGCTAAGTGCTAAGCAACCTTTATAAAATTCTTGTCTATGAGAAAAAGGTTTAGTAAAGTAGGCTCTTTCTGACCGATATTCAGCCCTCAGGAGGCAGGTCAGTTAAGTCCTGCGATTGACGCTGTGCCCAGATATTCAATGCCAGGCCGTTTCCGGTGGCCGGCATTGAATATCTGGGGGGGTTTGGCTGGCTTAAACTTAACCGGCCAAGTTAATATTCAGCGCTGGCCGGTTAAGTTTATAGCGGCCAAAGATAGCACTATTATTTAGGTGGGCTTATTTGGCCGCTAAACGTAGCTGGCGAAGCGCTGAATATTTGTGGCTAGCCAGTTATATTGTGCGATATAGTTGGTTAGCTGCTATGGAGCAGATTCTATATATGGTGCCTAGATTTCCGTGCAGAATATGTGCGTAACTTAATTGGCATAACAAGCCAATCAGCATTTTAACAGCAATTAAAAAGCAATAATGAGCACTAATTGGCAATTATAACAATTTATGTGTGGAAATCACTAAGCATATTCTATAAAGAATTGTGCCTAAACTGTAAAGGGCACAGTTCAAAATTAACGCGCATAGTTTAAAAGGGGCATGTTTATGGTCATTTCGTGAGGCGTTTCAAAATTTCCATGCGTAATTACAGAATATGGGTCAGTGCATCTAAATCTACGTGAGAGGATTTACACCAGCATAAATGGGCGTGCATAGATTTAGGTGCTACGGTATCGACTAAGCGTATTCTATAAACCATGCCTAAATCTTATAGAATATGCCATATATAGAATCTGCCCTATGTGCTAATATTCAGTGGAGATAACCGGCAATGTTATACTGAATATTAGCACTCAGGGCTATCCGAGAGGGGCCCGGCACTGCAGTCCCCTCCACCCGTCCCCCTCTGTCCACCTCTGTCCACCGGGCCCCCCCTGAATTCAAATCATAGCGCCTCACCTCGACCTCGCTCCATGTGAAAGAAGCGCAGCAGCGGCAGTCTGCAGATCGCCTCCCTTCGGGCCTTCCCTTCCTGTGTCCCGCCCTTGCGCAAGTTATGTCAAACGATTTGAATTCAGGGGGGCCCGGCTCGGTGGTGGACGGAGGGGGGAGCGGCGATGACAACAACCTCAGGGGGGGGGCGGTGGGCCCACTTAGCTATGTGCTATTTAACCAGCCAGGAGCCGTTCCTGGACTCTTAAATAGCGCTGAATATTGGCCAGTTTATCTTCCAGTGAGATAAGGTTAAGGAAAAACAAGACATTCACCTCAGAATAGCATACTTTCTAAGCCATTCTGATTAATATTTCTTGCTTCATTTCAACACTTACCCTCCCCCTTTACGAAGTTGTGTTAGCGGCTGCTGCGCAGTAATGCTGACACAGCCCATTCACTTTGAATGGGCTTTGTGGGCTTTATAACACTAGCAGCTGCTAGTGCGGCTATGTAAAAGGGGGGGGGGGGGGAGGTTAACTCTGAACTCATTGCTGGGGTATGTATTTGTCTAATCTGTATAACCCTACATGCTTTGGGATGGGAGATAAGAAAACAGAGTTAACGGAATTCTTTTGTGTCCTGAATCTGATTGTTCCCCTGATCATTGTCACAAGTCTTTATTTCTAATGTCTCACAAATGTAACAGAGAAAGGCAGGCTATCAGCCCGCTTTAACATCACGTTGCAAAGTAAA
Organism: Microcaecilia unicolor; assembly: GCF_901765095.1. Classification (NCBI taxonomy): domain Eukaryota; kingdom Metazoa; phylum Chordata; class Amphibia; order Gymnophiona; family Siphonopidae; genus Microcaecilia; species Microcaecilia unicolor. Next base: position 283,965,998 of record NC_044036.1, read on the forward strand.
TTAAAATGGTTCAAGCCAAAACTTGACAATCTCACACAGATCTAGTATCTGTAAATGGAGCTGTTCCACCAAGTTTCCCCTATTCAGTGGAGTCTTTGGCATAGGCATAGCCAGACCTAACGATGGGAGGGGGCCAGAGCCCAAGGTTGGGGGCACATTTTGAGTGCTGGCTCGCCCCCCCCCCCCCCCCGCCTCACCCCCCCCCATCGCCTCGCCTCGCCCCCTCACAAATAAATACCTTTGCTGGCGGGGGTCCCCAACCTCCGCCAGCCGAAGCCTTCTTAAGTGCGGTCTCCAGCGCAGCCACATTCGCTGCCTGCCCCCTGCTCTTCTTCCTTATTGCTCTGTGTCAGTGTGCACAGGAGAAGAAGAAAGAAGAGCAGGGGGCAGGCAGCGAACGTGGCTGCGCTGGAGACCGCACTTAAGAAGGCTTCGGCTGGCGGGGGTTGGGGACCCCCACCAGCCAAACCAGGGGCCCAGATGAAATTTGCAGGGGCCCGGGCCCCCGTGGCCCCCCATAGCTACGAACCTGGTCTCTGGCAGGGTCATAGCAAGCTATGTGTAGGTGGTACAGGACACAAGGGAGGTGGGGTGCCAATATTGCATCCTGTCCATTGCCTTCCCTGCTTGGCCGTGACACAGTAGATGGTGCAGGAGTGCTAGGGGTGTGTTGCACAGGTCACATTTCAGGCTCAGGATGGTCCTGGTCTCTGGCCTTTTTGGTTCCCTGCATTATGCATTTTGTATTTTGTGAGGGTCCCTGGAAATATTACTCTCACATTTTAAATTTTGAGGTTTGTTAGGGTCACTGGCATTTTCTACATCTGAAAATCCATCTTGAGTTTGCGTTTCCTGCTAAATCAGAAGAGATCTCAAGGGAATGGTCTCCAGCAGAGATCAGATAGGCTTTAGAAGGAACATCAAACAGTAGCGGGATGTGAAGAGTTTGGCTTTTATACTTACATATTCATCAGGTTTGGGGTCCTGAGACTGTGGGACATCAGGCACAGAGGTGTCACAATCAGGGCTGTAGTGTTCGCAGTAATCATAGGCTGCTTTGGCATCCGGTACAATCAAAAGCTGTTGAATGTCCCCCTGTAACAAGATGTCATAATGAATAAGACAGCTGACAGTGAGAATAACATTGTAGGTTGTGCTCATGTGACCCGGCATAGCAGTATATCAACATGGCAGCTGTCAGCTGATCCTGTTATATGCTGGTATCTCTTTGTCTCCTTTCTAGTAACCTGCTTTGAATTTATCTTGGCCTTCCTTAAATGTCTTTACTTTTGTGCATTTCTTAAGGGGAACAGAAGCACTTTGGATGTCCTCTTACCATGACCCTCTACTACTACTACTATTTAGCATTTCTATAGTGCTACAAAGCGTACGCAGTGCTGCACAAACATAGAAGAAAGACACTCCCTGCTCAAAGAGCTTACAATCTAGTAGTCAAAAAATAAAGCAAACAAATCAATTAATGTGTAGAGGAAAGAGGAGAGGAGGGTAGGTGGAGGCGTGTGGATACAACTTTCAATACTTGACATCTCTGAGTTTCTTTGCTAAAACCATATAGGTGTTAATTTTCAAAACAAACAAAAAACAACCTCTCACGGACATTGATACTTCAGTTTTCAGATGAAGATTTTCATTATATAGATTTAGGAGCCTAGATCTAAAATTTAACACCAGAAGCTTGACTTTTTCTTTGCCCTAATTCTGCCCTCTATCTCTTCCTATCCCTCAACCACTTACCCTTTATATTCCTAATGAAATTAGGCTCTTAAATTTAGGAACTCAGTTTTAGTCAATTTTCAAAGCGCTCAATTTAGATACCAACTCTGTTAGGCACCAACAGCCTTTGATTACCCCTCCCCCAGCTTTTCAGTAATAAACATTATATGAATCTGTTTACATCATTGGACGTATAGTATTAATTAAACAGGAAATTAAAAATAGAAGCAAATTGACCCACAGCAATTGCTGGACTACATTGTGTAATTTTCTACTCACTGAGAGGAAAAACCATTCTGACAGGGGCTGATTTACAATTTAAGGCCACTTCCTGGGACCTTCTTGTCCCAGTAACAGTGTTTTCATGTGCCATGCCCTACAGGAATTCACAGGTGCAGCACACATGGACTTTCTTTATCTGGTAGCCTTAAAGGAGAGCTGACAACAGAAGGCAGCAGCTGAGACAACTCTAATAGTGATGAGAGTGTCACAGAACCCCTAAACCCAGAGAATGAAGGGGCCATAGCTAAGCAGAAAAATCATTACTGAAAATATAGACCATTGGTTGCTGCAGGAAACAAGAATACCTATTGCCCTCCTTAATAAAACCAGACCCTCCTGTATTCAGGGCCACCAAGACGGGGGACACGATTCCCCGGGCCCAGCCTCCAAGGAGGGCTCAGTGCTAGTGCTGGCTGATTCATTATTTCAAAAATCAAGGCCTCCTCGTACCTTTTAAAAAAGCAGTTCTTCATTAGCAGCAAGCATGAGCAGCCAGTGACTGACAGACACTGCTCACGCCAGCTGCACAGCCTTCCCTGTGACACAATTTCCTGCTTCCATATAGGCAGGAATATGACAAAGGAAAGGTTGTGGGGCCAGCAGAAGTGTGTATCTCTCACTGGCTATTCATGCTGGCTGCTGGCAAAGAACTGTTGGTTTAAAAGATATTGGGGAGGACATCGATTTTTACAAAAATGAGGTCAGGGAGCAGAGGAGCAGCAGGGGTGGGCCCCTTATTTGCCCCGGGCCCGGCTTTGTCTCTCGGCGGCCCTGCCTGTATTAATTTTTGAAAGGGAATTGAACCCATAACATTTTGTCATTTTCTTGAGGACACTGAGCTAGCCTGGCCTCTGGGACTCTAAAGCTCCTTTCTGTTTTCACACTATGACTTGGACTGGTTTGGAAGCCAAAACGAATTTTCATGCAGCAACATTTTGAGTGGCAACTAACTATGACACCGAATAGCCTCTGAAAAAACATGATAGAAAATCCCAAGAGACATGGAAATATCATTAAAATACACTTTTCTTCCTAGCGACAAACTCTATGAGCTGGTACAGAAACAGAACCATGGACTAACTCACATTAGTACTCAAAGTATTCTTTCTGAAAAAGCACTAGCAAGGAAAGCAAAGTCAACAGGAAACTCAGTATGCTGAATCCTTTCCAAACAGTGAAAAGAACACAAGAACAATTTTAAAAGCAGTGGCCCACATATTCAAAGGATTTATGCTCCAAAAGTGACTACTTTGAAAATGTATTACAGCTGCCTAACTTTTATACTGAAAATTTCACTAATGTCCTTGTGAGGAGTTTTATAGAACACTGCCCCTCACCCTTAAGAAAAGTCCTTCCGATAGTCTGGGCCTCCTTAAGAGTACTGGTCCCGCCCCGGAAGGAAGTGAGCCGGGAGAGGCGGAGCAATACCTAGGAGTTAAAAGACAGGGCCAGGCTGAGGTTAAGAAGGCCCAGGGAGAAGAGAGTTGAATTCCCCAGCATATGATGCAGAAATTACTTCTGACTTACAGAAGTTACTTGTGACCAGAGTTACCATATTTGCTCCCCAAAAAAGAGGACACATGTCCCGCCCTCTGTTACCCCCACCCCACCCCCCACCACGCAGACATCCTGCCCGCCCCTGTCACATTCCGCCCCATCACACCCCCACCCTGCCCCCCTGTCACATCCCCTAAGGGTGGTGACCTATCCTCCCCTCCCCTTATCTTACTGTACTGCTCTGGTGGTCTAGTGACCTCTTCTAGGCCGGGAAGAGCCTCCTCTTTCCTGCCCGGAGTGGCTGCAGACAGTCTCTTGCTGCCTTCGGTCCTAGCACCGATTCAAAATGGCTGCCGAGAGTTCAAGCAGTGACCCTGCAAGACTTCTGCGCAGATCTCAGCATTAAGCATCATTCTATAAACAGTGCCCAGCTTTGAGCACCGTTTATAGACTAGAGCTTAGTGCTTATTTTTTTTGGCATCCAAATTTGGGTGCCATTTATAGAATTTAGTTCTAAATAATTAATGGAACCCTAAGAAACCTCCCCAGGTATGTTCAAAAACATAGACCAGCCCAAATCTGAGTTGAAGATGAACTACTAGTTCAGTTACATAAGTTATTTTCCTGTCCAAGTGGACTTACAATCTAAGCTGTACCTGAGGCAATGGAGGTTGAAGTGGCCTACCCAAAAACATCAGAATGTAAGAATTGCCATACTGGGTCAGGTCAAAAGTCAATACAGCCTAGTAACCTGTTTACAACAGTTCGTAGCCATTCCAGGTCTCAAATACTGACAGGATCCCAAAAGGTAGTTATATTCCATGCTACTTACCCCAGGGATAAGCAATGTTTTCCCCAGGTCTACTTTAATAATGCTTTATGACGTTCTAAAAAGTTTGGACAATTCCTGGAGGTAAACTAAACAGAACAGCATTGACTGCTTTTACCATATCCTCTGGCAACAAGTTCCAGAGCTTATCTATGCAATGAATTGAAAAATATTTTCACCAATTTCTTTTAAATGTACTATAGTACTTAGTAACTTCATGACATCAGCACTTTTTGATAGAGAAAACAATCAATTCACATCTACCTGTTCCACTCTACTCAGTATTTTATAGATCTCTATCAGATCTCTCCTCAGCTGTCTCTTCTCGAAGCTGGAGAGCCCTAACCTCGTCATCTTTCCTCATTTGAGAATCCTTCCATTCCCTTAATCATTTCGGTGGCTCTTCTCTGCACCTCTTCAAATTCCACTGTGGTAGTTATTTTGAAAACCCTATTCACAATTTATATGTATAAATACCGGCATTCACATATGCATCTCGGATACATATTTTAAAGCTGGTATTTACATTTGAAAATCTGCACTATGCACAGATGGGGAAGTGTGGTTTAGGCAGGGCTTGGGTAGAAACCATATCTGCAGGTGTATTCTCCATTTCAAGAGGGGAGTGCATATATATGTTTACAGTTTATTTAAACTTTCCAATAATTCCCAGGGCCGGTTTTAGACATGCTGGGGCCCAGGGCAGAAATTAAGGAGGGAGACCCTGATCCCTTCTCCTCTCCTCTCCTCCCCCTTCCCCTGATCTCCCCAACTACCATTGCTACCACACAGTCTGGGGATTTCTTACCCTTCTCCCCACCACTGTCCGTCTCCCACCCTTCCCCTCACCTTCCCAGACTTCTTTAAAAATTTACCTTTTCAGATGGGCCCCAGCGCAGCAGCCATCCTCACAAACTGCCTGCAACTGCCCTGAAACATTCCCTTTGCGACAATCCGCCCAGGCGGAAACAGGAAGTTGCATCAGAGGGGAGCATACCGCGGCAGAGTAAAAGCTTCAGGGCAACTGCAGGAAGCTTGTAAGGATAGCTGCCATACTATGGCCCCTATGAGAAGGAGAATTCATTTTTAAAGAAGATTGGGAAGGTGAGGGGAAGGGAGAAGGAGACGGACTGTGGTGGAAAGAAGGGGAAGAGATGCCCATACTGAAATGCAGAACTGGGCAGTGTACAATCTAATATTGGGAAAAAAGAACAAAACAGAAAAGGAACTACAATGTCATAAAGACCAGGATGCATCCATAGAAGAAGATAAGTCCACTCACTACCAAAAGAAACACAGATGCTAAAAACTTGGCAAATAAGACATCTTACCAGGAAACAAAGTCAAACAGTGAGAAGAAGCCTGTACCCAAAGGCTTAAGAATCAAATGCTTGCTTGTACTTCCATGTTTTAATAGCGGTCTTAAACTCTTTAAAAGAAGAGAGACTACAAATGTGAAGTGGCAAGTTATTCCAAGAAGCAGGGGAAGTAAAAATAAATAGCACTATACCTTGTAGATTCGAGGCATGCCTAAGGACTAATCAATAATCGTTAATAGAACAGAGAACAAGTGACGGGGTATATCCAGTTTTTCCTACATAAGCACATAACTGTGGAACGCATTACCGAGAGCCTTGAAAATGACTTACGACCACCTCAACTTCCAGAAAACACTAAAAACTAACCTATTTAAAAGGGCATACCCTAACGATCCAACTTAAATGTCTGATCTCTGCAACACAACAAAACTAAAGTACATAATGGCATAACACAACTATCCCGCTGTACGATTCCCTATTGTGGCAGTATCACACAAACTTTACCTACCACAACATCACTTTGTTCACACCGGTGTCGGCAAACGCCTCTCCGGTACTATGTAAGCCACATTGAGCCTGCAAATAGGTGGGAAAATGTGGGATACAAATGTAACAAAATAAAAATTAATAAAATAAGAGAAGCTAGTTAATCTGCAAAGCCCAGTTTGACTATCAACATTAGGATTTACGCTGCTAATGAGGTGTGTATAGGTTTTTTAACCATGGTCATTTTGGGCAGCCCTTTTATAGGAAGGATTAAGAAGAGGGGGGGTCTCAAACTGACAGTACAGAAAGATTGCGGCCTCAGCATTTAATTAGGAGCACTTACATATGTAGGTTTTTAAAGTGACAGATATATATCTGCAAGCGTCAGCACACTTAAACATGTAACTTCTGAAATACCCTTTTCCACGCGTAAGCTGGAGAGTTGCTTCCATTGATATTTTCTACATTGGGAGCTACATGCCATTCATTTCTGCCCGCACTGTAGAAAAAGCTCTATGTTGGCTTTTCTGAAATACTACTAGAATTGGGACAAGTCCTACCTGGACGTATCAATACCAGTTTCTACGTTCTAATTAAAATGGGCCTTTATATCTCTTTGGAGCTGCAACGACCAGAGCTGCACACAGTATCCAAGGTGCAGCTGCACCATGGAGAAATACAGATGCATTATAATATCTTTTGTTTTATTCTCTATTCCTCTCCTAATTTCCAACATTTTGTTTGCTCTTTGGCTGCTGCCATACACTGAGCAGATTTAATGTATTACCCATGATGACACCTAGATTCGTTTCCTAGGTAGTGACCCTAGCGTCATTTAGATATAATGTGTGTTCTTCATCCCTAGGTGTATCACTTTGCAGTTGTCCACATTGTTTCATCTGCTATTTGAATAAGTAGAGGGGCATAATCGAAAGGGACGTCCAAGTTTTGCTGAGGACGTCCACACAAAACATCCCGGTGGAGGGGCGGGGAAACCCGTATTATCGAAAAAAGATGGCTGTTCATCTTTCGTTTCAATAATACGGTCAGGGATACCCAAATCTTGACATTTATGTCATCCTTAGAGATGGTCGTCCCTAGACTTGGTCATTTCTGATTTTCGGTGATAATGGAAACCGAGGACGACCATCTCCGAAACGACCAAATGCAAGCCCTTTGGTCGTGGGAGGAGCCAGCATTCATAGTGCACTGGTCCCCCTGACATGCCAGGACACCAACCGGGCACCCTAGGGGGCACTGCAGTGGACTTCATAAATTGCTCTCAGGTACATAGCTCCCTTACTTTGTGTGCTGAGCCCCCCAACCCCCCCCCCCAAACCCACTACCCACAACTGTACACCACTACCAAAGCCCTTATGGGTGAAGGGGGGCACCCAAATGTGGGTACAGTGGGTTTCTGGTGGGTTTTGGAGGGCACACATTTACCACCACAAGTGTAACAGGTGGGGAGGGTGGGGGTTGGGCCTGGGTCCGCCTGCCTGAAGTGCACTGCACCCACTAAAACTGCTCCAGGGACCTGCATACTGCTGTGATGGACCTGAGTATAACATTTGAGGCTGGCACAAAACATTTTTAAAGATGTTTTTGAGGGTGGGAGGGGGTTAGTGACCACTGGGGGAGTAAGGGGAAGTGATCCCCGATTCTCTCCGGTGGTCATTTGGTCAGTTCGGGCACCTTTTTGTGGCTTGGTCGTAAGAAAAACAGGACCAAGTAAAGTCGTCCAAGTGCTCGTCAGAGACACCCTTTTTTTCCATTATCGGTCAGGGACTCCCATGTGTTAGGCACGCCCAAGTCCCACCTTCGCTACGCCTCTGACAAGCCCCCATGAACTTTGGTCATCCCTGTGACGGAAAGCAGTCGGGGACGCCCAAAATCGGCTTTCGGTTATGCCGATTTGGGCAACCCTGTGAGAAGGATGCCCATCTTCCGATTTGTGTTGGAAGATGGGCATCCTTCTCTTTTGAAAATGAGCCTGCAAGTCTTCCAGTCTCCCAAGGTCTTCCTGCAATTTCTCACAAACTTCATCCAAATCAACAACTTTGAATATCTGCTAATTTGATTACTCACTTTTCTATTTCCAGATCATTTATAAATATGTTAAAAGTATTAGTCTCACAGTACGGAGCCCACTGGCACTCCACTACTCACCTTCCTCTATGAGAATTGTCCATTTAATTATGCCCTCTGTTTTCTCTCTTTTAACCAGTTCCCAGTCTACAACAGGACGTTTCTTCCTATCACAGGTCACAAGGAGAACCAATGGGAGAAGTATGATTTGAAACCTGGCTTCCTAGGTTCTCAGCCTGCTATTGTAATCACTAGGCTATTCCTCCACTCTACTTTTCATGGCAAGTTAAATGTTACCCTAGATGCCAGCACAAAAGGACTTTGCAAATCCAAAGTTTATAGCTGGAATAGTGATTTCAAGTGTCCAATGCAAAAGTCCAAGTACTATCATAACAGTTTCTTTAAAATAAAATATAAAATCTTTCAAAAATTAAGATTGAAGTGGCCATAATCTGTTGCTGTCTTCTTAAATCATTTAGGATCATAATGCTGCATTTTATGTACAATGGTAATGAATTGTAGCATTGAAAACAGTGTTCTGCTCCCTGCACATCCCATACAGTGAAACCTGAGTATACAAGTAGCACAGTACAAAAATATAGTCAAAACAATGTCTTGTTTGGATATTCTCTTCTCTAACCAGGTGTTTTTTGTATTAGAGCCTCAAATAGATAGTATTCATGGTATATACAGTATGGCAAGGTCAGCTCCATGGTGTGAGTGTTTGGAGAACTGTCCCAGAAGCAGAAATGCCTTGTCATGGAATTACTGGAGATTAGTTGGGATTTCCCAGTTTTCTCGTATTTCCATTGATACAACCTGGTGCCAATTTTCCGTCACTGATAAAAGCCATGTATAGCTGGCTAAGGGATTAGCAAATCAGATTCTTTATGTCATCAGGCATAAAAAAATCTGAGTTAGGTTGTAGGCAAAGTGAGCAAAGAACATCCTACATGAGAGGTGAGGGTATTACGGGGATGCCGCCTTCCCAACCCATCACGCTTTAAGCAGGAGCACTAACTCAGAGGTGAATTCATAGATCATCAGAAATTCATGGAATCTTTTCATTACTCCCAGATCCATAAAGATTAAACTATTACTTGTCCACTAAGGAGGGATTCCAGCTACTTAAACTTGGATTTATTGCCCCCTGGACTTTCCTTCCTGTTTGGCAGCTTTTGACCAGTGATACCACAATAGTGAACGTTTAAATTATTCTGAAAAATGGATCCATTGCAGCTCTATAATTCTTTTCCAACAAATTAATCTAGTAGCCACAATTTTGACATTTTCCTGGGGAATAAATAGACACACATCATTCTGTTAAATTCCTACTCTGGACCGTGCTTTTCATAAATTGTTTTGCTATATTCAGAGACCCATCATTCCCATCAGCCACTTTTGGCCAATCAGAATTACAGCAATACCCCCGGGGGAATGAGAATATAGAAGATGCAGCATTTCACAAAAAGCTGCTAGGAAAAGTGACTGAAAGTTATGTCCCCACAATGTGACTTGCTTACTTTTTAGATAAATTTTCTAAACCTGAATTCACCTCTCTCTCTCTCTCTCTCTCTCTCTCTCTCTCTCTCTCTCTCTCTCTCTCTCTCCCTTGCCCTGTCACCAGGCCACATGTCAGAAAAGCAATTGATCAGAAGCCACCAGTTTTTGTAGGGAGCCTGTGGCAGTGGAACATGACTTGGTTGCTATCTTTAATGTGGCCTAAAAACAATCAATAAAACCCAGATGGAAATCTCTCATTCAGCACAGTCAACAGTAAGTTATCAAAGCATGCCTAGCATCATGTGCATGAAGCCTATTCTGATCGTGAAATAAAGAGAGTTTGAGCAGTACTCTGTCTTTTCCTCTCTTTACCACCCTCGGTAGGCTCTCGTCATGGAATTATCATTCCAGCAGCTGCCTCCTGTAGCCACTCGTTAATGGCAGCACTTGTCTCCATGTCCTTGCTCTACTGTAAGAGAGAAAGGGGAAATCAGAAGGGGTGTTTGGACTTAGCTCATGCCTTTTTTCTAGTAGCTCAAGGTGAGTTTCATTCAGGTATAGGAATTTGCTACCAGAGAATGTGGTAAAAGCAGTTAGCTTAGCACGGTTTAAAAAAGGTTTGGATAATTTCCTAAAGGAAAAGTCTATAAGCCATTAATAAGATGGACTTGGGAACATTTACTGCTTATTTCTAGGATAAGCAGCATAGAATCTACTTTACTGTTCTGGGATCTGCCAGGTACTTATGTCCTGGATTGGCCATTGCTGGAAACAGGATACTGGGCTTGATGGACCTTCGGTCTGTCTCAGTATGCCATCGCTTATGTTCTTATGTGTCCCTGAAGGGCTCAAAGTTTCTACCTGAGGCAATAGAGGGTTATGTTGCTTGCCCAAAGTCATAAACTATGGTGGGATTTGAACTTGGTTTCCCTGGTTCTCAGACAGTCCTCAGCTCTAACCATTAGGCCTCACCTCTAGAAAGAAGGCTAGAGATGAGGTGAGTACTCCCTGGGCCCTGAATCTGTCTCTAGTTGCTTATCTCAGAGAGATCCATTTTCATTCCTATTGCTGCTACCTCATATCGGTAAGAATCTTGCAAGGTGGAGCTTAACTACCACCCTACCCTGACAAGCTGCAAGATTGCATACAACATTTGTACAGAACCCCAACCCTTCAGATCAGGATGTAAAACTCATCAAATGTATCTGCAAAGGTTTGGTCTAAGAACCAGGTTAATTTGTACTGCCTGTTTACCATGAAAAGCAGAGCTGCTTGCAGCCCTCAAGGGCCAGGGTCTTGTACCCCTGATCTGCTGTGTCTGAGAATTTTAATTTGAAATTCTAAAGACTGTTTTAGGTATCTCCTGGACTCATGCACACGCATGTGCCCTATCACTTTATTTCAGCCTTTCATTATCACAGTCTAACCATCACTTTCAGAAATGAAGACAGTACCATTCTCCATATTTATCCTCTATTGATGGGATGGCTCCCAGTCTTTCACTTGTCTGTCCCTGAACCCAGCTGAGTGCAGGGATGGCATGGTCAAGAATGATGCATGGCATTTAAATTGTGTGTTATTTTGTGGGTTTCTGTTATGGTTTATAAACAAAGAAGGATGAACACAATTTTGCATGCCAACACCGAAGGCCAGGGGCTAGTGATGGAACGCTGTGCATGCCATAGCTGCTCCTGCGGTGCAATCCGAACCAATACTTAGTGCCTGACTTAGCAAAAATGTACAGGTCTGGCTCCTCTCTGCCCCTTCTTGCCTGCTTTTAGCAAGAAAAATTAAAAACTGAGCTCAGATAAATACTGTATCTATATAGAGGTTGTCACTAAGCCATATGAGTCAAATATAAATTCTACAGATGGGTTTGTATTACTTTACTGAATTTTAAGGTTTTAGGATGACATACTTCTCCTTTATGAAAGTGAACTGGCCAGCTAAATGACTGGGCAGATGGGATGCTTCCATTTACTACATTACTAAGTTACAAACTCCCATTGTCTCTTATTGCTAAATTAATTCTGACACAAAACTCTGACTTAAGGATGTCTGGAAAACAGCCTGTTGACTATATAGGAGTACAAATACCTATATTGCAAGATACCTTACCATGTACTGATCACATGAGAAAGAGGAGCCTTTACTTTACAATAACCCTTTCACTGCCAGACAGAACACTGTGCCTAAATATTTTACAGTACTTCACAGAGTGCAAAGGACAGACAGTGAACAGCTTTGAACCCAGTAAGGCAACACTGTCAAATTCCGGGTTCATTTTCCTATTTGAAAATCTCAGGGGCCCTTTTACTAAGCTGTGTAAGTGGCTAAGCGCGCCCAAGTGTGCCAAAGTGGAGTTACCGCACGGCTACCGCGTGGCTCTTGTAGTAATTTAATTTTTGCTGTGCGTCTGATACGCACGGCCAAAAATATTTTTTCTTTTCTGCTGCACATATCAGACGCGTGCCAAGTGGCATTTGGCAAGCAAAAGTCATTACTGCCTGGTTACCGCATGAGATTTCACTGCTAGGTCAATGGCTGGCAGTAAGGTCTCAGACCCAAAATGGACGTGTGGCAATTTTCATTTTGCCGCACATCCATTTTTGGCAAAAATTTTTAAAATGGTCTTTTTTACAGGTGCGCTGAAAAATGATTCTGTGTGCGCCCAAAAACAGCGCCTGCACTACTGTAGGCCATTTTTTAAGCGCAACTTAGTAAAAGGACCCTTCAGTTTTGTGGAAAGAGAAGGGGAATTGTGGGCACAAGCTCCATGTCTTAGAGATGGGGGAGGGGCATATCAGAGTCTTAACCTTCTATCTAATGACAGGATTCTCAGTTACACATTTCGTTTATTTCTTAACAAGTCTTTGAGCTCTCCCAGGGCTGTAAGTTTTATATTATGCTGACCTAAAAAAGAATGACATTTTTTACTTGCAAATAATGTAAATTCAACAGTAATGGCCAGATAGGAAATAAATTTGCATGAATAACAGTCATTCCCCAGAGGATAGTATAATACAGTGTTTGAAAGGGCAGCCTGGAACAGCAGCCCTGAGGCTATATATCTTGTTTCATTCCTGGGTCTTTCTGGCTGTGTGGAATGTTTGCAGAAGGAAGCCCTGCAGAGGAAAGCAAAAGCAGTCATTGCCCTATTTATATGCCTGTGTTGGGGGCTGGGCTCTAGTTTGAGGTTCCAAGCTCCCAATGGCCACCATCTTTCCAAAATGGCTTAGTCCAGCGTTTTCCAAGCTGTGCGCCACGGCACCCTGGTACGCCACAGCAAATTCTCTGGATTGCCGCAGCAAATCTCAATCTCCCTCCTGCCCAATCCGCTACTGCAAACAGCAGCGGCAGAAAAAACAAAAAAATACAAGTGCGGGGCCACAGCAGCCTTCAGACTTGCACTGTCGGCTCTGCTGGTCCTCTGCCCCCACTGACGTCAACTTCCAGTTCCGGGGGGCAGAGGGCCAGCAGAGCCGACAGTGCAAGTCTGAAGGCTGCTGCGGCCCCGCACTTGTCTTTTTTTTTATGTCACAGTCACTGGTGTCAGGGAGCAGATGGCCCTCGGGATGAAGTCAAAAAGTTGAAGCTAATAGGTCACTCTCTGTTTCCCTTCCCATTCAAAACAAAGCAAGCAAACCTATGAGCTGCTGCATCCAATTTGTCATTCTTTATTGTTGGTAGCATTTTTTATTTAATCTCATTTAAATTTTTAAACATGCTGGCTTGTGCAGTATACAGATGTACAAAGAGGAAGTATAATAATGGAATAACGTTTCATTGGTAGAGTAGTAATTTGTTATAAATCGTAATCGGTGTGTCATTCGGAGGAGCTGGTTATAGGGACACCCTAGCACTGTTATATTTGTGCAGAGAAAAAGATGGAAACCTGTGTGGCCGGGGGGGGGGGGGGGGGCAAAGATCATTGGGGCTGGGGGGGGGGGAGTGCCAAAATTGCTGAAACACGAAGGGTGCCGTGAACTAAAAAAGTTTGGGAACCACTGGCTTAGTCAAATGACAAAACTGCAGTGTTCATAGTCTTATGTGAGGAAGATGTCAAAGGCATTTTACTAATTGCACCACCTGCTGCCTGGCTAAAAGCAGGCTGTCCACAGAAGAATGATCCATGCCAGGACTGAGCTGGGTGGGGGGGGGGGGGGGGGGGGGGGGGGGGCAGTAACATTAAGAAAACTACAAATGGAAGCTCTGGCTCTGCAGCCCTAATGAGACAGGTTTAACAGGGATGTTGTATACTCATCTTTCCAAGATGGTGAAGAGCTGAGGAGAAGGACTGGATAGAGAGTTTCAGGCTCTGTGACTGGCAGCTGGGATGTATCCTTAGCAATGTGGACAGGAAGAAGTGGGCTACTGAAAGGATCAATTGGTCTTTTGCTGCTATCATTTCCTATGCTATTATCATCTATGTTCACACCAAACTATAAGCTCAGATGAGCAGAAGGATGCTGGGTCCAACCCTCCTCTACCCTCCAAGGCACCCATATGTTAGTTTCATTCAATTATATCAGTTTGCTTGCACACAAGGGTACTCCCTTCTTTATGAATTTCGCGACTTGCTTCTTAGAGTTTAAATCCTGAAGAGGCCTCTGCCCAACTGACAGCTTAACTCTTAAAGACATGACCTCCAGTCACCCAGTGTCTGTGGCATCCAAAGTGACTCAGGCTACAAGGTCTCTGATTCAGGAAATAAATATACAGACACAAAAACAAACCAGAATTAATGTGTCCTGTTATACCAGAGAAGACAGAAGCATGATGGAAACCATATATAACAGCAACAAAGATATTTTTGTATACACACACATCAAGAATATCTCTACAAGTATGTTGAGCTCAGCCCTCAAGTGAGCTCTGCTATTTATATTTCATGCCAGAAATAAAAATCAGCCATGAAGGAAGCATTGCTACCAGTCTATCAGTTCTAACATGCAGCCAATCAGCCACTTCCCAGAATAGAGTGTTCAGTCTTTCACCTAAAACAGACAAGTCATGCTAAGTGGTACCCATTACAAATGACACATGTTGTATATGCAGCTGAGTTCCTCCAGATGAGGGGGTGGGGGCAAGCAAAGAAAGAGCCTGAGACCACCTTGGCAAAGTTGAGTCATGACACTGAGGCAGAACTTCCAGGCACCTAGCACTGCCTGGGTCTACTCCATAGTTTCTGCTCTGACCCCAGTGTGTTCAGCACTGGTTCTGGAGCTCATGCTTCTCCTCCCTAGAGCATCTGTATGCCAAGATTACCAAGGGAATCTTTTGTGTCTTCCCAAAGTGTTGGAGAGAAATGTTGTTATTGATGCAAAGAAGCATCTGGGAGGAAATAGAGAAATTTGGGAAGTGCTTGAAATTGAGCACTTTTAAGAAGTCCACTGCATGGTAAAAACATTTAATGATTTTCAGGTCACGTTAATGGAATAAAATGTCTTCCCCAAGTCATTCTTACCTGTGAGAACTACAGGAGTATCTCAGAATCTCATGTTTCACAATTTATGGGGGCTTCATTATATGCACTACAAATAATGAGCATTCACAGGATCTATCCATAGAAACAAAACCAATGAAGGCAGATAAAGAACATATGACCCATCCAGTCTGCCCATCCATGCCATCTACTACAGCGGATCTGTCCTGGTATCTGATGGCACTATCAACCAGCTACAATGGCCCTACACCCAACCCAACAATCTGCAGCAATTCAAAACAAACCCACTGTTCATTCTCTTCAGTATTTATAGCGAACAGCAATCCCCCCTCCTTTACTTAATTATCTTTTCCAAGCTGTTCATCTTTCTTTTTCAGCACTCAAGTTGTTCAAACTTCATTCCAAATCCTCTTCTTTTACCCCCACCTGAAGTTGACCAAGAGAGAAATCCTGAACTAGCAGCAGTCAATTTCATTTCTTGATAAACTGACGCAGCACACGGTATTAAACTCAAGATCACTTATCCTCCAGCCTCATCAAATGTTCCTTTTAAGAAAGAGATTTCCCCTTTAAATATGTATTTGCCATTTATGCGCATACTGGGGGTAATTTTGTAAAGATTTCTCCACATGTGAAGCATAAGTTACATGGGGGGGGGGGTCTTTTACTAAACTAAGCTAGTGTTTTTAGCTTGCAGTAGAAATCAGCTGGCGGTAAATGCCGAGACGCTCACAGAGCCCATGGAGCCCATGGGGGGGGGGGGGGGAGCTTGGAGGGGCACTAGGCCACCAGGGCCTTACTTTTTTTTGGGGGGGGGGTATGGATCTCCAGCTCCTGGGTTTGACCGCCCAGACCTGTCAAACAAGTGCGGGAGGATTGTGCCTGAGGACATGCCCAGGCACAAACCTCCCGCACTTTCCCTGGATGATCAACGCTAACAATGTGCTTAAATTTGCATGTTATTAGCATTGATCATTGGGGAGTTAACTCCCTGCGCTGTTCTGATGCTATTTTTAGGGTGCTGTTTCGGAAAAGGGCAGAGAATTATTTATCGAGGCATGAGATTTTGAGCCCATGAAGGACAGAGAAAGTACCTGCGTATAATGTGCAATTGTCCTCTACTTTGATGGTTAACTGGATTATACATTCTTTCCATTTTATAAAGTTTGCACAGGGAGCAGGTTAACTTTGTGCTCCTAAGGTTTTACAGGTTTTAAAGCCTTATTTTAGAAGTGAAAGTGTGCATATCCCTTATCAAACAGGCCTATTCGATGTGCATGAACTTCATAACATTACATCTTCAATAGATCATCTAAAGTTAGGTGTCTGAATGAAGCACACTAAGTACAGATTCTATAACAGCAGTTGCATATTTACACATCTAACTTTCGATATGAACACTTACATCAATTAGTGCCAATTAACAACAATTAAAGCTAACAGTTAAGCAGTGGCGATCCTAGGTCGGCTGCCACCCGGGGCAAATCGCTGCTGCGACCCCCCCCCCCCCCCAGGTGCAGCAGCTTCCGTCCCCCCAGGGTGCAGCACGACCCCCCCCCCCCCCCGGCGCAATGACACTCCCCTCCCCGGCGCATCAAGCCCCCCCCCCCCCCCGAGTGCATTCTTGGCTGCTGGAGGGTGCAGAGAGGAAGTAACCTGTTCCAGGGCAGAGGGACCAGGGAACCAGCAGAAACCGACAGGCGCGTGGCTGTTCTCTGCACCCTCCAGCAGCATGCACCCGGGGCAGACCGCCCCCACCACCCTGCCCTTCCTACACCACTGCAGTTAAGGCCAATTATCATCTAATTAATCTATTAAGTTATGCATGTAAATGACCTTATTCTAGAAGTTGTGTGCACAATGGGAAACTTTTACAAAGCAGTGGTAAGCCCACCGCGGGTTTACTGCGTGGCAATCCGAACTACCGCTGGCACAACACAGGCGCCGATGGTAGTTCCACCCCCAGTGCACAGCATTTCTGAAGCTAGCAGAAATATTTGAAAAATATTTTCACAGGGGGTTACCGGGTGGTATTCAGGCAGCGCCGCTCGCTGGCTGGCTACAATCGGGTTAGTGCGAAAGCCCTTACCGCCACCTCAATGTGTGGTGGTAAGTGCCCCCCACCCCCACATGGCCATGTGGTAAGTGCAATCTTATTGCGCGGCCATTTCTTTTTTTCAGCCTTTTTACCTGCTGCAGTAAAAAGGGCTTCGGAGTGGCAAAAATGGTCACTGCCGCTAGCGCAGGGCCTCTTCTACCTCAGCTTAGTAAAAGATCCCCAAAGCTGTGTGAGAAATAAGGGCATGCAACATTCTAGAATTAGGAGGCATATGAGCTAAAAATATGTTATTAATCTCATGCACTATAGAAGGGACCAGTGAGGGTCACAATAGCCCTTTTGGATCATTCTCATGCTAGTTCCATAAAAACTATTACAGCCTGAACCCAATCTACTAGCCTCAGGACCAGTAAGGGTACCAGACTGTTATGCTACTGCAGTATTCCAAAAAAAAAAAAATTGCTTGCATTTGGCCACGTAGACACTCATCAGCCACATGTTTCAGTGCCGTCCAAATCCCGCCCACGTCTGATAATTCTTTATTGCTAGACGTTGTGTTCCACAGGACAAAATTACAGGGCTGAGTACTCAAAATAGTCATTACAAAAAGTTCTGCCTTCCATTTTTTTTCCCTGTTGGCCTGCTACAAACTGTGATCCAATGGAACCTGGTAGTTTACATCTTGTTCTGCTGGAATGTTATTTGATACTAGCAGCCATGGTAATATCCTTAAGATCAAATTTAGCCCTTCAGAGGCAGCATTTAAACTCATCAAGGCAAAATAAGAACTTCTTGTATGAAACAAGAATTATTTTAATTGTTAGAATGTTATATATATATGGAGGATTCTTCTCTGATGAGGAGATGCATTCTCCTGAAAACAACCAGATCATAACCAAATCTTCCATAAGTCTAAACTTTAAGGCAGGGATGGTCTGAGACACAAAATGAGAGATATTTTCTGAGACCTGTTCCTTCTTCAGATCATATTCCACTATGTATCTATTAAAGGTCTTTTGTACAATATTTCTGGAAGCACCAGGAAAGAATGCATATCGGTGATGAATTAATCATGAGATAATTTTAAGTTACTTTTGCGTGTATGTGGCCTCAAATAAAATACTGACTAGCGTAAAAGTACAAGCCATGACCAGAATGCATGTACTTTGATTGGAGGCGTGTACAGGGGTGGAGGCTGGGTGGAGTTCACAGGTGCGCATGGACAGAGTAAGGCAAAGAAAAAAGTAACCTCCCTAGAGGTTTTTGCTGTTTTCTCAGCAACCACTTAGAATTTCAATGTGAAATTTTACAGCTTTATTTGTTTTTACTATCTATGTTTATGTACTGAGTGGAATGAGACTACCTTTAAACATAATGAAGTTACAGACTTTTTAGCGTGACCACCCTTCAATTTTTGTGCCATAAAAAATGGTTGCACTGTAAAACTACCATTATATGAAAAAAAAACAGGGTACCAGCTTACTGTTAATGACATCATAGTGACTTAGACTTTTGTCTGGGGAGCAATGTTGGAGGCCTCTCACAAGCTCCACCCAAAGCTGAAAACAGTCACCAAACTCAAGAAAGATCTTCAGATGATCTGGAACAGCCTGCCATAGGGACCGATCGATTAGGCTGTTAAGAACTTCTCAAAGCGACTGAAGGCCTGTGTTAAAGTTGGGGACTGTCACTGAACATTCACAGTGACTGTGAAATTCTGACACATAGTTAATTGTATCATTTGAATGATGTTATTTTACTGTGCTTTAGCTCAAACATTCTTAACATGCAACCATCGATAGGTAGTAATGCTAAAATATCAGTAACAACAACACAGATTAAGATAATTATATGTTGTTTAACAGTAATATGTAAGTATGATGACTAAATAAGTACATAAATTTTCTCATTAAAATTCAAAGCGGTTGCTGAGAAAACAGCAATAAACTTTAAGGAGTTACTGTTTTTTGCCTCTCCCTGTAGATGATAGAATACACTGTCTACGTGCATACGTGAATAATCTAGGCACCAAGAATGTACACCTACTTGAGTATCAGCACAATCTCTGCTGCTTATGCTAGTATTTTATAAAGACCCATAAGCACCCATGTGTTGTTATCAAATAGAATCCATCTACCGGCCTTCTTAAACCAGTGTTCCTGCTCTCCGCTGCAACTGCCCCATCACTCTATTCAGAAGGGTATTTCTAAAACACATTTTGAGCAGCACCTGTCAGTAATGTGCTCCAGCTACTCACTTCCCCATATTTTGGGGGTCTCAAATGCTGAACACTGTATACAGCAACATAGAACATGGTGACGTTGTACCTGGTCTCTGGTGATCTAATATTATGCTTTCACAAAGCCTCTTTGTTGCCTGGAAAGGTCAGCCACCTTTGCCATTCGAAAAGGAAATCCCTTGATTCTTGCAACAGCTGTGGTCTGAAGTCTCTGAAGCAATTCCCTAGATGACTTCACTAGACGATGCTAATCAGTTTGGCCAACAGAAAGGCTCTCTCAGACAGCAAAGATGATCTCAACTTTCCATAGTTCGGCCCTGCTGCTGCTAATTGCCTTTCCAGCCTGAATTTGACACTCTGCTGACTATCTGAGAGAGCCGGGATTTCCCCCCCCCCCCCCCCCCCCCCCCCCCCCCCCCCCCCGCCCGCCATTGACATGGCAACAACAACATGAAGTAGTATGTGTACAAAACTTGCATTCAGGCTCATATAGAATAAAATAGCTTAACTGATAGGCCGCATGTTCCCTGGACATAATAGAGCTACATTCTCTGGCTGACCCTTAGCTGGCTCAAACTCTTCTTAAAAAATAGGACTTTTGAAATATTTATGGGACAAATTGAATAGGATCCATTGTTTGCTCTGAGGCCTTTAACTAGATATTACTGAAACAGAGACAGAAGCAGAATGATAGCCAACAAACTTGGGGGGGGGGGGCCCTTTTACTAAAATGTGTTAAGCATAGGGTTACCATATGGCTCCAGGAAAAAAAAGGACAAATTGAGCCAGTCCGGATTTTACTTCCATTGAAACCAATGGAAGTAAAACCTGGACTGGCTTAATCTGTCCTCCTTTTTCTGGAGCCATATGGTAACCCTAGTTAAGCAGAGTCGTATTCTATATAAAAATATAAGTAGCATGCGTGAAGTTGTGCGCACAGCCAATTTACACATGCTACTCAATTGAGTAATGAGCCAGTTAATCATGATTATTGGCTGATAATCAATTATCATCCCTAACTGGCAATAATTGGAATTTACACACGTTTCTTTTTAGGCGTATTCTAGAAAAAGGCGCAAATAAATTCCAATGCACATAGCTGAAAAGGAGGTGCAGCCACGGAAGGAGTGTAAGCGTGTTGGGGCATCAATCAAATTTACATACGTTGTTATAGAATTTGGGGGAATGCACGTACAATTAGTCGTGAGTATTTACACCAGGTTTTCAGGGACATAAATGGCTGAGCCTAAATGTAAAGCAAATAAGTGGAGAAAAACAACCTCTCTCAGACGGTGTTCTCAACAAGCACTTTATTCAAAAACGGTAAGCAACAACTAAGCGTATTCTATATACTGCGCCAAAAATCTAGATTTTCAGCGCAGATTTTTCAGGCGCTATATATAGAATCTGGCTCCATATACAGAATCCAGCCCTTAATATGGTGGCATAAAAGTTATTCACGTTAATTGCATGCTATGGTAGAGGGCTGGAACTGGGCAACTTATGTGTGGATAATGGGTACGGGCTGCATACTACACTTAGCATGCAGTACTTACAATTCACTGTCACTTGTACAGGCAGCACGGGTGAACATACTGCCTCCTCAGGAGGAGGTGTTAAGTACATCCACATTTATTGCATTTAGTCTTAATGTGTGGAAAAGGACATTTCAGTGAAGTAACTGCAAAGGATAAATTGGAGATGCCTCCAACAGTTCCACACAGCATTTACACTTACCACTCATTTCTTTTTGCTGATTCAAGTGTGGTAAGTGCAAGAACTTACTGCAATTTTGTAAAAGGGCCCCTAATTTTCTGGCTTTGTTTATCTCTAGTCCAAGGCCAGATTTGGATTTTGAAAATGTATTAGATTTTTTTTTTCTATGTGAACTGTGGTGGCAACATCTAGTACAGTATTTTGGGCTAAAATGTGTGGGAATACACATGTGGCCAGGGCTGGCCCAACCACTAGGCAAGACAAAACAGTCCTCTAACATAACAACGTCGGGGGAGGGAAGGGGGGGGGGGGAAGCAGCCAATGCAAAACATAAGAACATAAGAATAACTATACTGGGTCAGACCAATGTAGCCCAGTATCCTTCTTCCAACAGTGGCAAATTCAGGTTACAAGTGCCTGGTAGAATCCTGACAACTACACAATCTCAAAGAGCCCTGAGCTCCTACTTTTATCTGCAGGAATGGTGGGCATTTTCAAGTAGCCCATTTATCCAGTTTATTCTGGGAGGGGCTAAGGGGCCTCAAGGTTAATTTGAGGAGGTGGGCACAAGGCTGAAGGTTTGCTTAAGATGCCTATTATCCTTGTACCCACCCAGTATGTGGCAAACTGTTCTTCTAATCAAGGGATATAAAGACACGATAGGTTGTCAAAGTTTGCTAAAGGTCAAACAACTTTGATCATCATGTGCATCAATGATAATTTCAACAAATGGAAAAAAGCCAAAACATTATGGGGCATACTCGATAAACGGCGCCCAAAGTAAGCACCGGAAAGTGCTAAACTAGTATTTGTGAAGGGTGCATGATCTTTACAGAATACTAGCTTAACCCATTAGTGCCCAATGTTCCCATAAAAAGCCATATGGGCACTAATGGGTTAACACGGATCTCATGCTTAACTCTGGGCCTGGCACGTATGCCTGCCCAACTAATGGCAGCTGTGTGTGCAAATGACAGTATTCTGTAACATCACGCCTATATCCTGGGAATGCCACTGACACACCCATGCCGTTCCCAAAGCCCATGCCCCCCTTATGATTTGTGCGCTATAACATTTAGGCATGCTTGTTATAGAATAGGATGCAGGGCCAATTAATACTAATTATTGATTGATAACATCTCATTAACTAGTTTATGTACAGATCTGGGATCTGCATACAAATTTGCACAGCCAAGTTTGGGTGACATATTTAGAATCCGGCAGCATAAATCCCAGTGTGGGGAGAATTATTCCCTGTGTCTTCATCTACCCACAGTATCTTCTCAGTTTGCTCTGTTGATTACAAGTCTAATTGTCTGACATTCTAAAGCAACGATGAGACAAATTCTGCTATTTCAGAGGGTGATGTCACTGAAGTATAAGGAGGTGGTTGATATGGTTTTAGGTGACTCTCTTCTTATTAGGTTCTATCTCTTGTCCTGAAGTTGAATTGAGGGGTATGGGAATGCTTCCAAGCTCATATCTCTCTGTAATGTTCACATCAGAATGTGATGGCATACAAGGACCATAAGACTCACCTGCTCTGCCAAATTTGCTTCCAATAAAATGTGTAGCACTGATACTGCTATTAATTTATCTAATATATTTCTAGGCCACCTTAACTAGTTGCCCACAGCACTTTATAATATAAAAAGAAATATAAACAATTAAAGCATACCATATAACAACATAAAATCAAATATACAACAAGTTGATGCTGTCAGTAAAACAACCTCAGTAGAAGACAGTATCTTAACCAATCTTTGGCTCCATTTTATAATGAATCATTGTTTAAGTGGTCTGGTTAGGAAATACACAGAGAGAACAAACTAGAGATCAAAATTAGTTGAAAACGAGTTCAAATATTTCCAGCTGATCTTCAAAATGATTAAAGGAGGCAGGAGAGACTCCTGCCCACTTAAATTGCTTATCTGTGGCTAACTACCCTTGACCTCATAAGACAATCGCTTAAATTAGCCCGTATAAATAGCCATCTTATCTTTAAGTGGTTCAGCTTATGCGGTTAACAGCTGAATATTGCATTTAACCACATAACTTTAGCAGCCAAACAAAAACTGGATATTCAGTGCCGGTGCCTGGACAAGGCCTAGCATTCTTATACCAGGGGCAGACTTATACGGTCTGTGCCAGAACCGGTGGTGGGAGGCGGGGCTGGTGGTTGGGAGGCAGGGATAGTGCTGGGCAGACTTATACGGTCTGTGCCCTGAAAAGGACAGGTACAAATCAAGGTAAGGTATACACAAAAAGTAGCACATATGAGTTTATCTTGTTGGGCAGACTGGATGGACCGTGCAGGTCTTTTTCTGCCGTCATCTACTATGTTACTATGTTACTATGTAAGGCCTGGCATTCAATATCCAGGAAAATAGCTGGTAGCAGACATAACAATATTGACCACCATCGGCTGAATATCAGCCAGTTTGTGTCTAGGAGACATCCTATGAAATTCATCGGGAATGGTAGAAGTCCTTTTCTCTTGCTAATATTTGGCACCCACCAAGCCTAGCACTTTCATCCTTCTGTCTCTTGGACCCAGTACATCTTCCTATAACCCCATCCTACCAGTGTGTTTGAATACCTGTGGTTTCACAGCCCTGTACCATTCTGTATCCTGTCCATCTCCAGCCCTGCAACTCTGTACTATTACCAAATGCAGCAGGTTTCCCGCTTTCCGTCCTCCCTTCCCCAACACCCATTGAGTCCCCTCCAATAGCCACCTAGCTTTATAGAAGGGTGCAGAAGTGTAACTCAGCAGCTAGAGACAGACAGACATCATTTGGACCTAGGCTCATTATATAGACAGATGAATTTGATCTTGATAACATTCACCTAGCAGAGAATGAACTTGCTAGACTAAAAAAAACTAACCAGGGACAAGTCTGGCTAGTAGGATGGGGGACCACCAGGGAAGACCAGGCACTGCGGCCCTGGTAGGGCTGTGATTGGCCAACCTACAACACCCAAAAATAAGTAGAAAGAAGACATGAAAAGGAGCAGTTTAAATTTCATAGACAGCTAAGCAGGTTTTGTAATTCCTACAAATACATTAAACAGAACAGTCATCATCCCATCTGCCAACATCTGCCGTAAATTACAACAGCCTACATTTGAGTTCTGGCACTCAAAAGACAAAACCCATGCCCATGTGGTAACAGATTCAGTTTCTCTTATTCCATTTCCAACTTCAGATTGAAATGCTGATTCAACTGTTTAAGTAGGATTGGCCATAGCAATGCAAGAGCAAAACTGGCAGCATTTATGTAAGTTTGTTAAAGAAACTGATGCGGTAGTATTCATGTGTGCTGGTGTTCAGTCTGTGAGTGCTAGTGGGTAGCTGAGTTCAACTACCTTTGATCACCTCTTGTGTTGGAGTGATTGGGAAGGAGTATGTTTATTTTCATGACTCTTTATACTTTGTGATTCACTTCCTACTGAGAATAGTGAATGGGCTGGTCTGTGTTAGGGAGTTTATACCATACTTTATTACATAACTAGTAAAAGAGGCCCGTTTCAGAGCAAATGAAACGGGCGCTAGCAAGGTTTTCGTCGCCAACACCCCCCTCCCTCCCTGGCCAACCCCTTCATTGTTCTGCCATTGCTCCGCCCCCAACGTCATGACGTTTGACGCGAGGGCGGGGCCCGGAGTGATTCCCCCCCCCCCAGCCTCCCTCCCTGCCAACCCCTTTGTTGTTCTGCCATTGCTCCGCCCTCGAGGGTGGGGCCCGGAGCGATTTTGGTGGCTTCACCACCACGAACCTTCGAACCTTTTTTGAAGGAAGTCAGGGCTTGGCTTCACTGACGTCAGTGTCCTCAGAACGTTGAGGGTGAGTTTTATTATAGTAGATATTCTGAATGATGGACAAGCTGGCAAAATACAGAAGCTCAAGTTCCCATACCCCTTTTGGTTAAAATGAATCTTTATGACTCTGAAACAGGAATCGGAGTCAGAAAATGAATTCTGCATGAACCCAGATGAGACAAATTCCTATCCTTGTTCAGATTACAGATAATATTGTGGATCATTCTGTATGGCTTGTAGTCAATGACTCCTCAAAGACTTTTTCAATTTTATTTATATTTTTATATATTTATTTCCTGCCAAGTCACCAAGATGCATGGAGCTTGCTGACTTTCCCCACTTCTACCTAGGCACACTCCAGCCGGCCTGTGGTTTAAACCATGCCAGCCAGCCATCAGCTTCCACAGAGAATGAGGCTCCATGTGGTTTAAACTGCAAGAAATCTGAAGCACACTTCTCTGTGGGTGGGGGGTAAACTATTTCTTTTAGCGCCAACATCACTTGAAATCCTTTTTTATCTTCTACCTTTACTTTAAGAAATGTTTAGAATAGGTTCTAATAAGACTTTAGGTCAGTTTCAAGGGACATGTTGCTCTGAAATGTCCACTGGTTTCTGCTAATAACAATTTAATTTCTAAATAGCAATCATTTCTCAAAGTAACCCGCTGAAGAACAATACACATAATTTACAACATTATATGAATTCAGTTGGCCTCCGTTTAAAAACACTAGGCATTAATTTCATGGATCTTCATAGTAACAAATCTTGGTAGGAATGCAAAGAGACCATTAGCAAAATGCGAGACGAAGTGCTGTGTTCTGTACTAAGATGGAGTATTTTTTGTAATTCAATTGCATACATAATTTTAGTGGTGCTAGCTCTTGAGATAAATTAGGCTTATCATTTACAGTGTTTTCTACTAGCTTAGAGACTTTTGCTAACACCTCTTATGCTTTTTCTCAGACTCTGAGCCCAGTTTATCAGAGGGAATTTTTTTCCTAAACATAGAATGGAAGAAAAATGTTGGTAAACCCCCACGCGTGGGGCTCTCATACCCTTAGTGGAGAAGGAGAGCATGCTGAGCCAAGTTCAGGGTTTTTCAGGCAGTCCCAACCCCAGAATCACCCAGGAAATTACTTTTTATTGAAAAGTTTTCTTGTCTAAAAGGTATACTGCAGCTGTATTGCAGCTCGAATTTTGAGCCTGCATTTCTTTCCTTGAAGCGCTGCTGTAAGCAAGCCATTTTTAATCAGCACAAGTCGAGTATTGTTGCCCACCTCTTGACCAAATTTTAAAGCATCTTCTGAGCAGGGTAAGTGATGCTTTTCTTTTCAGTGCATCTTTATGAAAGCTGACAGTGCACCTCTGTCTTCTCGCTCACTTACACAACAAAATCAAACTGTCCACATTACTCATCCTTGGGTGCTGATTATATCACTCTATAAGATTTCCATAAGTAATATATATGTAAATGAGAAAATAAATGCCAAAGAACTGGAAGGGTTTAGTACCTCCTATGAACAAGAAATACTGATATAGTGATGGGCAGCCTCAAGAACATGATTATCCTGGCGTAATGTTAGGAATTGGAAGAGACTGGTAGAAACTAGCACATCCACTTCCTTGATAGTGGCATCTCCTTTACAAATCCCATCTTTTCTGTCTGCCAAGTTTACTGAAGGTATTAAACTGAATAAAAGAGCAAAATTACTTTAGCTTAAATACTATGCATTACAAAAAAATCTAAATCTCTTGTATTTCCAGACCCTGCAGACTGTGTTTTGCTAATGTCGCTGGCATTTCAGCCCCTGAACTCTTCATTTTATTGGCAGTGGTATCAGTTCTACCCAATAAGGGTCAAATTCTATAAGTAGCACCTAAAAATCAGCGCTGAAAATTTAATGTGCTTAGCATGATTCTATAAGAGGTATGCGTCATTTGTAGAATTGCACTTAGTACATAACTGTGCCTACAGTTAGGTGTGACTCTATAGGTATGCGCATAAAATTTAGGAACACCCCTGGAATGCCCCCAGATAGTTACATGAAGTAGAACTTATGCACAGATTATTATATAATACAATATGCACATAAATCTTAATTAGGGCCAATTAGTGCTGATAACTGGTTATCACCAATTATAAGTGCTGATTGGCTCGTTATTCAGTTAAGTAATGGGTGTTAAATTGAGTATGTGCCCAATTTAACGCACGTAACTCTAGGCACCATATATAGAATTTTGGCATAAGCTCCTTGTAACCACCTCCATATATGCTGAGTTGGATTCCTCCTACACTGAGGGTTCTTTTCAATATTCTGCATAGGGGCCCTACATTTGACTTTCTGCGCATAATCCTGTGCATTCAGAACTTGCTGAACCAACAGGAGTAGAGGCGGTCTGACCAACAGACAAAGCCAGCTTGGGAGATAGCACTTGGAAGATGCTTTATTGGTTGCTTGAATAAAGGACCTGACATGGTCCGTGTTTCGGCATGGTAAAATGCCTGCTTCAGGAGCTATCGGTATATAGAATGTGGATATGCTGTTAGACATAGAGAGAAAAATATAAAGCCTCTTTAGAAGTTTATTATTATGTTGTATTCACTTTTTAATGAAAGATGTTCAACTACATTCCATGATATATTTGTTTATTTCTTATATATATTAGCTCATTGAGATATATATATATATATATATATATATATATATATATATATATATATATATATATATATATATATATATAGCCTCTTTAGAAGTTTTACTGATTAATGTTTGCTATTATATTGTATTCATTTTTTAATGAAAGATGTTCAACCATATGCCATAATATATTTATTTCTTTTATAAATTTTAATCCACTGATATCCTTTATATATGTATATATTTTGCTACATATATGTATATTACAACATACATATATAATTATTATTATATTTCATATTTTAACAATTTAAGTATAACATATCTCCAAACATTATGTCTGCTTTCTAATACATTAGAATTAAGATATGTATTTTTATTATCTTTATCTTTATTGCTATTGCTATTTATTTGTTATTTTTAGTACAATTATGTTTTTATATTATTTGTTATACAAATGTATGACACATTTATATGTTTCTTAGAACATTATTCATGACCCCTGAAGCAGGCGTTTTACCACGCTGAAACACGGACCATTCTGGGTCCTTTTTCAAGCAACCAATAAAGCGTCTTTCAAGCACTATCTCCCGAATTGGCTTTGTCTGTTGGTCAGCCTCTACTCCCATTGGTTCTGTTTGTTTGTCGTGGAGGTTTCTCCTGTTTTCTGTTCCTTTTCAGAACTTGCTACCTGGGCTTGCCTGAATTTACCAGAATATTCAGTATGAATCTGAAGGCAGATGTTAATCTGGTCGTAAGCCCTTGAGCCTAGGCCGAAGCCTAGCACAGGATCTTGGCCAAGGCCTAGGGTAGACCAAACAGGCACTATGCACACCCCAGCCACCAAGCCCCACACACACAGGACAAACAACTAGCACCACCAGAAAATGGGAGATAGAGCATTCAGGCGGGCCTCATTGCATTTCGAGAACCCACTCATACAGAGTCCAAGCATGCGGGCCTCATGGCTGAAGAGAAACCAAGTCATACACTGGGAAGGGAGAAAGAACACCGAGGGGTCCCCAAAGGGACTAGAGCACAAGCAACGCACACAGCGCTAGCTAGAGACACAAGGGAAAGAGCGACAGACAGAAGCTTCTATAGGAATACACAAGGCTATGCCACAGGTCAGCCAAGGATAAGGAAGCCACTCAAGGGAACACTAGGCCGTACCATACAGCACACAAAGGTAAGGGAAAGCCACCTATAAGAATACACAAGGCTGTGCCACACAGCACACTAGGATAAATGGAACTGCTTATAGGGATACACAAGGCGATGCTACACAGCATTCAAGGGTATAGGGAAGAGTAAGCAAACAGCAAAAGTTGCCTTAACATACACAGATCAGATAAGGAGCACTGCTCTCTGGAATCAGGAGACAGACTCAGGAAACAAAAGGGGGGGAAACAGGCTAAGGGAAAAGGCTGCTCCTGAAACACCTAACTGCAGGAAGCAGGGCTTACATGGCAGACAAAGGAGAAGCAAGCAAAGGGAAACTGAAACAAACAAACAAGAGCAAATACAAGAACAGAGAGGCTGCCAACAGGGGCAGAACCACAGGGCGCAGAGTCTAAGCTTAGCACAAAAAAGGAACACAGAGAGAAAGGAAACTTAAACAAACAAGAATGATACAAGGAACAAGCTTACCACAGACAGCACAATACCAGACAAGCAGGGAACAGGCGCAGGTGCAGTATAGTGAGGCAATCAAGTTCATGCTGGGAATACACAGCACACACACACACACACACAGAATCAACAAGCTACGAGGAGAGTAAGCAAAAACTCCAACGTATACAGAAAGTGCCCTAGCACAAACAGAGAGAGAGTAAGCAGGCTTCCGCTGACAACAATCAAACGCTAAAGCAAAGGTTGTAGGGAGAGGTAAGGTTAAGTAGATCTTGGCTTCCGACTCTACAGACGTCAGCTCAATCCCTGACAGGCCAATGAGAAGCTAGTACCAGCCATTCCCCTGCCTGTTAGCAGAGTGGGTTCCAGCCATTCCCCTGCCTGTTTAGCAAAATCATAACAGCAGAGGAGTGACCCAAAACATGATTCACATGTAGAGCTTTTCTTTCTCAGTGTTTGTAAAGCTGGAGACCCAAAAGAACCCAAATGTTATAATTATTGAACACGGTACAGTATTATGTACTCAACATATCCTCATGAGAGTTGTTTTAGCATTTTGTTTACCTTACATTGCTGGGCCCACCTTACCATTAAACCCATAAAAGTATGTTGCTTCGAGTCTGGAATACCATCTTTCTCTCCCGTAATGACACACGCAATAATGATACAATGGCCAAGAATCATACACAAGATTTAAATGCTAATTCTGTGAAGGTCACAGATACGTGGATTGGTGAACCAAAGTTTACCCTCAAATTCCTGACCTAGTCTCGAACAGAAAAAGATGAAGCATGAAAGAAGCTGTTCGTTCTTTCCAAAGTTCCCAAACTACATCGTATTGATGCCTTTATAACACAGAACTGAGGCTCTGAGTCTCCCCAACCATGCCCAGTGAAAGAAACAGAGGAAGGAATTGCCTTATGAAAAATGTTTAAATCTGTATTATGCTGGCCTTAGGGAGGGACGCTGCTTGAAACCTAAAGAATCCTGTTTTCACAAGGATTGATTGATTGATTGAAATTTATTAACCACATTTATGAAGAGACTCATCCAAGGAGTTTCTTGGATTGCTTGCAAACAATTATTGACATTAGTTTGAATTTGCTCATGGATCTGGCTGTGCGTGATTCTATAATGATCCACACCCAAATCCTCTTGCGTGCAACCTAAAAGGGGGCATGGCCATGAGAAAGGCATGCACAGGTTGGGGCACTCAAAAGAATTACTTGCAGTGTTATAGAATATGGGGGATGTGTGTTCAAGTTGCGGGCCAGGACCAGGTTTCAGCTTGCATAAGTCCTGATGCCCAATTCCCCACTAGGTACTATTAAATAAAAGATGTTCATCTTGGAATGCCCCTTGCAGAATAGCACTGGGAGCTGATTTTTTTCCTGGCACCTATTTTCTGAATCTGGCCTACTGTACTCTCTGTTACACAGGGCCTTAAGGAGGTAAAGATTTAGCCCCCTTCTGTGCCAGTGGCAGAATTCTTTAGAAAAGGAGCCCCACAGCCATCAGCCAAACCTCTGATTCTTGTACTCATTTCTGGTGATGCAGGGATGAATTTAACATTTCACGAGTCAATGCTACTTGATTGTATTGAAGGGATCAATAACTAATGTTACTGATCCCTTCAAAACTGGCTGTAAGAGAAACACTTTCAGGGCTGGTATTAGATATGCCAGGGAAGTGGACGAAAATTTGAGAAGGGACCCAAAGTCTGTATTTCCTTCAGCTTCAGGCAGGTCCTGGTTACATAGAAAAAATATATAGAAAAATGAAGGCAGATAAAGACCATATGGTCTATCCAGTCTACCCATCCGTACCATCTTCTATCCCATCCTCTCCCGTGAACCAAATCTTGCCTCACACAACTGGTAACAACCTTTCCTCAGAGTGAGCTCCATTTATCATTACCCTCTGTTGCCTTCCACTCAACCAGTTTCTAACCCAGGGCGCTAAGGTTATTTTTTAGCTGTTTATGCAGAACCATGTCAAAGGCTTTGCTAAAATCTAAGTACACCACATTTAGTGCTCTCCCTCGATCCAACTGTCTGGTCAACCTGTGAAAGAAATTAATTAGATTTGTCTGACAAGAGCTGCCTAATAAGCCATGCTGTCTCAGACCTGCAATCCACTAGAATCCAGAAACTTCACAACACCCAACCTAAATACTATCCCCCTAATTCTATATACTGTGCTACAAGTTAAGTGCCAAGAAAATTATTTATCTGGAACCAGTGTGTTTTTTCTAGCAAAAAAGGTGCCGGTACTCAAATGCCAGGCCACCCTTCAGGAGTGGGGTGATCACTGAGGGACCCACCCCATAATAGCCAGGCCCCCTGCAACCAGTCACAGAATCTATTATAAGACAGAATTGATGCGTAAAGCCTGACCTCTATCATTAAAACTTGGGGTCCATGGGTCAATTTTAGCAGGCAATGGAAAAGGTGCCAGTACTCAGTACCCCCAAGTACCCCCTCAAAAAAAAGCCCTGTCTGGAACCAACAGGCTAACGGGGCAGTTCTATTAACTAGCGCCTCAGTTTAGCTGCCCCAATGCCACGTGCTAAGCACCAATTCTCTAATGGCATCTTGGCACTAAGATTCTTTTAAAATACTAGCATGTCAGTAATTGCACACCCATGTTTAAGTGCACCCACTTGCCATGTGAATGGCAAGTGTACTCTGGCACAGCTAAATGTGCCAATAGTATTCTATAAATACATGCATAACTGGGGCTCACTCATGTGTACCTTCCCCTTGCAGTTAGGTGCTATGGCACACAGATGC
Source organism: Microcaecilia unicolor (assembly GCF_901765095.1). Classification (NCBI taxonomy): domain Eukaryota; kingdom Metazoa; phylum Chordata; class Amphibia; order Gymnophiona; family Siphonopidae; genus Microcaecilia; species Microcaecilia unicolor. The sequence continues at coordinate 283,998,083 of NC_044036.1, forward strand.
TACCTTATAGAGTAGCACTAATGCATGCAGGTGCCTAACTGCCAATCAATAGTGTCTTTGACACGCCTAAGTGTCGATACCTCTAGGCACATAGGTATTATAGTTGCCATTACCTATACAGTGGTTTGCTGAGGGAATAAAATCTGCCTTTTTGGATAGTTCAACATTGCCCAAGCTCAGCAACTATCAAAAACTACAAAAATGACAACATTTATACTAGGGGTGGGCAATTAACACATATTAATGCATTAATATTTTAACGCATTAATAGCATTTTAATGCTAGCTGATTTTTTTTTTTAATGCAGACACCCCCCCCCCCCCCCTCCACACACACATCCTGCATTTACCTCAACAGTTCAGGCTCCAGATTTCCCTTCGTTCTCACTGCCTCAAAGTCATTTTTCTTCCCTTTCACGGCCGGACTCTGTGGGTGCATGAGCCATGAAATGCAGGAAGTAGGGGAAGTCTGACCGTTTTAAGTCCTGCGAGACTTCTCCAACTTTCTGCATGCAGCGGAAAAGAAAGGAAAATCCGGAGCCCGGGCTGTTGAGATAAAGGGGGGGGGGGGGGGTCTGCATTTTAAAAATCCAGGGGAGCATGAGAGAATCTTGGTGAAAGGTAGGGAGGGGGGCATGAGAGAATTTGGGTGTAGGCTGGGGAAGGAGCATGGAGAAACGTATGTTATTGTGAACCGCTTAAAACCATTTGGTGTTAGCAGTATATAAATGCAATATAATGTAATGCAATATATTGTCTGTTGATATCCCATGCAGTGTAATTCTTCAGTGTTGAGATCCTATGCATGATAGGAGACCATGGATGGCATGGTGGTTAGAAGAATAGCCTGGGAGCCAGGAGCCCAGAATTCAAATCCTGCTTCTGTCACCAACACTCACTGTGACTTTTGGTAAATCACTTCATTTCCAATAGGGTTCATTACCCACTTCAACTCCATGCATAGAATTTGTTCTAAAGTGACTCTGGTGTAGGAGTTTTTATATATACAGTATACTGAGATAATATCAGAAAGCCTAATTAAAGTAAAGCAGCATTTGGGAATCCAAAATTAAGCTATGCTGAGCCTTGACGTCATTCTGTGACTTTCAGCTAATTGTTAGACCCCTCTGGGTCAGTTAGCCTTGAAACTGGACAAACACATAGATTCCACTGGTACATGCACACAATTCAAGCTTTCCTGAGTATAATAACACTAATACACACACACTAAACCATCTGGCTTTATGGTGAAACAAAATAATTACTCTTCAAAGTCAATTCCAAAATAAGGGTTTTGTATCCTACCGTAGCCTTAAAAACACAGGCATTATTTTCATGCCAAGTTAAAGTGCAAGGAAGGAAAAGAGACATTTAGTCCAACTATCCCTAGAGATGCCACATAGCTCCTAACAGAACCTTATATGAACCTGGCCCAACAGGCACTGCCATCTGTCTACTAAACACAACACAGCCAGTCAGATCTCCAAGAAGAATTGTTAATTAAAAGCACACTGACATCCAAGCCAAGGCTACAATTCAAAGCTTTGTCATAGATAACAGGGCATGCTCAATTCTTCGCATTGCATAACTAGTACAACTTTTGGCGAACATGATCATAAATTCTTCATTCACTGGGGACTGAAGTAAAATGGGCAGCACCTACAAAAAAAAAAAAAAACTCTATAAAGTCTTAACAGCAGGCACAAATAACAATCAAAATTTTAAAAGAAGATTGATTTCTTACCCCACTGACACCGACATTCATATAGATAATTCAGTAGGTCAACTCAGTTTCTGCTTCTTGCTGGCATTTAATTGTATGAATATGAAATGAGAATATGTGACACAAATGGAGGAGTAACCTAATAGTTAGAGCAGCAGGCTGAGAACTAGGGGACTCTGGTTCAAATCCTTTTGCAAATGCCTTGTGATTTTGAGCAAGTCACTTAACTCTCCATTGCATCAGGTACAAACTCAGATTGTAAACCCTCCAGGGACAGAAAACTACCTACTACACCTGAATGTACACTACTTCAATAGGTTTTGGGCTTGCAGGTGATATATAAGAAAAGAAAATAAATCAATTATGTAACCTGTAGAAATCCTGAGGCCTGAGATCAGGACTCCAAATAGTCATCATCTTGTAAATTTCCCTGTATATCTGTGTCCTGATCAGTGGATGCTAATATTAGTCATAGAACTGCTTCATTTTCTCTTCCCTTTTGGGAGAGGTCTATCCAGGCACGTGAATGACAGTTCTGTGACATAGGCACTACCATTTACATATGTATATATATAGACTGGCATAACTGCCAAAACTCCACTTAACCACTGTTCAATAAATGCCACTTAACTTACAAAGTGCATATTGGCAAAGGGGGAGGAGTGTACACATGAGTGGAGCTTGAGTGAGGCTCAAACTTATGCACATCACTTAGGCACCAACTATTCTGTAAGGAAGGTAGGTGCCTACTGTCTTCTAAAGAATAGGGTCCTACCTTGTGCCATCCAGGTGCCTAATTGTAGGTGCCCTGCTATAGAAATGCCTGTAAAAAGTGCACTCACAGGCCACCCAACACAGTGATAGAAGAACAATGTATGACACAACATAAATCTAGATCACTAATGTGATGAATGATTTCCTTTTTTAGCTACTGGATATATCAAGATATCATAATGCATCCTATGAGATCATCAATATAAAGAAAGCTACAAAGAGATATCGTAGAAACCCATCATGCATCATTCTTCCTAGAATAATCACTGTAGTGCTCCCTTATGAGAGTTATCTTTAGTATGGCTTGCCACAAGCTCAGCCTTTATGCATTAAAGTAGCAACAGAATTACATATTTAAAAAATATATAAACTGAGACCCTCTCCCCTAGCCTACATCATGAAATACAAGGGGACAGAATGGAAAATATTTATAACTCTTTTCTTCGGCATCTGGAGGAATCACACATCCACTGGGGGATTCTATATATAGTGACTAAAGTTATGCATGCAAATCAGTGCACATTGTTGATTTGTGTGTGCAACTTAATTGATTAATGAGCCAATCAGTGCCAATAATTGGCTGATAACAACCAATTAATATTATGCGTGGATCGTATTCTATAACAATCCATGTGTAAATCCTAGGATGTGTATTTTGGCGGGGGGGGGGGGGGGGGCATTTCAGGGGCATTCTTATAGAATATGCCCAATCTGCACCAAATTTAGGAGCCAGCATTTATGCATGTTTTTAGCAGGCATAAATGCAGGCAACGTAAGTTAGGCACTATTCTATAAAGTACGGATACCCTTTATAGAATGCTACTCAATGCATAATATTTTCCATGCTGATTTTTCAGTGCAGTTTACTGAAGCTAGTCCCCAATGGACAATTTGCTTCCAGCTAAAGTTGTTTAGTTCTACCGCTGCAGCGCTCACACAGATAAACCAGAGTCCCTGCCTGCAAAACTCATTAGCAGAAACTATTCCCTTACACACAGCTCTTCCAGTCAACAAATCCTTGACCACCAAACAACAGAGCCAACAAAGTCCAAATTCAAAGTGAGCCAATCTATAAAAAAGAGCTCTTTTCCAATAACAAAACCCTTCACAGAACAAAAATAAACTTTATTAATCATTTTTGGATTGCCCATGCTTTGGGGAATGAATTTACCTTGAAATATTTTATCCATTCATCATCGTTATTTTAAAGATAGCATAGAAAACAGATGCTGTGCTGGTTTTCCGGCAGCGGAAGAGAAGAACAGCTGCACACCACTGGTACCGCCAAGTGGCCATTTCCTCCAGTGAAGTAGATGACTTCACGTTCAAAGAGGTCTCCAGCCATGGGACTAGGATTTATAGGAGTTTTCTACATCTTCAGGAAATCAGACTGAAAAACTCCGTCTCAGCACAGTACAAACTAATATTACTCAGAATGTCAGCAGTGAAGCCTTTATTTCCTGAAACATAACATAGGTCATGCTGTCCTCTGATGTCTTCAAACACCACATTACTCCTTCAATCCATTAGCTCAAGTGCTCTCGACATACTCTGCTCAATATGGAAGATTAACAGCCTTGACCCTTTAGTTCTCATCCAAATACCTTCTTATACCTGTAATCCTGAGATTCAAACAGGAAAGAGGACTGCAAACACCAGTATGCATTTGGTGCAGGGAGTAGACAAACAAAGAGTTTCCTAAACCTACAGTTTTGTTATGTTTGCTTGATGAAGAGGTATGACACCTTAAAGTTAGCCCAGAAGTATATGGAGTTAGTCGAATAAAAAGGTATCACTTTGTAATTTGCTTGCTGACATTTATTTCCATTCCTAAATCTCCAGTAAACTGTGTAAAGAGAAAGTTTATAGTCTCTTTAAATATACACTTGAATGTCAAGCTTAAACTACAGGGATTAAGGGCCATTCCAATGGGCTAATGGCCAATTGGGGCGTAAGTCTTCCACTCCAGACTCAGCCATGGCTGGAGAGGCTAAAGTAGTATTTACAGACCCTGAGAGGGCATGATAATCATTGCGCAGTAATGACATATTTAGGGACTGTTATGGCGGGGCCCCAGCTAAGGACTGAGGGGTCCTTTTACAATGCTGTGGTAAAAAGTGGCCTGTGGTAGTGTAGGTGCATCTTTTAAGCATGTGCTGGGCCATTTTTTTTTACCGTGGCTGGGAAACAGGCTATTTTTTAATGGGCTGGGAAATGGGCCTGTGCTAATACTAAAACTAGCATGTGCCTATTGCAGTGCATGCCAATGTGGGTGCTGCCAGTTACCACTGGGAACACCCCAGCTGTAGAAAGTAGAAAATTATTTTCTACCACGGGATTCGGAATTTGCAAAACTCACAATTACTGCCAGGTGCAGCCACTACCCTGTTGGTAGTGCTGATTGGGCACACGCTACCCGCACATTAGACCCCCCCCCCCCCCATGCCTTTGTAAAAGGGCCCCTTAGTTTTCTAAGAAAGGGAGAGCTACATCTCCCTGCATGCAATGGGGAAAAAAACAGGACTGGCATAGTTTGTCCTCTGCAGATGAAGCTATAGACTAACCCTAATCTGAACTCTAATCCTCTCACCTACCTCACTTAGCCTCCCTCTCCTCAGATTCAGTCTCCACAATAGCATCAGCCCAGAAACCGTTAAAGGAGACCTTGCGTGTGAAATATAAGTTCTTATTTACCGTACAAGGTAGAGGATCTTTGCACATGCATTTAATACCGATGATGGCACTGTCCATTTGCAGAAATCTCACTTCTAGGTCAAAGGATCATATTTCACATCACGAGCTGGACTCAAGCCCAACACTGGCACTGCGCCATAGTATTAGGGGAGTCACTGCACTACAGGAGATGTCAGAAAGTATAAAAGAGCAAACAAACAGGGTGGATAAAAGAAGAAGAAAAGCATTAAATAGAGAATAAGATAGGCAGGAAAGCACAGTTTAAGGAAAGCACAGTTTCTTAGATATTGCAACTAATGTAGCTCTCTTTACTAGAGGAAATGTGTCTAAAAGCTTCCATTTTGAACTGAGCTGCCCTGCAATAATCTTATATTATACTACATTTTTGGAAATGTAGGCTTCAGTATAAAGTTTCTTGTCAATTACCTTGAATAACGTTGATTTGGTGCTAGTAAAGAGGTCTGACCAGTGAACCATTCCAAATAAAAATGTAATGGAATTAAGTGTTTTTGGAATTAGGATGATCAAATACTTGGAGCTAACACAAAAGAGAAACATTGGCTCTCTCTCACCCATTATCAGACACAGGGCCTTTCACTTGTAAAGTGTTACTACTGTCTCATTACCTCTGTCTATCCCCCACACCCTGTCACTGAGCTGTAATGGCAGCCTGATTTAGATTACTCTGCACTGTAGCTGTTTCTTCAATGATTTGATGAAGAGACAACAACTCTTGAAAGCATGTCACAAATATATTAAGTCCAATTACAAGATCTCACCTACAAATTGTATTTTGACCCTTATTTCCACATACCTGAGTGGATTAACAGAGTAACCACAATAATTTGCTGGTGATGATATCCACAAACCTTCTGCCCAGTGGTTTCTCTCTCCCTAGAATCTGTCAGCTCGGTGCTAGCATTAAGTCCATGATCATCCCATGAAAGTCTATTAGTCAAGACTTCAGAGCTTAGATATTTAAAGCTCTGTCTGTGTTTTATAATTTACCCACCCCCACATTTCACAGCAGAAGAGATTGGAAAGATCTCTTTAGTGCAGCTGAAACACAAGAAACACATGCAGGAAAAGCTGGTTTGTTTTTTTATTTTCAGTGTCTCAGAGGAAGTGACTCAGAAAAACACAAGTTCAGCCTGCAGTGATCTGCAGAGGTGATTAAAAGTAGCCTTTGCCAGCACCATCCCTGGGGCAATGGGTTTCATATGAAAAGTTAGAATCAGTGTCACCCGCATCTGTACCACAGCCACTTGCATACCGCAGGGTCGTGTCTCTAGTAGTCTCCAGTTTTTTCTTTTAGTTCTGGCACTAAGCCCAGACTCAAGAAAAGGCATGTTTATTTTTGATTTTATTTTATTTTGATTTGATTTGATAACATGCCTCACCAGATATCACCAGAGGCGAGTTACAATAAAAGAAATACTTTGGCAGACACTTGTAACCCTCCCTCTTGTCCAATTCCTCCCCCTTCTCTCCTATCAATTATTGTAGTTTTCCCTACTGCCCTACACAATCAGGTCTGGTTTGTCTATTTGTTCACCCTTGTAAGCCGCCCTTGAAGATGCTCCAAAGGCCGAGATAGTAAATTAATAAATAAATTTGATAAAAACGCCCATATTTATGCATATTCCCATCAGGACAAAAATCCCAAGCCAAGGTGAACTCAACAGGATCTTACAAAATGCAACTAGTTTATGGCTTGTTCTATTTTTATTCAAAGGTACTGTCTTCATGAGGTAATTCCCCCCTTGTTTATTGCTCTTGACACCTATTACAAAGGAATATTCAAAGCCTATGAGTATCTTGGAGATAGGCCAAATATTCAGGGAAGTGACTAAACCAAACAGCTGCCTTTCTACCAAGTAATCACCCACAGACAAGGTTCAGGACTACTGCAAAAATCTTTTATGACTTAATAGGCAAATGAGATGAGAAGCCAGGTAGCACTGATCAGCATGGTTTCAAAATGCTGATAGTAGACAGTGAAATATGGCCAGCAAGGGTGAGAGAGACAGACTCCCACCATTTGGTTAGGTCAGCTGAATGCAGAGGAAGGGGTCAGAGAGGAAGAAAGAGAGAAAAAATTCAAGAAAGCATGGGTGCTGAGGAGGAAAAGAGCTGGGGAAGAGATAATAGAAATGAGGAAAAAGAGGCAGGCGGGAGGACACTGGGGGATTGAGAAGAGAGAGAGAGAACAAAATGGAGGGTTGTTTTAGGCAAGAGGTAAGACTACAAAAGAATGGGAGAAGGGGTTTTATAGGGATGAAGTGGAGGAGGTGGGAGACAAAGAAAAGAAATGGAATGGTACTGGAGGAGTAGGTGAAGAAACTGAAAAATATAAAAAAAGCTGTGAAGAGAAGAGAATGGTTGGAGGTGGAAACAATGAAGGAATAAGGAGGAGAAAGACAGAACTTAGGCCCTGGTGGCAGAGCTGCCAAGGTGGGGGGGGGGCAAGATTCCCCCAGGCTTGGCCTGCAAAGGGAGCACGGCACCAGGGTCTGTCTCTTCACTGCTCCTGGCGGGACCTTGGTGATTGCATCACAATAGGAACAGGAGAGAGAAAACTCCGGTGCCGGGGCCCCCTTAGAGGCTGAGAAGGAGCAGATGGGCCCAGAAGCCGTGCCAGTAGAAGCCTTCCTCATGCGTGATGTGAAAGGAAAAAGCAGCCATAGGGCAGGAAATGCAGCAGAGAATGGGGCTGGAGAAAGACTTCTGCTAGCGCCGGGGCTTGTGGACCCCCACCAGCCAAGGTATGTGACGTTGCGGCGGGGGCAGGGAGGTGGAGAAAAATGTGCCCCCCACCAATTTTTGTACTCTGGCTACATGGTGGTCCGGGGAGTGGCAGCGGAGGTCCTGGGGCTGGGGTGCCCGGCGGCTGCGGCCCTGCCCCAGGCCCGGTTCAGTCTCTCAGCAGCCCTGCCTGGTGGTAAGTAGCAGTACTGTGGTAGAAACAGTACACAATGGGGTAGAAGTCACTATAATATGCTAACAAACATATATGCATAAGTGTACCGCAAAACTTGCATGCATGTAAGATGCAGCTTTGTGTGGCTGAATATTCTGGGTGATGGACTGATGCTGAGGAATGAAATTGTATTCTGCATGATAATTTTATATTGTAAATTGTCTTGCAGCTTCTTGAGACAGTAGCTAAAAATACATGCAAACATGCTAACTACATACCCCCCCCCCCCCCCCATGAAGCAACACTGATTATGGCTATAGTTTAAGTTTAACCCCAGAACCTGTGCAGTTCATATCTTTCCTGCCCTTCCTCAGAGTGAGATGTAACTGAAGATGAATTTGTTGCTGCAAGATTTGATCTGCTACACATTTCAAACAGAAACCAAGATATCCCTGCTGCCTTAAGAGCTTTCCTTTGCAACAACATTGACCCTGCCTGTTAGTTTAAACCAAACTTTCTGCTTCTAACTCTGGCTATGATCAAATCACCCAGAGGGCAAAAAACAAACAAACAAACAAACAAACAGTTACAGCTACTACTGGTTCTACTGAGACCCTGAACTGTGGTAATCCTAGCAAAGTATTCCTGAAATCTGAAAGCAGTCAACCTCTCCATCCCTTCCCCTATCAAATTCTCCCTCTATTTCAGGGGTTCTCAGTCCAGTACTTGGGACACACCCAGCCAGCCTGGTTTTCAGGATACCTAAAATAAATATGCATGGGATAGATTTACATACAATGGAGGCTGTGCATGCAAATTTATATCATGCAAATATGTTGTGACTATCTTGAAAACCAGGCTGGTTTGATGTGTTCCAAGGACTGGGTTGAGAACCCCCTGCTCTAATTACTGGTTCCATGTCAGCTTGGTTGTGCCTCATTGAGAAACGCATCACGTGGCAGAAATTTGCATTGCTAACCTTAGCATGGTGTGACCAAGTTCCAATATTGCAGCAACATCTAGCCTTCAAAGCAGAATCCTACACATCAGAATTGCCAAAGAAACCTCTCATCTTCTCTTCATATCGCCTTGAAGTCTCTGAATTATTGTAAAGTTGATCCAAAAATTAACAGGAAAGACAGAAACTTAATGCTTTCCATCTGAGACAATCCATTAGCATATCCTGCCTTCTTTCAGTATTGAGCTATGCTACAGCTTATGTAAGGAGGACAACACAGGGACCAGGGTGTTGCTGATAAGATAAAGGTCTTTGCAACATTGAAGTTTCTGAATTCATTTCATTAAACAAATTTCCACAAAGACACACAAAAGGACAAAAGACTTAGAGAATCAGGCACTTTGTCTAGTGTTATTAGCAATTAAGATCCTATTTCCTTGAGAAAGTTTCATCATTGAAGCATTGTATCCACATATTGAGGTAGATTCAAGAAAAGTCACCAAACGTTAGGTGCCAAGCATTTGGGTGCTAATCTTCAAGTCTATAATGGCAGTTCTACTACGACTAATTATTTTTAGACATGCACAGTGCTATGAGTGGAGGAGTGGCCTAGTGGTTTGAGCACCAGTCAAACCAGTCAGTCAGTCAGAGGTGGCTGGTTCAAATCTTGTGATCTTGGGCAAGTCACTTAACCCTCCATTGCCTCAGCTCCAAACTTGATTGTGCGCCCTCCTGGGACAGAGAAATATCCACCGTACCTGAATGTAACTCACCTTGAGCTGCTACTGAAAAAGATGTGAGCAAAAATCTAAATAAATAAATATACACATTATATGCAGGTACTTTCTCTGTCCCTAGAGGGCTCACAATCTAAGTTTTGTACCTGGAGCAATGGAAAGTTAAGTGACTTGCCCAAGGTCACAGGGAGCTGCAGTGGGAATTGAACCCAAGTTGCCTGGATCAAAACCAGCTGCACTAATCATTAGGCCACTCCTCCACTAGCATAACTCCATACTGATGCATCTAACCTCAGGCACAAGCAACTGCTCCAGTTCAAAGGCTGATGTAAGTGTTTGAACCTAACTATAGCAGACATGTAACTGCATGTATTCTTTAACATATATGTATAAGTATTGGGCACACCCTTGACCAGTGCATTCTCCTCCCCAGTCCACACCCCACTTGTAATACCAACTAAGGTCAGTTGCATGCGTTAATTGCTAATTGATGTCAATTAGTACAAATGACCACTACTTAGTGCCAATTACAGTCTCGTTATATTAAGTTCAGGGCTTTTTTTGAGGGGGTACCCTTTCCGTTGTCTGCTAAAATTGACTCATGGACCCTAAGTTTTAATGAAAGAGCTCAGACTCTACAAACCAATTCTGCCTTGTCACAGATTCTGTGACTGGTTGCAGGGGGCCTGGCTATTGTGGGATGAGTCCCTCAGTGATCACCCCACCCCTGAAAGGTGGCAGAGCATTTGAGTATCGGTCCCTTTTTTTGCTAGAAAAAATGCACTGATTAAGTTACACTTGCATGCACAACTTTGAGTGCTAAGCAAAATCTGGGGATTGTCTTTAATAGGAATGTGAGATTTGTTGGCCAGAGGATCTAATTTAGTAGAGGAGACCAGGGTAAAAAGGAAAAAGAGAGCAGAGAACAATCTGAGACCATTGACACTACAACAAGCAAGATCTGGAAACATAGAGCAGGACGAGAACCGGTATACTAGATGTGCCAAGCTTCATATAGGAGATGGCATCTGATGATATGACCCCTGACATACTGATTATTTTACTGTACTCATTCAGTGTCTCTACTACTCAGCCTATGGAAGCCTCTGAGCAGGGAAAGGCAAGCCAAGAGAGACTCATTCCCCATTCTGTTCCCACCTGGCAATCACAAGAACACAAAAGAGTAATAAACTTGTGAACATTATTTGTGACAGTATGCCATCTACTTTTAGTTGGTGATAATCTTATGCTGAATACAATAGAGTATTATTTTCCCCTTAAAAGAGTGTAACTGGACCCTGTACTGCCAACCACAACTGCAAACCACACTCTGCTGTGTATAGTCGATCAGCATTACAGAATAACTCCCCCTCCCTCAGTTCCCAAGTCTTAACTACAAAACATCCAAGCAGACTTTGAATCGGGAGGATATTCCGGTGCTGGTTGAATGATTCATGCCATATGTTGGAAATTCAGCATGTTGCAGCAGGGGCCCCCTTATAAAAACAGAGTCTAGGGAAAACAGATATTCGAATCAAAGTTCATTGGGAGCCAAGAAAGCATCCTGCATTGTACTAGAACTCTAAGTAATGCCTTGTAGGTTCTGAGGAACAAATATTTACAACAAGTAAAGTTGTGGTTTGTCTGGATTTAAAAGCAACTGTGCTCTGCTGCAGGATGTTTATATACACTATGTCAGTTTAAAATACCAAAAGTTCTTTGTCCCATAGGGAAGAACTTCTGATTGCTTTAGCTCATGACAATTTCTTTCCATTTAATAGAGTGAAAATCAGTGATGATTAGGGTTACCTAATCAATGGAAGTAAAACCCAGACTGGCTTAATCTGTCCTCCTTTTTATGGAGCCCTATGGTAACCCTAGTGATGAGTGCTAAATGAAGAGGCCTTTCCCTGCCCTCGGTATGGGAGGAACTCTATAGATGGCGCTCAAATATGGGCACCGGAAAAAGATCTGAGGTAATCACTATTCTTTAATGGGCACACAACCTTTATAGAATAGTGTTTAGCGTTGATTCTCCGGAAGCCTTACACCTGCAGAAACCTGATATAAATCCTGGTGCCTAGAGCCACCGAGAGACAGAGATGGACCCGGGGCAGGGCCACTGTGGCCGCTGCCGGCGCCACCACCAACCCCCCCCCCCCCCCCCACTCAGGACACAGCTGCTGCTGCCACTCCCTACTCTCCTGCATCAGTGCTTCTGCTCCTCCCTGGCCCCCAAGGGGGGCCCGGCGCAGTGGTTTGTCTATCACCTGCTTGTGTGTGCTGCAACCGGGTTATCGCTTTAACACAATCACCCAGGTCCCAAAAGCAGCAGGAGAGAGACAGACCCCAGCACCGGCCCCCCTCCTTGGAGGCCAGGCCTGGAGAATTTTTTTCCCCCATCCCCCCTGCTGGTTCCCAAGTTGGGTGCAGAAACCCATTATTCTATAACACTGAGCACATCTTTTTGGAATGCCTCTGACCTGCCCATGTCCCTCCCATGGCCATGTCCTCTTTTGGGTTGCACGCTATGGGATTTAGGCACCCAGTGTTATAGAATAGCACAAAGCCAGATGCACGAGCAAATCCTAAGTGGTGCCAATTAACATCAATAATTGGTTGTTAGCATCTAATTATTAAGGGTTAACAGCTCATTAGCCAATGAAGTTGTGCATATATCTCAGGAGTGTGCCCAAATTTGTGTGCCATATATACATTCTTGGGGTATATACCATTCTCCAGAATATCAGATTCTATAAAGATCGCTCTGGGCTGAGCACCTTTTATAGAATAGCGCATCGTGGCAATTCCCGTGTCCAAAATTGGATGCCAGGACTTATGTCTGCTGAAACCAGGTGTAATTCCTAGTGCCCAATTTGGGTTCACATCCCCAGTAAATTTTCAGAAAGTCCCTGACCCATGCATGTCCCTCCTACGTCCATGTCCCTTGGGTTGTGTGCTATAGGATTTGGGTGCCCGGTATTATAGAACAGGTTACAGCCAGATACATGCCCAAAACCTAATTGGTGCCAGCGACATTAATAAATTATTATTATTATTATTATTATTATATTTGTATCCCACATTATCCCACCTTTTTGCAGGCTCAATGTGGCTTACAGTTCATCGTGGATACTGGAAATAGAAGAGAATGTACATTTGGTTTTACAGCGAGTTTTGGGTACATGATGGTGAAATACATAATATTAGAAATAGAAAAGAGTAAATGATTGTTATTGTCCAATTATTGGTATTAGTTGGCTTGTTAATCAATTAAATTGTGTGTGCATCTCAGAATTGCACCCAAATTTGGACATGCAAATTTAGGTGACCTTTATAGAATCTGGGGTAGAAGGATAATTTTAGAACAGTGTACTTGATGGTCAAGGCACATAGGTGCTAGGGTTCTACAAAGTTCGTGCACACAATGTATAGAATAATTTCAAAGTGCACATCTTCAAGGAGCGTGGACTTGGGAGGGGCATAAGCAGATCCAGAGGGATGTCAGACATTCTGCAAATAAGCTGTAGAATACTAGCATTCACGCACCGAACTTCCTACAACAGTGAGCTCGTGTACGTGCTCATGACTATAGTTAGGAATCTAAATGCGTACGTATGCTATATTCTCTAAGGCTAGTTGCACGCACAACTGCCATTATAGATTTCGTACTTAGTGCGCATCATCCTTGAGCTTAAATTTTGGCGATCTATAGAGAATTATCCTCTTTCCCCTGATATTCAGCTGGCGGCGGTCAGCGTTTTTAAAAATGCTGGTCGTCATTGGCTAAATTATCCCCTGATATTCAGTCTCGGGCCATGTCACAGCACCAGTACTGAATATTGGAAATAATTTTGGGTAGCCTGGCCTCCCAGAGCTATATGGGTCCAGCCGATATATAGTCGGGCTGCATAAGAGTTATATGGTCATAGCTAAATATTGAGATAGGAGCCACATAATCATTTTCTTTTTTTTTTTTCACAGTCCCTGAGCCCTGTCTCCCCCCCCCCCCCCCCACGCCAGTGTCCCCTCTTTCCCTCCTTCCCTTCTCCCAGCCCACATCAAGACTCCCTCACAGACTCCCCCCCACTCCCTGCCCCCCATCCGTGAACATTGGAGCCGACTCTGTGGGTGCTGTGGGTGCTTGAGCACCCCCAATATTGAGAAAATTCCTTGTATGTGTCCAGGGAGGGGTCATTTCCATTGGGCTTAGCACCCCCAATAATTTTGAAAAGTTGGCTCCTATGCCCGTGAAATACCGCAAGCTGTCATGAGAGGTCATGGCAGCCATTTTACAGAGGTGCCGCAAAGGGCAGGAGCAAGGGGGGTGCACTCCTGCCCCCATGACCCCACTGCACCACCAGGGATGTAGGTAAGCCCAGGGACTTACCTTCACGGTTAGAGGGTGGGAAGGTCTTGCGAGGGGGTCTTGATGTAGGCTGGGAGAAGGAGGGAGGGAAAGAAAAGAATTTGTCGGGGTGGGAGGGGGATCAGGGCCTTTTTTTTAAGAAAAAATATTCAGAGCTGGTACCCATATAACTAAATGAAGCCGCTTAGCTATGTGGGTGCTGGCACTGAATATTGCTAGCATCCGTATAACCTGGGGCTCCTCCTTAGTGACACCCCCAGCACCTCTTTGGGCCCGATATTCAGACCATGGAAGGTAGCAGGGCTGCCTCCTGTGGTCCGTGCTGAGCCCAGATAATCAATGTTGGGCCATTTCCAGTGACCAGCATTGAATATCTGGGTGTATTTTGACCGGTTTAAATTTAACCGGACAAGCCGATAATCAGTGTTGGTTGGTTAAGTTTAAACAGGCAAAAGATTTACCTGCTATTTTAGCAGCCTAATTTGGTCGCCAAACTTAGCCAGCAATGTGCTGAATATCGTCAGATAGTCGGTTAAGTACCATTTAAGTGAACAAGTGCCGTTCCTGGTTTTAAATATTGGCACATTCCTCATTTTCTTATGTCTTAATTCTACCCTGGCCCCTGGCCTGCCCCTTTGATTCTTTCTGTCACATAGGTAGGATGTTGGCTTGATGGATTTGAAGGGGATGGGAGGGTTCCACTAGTTCATGTTACTCTATCTTATGAATATATGGTTACCCTCCCAAACGCATTCTTAAATGATTTATGGCAAATTGGCAAAGACAGAGTAGCTTTCAAAGCCAGAACTGTAAATCAGCTCTTTTCAGCAGTCTCCCAGTAGTGTGAATTACATAGCAAGATATACAAATGTGGTTAACCTCTAAACAGAAATCCAAGCTATTAAAAGTGACATGGAAGCAATCTGAGAAGTGATAGCAAGTCACTATGGCAAAAACAATTGCTGTCATGAAAGAACGGAAAAAATATCTACTTGTTTCCAGTGACTTCCTTGCTAATTAGTTGTTCTTCTGGAAGTCTTCAAATTCTTGCTGGCCCTGGAAGAACTAGCTTTTGTAATTGATGAGACGTTTTATTGTTTTGTTTTTATCTTGTTATTGTGAGTTTATGTTTTGGGGGTTTTGAGATGGAACTTTGCACATCACAATGATCTGCTTTGAGGATGCTTTATTTTTTTAAATTTCAGTTACAAATTACTGCAGTTGTGAATCATTGTATAGACTTATTGGAGGTAATTCTCTAAGGAACCACATGAAACTGCCGGTGCTCTAGACAATGAGCCATTTCCAACTAAGCAATATTCTGTAATTACGTGCCTAGATTTGATGGCACATACTCTGTGGGGCATTATGTACATACGACCAAATTCTAGATATGGTACCTAGAGTTATGTGCGTTAAATTGGGTGCGTTCCCAATTTATGCGTGTAACTTAATTGAACAATGAGCCGATCAGCGCTGATAATTGGGTGGTAATAGCTAATTATCAGAAGAATTAGGATTTAGGCACACATCGGATCTGCACCTATGATGTTACACGCACATGGGATCTGCACCTAACTTCTATCATGTGTAACTATATGGGGGCATGGTTAGGGGTGTTTTTGGGGAGTTCCCAAAATTTGCACGCATAAATATAGAATTGTGCCTAAATGTAGGCGTATGCATTGAGGCCTTCTCAGACAGGCTTAAGTCCAAATTCCTATACTTAGGCGCAGTTATGTGCTAAGTGTGATTCTATAAAAGAAACATATCCTTTATAGAATCACACTAAGCACATTCTTTTTCAGTAACAATTTTGGGCCATAGATTATAACATTTTATAATCTATGCGTGATTCTTTGCACTATAGGCATGAGGATTTACACCAGCTCTATGCATTTGTACAGAAAGTAGCTGTGCTAAATGAGGCTGAAATCTCTTTACAACGGACTGAAGTATCAGGTTTCTACACCATCCCACAAATTCAATATATGACGCTCAAAAATGGGCAAATTGACACATTAGCCAATTAGCACCAATAATTGGGTGCTAATAGTCAATTATCAGTGCTAAATGGCATTAATTTAAATTTATATGTGCATTTTTAGGCACCAGCCTCTGCGTCAGTGGCATTCCTAGGGGGGGGCAGTGGGTGCGGTCCGCCCCAGGTGTACGCCTCTGGGAGGGTGCCGCGCGCCTGTCCACTACATTTGTTCTGTGCTCCCTCTGCCCTGGAACAGGTTACTTCCTGTTCCGGGGCAGAGGGAGCATGGAAATGAAGGACGCGGGCAGGCGCGCGGCACCCCCCCCTCCAGCGGTGTGCACCCAGGGGGGTTCCTTCACCGGGGGTCCTTTCGCCGGGGGGATTGCGCTGCACCCGGGGGGCGGGGCGTATCGGCGATCTGCCCTGGATGTCAGCCCCCCTAGGAACTCCACTGCTCTGCATGCAAATTTTACGTCAGATCTGAAAAGGAGGTGTGGCCATAGGAGGGGCATGGGCGGATCAGAGGCGTTCCTGGAATTTGCACACAGTGTTACAGAATAAGGGACATATGCATTTAATTCAGGTGTGAGGATTTACACCAGAGTTCAGTTGGTGTAAATTCTCGTGGCTAAAAGTTAGGTGCAGATCATGACACTAATCGCTATTCTATATATGGTGCCAAACTTGGAGTACCGTTTATAGAATAGTGCTTATCATTCATTTTTTTCGGCACCATATATAGAATTTTGTCTTACATGGAACTTGAAAATACTGATATCTCTTACACCCAGAGAAGGTCCTCATGGAAGTTGAGAGTAAGCATGTGTTTCTACAGGACTTAAAAGGGTTTTTTTTTCCTTCTGAAGTTCTGAAGACTCATCCAGATGTTATGCAGATAACAATCTCATTCAGCCTTCTATTCTGACAACGTCCAATTTAGAACGTATTTTTCTTGGCAGGAAATATAAGGAAAGTTTGGGAGGCAAAGGTTGCCTCATTCATTGACAAGCATTTAAATCACTGAACTAGCCAAAAGCTTTCTGCAGGAAACACTGGAAAACGAATTAGGAGCACAACATATCAATACACCTGTTTATTCATTTTCCATGGCACCCTGTTGGGAAGGCCCTCCAGTCTACACTAGTCTGGAAGGAATTGAAAACAAATAGCACAACACTTACATTACTGCAGCTGACATGAAATGGATTTTCTATCCTGCCTCACAGGTAGCATGGTGATGACTATATCCTATGAAGTTGACCCTACATAGGCAGACTTTACAAATCCAGCCATCTTGTTAACCCAGAAATACAAAAGTTGAGGAAGGCTACTACTTCTCTAACTGGTCACAGTCACAGACGACTCCAAGTTAGATGAGTTAAAACTCTTTATTCTGAACATTCTAGGTGCAGTAGTGAGCATAGACCCTGTATTTAACCGGATGGTGCTGCTGAAAATGTCCAGTTAGTAGCCAACACGAGAACAGCCATTTTGGGGGCATTCCAAGGGCACTTAACCGGCCAAGGTAACTGCGTAAGTAGGATTGCATAAACATCAGTCCTATCTTTATGCGGTTCACCATAGCCAGTTAAGTGCTTGATATCACACTTAACCAGCTATGTTTTCACTGGTCTTGTATACCTGGAAATTCAATGTTGGAGCCCGGACATAACCCGGGGATTGAATTTCCGGCAATAATGCTGGCGGCGGTCAGCAAAATGCTGATCACTGTCGGCTGAATATTCAGATTCTCAGAAACACTTTCGCACAAAACACAACTCGTACAGCAGACTAAGTCCTCTGTCAGACCTCTCCATGGAAACATATCCAACACGCTTAGGTCATTATTCTAGAAACATATCCACAAATCAATGTGTATATTCGATACACGTGTAAATACCAATTTCAGAAAACTGCCGAGAGGGGGGGGGGGGGCGGGAGGCAAGATTCCCCCAGGCCCAGCCTCCAAGGGGGGCCTGCTCGGCACCAGCAAGGCTGATTGGTCTCCTGCTCCTGTGTGCTGCAGTGCCGGGTTATTGCATTATCATGTTAACTGCTCTGCCGGCCACAGATCTTTCTTCCTGCCTTGTCCCGCCTCGTATGTGAAGTACTTCTTGTTTCCGCCAAGACGGCAGGGAACATGGCAGGAAGAAAGACCTGCAGCAGCAGAGCAGACTTAACACGGGTCAGGCACACAGGAGCAGGAAACAAGTATTAAGTAAGTAAGCAACCCTAGAATGTGAGGGGCCCGGGGGTAGGGGTGTTTGCCCATGGCCTGGATTTGTCTCTTTATGGACCTGTTTGGATCGGACTAAATTCTTCATGTGTAGTCCCAATTTTATAAAGGGAATCTATATGTTGGGGGGGGGGGGGGTATCCAAGCCGGATTTTACATCAGCTCAAATAGGGGGCAATTCTATGAGCGTACTCAGGCATTCCAATGTCCTGCAGTGAGAGCCTACTGTATAAATGCAGTGCTTCCCAATCATTTTGTGCCTGTGATCCCATGATGAGGTAAAAGAAAATTGCGAGACCCCCTCCCCAGACGTGCAATATAATGATATGCCTATGGAGAGCCTACCTAAGTCATAACCCCAAAAGGAGGTTTTATGACACTATTTAGGATCCTGACTAACAGTTTGGGAAGTTCAACTTTAATGGCATCTGCCGCCCAGATTCGCTTTTATAATATAATCTGGTGCACATTACAGCGTAACTGACAGTATTATGTAAGTTATGCATATAACTGCAAGCCCTGCCCATGCTCCAGCCAAAGATACACCCTTTTGCATTTGCAAGCTATGTCATTCATGTGCACCGTTACACAAAAGTACTTAGGCACTCTGCTGGCATGTTCACTTGCAAGTACACACTTACCCCAGATTCTATAAACATTGCCCAAATTTGGGCACCCAAACTTGGGTGCAGATCCCAGATCTGGATGCAAAATAATTATTTAATGGGCTCCAATTGTTTAATTATTGGAGTTAACGAGCACTTAATTGGCACTACTTATGACTTGCACACAGATCTGGCTGCATGTTATTCTATAACAATGGGTGCCTAAATTGGATTGTGTGCAAATCAAAGGAGGCGTGGCCAAGGGCGGGGCATAGGTGGGTCAGTGAGGTTCACAAGATTTAGGTATAGAATAATGGAGATCCAAGCCCATTTTGCGTGCTAGGATTTACACCAGGTTTCAGCAGGTTGGGCATGGAAATCCATGCAAACACTATTCAATAAAAGATGCTTATCTCATAGCGCCCTTTATTGTGTAGTGCTGAACGCAGAGTTTTCCCTTTGCCTAATTTTTGACACCATATGTAGAATCTGAACCTTAGAGTGTGAAAATGCTACTATTCTGTGTACACAGGGTGTGTAAATACGGGTGCCCGGTGGTAGAACTGCCCTTATGATTTTTAAAAAGTGCTTGTTTTGGCCTGCGCTTTACATGAGGGATCAAGAGGGTCATTCTCCTTAATCACATATAGTTTACGTCCACCTGCAAATTAAGGGGTCCTTTTACTAAGGTGTGCTGAAAATGGCCTTCAGTAGTGTAGACGCATGTTTTGGGCATGCGCAGAATTATTTTTTAGCTCACCTAGAAAAAAATGCCTTTTTTTGCAGAAAATGGACATGCGGCAAAATGAAAATTGCTGTGCATCCGTTTTTGGTCTGAGACCTTACCACAAGCCATTGACCTACCAGTAAGGTCTCACGCGGTAACTGGGCGATAATCGTCTACGTGTGTAGCTGTTGTGCATCAGAAAATTAAAAATATTTTTCAGACACGCGCCAAAATTGAAATTACCACAAGGGCCACGCGGTAACCGGGTGGTAACTCCAATTTGGTGCATGTTGGGTGCACAAGGGCGCCTACGCCGCGTAGTAAAAGGGCCCCTAAAATTGCAACCTCACCACCATTAGCATAGCTAGAGAGTAGATTTTGGGTGGGCCTAAAGGGGAAATGGATGGGCACTAACTGTCCTCTTTACCCTCTCCCCCCCCCCCCCCCCATACACACACACACTCAACTTTTAAAAGAAACTATAAATACCTGAGTGGCTGGAATCGCCAAGCCCCTCCAGCTGAAGATCTCCCTGAAATTGCCCAGAAGCTCCTGTGCACAGCCTGGCAGTCAGTAGTCACTCCCTGATCTGCTGTTGCCACATTCTGCGCATGTGCGAAAGCTGAGCATGTGCAGAGTACCAGCATTGGTGGCTCAGGAGATGTGCACAGGAGTTTCTGGGCACCTTAAGGGAAATCTTCATCTAGAGGGGCTTGGAGATTCCCGCTAACTACCACAGCAGTGTGCCCCTGTTGGGTGGGCCACTGTCACTACTTAATTGGCAGCACTTACATGTGTAAGTTTGTAAAAGCAAGTCCTATGTTTGCCACCTGCCGGCAATCCATTAACTTGCTTTGAATATCAGGCCCTTTGTCTTTCTTTCCTGATTCAGGCCCAGATGCATAAAAGTCGTCGTTAATTCCCGTTCCCTACCGATTCCATAGCGAATCGGTAGGGAACGAGAATTCACTAAGGAAAGGGAATGCAAATGAGCTACTCATTGTAGCTCCGTTGCATTCACCATTACCTTGGTAGCCAGTTGGAGAATCGGGATGTCCCATTCGGTTATGCTCCTCTTCCAGGTCTCTTCAGCCAATCAAGCGCGTCTAGCTTGCTGGTGTCAGCTAAACGCACTCTGATTGGCTGAAGAGACCTGGAAGAGGAGCATAATGGAAAGGGACGTCCCGAACTCCGGATCGACTCACACGTCCCCGATTCCCTTCTCCTCGCACAGCTACAGAAGGTGAGCAGCGCCGGGGAGACAAAACTAAAAAAAAAAAAAAAAACGGTGAAAACACAAATAAAAGACATCCCTCACAAGCGCAGGCAGAGTACGTCCATAAAGGATGCCCCTCACATGCGCTCGCTGCTTTTTTTTTCTTTTTTACCTTTTTTTTGGGGCCCTTTTCCTTTCCGATTCCCTCACAGAAGCCCTAACGAGAGGTGCAGACCTCCCGTTAGGGTTCCCACGGTAAGGGAATTGGAAAAATGGTAGTGCATCTCATTATAGTGAGCTGCAACGGTAGTGCAGCTCATTATAATAGCCTTTGGATAATTCGCATTCCGTTTTCGTTGCCTGCTACCGTGACAGGGAAAATGCCCGTAGTGCATGCCCCCGGTAAACTACTTGCATTTTAAACTGGCTAGAACCAGTTTAAAACGCAAGTTGTGGGCCCTCAGTAATGCTTTGAGAATGCCATATGGTGCCCAGAGAGAGAAAAAGGAAGGCAGGTATGGTTCATTAAAAGCTCCCTAACAAGGCAATGCTCAAACTAAGTGAGAAATTACAAAGTAATTACAAAGTAATTTCTATAGTCTTCTCAGGGATCTTCCTTCTCTTCAATAAGCAGCCACCTACTCTGCTCAAATAGTCTGTTAACAGGTAGTTTGACAAAGATAGAGAACATGGAACACAGCAAGTTTTGCTGTATCTCTAGAATACAAATACCTTAGATTCCTGAATGTCCCATAGCAAAGAAAAATCCATATTAAAGTGTGAAGCTGAGACCTGGCTAGATCTCCATACACACATCATAAACTACTAGGCACTACTCAAAGAACTCAACAGAGCTGAGCACAATTCTTCAATGTACTGTCCTGCCAGTGGGGGGTGCTGTTTCATTATCATATTTTCAATAGTAAGGGAAAGGCAAGCTCTGCAGGACTCCAGGAAACCTCCCTGTCCCTAGCAATTGAAAGTACAATATTGAAGTACCACCCCCTACTGGTAGCCATGCAGTTGGAGGATTCCTGCTCAGTTTAGAGAGAATAGCGGAACATAGTTATTCTTGAAGTCAAGCAAAAAACAAATGCTGAGTTTTCACGTACCTCAAATACTTCTTCATCCAATATTCTTGTCCCAAACACAATGATGCCATTGGTGTCAATGATGGGATGCTCACTTCTCTCCAAAGGCCTAATTATCTTCTTAGTACAGTCCAGAATTAAGGTCACACTTTTCTTCTGCACACTGATTGCTATTCTATGCCATCTGAAAGGGAGGACAACAAATGTGATACATCTGACTCTTACATCACTCACAAATTACCGCACTGCAGGTTCCCAATAGTGCCCTGACAGTTTATACAGAAAAAGGAGGAATTCCTGTGGAAAACAGATGGTTGCAAGATATTGTAAAATGCACTGCTTTGCTGGCTGGACCTATGAAGAGCGCACACTTATTTTTAGAAAGCTAATTATTTTTCAACATGTAAATGTGCAGTAAGGGGGCAATTCTATATCAGGAAGGACCCCTTGTAAATGCCCTGATGCAGTGAGATTTGAGCCTATTCTCTAATGGCAACTGGGTGCCTAGATTCCTTATAAGCATAGCCTGGTATCAGCCACACATTTACATGCCTGCCATTATGTGAGCTATAGACCTGACGTAACTGCAGTCATGTAAATGTGGCAAAGGTGCAAGTAACTTACAATATACTGTATGTTGAATGCACAAGTGCCAGCTCCGCCCATGTGAATGCCCCCTTGCACTTGGATACTTTGTTACATACAGGCACCTTTACAGAATAGCTCTTCATGGCTTCGCTTGCCACTTACCCATGAAACGGCTGGGTTTCTGAACATTCACACACACAACTGGCACTCAGATGTGGGCACTCAGTTGGTAACATTGCCCTTTCAAGTGCATAACACAGGCACTCACACATCATCACCTCTCCTGTTGTTAATAAATAACCAGTCAATCTTTAATGGCAAAAAACCAGTCACAGCTTTATTATTTAACCATATTCAGCATTGATGCCGTGTCAACCTTTAAACAGTAACACATAAAATCACATAATATAACACTTTCAGTTAGTCGGTATTAAACTAACAGTATTTCAATGACTACTTATAATACCCCACAATGAAAGGATCTGCAGTGACACAAGACCCTTCATTTGTCCTCCCCCTCCCAAGGTCCATGACTGTGATGCTCATGAACCAATACCTGCTCCCACACCCTCATTTCTCCTTCTCCACTTCTGTAATCTCCCCTCACTTTCAATTCTCTGCCCAAACCCCAGCTGTGACAAAGCCCCCCCCCAAAAAACTGTAAATAACCCTTCCCCCCCCCTTCAGCATAACCTCAACCCTGGGTGGGAGGAGCGGGTTGATAACCCTCCCCACCCTGGTTCCCAACCCAAAATAATCCCTCCCACCAAAACTGTCTTCTCGCTCTACAATTTTACCTTAACACTGATTAGTTGAATCCCATTCCCTCACCAATCATCTTCCCTCCTCACATCTCACCTTGTCTTCCCTCTCCTCAACCAAACTTCTATCCTTTAATGTTATCTTGCTTCTGTTTTCCCTATTCATTCTGTTCCTCCCTCCCCCCCCCCCCCCCCCCCATCCCTTTCAAATATATACTGAGGTGATTAGCTTGGCTGTGTTATGGTGTCACCTGCTAATTCAGCAGGGTGCCACTGACAGAATCACTGGAGAACTAGGACTTCAGCTTTCAGTCTTCACTCTATCCCCCTGAATCCAAGGTTCTCTGTAAGTTAATTTTCAAAAATGTGGTATCCTTCTAAACAAACACATGAACAGTTGCACTTACTTGCCATCGGACAGGTTAATTCCCCTAAAAAGAGGGTAGTCCTCAGGTCCAGGTTTGCCCGTGTGGTCTTCATACAGGAATACAGGAGACCTCCCCATCTCCACACCAATCTGTTGGATCCCTTGCTCATTGTAAATGGAGACCAGAAAGGACTGACTTCCTTTCTTTGGTTTTACAGTGGTTAAAATGGAGAATTCTTCAGGGAACGGAGATGCTGAGGGGGAAAAGTGTACAGTTTAAAATTAGTTTTAGATGACCTAGCACATAACATGTGGACTATCCTAAAATTTGCCCCTCTGTCTTCTGCCTGCTAACTTTTATTTTTTGTTTTGGGTCCTGACACAAATGAGTCTGGTAGAGTTCATGAATAATTCTGGTTGTTTAAATCGAGCCCAGGATGGCAGAGGAGGAGGCTGCCTGATATGCAGTCATGCACTGCCTCCTTTTGCCATGCAATTGGGTAGGGGTACAATGGGAGAAGGGACTGAAGAAAGCTGGGTGGGTTTTCCACAGTCGGGGACAATAATGGAGAAATCTGAAATGAGTATATGCTGTGGGGGTGGGGGGAGAGGGTGTATGCTGGGGGGGTGGCTGAGAGACTGGCACAAGCTGGAAGGGAGTGTGTGCTCTGGGGAAAAAGGTATATACCACGGCGGGGGGGGGGGGGGATGGAGAAAGTTAGAGGGAGTGTGTGTCATGAGGTACACAGAATGCATGCCATGTGGGAAGGAGAACTGACGTAAGTTGAAGGAGGTGTATGCCATGGGAGCAGAACTGTACGGAAATTGTGCTATGGGTGAGAAAGTGTGTGCCATGGGGGGCAAGTGAGGCTCTAGCAAACTGAAGTGGTGGGGGGAGGGAGGAGGGGGGGAGAAAGATAGAGGGTTTGTACCATTGGGGACTGGAGGGACAGCAAGCTGGATGTGTGCCACAGGAGAGGAGGAAGTGAAAGGAGAAGTAAGGATATGTGCCTGGAGGGTGGGAGTAAAAAGAGGAGAGAAACAGAGTGTGTGCCTGCTGAGAAGAGAAATAAGGAGAGATGGGGGGAATGTGCCTAGAAGGGATAACTTAGGGACAGACAGAACTAGGGGTCTTGATGGGAGTCAGGGACAGAGAAGGGGGTGGAGAAGGCTGAGGGGTATGGAGAGAAAATTGTTAAAGGCAGAGCAAGGCTGCCGAGAGGGAGAGGGGTCAAAATTCCACGGGCCCGGCCAGCACCAGCAAGCTTCTTCCTGCTTCCAGGTCTATCTCTCCTCTGCTGCTCCTGCATACCGGAACCTGGATGATTGCATTAATGCAATAACCTGGATGACCTGGGTTATCATGTTAATACAATCATCCAGGTCCCAGCACACAGGAGCAGGAGACGAAAGGCCAAGGAAGGTAAGGGGGTGGGGCAGCAGCCCGAACCTGGGGAGCAGCGCAAGTATGTGTGGGAAAGGGTTGGTGCGAGTGTGGGGGGGGGGCGTGGCATGGCAGTGACCAGGTGGGGAGGGGGTGGTTTTGCCCCGAGCCCGGCTGTGTCTCTCGGCAGACCTGAGGCAGAGAGCTGCTAAAGGATAGAGGAGAGGTGAATAGAAAGAAGAGTCTGAACCTACCAGGGAAAGGTAAGGGGTTCAAGCTAAGAGAGAGAGAGAAAGAGCTTGGGAAGGTAGAACCTCAGGAGGGAAAAGGCTTGGGGGCAGGGGGTGTAATTTCATGTTTGAGGAAGGAGTCAGTCCTTATGAAAGGGGAAATAAGCACAAAAAATACAAATAAAGGATGCAGAATTTTCAAATACCGTGTGCAGAATGTTTTATTTATTTATTTTGTTCAGAATTCCCCCGGGAGTAAGGCATGCACTTTAACGGCATCAGTCTGACACTTGCTGTTATTTTTTTAAGTGGTTACATGGAAAAATCAGCGATGAAGAGAAGGGTATAAAATATGGGAATCCAACTGGAATGATATGCTGTAAATGGGTGGTGACCTGCAGGTATTGCATTCAGCTCAAGCAGCAAAGGATGAAGGTGACAGTCCTACATGCTGATCTACTGCACAAAGTTGACATCAGGTCTAAAGGAGGAAGAAGTCATGCAGAAGACTTGCAAGGAAGTTAGCCAGATTCATGCAGCTTGATCATCACCACCCCCCCCCCCCCCCAAGCAATCTATAAGGTGACAATGAAGGATAAACTTTCAGGACGATTTGTCCTTGCACCTAGAACTCAGTTGTAGAAGGAAATGGGGGTTAATGCCCCAACTACTACCCCACAATTAGGAGCCTTGTAACATCTGAGACTTGACCACGCCCAACCCAAAGTGTTCCCTGATCTCCAGGCTGCTCCCAATTAAATGGGAAAACAGCCAGTGACAGCAGGGACATTGTAAAATTTATTGTGTTAATTTTTACATATTGTTTACTCTTTTTAAAAGAGAGCACATTTTTTCCATTCACAGCACAAAGATGCTTTGGTTTCTTCTGGGAACTGGAGCATGACAAAAAGAATAAGCCCCTTCTGCTAATAATGACTGCAAAAAGGAGCAGCGCCATGCCAAGATTCAACATTTCTGTAGCATGAAGGCTGCAAGGAAGACTTTAGACCTCAAAGAATTAAATGTGTAAGAACCCTCGAGTTGTGGTCATCCATCCAGCAGTCCCCAACCAGTCTAGTTTTCAGTACATCCATACAGAATGTGCATAAGATAGTTGTGCATACATATGAATCTCATGAATATTGATTGTGGATATCCTGAACAGCAGATTTACTCAGGGCAGAAGGGAGAACAGATCCCCCATTGCTAGGTTGAGGACCACTGCACAAGTGGGAGCGCAGATTTACACTCAGCCAAAAGCAATCTGTACCAGATGTGTGCAGATGTTTTGGCAGGGTATCCGTTATGGAATCTGGAGCTAGTGGAGGTTGGAGAGAACCCCGTTTTGGGATTTGAAATGATGGCTTCAGGGAAAATGGCAAATAAAAAAAAAAACAGTAGCAGCTGGCTCTTTTTTTTTTTTTTTAATATATGCTCTAAGCAGAAGACAGTAACGAATACCAGACAGGAGAAAAAGCAACTTAAAGAAGCAGGAAATAGTAAAATGCTTATTAAAAATAAAAAGCACGGGCAAGCCTGTGGGTGCTGCCAGGTTAAAATGCTCTGAAATCTTAATCTGTCATGTTTACTGTATTTATGATGCTTGGCGACTATTATTAAATGTTGCATAATTGAGTATGGCAAGTTTCTGCATTTAAAGACAAATACACAGCATAAAGACTGTTTTCAGCTGCAGGATTTCTGATGAATGGTAACACTGTGCCCGCAGCAGCATTCTTTAGATAAGGCAGTCCAAAATTATCTGTGCTACATAATTACTTTCATATGTTAATAATAGTACATGCAGAAAGTAAGGCTATGCAGGGGAATAAGAGATGCATACAGGTGAGACAGGAAGGTACTCTACCTTTGACAGCTTAGTGGATGAGGGGATGACAGAAAGACCTGTCAAAGGGGGCTAATGACTAGAAGTGCAGATCAAGCATGAGAATTGCCCTTAAAAGGGGGACAGAAAGGTTAAGCTTTGGAAATGTGGCCAAAAACTGCAACATTTCTCAGTGCCAGTAGTATTTCATCCCCTAAAGCAAAAGCAACAATGTACTGCACATTAACTATACATAATATTAATCTGTCTGGTTATCCCCTAATGAGGGTGTCATGTTCCTAAATTACTGCTGCTGTAATACCTTATACCAGACAGCCCTTGAAAGTCAACCTTTTGGTTTTCTACTTAATACTTTAGCATGACAAAAGATTCTACTGGGCAGAAGGGAGTGCCACAGTGGAGAACCAGGCTCTGTTCAGGAGCAACAGCAACAGGGATTTATGAAAGATTGTACAGTGGAAGAGGACACACTGCATGGGCAACTGATGACCAGATAAGGAGAGCAAAAGGTATCAGGTGAAACTCAAAACGTATCTCTGGGCAGTACATCTCCAGACAACATATTTCTGCAGAAAAAGCTTTTATTAAAATACAAAATGTACTAAATAAAGGTATTTGTATGGTTCAGAATGTGGGTTGCCATGGAGATTTTTGATTATTCCTCATCCTGCTGCCCTCCAATAGCTTATTTTTTTTTTGACCGGAGATGCCAAAATCTTATCAGCAAATGCAGCAAAGACCACAGATATTCTTTCTTTCTTTCTTCTTCATGGTGCAAATACCACATTTGAAAGAAGTTCATGGTGCTGGTGGCAACAGAGCAGAATCAGCAATAACCCAATTCTAAAATTGTTTAGGGCAGCAGCCATT
Source organism: Microcaecilia unicolor (assembly GCF_901765095.1). NCBI lineage: Eukaryota > Metazoa > Chordata > Amphibia > Gymnophiona > Siphonopidae > Microcaecilia > Microcaecilia unicolor. Next base: position 284,026,162 of record NC_044036.1, read on the forward strand.
TCATAGATTATTAAGACTGTCACAACTATACCCTAGAGATTTTTATTACACGTGGAGGGGCATAATCGAACGGGGCGCCCAAGTTTTCATGAGGGCGTCCTCGCAGGAGAGCCCCCGCGAAGGGGCGGGGAAACCCGTATTATCGAAACAAGATGGGCATCCATATTTTGTTTCAATAATACGGTCGGGGACGCCCAAATTGCAACATTTAGGTCGACTCAGGGGCGTACAGTAGCTATGTGGGGCCACGGGGGCATGGGCCCCCACAGATTAAGCCCTGGCCCCCTCTACTATTGACCCCCCAGCCACCGCCTCCCCTCCTGCTGCTACCACCGCCACCACATCAGATACCTTGTTTGCTGGCGGGGGTCCCCAACCCCCGCCAGCCAAAAAGTCTTCTTCAGCGCCGGTCGACTCCAGCGCCTTCGTTGTGTGTTAATCTGTTTCTGATGCCTTACGTCCTGCATGGGGCTACATACAGGACGTGCACGGTGCAGGACGTCAGGAGTTCAAAACAGATCATCACACAGTGAAGGCGCCAGAGTTGACCGGCGCTGAAGAAGACTCTTCGGCTGGCGGGGGTTGGGGACCCCCACCAGCAAACAAGGTACCTGGCGGCGACGGGGGAGGGTTTTTGCGGTGACAGTGGCGGGGGGGGTTGTGGTTGCAGCGGCAGAGGCAGGGGGTTTGCGGTTGCGGTGGCGGGGGGTCCAAAGTGGCTGGGGTGGTCGGCGGCACGGGGAGGTGGCTAAACAGTGCCCCCCTACCTTGGGCTCTGGCCCCCCTCCCGCCGAGGTCTGGCTATGCCCCTGACGACCTTAGAGATGGTTGACCTAAATGTTGAGATGGTCAACCTTAAAGATGGTCATTCCCGATTTTCACCATAATGGAAACTGAGGACACCCATCTCAAAAATGACCAAATCCAAGCCCTTTGGTTGTGGGAGTAGCCAGAATTCGTAGTGCACTGGTCCCCCTGACATGCCAGGACACCAACCGGGCACCCTAGGGGGCACTGCAGTGGACTTCAGAAATTGCTCCCAGGTGCATAGCTCCCTTACCTTGGGTACTTAGCCCCCCAACCCCCCAAACCCCACTCCCCACAACTGTACACCACTACCATAGTTCTAAGGGGTGAAGGGGCACCTAAATGTGGGTACAGTGGGTTTCAGGTGGGTTTTGGAGGGCTCACATTCACCACCACAAGTGTAACAGGTGGTGGGGGGATGGGCCTGGGTCCGCCTGCCTGAAGTGCACTGCAGTGCCCACTAAAACTGCTCCAGGGACCTGCATACTGCTGTCATGGAGCTGGGTATGACATTTGAGGCTGGCAATTAGTTGAATTCATACAGAGAAAATCACATATTCACTGATAAAGGGGAGCCAAACAGCTCTATTAATTAGGAAAAATACCTGATTTCTAGCCTGTCCCTATAGGAAAATACCTTAAATAGAAAAATTCAACATGGAAATATATATTAACTGTGTCCAACTAGCATAAAAAGTTAACTTGTTAGGGAACTGAGAAGTCATACAGAACTGTAGGCTACGTTCATTCAGCTTGCCTCAGATTGTTAGCTCTGATTGTGGTATGCTGGAGATTTCATTTTACAGTTAAAAGGTAGAAAAATAAAGCGTGGGCATACCATGCCAATGATCGAATTTAACACAATTATCCAATGAAAAAAAGTAAAACCTAGAATGGACCTGAGGCTATCCTATAAGGCAGTGCAGAGTTTAAGAGGCAGGCGAGGTTTGAAAATTAAAAACTGAACAGTTTTTTTATTGTTCTGTTCAGAGGTGGGCCTCAAATTGCTTTCAGCCTTCGTGTTTACATTTTTACTAACTTTTTGGTAGGTGGAAGAGAAAGTCCACAAGCTAAAACCTAAAGCATTCCTAAATTGGAATTTAAAAAATTAATAATTGTTTTGGTATTCAGAGTCTGTTCTAATGGCATCTGAAGATGGAGGTCACTTCGTAGACCAGTCAATTCTTACATGCACTGCAAGACTCATATCTGCTGAAAGAAATGTCTCTCTTCATCTTTCTTCTGGAACATGAAAGGATCCCACTCTGAACTGATCCTATTACACAGTAGAAACTGCTTTTTGGTGGAAGCATCTCTATATGTATGGCTCAGGTTTCACTGATGTGCATCTGAGCACACACTGGTTATGAGATGGATGCATCCAGTGAATTAGGAAAGTTTTGTTCTGTACTTTGCACACAGCAAAACACAGACACATGTACCCCAGGGAAAGCTGTGAGATGCGAGATGCATCCAAGATTAGTCAGGATCACCAAAAGTACATTTTATTCACTTACAGAAATGGCCATGTTTTGCTCTGCTATGTCACTCCCCCCCCCCCCCCCCTCCTCCCACCAGTCTGAGACTTTACACTAGGGAAAATCTGCACAAAATGAAATAGCTTATTTAGCGGAAAAGAAATACTTACTACCTTTCCAATTATTTTCTCACTTGGAGACTGCCAACATCTGAAAGCTATTATGTGAAACTGACATTTTTTGCGCTGGATTTTTGGAGAAACCAAGGGGAAAAAAAACAGTGCATTTTGTCCAAATGGAAGAGGCCATGCTTGCAAGAAATTGACTCCTCTCAGCTATGCAGGCTGGACTGCTGGGGATATATATTTTGGATTGTACTGGATTTGGCACTCTCTCTTTAATCCACCACTGGAAAATGCTTCCTGCCATGTAGAGAGCTGAAAGACAGCACTGTATCCACACACAAAAAGAAACTAACTTTAAAGTATAAAGTTATTATTTTCCTAAAACAGTGTTCTCTTTTGGCAGTAGGATGTATACCCAGCTGTCCTGTAACCCCATTAAGACCTGGAACAATGCCAGGGAAAGAAACATCTGTCCTCTTGGCATGCACTATCCAAATTAAAGGGAAAAATTCTCCTTCTTGGACTATATAGCACTATATGCTAGTGCTACACACCACTGGGGATTATTACAACTTAATGTAAGTCAGCCAAGTTGAAACACTCCTTTAGTAATGAAACCATGTGATATAGCTGATGTGATGATGCTACAAACATTTGAGTGTTATGGCTAATGTGGATCATAAAAGGCAGATTTTCTTACCAGGATATAGCTGCTTTGTTGGCGCACTGAGCTGAGCATCTTTTGATACCCTATATGCAGCATCGGGTCCTTTAGAAGATTTTCTGTTTGCACAAAGTCCCGTTGTTTTTGTTATACCATCAGGTAAATTGGGAAAATCTAATACCTTCAAGAGATCTGCGGGTTCAGCTGTGAAGAGGAGAGAGAATGAAGAGTTAGAACAGGAAAACACAACATAACAACCAGGGTCTACCAACAGAGATCCTTCATCAAGTCAGTACATTTGTATGCTAATACTCAGGACTATGAAAGAGGCTGTCCCAGCAAATGAACACTCCCGCAACTGGCTCTCTTGAACATCAAATTTGTGTGGTCTGAACATTTCAGTACTGCAACTGCTTCTTTGGTTGTTCCACTAAATGATATCACAAATTGCAAAGTTCAAAGATCATATGCATATATGGAGAATCCCCCAACTACATGAACAACCTTATCGACCTCCCAGCCAGAAATAGACCATCATCATCTCGTACCCACCTCAATTTACACCTCCCCAATTGCAAAGGTATTAAATACAAGACCTTCTATGCATCCAGTTTCTCCTTCTTGGGTAGCCAGCTTTGGAACACTTTGCCAAGATCCATCCGAACAATCAATGGCCATCTACCCTTCAGGAAAATGCTGAAGACCCACCTTTTCAAGACAGCTTACCCGAATGACCCAACTTAACTTTTAAACCCTTCCTCTTAATCCCGGTCCTGATGATTATTATACCTTAGTCTATACATCCCAATCTCCTTATACCCTTATCTTTCCCTCTCCATCCTTTACCCTTTATCTTCTCCTCTCCATTCCTTTATCTTCTCTTTTCCATCCCTTCTCTCCTCACCTCTCCCAATCTCTTTTCCTTTTGATTATCCTTTCCTTGTTTGCCTCTACATGTTCAACTTTTTATCCTCAAAAACCCACTCACTTCAAGATTTTGTAACTGTAATTATATTTACTATGTAAGCCGCATTGAGCCTACAATGTGTGGGAAAGCGCGGGGTACAAATGAAATAAATAAATAAATGTGCAATGTCTAGGTTTTTTAATTATTATTATTATAATTTAATGTATTCTGTTTATCTCTTTGTGGGGCCCTTTTACTAAGCCATTTACCACTGCCTTACCCGACCCTTTTTATTATTGTACTTGTTTAAAATCTACCGTACTTGGCGTCCACCATTACGGTATTTTGTAAGCCACATTGAGCCTGCTAATATGTGGGAAAATGCGGGATACAAATGTTACAAATAAATAAATAAGCCGCATAAGCGTCTATGCGCGCCCAACGCATGACAAAATGGAGTTACTGCTCGACTACCACATGGCTTTTGCAGTAATTTCATATTTGGCACATGGCTGAAAAATATTTTTTTTTTGGGTGCGTGTAATGAACATGCACCAAGTGGCATTTGGCACGCATTGGTCACTACCACCTGGTTACTTTGTGAGTCTTTACTGCTAGGTTAATGGCTGGCGGTAAGGTCTCAGACCCAAAATAGATGCGTGGCAATTTTGATTTTGCCGCATGTCCATTTTGGGGGGGGAAAGGATTTTTTTTAAAGGCGCGCTAAAAACTGGATTGGTGCACACCCAAAACCCGTGCCTACACTACCACAAGCCATTTTTCAGTACACATTTGTAAAAGGACCCCTTTGACCATATTTTTTCCAGAAATGTTGTAGGAGTTGGATATTTGCACAGTGGAAATGCAATGAAGAGAAAATGTCTTTTTCAGTCCCAGCGGTTGTAGCTCAGTACAATACTGGAATTAGCTTCTGGGTATAAGAAAACCCTCATTTACAATTTTTTAAAAAGGTGTGGAAATTCTATTATTAAAGAAGAAAATTGTTTGGTTGATGTGTTAGATAGAAAATATATACAAAGTGGCAATGTCTTATTGGACTGACTTAACACATTTTTTGATTAGGTTTTAGGTGTTGACATCCCCTTCCTCACCTAATTCTGTTGTGTCCTGAGGAAGGGAATATTATTTTAATTTGTTTTCCCTTATTTCTGTGCATTGTTAAGGCAGTCTTCATGGAACAAAGGATGCAGCCTTTTCAGACTCTCCTCAACACACTTCCAGGATGCACATCAGACTCACCATCGCTTCATGCATCTGACCACATTTTGAATATTATGGGGGGGGGGGGGGGGGATTCTATAAATATTGCTCAAAATGGACACTGGAAAAGATCGGTAAACATTATTTTATAAAGGGCATGTGCCCTTTACAGAATGGTACTTAGTACCAATTCCCACACCCAAATCTGGGCGTCAAGCTTATGCCTGCAGAGACTCATTATTTTATAACATTCCTTGCAGCTTTTGGAATACCCCTGACCCACCCATACCCCTCCCATAGCCACACCCCCTTTTGAGTTATGCGCTATGAGATTTGGGCATCCAGCACTATAGAACAGCATGCAGCCAGATGCATGGTCAAATCCTAATTGGAAATTAGCATCCAATTATAGATGTTTAACAGCTCTTTAGCCAATTAAGAGCTCCTTTTACCAAGTTGCAGTAAAAAGAGCCCTGCAGCAGTGGCGGGGGGCTGTTTCACCTGCACACCAGGGCTCTTTTTCCCACAGTGGGTAAAAAGCCCTCTCCCCAAAAAATGGTCATGCGGTAAGATTACCGCCAGGTTAGCAACATGGTAAATATTCCACATTTTTTTGTTGTGCCAGAAATGGTGTGCGCTTGAGGAGGAGCTACCATCGGCGGCCACGTTGGGCTGGCGGTAGTTCCGGGTTGCTGCACGGCAAGCCCGTTGCCATGCAGCAACCCTTTACTAAAAGGGCCCCTAAATTGTGAGTTCATCTTGGAAGTGTTTCCACATTTGAGCACCATATATACAATCCGACGGTATAAGGGTAATTCTATAAATAAGGTGCTAACATTTATGTAGCAATTACACATGCAAATGATTAGAATCCTGTTTACGCTTTCCAAAAATACTATGACTAGGGGGCATGCAATGAAGCTACAAAATAGTACATTTAAAATGAATCGGAGAAAAGTTTTCTTCACTCAACATGTAATTAAACTCTGGAATTCGTTGCCAGAGAATGTGGTAAAGGCGGTTAGCTTAGCAGAGTTTAAAAAAGGTTTGGGCGGCTTCCTAAAGGAAAAGTCTATAGACCACTATTAAATTGGACTTGGGGAAAATCCACTACTTCTGGGATAAGCAGTATAAAATGTTTTGTACTTTTTTGGGATCTTGCCAGGTATTTGTGATCTGGATTGGCCACTTGGAAACAGGATGCTGGGCTTGATGGACCTTTGGTCTTTCCAATATGGCAATACTTATGTACTTATGTATGTGTGTACATAAGCCACATAAAGGCGAAAATTCTGCCAAAGTGCTATTCTGAAAATATGTGCATATCTTGCATTGCATGTACTTGACAGGTACATATACCCATAGGTGGAGTCTGGGTGGAACCCACACTTATGCATGTAATTATAGAATATTATAAGTTACACAGGTATCTCCAGCATTTAGGCATAAGCATTTACACCAGCTCTACGGCTTCCTTAAATGCTCATGCCTAAATCGTAGATGGTTCCCATATTACCTGTTACGCTAGTATTTTATGAAAGAAAAATGTAGGCTTACAGCATAAATGAATCTGAGCACTGACCACTTCATTACAGCAGGAGTTCCTCAGAGCTAACTGCTGGCACTTTAATTACAGTCCAAGCCCTCAACAGCTGACTACTGACACTTTCATTAAATGTATTGCTCCTCGATTGACCTCCTCTTCGCCTGTAAATAAAAGACTTTCAAAGGGGTAGCCATGTTGAACTTCTGTTCATCATGTATCTGATGAAGCAGATTCTGGTCCATGAAAGAACATGCCTCAATAAATTGGTTAGTCTATAAGGTGCCCCCTGCTTCTGTCATTTTTCACAAATTAAAGGGCTGTCTCTTGTTAGCAGCTCCCCTGGTCGCCCCCTTCCTCGTGCTGGGGAGGATATGTTTACAGTCTGCTTCTGTGCCGGCACTGCCACACTATGGAATGACCCTCAGTAGGGATCACCAGTGCCTGTCAGTTATCTGGGCAGCATACTGTCCCAGCAGTTGACTCAGGGTTTTCACTGACCCCCCACCCCTTAGTTTATTCAGTACACTTTTATAGTGGTCGAAGGCAGAATATTTCTCAATAGCATACATTTTATAGAAATCCAACAGAAGCATTCTAAAACACCAAAATTCAGTACTAGAAAATGAATGAATAATGCAGTTTCTATATCAGATCATTTAATTGCCTAACAGTAAAGACCAGCAAAGAAGCTGCAGGTGTTACTTTTTCATTGAACTATTGAAAGATGAACTATTGAAAGATTGAACAATTACAAATAGATACAAATAGATTAGATAATCTATTTGTAATTGTGACCATCTTTCAATAGTTCTAACCCCCTTCTTCATGTCAGTAAAATATAAAAACAAAGGACCTGTTATGTACATAAGTCCATTCGCAGATTTATTGGCCAGCACTTAAATGTGAGCCAGGATCTTCAAAGAGCATCAAACTAGAGTCATGGCAGAGGAATCATTTCCAAGACAACATTCACTCTGTCAGCGGAGATGTAACAAAAAAAAAAAAAGCAACCTATGCTGAAATTAAATAAAAACCTGCTAACACAAGACTATAACTCAAGGGCAAATGAGCATGTAGGTATAAAGTTACATGATAAAAACAACCCAAAAGCAGGGAGAAATTGGGAACATCTTTCTGCCAAGAATGGAAAGTACAAGAGAAGCAGGTCTAGAAATGTATTGATGCACTCAACCAAGCCTATCCTGAAATTTCCAGATAACCCCATGGTTTGCATTACCCACCCACCCACCACAGGACTGCCGAGGGGGGGGGCATGGTGCAAAATTCCTTGGGCCTGGACCTCCAAGGGGGACCTGGTGCTGGGATCTCTCTCTCTCTCTCCCTCCTGTTCCAGACGAGACCCGGGAGATCGTGTCCCGACATGAGCAGGAGGGAGAAAACTCCAATGCCGAGCCCCCCCTTGGAGGCTGGGGAGGACCTGGAGGAACAGACACAGCAGGCTGCTCTTCTTCACAGTCTGCCGCATTGCCTTCACCTAAGGCTGCTTTTCCCCTTAAGCTGCGCATGCGCGACTTGAGAGAAAAAGCAGCCACCGAGGAAGGCCATGCGACAGAAGGAAGAAGAGCAGTGAAGGAGGACAAACTCTTCTCTGGCGGGGCTTTGGGATCCCTGCCAGCCAAGGTACTTAACAGATACAGCAGGCAGGTGGCAGCAGCAAACGGGGAGAGTGGGCGGTGGCGGCAGCAGCAGTAATCGGGGTGGCACTAGGGTGGCGACAGCAGTAGCAGTCGGGGAGTGGCAGCAGTGATGACGATGATTTTGGGGGACCAGCGGTAGCGGCAACGATCCTGTGGGGGGGGGGGGGCCCGGTGGCAGCCTTGTCCCAGGCCCGGCTCAGTCTCTCGGCGGCCCTCACCCACCACATAATGGGAGGGGTCTTCCTGCTTTCTTGGTTAGTGTAGACTGATATTTTTAGTTTAGTTTATATGGAACCACATTTGTATTTATGGCTGCTCCCAACATGAGATGAGAGGGCTATCCTGCAAAATCTGCTTCCTCGGGAGCAAGAGGAAGAAGAAACGAGAGTAGGAGACATTGCTAAAGAAACATAGTAGTTGTTCTTGTCCTCAATATTCTAGAATCATCTGTTAATGTTATTACACAAATATTATAGGAAGTCTGAAATGTCATGCTAAGGACACAGCCAGAAATCAAAGCAGTGTGCATGTGACATCAAACCTATTCGTACTGTAGAAAAATAAGTATGTCACTCAAAGTATACTATGAATAACAGCCGGCTTACCCGAGTTCAGTGACTATTCCATTTGTCCCTACAAAGATGCTTAAATCATGGAAGGATAGTGCATACATAAAGGAATTATTCAAGCCTATCAGCTTCTTCTCAGAGAAAGTTGATTGTGACCCCTGAGGCAGGCGCTTTGGCGCCGAAACACGGACCGTGTCGGGTCCTTGATATGAATATTCTGAATAAACTGTTTTTTTAATAATATCTCCCTATTGGTTTGCGCATTTGTCAGCCTCTACTTTTGCTGTTTTGCTTTGACTTTCCGTGGAGGCTCCTCCTGTCTTCTTGGATTTGCTTTCCACTTTTCTAGACCCTTTTTGGGAAACCACTTGGGAGTAAGCTTTTTTTTTTTTCCTAACCCCATCATCATGGAATCGTCTTCCAAAAATGATTCATGCTGAACCAAACTCTAAAAGGTTTACGGTTCTACGAAAAACCTAGGGCCCTGTTTACTAAGCTGTGCTTTTGGCGCATTAGTGCTTTTGGCGCGTGCTAACCATTAGCGCACGATGTGTAGCCACCTCCAACTCCAGGCTCCGCCCCTTCTGTCTCGCCTCACCCCATGCCTGGAACAAACTCCCTGAGCCCATACGCTGTGCCCCCTCCCTACCCATCTTCAAATCAATGCTCAAAGCCCACCTCTTCAATGTTGCCTTCGGCACCTAATCACTACACCTCTTCTCAGGAAATCTTAACTACCCCAACTTGACATTTCGTCCTTTAGACTGTAAGCTCTTCCGAGCAGGGACCGTCCTTAATTGTTAATTTGTACAGCGCTGCGTAACCCTAGTAGCGCTCTAGAAATGTTAAGTAGTAGTAGTAGTAGTAGGCGCCCACAATATTCCTATGGGCACCTACACAGTTAGTACGCCCTAATTTTGTGCACGCGCTAAAAACGCTAGTGCACCTAAATAAACAAAGCCCCTAATTTTTTAAAGCAGGCTTTTGACACCAAAGGGAGGAGGAAGGGGAAATATACTAGTGTTACTGAAGAGTACATGCTATATAGTTGATTAGGCTTTATGTTATTTTCTTGTATAAATGTTTTAGGTCTTTCCTGTCAAATTGTATGGAATTCCTTTCATAATTATTTATTTATTTATTGTTTGTTCTGATAAACCAGTGGTTCCCAAACCTGGTCCTGGAGGCACCTCAGCCAGTCAGTTTTTCAGGGTATGCACAATGAATATTCATGAGAGAGATTTGCATATAGTGCAGGCAGTGCATGCAAATCTCTTTCATGAATATTTATTGTGGATATCCTGAAAACCTGACTGGCGGGAGGGGGGAGGTTTGGGAACCGCTGTGATAAAGCCTAGCAGTATATCAAGTTTTAATAAACATGAACATTAAACGGAGATCTGGACATCTACCTTTGAAGATTATATCAAGTTCTATTTGCCATTAAATATTCGAACACAGTGAAGTTAGACATTTTTTGCTTCTAAACCAGCTTTGACACTAAGGGCAATATGTAGCTGAGGGACATAAGTCCACTGAGTAGCATAAACAGATCTACCCTCCCACCACCACTTCCCCCATCCCATTAGATAGTCATTTGGCCCCTTCGAAAAGCCAGTATAAAGACATTTTTCCTTTTACATAATTACTCTAGGAGTGAACAAACATAAGAAGCTGCTATACCTGGGAACTTTTATTACTTAAAGGAGCATACACAGTACCAATAACACTGAAAAGGCATCAGACAAACCTGAGGTGTGTACACACTGCATCAACAACAAAGGAAGCAAAATTTCCCCAAGAATGTACACTGCACTGATAACACTGAAAAGGCATCAGATATACTTGAGGGGTGCACATTGCATCAATAACACTGTAGGGATGCCAGATTTCCCGAAGAATGCATACTGCACTGATAACACTCAAAAGGCACCAAATATACCCAAGGGGTGAGCATTGCATCAGTAACACTTAAAGGGAACCAGATTTCTTGAGGAATGCTCACTGCACTGATAACACTAAAAAGGTACCAGATATGGTTGCACATTGCATCAATAACTTTGAAAGGATGCCAGATCTCTGCCTGCCTCACAGTAAACAGTCTGTAGTTCTGAATTCAAGTAGATCACAATATTAACCAAACCAATTCACCCTAATGAGCCGGAACATTTTATATCTTATCATGCTGAAACACTTCAGAGATTCATTCCTCTTATTGATCACACAGTCTCATAACCACAGGTCCTGCACACATTCGCTACTACCCAACAACTAAAATGAAAACAAAAAGGGTCAGTATTCAGCCTCCGCAGTCAGTGTTGTTTTTAAATGCCAGCCTTGACGTCAAAATAAAACAGAGATATTTAGCAGCACTATCCAGATACTGAGCGGCACTAAATATCTGTGTTACAAGGCAAGTACCAGCAAAAGGAACAGAACTACCCTCCACGGGTTCTTATGTGAAAGTGCTGCAGGTGGATTACTGTACTTTTCAATAAGGGACTATTTGGTCTCTCCCTACCATTTCTTTGTGATTTTCTATCCAGGAAGGTGATTTATTGTTGGTTTGTGTAAAATACAAGATACAGTGTACACAAACTCTTTCTAGTACATCCTCAGACTCCTGGTGCAGGCCCCCTAGGCTGAAACACAATTCACGTTGAGTCTATTCAAGAAAAATATAAAAAATGCAGCATTTAGCATGTGCTATTGTCTGTTAGCTCGCACTATGCTTTACTAAAAGGGCCCCAAAGTCATGAAAGTAATTTTTTAGGCTTAATTTTACCTTAGTAGTTATCCAGACTGCAGTCTGAATATTGCTGTTTTTCAGATAATTGTCAGTTCCACCCTTGCTCCATCCATGCACTACCCTGGCACTATTCAAATCATTGAAGTTTAATAACACAGGAGATGGCATGATGTCAAAAAGTTAAAGCTGGTTTCCCCCAGCAGCCACCATATTGTTGTACCTAAAACAAACCCCTCACAAACTCTTCAACTCCCCTTCTGACAGATAGAATGCAAAATCAAAACCTCACAAGTTTGCTATTGTTTTTAACAGCGTTTGTGAATGTTTGGGTCACTCAGTATGGCAGCAAGGCTACATAATGGGCCAGAAAGCCTCAGCCATCTCCTGTCTTATTAAACCTCCTTGATTCAAATAGTGCCAAGGTGGTCTGTAAGGATATTCAGCAGCACAAATCTGGACAGTGTCCTTGAATATCCATGGCCAGCACTCACTGTAGCTATTATCCAGATAAATGACTTTGACTTTTGACTGCCTGTTCCAGCCACTCTTACACCCTTACTTGTGTGGGTTTGAAAGGGGTTTACACACACTAGGGCTGATTATGGCCCCATTAGTGTAAGGTTTGGAGCCACTGCACCAGAGGTTTTCTTCCCCTCTCTAGTTCCTTTTTATGTCTATGGGGAAGATGCAAAGTACAGATAACCCTGTCTGCTTTTTGAAAACTACTTTATACTTCAGAATTCAGTTGAAGAAAGTAAATAAAATGTGTAAAAAAATAAAAATGTCTGTTTACCTGCATGATTTTGAAAAGCCACATCTTGTATCCAGAGATTTGATCCTTGGGACGAGGGTGGAAGTTAATTAACTTAAATTGGAACAAAAATCCCACAGAGCTTTAAAATTTAAAGCTGTGCAGGCACAGGGAACGGCAGACTTTTGGCCCCTCTTTTGACCAAACCTTACAACTGGTCTGTAGTCTGGGGTAATTCCATGAGGCTGAATCATTCTTATAAAGTAACATGGTAAATGGCAGATAAAGACCTGTATGGTCCATCCAGTCTGCTCAATAACACAGCCAAAGTTGTATCTGCACCCCCTCTATGCCCTCTTGAAGTGCGTATGTCATTTAATTTTGCTTTTTTTCCCCCCTACCTTTTTTATATTGGAATCCTCTGTGTTTAACCCAGGCATCTTTGAATTCTGTCACTGTTTTTGTGCCCACCGGGAGGGCATTCCAGGCATCTGACATACTTCTTTCAAAGTGAAGCTGCCTAGGAAGCTGGGGAAACCTTAAGTTCCTCTGTTCAGTTCCTTAAGTCTCATTGCTGGGCCCAACACCTCTGCCATGTTTACATGGCAAAATGTTCCTCTTGGAAAGACAAAGCAGTCCCTAATTCCCTTAATTCCTTGTCCTGAACTGCAGGCATCAAACTTCAACACAGAAAGGACTTCCTATTTTATTCAGATGGCAATTAATCAAGTGTCTTTAAAGGGACGTTAGTGCTGTTCTTGTGCAATACGCCCAAAACAATTCCTCACTTGCTTACCAATAAGACAGACTGTCTTTTTAAAAATAGCTCAGCAGGCCTAAGCTTGCCTGCTGAGAGTTTCAAAGTACCATATGACTTCAATAAATAATAAAAAAAAAAATGATTTCTGAAAGGAAATTTTCTGCTGAAGGTCAATCCACTTAAAACATCCCAAAACAGCATTTGTATTGCTATCCCTCTCCAAAAACTTGCCAATGTGACAAACAGAGGGGCATTTTTGAAAGGACATCCAAGTAAGAACATCCCAAACGGACGTCCATTTCACATGCATTTTCGAACAAGATACAACCTGTTTGAAAATATGTGAGATGTACGCCCATGCGTTCGAAACGTCCAGCGTGAACATCCATTTTACAAACTGAACTGTCCAAAATTTGAAAAGGGGGGGGGGGGGGCAATGGATATTGACATCTGTATAGCAGCATTCTTAGAAAGTGGCCACATAAATGTCCATGCAGAGCAAAGAGTCAGCCTACGTAGTGGTTCGTGCAGTGGACTAAAATCCAAGGGACCCACTTGAACTCTTTGTTTTTATAATTGTGAGCCCTCTAGGAAGAGAAAAATACCTACTATACCTGAATGTACCAGTGGCATAGATTGAGCTCTCCCCCCCCCCCCCCCCCCCCGTTAGCAAAGGTATGAATGAGGGTGGCTGCTGCAGTGATGGCAACGGCAGCAGCAGGGGGGACTGAGAGGAAATGCTTGGCCCCCCTAGTCCACCCCTAAGTCCCCACAAAAATCAAGTTCTGTTTGCACCTCTGGAATGTACACCAGGCTTGCAGATGGCTTATATGGTTAGGTACAGAAGGTATTTTTCTGTTTCTGGAGGGCTCACAATTAAAAAAAAAAAAAAAAAAAGAGTTGAAGTGGCATTTGAACCTGGATTCCTTGGTTTATAGCTCAATGCAATAACCACTAGGCTACGCCTCAGACCTGCTTCCTGTTTTCTTAAGAATGCCTATAATACATGAAGCTGTCATAGAACCTGGTATGGTATCACTTTCCAGTTTTACCTTGGGGGGGGGGGAGGGGAGGACAGCAACCACTGAAGGCTTAAAGAGGTGTCATGCTTTTATCCCTCCAGCGGACAACTGCTCAATCAGAGCACCTTTCTGCAATCTGGATGATCCTGAAACAGATCTAAATAAAGATGCCCATCGTTTTAGACTTGGATTTTTCTTCCCCTTTAGTAATCACTGTTGGGCATCCAGATTTCAGGCCCTCCCTAGTCCCACCCAAAACGCACACAGAGCATGCCCCCTTGCTATTTGGATGTACTACAGTGTTGGATGTCCCTATTCCGCCTTTGCAAAATCAGGATTTGGACGTTTCAAGCACATGGATGTCTATTTTGGCCATTTGAGACATTCATACTCTTCAAAAATGGGTGCCATTAGCTACCTAGATACTTGTTTAAAATTTCTCTCCATGATTCATAACCCAAAAATGTATTGATGTTTCCAGATGAATTCTCTGTCTTGTTAATTCATTTTATCTGCATGCAAAGTTACATATTTAACTAATGTGAACTTCTCATTTTATTGGTTGAAATAAATGGCTGGTTAGAAAGTTTTCTTCTTCAAAGGCACAGGAATGTTAACTATGAGTAGAGGTGACTTGTATCCAACCTGATCTCCAAGCTGGTCAAGGGTCTGTTTAAATTAGTGTGGGGTAGAATGAAGCCACTGAAACACAGGAGGTTCCAGGGCAATGGGGAACAAAACTGCCAGAGGCCTTCTTTTCTTGTTTGTCTTCTGCCCCAAAGACTCAGAAAAGGGTTGGGAATTTGCCCTCCAGAGTGAATGACACAACAAATTAAGAAAAAGAAACTTTCTTTAAACTAGTCCCTTATTTTCTTACTCCTGTTACTGTAGCTTATCTATTTATATGTTCCATTTTTGCTTACACCCCATTCTGTCTATTAAAATATTTTATTGTGTATTGTGTTGACATTGTCATAGGAGCCAACTTTTGAAAATGATTGGGGGTGCTGAATTTTTCTTTTCTTTTTTTTTTTACAGGTGGTGTATTCCCCTGCCCCTCCCCCGTCACTTCCTCCGAGTTCCAGCCCCCCCTCACTCTCCCAGTTCCAGACCCCCTCCTCCCCCTCCCAGTTCCAGGCCCCCTCCCCCTCCCCCGAGTTCCAGAGTGGCCCCCCATCTCCCTCCCTCCTTCCGAATTTAAAAGTCACTCATCTTACCTCCTGGTTAGATGAGTTACATCTGTAGCAGCAGCCCAGGAAAAAGCGTGCAGGCAGGAGACTCAGAGCTGTTCCGTCTGCTCTCTCTCAGCTCTGGTTCCGCCATTGCATAAAGAGAAAATGAGGGCGGGACCAGAGCTCAGAGAGACCAAATGGAACAGCTCTGAGTCTCCTGTCTGCACGCTTTTTCCTGGGCTGCTGCTACAGATGTAACTCCTCCGACGAGGAGGTAAGATACATATAACATAGTAGATGACGACAGAAAAAGACCTGCATGGTCCATCCAGTCTGCCCAACAAGATAAACTCATATGTGCTACTTTTTGTGTATACCTTACCTTGATTTGAACCTGTCCTTTTCAGGGCACAGACCGTATAAGTCTGCCCACCACTATCCCCGCCTCCCAAGATGAGTGACTTTTATTCGGAGGGAGGGGGGACGCCCTGCAGGGAACTTCTGGTGGGTGACTATTGGGGGTGCTCGAGCACCCACAGCACCCACGGAGTTGGCGCTTATATGACATTGTAATGTAGAATACTATAATGTAACAATTACTGGAGAACTCAAGCTCTAAATAAATTATTACAAACTGATAAGTGGAGCTTGAAGTAGAAATATAGGAAGTTTTAAAGTGTCCCTTTAACAGGAGGAGAAATCCAACCTCTACAAACTTTATCTAGCAAATGGAACCTCAAACCTCCAACAAGGGACCATGCCACAGCACTTGTAACACCCTGTATATACTGGAGTAAATTCCTATCATTGGTTCCTATTAAGAAAGGAGAATAGAAAAAAAGCCCAAACAAAAAAACTCATCCTAAATGAGAAAACCGTATGGGTTTAAAAAACTATCCTCCCTTCTTATATATATAGACACTGTAAAAGGAACACCAAAACCTAACCTACATACACTAACCCCAACCCAGAACCAGATTACTAAATAGGACCCCTTAATAGGAGACCCCTCAAAAGAAGAGAGCCCCAAGTAAACTAATCAAACACGAGAGCAGTGGAGAAAAAAACCCAAACCCTGCCCCCTATTAGAAAAACTTGGAAGTCCCTCGTAGCCAAGCATCCAAAATGTAAAAAACCTTATACTTAGCTTTATTCCAACTTGAAAGCTCCAAACGAGCCTGCAAAGATGACGTATAAGGAAAGCTGGCCACTAACAATCTGTAGTCCCTCAAGGGCTCCGGAGCCTCACTAAAAATAACAAAAATTCGACGACAGGCGCCGACCCTTCTTAATAGGAACCAATGATAGGAATTTACTCCAGTATATACAGGGTGTTACAAGTGCTATGGCATGGTCCCTTGTTGGAGGTTTGAGGTTCCATTTGCTAGATAAAGTTTGTAGAGGTTGGATTTCTCCTCCTGTTAAAGGGACACTTTAAAACTTCCTATATTTCTACTTCAAGCTCCACTTATCAGTTTGTAATAATGTAGAATACTATGCCATACTTTGTATTGTTGGTTGAATATTTTTACTGCTGTAATTATCTATTGCTTATGTTTGACTTATTCTTGCTGTAAACCGCCTTGAGTGAATGCCTTCAAAAAGATGGTAAATAAATCCTAATAAATAAATAAATAAATAAATAAAAATGGTGTTGGTTCTGCTAGCAGACATCAAGAAGAGCTCACTGACTTCCACAAAACGTGCATTGTGGCATTTCTGAACTCTACATGGATCCATCATGTTAAATAATTTGTCCATTCAAAAGGTTTCAGTGTGGAATTCTGTGGAAAGAAGTAATCTACCCCATTCCCCTTCCCCCATCAGATCTGGAAGCAAGAAGTCTATAATTCAAAAAGTAGGTCTTGTTGAATTTCATGTAGTCATGTTTTCTGTGTCTCTTTGCAAAAAAAAAAAAAAACACAGATAGGCAACTTCATATATTAAGTTTCATGAAGAACATTGACACTCTTGGCATTTCTATACCCGGGTGTCCAATTTAGGTGCCCATTTATGCGGGCTGTGAGCCTATTCCATAATGGTAACTATGCATGTAATTTCAACGATAGAAATACTAGCATAAATCAGCATTAATGCACTATATTTAAGTGCCAATTTACACCATGTCAATAGCAGGGATCGCCTAAATGTGGCACTTACTGCACGTACTTTAAAGTATGCTGTGAGCTACACTTGTAATTGGAAGCCATGCCCATGCTTCACCCATGTGAATGCCCCCTTTGCATTCATGTGGTAAGGCAGTTATGCACTAAAGTTATAAAATACCATTGAGCACGTGCCTAGTGCTCACGACTCTAACTGAAACCTACACGTTGTGAAGAGGAGGATGAGGGGGTGGATAAAATGGAAGTGGAAGAAGAAGAAGTGAAGAGGGTCCAGAGGAAAGGGAGACAGAACAGGGTCTTGCCTTTGCTACTTCCGCAGAGGGAGAAAAGAAAAGAGTTTCTTCCCATTGAAAAATGGAGGCTGGAAAAGAACTACAATACCCATCAGCCCCGGGGAAAACCCTGGTATAGAAACTATCCTCCCCAGCAGCCTCCAGGGGAGAACCATGACAAGGCAAGGCAGTTGTCCCCTGGGGTTAATCAGGAGGAGGAGGAACAGCTGAGAAAAGGGTGGGCCGAGGAACCCATGGAGTGGCAAGAGGCTGGAGATAGAGAGAAGGAGGAGAGCCTGGAGGAGCCCATGGACATAGCAGCATGGGCTCAATCATTGGGGAAAAAGCTGAGGAAGCAGGTGACTTCTTGGTATGGAAACTGGACTGAAAGGAGAAAGAAAAGGGTCATGCGGAAAAGGGTCATGCGGAAAAGGGTCATGCGGGAGAAGGATCAGTGATAATGAAAGTGTGATCCAGAAAGGGTGGGACCCTTGTATCTCCCCATAGAGTTCAAGCTGTGTTGAACTGTGTGCTGCTGAACTACTTAGAGTGAAAAGTGTGTTGTTTTGGGAGGGATTATTGTTTTTTCCAGTGTGAACTAATCAAAGAGAAAGGAAGATGTTTTTTTGAACTGTTTGCCATTGCACCTGGGGGGAAGACGTGTAGCAGTGTTTTTTTTTTCCTCTTTTTTGAGCTGGAGCTTGCAGCCGCTCCCCCAGTGGGGGGAAGTGCTAGGCTGTAGGACTGTTTAAAGGAAACAAACTGAATTCTGGAAGCAGTGGGGTTTATGTTTCTTTTTACCCTGCTGTGCTGATTCCATTGAAGAGGAAAAACAGTGGGGGCTGTGTTTTTGTTCCTGTTTTATTTTGAACTGCTGGACTGTGAGCACCAAGGAAATAAAAACTTGCTGGTTTTCTTTTGGAATTATTGGTTACCCGAGTCGTGCCCTGTGGATTACAGTGGGTTATGTGGCCGGACATGAAACTTGGCCCATAGCCAGAGTCTCCAAAGGAAGAGACGGGATCCTTAGAACCCCTGGAGGAGGGATGGATCTTTCACAACGTGCAACTAGCAGCTAACTTTCAATGTCCTGCTATAGAATGAGGCGGATCAGAGATTAAGGAGAAACTCCAAGAAAACCGTGAGATCCCACAGAATTTCACAGAAAACTTTCTTTACCTCTTCTACTTGCCATTGGTATGCAGTGGTTATTCGTCATGGGTTAAAGTGTTCGTTTTGAAGGGTACTTTTTTTTATATGTCACTCTTCCATTCTTACACATGCAATTTGTGGTAGAGCCTGCATCCGTCTACACCAGGAAATCTGATCTGCATCAGCATCACTGAGCTGTGAAATTAGGTTTCCACAGCTCCATGTCTTCAGCCACAGACACTGGGCCAAGGGGTCTAGGATGGTCCAGCAAGGATGTGTTGCAAAACAAATCATTTTAAAATGACAAATCAATGGTCTGGGCTGTGGGTATGGTTGATTGGAAGTCGCTAAGTATTTTCCTCCAGGAATTTGAAACTGCTTCATAAACATAGCCTCTATTCTGCTAAATTTGGAGGAGTAAATAAGTATGCAGAGATGAAACTCTTTACAGGATAAAACTACATATTTACCTGAGAACTACCTGCACGAAGAGCAGCTCAAAAATTTAGCAGGGTCCAGGTTAGGATGAACAAAGCTGTAGGAATATCAGGTCCCCTGAAACTTCTCTACCATAAGTACATAAGTATTGCCATACTGGGACAGACCAAAGGTCCATCAAGCCCAGCATCCCGTTTCCAACAGTGGCCAATCCAGGTCACAAATACCTAGCAAGATCCCCAAAAAGTACAAAACATTTTATGCTGCTTATCCCAGAAATACACAAAATATATATAGGAGAATATTTTCAGAAACACTTAAATAACGTATGTGAGGTAGAGTCTCATACCTTTAAACACGGCTACTATTCACTTCACTCCCGTGGTGAATCTATGCTCGTGCATCAAAATATAATCATTGACTCGTACCTCCACCGTCCTATGCTTAACTCACACTACAATCAAATTAATCTACTGTAGGATATATACAAGACACTTAGCTTAGCGGACTTGCGCTCCTTTATAACCAGTGTGCCTGTGTGAGCTCCTTTGAGCAGGGACTGTCCTTCTTTGATAAACTGTACAGTGCTGCGTAACCCTAGTAGCGCTCTAGAAATGTTAAGTAGTAGTAGTAGTAGTAGTTAAGCAAAGGACGGTGGAGGTACGAGTCAATGATTATATTTTGATGCACGAGCATAGATTCACCACGGGAGTGATGTGAATAGTAGCCATGTTTAAAGGTATGAGACTCTACTTCACATACGTTATTTAAGTGTTTCTGAAAATATTCTCCTATATATATTTTGTGAGTTATTAAGAAGTGAAGGAGAAAATAAAAGCCATATAGATTTTTGACAAGTATCCCAGAAATAAGCAGTGAATTTTCCCCAATTCCATTTTAATAAGTACAAGCATGGTAGAGTACCTCAGGCCACAGAATACATTAGAATGGCTTCATCAGACACAATCAAAAGAGAATTTCCCCTAATTAGGATACTAGCTGTTCAGTATGTGTCATTACTGTCCAGACAAGGACAGACATTGGGCCATTTTTCTACTACATCGTACAAGACCTAGAGGCCCTTTTACTAAGGCACGCCCAAAAGTAGCATAGTAACATAGTAAGTGACGGCAGAAAAAGACCTGTACGGTCCATCCAGTCTGCCCAACAAGATAAACTCATATGTGCTACTTTATATGTATACCTGACCTTGATTTGTATCTGCCATTTTCAGGGCACAGACCGTAGAAGTCTGCCCAGCACTAGCCCCACCTCCCACCACTGTGGCCTGCACTGGTGTAGGTGCATGTTTTGGATGCGCACTGGTCCATTTCCTGATCGCGCCTGGAAAAAAAGGGGATTTTTTTTAATGTGCCGGAAAATGGACGTATGGCAAAATGAAAGCTAGCAAGCATCCATTTTTGGCCTGAGACCTTAACAACACCCATTGACTTAGCGGTAAGGTCTCACGTTTAACCAGATGGTAAGCGTGCAGCATGCACCACCTGCCGATTACCGAGTGTTTTGGATGCGCCAAAAATGGAATTACCACAAAGGGCACGCGGTAGCCAGGTGGTAATGCCAATTTGATGTGCATTGGACAAGTGTAGGCAACTACACACCTTTGTAAAATGGCTCCCCAGTTTGCTGTTATAAAGGCCAGTGGTGACTATTATCTGTTAAACGATCAACTTGGTGACAGTTAATCCTCACCTGGATGCATTTTACTATCCCAAAAAAGCATAACAAACAAGTGCATATGACTATTTGGAACAGCTTTTGTTTTCAGGGTCTGTTAATTACTTGGGAAGTGACAGGAATTCTGTGGGTCCAAATTTGGAAGCATTCTGTACATTTTTGAAAACCAAAGGCTCGCTTAAAAAGAAAATGGAAACCTTGACAGCCAGATTATCAGCGCATGGAGGAATGGCCTAATGGTTAGAACAGCAGGCTAAAAACCAGGGAAGTCAGGGTTCAAAGACTGCTTCTCCCATTGACACACCTTGGAACCTCAGGCAAGTTATTTCAGCCTCCATTATCTTATGTTGTATCTTAGGCTGTAAGCCCTCTGGGAACAAAGAAACACCTGCGGTACTTTAATATAGCTCACCTATGAAAAGGCCTGAATAAAAATTATTACAACCACATGGTGCAAGGGGAAGAGTCTGCATATACAGTAACACAATAAGAAGAAGATCTCTGAAAGTACAATGTACCACAGACTTGTCCAACCTTTTTCTAATGGGGGCACATTTAATCTTTTGTAACATCTGGAGGACGAAACACGCACCATTGTATTTTGCCACATTTTGTCAAATAGTGGCAAAATATGACAGTGAATCATCCCCTCCCCAGCTTTCATCCAGTCTCACTGTTGCTTATGTAACCCTCCCCCCACCCCCCCAAGGCTTCACCTGGTATCTGTCTCGCTCATGTAATCCCTCCAGCTTTTACCCAGTCTCTCTGACAAATTCTCCTCCCAGTCTTCACCTAGTTTCTTTTACTCACCTAGCTTTGGCTGCAGAAGAAACAGTGGGATTTCTGTTTCCCCGCCATGACTTGGTTCTCTGCAAGCTTGAGCCACACAATGCCAGAAGTTTGGGTTGGTCTCATGGTTTCAAGTCTCACGAAACTTGAAACCACAAGATCAACCCAAACTTCTGGCACCGCACAGCTCTTGCTTTCAGAGAGTCGAGCCACAGTGGGGAAGCAGGAATCCCTCTGTAAGTACTACAAGGATTTCCCAAGCTTCCAAGGGCCAGAAAAATTTACTTAGTATCCAGCTTCTGGCCCCCGGGCCATAGGTTGGACAAGCCTGATGTACAATATCATCTCACAAGTGCAAGGCAAAGGAACTGTTACCCAGTATCTTATCTTAAGCAGCAGCTACTTAGAAGTATATAAGAAATAAATCATATGTAGAATGATCCATCCATGTTTAGCAGTCATTGTTTAGGAATGTATTGACTCTGGGGTAACTTTAGATTGTAAACTCACCGGGGACAGATAAATAACTACTGTACCTGAAAGTAACTACTACTGAAAAGATATGAACTAAATCCAAATCCCAATCAAACTCCCTTGGGTGTTATGTTAAATAGCTTCTAGTGTACAGTTCTGGTAGCCATCTTGGTCCTGGAAAAAAAACAAGACTCTATCTAGATTCTGACACCCTTTATGGGACCATTTTTAGAATAAAGCAGAGAGGCTGTGCCTGAGCTTTAGAGACTGTAGATGTGACTGCAAGACTGAAGGAAAGACACATGTTTGTATTGACAGTGCTTCTTCAGAGACAAAAACGAGAGGAATTCCAAAAAGGCACAGAGGATCACTCATATCAAAGATATAAAGGGAAAAACAGATCAACTGGAATATCCAGACAGGCCCAGTTAGCAGTTCAATTTAGCACATTAATTGGTACCCTATCAGTTGATAAAGCCAGCCAGAACCCCTTCTCTGATGGATGGCCATGGCAAATCTGAAGGCTGTACTGTTGCAGCAGCAAGGAGCCCTAATGTCACACCCTTTGCCAAAGTGTGCTAGTGCTTAGTGTAGTCACATGTGCCATCCACCCCTTTTGACAGCCATGCATCAATAGGTGGGCCTTAAAGCCTTCATCTGCAGTCATGTGCTATGTCTCTATATTAAGGATAGCCTATGGTTTGATATGTTTCATAGATGTGGACAGTGGGATCTGTACTCTTTGACTGGAATATTACTGCACTAAAGACTATTCTGTAAGCTGCAGTGATTTCGTACCAACTCATTGACTTGCTTCTTTATTTCCATTACAGTTGACGGCCCCAATCCAATACCTTCTTTAAAAGAATATTGTCACCAACTGAAGAGTAAAGCCTGGGTGTTAATCTGAGTGATCAGCTGTATGGTTTTATGTCAATTTTACGGTTTTATCAATTTTATTGTTGTCCAAGAATTAGGGAAGGGACATGGGGCAACCAATCCAGGCGGGACACCAAAAGCTGAGTAGATAAATTCTTTATTGCCAATGACCAGATATAAAAGACACAATACAGTTCCGTGTTTTGGCAAATGGTATGCCTGCCTTAAGAGCCAACTTATCTGTGTTAATTGTGGATATATTTTGAGTTCTACAATCTTGTAGCTGGAAAGTTACCTTTGCTAAATTGTCCAGTAACAGCTCAAAAAGCACATCACCAACAATATCGGTTAAAGCGATTTTATCTACTTAGCTTTTGGTGTCCCACCTGGATTGGTTGCCCCGTGTCCCTTCCCTACTCCTTGGATAGCATCCTCCTTCATAGGGAACACTTCTTGGTGTGTTTGGCCTTATCAATTTTATTGCATCATATATTCATTATTTAATTACAGTATGATTGTTTCTCACCTCGGGGCATTATTAGGAGTCATGACATATAAATGTAACAGATAACCCTGCAGGGTTCTATAGCTAAAGAACAATGTGGTTCCATCATCAGAAGTCTGAGCCCGCAAGGCTCCATAGCTAGAGTGCAGCAGAATTGAATAGTCTCATGTGTGATATACAATTATGTGTTTTAAGGATTGTTTTAGGGGGAAAGGTTTATTGCTAGTTGAAAGTGTTGAATTAATTGATGAAATCTCAGTAGAGGAAGGGTGTATGGGCCCTTCCCCAAGGACCTTTTAAGTGCCTAACAATACTTCTGCGATAATGCCAAATGATTCATCCAGTCTGCCCAGTCTTCACACGAGCAAGGATATATCCCAGCTGCCAGTCATAGAATCTAACCACTTTAAAGAAAGAGCTCCTTATGCAGGTCACCTTAAAAGGTATTAAGTTTATGTTGTATCAGTATATCTATGAATGTATTTTAAACTCAATTAAAAAGAAATGATTGTCCGTCATTCAAAGCATGTCAATGAATAGGTGGATTATAAATTTAATGAAATGATGCTTCCCGGCTTAAATCATTCCCTTCTCATATCTAACCGTAAAGCAAGATTGTTGTTCTAGCATTCTGTTTCTATGGCCTTGTATAGCCTCACCTTCCAGGCATTTTGTCTAGGATTTCTTGTTATTAATTTACTTATAGCCTGACAGATGGACCCAGCAATATGAGTATTAGCATTTCTCTTAGGATTTCTCATTATTAATGTACTCATAGCCTGCCAAACTCAGCTGCTAGTTAATTTTATCACTCATACTAGATACAGGACTTTTTTTTATAGATTAATATCTTCCAAAAGATGTAGCTACCTCTTGAGTGGAAGGTCTGGCAGCACACTTCTAATGACAGGACTACCTAGAACTTTCCCAACTGCTGAAGGGGATAAGAAGACACCTGAGCCTCTGATCACCCAGTTGTAAAGTGACTTATACAAACTAAGAGGGTGGGATGGCATCTAACAAGAGCTCAATGATATCCTGCTGCATAACTTATCCTACATATTAATTCTGATAGTTTCAGAGCAATATACAGTGTCTGTTTGTTTCTGCAACAGAGAAATAATTTAGGATCCTTTTTTCCCCAGTAAGGAATTTTCTCACAGGCCTGACTCAGGCTCTTTCATCATTATGCTGAACCCTGGAAAGCAAAGCTTTAGCCAAAGCAGAGCAGTAAGGTTTTGTTATGTTTGTGGATTAGAGATTGCATCATTTTGATAGCTCTTCTCCAGGCAGAACCTGCACCAAATGCCCTAGGAGATGAGACTTATATTGTACTGTACAAGTGAGGTGCTGGATTTATATTGGAGTTTTGTCTTATCCAGTGCAAGGAACCCATATTTCCCTCACATATAAGAGAACTGATGGATGCAGTTAAATAATTTTAACAGCATTTTTTTGGGATGGTTGAAACTAGAGAAGAAACAGAATATAATGACCAGAGCAGGATCAAGGCACAGGCAAACTAGGCAAGTGCCTAAGGCCCAAATAGGAGAGGCTCTCTCAAATGTGTGGTTCAATTACTCCTAAGACAGATTGTTGTCCTGGTAGGTCAGCTGCTGGGAGAAAGCAGAATGGAGGAGAGGAAGGCAGAGCTGCTACTGTCTACAAAAGTCTGTAAATTCTCCCATACTCCTTGTGCATTGTCTTCCATAGGGCAGGAGGAGTTGGCGAGCAACATTTCTTACTTATTGCTTCCTCCTCTCCTGGGTTTCTTCTGCAGTTGGAACCACACAAAACCTGTTTGTGGGTGCATTTAAATCTATTTAACATATATACTTGAATATAAACTGAGATTTTTTGGGCCAAAAAAGGCATGAAAAATTAAACCTCAGTTTATATTCTGGCCTACCCTCCCTCTCTCCCTACATCCAGAATTCCTGCCATTCCCTCCCCCCCCCCCCCCCCCCCAGGTGACCTGCTGCAGCTCTGTCCCCACACCCTGAACTGGAAACTCGCACACCTTCCTGCTTCCCATTGTACAAATGAAGCCCTTCTCCCCCAAGGCAAGTTTCAGAGGCAGTCTTGTGAGATTGCTGCAGGAACTCACAGCAGCCATTTTCAGTATGGAGACTGCACAGGCAGGAGCTCCTGCCCAAGCTCATCACTGGACCACCAGGGCTGTAAGGTAGGCCCGGGAGAGGGGCCTATGGCGGGTCCAGGAGAAGAGGTTTCATCTTTACAATGGGAGGCAGTGAGTGGGAGTTTCCAGTTTGGGGGGGGGGGGGGGGGGGGGGCAGAGCCAGCCATAGCAGGACACCTTGAGAAAGGGAGAGAACAGCAGAAATGACGGAGGCCATGGAGGAGGGAGGGAAGGAAAGAAGGAGAGAGAGGATTACTTGAACATAAACCATCAGTTTACATTTCAGTTAACATTTACGTATTATCTTAGTTTATATTTGGATGGGTTTATATTCGAGTATTTACTGTTATATTGGGGCCCCGACATGCTTATTTGTCAAAGGGTTCATATTGTCTTGGATATGACCCAATAAACGCACAAAAAGCAAACCACAATTAGTGGATAAGAAGTTGTATTTATTAAAATACTAGTAAAAAAGCCCCGTTTCTGATGCAAATGAAACGGGGGGCTAGCAATGTTTTCTTCTGTGTGCATGTGGGAGTGTGTGTGTCCCTGCCCTCTGGCCTCTCTCCCCTCCCCCCTCTGAGTCCTTCACTGTTACAGAGCCAGCGATTTGATTTCGTGCTCTGCTGTTTTCCTTCACTGACTGTGTTACAGAGAGGGCGGGGCAGACACTCATAGGGAAATCGGATATCTCGCCCCCTTCACACTTCCGGCTGGAGGCTTCATAGAACGTTGGGTTGCCTTTTATATAGAGAGATTTACAGTATAGACTGCCCATTCCCCAAGATTCAAGGTGGTTTACAAAAACACATACATAGCATAAAAACACCCAGACTCCAACCTATTACTAGAGGCCAGCAATTGAAGTTTAAAGGAAGATAAACTCCGGAAAAACCTTAGAAAATCTTTCACAGAGCATGGTGGATGCATAGTTGCCCAAGGAAGTGGCAGAAGCAGATTCAGGGGCTGTTGCTCAAAGCTATTGCAGGCCTATATGTGCAGTTAATGCCGAGTATGCATGCACAGAGCTTCAGCACATCAGTTAACTCATGCAGAAGACATGGCCGCACGCTCTATTAAAATGAATGATCATGAGCTTTCCTTGCAAGGCAGAAAGTATTCCTCTCAATGCTCAGACCTTTTGATGTGTACGCAATGAGGGAATTCTTCCACCAGGTCTGGGGCAGCATAGAAGGTTTTAAGGAGAGGATTTCCTGTTAATTATTCACATCTAACTGCCAGTTTTAACTGCCATGTTTGTCGTGATCCTTTGAGCATTGATTCCCCCAGTAACGGAACGCAAGAAAGTCCCAGATAAGTGTGGGGGATTTTTAGAAAGAAAGACCTGAAATTAGACATCAAGAATGTTGTAGGGCTCTGGGCAGACTCTATCTGTGTCTACATTTATCAGTATTTAGAAGACACGAAGAAGGATTTACAGGCCTGAATGACAGTTTTACAATTCAGCAGATATACCCTGACAGTGCCCTGTGCCACCAGATGGCTTTTCAGCTGCTGAAATAACACATTCTGTGGTCTGCTGCTGTCTTGCCTTTTTCCATTCAGTTTACCCCTGAAATGTATGCACCCTTTGCCTTCAAGTAGCCTTTTTTCCTGGATATGTTCAGCTTCTGTCAGGAATGAGTAAGTCCCAGATGAGGAAACCAGCAGTACAAATTATTGAGTCCAGCAGGAAATTGGTACTGCTCTTAATTGGAATCATACAGTTTGTGTGAAGCCTGTACTGATGCTCCCTGGGCTGTATCTGTTCAGTGGTGGATTGGAGTTGTGTATGTCTGTGAGACAGAAGCTTGCACTACTGCTGGATTTACCTATCGGTTAGAGAAGCTACTGCTTAGGGCATCACGCTTCACTAGCATGAAAACTATTAAATCTAAAATGTACTTGCTGCTTAATCGAGCGGGGCCTTTCCAGTGTTACAGCTTAGTGGCCACGCTACACATAAATACGGCCCTGGATGCCTGCGCTCTGCAGATACATGAAAGATTGTGGTTTTGCTTATGCTAAAATATGAACGGCTAAACTCCATCTATGAAAAGTTGTTTTTTTTTACCTTCTGGTACTATTGGAATTCTGTCTTATCCAATGTATGGAGTCCAGACTTCACTGGAGAAGTGGGAAGCCAAAAAAAGCAAATGAAGAGGGCCATTTAGCTTCACTGGTCCATTCCAAAGCAACAATTACCTTTTAGATATTAAAAGTGTGGGGTCTTTATTAGGCCTTAAAGTATTTATTTAAAATCTGATTCAAGCAGAAAAAACGCCTGCATGCTGAGAAGTGAGGCAGACATGGAGCAAAGCTTGAAAATCTGATCACTGTATCAGAAATCTGTACACGCCACGCAGAAGATGTTGGAAACCAGTGTGCTTTTCGCATTAGTAGCATGATATGCAGAATGAGTCATGTTCAGAACACACTAATTAGGATCATCATTTAACTCTATTGTTATTAAGTCACTTTTTACAGTTTCCTATTGTAAATGAAGGGCTGGCCTCACTTTCTTAATTATACTCAAGCAGAAGAGTAGCAATGAAATGATGCAATATTGATGTTCACACTTTTTATGCTGTTCTTAAAACCAAATCAAACTAGCTTACAATCTTTAAGCAAACATGCACACCGCATTCCACTTTGGATTATTTTGAGATGTGCAGATAATCAGAGTGATTACATTAGTATTCTAGAAACAGCCCTGAAAAAAGCTTTCTGAAAATAATCCATGACATAATACTTCCAGTCTGAAGGTAAGAACAGATGTGATGTTGTTTTCCTGCCTGTGTCACGGCCCCTAGCAAACTTTACATCCTGACACTAAACTTTAGTGCTAGGTAATCTGCACATTTATGTATTTATACAAACTTTCCTGTGATGATCTTGCTATATTAAGCTGAACTTGACACGTCAGTGCAGCATTTCTGTGTTGATATGTGCAGTATAACCCAGCATAGGGTTACCATATTTTGTCCCCCCAAAAGGAGGGCACATGCCCCGCCCCCTTTCACACCCGCCCTGCCCCCTTTCACATCCGCCCCGCCCCCTTTCACACCCTCGTCCTGCCCCCTGTCACACCCTCGCTCCACCCCCTGTCACATTTTCCCCTCGCCCCTGTCACATACCCCGTCGCCACCCTTCCCCTTACCTTACTACTGCCCTGGTGGTCTAGTGGCCTCTTCGGGGCAGGAAAGAGCCCCCTCTTTCCTGCCCGGAGCGCTGCCCTGCATGCATCCTTCCTATTGCTGATCCTCGGTGCCGATTCAAAATGGCCGCCAAGAGTTGAAGTCTCGCGAGGTCATTTCAACTCTCGGCGGCCATTTTGAATAGGCGCCGAAGACCAGCAACAGGAAGGATTCATGCAGGGCAGCGCTCTGGGCAGGAAAGAGGGGGCTCTTTCCTGCCCTGAAGGTGGAAGAGGTCACTAGACCACCAGGGCACTAGTAAGTAAGGGGAGGGGAGGCTAGCAATCTGCCGTTTGTCCAGAAATCCGGACAAACAGGCAGATTGGCAAAACCTGCCCGGTTGCCCAGACATGCCCACAAAAAGAGGACCTGTCCGGGTAAATCCGGACATATGGTAACCCTAACCCAGCATGCTTTTAGGGAAAGGGAGGTTTCCATTGCTAGGGCTTTGGAAATAATAATTTTTTTTTAAGTTCTGCATATTTTGTATATGCAAAGTATTACCTTTTTTTCATAAGACAAAATTATGTCTGTGGATTCTGCAGCACTTTTCACCAGTTAGCAATTGCGGATGGGCAAGGGGGCGTGAGAGGCAGGAAATGTAAAGGGTAGCTTGTAGTGTGGTGGGAGGAATACAGAGCATCAGTGCTGAGGAGTGCGATTACCAAGGGGGAGAGAGAAAGAGATGGAGAGGGAGGTGGAAAGGGAAAAGAAGCTTTATCTTTTGGCAGCCGCCATTTGCAAAGCTGACTCACTTTTGACCAGTGCTTTTTAGTTCTAGCTAAAAAGGTGCCAGTACTCACATATAGGGCTGTCCTTAAGAGGTGAAGTGACAGAGACCCTCCCTCACAATTGCAGCAGAGTCAAAGGCAGCAATGTAAATATTAGGTCAATCCTTAGGACACACCTCTTCTTGGGAAAAGAACACAAATTAGATGGCTACAGATCCCTACACACAAAAAACATACTTGCTCACAAAGTATCTCACTATGGTCATATATGCAAAATATGGATAGAGTCGTACAAACAACAGAGTAATTAGCTACATATTAGAAACAAGCCAAAAAGCTAAACTGGAAACCCCATAAATCTGGACTCTGCCTGCAGTAGAACACTGGAGAAAGAGAAAAAGAAATGCAATTCCTCCTGTACTCTGCAAAATACAATGGCCTGATATTCAAACTGCCCAATATTCAAAAGTATTTAACTGGCCGGGAACGGCACCTAGCCAGTTAAAAACACTGAATATTCTGGTCACTGGCTATGATTTGTGACATATAGCTGGTTACCACTGATTTTCAACAGCTGACCGGTTAAGTTTAGTGGCCAGGTAGACCTGCCTAAATAACAGGTCTATCTTTGACGGCTAGAATTTAGCTGGTCAGCTGATGAATATGGGCTTAACCAGCTATGCTTGTGAAGCCAACCCAGCATAGGCACCGTCATTTCAAAACTGGGAGTGATAAACACAACTCAAATATTGGGAATATTTTTACTGACATATGCTGATGACTTTTTTTTTTTTTTTTTTGCTATGTCCTGAATTAGGCTTCTTTGAGAAAACTTCACAAAAACTTGAGTTAAATTGTTTTTCTCTCTGACAGGTGGTCTCTTTCTAACTGTTTGAAGCTGAATAAATTGAAGACAAAATGTTATGGTTCGGGGATTTTGAGTCCCTGCCAGTCAGAGAATTAACACTGGAGTCTGGTGAATTGTTAAAAATTGAGAATGAATCTAGTGTTAGATGTTATTCTGGATTCCAGATTATCATATCAAACACAGATAAATAATCTAACTAAGAAATTTCTCTTTAAATTATGTCAATTAGAGGTTATCAGGTCATCTTTAAGTAAAGGGAGTTTCAGGGTTATATCATAAGCTATGCTCCTTCCTCAGTTGGATTACTGTAATTCTTTCTATCAAACATTATCTTTGAAGTTACAACGAAAGCTTCAATTTTTACAGAACACTGCAGCTAGACTTATGTTTTTGTAAAGGCAAATTTGAAAAAGTTACTCCTCTTTTAAACTGCTTACATTTTTTAGATAATTTTATCTATAATGTAGTTCCACTTATTGTCAGGGCCTCTTTTTGTAAACCGCTTATAATCTTTATTCTATGGAGGTAGCATTATATAAGACTATGAATGTAATGTAAATGACCCCTCTTTGGATACGATGAAGGAGTTTGCTCAATATTAGGGGTCCTCAGCACCCACAGATCTCAGATTTGTTTACATATTGTGCTCAAAGAGCTGCATGTTCAGAATCCTAAAGCTCACATAATCAGATTAAATCAAAGAATATTTTTCTATCGTTTTCATCTGGACAGCTCGACCTCTGTAGCTTGTGTCTCCCATATTTTGCAGGAGATGAACTATTATGTACTGGTTGCAGTTTGTGCTTCCCCATTCTCCAGTGGTTATGCAGGAATTGACTAAAACACACACTTCTCCCATGGGGACACTTTATGTTCTCATTTAGGGTACAGAGCCTGGGCTCTTTCATACTTGGGGGATCATGAGTCAATTTTAGCAGGCAATGGAAAAGGTGAGATGCTGGTACTCAGTACCACCGAGTACCCTCAAAAAAAAGTTCCGCTTTACTCTGTGATATAATGGCATGGGCATAGTTTGACTGTTTCATTCGGGGGGGGGGGGGGGGGGGGGGGATAGGGGGGGGCATATTAGTATATTCATTTGAATATATATATATGCAAATGAATATGCTAATATGGAGGAAGGAAGGAAGGGAGAAAGATGGCTTTTTTGCAAATAACCATAATGAATATGTATATCTCATACATATTCATTATGGTTATTCCCCCAAAATCTAGCTCTTTCTCCCTTCCTTCCTTCCTTCCTTCCTTCCTCCTTATCCAGAACTCACTCTTCCTCTCCAGTAGTATTTCCCCACCCCCTTTCCCATACCATTGCAGTATAGACCTTAGAAATGCATAAGTTCTATATGTAGATCCTTCAAGAGGTAGTGTGTCATGATTTAGGCTCTAAAACCCTTTCTGATGTTTTGGTGCCACCTCAGTAAGGACAACACACAATCTCTCCACTGCAAAACACTATACACAAACTTGTGCAAAAACACACTCATAACCTTACCAAACCATAACAGAACTAATTCCAAGGCCAGAACAAGCTACAACCTTATGCGTGGAAAGGCAGCACTGTAATCACACCGGGCTCTAAAACACCAGTACACTATCTAGTGACAAAAAAACCCAAAAAGGACTGCAAATACTACACACCAGCAGAATACTGCACCTTCATCACACATGAAAAACACATGACACAACAGATATGACACAAGGAACTAGAAATAAAAAAAATATGAAGGCAAAATACTGAACTGGAAAGTTACCACAAGAAGTCAGACTCAGCATGCAGCAATACTAGAAACATTGAAACTTACATGCAAAATATCACAGATGCATATTTCCAAAAGCTGACATATTCCAGTTAATAAATTCTGAATAAAATACTTTTTTCTATCTTTGTTGTCTGATCATTTAGTTTTTCTATTCACTTTGGTCCCAGTGTCTTCTGTTTTATGCAGTGTTTTCTTTCCATTTGATATTTTTTTCTCTCACCATGTCCACCATCCTCCTGTGTCCTTATGCATCCTGTCTACCATCTGTAGCCCTGTCCCTATCCTTCCTCCAGTTTCAGCATCTGCCAAAGTGTTCCGATCCAGCCCTTAAATTCAGCAATTTCCCCTTCATCCATATCCAGCATTTCTCCTCACTCCCCTCCCCTCCATCCATGTGCATCTACTTCCTCTGTCTTCCCTCCCCTCCATCCATGTCCAGCATTTCTCCTCTCTCCCTTTCACTCCATCCGTGTTCATCTCCTTCCTTAGTCTTTCCTTCCTTCCATCCTTGTCCAACATTTCTCCTCGCTTCCCTGCCCTCCACTCCATCCATGTCCAGCATTTCTCCTTTCTTCCCTGCCCCTCCATCCATGTGCATCTCCTTCCTGACTTCCCTCCCCTCCATCCATCCATGTCCAGTAACTCTCCATTCTCCCCTGCCCTCTCCTCCATCCACCCATATCCAGCAAATTTCCTCTCTCCCCTGCCCCCTCCATTCATCCATCCATGTCCAGCAATTCTCCTCTCTCCCCAGCCCTCCCCTCCATCCATGTCCAGCAACTCCCCATTCTCCCCTGCCCTCTCCTCCATCCACCCATATTCAGCAAAATTCCTCTCTCCCCTGCCCCCTCCATTCATCCATCATGTCCAGCAATTCTCCTCTCTCCCCTGCCCTCCCCTCCATCCATCCATGTCCAACAAGTCTCCTCTCTCTCCCCTGCCCTCCCTTCCTCTCCTGTCCAGCAATCTCTTCTCTCCCCCAGCCCTCCCCTCCTTGTCCAGTGATCTCTTCTCTCCCCCTGTCCTCCCCTCCCATCCATGTCCAGCGATTCTCCCTGCCCTCCCTCAGCTCCCCGACAGCCCTCCTCTCTGTTCCTTCCTGCCCCCCGCGTGTTTAACCCAATGCCTCCAGCTTCTCCCTTCCCTCACAGTGTCCCGCCCTCGCGGAAACAGGAAATACATCATCGCAGAAGGTGGGACACTGTGTGAGGGAAGGGAGAAGCTGGAGGCAAGCCTGCTGTGTTGTCTTCTTCACTGCTGTCGCTGCGACTGAAAGTAAAAGGGTTAAACACGTGTGGGGGGGGGGGGAAGGCACAAAGAGGAGGGCTGTCAATCGGGGAGAGGAGGGTGGGAAGGAGGAACTGTCCGAGCAGCTGCCTGCTGCGTTGCGCCGGCTCTATGTTTGGGGGGCAATGCCCCCCTCACCCCCCCCCCCCCAAACTATGCCCATGCATAATGGAAGGAAGGCAATATATCAGTGAAGAAGCTTTGTGTATTTTGCTGTGGCCAGTGATCAGATTCTGTATAATTTCAACTGAATAATTTTCAGGACTATGTGGTTTGTCTTGACTTGAAGTTTGAATCTGATTGTGTTTCTCAGAAGAGGGAGAGGAGATGGAGGATTGGCCTAGTGGTTAGAGCATTGGGCTGACAACCAAGGAAGCTTGGTTCAAATACTGCTGATGCTCCTTTTGATCTTGGGCAAGTCATTTAACCCTCTATTGCCTCCAGTACTGGATCTCCATTCCATGCTGGAACACTGCTGTGGACTTTGCCAACTCATTTCTGTCTGCTTCTGTTGACTCTAAAGGTAGGTCCCTAGAATAGCCAAACTATTACATCATGATAGCCCTCTGGGGACAGGGAAATACCTTCTTTACCTGCATGTGACTCATCTTGAGCTTCTACTGGAAAGGTATGAGATATAAATAAATGATGTAACTGCCACCAAAGGATCTATTCTGAGAATCTGCCTTGAAAGTCAGCAGAAGCAGAGATGAAATTGGGGCTGAGGCAGTGCCAGGAATAAAAGCCGGATGCTAATAGATACCAGTAGAAGCCAGGTAGCCAATCCAAGACTCACCAAGATCCACATCCTGCCAGTGGAGGTAGTGAACTGGAAATTTATAGCTAAGATATGGGACAAATGTAATGGTAGTAGGTGGAAATGCTAAACATATATATATTCTGAGGGCGTATGATAAACAGCAGCAGTGGTCATTGAATATTCTGTGAGAAGTGAATGCATTCAAGCAGTTCAGTCCATAGGCAGCGGAATGTGGAGGACCACTGGAGTCAGGCCCCCCCCCCCCCCCCCCCACACACACACACACAATATTTTGCCCAAAAAAGCATCAGCAACTAGACAGCTTGGAAACAGGGATTGAGATTAGTTTGTTTGGCCCACTGGCTCAGCCACCAGACTTGAGGTTTCTGCCCTCAACTTATCAATTCCTTTGGTGCTTTTACACACAGTTTGCCATATGAAGTGTATTGAGCATCCACGAGACACTTTCTAGGGCATAGTTTGTCGATGTGGCATAACAATGTAGCTGATGTGCATGACTGCATGTAAATTAAGCACAGGGCCAGAAAAGAACTCACCAAAGTGCAGTCATGAATAGAAACTTCCTTAACAGAGTTACACATTAAATCCCCCTTACTGCCTCCTTCACAACTAGGGGTCTTTGAAGTTTTGACTGCACATAGCATTATAAAACATAAGTCACATACTGTTTATAACAAGACCATTCCCAGACACAAGTCTCAAACCATTAATAGGGTAATTCTATAAAGTTCACCAAAGGTTACGCGCCAAGATACAACATGCTAAACACTAATTCTATAACAGTGCCTGGGCACTCAGATTCCATTATAGAATACAGTGTAAGTTGGCATTTATGCACCAAGCATGCTCACTTATACCATGTCAATGGCACTCGTAAATGTGCACTTCTAAATGAGGCACTTTAGTGTATAACTTACAGTATTTGGTAAGTTATATGTGTAAATGTGGGACCTGCCCATGTGCCTCCCCCGTGCACACTCCCTCACATTAACGCACTAAAGTTATGGAATACCGCTTAGCACCTATCTAGCACTTACAAGTGTAACTGGAACAGTCTCACATGTATCTGATAGTATTCTATAATTCTATGTATGTAATTAGCACCTGACTTTAGGTGGCCTGTTATAGGACGAGGGGAACATGTATATAGCTCTTGTAGTGCAAAATCAATTTTCTTTTTGCCTTCCATCTACCCAGTGCGCTTTTTCTAGCGTAAAAGGTGCGGGTACTCAAATGCCAGGCCACCCTTCAGGGGTGGGGTGATCACTGAGGGACCCACCCCACAATAGCCAGGCCCCCTGCAACCAGTCACAGAATCTATGACAAGGCAGAATTGATATGTAGGGCCTGAGCTCTTTCATTACAACTTGGGGATCATGGGACAATTTTAGCAGACAATGAATGAGGTGCCGGTACTCAGTACCCCCAAGTACCCCTTCAAAAAAAGCCCTGCATCTACCCCTCTTTTGTCTCTTGCCCTCTCCATTCTTCCCTATATGTACGTTCCTACATTTCTCATCCATCTGTGGACCTTTTTGCCACATCTTCTCCTCGTGCTGTCCCAATGCCCTCCATTTCTCCCCCTCTACCTCTCACCTCACCTCTCTCTCTTTTTTAGTTCACCATTGTCCCCCACCCTAACCCTCTTCCCTCCTCCCCTTCTTTCCTTCTCCATCTCTATCAACCTTCATCTTCTCTTCTACCTTTCATTCCCTTCCTTAGAAAATTCTGCACCTCTATCTCCTCTATAAGAAAGACACTGATGTTTGGGTACCCTGTGATCTTGGTAAGAGTAGTATTGACAATGACTATCCACCCTATGAATTTCTGTTATGGCAGTGACATGTTCAGAGTTTGTAAATTGTTTGAGCCAAGGAAAATGGCAAAAATGTGTTGACCTCATTCAGAAAACTGTGGCCAATTGAACAGTTTAACTCACTTGCTTCTGGAAGGCTTGTGCTTTTTTCTTCATTAATAATCAAGAATCTTTAAAGGGAAAATCTTATCGATAGCAAAGCTACTGAGGTATTTACTTTAAATTAACGGTGTCCAGTTCTAAGCAGTGTTCTTTGCTCTTGTTTTTCTCCCATGTGCACTCAACATTAATATGGAATTATTAGAGCATTTAATGCTTCCAATACTTTGGGGAAGGGAGAGGGTACTTTCCATAGAAAAGAATCCCAGCCTTCTAAATTCAAAATGTTGAAATCATTAAACCATCTGATCCTCCCCCTCAGAAACTCAGAAGGGATATTTTAGTAATGAATCATGGCATCCCCTAAGGAACCAAGACACTAATATTCCCACCATCAACAAAAGAAAGCATTGTATAGAGAAACTCTGAGGCAAAGTATGGCAAGTGGAGCCATCCTTCTGTCCTTTCTCAATATATTCATCCCCAGGCATAAAATAATTTCTGTTCTTTGGCTTTGCAGTGCATTGCTGAGTTCATTCCTAGGTAAGTAACAATTCTGGGATTTAATGACAAAGACGTGTATGTTTGGGTTTGTTCTTTCTCCAGTAAAATGATCTTTTAGCAAAATTGTTACTAGGGGCAGGGCATTGGATAAGCATGCCCCTGCAAGCCAGTCTTACAGCTATGCCTATAAAGTGATCATAGCCTCAGTGCATTACTCATACCTTATACCTACATGCTGTATTCCTGTTTCTTCCATCTCCGTTCCAGTCCTAGGCCCCCATTAGACATCTGTCATATAGTATTAACCAAGCCTTCATAACACGAAGAAAGAAAGCTGGAACGAGCTGCACTGATTTGTTTGAAATAGTTTCACAAGCACTCCAGAGTCAGCTTCTAGCATGGAATGGATTATCCAGAATCGTGGTCAGTCCCAAAACTGTTTTCATTCAGACCCCTTTTAATGACCTATTACAAAGTCACAGGATTGACTACAAAATGGAATATTGGACTGTGTTATTTTGGATCTATGTTTGTGTCTGACAATTTGTTTTGCACTTTGAAAGCCACCATTAAGCTGCTGTCTGTCTTGCTTTATAGCCTAGATTTTCTTATCTAAGAACCTCTAGGTCTCCATCTCTGGATCCACCTGCAAATCATCTTAGGCCTACGGTTATAAACCCCCATTTTAAACATGTATCATGCAGTATGCCTATTTTGGATCCTGAAAAATACCAGACCTTTCTATTCCTGTTATTGTTTTTCTCAAAATTTAACACAGAGCAGGGAAGGGCAACGGATTTTCAGTTGTAGCTCATGGAAAGCTACATTTAGGTAGGTATTTTCTTGTCTCCAGAGGGTTTACAGTCTGTTTGTACCTGAGGGCTAAGTGACTTTCTCAAGATTGTAAGGAGTCACCCACTGGAATTTGATCTGGGCTTCACTGGTTCTCAGTCTGCTGCTCTGATCATTAGGCCACTCCTGCACTGGGTTCTGTAGACTGGCCTCATGGTTCATTGATCAGTACTATTCAACACTGCCAGGCAAGAATATCTGGTTCCATTCTCATCTTTGGGTTATCTGAGGTTAGGCATGCCGCTTAAGTAATGCTCCCCACCCTTGAGTGGAGAGTGAGTCAGGGTGAGATAGTGCCAGCCAAACGATGAACTCTGTCCACGGCTGAATTCATCTGTCTCAGCCACAGGAAACTGTTGTCATGTTTAGCCTGTACATGACATGAGAGAGAAGTTGGAAACAGAAGCAACAGTGAAAATATTGCAGGCCACATGATGACCTTTAACTGAGAACTAAACAGGAGTGAGCAGAAGATGCCATGCATGGGAGGAAATAAGAAGGAATTTCCCACATGCAGCTGCATAGAAAGAGTCATTGTATGGTAGTGAATACACGGTGATGTGCATTTGTGTATATTTAGAAATATGAAAGACTATGTCTTAGTACAGTATTGTTATCAGCAGACATCAAACAATATTGTCTTAAAGTTAAAAATATCCTCATAAACCACTAGCACAAGAACACCACAATTAAATATGGCTGCTTATGGGGGCTTTTCTTACACTTGCCCAAGTAGTGGTTTCAACCATCTCAAGGATGAAATTAGAAAGGGAAAGCCTGCACTTATGAACAATGTGTCTCATGGGCTAAATGAGAGGTTCTGAATTATTTCCACCATCCTTTGACATTGGATATAATTAAAGATGGCGACCACAAGTGTATGCAAAATATACAGTAAGCTTGCATCATAAGCTGTAATTTGAATGCCTGCTTTCTGTATGGGACATTTACTGTGGGTTTTATCTTCAGTTCTTGCTGCAATCTGTGCATATGCCACAACCAGGGTTGCCACCTCACTCCAGATCAACTATTCACATTGCTTTGCAGTTCTGGATTTCATAGTGAAATCAATAGAAAGATCAGAACTACAAATCCCTACATGCAATGGGGGGAAACCAGAACTGGATTAGCCTGTTTTAACTGACCCAGGGTCAGTGGCTATCCTGTCCAAAAGCATTAACTTTACTGAATTTATGTGCCCTAATTATGTTAATAGGGCACTAGAGAAGATCTTTTACTAATTCCCTGTCTTCTCAGAGATCATCTAATCCCCTTTTTGAAGAACTTTTAACCAGTATCTCTTAGGTTGCTCAAACACCTCTCCAGATCCTCCCACAGCATGGTAGACCTAAAGTATGTACAACCAAACCACTGTTGGGTACCTACCTTGCCTCCCAATACCAGAAACCTTACTATTCTTGCTCTGAGAGCCTCTGCCTGTTCATTTAAAATTGGAACTCTACTTATAGAGGAAGTGATGACATAATCACACAGGAAGTCCAGAAGAGCTGAGAGCAAAAACAAGGTGACACTTCTTCCAGGTTGCTCATATGCTCCACTTGAAATCCATGGTTCTATCTTGTATAACCTGTTTACAACTGACGGTTTTTATTAAATAGATGAGAACTGGGTGACAGCTATGGAACAGTCAGCCCCTCATCCATTCTACTATTTTTATATAGAAAGATGTTCAAATGACTTAGCTGCACTAACTCTCTAGCCACATGACCACTTGTTGAGACTTACCTAAGGTGTGGAGACCTTTACAGACTGTTTGTTTCACGTGGGTGTTTTCACAATACCTCCATAATCCAAGGGACAGAAATAAATTTCCTTTAAAAGAAGACTTTTATCCCCAAATCATCTGTACAAAAATCAAATCCTCACAGAAAATGCCTAGGGATGACCTACAATCCACGGGAAGGGGAATCATGGAACAGGATCTCTCACAGTGACATACAATCCAGAATTTTAAAAACCTTAAGAAAATTGTAACATCCCAATAAATAAATAAAACTAACACCTGCAGCCGCTATGAATGAAGGATGCATTGATGAGAGAAAAGCTCCTACTCCCTACTTCTTTTTTTCCAAAAACCAACTAAAATGAAACAAAAACTTATGAGGAGTAAGTTTCAAACAAAATCCCAAATAGTTACCCATTCAAAATAAAAGACACACATTCATGCTTCTCTATGAATGTAGGGGTCCTTTTACTAACCTGTGGTAAAACGGGTCCTGTGCTAGCATCAGGGGCTGTTTTTGCCGTGTGCAGTGGCCCTTTTTACCACAGCAGGCAAAAAAAGGCTGAAAAAAGCCATGTCCATGCGGTAAGATTTCTCTTACTGAGTGGCCATGCAAGGGGAAGCACTTACCACCACCCACTGAGGTGGCAATAAGGGCTCCTGCTCTAACCTGGCAGTAACCAGGTAGCCAGCAACGCTGGCCGATTACCGCTGGGTAACTGCCGCACCTCGAATATTGTGTTCAATTCTGGTTGCCACATCTAAGAAAAGATACAGTGGAATTAGAAAAGGTACAGAGAAGGGCAACGAAAATGATAAAGGGGATGGGACAACATCCCTATGAGGAAAGACTGAAGCTTCTAGGGCTCTTCAGTTTGGAGAAGAGATGGCTGGGGGGGGGGGATATGATAGAGGTCTATAAAATAATGAGTGGAGTGGAATGGGTAGACGTGAATCGTTTGTTTACTCTTTCTAAAAAATACTAGGACTAGGGGGCATGCGATGAAGCTACAAAGTAGTAAATTTAATACGAATCGGAGAAAATTTTTCTTCACTCAACATCTAATTAATCTCTGGTATTTGTTGCCAGAGAATGTGGCAAAAGCAGTTAGCTTAGCAGGGTTTTAAAAAAAAGTCCAGCAAGTCCAGCATCCTGTTTCCAATAGTGGCCAATCCAGGTCACACATACCTGGCAAGATCCCAGAACAGTAAAACAGATTTTATGCTGCTTATCCTAGAAATAAGCAGTGGATTTCCCCAAGTCCATCTTAATAATGGCTTTTGAACTTTTCTTTTAGGAAATTATCCAAACCTTTTTTAAACCTTGCTAAGCTAACTGCTTTTTGCCACATTCTCTGGCAACAAATACCAGAGTTTAATTACTCATTGAGTGAAGACATATTTTCTCTGATTTGTTTTAAATTTACTACTTAGTTAGCTGCTCCCTAGTCCGAGTATTTTTGGAAAGAGTAAACAAGCGATTCACGTTTACCTGTTCCACGCCACTATTTTATATACCTCTATCATATCTCCCTTCAGCCATTTCTTCTCCAAGCTTAAAAGCCCTGTCTGTAACACTGGGTGCATCTTTCATGAATGCCTCTGGCTTGCCCATATCCCCTTTTGAGTTGTGTGTAATCCAATTTAGGTGCCCATTGTTACAGAATAGTGCACAGCCAGATTGGTGCCCAAATCATAATTAGTGCCAATTAAGTGCTTGTTAACTCTAATAATTAAATCATTGGAGCCCATTAACTACTTATTTGGGGCACTAATCTGGGATCCATGCCCTTTATACAATTCAGGGGTTAATGTGTATTATTAGTAACTTGGTCCCACTGCGTAAAATGGGGTGTGTGGTAAAACACTATGACTATGGTAATGCTATAACAGTACACCTATATATAGGTGTTCAGAGGGTGCGTTTGTGTCACCTCTTCTAGGCACCTACTTTCCTTTATAGAATACTGGTGTAACTGGGTATATACACGCCCATGTGGTTAGTTGCCAGCACTTACATTAGCCGTAGAGCTAATATGAATGCTTGCTCCTAAATGCAGGAGATATGTGCACTGTTCCCTCTAATCTGAGCAGGAGTCCTCCACACACAGTCCTGCCAGTGGGGGAGCTGTTTCACTATTACATTTCCAATAGGGACAGGCAAGCTCTGCAGGACTTCAGGGAACCTTCCTGTCCCTAGCGATTGAAAACACGATATTGATGCACCACCTCTTACTGGCAGCAATGCAGTTGGAGGACTCCCATTTAGCTTAGAGAGAACAGTGGATATGTGTGTAATTTATACTATTCTGTAAGTTACACATGTACTTACCACCCAAACTATGTCTATGTGTGTGTCCATCTGTCAAATACATGCTATTTAAGATATGCAGGTATTTACAGAATAGCTATTAGGTGGATTTTCAGCATTTACACACATATGCGCCACTATTATAAACATGTGCATGCATAATTGCTACATAAATATTAGCGCACAGTTTGTGCAATTATCTCCTGAGTGGTAAATTCAAGAAAAGGGCCACAATTTAGGCTCAACCTAATTTAGGCAGGGATAGCACTTCCAAAAACCACAAGGAAGACACGGAAGCTGTTATGAATGATATTTATTGGGAATTCAGCAAAAGGACTCAACACAGAGGCCGTGTTTCAGTGCCTAATTGCCTGCTTCAGTAGTCTGACTGCTCTGGTATAAATAAAGTCAAGAGAGCTGTGAGGCTGGATAAAACGTAAGGCTTTTATCACTGCAATAGGCCCCAGGATAATGCATGCTAAGTGCAAATGCTAGAACAGCTCAAAACTGCTGTTATAAAATACTAGAATAAGTCTGCATTTTTTGCACCTAACTTTAGGTACAAAGAAGCCAAAAAATAGAGGCACAACCCAGCAAAAAGAAACAGAAGTATGAAAAAAGCTGGCTAAAACACACAGTCCAGTGCAATATGTTGAATGTCACTTTTATTCAAATGAGCATGATGCAGCCACGTTTTGGCTTGCGCTTGCGTCAGGGGCAAAAACAATTAATCTTGTAGCCTTATTTAGTCTTCAAAAAGTAAAATTGTATCTGACAGATGTATCCCAATAATTATCCACTTATGAAGACTAGTCTCAAACCACAGGTAAATGAAACTCCTTGTCACAGAAGCCTAACAAACCTGTGTTTTACCTAACTTTTTTCCATACCCCTAACTTTAGGTGCAGCATTTATGCCAGCTCAAAGGCTCGCATCTAAGTACTAATAATATACTAATAATGTCCCAAACAATCATCCTTCACTATTTTTTTCATTTTTCAGACAGGAGCAAATGGACTATACAATGAGAGCCTCTTCCCTGAGGAAGTTCTTACGAAACCTGGCCATGTTGGCGGAGGTTCTCCTGCGGGTAGAAATTGCTGCCGCTCTTTAAAGATAAGTGCTATGTTACTGTGCACATTTCTGATACCTGTTTTACTGCACCGTAGAGTTACTCTGTAATGAAAAATGTATTATTTCAAAAAACATTGAAGGGTGATCCTATGAAGATTTGCACCACAACCATTTTGTCTCAATTGAAAGAGGAACATTCAGTTTCTTATGGTGTGAGTTGCGGTAATATCTGATGATCCCCATAAAAAATATTATACTTTTGAATTTAGTTTGATGAAAAATTGGTGAAGGATGATTGTTTGGGACACGTGGTATATTATATCTATATTTTAGTCCCCACATATATATGTAATTACGCATCTAAGTACTGGCAGTTAGGTGTATAAATGACAGTATTCTACAATAACATGCCTTATTGATACATATAAAGGGGCATTTTCAATATGTCTAAGTCTGAAATCCGAGTAGGAAAGAAGCTCATTTTCGAAAAAGAAAAACTTCTATCTTTTTTTTTTTTTTTTTTTAACTGTTTCAAACAAGGTTTTGTGCTCTGGACATTTTGTTTTTTGGTCCATTAAAAAAAACAACAACAACATACAAATAAGTACAAAACGTAGAGATTCATGGCATTGGGATGTAGGAAGAGCCAGCATTTTTAGTAGACTGGTCCCCCAGACATTCCAGGAGAATGAGGCACCCTAGAGGGCACTTCTGTGCATTTCATAAAAATGCTCCCAGGTACACATCTCACCTTTGCTCCCTTATCTTGTTCCCTGAGCCCTCCAAAACCCACTGACTCCCAGTGTACATCACTACAACAGCCCTTATGGGTGAAGGAGTCACCTATATGTGGGTACAGTAGGATTTTGATGACTTTGGAAGGGGTCACATCTTCCACCACAAGTGTGACAGAGAGAGATAGGGACCTGGGTCCCCCACTCCACAGTGTACTGCACTACTCCAGGGACCTGCATGCTGCTCTAATAGACTTGACGTTAACATCTGAGGCAATCATAGAGGCCGGTAAGTCATATTTTTATTCACATTTTGGGAGGTGGGAGGGGGGTCAGTGACCACTGGAGAGGGTATTGGAGGGTTACCCCTGATTCTCTCCACTGGTCATATAGTCATTTAGGGTTCCTTTTTGTGCCTTATTCATTCTAAAAACAGGTCTAGACCAAAACATCTGTTTTCACCCTAGACATTTTTGTTTAGTTCCATTATTAAGTGTTA
The DNA here is from genome assembly GCF_901765095.1 of Microcaecilia unicolor. NCBI lineage: Eukaryota > Metazoa > Chordata > Amphibia > Gymnophiona > Siphonopidae > Microcaecilia > Microcaecilia unicolor. The sequence continues at coordinate 284,070,348 of NC_044036.1, forward strand.
GGCATGCCCTAATCCCGCCTTTGAAATGCCCCCAACATGCCCCCTTGTGATTTGGATGCACTGCAGACTAATTGCATAGATAAACAACTGCAAAATAGGTTTTGAAAATACTAATTGAGAAGAAAAACATCGAAAAGGTGCTTTATGACACTTTTAGGATGTTTTTCTCTTTTGAAAATGAGCCCCATAGAGGCATATTTTCAAAGCACTTTGGGAGGCTAAGTTCCATATGTTTCTATGGAACTTTGGGAGGCTAAGTGCTTTGAAAATAAGCCTCATTGTCAGTTAAGTGCCATTTTCACGCTAATTAGAAAATTGTTAGCATTTATAACTATTCTATAACTGCACATCAACTTTAGGCACTATTTAGGGTAACAGTTTAAATGCACAGAAAACCAGTATTGAACACTAGTAAGTAATATCTGATAGTGCAACCAAGTAAGACCCAGCTGACTCTGTACTGTTTAAACCCAGTGTATCTCTGCTGAGGAAGAGAGCAGAGTTCTTGAAAGTTAATCACAGATACACGTGTACCTTCCGTGTAGCTCCGAGGGTCAAACTGCTCAACATGGTTTAGAATAAAAATAAATGCTCTAATACTTTCTGAGATGCTGCCTAGCAAGAATGGAATAATAAATTCAGCCTGTGCTCTTTGCTGAGTTGCTGCTTTCAAACTGAATACTATGATATGAATAGGCACCTGGGTTATGCACACTTTTGCATGAAAAGATCACAAGATGAAGCTGAGTGAGGCAACTAGAGAAAGGGGAAGGAGGTTAAAAAATGGATCTCTTTCAAAGGATTTGTGATCCTTTTTCTGTTATATGATTGATATTTTCTGTATCGTTCTTTTTCCCGTTGTACTAGTTCCCACAAATTCTAGCTGTTTTGCGGGTGTCTTTGGGGGGGGGGGGGGGGGCCTCCAGAATAAGAGCCAGCACAGACCGCAACAGTATTCCACCACTATTTTCCAAGACTCCATCTGCTGGTGCATGTTAGCACACCCCTAGTACCCAGTCTGGGATTCACCCACATGTATGTTTAGGGGCTAACTTTATAAGAATTTTCCACCTATAGAGCAGGTCTTACATGTGGAAAAGGCCTTTTCTAAAACTGTAGCTGCTGCTCCTTGTGATCTTCAGAAAGTCACTGAACCCTCCATTACGTCAGCTACAAGATTACTTTGTAAGCTTTCTGGGGGCAGGGAAATACCTAGTGAACCTGAATGTAAGTCACCTTGAGCTACTACTGAAAAGGTGTGAGCTAAATTCAAACAAATAAATCAGGACACATGTACAAAATATGCCACTTAAAGACTGCATGTACTTTTACGCGGACTCCATAAAGGCATTTGCAGAGATGTAGTTTACACAGAGATGTGATGTGCACACATACAATATATCATGTGTGTGTGTGTGATTTTTGTATGCTGTTGGGGCTAAGTCAATGGGTGGCACTAAGGTCTCAGCCCAAAAATGGAGTGGAGGAGTAGCCTAGTGGTTAGTGCATAGACTTTGATCCTGGGGAACTGGGTTCAATTCCAACTGCAGCTCCTTGTGACTGTGGGCAAGTCACTTAACCCTCCATTGCCCCTGGTACAAAATAAGTAGCTGAATATATGTAAACTGCTTTGAATGTAGTTGCAAAAACCTCAGAAAGGTGGCATGTCAAGTCCCTGTTCCCTTTCCCTATTTGAGATTCTACATGGAATGTTGCTATTCCACTAGCAACGTTCAATGTAGAAGCCTGTCCTTGCAGATCAGCAATGCGACCGCACAGGCTTCTGTTTCTGTGAGTCTGACGTCCGTGCAGGACGTCAGACTCACAGAAACAGAAGCCTGTGCGGCCGCATTGGTGATCTGCAAGGGCAGGCTTCTACATGGAATGTTGCTAGTGGAGGAGTAGCCCAGTGATTAGTGCAGCAGACTTTGATCCCAGGGAACTGAGTTCAATTCCAACTACAGCTCCTTGTGACTCTGTGCAAGTCACTTAACCCTCCATTGCCCCAGGTACAAAATAAGTACCTGTATATATGTAAACCACTTTGAATGTAGTTGCAAAATACCACAGAAAGGCAGTATATCATTTCCCTTTCCCTTTAATTTTGTCGCACATCCATTTTCAGCCACAAAAAGGCCTTTTATTCAAGGCGCACTGAAAAATGGACCTGCATGTCCAATACACAGGCCTATACCAGCACAGGCCATTTTTCAGCGTGCCTTAGTAAAAGGACCCCTAAATTACTACTCTTGATCTTTATAGTATTAACTAATGACCTCTCTGTAATTATCTCTGCAAACCTGCATTTCTATTAATCACCCAGAACTTTACAATCGTCTGAAAGAATTTTGTTGGAGGAACCTTCTTTTCATGTGGTACGGGTAGAAGAATATCAGTCCTTTATTTTTAATATTGTAGAATCTAAACTTTGGAATTCTCTACCTTTGAAACTGAGAATAATACAAAATATGGAGAGATTGAAAAAGGAGCTAAAACAATGTTGTTTCAAGAAGCGTTTGGAGTGTCATCAGACTGAGAAGTTTAATATTAGTATTTTATAATGAAGTTGAAATTCCTGCTGGCATTAAATGATCTGATTATTTTATGTAGTATTGTTACTGTATTTCTTAAAAATTTAATATCTATGTTTAATTGTAACCCGCCAAGAAATTTAGACTATGTAGGTAAGAAATCTTTTAAATAAATAAATAGGCATTTTAAGAGGAAAGAAGGGGCGCTTTAAGTCTGATTGAAAGCATAGTACCGGCTCAGATGTGGTTATGGAATTGGACAGAGAATGGCTGAAGGAAGCAAGCTGCATAGAGCTAAGTCAGAGAGAAAAGAGTCTAGAATAAGGCTAGCCTGATACAGGATTCTAATGCTAAATTTTGTACTAATTGAAGTCTTCGTAAAAGCAACTGAGATTACCCAGTATCGAGAATGTTACAATAATCAAGTTTAGAGATCAATAAAGCAAGCAATACTGTGAGCTGGGAAGACTGATCCAAAAATGAACAAATGGCATGGAATTGTCTGAGTGCATAAAAATATGATTTGACTAGAGCGCTTACCTGTGGTTCAAAAGAAAAATCTTTGTCCATAATGATTCCAAGACATTTAAAACTATGGAGCATTGTTAAGGAAGAACCACATACATATGGTGTTATGGTCAGAGTGGGAAGGTGACCAGTAATCCAACATCCAACTGTTTTACTGAGAATGAGTACAAGAAGATTGAGAGCCATTGTGAGATCTTGAATATTGGCTCTTAACTGGATGTGCCAACTCCGCCCCTTGACGACCCACAAAATAAATCAGCTTGGGCTCTATCCGGGTATATTCAAAAGCATTATTCTATTAACTGCCACTGAATATACCCAACTAGCTCTGGACAAGTGATTTAAACAGCAAAGTGTCTCTTCAGGACAAGCAAGAGGAACAGTGGAAATTTTCTCACTAAAAATTAGAAGCTCCCCACAATCCACAGCATTTTGCAAAAATGGCATGGAGTCACATCCACTCTCCCCCACACTCTCCCCCAAGCCTATTTTCCTAATTAGAAATCCTTGATGGTTATTGCAGGCTTGTGTGCCTTCCAGTACTCTTTGGGGTAAAACCTGTGTGGAAAACGAGGACTAAACCCTATTTCCTTTCCATCATTTACTGAATGCCTTTCAGTTTTCCTTGACTAGGTCCCATCAGAAACATAGAAACATAACACAGTGGCAGATAAGGACCCAAGGGCCCACTTAATTTGCAGTGCCAGAAAGCTCAGTTGATCTCTTAAAATGGAACTGTGAAACTGCAAATCTTTAACCTTAAGATGTGATCTGACAATCCTGCCTTAAACCACCTTTACCTCTTCTTCACAAATTGCTTCCAGTTGCTCCCAAAAGATGTATTTTAGTTGCAGAGGGATTTGCTGTCCATGGAGATAGCATTAAACTAATAGACCCATAGCTCACAGTCCAGTTTATTTAAGTTCATATTTTATTATTCAAGACTGCTAACAAACTCTAGTGTAACTGTTCTGGAGGTAGTCATTAATTTTGTCTGTATGACTTTAATCTGGCAAACTCTAGAGAACCCTAAGAAGTTGATCTGACTCCAAATTGGCTCATCACTGCAGTGATTCCTCAAAGAACCCACATACATGTCAAGTGATGAGGTCACCTTCCTGGGACTATCAGGGCTGCAGTCCTTGGGTCTAGTGTTGTAGCTGCAGTTTCCAGAGTATTTACGTTTGGCTCTAGAATGCTATACCAGATAACTTGACTCAGAGCGATCAATAAACTCACTCACTGTCCTGCTAGCTAACTGTAAAACAGAGGGCCTCCTTCTAATAGTCATTCATACAGCTCTTTCACAGGCAGATGATTAGAAGCAAGTGCGTGCACTAGAAGAGCTGGACAGTGAGCACAGCAGAGATTTGCACAAGTAGCGTGCAATTGTCATTTAAATTAGGTAACTTGCCGTTCAGCTCAATGTTCAAAGAACAGTACCACCAGGAACCTTACAATAGCTCAGAGCTGGCATTAGGTAGGCAGCCCATCAAATTCCTTTGACAAGATGATTTGACAATAGGGTCCAACTGATGAGCAAATCCCGCGTACCTGTTTTCCTCCTCACATTGGGAATAAAATGCTGAAGTTGAGCAGCAACACTGCAGGGCAAGCCGTGGTGCACAGCCAGTGGTTGTAACAGTAACCCCCAAACCTGAACACCTGTGAATGCTGCACTTCATCCTCCTCCTTCTCTCCTCCTATTTCCTTCCTCCTCTCTGGCTTCTGGGCATGCACAAAAGCTACGCTGGATGCACAGCTCTTCAGTACATGTGCCAGGCACTATCCATCCGCTTTACTAACTCATGCTCAAAGCTAATAGCACACATATCATTTGCATACTATTAGCTTTGAGCATAAGTAAGTTGTTTTTGAGTGTTGCTGTAGTGGTAAACTCCAGCGCTGTTCCGTATAGTGCCAGAGTTTTGAGCATTGAGCCATCACTGTCCACAGCACTGTACATGATAAATCACAGGGTTTCAATATCTTTGTCCCCATGTCACAGAGATTAAACCTACAGAGCTATTTTGGCAAACACTCTTTCACATTTTGGACTAGATTCACTAAATGGTTATAACACTGCATGCAAATTTTAGAAATGACCCTGACCCGCCTCCCATGCATCTCCTATAACCACACCCCCTTTTGGGTTGCATGCTATAGGATTTGGGTGTACATTGTTAAAAAATAGCTTGTTGATAAATGTTCACCCAATACCAAATTGGTGTGAATCAGCACCTACCTATTGGCACTAATTGGCCAATTTACTTGGGGACATATCTTGGATCACCAACCAAATATTGGTGCCCAATTTTGAGTATCATATATAGAATCCAGATAGGGTTGCCAACTAGATCCAGATTAACCTGACAGGGTTGATCCAGTCCTGGGCTTACTTCAATGTTTGCAGGGACTTGTAGCCTTGCTTTTCTTAGGGAATCCAATGGAGAAATCAGAACTACAAGTCCCTGCATACAATGAGGTAAGCCCAGGACAAGATCAACTCTGTTGGGCAAATCTGGATCTAGTAGGCAACCCTAAATCCATGGGCTTTTGTCTAGGCTCCCTTTAGTCCAGTTTTGCTGCATAGGGAAATTGGGCGATTCACTCATGCTCACCAGTGGTAAGAGATCTGGAAGTGGAAGAGAAAATACAATACATCAAAAACAGAGAATGAGGAAAGGTTTGTTTGTTTGTTTTGTTTTTGATTTCATGCCCTCCTTAACATGGGAAGCATCTAGTGAACTGGGTGCTGATTTGCTGTTAGTCCATTTGTGCATATTGTGCATGTTGGGCGCGCGTAGACGCTTATGTGGCTTAGTAAAAGGGCCCCTAAGTGAGGTCTTTTTAGTGAACTAATTCAATATATCTGCAGTTAGCTTTCAAGCGTTATCCTTTCTTCATCAGGACTAACCCAACAAAGAGAGGATAATGATTGAAAAGTGATTATTGAGTTAACCCACTAAAAAGGTCTCACCTACAGTATGTTTGTTGACCCTTAATCAACATTTTCTTTTCTTTTTGGTGGGTACTTTTTCTCCACTTCTTTCTGTAGTTCCTTTTTGGTGTCAGTAAGACTAACCAGCGGAAGCTAACAGCTTCAGTATGACTATTCCACAGTGATGAAGAAAAACCAATGTAATGTCTCTTCGATATCCATAAAGGGACACAACTAGACATGGAAAGACCTTTTAAAAGAGGAGTGTATAACATCAACAATACTGCCAAAGTTGAACACCTTTCAGTTAGTCCATCAGTATGTTTCTTTTTAATGGCACCAAACCTTTTCTGGCCTGCTATTTTATAAGCTTCTTTATCTCTCTCGCTCTTTCCTGCATTACCACTACTACTGTTTTCCTTGCAGCACAATTTTCCTCTTGCTCTTTTTTTCCATTGTGCGTCAAATGATATTTAACAGACATGAATGAGTACCTGGCCACATTTAGTCTGTATCCCTTACTCTCAGCTAATATGGAAAAAATGAGTCAGATCATTATGGTGGCCCTTTAAAATGTTCCTGAGAGGCATTCTAACCACCAGAGCCTGATTCCCAGACAATATTCAGATTCCAGTCTGTGGTTTTGCAAGAACCAACAGCTTTGAGGTTCAAAAATTCCCATCTCTTGGCAGACAATGGCAATTAATTATATATATATAAATCAATGTGTTGCCATTCAATTTGGCTTCAGTAGCAAAGGAAAAGAATTCCTTTTGTTGTAATGAAATCCCTGGCAAGGCGGACTAGTTCTAGTGCCAGCAGGAGGTACTTGAAGTCAGTTTTCTTCAGACACTGTCTTTGGATATTTTGGGAGGGAACTGCAATAGGAAGAGTCTAAAAGAAACCTTTCCTTGGTTTCATTTGGGCCTAATGGAACAGAAGATTAAGTGCTGCTGAACAGGCAACACACAAACAGCTATTTCAGGAAACATGTTCGATTTTGTAGAGCAGCTGCTTGTAGGTTTGGACAGTTGCTTCAGGGTAGGGAGGGTAGAGGCGACGACAGGATAAACCTCTGTGCTGATCCAGGCAGCAGGCACCATGAGTATTTGAAACTAATTCATTGAACACACATGACAGGAACCCTATCAAAACATCAGGGTTCTTTCAGCTGTGCTGACAAGATCCCAATTTACCAACTTAGTGGGTAATTTTAAAAGACAGTACCATAGTGTGCACCTAAACTTATGTACTCAGAGAGGGTGGTGGATATGTGGAATGCCCTCCCGCGGGAGGTGGTGAGATGAAAACGGTAATGGAATTCAAACATGCGTGGGATAAACACAAAGGAATCCTGTTTAGAAGGAATGGTTCCATGGAATCTTAGCGGAGATTGGGTGGTGATGCCGGTAATTGGGAAACAAAATGGGAGCTGGGCAGACTTCTACGGTCTACGCCCTGATCGTGACTGGATAGGGATGGGCTGGAGTGTAAATTTTAACGGGCTTCGACGTTAGCTTCAGAACAGCGCTGGGCAGACTTCTACGGTCTGTGCCCTGAGAAAGGCAAGGACAAATCAAACTCAGGTATACATATAAAGTATCACAGACCATGTAAGATGAGTTTATCTTGTTGGGCAGACTGGATGGACCGTACAGGTCTTTATCTGCCATCATTTACTATGTTACTATTTGGCTAGTAGCATATTTATTCAAGGTGCGTGTGTTGAATATGCACCACCCTCCCAGTCAGACCTGACCTCTCACCTATGCCTTAAAATCATCTGTGCTCCAGTCTTCGCCCAGGCAGTGGCAACAGCACTCATAGGCTACCTGCGGCCTGCACCGGGAATTTCTCTCTGAACCATCCCACCCCTTCTGACACAACCTCCTGTTTTGTGAAGGGCAGGATGGTTCACAGAGAAAGTCCCGGTGCGGGCCACAGACAGCCTATGAGAGCCGCTGTCCAGGTGAAGACTGGAGCGGACATGATTTTAAGGTACCAGGGGGTGCAGGGGTGTGGAATAAGGGGTACAGGAGATGCACCTTCTGTTAAAAATTCATGGCTATGCTACTGTATTTGAGGCAATTCTATACATTGGTACCTAGAGGTATGTGCCACTTATGCGCATCAAAGGCACTATTGATTAACAGGTGCCTATGTGCACTAGACAATCCAGGTGTATTCTATAACAATGCGCGCAACTTAATTGGCTTAACAAGCTAATTAGCATTGACAACAGCACTTAACAAGTAATAATGAGCACTAATTGGCAATAATTAGAATTTATGCACACAACTCGCTAAGCATGTTCTGTAATGCAGTGCGCCCAACTTCTAAAGCACACAGGCAAAAAGGGACATGGTTATGGGTGGAGAAATGAGTGTTTCATGGGCATTCCGAAATTTACGCACATAGTGATAGAATATGGGCCTCTGTGCCTAAATCTACACACCAGGATTTCTGCCATGGGTGTAAATGGAGTCATGTAGTTTTAGGCACTGGGATATCGACTAAGCATATTCTATATACTGCGCCTAAATCAAGGCACTGTTTATAGAATACTCTTAGTTGGAAATGTTTTCCACGCGGATTTTTTAGGTGCCATATATGAAATGAGTTTGAAGAGGGCAGACTCAAGAAAAATGTCAGGAAGTATTTTTTCACGGAGAGAGTAGTGGATGCTTGGAATGCCCTCCCGTGGGAGGTGGTGGAAATGAAAACGGTAACAGAATTCAAACATGCGTGGGATAAACATAAAGGAATCCCGTTCGGAAGAAATGGATCCTAAGGAGCTTAGCCGAGATTGGGTGGCAGAGCCGGTGGCGGGAGGCAGGGACGGTGCTGGGCAGACTTATACGGTCTGTGCCAGAGCTGGTGTTGGGAGGCGGGGATAGTGCTGGGCAGACTTATACGGTCTGTGCCCTGAAAAGGACAGGTAAAAATCAAGGTAAGGTATACACAAAAAGTAGCACACATGAGTTTATCTTGTTGGGCAGACTGGATGGACCGTGCAGGTCTTTTTCTGCCATCATCTACTATGTTACTATGTAAATCCCAATAAATAAATAAAATATCTTAACCTATGGCACCTAAATGCAGAGTGTGTCTCCACTTTATCTGTGCATACAGACAACACAAAGTTATTCAAAGTTGTTAAATTGCAAGAGGACTATGAAAAATTACAAGAGGACCTTATGCGACTAGGAGACTAGGCATCTAAATGGCAGATGATGTTTAATGTGAGCAAGTGCAAAGTGATGCATTGGGGAAAAGGAATCCGAATTATAGCTATGTAATGCAGGGTTCCACATTAGGAGTCACCGATCAGGAAAAGGATCTAGGTGTCATCATTGATGATAGGTTGAAAACCTCTGCTCAATGTGTGGCGGCAGCTATGAAAGCAAATAGAACGTTAGGTATTATTATGAAAGTGATGGAAAACAAAAATGAGGATGTTATAATGCCTTTGTATCAGTCCATGGTGTGACCACACCTCAAATATTGTGTGTAATTCTGGTCACCACATCTCAAAAAAGATACAGTGGAATTAGAAAAGGTACAGAGAAGGGCGATGAAAATGATAAAGGGGATGGGACAACTTCCCTATGAGGGAAGGCTAAAGTGTCTAGGGCTCTTCAGCTTAGAGAAAAGATGCCTGAGGGGAGATATGATAGAAGTCTGTAAAATAGTGAGAGGAGTGGTATCACTTGTTTACTCTTTCCAAAAATACTAAGACTAGGGGGCATACAATGAAGCTAGAAAGTAGTAAATTTAAAATGAATCAGATAAAATATTTCTTCACTCAACGTATAACTAAACTCTTGAATTTGTTGCCAAAGAATGTGGTAAAAGCAGTTAGCTTAGCAGGGTTTAAAAACGGTTTAGATGGTTTCCTAAAGGAAAAGTCCATAGACCATTATTAAAATAGACTTGCGGAAAATCCACTGCTTATTTCTAGGATAAGCAGCATAAAATGTATTGTACTGTTTTGGGATCTTGCCAGGTACTTGTGACCTGGATTGGCCAGTTTTGGAAACAGGATGCTGGGCTTGATGGACCTTCAGTCTGTCTCAGTATGGCAATACTTATGTACTTACATACTTATGAGATCATCTGCTTACTCTCCCAATAACTTTACTCAGCTGGAATTTGTCCATTTTCTGCAGCACTTGAAGAGAGTTCCTTTATGCACTGGAACAGTAGCAATTTGAGGATCTGGTATTGGGAAAGGATACCTCTTCAGACAAGTTAAGTACTTGTGGGACTTTATTTTGATATAAATCATGACCTAGCAGTGGTGTGTGTTGGAACTTTGGGGATTTGGTGTGGATATTTTTGTTTTCTGATGACTAAAACAGACTGTGTGGGTTTTGGCTATTTTTCTCCAGTTTTTTAGTTAGCAACTTGTTTTTCCGTTTATGGAGGTTTTGTTGTTGCTCTCTTTTTTCTAGAGATAGATAATTTATTGGGGTCAATGATAATATCTGGAAATCCCTTTGGGGGTACACTGACAAGTTTGGTCAGATCATTGCTCTTTGAGTTTTGAGGCCTCATTTGTTTAAATTGTGGGATTTTTTTTTATAGTTCCCAATGGTCTGGGTTAGCCATCCTGTTAGCAAACTGTAAGTTTCATGCTCTTTTGGGGATACTTTGAAAGTTTGCTACCCCTTATGTATTTTGTCTTATTTAGCATCATCAGAATAGACTGAGCTTCTGAGCTTTTGAGCTTCTTTAATCTGAACCAGACACACAGCAGAGGGGCAGGTAGGGAGTTCTGTACCAAACCAAGCTGGAGACAGAGGAAGCAGACACAGAGAAAGATCCATCTAAAGCTGTTCTGTTACCCCTGATTTGATAATGGGTATCTGCAGGAGCACAATAATTGGATAAAGTGGAAATATAGAAGAAATAACCTTGCAGGCAGATCTTCAGTTATACCACGTTAATAGTAAAAGGCAGGTCTTTCTGTACAAGGATGAAAGGAATTTATCTCTGTTTTGATCTAATCCCAGCATTCTTCAGTGCTAGATGACTTCCCCAGGCCCTAGCTGATATGAACCCTGGGTAATGGCTGTACAGAGTTTTTCTTCAAAGTGATTCAGTTACATTGGATCTGTCCACAGGCAAATGATATATGTTGCCTAATATAAGTTTAATTAAGAGATTGGTGTATTTTATATTTTCTTCAAGGATAAGAGATCAAAGTAGCAATGTTTTCCCCATTTTCAGCCATTTTGGTATTAGGGAATATTATTTGCACGGCCTTCCAATAATAAAAATGTTCTAAGTCTGAAATGGGGATGAATCAACCTCTTGATGGGTAGATCCAGTTTTAAGTTAGCTGGGTTTCTCCTGCATCATAAAGTCTGGAAACATTCATTGGAGTCCACGACCCATTAGCTGACCCAGTGAATCAGCAGCAGTGCTAGAATTTACTGTATAAGAGAGATGAAATTTGATTCTGTCCTTGGTCTCCTGCCCCTCAAGGCAGCTGATACAAAGAGAGGAAGAGTAACAGACATTATTCATGCAGTGACATCTACTTATTGATCCAACAGTATCAAGGGTTGGGCTGTGCAGAGTTTATGCCTCTTTCCTCAGACACGGCAAACTGTAAGATTGTGCTAGAAGGGAATGAACAGGAGTTGCAGCAGAGCATCCTATGACACTGTTATGGTGCACATTGTTCAGCTGCTGTGAACTGGCAGTGCAGGAATGCTAGTGCTTCAGAGCTGCTCAGCACTAACCAGTATGTCTGATCCTAGGCTAGGAAACCTGCATTTGAATTGAAGATATAAGTGGGAAAATACAGACTATAAAAGTAATGTAGTGTCATCCAGCTTAGATCAGATGGCCCATGGTATAAATGCACACAAAAGCTAAGGGCACCTAAATGTACTTGTACATACAAAACTGATTTGACTTAAGCATGACGTCTCTTTACCACGCTAAACTCTCTCCACAAAGTGCCTTCTCAACTCTCTCCTCAAAGTGCCTTCTCCTCCAACTCCCCCTTCACTTTCTCCCCAGACTTTGGCTGATTACTTTCACAATAAGGTTCACAAGATTAAACTTGAATTCGCAACCAGCTCTCCTCCACCCCCTCTTCCCTTAGTCCACTCTCTTACCCCTGTCTCCTTTTCTTCCTTTTCTGAAATCACTGAAGAAGAAACTTTACTTCTTCTTTCATCCTCTAAACTAACCACCTGCCCCACTGACCCTATTTCCAATCATCTACTCAACACTGTCTCTCCTGCTATCACCCCTTTCATCTGTCATATGCTCAATCTGTCACTTTCCACTGTGACTGTCCCTGATGCCTTCAAACATGCCATAGTCACCCCATTCCTCAAAAAAACCTTCTGTGGATCCTACCTCTCCTTCCAACTATCACCCCATCTCCCTCCTCCCTTTCTTATCCAAGATACTAGAACGTGCTGTCCACCGTCGCTGCCTCGACTTTCTTTCTTCTCAAGCTATTCTTGATCCACTCCAATCTGGCTTTCGCCCCATTCATTCAACTGAAACAGCACTTGCTAAAGTCTCCAATGATCTATTCCTGGCTAAATCCAAAGGGCTCTACTCTATCCTCATCCTTCATGATCTTTCTGCTGCTTTTGACACTGTTGATCACAGCCTACTCCTTGGCACGCTGTCCTCACTTGGATTTCAGAACTCTGCTTTTTCCTGGTTTTCTTCTTATCTCTCTCAGTGTACTTTTAGTGTATACTCTGGTGGATCCTCCTCTTCCTCTATCCCGCTCCCAGTGGATGTACCTCAAGGATCTGTCCTAGGACCTCTCCTTTTCTCCATCTATACTTCCTCCCTTGGTGCTCTGATTTCAGCCCACGGTTTTCAATATCACCTTTACGCTGATGACTCCCAGATATACCTCTCCACACCAGAAATCTCGGCAGAAATCCAGGCCAAGATATCTGCCTGCCTGTCTGACATTGCTGCCTGGGTGTCTCACCGCCACCTGAAGCTCAATATGTCCAAAACTGAGGTCCTTATCTTCCCACCTGAACCAACTTCTCCCCTTCCCCCACTCTCTATTTCTGTCGACAACACGCTCATTCTTCCTGACTCATCTGCTCGTAACCTTGGGGTCATCTTCGACTCCTCCCTCTCCTTCTCTGCACATAATCAACACATTGCTAAAACCTGTCGTTTCTTCCTCTATCATATTGCCAAAATTCGCCCTGTCCTTTCTGAGCACGCTACCAGAACCCTCATCCACACTCTCATCACCTCTCACTTGGACTACTGCAACTTGCTTCTCACAGGTCTTCCACTCAGCCATCTCTCTCCTCTTCAATCTGTTCAAAATTCTGCTGCACGATTAATATTTCGCCAAAGTCGCTATGCCCATATCATCCCTCTTCTGAAGTTACTTCACTGGCTCCCTATCCATTTCCATTTACAGTTCAAGCTCCTCTTATTAACCTATAAGTGCATTCACTCTGCTGCCCTTCATTACCTCTCCACCCTTATCTCTCCCTACACTCCTTCCCAAGAACTCCGTTCACTAGGCAAATCTTTCCTAATTGCACCCTTCTCCTCCATCGCTAACTCCAGACTCCGTTCCTTTTATCTTGCCGCACCTTATGCCTGGAATAGACTTCCTGAGCCATTACGTCAAGCTCCATCCTGGCTGCCTTCAAATCCGGGCTAAAGGCCTACCTGTTTGATGCTGCTTTTAATTCCTAACTTGTCACCTGTTCGTAACCTTATCTTGTCTTCCTCTCTTCAATTGTCCCTTTTCCCTATGTGTCCTATCTGTCTGTCCTACCCTTATCCCTTGTCCTGTCTGTCTGTCCTGATTTAGATTGTAAGCTCTTTTGAGCAGGGACTGTCTTTTCTTCATGTTCAATTGTGAAGCGCTGTGTACGACTGGTAGCGCTATAGAAATGATTTGTAGTAGTAGTAGCTCAGCAAGAAGGAGTTGGCGTGAAAGGATGCCAAGCTATCTGACTGTAGATATTCTTTCGCCTCAATATTTTATTTATTCTTTGCCATCACAAGCATGTTGATCCTACTTAATGTGCTCAAACAGTACAGGACAGCACTGAAGCACAATTCAATTTAAACTGACAGAAGGGAAAGCTGTAATTTATTTATTTAGATTTTGCTCACAGCTTTTTCAGTAGTAGCTCAAGGTGAGTTACATTCAACTACACTGGATATTTCTCTGTCCCAGGAGGGCTCACAATCTAAGTTTGTACCTGAGGTAATGGAGGGTTAAGTAAATTGCCCAAGATCACAAGGAGCAGCAGTGGGATTTGAACCGGCCACCTCTGGATTGTAAGATTGGTGCTCTAACCACTAGGCCACTCCTCTACTAGTCATCTACCAAATGCATCAGCTTTCACTCTGTTCTGCCAAGAAAGCGAACCTGACAGCAAAATGAGGGGAGAGGAACAGCAGACTGCAAACTTCTTCATTGTATATTTTCATTTGCTACAATTGGAAGGATAATTCATTAAGCTTTTGAAATTATTTAAAAGTCAAGCTTTCCCTAACCCCACACACCCAGCAGTTCTCTGCACAAAAGCTTATGGATGAACAAGTCTTTAGCCTTACATGTACTCGGGCTTGGATTTTTTCATTCTGATGCAAGTTCAGGTATTAAATGGTATAAAAGACGGGTTCAGATCATCAAGGTCAGGTTAGGTCAGCCCTGATTTCATCTCCTAGGCATAAGGCAGAATCCCAGTTCACTTCTGTATCATCTGGTCTTCCAAAGCCAAGCATCACTGCCATGGGGGACTGAAAATACCAAGCAGAGGGAACTGATCCACACCTATAACATACTCACACGTGAGATGTAGAATGAACAACCAAACCCAAGCCAATACAGTCCCCCTAATTATGTAAAGTTGTGTGTACAATTTGATGCTTAGAGTGCAAAGTTTTGTGTGGAAGGTCTAGAATAGTGACAGCTACGCACCTAATTGTTAAATTAGCTGCTAATTGGCATTAACAGCCAATGACTGGCTATACTTGGTGTCAACTGGCACTAATTTGCAGTTACACACATAACTGCCCTTAGTCAACATTCTACAAATATAGCACACAAAATCCATAGAACACAACTGCAAAGGGGGTGTGGACCTAGGAGGTGAATGGGCGGATTAGGGGTGTACCTAGAATTTATGTGCACAGGTTATAGAATGCTATTAGTTAGGCATGAGCATTTATACCAGTCACGGAACTAGTGTAAGTTCTTGTGCCATAACTGCGGACTTACGCTAGCATTCTAGAAAGGCAATAACACGCATAATTGCTGATATAGAATCCATGTTTAGCATGCATCATCCCAGCGCCTAATTTGAGGCGACCTGCAGACAATGATCCCTCTTACAGCATGCATGGGACAGAAGACTGTCCAAGTCAGGTGTTACAGAAAGAGCTACTCTGTACTTACAATCCCAGATCCTGAAAGGTAAAAGTCACATATAATAGTTGCAAGGAGCATTGAAAGCAGGGGCGTGGCCAGACCTCAAGGTGGAAGGGAGCCAGAGCCCAAGGTGGGGGGGCACATTTTATTCTGCCACCCCGCCGCTGCCCCCCCCCCCCTGTCGCCTCACTGCCCTGCCGCTCCCCACCCACTGGTACTATTCATAGCTAACTGGGCACATAGGATGCACAAGAAGTTCTAACTTTGTCCAGTTAGTTCACGTTAGTTCAGCAGTGAATATAGGCTGTACCCACATAAATTCCAGGTGCTACCAAAAACCCAAATATTCAAGGCTGATGCCCAGATAGGGCCTGACACTGAATATCTGGATCTAATTTAGCCGGCGATGGCCATTGTCTTAAGAAACACTGACCGCCGCTGCCATTATCACTGTTAATGCTCATTATTAGTAAACTAATAAAAAAGGCCCGTTTCTTACAGAAATGAAACAGGTGCTAGCAAGGTATTCCTCGGAGTGTGTATGTTTCACAGAGTGTGTTTGACAGTGACTGTGTGTGAGAGCGAGACAGTGAATGTGCGACTGTGTGTGTGTGACAGAGAGTGAGACTGTCTCCTCTGTCCCCTGCCCCCCCTCCAGCCACCCAGTGATTCTCTTCTCTCCCCTGCCCCCCTCCAGCCACCCAGTGATTCTTTTCTCTCCCCTGCCCCCCCCATCCAGCCACCCAGTGATTCTCCTCTCCCCTGCCCCCCCCTCTCCAGCCACCCAGTGATTCTCCTCTCTCCCCTGCCCTCCCTCTCCAGCCATCCAGCGATTCTCCTCTCTCCCCTGCCCCCCCTCCAGCCACCCAGTGATTCTCCTCTGTCCCCTGGCCCCCCCCCGTAGCCAACCAGTGATTCTCCTCTCTCCCCTGCCCCCCCTCCAGGCACCCACCGAGTCTCCGTCGCTCCTTTGAAAGCCCTGCCCGTCTGTAGCCTTCCCTTCGAGTTCGTTCCCTCTGAGTCCCACCTTCTGACATCATTTCCTCTTTCCGCGAGGGCAGGACTCTGAGGGAATGAACTGGAAGGGAAGGCTACAGATGGGCAGACTTTCAAAGGAGCGACGGAGACTCGGTGGGTGCCTGGAGGGGGGGCAGGGAAGAGAGGAGAATCGCTGGGTGGCAATGATGGACTGGGCAGGCAGGTTGGGCGTTTTTTACAGACCGTTGATTGGTTCCTCGTTCTTGTGACGTTGCGCGACAGTGAGAGCCAATGAAACACTGAGTTACAGACTTATGAACCCTACACTGCCACAGTGCCATGGAGTCAGCTTCAGAACGTTGGAGGTGCTTTTTATTATATAGGATAGGTCCAATGGCATAAAATGGAACCTGAAATAACTAATGGAGCCTTTTTACTAAGCTACAATAAAAGTTAGTCTGTGCTATGACTAGCGTGTGGGTTTTCCCCGCGCTGAGACCACTTTTAGCGCAGTGGTAAAATGGCTGATTTTTCATTTCTTCAATTGATGACTACACACTAATTTCCCAATTAGCATGTGGCCCTTAGCAGTGGTGTTCCTAGGGCGGCTGACACCCGGGGTGGATCGGCGATGCGCCCCCCCCCCCCCCCCCCGGCGAAACGACATCTCCCCCCCCCAGCGAAGTGACACCCCCCCCCCCGGGTGCATTTTTACCTGCTAGGGGGTGCTGCACGCCTGTCGGCGTCGCTCGTTCCATGCTCCCTCTGCCCCGGAACAGGAAGTAACCTGTTCCGGGGCAGAGGGAGCACGGAATGAGCGGCGCCGACAGGCGCGTGGCACCCCCCCCAGCAGTGTGCACCCGGGGTGGACCGCACCCACCGCACCCCCTAGGAACGCCACTGGCCCTTAGCGTGAGAGCGCTTACCAACATTTATTTACTAGGCGGTAAGGGATCCCATGCTGAACATGCGCTGATTGGTTGATGCGCAGCAATGTAGCTGTGCTAACTAATTAGCACTGGACACTCCTACTCTCTATCCTCCCAAACATGCTGTGAGACCCCGGGTGGGGTTATGGGGTAACCCTGTGAATAACTCAGCCAGTCAAGAGATATAAATGCAAAAATAAATGTTTTATTCACCTAGGTTCTGGGACCTGTTGCTTCACAGGCCAGGAACATCAGATACAACAGTTTCTCTTTAGTAACAGTCTTGAATAAGCCTCTGGCTAGCAGGCCAAGCAGTGTGTGGCTGGTGGGGCTGCCCCTACCTCAAACATAGCCTGTTAGTTCTCAGGTCTTCTGAGAACTTGGGTCTGGCTCCAGCCAGACATCAGCATGACTTGTAAGCCTTAACAACAACATCATCCTGTATTTGTTCACAACGGAGTCTGCAAAGGCCTCTCCGGTACTATGCAAGCCACATTGAGCCTACAGATAGGTGGGAAAATGTGGGATACAAATGTAACAAATAAATAACTAAACAAGAAGCAAGGTTAGCTTACCTCAGCCAGGTCACAGCAGCTAAACGTATTGGGCCTTAGGTGGGGGCTTCTTACTTCCCTGGGCCTCCTTAACCTCAGCCTGGCCCTGTCTTTTAAACTTCCAGATATTGACTCTGCCCCTCCCTGCTCACTTCCTCCCAGGGCGGGATCAATGCTTTTAAGGTGGCCCAGGCTAGTTAGAGAGGAACTTTTCTTAAGGGTCAGGGGCAGTGTTGCATAAACCCCATCACACACGCCCCCAGTGCTAAAAAATACAAAGTATTTTAGTGCATGGGAAACGTGTGCAAATGCCAAAACTACCCTGGGATGCCCGAGCACACCACATGGTAGTGAATTTTTCTGCATGATAAGTATACGTTAGTGCTTACCTTTGCTTAGTAAAAGGACCCCCATGTGTTAATCCATGTTAGCATGTACTAATGAATAGTGCCTTTCAGTACATCTAGCACTTGGTTTCCTAAAGGTCTGCTCTCAGTATCCCATGAAATCATGCATGTCTTCTGAGCACAACTTAGCATCTCTCCCCTGGATTCTGTATAGGTCGCTCAAATTTGGGTACAGATCACAGATCCGCATGTAAATTAATTCATCAATTAGGTGCCAACGATAAATTATTAGAGATAACAAGAACTTAATTGACAGTAATTAGGAGTTACGTGCAGATCTGACCTACACCCTATTCTATAACTGTGTGCCTAAATTTCATAGCATGCAATTCAAAAAGGGGTGTGGCTATGGGACGATCATGGGTGGATCACGGGGCATTCCAAGAAATTAGGCGTGATGTTATAGAATACTGCCATCAGTTGAGGGCAAGCATTTATAGAGTCCAGGGAGTAGGGTAGATAGGCTCTTTCAAAGGGCCAAGGGAGACGTTGTTGGATTATTTGTAGTAAATAATTAGCAGATTTTAGTACACACAGCTTCAGCTTTAGAAATGTTAATTTCTTTCTTCATCTCTCTCTCATTCACCCCTGAATAATTCACTGCTGAGTCACTTTAAAGTTGAAGTAACAAAACATCTGTTTACTCACAGTTTGTAGTTAGATTATAATCAGACAGGCTTATATATACATATTACTATACATTTGTATTATCAGCTCCTTCCATGTGCTTAGATGGTAATGGATGCTCACACCACCATAGATCCTCTCAGGTTAGGAGAGATCATGAGCTCCATGTGCTCCATGTGCTGCATGTGCTGCATCTACCCCCACAGGAAGTTGCATAGCTGTGTGACCTCTCTAAGTAATTCACATCAGAGGTCACAGAGTAATCACAGAGAAATAATAGGTGACAGGCAATGCATGTAAAAATACAATTACATTCCAACAAACCCCTTCTCATGCATAACTGTCATGCAATTATTTATTCATACAAAGTCCAAGCTTTATACGCAGATTCACAAAATGTTCTCTGGGTAACGGTTTGGTCATGATGTCAGCTGTCATCTCACTGGTGTGACAATAGTGTAGACTGATGACCCCTTCTTTCACCAACTCTCGCACGTTGTGGTATTTCGTTGCGATGTGCTTGGTGCGTGACTGAACCTTGTCATTCTGTGACATTCGGATGCAGCTCTGATTATCTTCCATTATCTGGATTGGTCTCTTTTCAGCTATTCCAAAATCCAGCAAAAGTTTTTCAATCCACATCAGTTCTCTGCACGCTTCCGATACAGCCACATATTCAGCTTCTGTAGAAGACAAACTCACAATACTTTGTTTATGACTGGCCCATGAAATGTGTACATTTCCATACATAAACACATATCCACTTGTGGATTTATAATCAGAATGATCCCCTGCCCAATCTGAATCACAGTAACATATTAGTTTTGGATTACTATTGGCTGAAATCTTTAATTTACAATCAATGGTACCCTTTAAATACCTTACCATCCTTTTAACTGCAGTCCAATCTGATTTGGTAGGTGAGCTGACCCTTCTGCTCAAAATTCCTACTGCATTTGCTATATCAGCCCTGTATGTGGTAGCTAGATATAAAAGCTTACCTATGGCTGATCTATATTGGATGTTATCTGGTAAAGGTTCTCTTACTGTTTCATCCTTCAGAAAATCAGTGATCATGGGAGTGCTTACAACTTGGGCATCTTGCATACCTAAACTTTCAATAAGCTCATTTATTTTCTGCTTCTGGCTTAGAAGATAAGAACCATCATTTTGTTTCTCAATTTCTATACCAAGATAGTATGACACATTACCAAGTTCTTTTATCTCAACATTCTGGTTTAAACATTTTACAATGTCCTTGTACTCTTTCTCACTTTCGCTTGCAATGAGCAGATCATCAACAAAAGCTAAAATGTATGCATATTGTCCATTTGTGCACCTAGTGTACAAGCATTTATCTGCTTCACCTTGCTTAAATCCTAAATTTGTCAATATTTCATGCAATTTTTCATTCCAACATTTTGCACTTTGCTTTAATCCATAAAGACCTTTGTTTAATTTACACACTAGCTGTCTTTGTTTTGTATTTATGAAACCTGTTGGTTGTTCCATGTACAAGTCTTCAGTTATTTCTCCATGAAGAAACGCTGTTTTCACATCAACGTGGTTGACTTGCATGCCTTTTGAGACTGCAATGCTCAGAAGTGTTCTGATTGTCGTGTGTTTCACTACAGGTGCAAACACTTCATCAAAATCTTCTCCATATTTTTGAAGATATCCCTTTGCGACTAATCTGGCTTTATACCTTTCCACTTTTCCTTGTGCATTCCTTTTTAACTTGAATACCCATTTGCATCCTATAGCTTTCTTGCCAGGAGGTAATTTTGTAAGAATCCAAGTATTATTTTTATCCAATGCATCAATTTCTTCTTGTGCAGCTTTATGCCATTCAGCAGCTTCTTCTGCTGGCATTTTCTCAATCTCATCCCATGTTAAGGGCTCTTGAGCTTCTGCTGACTTTGTTAGGTAAGACAGTCTTGGGGGTGGAACACCTTTGTTTTCCCTGGATGAGCGTCTGACAACAGGTTGGTCTGACCTTTCCGCATCCTCTAAATCTGAGAGTTCTTCTCCAATTGATTCCCCTTCTCCAACTGTACTGTCTTCTTCAATGATCCTTTCTGTGTCTGCTTCCTCTGCCTGTTCCTCGTTAGATACAGATGAGTTGCTTTCAGACATCTGCCTTGGTATGGCATTTATATACACTGGCATGTCTATTATGGTTCTATTTTCATATTCTGGATGATAAGGCTCATCTGGGATAATCCAGCCTTTATCAACCCTTTTGTTTTCATCAAAACATGTAACATGTCTTATGCCAACAATGCCAGTTTTCAGATTCAAAATTCTATATCCTTTGTGTCCTGGAGCATAGCCAACTAAAATGCCCCTTTCTGTTGTGGAATCCAGCTTATGCCTTCTTTGCTTTGGTATATGAGCATATGCTGTACTTCCAAATGTTCTTATGTGTGACAGGTTTGGCTTCCTACCATGCCATGTCTCATGTGGTGTGCGCTCAGCGCCTTTAGTTGGCATTCTGTTTTGTAGGTACACTGCTGTGAGAATGGCTTCCCCCCATAGTCTTTTAGGGAGATTGCTATCTGACAGCATACATCTGGTCATTTCCACAAGTGACCTAAATTTTCTCTCTGCAACAGAATTTTGCTCTGGTGTATAAGCTACTGTTGTGATATGCTGAATGCCTTCTTGTTCTAGAAATGTGCGCATGCTTTGTGAAGTGAACTCACCACCATTGTCGGTCTGAAGAACCTTTGGTTTTCTTTCAAATTTATTGCTCACCATGGCTACGTATTTCTTCAGCATGTCTGTGACTTGACTTTTTTCTTTCAGCAAATAGACCACACAATATCTAGAGAAATCATCCAAGAATATTAGCACAAATCTGTTATTTCCCAATGATGGGATATTAAACGGTCCACATAAGTCACTGTGTATTAAGTCCAGCACTTTATTACTCCTATTTCCTGTGTATGCAGGAAATGAGGGTCTCACACCTTTTTGAGTAACACAGTCTATGCATTTCTCCATTTTACCAGCATCTGCACTTATCTGAATGCCGGTGGCCAGTTGCTTACTGTAAAGATCCTGGATCACCTTAGAATCACGATGTCCCAGGCGGCGATGCCAGATTTCCAGACTACATTTACCATCATTCTTCCTTACTTGCGCCATATGTGAGGCTTCACCTGAAATGTTCAGCTTATAAACATCATTATGCATAAAAGCTTCAGCATACACTTCATCATTTTTAGAGATTGTGCACTTACTATTTTCAAAATGAATCACAAATCCCTTCTTATCTAATGTAGATACACTAAGCATATTGCAAACTGCTTGGGGAATATACAAGACATCACTTACAGGAATTTCTTTAACTTCATTAGACACTTTGCATTTTAAGAATCCAATACCTTTTGCTTGGATCTTAGCAGTCCCTGCGTTTGCAGTTTTAAGAATACCTTCCTCTGGACACATTTCCTGAAAGAAATCCTTACAATTGGTTAAATGGCATGTGCTCCCTGAATCCAAAATCCAAGTACTTTCATTTGAATTATTATTTACCATAGTCAAAGATTTTTCTGCCATTAGAAAGCCCTTGTGTTTATCTTTGTCCTTCATACATTTCCTGGTTTGAAAATTCTTTAGTTCCATTGGCTTAGGTGAGCTAGAGGGAGTGTTTTGTGTTTCCTTACACCATTTAGATACATGTCCCTCCTTTCCACATGAGTAGCAAATCAGCTTGCCCTTGGGTGGAGTTTTCCCATAGCTCCGCCTTCCTCTGTTCTTTGCCAAGAAATTTGTTTCATTTCTCTCTGACTTGCTTTGAGAACACATCTCCTCAGAATCATTTATTATGCATTCCTGCCTTAGTTTTGATGTTGCCTGTTCAAAAGATTGCCCTTCAATGGCCTCATTTACAGACCTAAAAACATCAAACTTCTTTGATAGTGAGGTAAAAAGAAATGCTCTTTTCAATGCATCACACATGGGAATTCCAGAAAGTTCTAGCTTTTGAAATGAAGACATAAGATACATAATGTGATCATTACATTTACTTTTATCCCTTAATTTGGTTTCATTCAACTCTGCTAACCAAATTGGTTGCTGCTTTGCATATGTAGTTGCATACATAGTTCTCAGTTTATATAAAATGTCCTTTGGTGTATCTTTTCCCTCCACTAATATGGCTTGTTTCTCTGAGAGAGCTTCCAAAAGCATGCACTTCACATAATAGTTTGCATTGTCCCATTCAGCCATATTTTCAGCTGTTCTGTCTTGATCTAAGCATATATGTAATCCTTTTGCTCGAAGGAGACATATGAATCTTAATTCCCACTGCCGATAATTAAACTCAGTTAATTTAGGCACCTTGAGAGAATAGAACAATGGTGAATTTCTTCCCTCAGCCATTTTCTTAGCCTTCTGTCTGCTGTGTGGGGGGAGAGAGAGACAGACTGAATCTTTCCTTTAAAACTTAAGAGAAAAAATGTGGCCTTTTTTTCTGCCTGGTAATATTTCTCTTCTTTTTCAATTCCTGGACCCTGGGCCCATAACCCTTTTGTTGGATTATTTGTAGTAAATAATTAGCAGATTTTAGTACACACAGCTTCAGCTTTAGAAATGTTAATTTCTTTCTTCATCTCTCTCTCATTCACCCCTGAATAATTCACTGCTGAGTCACTTTAAAGTTGAAGTAACAAAACATCTGTTTACTCACAGTTTGTAGTTAGATTATAATCAGACAGGCTTATATATACATATTACTATACATTTGTATTATCAGCTCCTTCCATGTGCTTAGATGGTAATGGATGCTCACACCACCATAGATCCTCTCAGGTTAGGAGAGATCATGAGCTCCATGTGCTCCATGTGCTGCATGTGCTGCATCTACCCCCACAGGAAGTTGCATAGCTGTGTGACCTCTCTAAGTAATTCACATCAGAGGTCACAGAGTAATCACAGAGAAATAATAGGTGACAGGCAATGCATGTAAAAATACAATTACATTCCAACAGACGTAAGTTCAACGGATGATCTTTATTGAAACAACTCAATAGACTCAACACAGCTGCTGTGTTTGGAGTCTCGTGATGTTGGTGGTGCAAAAGTAGATGACGTTTCCAAAACACATGCAACTTTGAATGAACAAAGTGGATCTGGAGTCTGTAAACACAGTGTTTACAGACTCCAGATCTACTTTGTTCATTCAAAGTTGCATGTTGTTTTAGAAATGTCATCTACCTTTGTACCACCAATATCACGAGATGCCTGAGGCAGGTGTTTTCACGCCGAAACACAGCAGCTGTGTCGAGTCTATTGAGTTGTTTCAATAAAGATCATCCTTTAAACTTACATCTCCCTTGGTCCTTTGGAAGAGCCTATCTACCCTACTCCCTGGACTCTCTCTTGCTGACATACATAGGGACTGTGTGTTCCTCCACTTTGAGGGACAAGCATTTACAACAGCTTCTTACAGAGTTAGATGTGAAAAGCATACTAAGAGGCCTTTTTACTAAAGTATGGTAGGCCTAATGCGGGCTTACTGCGTGATAAAAGGGCACTATCACGGGACATGCTGAGGCATCTCGTGGTGGTTTGGGTAGCAGCATGCACTACTCCCATGGTGATTCTTTTTTGCAATGGGAGGCGTGTCTGTGGGGGCAGAGAGTAGGCATGCCTGTGCTAATCGGATAGCGTAGGCACATTACCATGCGCTACCCAATTAGTGCAGGAGTAGCATGGAAGCCCTTGCGATAAGGACTCATGGCAGTAATGGCCATGTGCTAATGGGGGAAATTAGCACATGACCATTAAAAAAGCTAACTGTGGACATTTTTCAGCCACACTAGAAAGTAGTCAGAGCACGCGGTAAACCCATGTGCTAATTGCACTGCTGGCCATTTTCTTGTGCACCTTAGTAAAAATACCCCTAAGCCAGTGTTCTGTAAAGGGCACTCTGTGCAGAGCTTCCTTCACAGAATACTAGCTTAGAGCAGATCTTAATGGCATCAATCTTTGGGCGCTATTTACTGAATCTAGCCCTCTACGATGCTTAACACACTGTGAAATGTACAAGTGCTGTCTTTCCACAGCTGGGACAACAGCTGTTTCAGGAATCTTTACTGTTGTTTCCTCCTACTCTATCATTAGTGTAAGAGACCATCAAAAGTTTACTAAATAAAATGCAATACTGTCATTGAAGAAATTTGCCTTTTTCCCATGAAAAAGTGTTGGGTGGTCCTTTTCTTTCATCTCTTTCAGTTAGACTAAGTCAACAACTGCCCATCATGGAATCTTGCACATAAACCCACGATCATAATTCTGAAGGAACCGATTACCACTGTGCTTAGGCATACAGTAGAACTGTACAATGCTTTTTAATGATGGCTTGGCAATCCTGCCTCATTACTAAGCAGCTATAGCAAAATGAGCCATTTGCAGCTAAAACTAAACCTTGAAATATACCATTTTAGTCCATTTTGTCACTTGCAAACCACTGGTTATGAGTTTGGAAATGATGGTAATAAACTGTAGTCTTACTGTGAAACATATTGAGATATGGTCTATGTTACACTTGCCATCACTTTACATTATTTTAATTCCTACTAGTACTTATTATTTCTATAGTGTTACTACATATACAAAGCATTCTGCAAACAGGTAAGTTACAGTTTTTGCTCCAAAGAGCTTATATTAAAGCAAACAACCACACAAAGGAGAGGATTCAGGAAATGTATCTATTATAAGAAATATGGCTAAATTGGCTAAAATCAGACAGCATTAAACTTAAGCTCAAAATGGTGTTTTTTAAGGCAGGATTTGAATATGGCAAGAGGAAGGAAGCTGGGATCACTGCCTCAGGGATGCTGTTCCAAGGATACAATAGAACAAGATGAAAGGCACGAAGCCAGGAACCAGCAGTGGAGGAGAAGAGCACAGAGTTGAGAAGCTTACCCAATGAATTATGGAGTTACCTGAAAAGACACAGGAGGAGATAAGATGAGAGAAGTACTGAGCAGCTACACAATAAAGACATGTATAAATGAGAAGGAGAAACTTAAATCTGTACATGGAAGCGGATGAAGAGCCAAAGTTTAGTGACTTGCAAAGAAGGGGCTACAGAGTCATAACAACATTGGAGGTAGATAAGTCGCACAGTTGAATTTTGAATAGATTGTAGTGGAGAGACCAGTGAAGAACAAGCCAAAGTGGTGTAAGCAAGAGGCTATGAGTGAATGGATAAGAGTTCTGGTAGTGTATCCAAACAGGAAGTACTTTTTATGAAAACAAACCAGCAGGGGATCAAGGTTCTGCATCAAGGTTCTCCATCTTATCTCTTATAGATTAGGCATCACGATCCTGAATTTACCAAATTCCTATGTTTCAATATGGTCAGATGCTGGAAAAAGCCCAGACTGTCCCTAGCTCCTTAGTTCATAGCTTGTTTGCGGTCTCATCTCCTTTATCCCTTCCTCTCCCACTCTACACATATGGACCAAGGTAAGAAGGATGTAATTCTCAGAAGTCCTGGAAGGCAATAAGGTCAGAAAAACATTTTTTCTGACCTTTTTGCTTTACTGAATTCATTTCCATGTCAGGTGATAGGTAGTGAAGGCAGTTATTTCTGCCTGGCAACTTCTGCTGAAAAATGAGACATCCTGTTCCCAAACAAAAGCCACAATTTACAAATCAGCATTTTTGGACTGCAGTGTAATCTGTGTGGTATTCCCACTCAATGTGAGTTAATACTAACTGGCATTTTAGAGGAGGGGGGGGGGGGGCAGGCTAAAAACTCACAGTAAAAATTGCCATGGTAGCCAAGCCACAAAGCATGAAATGGCATCATCAAGATCTAGTTATCTGTGATTCAGCTGCAGACAGCAATTGCCACAGAGTTTACATCCTGGTGCAGAATCTGAGCCCTGCTGTGACTCCTTATAAACATTTTTAGATGAAGAATATACTAGCTTCATGTTAACCATCTAAAAAGGAGGCAAATGGCTGAAAATGGTTCAGAAAGCAATATGCTCAAATATTCAATATTTGAGAATATGCTCAAATATTCAAAAAGTATGGGATGCATACAGAGGATCTCTAATTAGAAAATGAATGGTATAAAAAACAAAACTTAAAGGGTTGCATATGTGTTTGCATGTCAAATGGTGTTTAGATGGCAACTCTGGCTGTTTTAACTAAGGCCAGTGCTGGGCTGGCTTGAACGTTCTAAGTCCTGCATATAGCAGTGTGGTTTAGGATGGACTGTAGAGAGGTTTGACTGAAGCTCCAGTAATTTGGGATGTGAAGACAATGCTGGGCAGACATATATGGTCTGTGTTCTGCAAATGACAAGACAGATTCAGATAGGCTGGATTGGGCTTTGATGGCAACTCCAGTAGTTGGAACATAAAGACAGAGCCAGGTAGATTTCTACGGTCTATGTTCCAGAGACACCAAAGAAAGACCATGTTCAAGTATATAATATCATGTTGATTTGATCTTGAATTGAGAATGAGTGTGCCTGTTGGGCAGACTGGATGGACTGTTGAGGTCTTTATCTGCCGTCACTTACTATGTTACTATCTTCTCAGGGAAGTTTAGTAGATGTTAATGGTGAAGATGGCTGGGACAAAAGCAATGACAGAATTCAAAAAGCATAGGATTAATAAGGATTTCTATCTAGCAGGAGCATAGGATCAAAGAAAAACAAAGGGCATGGGTGTAACCTGCGTGGAAAGGTAGGTACAATCCTAAAACTCTATGTCTGATCTTAAAGGCACCGAAAGGAAATGGACCTGAAGAATAGGATGATCCTCCACACACCGCCAAAGACACTAAGGTCCTCCCAAGGACTATCACTAACCACACCCTCTCCAAAAGACATTACACGATGTGATATCCTCAAGCGAGCCTTATCTGGAATAGCCTCCACACTCTGGAATGCACTGCCTGAAAGGCTTTGCTTAACACAAGACTATCTCTACTTCAGAAAGCAGGTGAAAGCTTAACTCTTCAACCAGGCCTTTAATGGAAAAAGTAACTAACTTGTTAGTTTCACTCACACACACAAGGAGTGACTCGGGCTGCGCATACTGCAGCAGGACATGTTTATCCACTCCTACCGTAGCTGAGATAATATTTAACCATCTCTCTGACCTCATGTGCAACTTTCTCTATATCAGTTACTTTACTTTCTAACTCTTCTTACCTATCTATATGTTCCATCTTTGCTTTACCCTCCACTATCAATTAAAATGTTCTATTACGTATTGTGTTGACATTGTAAGTAGTATACCATACTTGGTATTGTTATTTGAATATTTTTACTACTGTAATTGCCTATTGCTCATGTTTGATTTATTCTTACTGTACACTGTCTTTTTTTTTTTTTTGTTACATTTGTACCCTGTGCTTTCCCACTCATGGCAGGCTCAATGTGGCTTACATGGGGCAATGGAGGGTTAAGTGACTTGCCCAGAGTCACAAGGAGCTGCCTGTGCCTGAAGTGGGAATTGAACTCAGTTCCTCAGTTCCCCAGGACCAAAGTCCACCACCCTAACCACTAGGCCACTCCTCCACTTCCTTCAGAAAGGCAGTAAATAAATCCTAATAAATAAATAATTAAGTAAATAATCCTAAACAAAGGGCAGAGGAGATAACTTGACAGACCAGCAGGTGTGATTCTAGCCACTTTACTGGATAGACTAGATGGATCGTGCTGGTTTTTATTTGCCATCTATTACTATGTTACTATATAATAAGTGAAGCCACCATACCAGTCATACTGCAAATACCTTTCAATTTTCTAGATGCTTGATAATGTACAGGCAGTAAGAGAAACAAGGAGATTATCTGGCTTTCACTTTCAGATGCATTAAAGCTAGGGAATTCCTGAGAGGGAGACATGAGAAATTATCACTTCTTTTTTTAATCGATATGAATGTTTATCTCTCTGCTAAAGAAAGACAGTTCTATGGGGGGGGGGGGGGCCCAGGGGTGGGGAATATGTGAAAGCAAGAATGCACTTAAAAACTAAAGGAATAAGCTAGAACATTTCACATCAGTTATTATTCAGTCTGGAATGTGTACAGGTCAAAACAGGCTTTTGTAATTGAAGACTTTATTTAAAAAGTGTGGTGTTCAATGTACCTGCCCAACCCCTCCCCCTTTCCCCTCCACAACCTTTTGCATTGTTGCTAGCTGCTTGCGCCTGTATCTTTGAATATTTTACAAAAAAGAAAACCACAAGCCCTCCTACCAAACAGAGATGTGCATTTCTCATTTTGATCAATTTTGTTTCCTTTCTGATGTACACACTACTGCTGGCTAATATGAAATGAAAATGACTGAAACACAACAAAGAAAGAAAGAAAATCCCCCCCCCCCCCCCCCCCCCCCCCAGGATCTCTTTTACAAAACCATGCTAGTGATTCCCATGCCGATGAAGCCCATTCAAAGTGAATGGGCTTTGTCGGCATTGCCAAGCAGGGAATCGCTTTCATGGTTTATTATTATTTCATTTGTATCCCGCACTTTCCCACTCAAAGCAGGTTCAATGTGGCTTACATAGTAAAAGGAATACAGAATAATATTAGAGGGTAAAAGTAAAATATATCAGAATAAAAGGCAAGATGAATAGGTAGAAATAGGCAATGGAGAGGGGAGTGAGGTGGGAGATATAGTTAGGGTAATGTCATTATCATGGGGTATGTGTAGGCAGATGGTTCATTAGATGGTTCATTAGATTAATCAGGATCATTTGGATAGGCTTGCTTGAATAAATGGGTTTTTAGTGCTTTCTGGAAGGCTATGTAGTCACAGATTGATCGGATAGATCTGGGGAGAGCATTCCAGAGTTGGCTGCCTAGGAATGAGAAGTTAGATCCATAATAGGTCTTGTATTTGATTCCTTTGCAGTTAGGGTAATGCAGGTTGAGGTAATTTCGCGAAGCTTCAGACATGTTTCTGGTAGAAAGGTCAATCAGATTGAGCATATAGTCTGGAGATTCACCGTGGATAATCTTGTAGATTAATGTGTGGACCTTGAAGTTGATTCGCTCTTTGATAGGGAGCCAGTGAAGCTTTACACAAAGAAGGGTTACGCATTGAAAACGTGATTTGCCAAAAATGAGTCTCTCTGCTGTATTTTGGGAAGTTTGAAGTTTTTTCAAGATATGGGCCCTGCAGCCAAGGAAGATGCTATTACAATAATCTACATGGGTAAGTACGTTGGATTGTACTAAATTCCGGAAAGTTTTCAGGGAAAGATAGGGTTTAACACGTTTCAGTATCCACATCATATTGAACATTTTCTTTGTAGTGGATATAGCGTGATTTTCAAGTGAAAGGTGGTTGTCTAGAGTCACTCCAAAAAGGGGCCCTTAGTCTGGAATGAGTAAAATCCAGGACTGGATCAGTTTGATCAGAAAATAAATTAAATGGCAATGCTATCTATCAGGTCCAGTTTATTCCACTATATAAAAAGACTAAGTTCTGCTTTTCATAGGGATATATGGGCATCACCAACAGAATAAAATGGTACTATATAAAAGAAGGGAAATAAGAAACATAAATAAAAAGAAGCAACAATCCCCTCCCTAATCAGGAGGCTTCTCAAAGTCTGAACTACAAGTCCCTTCATGCAACTGGGCAAAATACATCCTGGTGGGCTAAAGTCACTTTGATTATGTTAATCATCATTAAGAAAATGGAAGGAGAGCCTCAAGGCATCAAGGGGGTATTTTACTAAAGCTTAGCTCAAGTTATCTGCAGCAGGGCCCATAGGAATAAATTGGGCCTTGCTAATCTTTAGTAAAATTTATAAAACATCAGTTATAAAAGAAGTCAGCTGCAAAAAGTGAAAGGAGATGTAGAATGTTTTCAGACAGAGGATCACAGGAAGTAATAAGGCATTACATGAGTCTGCCTTGGCTAGCATAAGATTCTGAAGACAAGTCCACTGAAAAAGTCCAGACAAGTGTCAGCATGAAACATAAAATCTCAAAGTATCGCCACCTGAAACTGAACATGTCCAAGACCGAGCTTATCGTCTTTCCACCAAAACCCACTTCTCCTCTTCCTCCACTTTCTATCTCAGTTGATAACACCCTCATCCTCCCCGTCTCATCTGCCCGCAACCTCGGAGTCATCTTTGACTCCTCTCTCTCCTTCTCTGCGCATATCCAGCAGATAGCCAAGACCTGTCGCTTCTTCCTCTTTAACATCAGCAAAATTCGCCCTTTCCTCTCTGAACACACCACCCGAACTCTCGTCCACGCTCTCATTACCTCTCGCCTGGACTACTGCAACTTACTCCTCACCGGCCCTCCCACTTAGCCATCTATCCCCCCTTCAGTCTGTTCAGAACTCTGCTGCACGTCTCATATTCCGCCAGAACCGATATACTCATATCACCCCTCTCCTCAGGTCACTTCACTGGCTTCCGATCAGATACCGCATTCAATTCAAGCTTCTCCTTCTTACCTACAAATGCACTCAGTCTGCTGCCCCTCACTACCTCTCTACCCTCATCTCCCCTTACGTTCCCGCCCGTAACCTCCGTTCACAGGATAAATCCCTCCTCTCAGTACCCTTCTCCACCACCGCCAACTCCAGGCTCCGCTCATTCTGCCTCGCCTCACCCTATGCTTGGAACAACCTTCCTGAACCCTTACGCCAAGCCCCCTCCCTGCCCGTCTTCAAGTCTTTGCTTAAAGCCCACCTCTTCAATGCTGCGTTCGGCACCTAACCCTTACCGTTCAGTGAATCCAAACTGCCCCAATTTGACTGCCCCTATCGGACCGACCGTTCACTTGTCTATTAGATTGTAAGCTCTTTGAGCAGGGACTGTCTCTCTTTGTTAAATTGTACAGCGCTGCGTAACCCTAGTAGCGCTCTAGAAATGTTAAGTAGTAGTAGTAGTAAAGTATGACCAAAAATGTGTATATGAGTATAAAATAATAATAGCCTGCAGTGTTTGCCAAAATTTGACACCCATGCTTAATTCTGATTCTATCCACTTCTACCCATAGAGAGCTGTGCCTGAGGGAAGAGAATCCTAGCCCATTCTTGTGCTATGCCTTGTTCAAGCCATCCAGATATCTGCAAAACCTGTAAGCAAAGAACATTCTTCATTGTCAAGTTCAATGTCTGCTCTCCATCAGCACTAGGCTTGACTTTTGTTCCATGGCTGCCTTTTCTCTCCTCTTACTCCAACAAGAGAAGCTCCATGCGATGTCTGCACAGTCTGTCTCATCTTTCTTTTGAGTTTGCAATACAGAAAATACAGTTTGAAGAGTGTACTAACAAGCTCAGAGTGAGGGGACCATGGCTGCCGTGTGAGAGCATCAAGTGTAATGTACATGGCTGCACTGTTGGCCTACATGCTAATTTTTTTTAATGGAAATTTCACAATTTTACAAATCAAGCATCCACTTGTAGAGAAAAAAGAAATTAATTAAAAAAGGAAGAGAAGTTTATACTGTTTCAAAGAGGTGTTTATCATACTCAAGTCCACAATAAGTGAAGAGATCCAAGTAACAATGGCAGGAAAAAAAAAGAAATAATAAACTAAAAGAAGATATGCAAGCAAATCACAAACCCCTAAACAGGAGATATATAATCCAAATTCGGTATCTACCTCTACTGTTATAGGAGAAGTCCCATCCCCTCCATCCATAACTCCTCAGGATGAAATAAAAGTGGTTAACTGAGAAGTACCAAAGAAAACATGCTTATGGGGTCTAAATGTATTTGCAAGGAAATTTCAAAAAGAATAAAGCCCCAAACTGCAAAACTGCAGAACGTAACAACAAAAATGAGCTTCTCTTCCTCTGAGTTTCCCTTAAAATATCTGGGTAGATACAAATTTTGCAACTTAGAAAAGCTTTTCACAATGTCTCAAGTACAAACACAAAAGCCACTCCTTATCAGATATCTGAGCAAATGTGACTGATAAGAGTCGTGGGCTGGGCCACCTCAGAATCTGATGTTTCTAATAAAGCTGAAACATCTAAAGGATCAAGGGCTTATATTGGTTCGAAATGAGAAGTTTCATCCACACTCATTTGAGCTGAAATATAATAAATCTTAGTAATTGGAGGGTTCTTATCATCAGGCACATTCAAGATTTCCTTTAAATGTCTCAAATTAAAGTTCCATAGCAAATACAGAGATATCAAATGAGGAAATTTCAAGATTCTCAAGCTACAACCTCTGACTGCATTTTTTAAGGTCTCCACGTTAAGTTTGAGAATAGTATTTTCTTTTACAATTGAGGATTCCAGATTTTTCATATTAGATATAGACCAAATATGTCTTTTTATCAATCTGGGAAATCTTTACTTCATTGTTAATAACTTTATTCTCCAATACTTTTAAAAGCAGAACCCATCATAATCATTTTTGATGAAAAAGTCTTACTCACATCATTTATAGCTTGCCAAATAAACTCTAATGTGAAAGAGTCAGAATTTGGTAACTCAAAAACAGGTAATATTCCTATTGTCACTGCACATGGTAACAAAGTTTTTTCCAATTCCTCTGTTCTCCGTGAGAAAAGAAGGAAGGGAGATTCAGGTTGCTTTTCCTCCTCCAGGAGTGCCACACCACTGCTTAAGCTGCTGGGCAAAGCTGGGCCTTGCTGCCTACACAGGTCTTCGGGTATCTCCCTATCACTCTGGCTGCACCAGCAGAAGCAGGACTCAGGGCTTCCTCAACAGAGAGAGGCTGCGGTAGGGGAATCCAAAACTCTGGACTCAAAAGATGGTCTGTACCAGAAGATCTTGCCAAACCTCCTATCTCAGGCATCTCTCTCAGCAGGACACTTTTGATGGAGCAAGTTCCTCTTGAATAAAGACACTTGACAAAAAGTCCTTGGTGGCAAGGTAGGGGGCTCAGAGAGAGAGATCCTCACCTTGCCCTTCCTTTTGATCATTTTAAACAAAATAGTTCAGAGGAAAAAATTTTAGCATCAAAGCGGGCTTCAGATTCCAATGGCCATCCTGGACCTATACTAAAATCAATTTTAAACGTGAGGAGTGTGGTAGCCGTGTTAGTCCACTCTTAAGGTTATCAATAGAAATCAAACAAAATAAAACATGGAAAAGAAAATAAGATGATACCTTTTTTATTGGACATAACTTAATACATTTCTTGATTAGCTTTCGAAGGTTGCCCTTCTTCATCAGATCGGAAATAAGCAAATGTGCTAGCTGACAGTGTATATAAGTGAAAACATTCAAGCATTACTATGACAGTCTGACAGGGTGGGTAGGAGGTATACAAACATCTATATACAAGAAACCCACAGACAGATGCAGCTACCTCCACAACTCCAGCTTCCATCCTTCACATACAAAAAGATCCATCATTTACAGCCAAGTCACAAGATACCACCGTATCTGCTCTGACCCAGGGGACAGAGACAGAAACCTTAAAAGCCTGACTGCATCCTTCAAACAGAAAGGCTACAACCCCAAAATAATCTCCAAGAATATTGCCTCCTCCCTCAAAACACCCAGGGAGAATCTGCTACAGTACAAGGAGAAAAAATCCACAGACAGAATCCCCCTTGTAGTGACATACAATCCAGAGCTGGAAAAACTGAGGAAAATCATAAGAGATCTACAACCTATACTCCAGGAGGATGAATTACTGAAAGCGATATTTCCATCCCCACCAGTACTGGCCTTCCGACAGCCACCCAACTTAAAACACAAGCTAATCAGAAGTAAACTTCCATCACAGACTGAAAAGGAACAGAAGGGCACACTTCCCTGTAATTTATCCAGTTGCAAACTATGCCAAAATATTTCACAGGACTCCAAAGTCATCCACAAAGGAAAGATATTCAACATAAAGGGATCTTTCACTTGTTCATCTTCCAATGTGGTATATATCATTCAGTGTAAAAAATGTAACGAAGGATGCTATATTGGAGAAACAGGCCAGATGCTTAAGACAAGATTCAATTTACATAGACATCACATGAACAATGGTGGTGCCAGTAGGGTTCCCACACCTGTTGGTCAACATTTTACAGGACCAGGACACTGTACCAGTGACTTCACAGTGAGAATCCTGAAAGGTAACTTTAAAACCATACAAGAACGTAAGACCTTTGAAGTCAGAATGATTGAATATTTTAACACCTAACAGAAAGGACTTAACAAGGATCTGGGGTTCCTAGCCCATTGTATGTCTCTGTTGATCACCCCACCCCTCACCTATCCACACCCATCCTGTTAGAATATCAATGATATGCTTTGATGTCCCCATGCATACCTCCTACCCACCCTGTCAGACTGTCATAGTAATGCTTGAATGTTTTCACTTATATACACTGTCAGCTAGCACATTTGCTTATTTCCAATCTGACGAAGAAGGGCAACCTTCGAAAGCTAATCAAGAAATGTATTAAGTTATGTCCAATAAAAAAGGTATCATCTTATTTCTTTTCCATGTTTTATTTTGTTTGATTTTTAAACGTGTAAATTCTAATTAATGCCAATTAGTATCAATCATTGCTTGTTAATTGGTAATTATCAGCACTGATTGGCTTGTTAGCTAATTAAGCTGCACGTGCAAATCTAGAATATGACCAGATTTGCACACACAACTTAAGTCGTGATATATAGAATCCAGGGGATTATAGGCCCTGTTAAGACAGTGTTTGATAAATGTGTACATCAGTGAAAAAAAACTCCTGCTTTAATGCATTTTGATTTGTACGTTTTAACAGTGGGATATGAAAAATGTATAAGGGTGTGAAGACTTTTATAAGGCATTGTACCTTGAGATAACGTTGATAAAACACTAGATAAATAAAATAGTTAACCAAAAGTATGAAATAAGAGGGGCAGCATCTTTTGACCTACAGCATTATTAATTGGGAATCCTGTTTCTTAATGCAAGTTTTAACTTAGTTTTGTTCACATTCATATCTATTTGTTTTTCCGGAAAATATCCTCACAAGTAACATAGCAGATGCTGGCAGATAAGGACCTTTTGGCACACTTAGTCTGTCCAATTGCTTCCATCTACTGTTTAACCGTAGCCCAAACTCAGTCCAGTTAATGTGTGCAACTCATGGTGTGACCAGCTGGTGAAAGAACTTGCTAAGTCAGTAAGAAAACACAGACTGGACTCTGAAGAAACTAGCAATGTCTCTGGGTTGATCTGGAAATCATTTTTAGGAAAGTGCCTGTAGCTCTCTATGTGCGGGAGTTGAACGTTTTTCAGATGATGTCATTTGAGATCTGCCCAGAAGTATTCCCTTTTATTTTCACTGTAAATCATTTTATTGGACAACATTTTGCACTTGGCTAGTGCTTTTTATGGCTAAAGAGCTATTAATCTCAGAGCCAGTTTAGAGACCAGACAGGGAGGAGAGAGAGAGAGAGAGACTGTGAGATGGTTTAGTTAGTCTTCTATACATAACCTGTAATATGTACTATAAGTATTTGTCAACAGAGCTGCACCAACATAGTTAGGGCCAGTTTTAGACATACTAGAGGAAGCAGGAACATTCCCTCGGGTCTTCCTTATGTTTCCTGAGTCCTGAAGCTTCTCCGTTCTGTTTCTACCCCCCCCTAACCCATCCTGGGTCCTCTCCCTTCTACTATCCTTCCCATCTCCAGACTTCCCCCAACCTCACTTGGCTGGCTAGTTCTGGGCCCTGCAGCAATAAGAAAGGAAATTAGCCTGTGTAGTGGTCCCTTCCTTTTCCATATAGGCTTTCAGTAACCAAAAATACTCTGCAAGGAAGGAATTCTGATGCAGACCTGTCAGCATATGGCACCCAAGTCTTGTTTCACTTTCACTCTCCATGTTAAACCAGAGGCAAAACCTTTATTCCAAAACAGGCTACCGTCTTTGCACATTTCATTCAAAAACAATAGATTAGAAATATTCAACAGGGGAGTTTAACCATTAACAGAGAAAAAGGATTATCCCTGTCCACATCCAGGAGGACCATTCATACTCAATTTGAACCCAGCACACTACACTTTTTCCAGTACAAATGGTTAGTTCACAAGGAAGAGTAACTGAACATCTGTACAATACTGTAGGCTAGTGCCTTGATCCCAAACAAATCCCACAGCTGGATTGTTGGGATTCTGATGATCTTTTGCAGATAATATGGGTTTACTCTTCACAACGTGCAAGTAAGACACCAAATTCTGAGTAACTAAAGTAGCAAGATTAGCTTGATTTATGCATATCCTATCCTGAGAAATGCTTCTGCAGATTTTCATTGTACCCAACCCCAGGCAACTCTACATTCCTCTAGGTACCACACACCTTTCAACCCTGTGACAATCCAAATTACATTCAACCCAAGAGTGCAAAAGGATAGAGTAATAGCATCCCTGATTTACAGTATATATTTTGAATAATTTTAGTATGGCTTCTAGAAGGACTCTGCAAGAAGATTTACTGAAAACAGACACAATCTCAGTCTATATTTGAGAGACTAAACTGAAGCAACATAAGTAAAGCTAATGATTGAATGATACTACCAACATCAGCCATCTCTTTTACAACAATCTCTTTTACAACATTTTCCATCCACAGTTTATTATTTACTCTTTCAACTTCCCTTCATCTGCCTACTCCATACAATGTGCTTTTGAGCACTCACAGTCAAGGTATGTCCTGCAGAGTGAACACATATCTCAAGGGACCTCTATACATTCAGAATGAAGGTATCAGTGCCACTGTGGTGGTATTCTGCCAGGCTGTCATAGGTAGACTAATGTGTGTGTGTGTGTGTGTGTGTGTGTGTGTGTGTGTGTGTGTGTGTGTGTGTGTGTGTTTTCAATTGCTAGGGACAGGCAGGTTCCCTGGAGTCCTCCAGAGCTTGCCTATCCCTCACTATTGAAAATATGATAGTGAAACAGCACCTCCCACTGGCAGGTCTGTAGGTGGAGGACTCAGACTCAGCTTAAAGGGAATAGTGCCTGCAAGTCTTGCATTTCTAGGTGTCTGATGTTTCATGACATCTGAGCTTAGAGAAATTCAAGTTACATTACCTAAATTAAACCTCTGATATCCCTAGTTCTTCCTTCATGATTTCCTCTTATCAAAATGCGCGATGAGCCTCTTTTGAAATGGCATGCTTAAGCTCACTCCCTCACCAACCATTTTTATTTTCAGGAAAACGTTCAATTGCTTTCCATTTGTCTGCTGCTGAATTGCCACTCAAGAAGTACATGACCCAACATCTGGGATGAATGTTGCTTCTATATGAAGTAATACAATTTTGGTCAAAAAGCACATTTATATGCAATGAATTCACCCATGTTTGATTGTATTGTGGTTCTCAGAGAGTAAGATAACTTTGAATTCTTTAGAATTCACACCAGTGCACAGTATTGAAGCTTCAAGTTATGGGTTCCCTCCTACAACTCATTTTAACAGCCTTTTATAACAGAAGGCCTTTCCACCGGCCCTCTTTGGCCTCATAATACCTGAAATCTTAAAAGGATCCCTGCAAAGCTTTGAATGTCTTCCAGAGGTTTCCATCTGACTGTGTTTACAGGAAATCTTTATTCGGCCTATAGGAGTGAACTGAAATTGATCCTGAAGCCAAACAATCTGTCACAGTTGTGGCTGTGCCCTTATGTTCAGAACTACTGTTTCTCTGTATCTAACTCTGTGACCTCTCCAGTCTGCCTTTTTCCCTGTTGTTGTTCTTCCTGTAAGCTAAGCCTCGCTTTGGTCTCCCTACTTCTGCTTCATTTCCTGTTGTTGTTCTTCCTGTTAGCCAAGCCTCGCTTTGGTCTCCCTGCTTCTGCTTCATTTCCTACTTGTGACATCATCAGCCTACTCCTTTATAAGGACCCAGGGAGCTTTCCTACATTGCCTTTACAAGAGGTCTCTTAATCTTGTGTTACCTGTTTAGAGCATTCCCCTGCTTGGCTTGGTTCCCGAGAGGCTTGCTCCTGAAGGTCTGTGCTGTGTTTCTCTGAGTCTTGTGTTTCAATGCTTTCCTTTGTTTCTGTGAGTTTGCTTTTGAATCTTGTTTCCTGAAAGCCTGGCTGTAGAACCACTCCCTGCCCTTGGTGTCTGTATCTGTTTGATTCTACCCTTGGCTCCTGCTTTTAGTCTAGCCCTGCTTTTGAGTCTTGATATAGTTAAGCTCTGTGTTTAAGCCAAGCTCTGTGTTTAGCTAAGCTCTGTTTCTGTATTCCCCATTCTGTTTCCTATGTGTGTGGTTCTTGTCTGTTTATTCTGAGTCTGTAGAAGCCAGCATTATACCTGATTACTTCACTGCTATCCAGCTGTGGGTGCTGGTAAGCACATTGCTTCTTTGTTTGTTTGTCTTCCCTTAGTCTGCTTAATCCTTTGCCTGCCATGTTTGCTTCCTAGCTCTTGAGCTCTGTTTCTGCCAAGTTCTGTTCCTGTGTGTGTTTGAGCCAGGTTCTGCTCCTGCTCTATGTTGAGCTAGTTCTGTCCCTGAACTCTATCAAGCCATGTCCCTTTCAGTATCCTGTTCCAGTCAAGCCAAGTCCCTTTCAGACTTCTGTTCCAGTCAAGCCAAGCCAAGTCCATTCCAGACTCCTGTTCCAGTCAAGCCAAGTCTGTTCCAGAACCCTGTTCCAGTCAAGCCAAGTCTGTTCAAGAATCCTGAATCCTGTTTGAGAATCCTGAATCCTGTTACAGCCAAGCCTGTTTGAGAATTCTGAATCCTGTTTGAGAATCCTGAATCCTGTTCCTGCCCTGTGTATTGTCTTGCATCTGTTATTCTGTTGCTTAGCTCCTGCCCTGTCTTGCCTGTCTAGTTGTGCTTTGTCTTATCTTTCGGTCTAGTCTTGTCCGGATCCAGTTCTTGCCTTGTCCTTGTCTTGCCCTTTTCTGGACCCAGTTTTAATCTACTTCAGTGTGTTGCCTTGTCTTGCATTTCTGGGTCCCAGTCCCAGTTTTAATCCTGTTCTGCCTTGTCCTATCTGGGTTCCAGTTCTGGCCCCTTTGCCTTCTTTTCCTTGCCTCATCTGGATCCGGTCCTTGTTTAGTCCATTGTATTTAGTTACCTCTGTCCTGCCTGTGTTGAGTCTGTTTATCTTAGTCCAGTCTGTTCTGATTCCTGCCTGTGCCAACCCAGGTGATTTGTCTGCCAAAGCTCCAGCTTTGGTCCAAGGGCTCACTATTCCTGACAGTTGTGACACAATCCTAATGTGCCAGCAATAACAAACCTGATGGGTAAAATGTGGGAGACGTTCGTGAGTAATGTGCAGCACTCGGAGCTAGAAAACGGTTCCAAGAAACTAAAGCACATTAATAGAACCTTTCTATAGTCTCTGCAGGGGTTCAGAGTCCAAGGCAATACTTACAAACTCAGAACTATAGATTTTGTTAATAAAGATAAATTTAATATTATGAATGAAAACTTTCTTAATTGACTTAAGTTCATATTTCAAATGTGTACAATGCCCTCCTTTTATCCTGCCACAGATGCATTCTAGTAATACTACTATTACTAATACTACTTACAGTATTTTTGTATAGTGCTAATTGGCTTATGTATCACTTTACAGTTGAAGTATGTCCCAACTCAATAGAGCTTGCACTCTGATCTAGACAAACATATAGGATATGAGAAAGTGGAAATTCATTTATTTTTTTTTTAAATGGTTGAAACAGAAGGCTGTGAACAGACAAACCAGGGAAAAGAATGAAAAACAGCCCCCAAAATGGTGGGTTTTAGCCTGCATTTGAATACAGTTAGAGAGGGAACATAATGCACTGAGTGAGGAAGTCTCATCTGGGCAAGGTGGAAAGCACAGGGTCGGGACTTGGAGGTAGAGGTGGAAGTGTAGGAAAAGGCCAGAGATGAAAGTGACTTGTCTAATGAGCAGAGTCCTCGGGAGGGGTGTATGAAGAGATGAGGTGAGATATACTGTGCAGCTTCACAATTAATACAAATATTGATGAGGAGGAGGAGCTTGAATTGTATGCAGAAATGAAGAAGAAGCAAATGTAGTGCCTTGAGAAGAGAGGTAGTACGAGTGTAGAAACACCACTGAAAGATAAGACACTCAGCTGAATAATACACTGGAGTGGAGTGGTTTAGATTTAGGAGTACCAGATAGTTATCAAAAAGAAAACTTACCAAAATATGAAAATCAGTAGCTAAAAGTACATATGTTGTGAAACCTCATACGTACTTTTTAGCCATAGTAACGAAAACTAGTATTTAAAGTAGTATTTGTTTTGAAAATTGCCTTTCTTATATTTACATTATTGGTTCTTATGGGACACTATAGCTATCTAGTAACTAGCATTCTATTCTGTCCAGTTCAAAAACAATCTAAAATAGAAAAAAAATGTGAACCAGTACAGAAAGGTATAGACTATTCTCCTCCTAACTGGTCATTCATGATTTTTCACACATTCATGACTTTTTTGAAAAAAGGATTATACTCTGGAGTGCTAAGGAAATATTTCTTTACAGAAAGCATGGTGGATACATGGAACCATGGAACAAGTACAGAGGATCTCTGAGAAATAGAAAGGGATCATAGAGTAGATCTCAGTAATAGGTATGGTCTTTATCTTCCATCATATTCTATGGGGCTCATAGTCAGTATGAAATAACCAGGTAGGTGAGGTTCCTACCAGTCATCTCATGTTTACTGGGTAATCCCCAATTTTCAGTGGCACATAAGCAGATAATGTGTCACTATCTGATTGGTCCTGGGGCAGAGTCAGGGAGGAGCTGGGAGTTACCTTGGTACCACTGATATTCAGTGGCCGTACCCAGATAACTATCCACTGAACTTAGGACAGCAAAAGGTTAACCAGATAGCTGTACTAGGTAGCTCCCTGGAGGCTGCCCAGATATTTAGTTCCAGCACCCAGATAGTTGCTGGCACTAAATATCTAGGAACAGTTCAGCAAGCAATGACCTGTGTTTCAAAAAAATGCTGACCACCAGTTGCTGAACAGACCCCATATATTTTCAAATATGCTGATAATATTCAGTTATTGATTTCCTTGGTCAAGAATCCTTCTTTAGCAGTAGGTGTCTTAATGGATAATAGATGCAAGATAATGAGCTGGTTTTAAATTGACAGAAGGCCAAATTTGGTAACTTGGATTGGGAGGATCTTAAGATCAAGCCAATGATTGATGATGTGCTTCTTTCTTCAAAGGAATTACTTAGCTCTTTGGGGATCATAATGAGAAAAGGGGGGATTAGTCAGGACAAATTGCAAAGGTTACATGGAATGCATACTATAAATTTCATGTAGTTAAACAACTTTGATAATTCCTTCAGGCAAAGACCCTTCATTCAATAATGCAAACAATGGTGATTAGTATTCTGGATTACTGCATAGAACAGAGCAGATCAATTTTGACAGGTACTAAGAGATGAGAACATGCTAGGTTTTCATTGGCTAAATGCCACTGGTTGCTCATAAAAGAGACATTTTCATTTAAACGCTTCAAACTCAAACATCTCTTTATTTGCAGCATAGGCGCCGACTCCGTGGGTGCTGTGGGTTCTCGAGCACCCCCAATATTTCACCCACCGGAAGTTGCTTCATCCCTCCTCCCTCCCTCCCTTCGAGTTCCAGGCCCCCTCCCTCTGAATTTTAAAAGTCATCATCTTACCTCGTCGGGGTTACGGTGGCAGCAGCGGTGAAAAGCGTACAGGCTTGGCACTTAGTTCAGTCTTCCCTTCTCTCTTTCTCAGCTCTGGTCCCTTAGACTGTACAGCCCAGACGCTCATGCGAGAGATCAGGCTCACGCTTCAGAACAAAGGTCTTTTTTAAGACCACTACAATACAGACTGTATTTTACAACATTGCTAATTCTAGATCATCATTATCGTTCTCAAGTATTTAGACTCCTGATTTAGGCCCTTTGGCCGAAACACAACGTTGTGTCGAGTCAAAATACTGATTAATAAAGTTTGGTTCATCTTTACTCTGGAACTCCTGGTTTTTTTACCCACTGTTTTGTTGTATTGTGACTATCCGTGGGATTTCGTTGAGTTATCCACGTTTGTGGATTCTCTACTAAATGATTTACCCAGCCAGAAATGGCTTCTGGCCAGCAGAATGGCCTGTTCATGGTTAACTGGTCATTTTCAGCAGCACTTAGCTGGTTCGTAAGGCTCTACAGGGCCCTTAGAAATAGGTCTGTAGTGATCATAGCTTAAAATCAAGACCACTAAGAAGGGGGGGTGGTAGGGGGCAAAATTCCCCAGGCCCAGGCCTCCAAGAGGGGCCCAGTGCAGAGGTCTCTCTCTCTCTCTCCTGCTCCTGACAGGACCTGAGTGATCGCGTCCCGACAGGAGCAGGAGAGAGAAAACTCTGGCGCCGGGCCCCCCTTGGAGGCTGGGGAGGACCCGGAGCTTCCTCCAGCACTGCTCTTCTGCCCATTGCTGAACAGCTGCTTTTCCTCTCAGGCATACATGCTCGGTTTTTGAAACCGAGCATGCCCTGAGAGGAAAAGCAGCCTCAGGGGCAGACAGTCAGCGCTGGAGGAAGACGTCTTCTGCTGGCAGGGCCTCGGGATCCCCACCAACCAAGGTATTTCAATTCAATCCTATTGCGGCAGCGATTGAGGGGGGGAAGGAAGCGGCATCAATCGGGGGGCAGCAGCGATCAGGGAGACAGCAGCGGCAGCAATTGGGGGCGGCAGCAATTGGAGGGGGAAGCAGCAGATGACGATTGTGAGGGGGGTGGGCCCGGCGGTGGCGGCCCTGCCCCGGGCCCGGTTCAGTCTCTTGGTGACTGAACCGGGCCCGGGGCTCGGCTTTAAAATTAAGTGTGAAGACTAATAAAGTGCTTTGAATTCCAGAGGAGGAAGGAATAAATTACTATTGCTGAGCCTTGCTGCATGTCTTCATATGGTGACCTCATTGTTCCATGTCGAGTCTTCTATGTAATAGCGTCAAGACAATTTTTATTAAGAAACTGTTCTTATGTGTCATATAACTTAAAGTATTGTTTTATCTTTATGTCCCATTGCTTGTTGAGCTTGCTTTTTTTTTTTTTGTTACATTTGTACCCCGCGCTTTCCCACTCATGGCAGGCTCAATGCGGCTTACATGGGGCAATGGAGGGTTAAGTGACTTGCCCAGAGTCACAAAGAGCTGCCTGTGCCTGAAGT
Organism: Microcaecilia unicolor; assembly: GCF_901765095.1. Taxonomy (NCBI): domain Eukaryota; kingdom Metazoa; phylum Chordata; class Amphibia; order Gymnophiona; family Siphonopidae; genus Microcaecilia; species Microcaecilia unicolor. Next base: position 284,114,350 of record NC_044036.1, read on the forward strand.
GGGAATCAAACTCAGTTCCTCAGTTCCCCAGGACCAAAGTCCACCACCCTAACCACTAGGCCACTCCTTGTTTTTTGACCTCATTGTGCAGCATCTAGACCAGGGTTTTTCAACCCTGTCCTGGAGTACCCCATAGCCAGTCAGGTTTTCAGTATATACATAGTGAATATGCATGAAAGAAACTACTTGCACTGTTTCTATTGCATGCAAATATATCTTATATGCATATTCATTGTGGATAGTTTGAAAAAATCTCAGCCAGGCAACCACTGCTATTGAAATATGAAAGAAAGGAAAAAGAAAAATTCAGACTGGCCACATGTTGCGCAGGATAAAAAAGATGTCCACCCGTGGGTTAATTATGATGGTAGCAATAGTGCAGACCCTTAGGGTGAAGATAACACCCTTTGTGCAGTTTTAGGCTATTCTGAACCTGTTCATGGATCAGCATGAGACAGACCATAAAAGCTATTGAGAAAATTAAGAGACTTAACCACAGTTCGGTGGACCCCTGAAGATATAAAAGAGATAACGTAGTGTTACTTTTACACTACAAACCATACATTTAAATCAAGAGAAAGAGATGATGTCCTGTTACTTTTATACTGCAAACCCTACATTTAAATCAAGAGGATAGTTAAGCTCTGAAACTCGTTGGATGTGGTAACAGCAGTTAGAGTATCTGAATTTAAAAAAAGGAAAAGTCCATAGTCTGCTATTAAGATAGACATGGGGGATTCTGGAATGTTACAACTATTTGGATTTCTGCCAGGTACTTGTGACCTGGATTGGCCACTGTTGGAAGCAGGATACTGGGCTGGATGGACCATTGATCTGACCCAGTCTGGCTACTCTTATATTCTTATTAAGAGAAAATACTAAAAACTGGGAGAAAGAGGAGTACTACCATAGGAAAAACTGAAAACGCTTGTAATAAGATAGAAAACGCTTATAATAAGATAGATGCTGGCAATCAGCTTGCAATCCCTGGACTATCACACAGCTTTGGAATTATAAACTGGCCCCATAAATATCCGGAAAAACTGGGGGGGGGGGGGGGTAATACTCAGCTTGGGGCAGTCAGTGTTTCTTTAAATGCTAATTGCATATTTAGGCCTTTTTTCTATGTGGTCCAACATGACTGTTTAGTTACTTAGGCAACAGGCATTGAATATCTGTGGTGCTTGGATAACTTCTTCACCCTGCTCCAGATAGTGCCGCAGAGTATCTGCTCTAGGGCTGACAGGTGCAAGGAAACAGGTAAGGAGCCTCTCTTACCTAGTTAAATATTTTGAGGGCCCTTTTACTAAGCCACGTAGGTGCCTATGCAAACCCAATGTGCATCAATTCGGAATTACCACCCAGCTACCACGTGGCCCATGCAGTAATTTCATTTTTGACATGCGTCTGCCACGCGCACCAGAAAATATATTTTATTTTCTGGCACGTGGCGAAAATCAGACGGTAACTCCAACTAGACATGCGTAGGCGATTACCACATGGTTACCGTGAGAGACCTTACCGCTGTCAATGGCTGGTGGTAAGGTCTCACACCCAAAATGGATACGTGCCAATTTTTATTTTGCCGCATGTCCATTTTTGGCAAAAATTTTAAAAGGCCTTTTTCACAAGTGCGCTGAAAAATGGATCTGCACACGTCCATAACATGCGCCTACACTACTGCAGTCCATTTTTCAGTGCGCCTTTGTAAAAGGACCCCTTAAATATTAACCCCTAGATATATGAACAAGAAAACAACTTCTGGCCTACCAAGCAGGGCTGTGGAGTCAGAGTCGAAGTCGGAGTCACTAAAACTGTACCAATTCTGACCCTAGCTTCAAAATTAAAAAAACATTATAATATATGGTAAATTTATCATTTTGTACTTACATATACATATCTGTGTCCTGAATCTAAAGTTACATTTACCAGTGCTTTAGATCCAGAACAAAACGTTTAAAGGGGAGTCGGACAGTAGGGAAAGGGAAAAGGGGATAGGATTTGATATACCGCTTTTCTGTGGTTACAATCTAAGCAGTTTACATATTATATACAGGTACTTATTTTGAACCTGGGGCAATGGAGGATTAAGTGACTTGTCCAGAGTCACAAGGAACTGCAGTGGGAATCAATCAATCCCGGTTTCCAGGTCACTGCTCTAACCACTCGGAGTCAAAGGTTTGGTATACCAACTCGATAGCCCTCTTACACAATAATGTATTAGAACCAGTGTATGCCAGCAGGAAGTGTTTTACAGATATAAAATACTCAAATAGAAGAACTATCATAGGATTTGAGGCATAGCTATCGGCAAACTCAAAAAGTGCTGAACTTGCAAAGTAAATCACAATAGTCAGTCTCCATTCTGAAAATCAATCAAACATTGCAATGAACAGAAAGAATGAATGAGAATCGATCAGCACGCGGAGAGAGGGGGAAGCCACAGACTTTACTAGCAAGAATCAGACCAAAAAAAACAAGGAAAAATAAGTGGCTGAAGCCCAGATATAGGAAGATTCTTCAGAAACCACAAGGAGATCAAGATCTGGTACAGGAATAGCTAAGAAGATGTGAGCTTAAACCTATAGGTAAGAGATTGATAATTCCGGCACAGAATAGTGGACTTCAGACAAAATTATTCACAGCACAGTAAACATTGTAAAACAGACAAACGAAGGTACTGTAGCGCAGAACTGGAACCAGTTACACATCTAGGGGGTAGATTCAAGAAAGAGTGCCAAACTTTAGAAGCCAGGATAATGTACACTAAGCACAAATTCTATAACAGCAGTTCCACGTAGAACTGTCTTTATAGAATACTAGCATAAGTCTGCAGTTTTGCGAGCACTTACACCATGGCAAAGGTTGGTGTAAGTGGTCGGGCCTGTTGTATTCTATAACCTTCACACCCAACTTCTAGGCACACCACTGATCTACCCATGCCCCTCCCACTTCCATGCCCCCTAGAAGTTGTGTTCCATAGAAATTGAGGGGCTCTTTTACAGAACAGAGGTAGGCCCAGCGCAGGCATACCATACGCTCTCCTGGGATTACTGCTGGCCCAACGCGGCCATCGGCAGTAGTCCCACCCGAAGCGTGTGCCATTTCCGGGGGAAAAAGAAAATCCACGGAAATGGCTTGCAAGGCGATAACCCAGCAGTAATCGGGCATCACTGTGCGGTGCCCGGTTACTGCCAGGTTAGAAGGGAGTACTAATATTGAGTGGAGATAACTGGCTGTCTTATACTAAATATTAGTGCTTAGCCAATTAAGTGCTATTTAGCCAGCAAGGAGCCGTTCCTGGCCAGTTATATAGCACTGAATATTGGCCACAAAATCACTGGGTTTGCAAGAATAATGAAGATGTGATCATCTGAAGCATTCCCATTCCTACCAATTAAAAAGCCTGAAGCAAGAAAAATACATTATGTTAAAGAAGCAAAGCACAAGAATAACATATTAATAGAAGGGTCACTACGAAGTGACAATATTGTATGACAAATGGAGAAAAAAATATCCTCAGGTACCAAAAAATGTAATCAAAGGCAGATGATCAAAAGCCCCACAATGTTCCAAACAGCGCTCTAAAAATAGCGCTGGAACAGCATGGGGCTTTACCAGACTTATGATCAGAGATAATTGCATGCAAATTTAAGCACGCAATTCTCTCTGATCATGGGGTAGAAGTGCGGGAGGATTGTGTCTAAGCATGTGCTCAGGCACAATCCTCTCGCACTTGTTTGATAGGTCTGGGCTGTCAAAAGCCCAGACCTGTCAAACACAGGGGCTGGAGGTCCATGGCACCACCAGACGCCAACTACCACCGCCCGAGCCAAGTGAAACGGGGGCTGGAGGTCCGGTGGACCTCCGGTCTCCCTGAGTCAACCCCCCTCCCCGACACAGGTTCAGCAGCCCCTGCAGGAGCCCTGAGCTGACCGACCCCTCCCCTCCCCTCAGCAACAGGGGGCTGGAGGTCCAGCGGACCTCCAGTCCCCCCGACACAGGTTCAGGGAGGGCTGGAGATCCAGTTGGTCTCCAGCCCCCCAACCCCCCCCCCCCAACATTGCTCGGATCTCCCTGGTGACCCATTGAACAACAGGTGAATCCCATCCCACCTGTTTGTCTAGCGACCCCCACCCGCTACCTTGAGGAGGATGGTGGCCTCCCATCGGTGCCGCCTACAACATGGCAGCGTCCAGCCCTGCCCAGTGCTTCCTGGGATGCGCTGTGCAGGACTTCACACCATATAACGGAGTTTCCCAGTCACTGTAAAAAGTGGCCCAGCACACACCCAAAACAGGTGCTCAAACTACTGCAGGCCATGTTTTGCCGTGGCTTTGTAAAAGGACCACTTGAGTTTTTTAGGGTCCCTTTTACTAAGGCACGCAGAAAATGTCCTGTGCTGCTCTAGCCGCATGTTTTGGACGCATGAAAGTCCATTTTTCAGTGCACCTACAAAAAAGGCCTTTTTGTGGCCGAAAATGGATGTGCAGCAAAATTAAAATCAGCGCATGTCCATTTTCAGCCTGAGACCTTACCGCCACCCACTGACTCAGTGGTAAGGTCTCACGTGTTAACCGGGTGGTAATCATCAGCGCATGTACACTGCCGATAACAGCCAGGTAAGAGCCATGAGGTAGAAAATTTGTACCGCGTGTTTTGGACATGCATCAAAAGTGAAATTACCGCCCAGGGCATTAAGTAGCCGGCTGGTAGTTCCAATTTGATGTTCGCTGTACACGCGTAGGCACCTATGCGCCTTAGTAAAAGGGTCCCTTAGAGTCCAAACTAGAATTTCTAGGAAGAGCCAGATGGGCTTGAGAACAGTAGAAAACGTGCAAGAGAAGCAAGTTGCTCTCTGGAAGGAGTGTGAACATTTCTGCTCCCTACAGAGAAGAAATACACCCCTACCTGTGAGAGGTGCTTCTTTCTCTCTTTACCTCATGCCCTATGTTGGGCAGTATTGTTGTTTTATATGTCTATTCACTAAGTCAATTCTTCTTTAGGAAGGATGTGCTGATTACTCATTCATTTTCTTACTGGGGCTATTCTTCCTTTAGTAATTTGTATCTTTATCCTGAGTGACTTCTGAGTGTACAAGAGGGCTTTCAATTTATTTATTTACATTTTGCTCACATCTTTTTCAGTAGTAGCTCAAGGTGAGTTACATTCAGGTACACTGGATATTTCTTTGTCCCAGGAGGGCTCACCATCTAAGTTTGTACCTGAGGCAATGGAGAGTTAAGTGTCTTGCCCAAGATTACAAGGAGCAGTGGTGGGATTTGAACTGGCCACCTCTGGATTTCAAGACTGGCGCTCTAACCACTAGGCCACTCCTCCACTCCTAGGCCACTCTGCTTGTTTTGTTTGCTAGTTCTATGTTTCAGCTGTTTTTCTATGATGTGTTATTATTACATTATCTGTTTAGAAATTTTAATAAAAATTGAATTATAACAAAAAAAGTAATGTAATTGGATCTCAAGGAATTCTACCATTTTAACATGAGCCATCTCAATAGGCTGCGCAGATGCAGATACAGGGGAAATTCTGTAGGAGCATGGAAAATCTAGCATTTATTCCTATGGCAGTCTTGGGGGTAAGGAAGGCCACTTGTGTTGTACTGGACTATAATCCATGAAGCAATCATTTTAGTCAATTCAACCATTTTTCATTCTGCCTCCATTGTGAATGTCATGTTAGTCCAATTGCAAATGTGGAAATAACAACCCACAACCAAATTGTAGGTCAAGGTTACATTTAGTCCCATAAAATGGTATCGCCTACAACTTGGCTGTGGACCCTTATTTCCACATGTGATTGGAACAACACTCGAGAGTTTTATTTTCTGAGTAGGTAAGCTGATTCCCCAGGCAGTGCAGGATTAAGACACAGGCAAATGACAAATGCACCTAGAGCCCAAAATTATAGGGTCCCTTTGATTGCAGAGAAAGGAGGGGAGATATGAAGTGCTGTTCAGCAATTTCTCATAACTGGAGGATAATGCATATAGGGAGAGAATGACAGAGAGTAGTGCAGACAGCAGTGGCTGTGGCACCTTTCCCTCCCCTCCTTTTTGCTAGTAGCTGAATCTGTCTGGGAACCACTGAATTAGTATATCTGTTCAATCCACCATCTTGTCCCCCATGGAAGTTTCAATTTTCTTAAGGCTTTTATTTTTAACTACCATTTAGCCAAAGAATAGGAGAAGTCTATACAAATGTATTTCTGAGACAGTTGTCCACCATATGGAAAAGCTTGAGAAGTGGAAAAGTAACCTAGTGATTAGAGCCACAGGCTTCAAAGCAGTGAAGCCAGGGTTCAAATCCTGTTTCTCCCATTAATGTTGCTTGCAACCTTGGGAAAATTACTTCTCCCTCTATTATCTGGATGCAACTTAGATTTTAAGCCCTCTGGGACAGAGAAATATCTGACTTTGGGGCTCATTTTCAAAGCCCTTATACTTACAAAGTTCTATAGGTTACAATGTAACTTTGTAAGTATAAGTGCTTTGAAAATATGCCTCCACGTAACTTGCCTTGAACTTAGATTTAGAAAGCCAAGTAATAAAATTCAACTGACATTCTGTAAGATAACAGAAGAGGTCACGTCATAGCTTTTCCAAAATCTATAACAGTGCTTGTTTACCCTGGTCTGGCACACTGTCATGGCCCTTGGTCTTTTGGGTCTCCATGGATGTAGGAAGTAGTGTCAGAGCATGGTCCGCTGTCCTCCCTCAACAATGGTCTGAATCTTCACTACATTAAGCCAATTGTTTCTAAATAACCAGGGTCTGGTTTCTCTTGTCCACCTTGGAGCCAATTACACATTGCACTTTAAGAGCATCTTTGTTTCAGATCATTGCCCCCACAGCCATTCATTGGAATCCTGGACCAGATAAATCATTTCTGCTCAAGCTGGTCACAATAATGTTTTAACTACCTCAGTGATCACTTTCTCTATAATGAATGATTACAGTTCTGTATTGTAAAGAGAAAATCGGGGGGGGGGGGGGGGGGGGGGTCGCAAACAATTCTCTGTACAATAGATGTTAGACAAGTCTGGGCGTTTCATTCTTCATCTTCTGATTGACATATGTGAAACCTTGTAAATGGGAGAGCAGTTATCCTCAGCATCTCTGTTCCTAGTGACCCTATTGTGCAATGCAGTCTAGTCAATGACTGGAAAAATGAATTGGATATAACTAATTTCTGCTTTCGGTATTTCTGAAGTATGCGAAAGAAAAAAAAAGATTGTTGTCAGTTTGGGATCCAGTTTGACTTAAATCACATTTTTATGGAAGTGTTTTTATGCTTTGGGGCATAGTCATCCACTGTTCAAATGACCCAGCTACTCTAAGCAGCGAAAAGAAAAGACAGCTGGTCCTTTAGGGTGGAATATTTAGCTTTTTGACAAATGAGACAGCTCTGATGTGTATTGAGTATATTCCAAGAAACATCACCTCCTCCAAGATGCTGTCCTACTGACATTAGCAGGTGACTGTGCCAAGGTTTGACCCCTGTATCACTTCTTTTGTACTGTCTGTATCCATTGGATGTTCTTTCCAGCAGCAAAGACATCAGTCACTGAACCTTGTAACGCCAGAAGTCGAAGAATGTAGTGCTACTAGCAGCAAGCTTGCAAAATTTCACATGCTTTACGTTGTGAAAAGTTGTACTAAAGCCATTTCTTTCAGTGGCAATTGTGTCGTTTGCCACCTTATTAGGAATATTTGTTTGTCCACATCATCCCCGATAATACTAGCTGTGGCAGCGTGGCTCACGGCTGGCTGCAAGACCTCACACAAATGAAGCAGACTCACACACAGGTTACAGCTAAAAGTCAAAAGGGATTGTAGTCAGCTCTGTAACTTCATAGGTTTAGTCCTTTTAAGTAGCGTCCCACTCTCTCTCTCAATACAGTCCCAGACAATACTCTTCATGGGTCTGGCTCCTAGCCAGGCCCAAACACTCTGGCAATTAATGACACCTCAGGTCCTTTCTGGACACACATCAAATGTATTCACTTTAGAAATACTTTGCAAGGTTCTCTCCTACCTTGGCAGTCTTCTGTCCATGTATCATTAACTCCTGGAGGCTGACTTGACTGCATACAGTTTCCCACCCAGGGGAAACACTTACCTCTGGCTACTTTTCTTGCCTGGCACTCCCCTCAGGTACTGTAGCCTCAGTTGGCACTCCCTTAGAGACCTCTTGACTCAGGGTGTCTTCCTGGAAACCTCTTCACTCAGGGCCTCTCTGAACTGTTCTGCTTTAGGGCATTTAACCCCCTTCCTGCCTGAGCCCCAGCCTTCTGACTTAGCAGGTACTGCCAACTGCCATAGGGTGGTTCAATTTCAGCTTCAGCTAGGGAGTGATCCTATGGAAATCCATCCACATACCATCCACTCGCTCACACTAGCCCTGTGCCATATCAGTAGTTCAGCGAGAAGCACTCATCCTTATGAAACAGTTCTGGATGAAGTCCTTCACGAAGTATTTTGCCAATAAAAATATACCACAGCCTAGTGGTCTTTGTACTAGCAACACAAAAAGCACTTTTATTAATATTATATATTATTTTAAAATTCCTTCGGTGATATTGCTGAGGAGCCTCCATCATTCACACAAATAATTCCATTGGAGAGCATTCAAAGTCCTTTAACTATCTGAAACAAGGGTATGGGAGACTTGTTTAACTGATCTCATGTTCATGAGAGGCAATAGAAATCATTAGAGAAGCCTTGATTTTCAAGATTTGTGAGCACTGGGTGGTTCACGGAGACTCTGGCTTGTACCTCTAAGATTTAAATCTCTGCAAAAGGAAGAAAACATGCTTCAAAGTTGGAGCAGGATTAAAGCAACCATGAAAAAGCTAAAAAGAAATGTCCTTTCCTTCTAAGGCTACTGGAGAGCAGTGTCCTGGGTCCCGGTCACTTTGCACTCTCTGTTGAGGCACACTGCAACCCGGTGATCCAGTCACCAAAGTCCTGGACTTTTGCTAAATGAGCCCAAGAGCTTTGTGCTCTTTTGACTTTCTTTTCGTGCAAATTCTTCTGTATTCCAGACCTTCTTTCTCACTTTAACTTAGAGCAGGGCTTCTTAACTCAGTCCTTAGGATATGCCCAGCCAGTCAGGTTTTCAGGATATCTACAATGAGTGTGCATGAGATGGATATGCATGCACTACTTCCATTGTATGCAAATCTCTCTCATACATATTCATTATGGGTATCCTGAAAACCTGACTGGCTAAGTGTGTCCTGAGGACTGGGTTGAAAACCAATGACCTAGAGGTCCTGCTCAGGAAATATTACCAGTTGTTCACATCACGCTTTAAATGTATGCTTTAGAGTTGCAGTTTCTTTGATTCGTGAGATGCCAATGCCCTGCCATCCCTGGAAATCACAAGGCAGGCTTTGGGGCTCTGCATACTACCCCACTGGCTCCTCCCCTTCTATCCTTTCATCTCCTACATCTGGGATGGAAGTATGTAGTATGTGCATGAAAAATAAGAGCATGTGAAACACATTAAGGGTATGTGGTGAGTCCTTTAATTCCTGCAGATCTATAAGGGAAAACAGTATCATTAGAACCTGCAGTCAGTATTAATGTGGGAAACCACTAATCTCATACAGAGTCCCAACCATGTGTGTAGTGAGAGGGAAAGACCGTCAGAGAGAGTCTCTGTCTCTTTAATAGCAGGCTTGGGTCTCTTTCTTCTCAATAATAAGACCACTTCCTTGTCATTTCATTCACAAGAGAATTTTAAAGCAAAGGGGAAGTAACATTTTATTATCATTATTACCCCATGTACTCAGGAGCTTGTTATGCTACTAAATCATCATAATAAAACTCAAAGATTACTGTGCTGGATGAACATTCCCATACCCTGTATTTTGCCTTGCAATTCAAAGAACAGCCATGGGTCAGGCAGGAGGTTTTCTTTCCTCCAAACAAATGCTCTTAAGAGAACATCTTTAAAGATGATCTGAAACATTGATAATAAAATTTTGTAATAGGTTAATAGGTGATGAAATCAAGGAAAAAGCTATTGAGTACCAGGAATTGGGAAGGTTCACTCCTTTCACCTAGTTATGACAATATAAAATGCACCCCTCATGGTATTTGGACTGCTGGTTACTGTAACATGGTTACTATATTATACTTCATACATAAAATCATAGTTCCTACTGAAGGTAAAAATACCAAACACTTAAGATCATGGTTGATATGAAGTATGACTTTTATAAATTCTGTCAGGAGAGTTGTTAGAGAATGAGAGCTTGACCCAATGACTCGTAGGACAGGTGTCATGTGTGACCTTTATGTGTGATTCTCAGCTCAGGCAACTCCTCAGTTTAGGTAGGCCAAGGAAGCACTGCAGTGGCAATACTCTCATCTCTTGAAGAACAAACTGACATGTTGGCAGGGTGTCAACAAGAACATCAATCACGTCCATGATTGGTCCATGTATGGCACGTGATCTGTAATGTTCTTACCTTACTAAAGGAAATCCTAGTTTATATGATATCTTCACGACTCTTCCCAAATTGTCTGTTCTACAAGCCACTCAGTTTGCCAGCTGGCACCATTTTGTCTAATAAGCTAAGCAAGTCCTGGTTTCACTCCATTGCTCACATGGACTCATAGCTCTAATGTCCCTCAGAAAAGCAAGATTACAACTATATGTTTGGAAAGAGGAAAACCAGGAATGGATAAAGTTGTCAGTAAAACATGGAGCCAACTGACAATCCTAAGAGGGAACCAATTGCAAAATCAAAATCATAAAATATGGTTGTCAAACAAATATTATGAGTCTCATTTTCAAAGCACATAGACTTACAAAGTTACATAGGTTACTAAGGGACCTTCTTACAATGTGGTAGTACAGTTACCGTGGTGTTGGCGTGCACCAATCATGCATCAGCACTAGTGCCTGTCCCCTTTGTGTGCCATTTCCGATGCACTGGGTTTAAAAAAAAACTTTCTGTGCCAGGGCCTTACCCAGTGCTAATTGGGCAGCACTGTGCACTGGCCAGTTACCCACCAGGTTACCGCAAGAGCCCTTACCACCTCCTAAATAAGTGGTGGTAAGGGAACCACTAGAAAATGGCCATGCAGTAAGTGGTTAACTTACCACAGGGCATTTCCTTTAAAAAAAAAAACATAATATGCCTTTTACCTGCTGCGGTAAAAGGCGGCCTTGGTGCATGGCAAGCCCATGTGCCAATACCATCGCAGGCCCCCTTTTACCACAGCATAGCAAAAGGGGCCCTAAACTTTGTAAGTCTATGCGTTTTGAAAAAGAGATAGATGTCTATGTAGATAGATGTCTACATAGATATGTTAGACCTTTCATTTGAAGGAAATGGTATAAGAGAAACATAATAGGCCCATAATAGACCACATCTATCTACATGGATCTCTATCTATGTAGATGTCTATCTACTTATATGTCTGTCTATGCAGATGTAAACAGACCCATAAGAGATCACGTCTATTATGTTTCTCATATACCAATTTCTTCAAAGGAACCGTCAATCTACATAGTGTTATGTTTCCCTTGTACCACTGTCTTCAAAGGAAAGGTCTATCTAAGTCGATAGATGACTAAGTAGATAGACGTCTAGACAGCTACATAGATAGACATCTACATAGATAGATGTCTAGACATATAGACACAATGCTTTTTTTGTGCCGGTATGCAACGGTACGGGCGAGTCCTGCACTTACTTTTTTTTTTTAAGACTCAGAACGCGCGAACGATGCAGCCGGCAGCGATTGAAAGAGGCTGTCTGGAGTCTGCGTCGGAGCTTCCCTCACCCTCTGCGAGTCCCGAATATGCGGAAAGAGGATGTTGTAACAACGAAGGCGGGACTCGCAGAGAATGAGGGAAGCTCCGACGCAGACTCCAGACAGCCTCTTTCAATCGCTGCCGGCTGCATCGTTCGCGCGTTCTGAATCTTAAAAAAAAAAAAGTAAGGTCAGGACTCGCCGGGAATGTCACCGGGGGGGGGGGGGGAGGGGGCAAAAAAAAGGTCCAAGAATTGCTGGACATGGGAGAGGAGAGGACAGGGAATGGAGAATTGGTGGTGGACATTGCTGGGAGGGGAGGGAACGGAGAATTGGTGGTGGACATTGCTGGGAGGGGAGGGGAGGGCAGGGAATGGAGAACTGGTGGTGGACATTGCTGGGAGGGGAGGGGAGGGGAGCGCAGGGAACGGAGAATTGCTGGACATGGCTAGGAGGGGAGGGGAAGGCAGGGAACGGAGAATTGCTGGACATGGCTGGGAGGGGAGGGAACAGAGAATTGCTGGACATTGCTGGGAGGGGAGGGCAGGGAACGTAGAATTGCTGGACATTGCTGGGAGGGGAGGGGAGGACAGGGAACGGAGAATTACTGGACATTGCTGGAAGGGGAGGGCAGGGAACAGAGAATTGCTGGACATTGCTGGGAGGGGAGGGCAGGGAACGGAGAATTGCTGGACATGGCTGGGAGGGGAGGGAACAGAGATTTGCTGGACATTGCTGGGAGGGGAGGGCAGGGAACGGAGAATTGCTGGACATTGCTGGGAGGGGAGGGAACGGAGAATTGCTGGACATTGCTGGAAGAGGAGGGCAGGGAAGAGAGAATCGTTGGACATGGATGGCAGGGGGAAGAGAAGAATCTCTAGACATGGATGGCAGGAGAGGACGGGACAGAGGAGAATCGCTGGACATGGGAGGGCAGGGGAGAGAGGAGACATGCTGGACAAGGATGGAGGGGAGGTAAGATAGGAAGGAGATGCACATGGATGAGACGGCAGGGGAGGAAGGAGAAATGCTGGAAATGGATGGAGAGGAGAGCAGGAGATAGAGGAGAATTGCTGGACATGGACAGATGGAGGGGTTGACGGGGAGAGAGGCAAAATGCTGTACATGGAAGAATAAAGGAGGAAAGTAAAGAAATAAAGGAAAGGAAGCCCTGGAAACGGAGTTAAGAGAACAGATAGAGAGCAGCATAATCAGTCACTTGGACCAGTATGGATAGAAAACAGTCACCAGACAACAAAGGTAGAAAAAAATCATTTTATTTTCATTTTAGTGTTTGGAATTTGTCCAATTTGAGAATTTACATCTGCTGTCTTATTTTGCACTGGGTATACTGGAGCTGTAACATCTTACAGAAATGATTTATAATGAAAAAAAATCACAAGTAATTGTTTCTCTACTATACCAGTATATTTTCAATGATGTCTGTTTATATGCGCCATGGCTGATATAAGGAGTGTGGCTAATGTGGGTGTGGCTATCATAGGGATGGAGCCATATGTGGTGACTCTGCCCATAATGAGTACCGGCACCTTTTTTTCTACAAAACAAGCACTGTCTAGACACCTATGTAGATCAATATCTACCACATCTATCTACTTAGATGTCTATTCTATGTAGACCTCTATCTACATAGATGACTATCTACATAGTCATCTAGGCATCTATCTATGTAAATGTCTATCTATATAGATGTCTACATGTCTAGACATCTATTTATGTAGAGGTCTAGATATCTATCGACTTAGACAGACATTCTCTTAGATAGGCCTGGTCTGTTATGGGTCTATTATGTTTCTCTTGTACCAGTTTCTTTAAGGAATGGTCTGTCTATGTAGATAGACATCTACATAGATAGACATCTCAACATCTACATAGATAAACGTCTACACATATAGACATCTATGCAGATAGACATCTAGATATCTAAGTAGATAGATGTCTAGATATCTACATAGACTTCTAGACATCTACATAGAAAGATGTATAGTCATCTATACATCTACAAAGATAGATGTCTAGACATCTAGACATTTATATAATCTACGTATAAAAATGTCTAAGTAGATAGATGTCTACATAGATAGATGTCTACGTAGATAGGATAGATATCTACATAGATAGACATGTTCTAATATGGGTTTATTATGTTTCTCTTGCACCACTTTCTTCAAAGGAAAGGTCTATCTACATAGATGTCTACCTTTGTAGGTGTCTATTTACATAGACAGACATCTATATAGACAAATTATTATATGTTTCTCTTGTACTAGTTTCTTCAAAGGAAAGGTCTAAGTCAATAGACATCTATGTAGATGGACTTCTAGACATCTAGACATCAACATAGATAGATGTCTAGACATCTAGACATCTACGTAGATAAATGTCTATACATCTAGGCATATATGTAGATAGACATCTAGACATCTACACAGATAGATAGATATCTACGTAGATAGATGTGGTTTATTATAGGTCTATTATGTTTTTCTTTAACAGTTTCTTCAAAGGAAAGGTATATCTACATAGCAAACAGTGCAACACGATCTTCTGAGGTATCCACTGTGTCTGTTACATGAAGACATGTAGATGGAAAAAGGTCTGGCAGAGTACAATAGTGATTTCAAGCATATGTGACAAAAAAGATGAAGTATAAAGAACTGGAGAAGTACTAAATGACCTGTGGATGGAGTTGACACTCTCTTGCACAAAGTGAGCAACACCAGCTTTTAGAGGCCTTTTCTATCTTGCAAGACTTGGAACTTGTTTATTTTCATAGCAAACCACAGTCTAACAGGCAAACATGCCCCAGGAACTGACTGTGGCTTGTCTTAAAACTCAGTATTGGACGTTTGTTTGGCTCCTTTGTACCACAATCAGTGGAGGACTCTGATTTATACCCTCTGACTCGGTTCTAAAACCCATGTGTGCTTTGTGCTTCTGAACTGATAAAATGTTTCCATATGGAGCCCTCAACAAGGGCTTTCACAGACTCTTAGGATTAAAAAAATCACTACAGTGCAGTAATGAAAAAATCCCAAAGCAGAACTTGCTTGCAACGTAAAAAAGTACATTACATGAGTCTATAAATATGCCAAGAGAAAAGAGGGATTTTATGATCTTCAGCCATTAAGGCCAAGAAATCAAAGCACCTATGATGTTAAACACCTCTGCAACTAGATGGATCCACTAAGTTATAAACCAGAATATAGATGATTATAAATACCTTGTACAAGCAGATTTTATTTGATTCAAGTTTAAATGGAAGGTTAAAGGAAGAAGAGCAAACAGCTATGTGTTTAATCAGTAATAGATTTATACCAGGATCTTGACTAGCCTCTTTATGCACAGTTAACAACCAGTATGGATGGCAACATGAGAAAAGACTTCTCTTTAGCACACCAGTGGTAAAGAATGGCAGGCCTGATGGAGATTTTCCAGCCTTAAGTACTTAGTACATTAATATCAAGAAGTGACATTAATCCAAAACAATGCAGCTCATGTTTCTCCTAGCATGGGATTTTTCCATTCTCTCTTGGTAAAACACTACACAAAATGCCAGGACTTGCCAAAAACCAAAGAATATCATTTTTCATCCATTCTAGACCACTGAAAAAATATCCATCTGTAAAAGCAACAGAGACCAAAGAACAGCATCAAAATTTCCAGCTGTTTCTTCCAGAAGCTCCTGAAGTAAATTTGTTTATAGCCTGAAGAGGATCACTATCAAATGATGTAACTCTTTCCAGTGTCATATTAATATGTCTTTAGTTTGGTTCAGGAGTAAAGTGTTTCTCACTCTTTCATGCTAGAGTACTTTTGATGGAAACAGAAGTATTTAGGGATCTGCCCCTCTTGATTTGGACATCTAGGGTCTGGGGGTTCATCGGGAAATGCACATTTCATGTTCGGTTTTTAGACATATTCATGTCCTACTCACCCAGAGTGAACAATAGCTGCATTCACTACAATAATGGAGCACAATGCACAGATATGTACTGGACCTATGGTAAATATGTACAGAAAGGTTGATAGCAACATAGATTTGATTGTGAGCAGTAGCAGTGGCACCAGTGGTCAGCAGGTAAAGTTGAAACTCTAACCTTTGATACTTCTGCTCATAGTTCCAAATGTGCTGAACTTAATAACAGAAAAGGTGAGTAGCTGTTGGCAGATTTGGGACATTTGGCCCACCCAGTCTGCCATGCAAGTGAAGCTGGTACTCAAGTTATAAACTGTTAACTCTTTTCCCACCCCAAGGCCTTAGTCCACAGCTCAACCTCACTACACCTCAAGGCCTTAATCTGCCACTGACCTAATCAAGTCCCTACCCAGACATGGATTTCTAATTAGGCCAAGTAGGCAATAGTCTAGGGGCACTGACTTCTGCCATGTGTGTTGCATAACACAGCTGGCTCATGAGGGCCAGCCAGGAGAAGAAGGACTGAACTGAAGAGTCAGACCTGGGGGAAAGAAGTGGAAAGTCAGGTGAGAGTATATACCCTCTTTTGAAGTATATGCTCTCACCTCCCCTCCCCATACACACCTAGAGGCACAATAACAATAAATCTGACCCTACCCAACTGCTGCTGCTTCCACCCGTGTTTTGTCTCTTCTTACTAATGGTTGCCTACTGTGACTCTTCTCTCTTGTCAGCCCTGCAAGTTCCATCCCATCCCATAATATCAGCCTCCTCCTAGCTAGTCCCTGCTAGGAATCCAATTTTCCATTTCTTCATTTAATTTTTTTGTGACTGTTACCATCACTATATAACCTTGCTCTTAGCTCATCCCTCTCTTCACAATCTCTGTAATCTCTCCAGTGTGTCTTTGCTCTTCACTCTTCCTTCTCCTCCATATCTTTCACTGTGCTGCTCTTACCTGCCTCCTCTTTACTATGTTTCTCTGTCTTCCTTTCCTCTCTCTCCCTATGAATATCTCCCCCTCTTGTCCTGTTGTCCTGTTTCTCTCCCCTGACTCCTCCTTCCATCCTTCTCTGTCTCTATTCTTTTCTTCCCCTTCCTTCCCATATCTCTCTCTCCCTCCCCCTCCCTTACTCTATCAGTCTTTCAGCCTGCCTTCCAGCTCTTTACAAGAATGAACAGTTTGTAGCCAGACATTGTAAAGAGACACCAAAACAAATGGACAATTCTGGCTCTAGAAATGTGGGAACTGAAGTGCATCAACTTAGGAGGTTATACTGTGGACATTCCCCTGAAAATCTTCTCTTGCCCAGTTCATCAAGTAGGCTTTCCAAACCATCTGTGGAGCTGAACTATCTCAATAATTATTGCTGAATTATTGCTCCAGGATTTTTTTTTCTGTTAAGTTGGGAACAACTTCCCCCTCTGCTGGAGCCCTGCAGGCAGTATAGCTCTCATTGTAGGACTGATGGTATCCTGGACCTGCCTTCAACTAAACTCTGGAGGAGTTAACACCAGATCATGCACTTCTTCTGTCACTGCATTCTCCAGACCAAAATTTCTCTTTCTCTAGACTTTAACTCAATGTTCCTTTTCCTTTCTGTTTTCATATTTTCTTTTAAGTTTGTCATTTTTTAAAGAACAATTATGCATCTTTTAATGTGGCTATCTTTCATCCCTCCCCCCTCCCAGTTTTATAAATCTCCTTCTTCATGCTATGTTCATATTTTACATGTGACACTGTGATTGATACAGCAGCAGCCAGATTTACTTAAATGTATAATAGTAGGGTGGCTCTGTAGGAGAAAGCTAACAAAATCTTTAAACACCACTATTTCTCTGAGAAGGAAACAATTCAGGGGCCACTTAACACTAACAAAATCATCACAATTCCATTTTTTCTCATTTTGATTTTATGCGAACAATGCTGCATACGAATTGAAGTGGCAGCAGGCTTCTAGTCACCAACCTCTATCTCAACTTTTGCTTTGTGTTTGCCAAAGCTTCCATGGGGATCTTGCTGGAAACAGACAATGCCTTTCATTTGAAAGTTAAACTACAATAAATTCTACTTAGTGGTTAGTGGTGATTTTTTTTCCATCTCCAGTAAAGACAGGACAAAATGTCTTCCTGCAGCAGAGGAAATCTAAAGTAGACATTGGGAAGAACCTTCTAATGATAAGGAAAGTTTAACACTGGAACAAGTTACCTTGGGTCGTAATGGGATCTTTGTCGTGAAAGATTTTTAAGAAGACACGTCTCTGGAGTAGTTTAGGCACAGCAGATCCTGCCTTGAAGCAAAATGGAAGTGAACTGGATGACCTCAGGAGGTCCCTCCAGCCCTAGCTTTCGATGACCTTATGGGTTCAGTCCAAAAATGACCTTTTCCTATTTCCCACCTATGGCAAAATCACTGCTGAAGGAGGCCCTCTCCATCTCTGGTGAAAAGGTTTTTAGAATGACCAAATGAGAAAACCCACAAATGAACACCTTCAAACAGTTACATATTTTTAATTGTCCCTCTGTTAATGAAAAACAGCCATACATTAATTTCTGGGCAAGTCAACGCTGAAAGTATCTATTTTTATGTCAATTGCTTTCAGACTTATGTCACATGTCCATATCTTTTTAATGACATGAGAATACAAGCAAAGGGGGAATTACAGAATTGGATAAATTAGAGACAGCCAGCAGAAATTAATTAATTAATTAATTTTATTTATTTGTACAGTCACAAAAGAGAGGGTAAAACAGCATACAAAATAATACAGAAACAGAAAAAAGCAACACTGGGCTTCCAGGATTGGGATAATCAATGTCCTCCTTTATTAAGTGATGACCCTTGTTGGGTCATCACTCAATAAAGAAGGACATCGATTATCCCAATCCTGGAAGCCCAGTGTTGCTTTTTTATTTATTTGCTACATTCGTATCCCACATTTTCCCACCTATTTGCAGGCTCAATGTGGCTTACATAGTACCATACCTTTCTTTCTATTGTGGCTCCACCTCCTCCCTTCTTCCCTCCCCCTCTCATTTCATCTCAGTTCATCAGGAGACCAGTGTTCTTCATCAACTAAATATTCCTTCAAAACTTTTTCTCTTAAGGCAAGGCATAGGGTGGCCAGATGGCATTCCCAGGTAGCCTTTAGCTCTAGCAACTTCTGACCCAGAAAAGATGCAAGAGTAGCTATGAAACAGGATGGTAAACCTGGGTATTACGTCTTATTTGGTCAAGAGTTTTGGAACCGTCTGATAAAGAAAGAAATTACTGTTTATCGTAGCTGAGACAGATTCAGAGTGCAGTGATGAGAGATGACCAGAAAGTATAGGAAAGGGGCAAACAGACCAGCTGGGGGGCAGGGCAAGAGGCCTTTGACTACCAACTGCTGAGTTACTGTGCTATGAATTCACCCTTCTTGGTTTTCCTCACTTGAAATATTTATTTGCCTGTCTGCTTTTGAAGTAGAGTGTACAGATCATGCTCAAAAACTATCTCAGACTTGTATCAATTATAGAAAACAAAACAATACAAGCTCTAAAGAAAGAAAGTAGTCATGTTAGTGTGTCCTTGGGTGAACATCTTAAAGAATCGATAGATGCTGGCTCTGTACTCAGAGGTTCTGCTTTCATATTAGCTAATCAAGAGCCACAGTGCATGAGAGAAGAAGTCTGGGACAAAGATATTAAACAATGGTTTTGATCCAAAAGCCCAGGAGAAGCAAAGAGGAAAGCAGAGCTGAGAGAACAGGCACACCAGCATAATCATCCTTCATACTGAAGATGGTGTCCAGAGCTGCTAATGAATGGAGTCCATTTCTCAGTTTCCTACATAGAAATGAGTTGGGTATTCTGTATCTGTTTACACTAAATAAGAAAAGACTTACTACTAACAATATACTTAACAGAGTTCCCCTTTAAATATTTATATACTCCAACATCATATTTTACTATCCTCCAATTATGTCTACCTATAACCACCTCTTTACCACTGCTTTTGACTCCTAACCACCACTCACCTGCCCTGTCCTTTTATCCTCACCTCTTTATGCCCTTACCCTTATTGTTCTGTCTGTTTAACTGTCTTATCTAGATTGGGTAGTGGAGGAGTGGCCTAGTGGTTAGGGTGGTGGACTTTGGTCCTGGGGAACTGAAGAACTGAGTTCAATTCCCAGTTCAGGTACAGGCAGCAAATTGTGACCCTGGGCAAGTCACTTAACCCTCCATTGCCCCAGGTACAAATAAGTACCTGTATACAATATGTAAGCCACATTGAGCCTGCCATGAGTGGGAAAGCACAGGGTACAAATGTAACAAAAATAAATTGTAAGCTCTTTGAGCAGGGACTGTCTTTCTGTGTATGGTGTACAGCACTGTGTATGCCTTGTAGCACTATAGAAATGATAAGTAGTAGTTTAATTCTTCTCAGTCATGGCCTTGCTATTTTAGCTCAAAGCTTCTTGGTTGCTTTTCATCTGTCTGCCTTACTTTTTCTTGACTGAATTACAAGATTTAGGGGATGGAGTCTTTCTCTTATATGTCTCTGTACAACACTGCATGCACCTGGTATGACCATATGTGCATGGTACTACTGTTCTTCCAGCTCCCTTTCAAGAGGTTTGGCTTAAAAAAAAATAGCTGTAGGCTCTGTGAATCCCTGACATACAGCACAGCACAGTGTGCTGGCTTGAACATTGTCATATTTGACAATGATTCAAGTCCAACTTTTTGTATACTCTGACTGTTTCAACTCAATCTGTGTTAAGGCATCTGTGTGAGACAAAATTCATCCCACCGCCTGTGACATCACCGCCTTTTTCAAAGCAACAGATAGTGATGACACAAGTAAGGGGATGAGCGACAGATTAATAAAATTAATAATAGAGGTGGAAACACAGAAATATATCAGAAGTGCCAAAGTGTCTTTGAGAAAAGTGGTTTGTACATCTGGCCCAGTGTGAAGTACTCAGCGGCTTAAATAAAAGCCTATCGGTGTTACAACTAGGAAGAAAAAGAAACATCTTCCATCGTATTATGACTGATTTGGGGACAGAGTCCTTGCAGTCACTGTGCGAGTCCCTTCTCCTTGAATCAATATCAGATCCTTGACACAGGAATGCTAACCTGAAGCCCACAAGACAGAGTAACAACTCTTTCAGACAACCCAAGGGCGGTGTGGTGATGATTAGCAGCAACAAAGAGCTCATTTGTACACTTTTATTTTTCTAAGATTAAGCCTTTGCAGGCAGCACACTTTGGGACAGATAATACCAATTTTGGCTCTGGTACAAAAAAATGGTCCACAGAACTTCACTTAAAGTGGAATTTCTGGTTGGTACAGGACCGTTTTCAGATAATTATCAAAAAATGTTCTGTACTTTTCAACTATATAGCTAAGGCTGCTTGGCTACCTTATACCTTCTTTTAAGTTAAATCTTGCACAGGTAACAACAAAACAATCCCCCAAATTACAGTTTTCCCCCATCACTTAACAATGCTATTGCAAAAAAATATATATTTAGAAAATATTGTTCTAAAGATGCTGGCTATAGGTGATGTGTTAGGCTTCCTGCATATTTTGTTCACATAATGCAATCTTCCCTAACCAAATACAAAAATACGCTCCCATTTGACAGAATAGTAGCAGCCAAAGCTTCTGTGGGCTGGTTTTGGTACAGAGAAATTTAGTAACACTATTGAAGAGCCAGGTTAAGTATTCTGACAGTAGTACTACACACACACTTTAGGGGGCATTCATTTCCAAGGTTTCTATAGGAATGGGGGGAGGGCAGGGAAGAGGGAGGAAGGCGGGGAGTGGGCGTTTGCTGACTTTTCCTGTGCTGTGCAGAGTCGCTTCCATCCTCCGTGGCAGAGCAGAAGGCAGACACTTTTCCCGAAGGGGAAAAAAAGTACCAAAAAAAAAAATCTTTGCAACTGATCAAGACATGAATAACAGCAGCTGCAAAACTGCTCCCAACTTTGAAAGCAAACCTTAATATCCTAAGACACCCTTACATTTGGTTCCTTAACGTTTCAGGAAACTTTACCGAGAAAAGACAGACCAGGTTACTCCCTTTCATGGGCCCCAGTACAAATGGTATTCAGAATTACTTGGCCAGCTGAAACATTTTCAGTGGGCTGATGATTTCAATGCACACAAACTTGGAAAATGACTTTTCCTTTGCGCATAAATGACAGCCGGCGACCTGTGATGACACTGAACCTCTACCAAAACCAACAACAACAAAAAAGCCCACAAACAAAATAAAACAAAGTTTAAAGCTGGTCTTACCCGCACTGCTGTATGAAAATAGATAGAGGGATATTATTACAATGAGGAAGCAGTCCCGTATCCAGCTTCTCCTTTTCCACCTTGTGTGTGTATCCATGCCCATAGTCTCCACCAGAGCAGGGGGCTCAGTTCCCTTTGCTTCTTAAAAAATGGTGTCACAGCTGCAGATCTTGATGTGCAAACCCAAAGAGGAAAAAGAAAAGAAAACAGGGCAAGCCCCCTTCCCAAACTTGCAACTCTTATGAAGCCATAAGTGTGTGTTTTCTGTTGCTGGGGTATAGATAGATATATATATAAATATACTTTTTGGGGGGAGGGGGGAAAGGGGAATTGTATTTTTTTTTTTTTAATTTTGGTAGGAAACCCCAGATCCTTCTTGTTGCTTTCTCTCCCCGCTCTCCTGCCTTTCCTTCCCTCTCCGTCTGGTCCTTCTGGGGTTGTCCTTCTGTAGTGATGCCCCCTTCCAGATGGATCAAGGAGTGAAAACCTTTTAAGGCAGATGCAAAGAGCGTCAAATCGAGAGAAAAGACAGCAAATGAGGGTGGGTGGGAGCTCTTGAGCTCGGCCCTCTTCTGCTGGAGATCAGGAAAAAGGAGGGGGAGGAGGAGGGAAAAGTTCTGAAAGCTAATGGGAGGCTGGAAAAGAAAGAGATTGTGTGGCATGTTCTGATTTTTTTTTTTTTTTAAGTGCCTTGATCTCTTTCCCAAGTTAATTCCTCCAACTATAGGCAGGAATAGGCAGGACGGTGCTGAGGAGACTAGTCGGGCGGCAAGCTTAAACTGAGAAGCCAGCAAAGTGACAGGGAAGCGAGGGAGCAGAAAGTCGGGCTCCTGAAGTACCGAGATAGTTTCTCCATTCTCTCGTCCTTTAAACTGAACACTGTATTCTGCACTGTCCCATCCCTGCCAAGCTGTCCTCACTGTTCCCATATCCTGAGTCGCAGATTTTGCAAAGAAGTGATACTTTCTGCACTGATGTATTGCGGGGGGGGGGGGGGGGGGGGGGGTTCTACCTGTTTCTTCCTCTTTTCATCCTACCCTAAAATCTGGAGTGTAATTAGAATTCTCTGAGGAGACAAGGAAGGAATCTCGAGAACTAGGATAGCCTTTGTGCTCATTGTTGCCCAGTTCTGAAGAATATAAGAGGCAGTGTTGTCTGTTATCGTAACAGAGATATTAATAATTTTATCCATCATTAGATTGTATTTTATGCTTTGCTTATTAATTGTCTAATTATGATTGTTATAGTTAATTATGCTTGTGTGATATAATAGTTCTTTATCTTTGTTTCACTCTTTTGATTTTCCTTAACATGTGTGGTGCTTCTAAGATATGTGAAATATTATCACTCAGGTTGCTTTTATTGACATTTTTTTAATGTCTTCTATTTTTATTATGTATGTATTTTGTAACTGATTAGAATTAGAGTTAGGCAGGCTATAAGATTTTTTTAATCAATAATATATATATATATATATATATATATATATATATATATATATATATATATATATATATATTATTTTTTTAATTAGGACTGTAAAACACTTCAGCATTGAGTCCAAATTAATAAACTAACATAAGTTCAAATCCATGTATGTGAGCAATAAGATCTGCTGTGACCCGGTTACCAGAGGGAATTGGATGAACTGGATGGGTCAAGTGGCTCTGGCTACTATGATTAATTAGTGTTAATACCAACTCCTGTGAAGAAACAGAGATAAAGACAAACTCCCAGTGGTGATCCTAGGTCTGCTGCCACCCATGGCGGATCACCACTGTGCACCCCCCCCCCGGGTGCAGTGGCATCCGTCCCCCCCCGGGGTGCAGCATAACACCCCCCCCCCCCCCGCGCAATGACACCCCCCTCCCCAGCATATCAAGCCCCCCTGGGTGCATTCTTGGCTGCTGGAGGGTGCAGAGAGCAGCCCCACGCCTGTCGGCTCCCTGCTCCTTCTGCCCCGGAACAGGAAGTAACCTGTTCTGGGGCAGAGGGAGCAGGGAACCAGAGGAGCTCACAGGCGCGTGGCTGCTCTCTGCACCCTCCAGCAGCGTGCACCCAGAGCGGACCGCCCCCACCGCCCCGCCCTTGCTACGCCACTGCAAACCCCCAGGTTCTGTATATGTCACCCAGATTTCTGTGCACAATTTAATTGAGTAACCAGCTCTTAACCATCAATAATTGGGTGCTGACAACCAATTATTGAAGTTAATTGACACTCATTTATATTTGCGCATGCGCCTGGCTGTACACTATTCTATAAGGCATGGTGTCTAACTCTACCAGTGCGTAACTCACAAGGGGATGTTCAGGAGCATTCCAAAAAGTTGCACATAATTATAATTATAGAATATACTCACAACACACTTATACGGCACTAAAATTGTCAAGGCACACCCCCACAAACTTGAGTTCGCGAAAGTGGAATGCTTTACCTCTTGACCTGAAAATGATTCAAAATCTAATTAACTTCTGTAAAGCTCTGAAGACACATCTCTTTAACATGACATACCATAATGATTCATAATGGGACTGTAATTCTCCACCATATACTTAACAATTAGATTATTTTCTTCCTATATAGTATTGCCTAATTTATTATGTATTCCATGTTCAATATGTAATACCAGTTGCATGTTCTTCTCTTTTGTACCTAATTGTTCATTATATCATCCATGTTTCTATTTATATTACCAATTGTATCTGCACTCTGAAATGGCATATGTCATGACGGAAATTGTAAGCCACTTTGAGCCTGCAAATAGGTGGGAAAATGTGGGATACAAATGCAACAAATAAATAAATAAATAAATATGGCCTCAGCGCACATAGGGGCCCTTTTACTAAGCTGTGGTGGGGCTACCGTGTGGGTAGCATATGCCAAATCGACCCTACCGCTGGGGTAGCATAGACACCCGTCCGTAGTCCCAAAGTTGGCATGTGCAGCTAAATAATTTTATATTTTTTACCACAGGGGGTGTTCCTGGTGGTAATTGGCAATGCAGCCATATTGCTGCCTGCTGCCTGATTACCACATGAGTAGTACGTGCGCCCTTACCACCAAGTAAATAGGTTGCGGTAAGAGCTCAGGCAGTAAATAGGTGCACGCTACTTTTAATATTAGCTCACGGCCATTTACTGCCCATATTTTAAAAAGGCCTTTTTATCTGCCATAGTAAAAAAAAAAAGGCCCAGTGTGCGTCTATTTCACTTGCCCAAACTAGCGCAGGCCACTTTTTACCGCAGCTTAGTAAAAGGGCCTCATAACTTGGGCACCAGTATTTACACCAATCCGTCAGCTTCTGACTTTGCAGATTATTGTTTAGTGAAGGTGAAAGCTATATGATCATCCCATCCTGCCATTTCCCCTGCTTTGAGTTCTCATGTCTCTGACTCCCTCTCATCCCTAGTTTTTACCTCTTCTCTGTCCGTCTTTAGCTTCCTTCCGCTATCTCAGTTCACGAAACTGGTGCAGTCAGTTCGAGTTACTACTTGTTCCCAAGACATCATCCTTTCTTCCTGGCTTCAAATCCCAAGGCATGGTCTCCTTCCTTTAGCTTTGGCTAGGGTTAATAACAGCCTTGAAAGTGGAGTTTGTCCCACTCTTTGGAAACATGCCAATGTACATCCTGTTCTAAGGAAACCAAACCTTGATTCATTTATTGTCTCTAATTTCTGTCCCATATCTAATCGTTCTTTTATCTCTAAACTTCCTGAAAGAGCTCTCTCAATACATTGAGGACACCCATGTTTTTCATCCTGACAGTCAGGATTTCGTCAGTTTCACAGTACTGAAACACTCATAGTCAGTCTCCTTTGTGATCTTCACTCTGCTCTAGACAAAGGTAGAATTACATTACTCATTTCACTGGACTTAAGTGCCACATTTGACCAAGTGGATCATTCCTTTGTTATGCAAAGTGATGCACATTGGGAAGAACAATCCAGATCATGAAGCTAGGATCCACCTTTGGGGTTAGCACCCAAGAAAAAGATCTAAGTGTCATTGTCGACAATACACTAAAATCTGTCCAGTGTTCAGTGGTGACCAAAAAAGCAAATAGGATGTTAGGAATTATTAGGAAAGGGATGGTAAAAAGACTGAGAATACTATAATGCCTCTGTATCGTGTGACTTCACCTTGACTACTGTGTTCAGTTCTGGTCGCTGTATCTCAAAAAAGATATAGCGGAATTAGAAAAGGTTCAAAGAAGAGCCACCAGAATGATAAAGGGGATGGAAATCCTCTCATATGAGGAAAGGCTAAAGATGTTAGGGCTCTTCAGCTTGGAAAAGAGACAGCTGAGGAGAGATATGATTGAGGTCTCAAAAATCCTGAGTAGTGTAGAATGAGTAGAAGTAAATCAATTTTTTACTCTTTCAAAAAGTACAAAGACTAGGGGACACTCAATGAAGTTTCATGGAAATACTTTTAAAACAAATAGGAGGAAATAGTTTTTCAATCAACGAATAGTTAAGCTCTGGAACTCATTGCCATAGAATGTGGTAACAGCGGTTAGTGTATCTGGGTTTAAAAAAGGTTTGGACAAGTTTCTGGAGGAAAACCCCATAGTCTGCTATTGAGACAGACATAGGGAAACCACTGCTTGCCTGAGATTACTAGCATGGAATGTTGCTACTATTTGGGTTTCTGTCTGGTGGATTAGCCACTGTTGGAAGCAGAATACTGGGCTAGATGGATCATTGTCTGTCCCAGTATGACTATTCTTATATTCTTATGTACGTTGATTTCAGAGTGTCAGTATCACTGGCAAAGCTTTGCAATGGCTTGTATTATTTCTAAGCAATAGATCATGTTACCCCCTTCAGATAGAGCATCACTTTTGCCAGTAGCTTACCAAATAAATTATAAAATTCTCACATTAATTCACAAAATACTGCAGCTGGAAATTCCAGCTTATTTGTCTTCAATTATCATCCCTTACACTCCCACATGTGCCCTTTGTTGCCTTGATGAGTGTCATTTACACATTCCCAATGTATCTTTGACTCATCTTGAGCATCTCGGCCCTGTTCTACCTGGCACCATCTCTTTGGAACTCACTTCCAAAACACTTGTATCTTGAGCTTTCCTTTCTTAAATTCAAGAATGTTCTAAAAATCTACCTATTTTCTTCTGCCTTTGACCTACAGTCTTAATTTTCATTCCATTTCTATCTATTTTCATTCCATTTCTTACTATCTATTTATTTTTTGTTCTTATTTGCTGTTTGCCCTATGTTTTCTATCCTATTGAAATTGTAGTTCCTTTCCTTTCTTTTTATTAATTGATTTTAATTTGTATACCGCTTTGCCGTTTTCTACAAAAAGTGGTATATTAAGCTCATTAAACCATGAACCATAAACCATCTCAAGTTAGTCACCTTGGTGCTGTACACTGAGCACCAATTCTATACTGGCATCCTGGCACTAAGATTCTGTTATCAAATATTAACATAAGTTGGAATTTGTTGCCAGAGAGTGTAGTAAAACCAGTTAGCTTAGCGGTGTTTAAAAAAAGGGTTGGCTGGCTTCATAAAGGAAAAGTCCATAGACCATTATTAAAATAGACTTGGGGAAAATCCACTGCTTATTTCTAGGACAAGCAGCATATGTATTGCACTTTTTGGGGATCTTGCCAGGTACTTGTGACCTGGATTGGCCACTGTTGGAAACAGGATACTGGGATTGATGGACCTTCGGTCTGTCCCAGTATGGCAATACTTATGTACTTATGTACATTTAGGTATGCCCACTTATGCCAAGTCTATGGCTGTCATAAGTGGGCTTATGTGCACCCTGCAGCGTACAACTTATAGTATTCTATAAGGTGGCTGTGTTAAGTAGGAGACACGCAATTGTCCTACCCACATGTACACCCCTTGCACTTATGCACTATAGCACTTACAAACACCCTTATAGAATAGTACATAATGTACTTGAGCACATAAGTGCCAATTAAAGCCCCACTTATGCTTGTTAACTGCACACACCTGCCCATATATCCACATATATAAATAAACAAAAGTGGAAACTTTCTCACACCAGACCTTTGTGTGTCCTCAGCACTTTGCTATGATGGCATGTCTACATGACATAGTAATGAAGAGTTTGTGTAATGCAGCCTAGTGAACTGGTGGAGGTTTTTTTTGTGTGATAATCGATGTCCTGATTATCCAGCTCACATAATCAAAAGGGAAACTGGACAAAAGAATGGCCTAGTGAGGCTGGACTTAGATATCCACTCACAGTGCAGTTATTTATCTCCAGGCATAAGCATTCAAATCCCTTCCAAAAATGCTTCTGTGCTGCATTCCCTGCATCACCCATGTTACATGTCTTTCAATACAGAGTGGGCTTACTGAAGACACTTTGTACCTTATGTACTTTTAATTTGGTGAATCTCTTGGACAGAAATATACAACATGAAGATGCAGAATCTGTGCTGCATGCAAATCACATAGAGAATGCCTTAAGAACCAATGCCATGGGCAAAAAAATGAAGGAAGACCTTTGCAAAATGGTGTCCCTTCCAGGTGCGGAAGGGTTAGATAAATGTATGTTATTCCCTATTATTGGATTGGCTTTTGAGACTATGCTGCCTCCATCAATGCAAAGTGAGCCAAGAAAGACGGTGATGAAGGGCTTATAATGCTCACAATAAGTCACAAATGTACTTTTTATCTAATAAAAAGGCCTAACCTATAGCATATTTCATGACCTTTCTTTTTGCTTATCTAAATAAATCTAACTACTAATAATGAATGGGGTCTGTGCTAAAATAGCATGAGTTAGTGGTAAAATAATACGTCTTAATGGTAGCCCACATTAATAACTATACCACTGAATATCCCTGGAATCAAAGTTAGGTATCCTCTGGAAAATTACCAGTAGGATCTGCCTTTCCTACAGAGCAGATTGTTGATTTTGAGTATTCAGGGGAAGCAGGAGGTACCAATAAGAATTTACAGGGTTCACCAGTCAATGTTTATACTATGTATAATGCTAAAAAGCAGTTATTGAATGGTATACACTGTAAAGTGTGCTGAATAACAGAAAAACAGTTAGAGAAAGAATACAGAAAGCAGTGAACTGCTAGCAGAGATAAACCAGACATCCTGGGCCTTTGGTTGACACCAAGACCTTGCAGTGGAGCAGTTGGCCTCTCTCTGGACTCTTGCCTATTCCGGTCATTCATTCCTCATAGTGGAGAACCACTTTGAATCTGAATTGTGCCTTAGAACAAGAAAAAATAGGGAATCCACTTTGAACATATAAAATAGACATGCATGTTCAACCATTCCAAACCAAACCTTTATATGATGCAGCCATGAATAATGTTCTTTTTGTATTTATTATTTTGGAACATTGTACTGAGTAGGAAAAAATGTAAATCAAAATTCTATAATATGTTCATAAAAATAGCCTCAACCTCAAATGATTTCCCCATCTGTCTGGGGATCTGTTCTTGTGAACACAGGAGGTTAGATGACAGTCTAATTACTAGCATTGTTAGATTAATTATTTAGATTTTGTTCACACCTTTTTCAGTAGTAGCTCAAGGTGAGTTACATTCAGGTACACTGGATCTTTTTCTGTCCCAGGAGGGCTCACAATCTAAGTTTGTACCTGAGGCAATGGAGGGTTAAGTGACTTGCCCAGGATCACAGGGAGCAGCAGCAGCAGTGGGATTTGAACCTGCCACCACTGGATTGCAAGACTGGTGTGTTAACCACTAGGCCACTCCTCTATAGGAAATTAGAGTTTTATTCCTAAGCCTGGCTTCTGTTTCTTGGGCCTGCAGTGACTGTAGAACCAGCAATCACATCTTTTTATTTTTTTAGGAAGGTGGAAGGTAAGATTTCCATAGATTTTTCAGCATTGACACTTTCAGATGTGCACTTGTGCAGGGTTCCAGAGAGAACCATCAGTTATGCAAATGTAATCACCTCACTCATTGTTCCCATTTCCAGATCATTTATAAATATGTTAAAAAGCACTGGTCCCAGAACAGATCTCTGTGGCACTCCACTATTCACCTTCTTCCATTGAAAAAAATGGCCATTTAACCTTACCCTCTAGTTTCCATCTTTTTAACCAGTTCCCAATCCACAACAGAAATTGTCTCCTAACCCACTGCTTTTTAATTTTCTCTGGAGTCTCTTATAAGGGGCTTTATTAAAAGCTTTCTGACAATCTAGATACACTACATCAACTGGCTCACCTTTATCCACATGTTTATTCACTCCTTGACAGAAATGAAGCAAATTAGTGAGGCAAATTTCTCTTGGCTGAATCCATGTTGACTCTTTCCCATTAGATCATGTTTGTCTATGTGTTCTGTAATTTTATTCTTTACAATAGCTCTTGGCTTTCACCTTTGTTGCAGCCTCTGTTTCTGGATTCTCCAACTTTCCTGTTTTGATAGTATCCTTCAGATATCTCACTCCAAACCATGTGTTCCTCAGCAACTGTTGGATCCCACCCCACCCCAGTTTTAGTTTAAAAGCTGCTCTGTCTTCTTTATAAATGTTAGAGCCAGCAGTCTGGTTCCATCCCAGTTAAGGTGGAGCCTATCCTTTAAGAATAGCCCCCCCTTCCCCAGAATGTTGCCTAGTTCCTAAGAAATCTAAATCTCTCATCCCTGTAGCATCGCCTCAACCATGCATTGAGATTTCAGAGCTCTGCCTACTAAATATTTTTGTAGTATTGGAAATGGTGCATGCTGGGGATAGGGACTACCACCAGGCTCCTGCAGTAGTCCAGCAGTAGTCCCAATCTGGCACATGGCAAAGCGGTGATAGCTCTGCCACTGCTTTATAAAAGGGCCCCTATATGTCTTCCATAGTTTTTACCATATTTAACCTTGATTTTATGGCTGTTATTCTATGCTATAGGATGCTGTTATATACATTGAAAATTATTACTTGCATTTATTACATTGTTTTTCTGCTTTAAATCATATAAAGCCACTATTTGTATTTGTTTTCTATATTACTTTGAGCCTGAGGGTTAAATAATTAATAAAATCCAAGAGGATAAATATATCCTTGTTGAATGAATTGGAATAACTGGACAAACTGGATGGATCAATTTGTCTTTCTATGCCATCATCTGCTATGTTGCTATGTGTAGTGTTGTGCTACAGGCTCACAGATTCTAGGTTCAGCACAAAGAGGAGACAATATGTTTCTCATTATCTTTTGGAAATCTAGTTCTTAAAAATGATCCAAGCATTTTAAATTGTGCCAGATGACTTCTATAACAAAATCTGTCTGCTATGTGCTTGCTTCATGCTTTCTTTTTAACATCCCCCTCTCATTCTCCTAAAGAGACTCTGCAACTTGGTCAATTCAAAAGTCAGCAGAGTTAAAACGCCTTGCCCTCTTCCCTGTGGTAGTACAACATTAATATATAGCTAAATAAATTCCTAAATGGAGAAAATAATCTTTTAATGAAAAGACACTCATGTATCTAGGCTACTATCCTTTTTCCATTTCTTATTTCATACTTCCCTGGGGCCCAGATGTACTAAAATCCCCGTTAAGAATCCATCCGTATTTTCAAATCATTAAATATTACCAATTTGAAAATACAGATGGATTCCCAAAGAGAATCACATGCAAATGAAATGCTTGTTGCTTTTGCGACCAAGCTCATTTGCATGCAATATAGGGGAAGCCAGTCAGCCAACTGAGCATGTGCACGAGCGTGGCTGCTCTGTGCATGCTACAGATGGCTCTTATACACACGGACAAGCTGCGTGTATGAAAGCCGGTGTAGCTGTTTTTTGTTCCTTTTCAAAAACTGTGATGCCAGGACCCTGCACTTGCTGATTGTGGTGCTCAGTCAAACGATTTTGGGAATGTAGCGGTGGAGGCAGAAGAAGAATGGTGGCATGGAGGATTGTGTAGGCACAGCTACTCTGAGCTCATGGACAGACCAGAACCTGAAATCAGATAAAACGGAGCAATAATATGCACTGCAGTCTCCTGGGGGGGGGGGGGGGGGGGGGGGGAGGCAGCAGCAGATCCTAAAACTTTCAACTGCTTCCCACCCCTGGGTTCTCAATCATGCTAGAACAGTTGATTTCAGAAGAAAAGGAAGGTAGGCAATCGATTTAAAAAGTGATGACTAAAATGTACCATGTGCATTGTGATGTCCGTTTTAGTGGCCCATTACCAGGAGAAAAAAAAATTTGCAAGAAAATGACACATGCTAACTATAGATATACAAAAAAACACCCCTTCCCTTTACTGTTTTGGCTGTCATATACAGTACCGACAGCTCCCGACCACCCGTTAAGTTTTCCTCAGTAAAGCTAGGGACTGCTTCTGTGCATTGGGTTGGCAATGGCTGTGCATCGCCTTGCATGAACATTTGTATAGTAATTAGCTGATTATAATAGCTTTGCATTCCGTTTTCATTAGCTGCTACCATCATAGAAAAAGAGCTCGGAGAACCCTTTTGTGCATTTCTCGTTTTACTCCTTATTCGCTAAACCAGCTAGAACTGGTATACAAACCACGTTACTGGCTCATTAGGCTTTGTGCATCTGGGCCTGGTTGTTTGTTTCCTTAACCCCTGCTTTATTGTGGACTGACATGACATGCTCTTTTTCTTTGAATTATTTTGAGTTATTTGTAAATTTCTAACTTGTGCTGTTCTGTAATCAAGTGTGTTCTTGATGCTGTTTCAAAATAATAAATAAAAAGATATTTTTCTATCATTGATGGCTGTCTTGCTAAGTGGAACACCCTACTTTCTAAGCACCTCATCATCTCTGCCACTACTTCTTAGCCAATCACATAGCTGCTGTCAGCACAGCTCTCTGATAGGCTTGGAAAGATCACCATCAGGGAATGAGAGGTGATCCTTTGGTATGTTCTAGACCACAGGACTGGTACAAGGGGGATAGGCACTCTAGGTGAACCTTAAGGTTTGTGTGCCCCACCCTCTATTACCTTTCTGCCCCTTAAACCCCCTTCTGATTTTGATAATTAAACTCAATAATCATGATCACCTCAATATCACCCTCCCACACTTACAAAACCGTCAATCTGAAATTGCTGTTCTAAAAGACTTCCTAAACACTGACATTCTAATTAATCTTCCACTGTGGTCACATTCAACCCAGCCCATCAACACAATGCATGCATGGCTGTTCTTAATAGGTGGCATGACCAGCCAAAGATCCACCCCACAATGCTCACTGTCTCCTTGCTAATGGCCACATAGTTTATAATAAAAAAAAAAAGCAACATTGGAAATATTATGCTAGTTCTTACAAGACATCTCTGATTGGGAAAAGAGAACAAGCTGGACTGCTACAAGCCTCTGAATGGAAACTAAATGCTCTCAAAATACCCAGCCTTAGTCCCAACCATATGCAGAACATGGATGGAGCCTCACCATTTACAGAACAAATTGGAAATAGAAATGTGCAGACAAAAACTGAACTGGACACTCCAAGAAACCAGACTCTGCATGCAGTGCAGTACTAGAGAACCAGAAACAGAAATGTATTCCCTCCTGTACTGTGCAAAATACAAAGTTATCGCTAATCTAAAGCAAAAAGGCGTTCCCCTATCTTTATTGTCTGGACAGCTGGGTCTCGGTAGTCTGTGTCTCCCATGTTTCCAGGCTGGGTTATTATGTGCTGACTGCAGCATGAACCTCTACATTCTCCTGTGGGCAGGTGGAAATCCATAGATTTCTCCCAGGGTCCTGCAGGGATTGGCTAATGGCATGTCTTCTCTGATGAGCACACTCTCTGTGTGTGTTTGCGATACGCAGAACCTGGGCTCATTCATTAATACTTAGGGACCATGGTGCTGATACTCAGTACTACCAGGTATCCCCCTTAAAATGAGCCCTGTATGTATACAAATATGGATATATACATTGTTACAGATACATACATATAGTGAGGGCAATTTCAAAACCCCATTGGAGGAGTGGAGGAGTGGCCTAGTGGTTAGATCACCAGTCTTGGTATCCAGAGGTGCCCACTTCAAATCCCACTGCTGCTCCTTGGGCAAGTTACTTAACCCTTCATTGCCTCCAGTACCAGCTTAGATTGTGAGCCCAACAGGGAAATACCTAGTATACCTGAATGTAACTCACCTTAAGATACTACCAAAAAAGGTATGAGCAAAATCTAAATAAAAAATAAATTTACCCAGGAATATATCAATATATACATGGCTCTTAAAATATACCAGGCCTCTTTACAAATGGTTAGATACTGGGAATTCCCAAGCACCTGATAATGGGTTTCTCTAATTGACTACTTCTTCCTCTCTGTTGTTATTAAAGAATACAGCAGTGTATTTCAACAATACAGTGAAACTAATTTTTTTTTAACCTGCCACCACCTTTGAATTTCTAGTTCAGTGAGAATCAGGGATGGGATATTTATTTTCGGCTACCCAGAGATTTCCCCTCCCTTCCTTATTTTATAACCCAGTTCCAACATACTTTAGTCCAGTTGTTGCAGTGCAGCTCCTGGGGCAGAGGCCACATACCAGGGCTCCTTCCAAACCTGTGCAATCATGGGCCCTACATACGGCCACTAGATGTCATCATTGTGCACAATCAGTACACCATCCTTCCCAGGAGCTGTGAACACTGTCTCCACGTCATCTCCAAGGCCCTCACCAAGGAAGTGAAACACCGGAGCTATGAATCAAACCCAAGGAGTGAAACATTGGAGCTGTGAATCAAACCCACAGGCTTCTGTATGACAGTCCTCAAAACTATTTTTTAAATTTGGAAACAGAATCTTGAAAAATAATTTTTGTCTTGTCTTAGAGCTATACTTAGGGCGTTCCAAGTTGGCCAACTCTGTAATCTGACCTCTCACCCCCCCCCCCCCCCCATCAGAACCATCATGTTCCCACCAAAAGTACCTTTTTCATTCATCTAAAGCTTTCAGATCTTGATCACTCCAGTTGCTAATTATGAAAATCACTGGATAGCACAGGAACTATTTCTGGTGTATAAGTATATGGCATGGAAGTTTACAGTGAAAGTGACACATGGCTTCTTTTGATTCTGCTTGATTCATGTTTCACTCAGAGTTCAGTCTTTATATGTATTGTTATTCACAGATTTAGCTTAAATTTGTGATAATTACAATCTATCAAAAGTAGCAGAGCAGAGGTCTACACCTCCTTTTTCTCAGCCAAACTAGTGCAGGTAGTTTTGAGATACAAAATCACATAACGTTGTTCCCCATCCCAGAAACACCTCCATGAAAATGAGGTTAAAGGTTGGTGTGTCATGGTGAGTAGCTTTTGTAAATTATCCTATTTATCTTGAAACAAAATGCATAGTTTAATCCATAGAATGTTGCTCTGTGCATCAAAAGGCTTAATTGACACTGCAGGACCCAAGATATAAGCATGTGGAATTCTGGAAGAAGTTATGGTCTGTCAATGCAATGAAATGGGTAGGGAGCTATAAGTTGAGGGAAAATCTTGGGTAGCTTCAATCAAAGATGCCATAGCCCAGTGGTTCTCATTGCATTGGATGCTCAAAGAGAAGTGTTCTGCACAAAAAAAGAGAGGCTCGATTGTCTATATGCTTCAACTCTAATTTAAAAAGAACAAATGATCTATCCCACGGAGTCCATTGATCAGTCATAGAAACACACTGCTCTGGCTTTAGTTCATCGAAGCAATTCTATAAATTGGCACCGCAGTCTGGCGCCCTAATTCCAAGTCTCTGTTATGTACTAGCATAATGATGGCATTGGTGTGCCCTCTTATGCCATGTCAATGGCAGGCATAAGCTGGAATGCTTAAGTGCATTAAATTTGTAGTAGTCTATAAATTATGCACATAACTGGGAGATATGCCCATAAGCCACCCATGCTCCACTCATGTGCATACACCCTTGCAGTTAGATGCTATGGCACGTAGTAGCTACCTTATAAAATAGAGCCTAGTGCACACAGGTGCCTGTCAATTAATGGTACATTTGCTGCATTTAAGTGGCATTTACCTCAAGGCACCAGTTTTACAGAATTGCATCGCATGCCTTTTCAGTAGTAGTTCAAGTTGAGTTACATTCATGTACAGTAGGTGTTTCTAGTGGCATAGCCATAGGGGGACGGGGGGGGGTGACTTGGGCCTACCCACTTTGGGCTCGTCCCCCCCCCCCAAATTGTGACACCATTGCTATGGCTTACCAGTAGAAGAAGACCTCCTCTGACAGCCAGAAACTCCCCTATGCTCACAGGCGGCAGCCTCCCACCCCAACCCTCACATGCTCAGTTTTCACGCAAGCGCAAAAAGTGAGCAAACAAAGGGGGTGGAGGGCTGCAGAGCAGTGGCCCAAGGAAAGAGCCATGGGAATTTCTGGCTGCCGGAGAAGGCTCAGACCCCTCCAAATTTGAATGTTTGTCTATGTCACTAGGTTTTCGCCCCTGAGAGTTCACAGTCTAAACTTGTACCTGAGGCAACGGATAATTAAGAAACTTGCCCAGGATCATGAGGAGCTACAGTAGGATTTAAACCCTAGCTTTCTTGGTTTTCAACCCACTAGTCTGCTGCTCCCCCTTTCAGGCTGCTTTTAAACATGAACCTACATGGTCTCCTTCACTCTTCTCCAACAGCTTTCTCATATAGATTTTTAAGAGACCTCCTTCCTTAAATTCAGATATCCTCCT
Organism: Microcaecilia unicolor; assembly: GCF_901765095.1. Lineage (NCBI taxonomy): Eukaryota > Metazoa > Chordata > Amphibia > Gymnophiona > Siphonopidae > Microcaecilia > Microcaecilia unicolor. Next base: position 284,151,047 of record NC_044036.1, read on the forward strand.
CCCCTACCCATAAATTATGTCTATGCTTCCTGTCTGTCTGTCTTTATTAGACTGGAAATTTCAAGAAACAGGGACACTCTATTATCTGTGTCTGCAAAGTGCTGTGTACACCTGGTAGCACTACGGAAATAAAAATAATTATTATTCATCATCCAGTCTGTGAAGAAATATTCACCTCTGACAGCCTGATAACCTCTTGCTGTCACTGAAGTGACCTGCTTCTTGTTCACTTTTAATACCTTTGAAGTGTTCGACTGTCTCTATCATTGCCCCGGACTTCCTTCTCTCATGTTTAAGCCCTTTAAGACACTGTCTGGCAGCACCCTTTCACCTTCTTAGCGCTCAGTAGGAAAGAATAGAAAGGGTGTCAGTGGCATACTGGAGCCTGCCCACATGACAGCAGTTAAATCATATGTTTCTACTGCACCTTTAAAAATCCAAAACTTGCTTCATCATTACAGCCCCCCCCCCCCCCCCCACACACACACACATACTCTTCCTATTATTGTATTATTGCTTGAGAGAGTCTCACAGGGTGCAACACAAACTGCCTTGAAAATCATCTGTTCTAGTCAGTAGGTAAAAGAGGGCCCAATGCAGTGCTGCCTGCTATGGATGTCTTGTTTATCAGGTCGGTTGTGTCAAGGGTAACATACTGGAGACACAACCTCTCTGCTGAAAATTCAGACTGTCTCCTTTCCTCCTTCCTCACCTCCATACCGAAGAACATTTTCTAAATTGACATTCAGTGGAAGGGTGCTTGTAATTATATAATACAAATTAAAGGTGGAGAGTAGACTAGTGGTTCAAGTCTCCACTGGTACTCCCTGTGACCTTGGACAAGTCACATCACCATCCATTGCCTAAGACTGTAAACCCTTTGGGAATTGAGAGCTACCTTTTGTGCCTGGAGGTTTTATTGGGAAGGTGAGCAATCGACTCCAGTAAGGCTTTAATAGAAACAAAATTGACCCCTTATCTACTAGCCAATGTACTGAGGCTTGAGCTTTCAAAGACCAGAGTTCACTTTGTCAGATGCATTTCTTAGGGGAAACAGCAAATATAATTTTGTGACTTTTATGATATATGAATGTTGTTGGAATTCTAATCAATTGCTTTTATATCAAGGAATACAAACCATTTGGACCTGAATCTTCTTTTTGCCTAACATGTGATTTGCCCAAGAGGTGTAGACATCATTGTAAATACTGTAGGTACAGGGGAAGCCTGTCTGGCTGTAGCAGAGGGTGGCCCTATGACTTGCACTCAAAGGTCTCCAAGGAGATATTGGGTTTACATTCATTACTCACCTTTTCCAAATCTGTTCTCAGGGTAGGTTATACTTCTTCCTTTTTCAACTTTTATCTCTCAGGCTCTAAATTCATTGTGTGGTCTTAAATTCAGCTCCCAGAGACAGTGGGACAAGCAGAATAGTGCTGATGGACAGGTGTTCATGGAGTGTTTTATTAGATGCACAACCTGATGCCAATAATATCTTTCTAAAGAAGGCTAGAGTCCTGACTACAGTGACAAAGCATCTATGACTACAGTCAGTGGCAAGTGGTGCAAGTCTTATGGTAATATTTTGCACCTGCTGATTAGCTCCTTATGAGAAAGTTCATTGTTCACACAAAAAGCATGTTTTTACTTCTCTGTAAAGTAAGCATACTTTTCTGTGACTTGCCTTCTTGTGCTTGTGCGAGACGGATGAACACATCTCAGAAAAGACTTCTAACTAGCAGGCTTATTTTCAAAAGAGAAGGACGCCCATCTTTCGACACAAATTGGAAAATGGGTGTCCTTCTCCCAGGGTCACCCAAATCGGCATAATCAAAAGCCGATTTTGGGTGTCCCCAACTGCTTTCCGTCGCAGGGACGACCAAAGTTCCCAAGGGCGTGTCAGAGGCCTAGCGAAGGCGGGACTTGGGCGTGCCTAACACATGGGCATCCTCGACCCATAATGGAAAAAAGAAGGGCGTCCCTGACGAGCACTTGGACTTTACTTGATCCTTTTTTTGTTATGACCAAACCACAAAAAGGTGCCCAAACTTACCAGATGACCACCGGAGGGAATCGGGGATAACTTCCCTTACTCCCCCAGTGGTCACTAACCCCCTCCCATCCTCAAAAAAATTCTTTAAAAATATTTTTGCCAACCCCTATGCCAGCCTCAAATGTCATACTCAGGTCCATCGCAGCAGTATGCAGATCCCTGGAGCAGTTTTAGTGGTTGCAGTGCACTTCAGACAGGCAGACCCAGATCCATCCCCCCCCTACCTGTTACACTTGTGGTGGTAAATGTGAGCCCTCCAAAACCCACCAGAAACCCACTGTACCCACATCTAGGTGCTCCCTTCACCCATAAGGGCTATGGTAGTGGTGTACAGTTGTGGGTAGTGGGTTTTGGGGGGGGCTCACCACACACTGTAAGGGAGCTATGCACCTGGGAGCAATTTCTGAAGTCCACTACAGTGCCCCCTAGGGTGCCCGGTTGGTGTCCTGGCATGTGAGGGGGACCAGTGCACTACGATTGCTGGCTCCTCCCATGACCAAAGGGCTTGGATTTGGTTGTTTCTGAGATGGGCGTCCTCAGTTTCCATTATAGCCGAAGATCAGAAACGACCAAGTCTAAGGACGACCATCTCTAAGAATGACCTAAACTTCCAGATTTGGGCGTCCCCGACCGTATTATCGAGACAAAAGATGGCCGTCCATCTTCTTTCGATAACACAGGTTTCCCCGCCCCTTCGCGGGGACGTCCTGCGAGGACGTCCTCAGAAAAACTTGGGCATCCCTTTCGATTATGCCTCTCCAGGTCTCTCAGACCTGGGACTGCTTATGTGAACGGGTCCTTCTGAACGTAACTATTAAGACATAAATTCAAAAGGCATTTCCAGGGGCACAGCAGTGTTTTATGAACAGAAATACATTTTGTAATGTGCAGAAGTTTACCAAGACTAAGCATTTCCAGGGCTGGGGGTAATAGAGGAATTGGGGGTCCTTTTACTAAGATATGCTAACAGATTTAGGGGCCCTTTTACTAAGCTGCAGTAAAAGTGGGCCTGCGCTAGTGTCAGTGTGTGTTTTTGATGCACGCTGAGGCCCCATTTTTCTGCAGCGGGTAAAAAGCTGTCTTTTTTTTTTTTTTTTTAGGAAAAGAAATGGCTTGCCGGAAGTGAAACACTAACTGCGTGGCCATTTCAGGGGGGGGAGCCCTTACCGCTACCCATTGAGATGGCAGCAAGGGCTCCTGCTCTAACCCAGCGGTAACCGGGCAGCATGCAGCGCTGCCAGGTTACCACTGGTTAAGTTCTGGCAGTACAAAAATAGATCATATTTTTGTAGCACCGGTAATGGCACTCGCTAAGGGTGGAAACTACCCCCGGGCTCCTGCAGTAGCCCAGTAGTAGTTCAGAACTGGCATATGGTAAGCTTGCAGCGGGCTTCCTGGTGCTTAGTAAAAGGACCCCAAACTGCGCTAGCGATTAGCATGTGCTAAATGATAAGGTGCCAATAGGAATATAATTGTACTTATTGTTAATTAATATAATATGTATTTCTCACTCCGTAAATGGCTACTGCCATTTCGGCATAATGTAAACCACATTGAGCCCGCAAAGAGGTGGGAAAATGCGGGATACAAATGCAGCAAATAAATAAATAAATGGGCATCTTATCATTTAGTATGCGTTAATCATTAGCGAGCACTAAATCTGTTAGCGTGCCATAGTAAAAGCACCCTCAGTTCCTCTACTTTGTAAAACACACACATATGCCCTTAGATTAACATGGATTTTTGTGCAGATGTGAACATATTCACAATTCTCAAAGTGGAAATGTGCATATACATTTGTTTTGAAAATGTAATGGTACTCACAGAGAAAGCATGAGCAAATTGTTTATGCATTCTTAGAGATATAAATTTACCACTTGAAGCCATAAGGAAATCTTCTAAGGATCCCAGTAAATCTTGAAAGCGGACAGGATATTATACAGAAAGCCTATTTTGTATAATATGTAAGCGCTCTGCGTTGGACAAGTCTCAGATTTCCCTACGGCAACAGGCATTGTCCAGATGAAACAGCTGAAGTGCTTTCTTTTGAAATAATCAAAAACGTGGACACATTTAATGAAAAATGAAATTTATGAGCTTTCCAGCTGTAGGATTTATTAACTTCAGGGATTCTTTGGGTTCTTATCTTTAATGGAAATCTCCTTCTTTGATATCGCACACAGAATGTATGACCTGCAGTGAATGACGTAGTAAATATTTCAGCACTGCCTCCAGGCTGGGATTGTGTTCATAAACTCTCAGCAAGTATTTGATGCAGTGAATCTCAGGAGTTTAATTCAGCTCTGAAGAGTTATTAGCCCATGTGGGAGTTTGCATGCACATCTTAGAGGCCCATTTTACGAAGCAGCGTTAAGCCCACATGCCAATCTACAGCTACCATAAGAACGTAAGTATTGCCATACTGGGACAGACTGAAGGTCCGTCAAGCCCAGCATTCTGTTTCCAACAGCGGCCAATCCAGGTCACAAGTACCTGGCAAGATCCCAAAACAGTACAATACATTTTATGCTGCTTATCCTAGAAAGTCTGTATCTGCGGTGAACGGAACAAGATTGTACACCACTATTATTCCCTTGACAAAGCTGTTAATGCGAAACAGGCTCCTGTCGGGATGAAGTGTACACCTGGAATTACACGCAGATAAGTGACACAGTTTTGTTCTTGATTCTGTTGAAATTGCTACAGGCAGTTTGTTTTCGGGCATAGCACTGAAAGAGTTGCGCCTGACACTGTGAAAACTGTGGCGGTTGAATGTTTGAGGATATTTGATCGTTTCCTGCAATTCATAGAAGCTCAAACAAGAGTGCTGCAGTATACAAACTGTTAGTGCATATTATTATAATAATAACAAAAAAACAAAAAAGATATGAATAAAGACATTTGAACCTAAGGGCACAGCACTGGATAGATTATTTAGTGGTTACGATTTTTTGCACTACGGGAGGTTGTGGGCAGTCAATGATTAGAAATTGTCACGTGATATAGGCTTTCCATTGATGGGACAGTAATAGCCTAAGTGACTGTATGAGACGTCCCCTTAGAAGATACTAGCACTGAGTATTATTTGCTCCACCAATAGCTGGTTGTGTATGATTCATAGTGTAGAGGTGGAACATTGCCATATATATTTTTTTTTTTGATTATCCTAAAATTAGCAGTGGATTTTCCCCAAGTCCATTTTAAAAATGGCTTATGGACTTTTCGTTTAGTAAGCTATCCAAACCTTTTTTAAACCCCACTCTGCTAACTGCTTTTACTACATTCTCTGACCATGATTTTCAGAGTTTAATTACACATTGAGTGAAAAAATATTTTCTCCGATTCGTTTTAAATTTACTACTTTGTAGCTTCATTTCGTGCCCCCTAGTCCTTGTATTTTTGGAAAGAGTAAACAAGCGATTCACATCCACCAGCTCCGTTCCACTCATTATTTTATAGACCTCTATCATATCTGCCGGGCACCACATTATAGAATATACCTAGAAAGCTGTGCATGTAAATTTAATTAAAGCCAATTCGCGCTCCTAATTGGATGTTAAGTTCCAAATATCGGTGCTGATTGACTTGTTAATCAATTAAGTTGTGCGCACTATTTGGCCATGCAGCCAAATTAGCGCACACAACTTAAGGCACCATTTATAGAATTTGGAGGTTAGTACGTTGGGAACCTTTGTGTTTACCCCACTCTTTTTTGAATTCTGTCACTGTTTTGTCCTCACCACCTCCACCAGGAGAGCATGCCAGGCATTCACCATCCTTTCCATGAAAAGTATGTCCTGATGGTGCTATTATGTTTTCCTCCTTACAGCTTCATTTCATGTCCTCTAGTTCTATAGAGAGACAGAAGAGCCTCATCAAAAGCGTGAGTAAGGCTTTCCATATTGGTAGAGATGTCAGTTCCTTGTCTTCCAGATCAGTGCTTCTTTCTCTATCCTTCATTTTATTTATCCTAGTATTCTCCTTATATTTCTTTGGTGGGGTCTATAAGACATTCTTTCCTATTCTGTCCTTCAAATGTTAACTTATGAGCTATGGCCAGACTGTGTTCAGTGTCTTTATCAAAGGGCACTTTAAAATCGGTTGTCTGTGGTAAATAACATTCTTTATCTTAAGTTGATACTGAAAATGAGTGGCCCTGCAGCTCAGAAAATTTACACAGCTCCTCCAAACCGGAAAGGGGAGATCTCACAATGGTTCAGTGAACTGGGATTTAATATCTCACCACAGCATAGACCGGTTTTACAGATACATATTACGAATACATACAGCAGCTTCTGCTTTTGTTCTTTGGGCCTTTGTGCCAGGATTATTTGTAAGGCACCTGCCATCTGTACAGTTGTAAATCAAACGTTAATTCTGTCCAACTAGAAACTTTTCACAGAACAGTGGAGGTAATTCAATCACACAAATAGAGACCAACCTTGCACTGCAATGGACCTAAAAAATTTTCAGTAGGAGTGGGCAATCTTAACATTCAATGACCAGGCCCACCTCCTTACAATTTTAAGCTTTTATTTAAAAATTTTAGAAAATCTTAGAAAAATTCTTAAAACATATTCATCTTGAACATTTTCTCACTTATAAATCCACATATTCGGACTCAGATTTTGAAAGGCAGAGATGACATTTCAACTTGAGGATTCTGGAGCATCTCCAGTTTCAGAGCTCTTTCATGTAACTGATGGTATACCCTACTAGTAACCATAATTGTGTATTTCAAGATGATGATACCCTACTCTGTGCGCTAACATCCAAATTACAATAGCCACTTGAAAAGATTCACCTTATGAAAGGCAATCTTTGGTAACTTATACTTTCCTAGTTCCTTTTCCTAAATCAGTATGATTAACAGCCACAAGTTGCTCTTCTATTAAAATGTGTTAGATGGTTTTCTCCATTATAACCTGAGTCTGTATTTTGTAAGACTTTTTACTGTGCTCGGATTTACAGTTTAATTTTTCTTCCCTTCTGTTAGGTTGACATATGCTTTCCTCATTTTGTATGATAAATAGTTCAGAAGGTTTTAAGATCCTTTTTAAAAAATATTTCTAGGCCTCAGAGCTGAGAAAATGCAACTCTTTTGCTCTCCTAAAGCACTGTTTATAGAAGGTTTGGTAAACATTTTGTTTCAAAGATAGTGTTGACTAAATATTTACTTGGGCAGCTGTTTAAGCCCTTTCAGCAGCAATCATCAGCCTTCCCATGGATGAGTTTCTGGCAAATTTGGCAAACTTTTAGAACATGAACAATCAAGAGTTAAGAACATAAGAAAAGTGATGCTGAGTCAGGCCAAGGTCCATCAAGCCCAACATTCTGGGTCCGACAGAGGCTAGCTGCAAGTACTTAACAGACCCAAAAAAACAGACCAATTTCCCATAGTTCATTTCCAGGAGTGAACAGTTGCTCTCTCAAGTCTACCTGACTAATATATTGTGCAAAAACAAACCAGCAGATCGATGATAATAAAAAGTCCAATTTATTCACCACATAAAAGCATAAAACACAAAAATATTAAAAAACCCAACATGGCTATGTTTCTCCCTCTCAAGAGCTACATCAGAGGGTATTAAAATCCAAAGGGTACAGTCCCAATGTATCACTTAATGGTGAAAAGCTTTCCACTGTGCAGAAGAACAGTCAATCTGCTGTTTTGTTGCCTATCTTGGATCTTGCGGATCATCTCCCTGTTTGCTTCCTTTGATATATTGTTATGGACTTTTCCTCCAGGAACTTGCCAAGTCCCCTTTTGAATCCTGCTATTCCACTGTGCCCAGATCTTTTCGTCATCTTGACCACACCCTTCAGCAACAGATTCTACAACTTAATTATTGCACTGCTTTCAAAAATGTTCTAAAATCTGTTTTTCTGAAAATCAGTTGTTGGCCAATATGGGCCACCACTTTATAAAAGACCCATTTGTGCAAAATACATCTACAATGAGACACTTTAGAAAAAGAAATCAAGAGAAGCCAGGAAGATGATCACTTTCTACTTCACCAAGTTATGATAATCATGCTCTTAGTTCTGGTCAAATAGTTTCTTCTACATTTTTGAGCTACCAGCTTAACTGGAACTGCCCTCTTTGGAGGTTATAGCACCATAAGCCTTATTCTGAACCATCCCCGGGTTTTCTTTGCTATTACCCTCTTTCTAAACTAATTCCACCATTGCAGCAATGACCATTAGGGCCATAGGCCTGCAACTCACCTCGGAATCCCAGCCCATGTATTCCCTGATTCAGGCTACCAGTTGTCTCTTGATGACTGAGACTTCCCTTCCTCACTGCTGCCCCCACAGCACCCCCAGCACCAGGTGACCTGAGACAAGCTGGACTAAGAGTTCTTGCATGGCACTGTATTGCACCACTACTGATTGGTTATAAACATGGGGGGAGGGGGGAAATAAAATCTCATGACAGCATAGCCCAATAAAGGTTGATTCTGATATACCTGGAAGCTCACAGGAACAGGAGGAAACCACAGCCCCCCTCCCCTCCCCCAACAAAAATGCAGAGAACCAGAGAGCAAAAAATAAATAAAAGGAATATATGTGATCTCGTAACATGCAAAGACAGGGCCTTAAGTGTCTGCAGAAACTTATAAATACATGCCTGACAGAAGCATTACTAATAGCCTCCCTTTATTTTGGATCTGTCAATGTTATTTTCAGACAGCATAAAAGTATTGCTGGAAGCTTAATTTCCTTGAACAGTAGCCAAGTCCAAGACTTTTGCTACTTTAAATATATTTCTCCATTATCCTGGGGCATTCTGCAGCCAAAAGACAACTAAAAAATAGGAAAGTGTAGGTAAGTGTCTTTCAAATATTATTGGTGGTTGTTAGGATTACAGAGAAGGAAAGGAAGAAGGAAGGCCAAAGAAGAAGACGAGCATGACATTGGCAGGGTCTGCTGCAAGATTTTGCACTACTTAGGTTCACCCCTTGGATGGGGACGTCACAAATATCAGACCTCAAAAGAACCTAGAGTAAATCTGTATGCAATGCAGTGCTGATAACTTAGTGGATATCACTTGTTCCATGTCATCCATTGGCTACAGCAAGAGTCAGTGTATCCCCATATTGACTCATGTAAAAATAGAGCCCACACAACCTGACTGTGTCTTTGGGATTCCATTGTGCCCGGGGTCTTTTCCAAGCAATATTATCACCACAATTACCAAAGCAGGTTTGACTCACTGCAGGGTGTCCTATGGGAGCTTAAGGTATGAATGTTGGCTAATCTGAACGGATTAGAGGGTCAATACTATTTGTATACTGGTAGGAAACTCAGGTGTGCCTAATTAAGCTTGTAAAGGTCGGAACAGCTTGAACTGTAGTACAGCGAGAGTCTGAAAGCTTTCCCTGAAAGACTCTTATTTTCTAATGTGTAAGGCTAATATGCCTCTGATGGACACTTATATTGAGTAATGGCTTCCTAGGAGTGTGTCACCTTGATTTACAGGTGAAATGAGTGACGTGTCTTTAGAAATGTAATCTACTGACAAATGTTTAAATCCATTTATAAACCTTTACTTCAAAAGCAGCAGTGCTATAATTATACGCTGAAGAAATCTGTAAACAATGAACCAGCTATGCCCTCTTCCTGTATAACTCCAAGTATACAGCTGCATTTTGAATGAGCTAAGACCAAACAATTGGTTTATTTGAAAATAGGAACAGTTCTTCCTGATGAAGCTCTGTAAGATAATATTTACTCCATTTATTACTGTTCTGGTACAAGGGGGAAAGTCAGGCCATCACTGTTTTCAGCAAATTATGTCAGATATGGAACCAGATAAATTAAAGAATTATTTGAAGCATTATTCATTTTGCTTATCTACAGAACACCAGACTATCTGAGAGCTCCAGGTCTATATCTAGCAGCATTACCAATCAGACAACTCCAGACTCCGTTCCTTTTATCTTGCTGCACCATATGCCTGGAATAGACTCCCTGAGCCAGTACGTCAAGCTCCATCTCTGGGCATCTTCAAATCTAGGCTAAAAGCCCAACTTTTTGATGCTGCTTTTAACTCCTAACACTTACTCACTTGTTCAGTACCCATATTTTATCATTCCCACCTTAGTAATTACCTTATCTCATATTTGTCCTGTTTGTCTGTCCTAATTAGATTGTATGCTCTGTCGAGCAGGGACTGATTCTTCATGTTTAAGTGAACAGTGCTGCGTTCGTCTTGTAGCGCTATAGAAATGATTAATAGTAGTAGTAGACAAGAGGAAAACATCTCTTAATGACCAAGCAGAAGCTCTGGAGAATAACTGTATGTACAAGGACCAAAAATGTAAGTGAGATGGATTCCTCTCAGACAGACACCAGCTGTATCCAATATCCATGTATGATCGCCAATCTCAATCAGTTTGTAGTTGTCTATGGTATATCCAGCAGGATAGATATTCAATCAGTCTTACATTGTTCATCTAGGGGCCCTTTTACTAAGCCAGTAAGCATCCACAAGCGCCCAATGTGCACCAAAATGGAGTTACCACAGGGCTACCGTGTGGCTCTTATGGTAATTTCATTTTTGGCGCGTGTCCAATACGTGTGGCCAAAAAATAATTTTTTATTTTCTGCTGCACATATCGGACATGCGGCAAGGGGCATTTGGTGCATGTAGGTCATTACCGCATGTTTATCTCGTGAGACTTTACCACTAGGTCAATGGCTGGTGGTAAGGTCTCAGACCCAAAATGGACACGCAGCATTTTTCACTTTGCCGCATGTCCATTTTCAGCAAAAATATTTTAAAAAGGCCTTTTTTACAGGTGTGCTGAAAAATGATTCTTTTTTTTTTTATTTTTTTTATTTATTTGAAGTCAATATTAACAAATGATACATGTTTCAGACAAGGCATACAAAGATCTGATGACAATGCAAAGCGATACATATAACTTCAAATTTTGTAGAACTTTTACTTTAGAAATCAAAATTTACCCCCCTCCCCCCCACCCTCTTCCCATACCCCCTTTGGACTGGCATTATCACAACCCGGTTCGTCATCGAAATTATGTATGAAGGAGAAAGGGGTCCCAAATCGAGTGCCATCTATTTGTACGGTTACTCCGCTCAGCTATGAGCCGTTCCATCTCACAGACATATCCCAATTTTCGAAGCCACCTAGTTAATGGCGGAATCGTAGTCTGTTTCCAACAAGCCGCTATAACTATCCGAGCTGCACAGGTGGCATAGCGCACCAAGGTCTGTTGAGTAGGTGTGAGGCCCGCTGCTTTTGTTGAAAACAGAAAAATGGTGGGATTCCATGGAATTTGAGTTCCCAGCCATACCTGCAGTCTGCTACAAACTGCTTTCCAATAAGCTTTGATTTTCCTACATTTCCACCAAATATGTCCCATGGATCCCTTCACACCACATCCCCTCCAGCACTGCCCAGGCAAGGTGGGATAAATTCGTTGTAAATGCTCTGGTGTCATGTACCACCTAAATAGAACTTTAATGGCATTTTCTTTGAACGGGACATGAGACGACACCCCGGCCGCCGCTCGTTCCATCCTCTCCCATACCGTATCCTCCAGTTCAATCCCCAGTTCCCTCTGCCAACCCTTCCTGTGAAGTGTATAACAAGGTGTTTGTTGGGTAATAATACGATGTAAACGCGATATCAGCCCTGTGGTCGTAGCCTGTCCCTCACATATTTGCTCAAGAGTTAATTGTTGTCTGTGTATTACTTCCTGAATTGCTTTCGTCTTAAGGAAATGCGAGAGTTGGAGAAATGCATACTTATCAGTCACAACTGTTGGAAACTGTTGTTGAATTTCTGTATAAGACAAAAGGGACTCTCCCGCCAGTAGTTGCCCCCAAGTTCTCAGCCCTCCTTCATACCATCTAGTGAATATGCCTCTCTCTGTCCCCGGAATAAATAAGGGGTTATATGCTATGGGGGATAAGCGCGACAGTAAGCATTGACGATGCGGGAAAAGACTATCCCAGTTAGACAGAGTAACGTATATGGAGGGGCACAAACCCTCCTCCAATGACCTAAGGGACCTTGGTAGCCACATTAGTGCCCCCAACGGCCTTGTGCCCAATGTGAACTGCTCCAGGCCCACCCATTGCCGGTCAGGGTAGTCCTGGAACCACTCCACAGCCGCACGTGCCTGAGCTGCTCTGTAGTACCAACCCAAGTTGGGGACCCCCAGCCCTCCCCTCCTCCTATCCTGGTACAAGAAGGCTCGTGCTAGCCGCGGACGTTTGCCAGCCCAAATAAAGCGCACAATACGATCTTGCAGTGCAGCAAGAAATTTACGAGGCAGGGGGACCGGAAGAGCCTGGAACAGGTACAGTAAACGTGGTAATATGTTTAGCTTAACTGCGGCAATACGGCCAAACCAGGAGAGTGCAATGTCTCCCCATCTCTCCATATCTGCAGTGAGGACACGGCCCAGGCCTTTATAATTTGCTGTGAAAAGATCAGAGAGCCTAGCAGTAATGTTCACCCCCAGGTAGCGGATACTCCCACTAGCCCACCGAAAAGCATACGTCGATTTTAAAGTTTCCACCAGTTCCGCATCGAGGGTCACGTTTAGGGCTTCAGATTTGGACATATTTACTCTAAAGCCTGAGAGTGCTGAGTATTGTTCAATGTCCTGCAAAAGCTCAGGGAAAGATGTTAGAGGGCGAGTGATGAACAATAACACATCGTCTGCGAAGAGGGCCAGTTTATGTGCTCTCCCCGCTATTGTAATGCCAGTGATCCCCGGGTTGGATCTAACCCTAGACGCAAAAGGTTCCATGACCATTGCAAACAACATCGGGGAGAGAGGGCATCCCTGCCTGGTGCCCCTGTGCAGAGTGAAGAGTTCTGAGTAGCCCCCATTCAAGCTGATACATGCTTTAGGTGAGGTATAGAATGCTTGAATCCACCTACTGAATTGGGGTCCTATCCCAAAGGTCTCCATCACTTTGTACATGAATGGCCAATGCACCCTGTCGAAGGCCTTTTCAGCGTCTAGACTAAGGAGACACATAGGCTTTCGCATTTTTTTTGCCAAATACATTAAGGGGCTCATTTTCAAAGCACTTAGCCTCCCAAAGTTCCATAGAAACCTATGGAACTTAGCCTCCCAAAGTGCTTTGAAAATATGCCTCTAAGTCTACTACTCTTCTCGTGTTATCCATTGCTTTCCTATAGGAAACGAAACCCACTTGATCTGGGTGAATAATCGCTGGGAGCATAGGGGCTAGTCTATTAGCTAAGACTTTGGCTAAAATTTTGACGTCTGCGTTTAGGACCGATATAGGACGATAAGACCCACAGTCCGCTAGGTCTTTGTCTGGTTTTGGTAATACTGCTATCCATGCCTCTAACATGGAGGCCGGTAGAGACTCCCCCCGCCCTATTTGGTTGAACATGTCAGCCAAAAGTGGGGCCAGGTCAGAAGCAAATTGCTTATAAAACTCATTAGGTAGTCCATCCAGCCCCGAGGACTTACCAGATGGTAAATGCTGAATAGCTTTGTGTATTTCAAGCGGGGTGACCGGCTCATCCAGAGTGGCACGTTGCTGGCATGTCAGAGAGGCTAAATCAGTCTCCGCTATGTAATCTGCAATAGAATCAGCAGGGGGGTTTATTTCACGAGCATATAACTCCTTGTAGAAGTCACCAAACCGCCTTCTAATAGCTTCCGATGTATTCAGCATGTCCCCTCCTCTCTCCCGGATATGTGTTACCGCCCTTTCCGCCTTTTTCCTACGTAGCCTCAGGGCCAGCAGGCGTCCCGCTTTGTTAGAAAATTCATAAGAATAAACCTTCGATCGAGATTGTAATTGGCTTAAGTGTTCAGAGTAAATAGAGTCCAGCTGAAGACGCTGGGCTCGCAGCTCCTCCAATGAGGTCAGAGAGCCGCCGGCCTTGTGCTGAGCTTCTAAACTCTTAATCCTATCTAAGCATTGAGCCACTTGTTTTCTGCGAATCCTAGCCCTCCTACTAGCCAGCTGTAAAAAGTAGCCTCTCGACACTGCCTTCATGGCGTCCCACACAATGCTAAGGGGTGGCCCCGATGTCTTATTGATCTCTAGATACTCTTTCAGCACTTTTTTACAGCCCTCCACCACCTCACTCTCTTGTAACATACTGGCATTAAGTGCCCATCTTCTGTCTTTAATCTCTGCCTTGATTGTTGGCAGTACGACCCAAACCGGGGCATGGTCAGACAGGGTCGCACTGCCAATACCTGCACTGGGCCCCTGCTCTGATAGAGCTACATCGAGAAAAATATAGTCAATACGTGAGTATGATGCATGCACTGCTGAGTAATATGTATAGTCTCTCATTTGCGCGTGACTCAATCGCCACACATCCAGAGTCCCCAGAGAAGCAGCCATTGATCCCAACGCTAAGGCATCCCGAGTGCCTACAGTCTGCCCCGTCCCAGACCGGTCTAAAACCGGATCCATTACTCCATTGAAGTCGCCTCCCAATATTATAGATCCTTGTGCAAATGTAGCTAAAAGATTCCTTGTTTTAATGTAGAAAGCCTGCTGGCGATCATTCGGGGCGTATATACATGCTAGGGTTATGTCCATGTGATCTAGTGTTATGTGCAAGAACAGAAACCGCCCGCCTGGATCCCGTTTGACCTTTACTATTTGGGCCTGTACTGACTCATGAAATAACACCGCCACCCCACGTTTTTTGGATCCTTCGTTAGAGGAGGCAAAAAAGGACCTGGGGTATTTAGGATGGGAGAGGAGTCTTTCGTGCTTCCGGCGGAGGTGCGTCTCCTGCAACAGAACTATATGAGCCCCCCCAGCTGCTGGAGCTCTTTAAATAATTTCTGCCTTTTTTGTGGCACATTCAATCCTTTTACATTGTAAGATAAGATCTTAAGATTTATACTCATAACTAAAACATAAAACCAAGCAGAACGAGCAGAGCATACCGACCCACTATCCTCACTTTCACCTCCATCCTCCTACAATGTGCCAGTCCGAGCCCACCCTCCCCTTCCCTCCCCTTAAACCCAGTGTCTAACCCCCCCTTCCCCCTTCTCCAGTCACCAACCCGAAGGTACATGCCCCCCGAGTGGGATGTGAGAAAGTAACCCACTGTGTTTCAGACCGATCCAATTCCCTCCCGCCCCCCCCCCCTTTTACTTGTTGCCATGTGACCATCAGATGCCAAATCCCATTTAAACAGAACAAAAAAAAAAAACAAAAAACTGTAACTTGCATACATGCCACAGCTCTCGATGAATTACCCCTCTCCCAATACTAATACAAAACCTCACTCCTATTAGGTGTCTCACTGTTGAGACCCTCCCTCCTCCCACTAAAGGAAAAGAAGAAGAGGAGATGAAAAGAAAAGAAAATGAATAAAATGTATATATATACATACAGACCCCCCAATAACCATAGTACTTCAAAATAAACTCAGAACAAAGCAGATTGGGAGACTCTATGAGCAGTGTCCCCCTGATACCACATATGTGTCCATCTGCTCTTCATCATCCACAGACGCAAGGAACTCAGGTGACAGGCCCCGATTAGGCCAGCGTATCAGCATTCAGGTTCCCTCCACCGTCGCTCTCCGCTTCGGGTTGCTGCGCTTGTTGGATGCGGGGACCCGCTGCCATTTTTGTAGCTTTGCTTTCGTCGTAGGTGCCAGCTCTCCCAGAGGCGCCTTCGAGCTCACCAGTCCCCCTGCATACAAAGACGCCCATGCTTCGGTTAGGGAGCAAACCCTATATCTGGTCCCCTTAATCGTGAAGTTCAGCGATAAAGGGAAGCCCCACCGGTAGATGAGCTTCTCTTTGATTAGGACATCCAGGGCCGGTTTCAGGAGTCGCCTCTGCTGCAGTGTGAACTGGGAAAGATCTTGGTATACTGTTATCTTGACTCCTTCATACTCCAAATCCTGTTTCTTCCGAGCACAGGCAAGAATTTGTTCTTTTATTTCATACTTATGAAATCGCACGATGATGTCTCGCGCTCTAGTCTCCTGACGCGGGCCCAGGGCTCTATGTGCTCTGTCCAAGTCAATCTTCTCTGCCTCTACCTCGGACCCCATCAGGGTTGCACATATGGTTTGCACTATTAGTGGGACATCTTCCATCTCACCACCCTCTGGAACCCCGCGGAGCCGGAGATTATTCCTCCTGCCCCGGTTTTCTAAGTCGTCCAGTTTATAAGCCAAGTCTTTCGTTTTTTGATCCAATTCCTGTATGTGTGCATCATGAGCAGTTAGGGACTCCGAATGCTCTTCCAGCCTAAGTTCCGCTTCTTCCATTCGTCCCCCCAGCTCGCGGAGATCTGCGCTTAGCACCTCCATCTTTTCTAGTATCTCCTCCTTTGATTTTTGGATGTCCTCTTGGATACCGGACAGAATCTGTTTGAGTTCGCCCGAGACGCCCTTTTTTGCGGGGGGTCTCCGCGATTCCGCCAGCGATAAGGCTGAGTCGGAGTCAGAAGGCGAGGCCTGCGCCATTGCCTCGTGGCGCTTCGGGGTCTTACTCGGCCCGCCGCCTGCCGACTTCTCCGAGTCCTTGTTCCGCGCCGAATGCGCCTTACTCATACCGGCTGGTGAGTATTGCCAATCGGGAGTATTGAAAAGCGGCGAAAATAGCTGATGGTGGTCACTTAAAGCTGTTTTGTCGCGGCGGGGAGCGGGAGCTAAGAAGCTAGACCGCCATTGCCAGTGGTGACGTCACTTCCTCTTCCCTGAAAAATGATTCTGCGCATGCCCAAAACCCGCGCCTACACTACCGCAGGCCATTTTTCAGCATACCTTAGTAGAAGAACCCCTTACTTTCTCTTTTCTTCTCTCCCTAGCTTCATGAAACCATACTTCAGGGTTTTGTTCCCAAGTTAAAAGGGAGCACATTAAAGCATGCATTTGATTTGCTGTTTGGATGTTTGCTGAGAGACACTATCATAGTGCTGTACATATACCATGCTTTAAACCAGTGGCGTAACTACATGGGGCCTGAGGGGGCCTGGGTCCCCGTAGATTCCAGCCTGGACCCCCCCTCCCGGCGAACCTGCCTCCACCGCCACCTACCTTCGATTTTGCTGGCGGGGGACCCCAATCCCCGCCAGCTGATGTCCTCTCCGTTCTGCTGCAGTGAAAAAAGTCTTCTTCCTTCTGTTGCATGCTGACGTCGTACGTGCAGGACGTCAGACTCAGAGAACATAACGTTCTGTTTTCTGAGTCTGACGTCCTGCACATACAACGTGCAGGACGTCAGCATGCAACAGAAGGAAGAAGACTTTTTTCACTGCAGCAGGACAGAGAGGTTGTCGGCTGGCGGGGATTGGGGTCCCCCGCCAGCAAAAGCGAAGGTAGGCGGCAGCGGGGGAGGGTTTGTGGCAGGAGGGGGGGTGGCAAAGATGTGGGGGGCCGGCAATGGCAGCGGGGAGGCGTCACCGGGGGGGGGGCTAAAATGTGCCCCCTCCCCTTGGGCTCTGGACCCCCCTCCCACAAAAGTCTGGCTACGCCCCTGCTTTAAACCATCCAATTCTGTGCTCTGTGGTTGGACTTGATGTGCCTGTCTGATGCAGGGCGTAGCCAGACATCCAATTTTGGGTGGGCCTGGGCCCAAGATGGGTGGGCAGAACTTCACCCTGTCCCACAAGTGATTTGGTCTCTCCCTCTCTCGCCTGTATGCCATATGGTTTCTCAAACATCCCCCTCCCCCGCATACCTTTTAAATAGCAGATTTTCATCGGCAACGAGCAGCAACTAATACACACTGCTCATGTTGGCCTCACAGCCTTCCCTCTGATGCAACTTCCTTTTTACATCAGATGGAAGGCTGTGGGGCCAGTGCGAACAGTATGTATCAGTTGCTGCTCGCAGGTGAAGATCTGCTATTTGCAAGGTATGCAGGAGGAACAGTTGTTGGGAGTTTTCGGCTGGTGGGGCTTGGGCATCCCTGCCAGCCACATCATAGATGTGCTACTGCTGGATGGGCCTGAGCCCAAAGTGAGTGGGCCTGGGCCCACCCGGGCCCACCCTTGGCTACGCCACTGGTCTGATGCCTTTTAGGATCATAATACTAAATTTGCATTCGTCACCCCCTCTAGGAGACTATTCCAGATATCTTCAACCTTTATGTGAAAAAAAAAGTTTCTGTGATTTCCCTGTTCCTACCACTTTCAGCCTCAGATCATGTCCTTTTGTTCTTCTTCCACTGAAAAATTTCTTGTCTTTTGTGAATTATTAATGATTTTATTATGTCTCTTTCCTTTCACCCTATCCCCCTCAATCCCCTTTGCAAATATTTAGGTTCTCTAATCTCGCTTTTGGGGCTTATAGGGGGGACTTTTACTAAGCTGCGGTAGTGTTTTTACCTCGTGGTAGAAATCAGTTGGCGGAAAAAACCAAGACATCCATTATATTCCTATGAGCGTCTTGGCATTTTCCACCAGCTGCTTTCTACCGCAAGCTAAAAACACTACTGCTGCTTAGCAAAATATCTTCATAGGGCAAAAACATAGTAACATAGTAAATGACAGCAGATAAAGACCTGAACGGTCCATCCAGTCTGCCCAACAAGATAAACTCATTTTACATGGTATGTAATACTTTGTATGTATATCCGAGTTTGATTTGTCCCTGCCTTTCTCAGGGCACAGAACGTAGAAGTCCGCCATGCACTGGTTTTATTCTCCAAATACCGGTGTCACCACCCAATGTCTGCTAAGATTCCATAGATTCACTCCTTCTAAACAGGATTCCTTTGTGTTTATCCCATGCATGTTTGAATTCCATTACCGTTTTCATCTCCACCGCCTCCCGCGGGAGGGCATTCCACGTGTCCACCACCCTCTCCATGAAAAAATACTTCCTGACATTACTCCTGTGCAGTGTGGGAGAATTTGTTTAAATTGATGGACAGGGTATGAATGGACATTGAGTGGGAGGGTATGGGTTGGGGGCTATGGTTGGGAGTTATTACTGTACCGTGTAGTAAATACAATATACTATATATATATTGTGAGAAGGTATGAGGCTGTCCTATACGGTGTAGGCCACTAGAGGGCGCTAGAAGAAGGTGGAGGTCGCTAGGACCGGGGAGAGCCCTGGGAGGTCCACAGGTGCAGGCGGTTATGGGCTGGGTCCTGTGTAGCTAATTAACCACTTTATACCGCACCTGAGTTGTGAAAGGAAGGGAAGTGAGCTAGCAGCAGAAGAAGAGAGAGCCCCTGAAAGATACTGGCTAACCCTATGGACTTGGGTGTGGACTGGGTGTCCAAAGGAGATCATCAGGCTGAAAATCCTGGGGTAAGAAGTCCCTAAAGCATTAGTGGTTGACTGTGTGTCCTCAGTACTTATAGGAACTGTGTGTTCCGTGGAGGGACTGTGTGTCCAAAGAAGAAAAGACTGTGTGTCTGGAACTGTGTGTTCAAAGGGGAGACTGTGTGTCCAAAGAAGAAAAGACTGTGTGTCTAGAACTGTGTGTTCAAAGCAGGGGCGTAGCCAGACACCCAATTTAGGGTGGGCCTGGGCCCAAGATGGATGGGCAGAAGAACCCCACCCAGTCCTACAGGTGATTTGGTCTCTCCTTCTCTAGTCTGCATGCCATGTGGTCTCAAACATCCCCCCGCTCCCGCATACCTTTAAAATAGCAGATTTTCACTGGCAGTGAGAAGCAACTAATACACACTGTTCACATTGGTCATGTTGGTCCTGCAGCCTTCCCACTGCTGCAACTTCCTGTTTCCGCATAGGCGGGAATACATCAGCGAAAAGGCTATGGGGCCGATGTGAGCAGTATGTATCAGTCGCTGCTTGCTGCAGGTGAAGATCTGCTATTTACAAGGTATGCAAGAGGGACAGTTGTTGGGAGTTTTCAGCTAGTGGGGCTTCGGAATCCCTGCCAACCACATCATAGATGTGCTGCTACTGGGTGGGCCTGAGTCCAAAGTGGGTGGGCCTAGGCCCACCCAAGCCCACCCTTGGCTACGCCACTGGTTCAAAGGGGGGGACTGTGTGTCCAAAGTACTGAGAGAAGCAGGCTGCAAAGCCTGGGGTTGAGAGTCCCCAAAGTATTGGTGTAGTACTGAGCCCATGTATCTGTATGGGAAGGCTCAGTGTGAAGATCTAGGAAAGTATACAGTATTAAGCTAGAAGAAGTGTGCCCAGGGGCTGGAATAAAGAGTTGCCTGAGAAATATGCAGTTGGTGAAACCTGTTTAATTTGCTGAGTGGGAACCAGGTCACCCTGAGCGAGAAGGGGTAGCACACTAATTTGCATATGATCTGCATATTGAGAACCAGGTCACCCTGAGTGAGAAGGGGGATATCACTATATATATATATATATATATATATACACACACACACACACACACACAAACCCGTGTTGATTGTGTATTCTTGGGAACCCACTGCCTCTGCGGACTGGACCCGGGACCATAACTGGACAACAAATGCTAACATCTGCCACTTAATAAAAAAAAATATTTGTTGAAAAGGGAAAAATGTGTTTGGTCATCTGTGGCTATGCCCCCCCCCCCCCCCGCCCCACAGGATAGATTAAATGAAGAATACACATATGCAGGTGACAGGCTAATTAGGTACTCACTGCCCTTAGGGTACATTCTTTAGCAAACCACTTTTTAATTGTTAAAAAAGTTCAAAACATTGCTGGAACAATGTATTATTTCATTTTCTATAATATTACAATAACATTGCATTGATAATCGGTCATATCTTGCATGCACAGAATTACATATATCCCTTAATTCCATAAAACTCACAAACATTGTGCATGTAAATTTAGGTTCATGCCCAATTTGCACACGCAATTTAACTGAATAACAAGCCATTTAGTGCCAATAATTGTTTTTTTAATAAGTAATTATTGGTGCTAATTGAAATCAACTAATATGTACGTGAGTAAATTTAGCCACGTTACCACACCTAAATTTTACACGTGTTCTGGGAAAGGTGGAGCGGAAATGGGAGGATCATGGTGTTTCAGGGTGGAGCGTTGGTAAGGATTCAAGTTATGCATGTAATTATAGAATAAAAGGGTTACGGGCATAAATTTAGACAGGGACATTTGCACCACACTTTTATTGGTGCAAATTAACATGTGTAAATTTACACACAACCCCTGTGCTTAAGTGTTATTCTATAAACCATGCTTAACCTTAGGCATGACTTAGAATAGTGCTTAAGTGGGGTTTAACCACTATACAGCTATATAGAACACTGACAGTACACAGTTTAGGAACTGCTTAGAGAATTCAGACAGCAATGGCAGCTGAAATTCTCATGATAGTCAATGTTTTGCCTTTGCAATGTGTTTAAGGATTGTTTTTATCTTGAGTAGGTATTTACTATATTATGCTATAAGCACTTATTTGTAAGGGAGGGAGGGGGATTGCGGGGGTGGGGACTAGGTAGGAAGGGTGTTTGAGTCTGTTCGACTATCTGCTACCTTTTTGGTTGTAAAATTTCAGGTTATTGTTGGAAACTCAATAAACCCAATTAAGCGTAAACACAGGGAAAGAGGTCTAAAATGAAGGAGGGGAGCATACAAAAGTTTACTATATCAATACATATATCACCTTTTCACCAAAAAAGGGTCTGGATGAGCTCATTTCTTGCAGCCAATCCTCTCTGGTAGGCTTGTGGAGGCATAAGGTCTGGAGGTTGCAGTGGCTTCCTCTGCTCATCGCTGTCAACATTTGCCATCATTGTTCCCACAGGTTCAGGTATCTGGTGAGTTCTGGCCAGGTTATGGAGTATACAGTAGGCAGTGAATATGTCACAAACCTTCAATGGTGTGTACAGATATTCTTCCCTGGTGTGTACAGATATTCTCCCCCAGAACGTTCCAAACATCTGAACCTTGACTTAAGGATCCCAAAGGTCCTTTCTGTTATAGCCCTTGTTTTCCTATGAGTTTCATTATATCTCTCCTCAACAGCTCCATGAGGGTGGGCAATCGAGGTCATTGACCATGTCCATAGGGGATAACCTCAGTCCCCTGCATGAAAAACGGTTAAATACTGGTTCTCCCTTTTCAAAATTGATGTCTTACACCTCCAGACATTAGGTGTGCTTTTGTAAAAGCCATCCCTCCGTGATCTAGCCACTCTGAAAACACTCATAGATGCCCAATTGAAACAGGATATATCTATCATAACAGGAACCTGGGTACCTTGCGCACACATCTGTAATAATATTAGAGGATTACATATGTCCTGTATGTTGATAGAGTGGTAAGATTTGCAGTTTCTGTAAGTTGCCTCATTCCTGGCTGGTGGTCTTAGGGCTATGTGGGTGCAGTCTATTGCCCCTAACACCAAAGAAAAGCCCTCTAGTTGACAAAGGCTGGTCATCTTCTGGTGTTGCTCAGCCTCTTCCATGGGAAATTTTATATATTGAGTATCTCTCCACAGAAAGTTCTGAAGGAACAGAGTGATGCATCTTGAAACAGCTGCTTGACTAATCCCAGTAGCAGTCCCAAGGGGTGTATGAAAGGAGTCTGTGGCCAAAAAAGCTAAGGCTGTAGTAACCTTCAAATGCACTGGCAGTGCTTGACCCCTCCAAGTTGTGGTCTTGAGGTCTTCCTGCAGCTGGTCACAAAGATGAATAATTATTTCCTTATTGAACCTATACCTGCACACCCATTGCTCATCTGTCAGATCCATAAATAGAATTCTCAGCCTGTACACCCTCTGCACATGGCCTTTCATTCTCCTCCATGACCTCTTCCGTCTCCTACTGCTCAATACCCAGAGGAGCAACAGAAGAGGGGAGAGAGGCTGCACATGAAGAGAAGGGAAGAGAGAAAGCTGGATACATATGAGAAGGAGGCATAAAGGTTGAAGAAAGCTGAATGTGAAATATCAATGCCAAAAAGACATAAGGCAGAAAGTGATGAAGAAAGGAGGTGAGAAAAGAAATAACAAATGAAATAGAAGGCCCTGGAAACAGAGTTAAGAGCACAGAGGAAAGCAGAACCAGAGATTGGGAACAAGATTATTAGAACAATAAAATCACCAGACGACAAAGGTAGGGAAAATGATTTCATTTTCAGTTTAGTGATTAAATTATGCTAGTTTTGAGAGTTTACATCTGTCAGCTTTATTTTGCACTGTACAGGAGGGCATGCATTTCTCTGGTGTGCATAACATGCAGTTTGCAATCTCTGCTTTTCAGTTTTTATCTCCATTTCAGTTTTTGTCTGCATGTTTTTTGCGATTCCCAATATCAGTTGAGAGTCATATTTGCATCTGCAACTGCAGTAAAGGATTCTGCTGGCATGTGGTGTCTGTGTTGGATTATGTAACAGTCCATCTTATTCCAGTTTCCCAATAGCAGGTTATTTTGGTGCTCTAGGGTCTGTCTTCATAGGTGGGTTAGGACTATTATGATTTGGTAAGTTTTCTATATAGGTTTTGAGTGCCTTTTTGCAAGGTTTTGTGTTCATTTTCAAAGTGTCTGGTCTGTTTGAAAAATAAAAATGCTCAGGACTAGTGGGGTCTCCACTTCTGGTAGAGCAGCACTGGACCCACCCAGCCAGTTGGGTTTTCAGGATATCCACAACGAAGATGCATGAGAGATTTTCATGCAATGCCTCCTTGGTATACAGACTTATCTCATGCATCTTCATTGTACATATCCCAAAAACCTAACTAGATGGGTGTACCCCAAGGACTGGGTTGAGAAGCACTGCAATACAGTGACCATACAAACAAAAACACATGTACTTTAAATAAATTATCTGCCAGTCGAAGGAGTGTGTGCTGTTCCCGAGCTGATTGTCATAATTTGAATATTTGTTTGTGTGTGGTCAGTTGTAAGGGGGAAGCTTCATTGCTGGGGAATATGAGTTTGTGATACAAAACTGGAGCTTCAAGGTTTATATTGAGATTCTGACCAATCCTGTAGAGAATACAAACTTCACGCCCACATAAAAGAATTTATTGAATGATGCTATCAATATATGATGATAGCTTCACTGAATAGTTTAAACAGGCTAGAGGGGAAAGAGTTTATATATAGAAAATTGGTAATTTAAAAGTGGAGGTGGGAAGGGAGTTATGTATGGATATGTCACTTTGACTTGCCTCCCCCCATATACCTAGCTTCCCCCCTGTTGCCACCCCAAATATTTATGTCTAGAGCCACTACTGTCTAACAGACATGGGAGTATCCCTCTTCCAGCACCTACCACCAAGGAGACACTAACAGGCTTATTTTCGAAAGAGAAGGGCACCCATCTTTCGACACAAATCGGGAGATGGGTGTCCTTCTCTCAGGGTCGCCCAATTTTGGGCGTCCCCAACTGCTTTCCGTTGCGGGGATGACCAAAGTTCCCAGCGGCGTGTCGGAGGTGTAGCAAAGGCAGGACTGGGGCATGCCTAACAGATGGGCAACCTCAAGTGAAAAAAGAAGAGCGTCCCTGACGAACACTTGGCCAACTTTACTTGGTCCTTTTTTTTTACGACCAATCCACAAAAATGTGCCCTAAATGACCAGATGACCACCAGAGGGAATTGGGGATGACCTCCCCTAACTCCCCCAGTGGTCACTGACCACCTCCCACCCCGAAAAAAACAACTTTAAAAACTTTTGTCTTTTTTTTTTTTTAGAGTATGGGTGAAGGACGTCCTTTGCCAGTTGAAGCGGTCCAAAATGTGGATGTTTCTGTGAGAAGGACATTCATGCCTTTGCTATGCCTAACAGCAAGCAGCTCATTTGCATGTGATTTCCTTCAGGCGTGCCCATTCCTTTCCGAATCACTAAGGGATCGGTAAGGGAAGGGCTTTTTCCTTTCAGTTAGTGGGACCAGTGCACTACGAATGCTGGCTCCTCCCACAACCAAATGGCTTGGATTTGGTCGTTTCTGAGATGGGCGTTCTCGCTTTCCATTATCGCCGAAAATCAGAAATGACCAAGTCCTGGGGATGACCATCTCTAAGGTTGACCTAAATTTGCTGATTTGGATGTCCCCAACCGTATTATCAAAACAAAAAATGGACGCCCATCTTGTTTCAATAATACAGGTTGCCCCGCCCCTTTATGGCACCGTCCTGCGAGGACGCCCTCATGAAAACTTGGGTGCCCCGTTCGATTATGCCCCTCCACGACTCTCAGTTCCTAAGGTCACAAAATTGTCTACCAGCACTGTGTTTGCTGCTCTTGAAGTACATACAGCTGTGACTCTGGGCAAGTCATGTAACCCTCCATTGACCCAAGTACAAAATAAGTACCTGTATATAATATGTAAATCACTTTGATTGTAACCACAGAAAGGTAGTATATCAAATCCCATCCTCTTTCCCTCTAGTGACAAAAGTGACTGCCATATTTACTCATTCTACATACGACTGTGCTGTTTGGAGATATTTACCAGAACCTAGGACTCCTGATGCAGATATCACAGAAACACAGTCTATATCGAGTCCTTTGACTGAGTAATGATATGTTGAATAAAGCAACTTAATTGGTAGCTGTGCTTGGTTGATCTCTTGGATTCAGAAACATCAGCTCGGCTATAAGCATCTCCAGCTTACCATTTCTTTTGATTTACCCCTACTCCTTTTTCTGTAAAAGTAACTATGTTCTTCTGTCCCTTCAAAAGAAAAATGCAAAAGAATAAAAATTGTGATTTGTTTATACTAACATGCTGATCTATAGTTTCTACTTACCCAATTGAAAGAGAGGGTACAGACATCCCGCCTTTTTCGGGATATTTTAGTGACCCATATTTAAATTTAAGAATATTTATTGTTTCATGCTTTTAAAAGCTTTTAAAAATGATCCATGCTGAAGAATGATTGGTAAGAACCTAGAGAGCTACATGTGCTGTTTTTGCATCTCATCTGGCAGCCATCAACAATTGTAGAAATGTCACACCCTGATTGGCTAGAATTTTGCATACATGGTAAAAACCTTGGAGTATTACAGTGGTTCCCAAACCTGGTCCTGGAGGCACCCCAGTCAGTCAGGGTTTTAGGATACCCACAATGAATAGCCATGAGAGAGATTTGCATGCACTGCCTCCACTGTAGGCAAATCTATCTCATGAATATTTATTGTGGATATACTGAAAACCTGACTGGCTGGGGTGACTCCAGGACCAGGTTTGGGAACCGCTGGAGCATTATTATTATTTAATCCACTCTGTGAGAGTGACACACAACAGCACTGTAGCAATACACTTAAGTGTGAATACCATTCTGCACAACACCCACATCTGCTGTTGCATATTGCAGCTCAGTGTAGACTACCACAGCGACTGGACATGGCTCATTCTTTCTCTTTAGTAGCATCTGATGACTATGGCAAAGAACAGTGAGTGCTTTTGAAATCTTAGGCCTTTTATTAGAGAGTACCTCAAAGATCATCCCTGAGATTCCTTCACAATAATAGCTAACGAGCCCGTTTCATCCTGCAATTCACATTTGTCCTCTATCCCTTGGGAGACCTTATTTGCTTTTCTATTGTTGGGGGTGACAGAGAGGGTACTGGCCTTTCAGCTGTTCCCCCTTACCCAGTTCTTTTAGGTTTGTTTTCTTAACATGACATCCAGCTGCAGGCCCGTGAAACACAAAAGGAAACTTTGATTGACATGTCTTAAAACACCTCCACATTGATTGGAATTAAAGACAGGGGAATCAGATTGTATTTGAGGAGACCATGGGATGGATGAATGCGATTTTCCAAGGAATATTCCATGTCACGATATCCTGTGACAAATTAGACATAAATATTGGATGTGTACTGATATGAATGATCAAAAAAATACAGACCTGTGACTGAAAGCCAATAAATCATAAAGTTTAAATGAAAAAAAATGAAGAATTTGACGAATTAGGCTTATAAAGCATAGGATTTTATGTCACTATCATTCAGCCTCATGGCTACTTCTCAGATCTTCATAGAGCAGCAAACATCCACTAAGAGTGATTTAGCACTGAAGGAACGACTGCTTATTGTGTGAAAACACCAGACATATGGCTCTCATAGAAAATGGGTTTTAAACAAATAGTCTTGCATGTCAGCAGAAAATGTTCCCATTTCTGAGCTGTCACTCTGTAACCACAGAATATTATTTATCTGGCACCAAGAAGACACACAGAGCTATCACTGTGCCATTGCATTGGTCTTTAGGACACTTTCCCATAATCTGATTTCTTTTGGGAGGTTACTACCTTCCTCCATTATATCGGCCTAAGCTGGAACCTTTCCCAATCCTGCTCTTCCTTCCACACAACTCAAACATTTCCCAACCCCCTACAACGTCTTCCCCAAATCAGACCACTGGCATGAACCAGTGTTTATATTTAACTCTGATTTCCTTTCTTCTGTACTGATAGATCCCACCCTTGTTGTACTCCATTGCATGCAGGAAAAGTGATATAATGAGATCTGATTTAATCTGAACTGAGGTTTACAAAGCACCTCTTTAGTTTGTCAAAGGACCACCCAGTGCAGATTATGGCAATACAACAATATGTAATTAAATACATCAGAAAGATACACATATAGTTTAAAAATACATAATATTAAAATATAGATAAAACTGGCCAGAATAAAACCAAGAGTCTGGATGAAATGGGGCACATACTATAACCATCAGATGCTTTGTCAACTTGCCTCTTTAGATGGGAATCTCCTCTTTTTTTGACCAGCCATGTCCCCTTCCTAAAATTAGCCTGACACTTATATATTTCAGTAGGAAATTAAGGGGCTCTTTTACTAAGCGGTGCTAGTAAATGGGCTTAGCATGTCCTTACATGGGCTTTTCCCACACACTAAGACAATTTTTGTTGTGGGGGTCAAAAAGGGCTTTTTCTATTTGTTTTATTTCTGGCCATGCACTAATACAGTGTTTCCCAAACTGTGCGCCACAGCACCCTGGTGCACCGCAGCAACTTCTCTGGGGTACTGCGCCAAATCCTGACCTCCCTCCCACCCGAACTGCTACTGCACACGGCAGTGGCAGAAAAACAACAAAAGAAACCATGCGCAGGACTGCAGCAGCCTTCAAGCATGTGCTGTCATAAGTACATAAGTAATGCCATACTGGGAAAAGACCAAAGGTCCATCGAGCCCAGCATCCTGTCCCCGACAGCGGCCAATCCAGGTCAAGGGCACCTGGCAGCTTCCCAAACGTACAAGCATTTTATACAAGTTACTCCTGAAATTGTGGATTTTTCCCCAAGTCCATTTAGTAGCAGTCTATGGACTTGTCTTTTAGGAAACCGTCCAACCCCTTTTTAAACTCTGACAAGCTAACTGCCTTCACTATGTTCTCCGGCAACGAATTCCAGAGTTTAATTATGCGTTGGGTGAAGAAAACCTTTCTCCTATTTGTTTTAAATTTACTACACTGTAGTTTCATCGCAAGCCCCCTAGTCCTAGTATTTAAGCGTGAACAGACGCTTCACATCTACATGTTCCACTCCACTCATTATTTTATATACCTCTATCATGTCTCCCCTCAGCCGTCTCTTCTCCAAGCTGAAAAGCCCTAGCCTCCTTAGTCTTTCTTCATAGGGAAGTCGTCTCATCCCCGCTATCATTTTAGTTGCCCTTCGCTACACCTTTTCCAATTCTACTAGCCACCTTATAATTGAAAGAGAAAAACGCCTAGATTTCGACCCAAATCGGGAGATAGACGTTTATCTCACAAAAACGAATAAATCGGTATAATGGAAAGCCAATTTTGGACGTTTTCAACTGCACTCCATCGCGGAAGCGTACAAAGTTGACGGGGCGTGTCAGAGGCGTGGCGAAGGTGGAACTGGGGCGTGGTTTATCGGCCGAGGAGAGATGGGCGCCTTTCGCCGATAATGGAAAAAAAGTATGCGTTTGTAGCTAGAATTTAGGGCACTTTTCCTGGACCCTGTTTTTTCACGAATAAGGCCTCAAAAAGTGCCCTAAATGACCAGATTACCACCAGAGGGAATCGGGGATGACCTCCCCTGACTCCCCCAGTGGTCACTAACCCCCTCCCACCACAAAAAATGATGTTTCACAACTTTTTATTTTCACCCTCAAATTTCATACCCACCTCCCCTGGCAGCAGTATGCAGGTCCCTGGAGCAGTTGTTAGGGGGTGCAGTGGACTTCAGGCAGGTGGACCCAGGCCCATCCCCCCCTACCTGTTACAATTGTGCTGCTTAATGCTTAGTCGTCCAACCCCCCCAAACCCACTGTATCCACATGTAGGTGCCCCCCTTCACCCCTTAGGGCTATAGTAATGGTGTAGACTTGTGGGCAGTGGGTTTTGAGGGGGATTTGGGGGGCTCAACACACAAGGGAAGGGTGCTATGCACCTGGGAGCTCTTTTACCTTTTTTTTTGTTTTTGTAAAAGTGCCCCCTAGGGTGCTCGGTTGGTGTCCTGGCATGTGAGGGGGACCAGTGCACTACGACTCCTGGCCCCTCCCACGAACAAATGCCTTGGATTTATTCGTTTTTGAGCTGGGCGCTTTCATTTTCCATTATCACTGAAAAACAAAAACGCCCAGCTCACAAATTGTCGAATAAAACATGGACGTCTATTTTTTTTTTCGAAAATACAGTTCGGTCCGCCCCTTCACGGACCCGTACTCGGAGATAAACGCCCATGCAGATAGACGTTTTCATTCAATTATGCCCCTCCACATCTTTCTTGAGATGCGGCGACCAGAATTGAACACAATACTCAAGGTGCAGTCGCACCATGGAGCGACATAATGGCATTATAACATCCTCACATCTGTTCTCCATACCTTTCCTAATAATACCCAACATTCTATTCGCTTTCCTAGCTGCAGCAGCACACTGAGCAGAAGGTTTCAGTGTATTATCAATGATGACACCCAGATCCCTTTCTTGGTCCGTAACTGTCAGTTCTGCCCCAAGAATAGAAGTTGCTGTCAACAGGGGCAGAGGACCAGCAGAGCCAATAGCACAGGCCTAAAGGCTGCTGCGGCCCTGCACTTGTTTTTTTTTTTTTTGCAGCCAATGGGGACAGTAGACAGCGTTCGGAACTCAGAGGTGACTGCTAAGGAGGTTGGATGAAAACAGGAGACGGGATGAAGTCAAAAAATTGAAGCGAATAGGTCAGTAGTATCTGTTTCCATTCCCATTCAAAAAAAAAGCAAGCAAACCTATGAGCTGCTGCATCCGAGTTTTCATTCTTTATTGTTGGTAGCAAATGCTTGTGCAGCATACAGATGTACAAAGAGGAAGTATAATAATGGGATAACTTTTCATAGGTAGAATAGTAATTTGTTATAAATCATAATCAGTATGTTATTCGGAGAGGCTTTTTATAGGGACACCCTAGCACTGACATATTTGTGCAGATAAAAAGATGGAGACCTGTGTGGCTGGGGGGGGCAGAGATCTGTGTGGCAGGGGGCGGAGGTTGGGGGGTGCCACGAAAAGTTGCTCGGACACGAAGGGTGCCGTGAACTGAAAATTTTTGGGAACCACTGCACTAATGTCATCATTAGAATGGACACAGCTTAGCAAATGATTACTGTATTTTGTTTTTCTTCAGACCATCAGAGGTAGACCCAAAGTCACTTATAAATCACCATAACATAATTTTTATATGGTGATGGGGTTCTAACCCTTTTCGTCATAGATCACAAATATTTATATATTCAAATATTCATGTTTTCCTATAGTTTTTTTCTTCTTATTTCTTTCTTATGAAATCTTTAAACACAATTATCCATAAGAAAATGAAATAAACTACTTTTACTTAGCTTGTATAGATTCGTGTCAAGCTGAAACGTGGAGCAGCATACCGACACGTGTTTCGCCAGCAAAGCTTTTTCAAAGTATGCCCCTATAGAAAAAACAAATCAGACAGACCTTAGTTTGAGAAATAATTACCCTATCTTCTTAAACTATATCTTATCGGTCTGTTACCTTTATGTCTCAAAAACGAGTATCCACTGTTCAAAAGCCCCGACCATCAACATGGCCGCGGCGGTTTTTTTACTTACTTTTTAAAGGTATAATCACATGACCCGCTTAGCCTACAGCAGGATCCGTCAAATTAAAGATTGCCATTCGATTTCTCTATTGAGACCATGAGGCTCAACTACGTTCAATTTATAGATCCAGTTTTGCTCCTTATAATTCAAAACCTGCTCAACATTCAAAACTAATGCAAAACTGAAGAATACCAGGCACAGCAAAGGTGACGAATGACACTAGATCCAACATCAAGGTGTAAAATGAACTTTATTTGGTAGGCAGGATCAAGACTACACGAGTTGTGTTTTGGCCAAAGGGCCTTCCTCAGGAGTCTCTGTAAAACTGTAAACAATCAGAGTTTGGCTTTTTAGGGAAACTGTTAAAATTCTAGGTGTTCTTTTTGACTATCACCTTAACTTTAAAGATCAAATCAATGATGTCATCAAAGCAGTGGCGTAGTGGGGGCGGCTGCCACCCGGGGCGGATCGCCGCTGCATCCCCCCCCCGGGTGCAGACCAACACGACACCCCCCCACTGGCGTCGACACCCCCCCACCCCCAGCATAGCGCCACCCCGACACGGTCCCCACCTGCCTACGAGCTCCATCCATCTGCAGTGCTGCTGTAAAGAAGAAATCGCTTCGTCGGCCCTTCCCTCACTCACTGTGTCCCGCCCTTGAGGAAATAGGAAGTGACATCAGAGGGCGGGAGACAGTGAGTGAGGGAAGGGCCGAGGAAGCGATTTCTTCTTTACAGCAGTGCTGCAGATGGATGGAGCTCGTAGGCAGGTGGGGATCGTGTCGGGGGGGAGGCGCTGCGCCGGGGGGGGTGGACGGATGCACCCCTCCACCCGTTGACATCCGGGGCGGACTGCCCCCACCGCCCCGCCCTTGCTACGCCACTGCATCAAAGCCTCTTTCTTTGCACTTCACAAAATCTGTTCCATCTGCTCATTTTTCTCACTCCCAGCTTTTCGTGTACTGCTGCTCAGTCTGGTTATCACCCATCTTGACTACAGTAATTCCATTTATGCTGATCTTCCTCTTTCTTCCATTAAACGGCTTCAACTTATTCAGTCGACAGTGGTTTAACTACTTCATTGATCCACACCATTCAACCATATTACACCATTCAGAACATTGGCTACCTCGTCCTGCTGGAGTCCAATATAAATTATATGTCTTTTTGTTTTCAACTCACGTCTTCCCTCTCCACCAGAATATCTAGCTCGTTTTTTAATACCGTATGCACCCTTGAGTCACCTCAGTTCCTCTGCATGTGGTTCACTGTGGTTGTCCCCTCCCTCTGTTGTCCGCCTTGAGGTCACTCATTCTACAGTTATCAGTTATGCCGGACCCCGGCTTTGGAATACACTTCTCGCTCCCCTCCGTTCTTACACAAAATTTAAAACAGCTTTAAAAGCCCATCTCTTTACTACAATTTACGGTTCAAATTAGTATTAATGCATGTATTATTTTAACTGTTTTTTTGTAATTGCAGTAATTGTAATTGTTTTGTTGTAAACCGCATGGATGCCATGTTGGCCCTTTACAGTATAAATCACATTTTTGTAAATAAATAAATAACTAAAACCATCTGGATCAAAGCTTTGTGGTGTTCAAAACAGTAGCATCGATCTAAAGCAAATGTGTTAATAGCCAATAAGACAAAAATGTTGGCAGGTCAAGCAGTGCCATACCGATCTAACTTTTCAGTACTACATTTTAGCGCATCCAGTATTAGGCTCACACTAGTGCCTAAGGCAGCTTAAGAAAAGGACCCCTAAGATACCCTTCTCTCATCTCCTGCTTTAAACAGTAGATTGAAATGGTTATACTCTACATATGTAAAAAAAATTCAAAGTGAACAAACAATCAGACAGGACCGCCATTTTCATTTGTAGGTCATTAGAAAATATTTTTGACTCACCCCTTGGATTAGCATTTCCTTGAAGAAAATACAGCCCTGTGATGCGGTTTTTGATTAGCTTACAAGCCTCATTTTTCTTCTGTAGAATGATATGGTATGAAATGGGTGGAGGGGCCTGATTACCAGTGCATCTGGGATTAAACAGATGCAACAACAGAACTATACCACGCCTATATCTATCTGCTCAATGCATATTCCCTTGAGACCTCAAAGCAGCGCTTTACCATAGCTTCCATCCGGAGCACCTGCATTAGTTGAAAATAGTTTTCAAATGTTGACTATTGACATGCTTTTAGAAAACTTGTATTCTCTGCTCCCTTGTGTTCCTAAACAGCATCCTGCAATGTCTGTGTTACATTCCTGTCCATGCCTCCTGAGGAATTTGAAGCTTTATTGATAGAGAAATCCATGCAATTCCAATCTGCTTACCAGGAAATGAAGGGAGAACTCTGCAAACAAAATGCAGCAGCTAGTTAAATATTGTATAATAATGTTTTGTAAACTGTATCTCTGTTGTCTGCATCTAAGTCAGACTGTTTGACAGTATTATACATGCTTAGAGCATCCAAAAATGAAAACAGTGTTTAGCTGTAAATACCAGTCTTATTCTTCAATGCATAACCCAGATGCCAACGTTTCAGGATTGTAAGTACAACTTATTTTTTTAGCTTGCAGAAGGAAAACTGAAAACAAACTCATTGGCCCACTGTTTTCCACATCTGTACTGGGTGCCATTAAGACATTTTTATCAGGCATTTTCTTCGGGTTATGGCTGACACAGTTCTCTGTCCAATCCCTTTAGCTGCCATGTGTGCATCGCTCTTTTGTATGAAAGTAACGAAAGAGGTAAGAAGAGAGAAGCAGACCACCTGGAGTGTAGGGGATCGAAAATTATATATTTTTTTTATCAAGGCTTTGCTTTTGAGGTTGGAAGGGAGGTGCTGGGGTGAAATTTTAAAAAAAAGTGATGTGGAATTAATAATCCACTTTTACCAGACTCATCTGGTTCAAGATGAGGAACAACAAACATCAATTTCTGGGTTGATAGTCAGCTCCTGGCCAGTTAAATTGTTTGTTCGGGGTTAACTGCTCATTTTCAGTGCCACTTAACTGGTTAAAGCTGCTGAAAATAACTGGTTAGCACCCATCTCAAAACTGTTATTTTGTGTGTGTGGGGGGGGGGGTTCTGGGGGTGCAGTCTGCACTTGGACAGTTAAGTGCTGATATTTAGTACTTAACTGGCCAAGGTCACTGCATAAAACTCAGTCCTATCTTTAAGTCCTTTTTCCATGCGCCAGAGCCCTTTTTACCACAGCGGGTAAAAAGCCCAAAACAACTCTTACCTCGTCGGCATGTGGCAGGGAGTACTTACCGCCACCCATTGAGGTGGTGATAAGGGCTCCAAGTTAACCCGGCAGTAACCAGGCAGCGTGCAGCAATGCCCAATTACTGCCGAGTTACCACCACAGTAGAAAAAATAAAAAAATTCTGGAGCCCTGGAAATGGCACACGCTTGACCCAGAATTACTGCCAGTGGCCACGTTGGGCCAGCGGAAATTCAGATTTAGCATGCGATAAGTCCGCCTTGGACTTACTGCTGCTTTGTAAAAGACCCCCTTAAGCAGCTATGCTTTAACTGACTCCGTAAACCTGGAAATCCAAACATGAAGCCCAGATATGGCTATTTCCAGGCATAAAGCCAATAGTAGTGAGCAAAATTCTGAGCACCATTGGCTGAATCTCGACACCTTCAAATTCAGTGTAGCAGTTACAGAACACCACTTCTTCAGTTACCAGGAAATCCATTCTTATACTGTAACAGCTTAGTTCTAAAATTAATTAAGGAGTGCCCAGGGACACTCAGCTAATCAGATCACTAGCTCATCTTATCCCATACACTATACAATATAATTTCTTATCAGAGTTCATTTTGTTGTTGTTTGTTTTGCTTTGTTTAACTAAACTGGAAATTTCAGTATGCCTGTGACCCCCATAGCTTTCAGGTGTCATTCTTTTCTGCAGTATGACTTGGGTATACAGTGGGTAGAAGGGTCCTACTCACCAATGTTGCATATGCCTTGGGTGATTCTTCCATAAAGGCAGTTAAGAAATCCCATTAAATAAAAGTGCCAGGTTCTTAGCCTTATCTGCACCCTTCAACTCCTGTCCTTTCACCTTGCTGCACTGTATGACTGAGAAGAACCCAAAACTGCTAGAATATCAATATTTTATCAAAACTTACATTGGCTTCCAGTCAAGGGAAGGATCCTTTTTAAATTGTTTTGTGTCCTTCATAAGGTTTTATATAGTTCATTGACCTCTTATATGTATATGCCCATGTTTGAACTGTACTGACAGGGTGTAATAGTAGAAAATATTTAGTTTTTGGGTTACCTTCCCCAAAGGGGATGAAGTCTTTGGTCCCAATATTCAGGCCATGGGAGACAGCCTGGCTATCTTCTGCGATCCATGCTGAACCCTGATATTCAAAGCCATTTCTGGTGACCGGCATTGAATATCCAAGGGGGGGGGGGGGGTTCTTTGCTGGTTTGAAGATAACAGCCGGTTATCTTTACACCAGCCAAAGATATTACCAGGGTTTGATGCAGCCAAATATGACTGCCAAACCCAGTTTTAAAATTGGTGGAAAGCCGGTTATATCACGTGATATAACCGGTTTTCTGCCATCCACTAACCACAGACATTCAGCAGAAGATAAAATCAGCGGAGAGCCAGTTAAGCACTATTTAACCAGTCAGCATCCATTCTGACCGGTTAAATAGCGCTAAATATCAGACAGTTTTACTCTATTATGTGCTTCTCTAGCCTATCAGGCAGCCAAAGTGTGAAATGATCTTCCAGAGGACTTAAGATCTGTAACTCATTATCAATCTTTTGGAAAACTTTTAAAAACTTTTTTATTTTAGAAAATATGTTTTTAGCAATGACATCTTGAATTGTCAAATTTTACATGATGCTGTATTGAATTTAATTTTCACTAGTATTATCATAGTTGATGTAATTCACTTAGAACTTATATTAGTTTTAGTGGAATATAAATTAAAATGTTATGTTATGTTATGTTATGTTATGTTATGTTAAATCATGCTGTACATCTGGCCCTATTCAAATTGAGTCTGCTTTTAACTCTTAACCTCTTATTCACATGTTTAATACCCCTGTTTTTAATCATTCCCATAACAAATAAAACACCCTAATCCCTTATTTGTCCTGTTTGTCTGTCTTGAATAGATTGTAAGCTTGTTGAGTAGGGGCTGTCTCTTACGTGTATGTGTATAGAGCTACACATGTCTGATATTACTATAGAAATAATACGCAGTAGTAGTTGTAGTACAATGAGCTCATAGGAGGCCTGGATTATAGGCAACACCTGGTGGCTGGATTAGGACTCACAATTACAATTACAATTTATATTCTGCTACAAACCAAATCAACTCAGTGCGAATTATATTGTAAGATAACTAGCAATTTCTAGTGATATACAAAAAGCTGTAGATAAAGTCAGCATACAAATTACATTCAAAATGTCTGAAAAGAAAGGCTTTCATGAATTTTCTAAATCTTAAGTAATATGACTCCGATCTGTTATTTAAAGAAAAGTGTTTTCCGACATTTCGCAGCTTGGTATGCAAAAATAACAGTATGAAATGTTTGAAGTTTCACTTGTCTCATCGATGGATATCAAAGAGTGAAACTGTCTTTTGAGCATAAAAGGTTTTTCAAATAAAGATAATATAATCAATGGAACCAGGTATTATGGTGCCTGACCATGCAAAATTCTAAAACTTCAGGGTGCATATTTAAAAATGATGTGCCTCAAATGGAAGCCAATGAAGGCTACATAACAATGAAGAGACTCTGTCAAACAAATGCATCCCCAAAATTAATTTAGCTGCAATGTTTTGTAGTAATTGCAACTGTCTTATTGTGTTGTCAGTACATCCTAGATAAAGCAAATTACAGTAGTCTAACTGCAATAATACTGTTGCCTGGACAACTAGTTGAACTTGGTCCTGCAGAATGTATTTCTTAATAGGTTGGAGTTGTTGCAATTTAACAACTATTTTTCTTTTCAACACTTGCTAAATTGGGATTCAATATGGGAATGGAATGGGACTTATATACTGCCTTTCTGTGGTTTTTCCAACTACATTCAAAGCAGTTTATATATTGTATACAGGTTTACCTGGGACAATGGAGGGTTAAGTGACTTGCCCAGAGTCACAAGGAGCTGCAGTGGGAATTGAACCCAGTTCACAAGGATCAGAGTCCACTGCACTAACCACTAGGCTACTCCTCCACTCCATATGACTCCTAATACTCTGAATAAAGATTCCAGCACAAAATCCTTATTTAATATTGAAGGTTTATGACAAAACAATTCTTTTGAAGGTAGACTAAGCTATAAAATCTTAGAGTTTCTGTATTTAGCTTCAATCTAAATGGGTTGGCCCAACATTCAATCTTTTGAAAACATAAATGGATATCTATCAAATTATCTCAAAGGAAGGGAGCATTATGGTTATATCAGGGCACAGTTCTTGGCTGAGGACTGTCCTTCCAATGGTTCCAATTGAACTGGAAGTTTAAAAAAAAAAAAAAAAAAACCAGGAGGAAACTGCTGGGTCAAAAAAAAATAAAGGGCCCAATATTCAAAGAAAGCTCAGCTCCTAAATTTATGCTCCTAAATTAGGCACCTAAAATTGTGCCCTACTTTCATCCAGATTTAAGAGCATTAATTTTCTGCTGAATTTAGGATTTTGAAAGCTATGCTCATAGATTTGACTAGATTTGGAGGCCTACCTTATGAGCTTGGTGCTGAAAATCAGTGCTAAGCTTGTAACTTCTTTTCACTGTCCTAAATCTGACCCTGTTACCACCCACTTTTTATGCTCCTAAATGTAAGAGTTCAGTGACATTTTGAGTAAATATTTATGCTTTCAGCCCTAGTAAATTTTCAAAGGGGCCAATTTATGAGCATAACTCAAAATGTTAGGAGCATAATACCTTTAAATATTTTCCCCAAAATTATATTCATATGTGTAGCAGCATATAGGGGTCCTTTTATTAAGATGCGCTAATGAATTAGTGTGTGTTAAGTGCCACGTAACCCATAGGTATACAATGGGCTGCATGGCACTTTACATGTGTTAATCATTAATAGCATACCTTAGTAAAAGGACCTATAATGTCCTTTACTGCATTTAAAAGGTTATCTCATGCTTCGTGAGACAGAAGCATTGATGAAAAACAAGCTCTCTTATACCTGATACCATTCAATGAGCAGATTTTGGGTCTGTCCTAAGATTATCCACTCATATCCATGACTTCAGAAACAGAGAACAGCTATAGCAGGACTTGGCTCCATTTGTTGCTGGGAGCAGAATGGCTGATGCTTCCAATAATTTAATTTCTTTCATTCAATACATTTAGGTTCCATCTATCTTTGTGGTCCAAGATGAATTACAAATGAACATTTATACACCATACTTATTGTCTTGTTGTTTTGTTGGAAAGATTTTGCAGCACTTTGGACACGTTAGAATACAGGTCTATTCAATAATATGAATACTAAGGGGCTCATTTTCAAAGCACTTTGACTTATAAAATTCCATAGGTTACTAGGGGGCTCATTTTTGAAAGAGAAAAATATACAAAAAGTGACATAAAGCAGCATTCTTATCAAAACATCCAAATTGGTATTTTCAAAAACTATTTTGTAGACATTTATCTATGCAATTCGTCTGCAGTGTGTTAAAATCACAAGAGGCCATGTCTGGGCATGTCAGGGGGTGTCAGGGATGTTTTGGGGGGCGGGCTTAGGGCATTCCTAACATTTGGCATTCCTAACACTTTACAGCCATAATGGAACAAAACGAAAACATCTAGGGCTGAAACTTCAACATTTTGGTCTAGACCTGTTTTTAGAACAAATAAGACACAAAATAGTGCCATAAATGATCAGATGACAATTGGAGGCTATCAGGGATGACACCCCCCTTTACTCATCCAGTAGTCACTGACTCCCTCCCATCCCTCAAAGACATGATTAAAAATATTACTTACCAGTCTCTATGACAGCTCCAGATGTTATAACCAGGTACATTAGAGCAGGAAGCAGGTCCCTGGAATAGTGTAGTGGTCATTGAAGTGCACTATAGAGAGGAGGATCAAGACCCATATCCCACTCTACCTGTTACACTTGTGGTGGAAAGTGTGAACCTCTCACATCCCCCCCAAATCTACTGTATCCACATACAGGTGACCCCTTCACCTATAAGGATTATTGTAATGGCATACAGTTGGGTACAGTATTTATTATTTATTTAACTCCAACTAAGCAGATCACAGCAGAACATACACAATGAAACCGTAAACAGAATACAGATTAAAACTCTTCTCACATCAATCAAAACAGGAATATCAACCCCATGCTCTCACAAACTAATATGTCTTCAAAAGTTTGCAAAACTGTGCCATTCTGCTACATAGTCTTAATTCCTGGGTAAATTGTTCCAAAATTGTGGTCCAGCAATGGAAAATGCTGCATTCTGAGTGCAGATGTATTTCACTAAATGGAAATTATCCTTTGCAAGTAACATCACATTTTCTGACCGCAAAGCCCTTGATGGCCAATATACAAAGATGACTTCTTTAAGATACCATGGGGCACATTCTGAATACAACAACTGGTGGATCAAATGTGCAATCTTATACAATACTCTGAACTGAATGGGTAACCAATGCAATGAGCAGAATATAGATGACAGATGCTCAAATCGAGATGTTCCACCCAGCAATCGGGCCACAGTATTCTGGATTATCTGCAAAGCTTGCATCCTGGATTTAGCAATACCCAAATACAATGCATTGCAGAAATCAATCTGGGAGATCACTATGCTCTGTACCACAGACCTAACATCATACTTCAATAACATTGGTTTTAGCTTTGTCAATAAATGAAGCTGAAAAAATACAGATCGAACCACAGTCAATACCTGATCCTGCATAGACAACTGTGAGTCTAAGATTATACCCAACACTCGCATCTTATCCTTCACCACTAATTCAATCTCACCCAACTTTACAGAATGACACTGCAACAAACCTTCATCCTTCCCAATAAACATCAGTTCATATTTACTCAAGTTTAGAGCAAGTCCATTAGAACACATCCATCCCGCAATATCTGTCATATACTGATGCAATTTTTTATGTGGTCCAGTCAGACCCTCCCACACTGGAAAGAAGAATTGAACATCATCTGCATAAATCCTATGTTCATCCAATAGAACTCTAAATACCTCACCTAAAGAGGACATATAAATATTAAACAACAAGGAAGAGAGGGCTGGCCCCTGAGGGACACCTCAAGACATGGTACCACATGAGATGTCTGCCCCTTACTAAGCACCTACATATACCTTTCCTTCAAGAAAGAGGAGAACCAACTCCACGTTACTCCATCTATCCCAATCTTCTTTGACTAGCAGTAAATCAATATCAACTGTGTCAAATGCTGATGACACATCCAGTGAAATAATGTAAAATGTCAAACCTGTATCAATCCCCTGTCTTATCACATCCATATATGACAATAACAGAGTCTCAACACTATGTCCGGTTCTAAAACTGTATTGATGATCATCCAAACATTTAATTTCATCCACAAACTCAACCAATTGTTTTAACACTACTTCCTCAACCACTTTCAAAACAGCAGGGACCACAGAAATCGGCCTGTTATTACCTAACATTGATGCATCCAAAGAATCACTTTTTAAGAGAGGCTTCACAGTAGAAAACTTACATTTATAAGGCACCTTACCCAAAGATAATGATTTATTCACAATTAAAGATATTATCAATAACACCATTGATGCCAAACTCCTATTAATAGCCATAGTGCATGGATCTATCAAAGAGTTTGCTGGAGTTAATAAAGATACAATGCCACTAACCTCCTTTTCAGTAACCAACCTAAACTCAGTCTAGACCTTCCTAGACTTCCCATCAGCACTCAACACAGGAATAGTACTATGTTCTAACAACTTATCCAACTTTTCTATTTTCTGTAGTAGAAAATTTGCAAAAGCAACTGCATTGAGACCTTGCATTGTAGACTTAGTTGCGCCCTAGAAACCACTAACTCCCCCTTCTCTCGTATTTTCTCCTTCCAGCGTTTCTATTATTATTGTATTTCCTCCCCATATCCTCATATTTCTGGTGTCAACACACTCCCTTCCTCTCTTCATTATTTTGTTGTAAGCTGCTCAGATAATTTTTGATGGGCGGTGTGACAGAACAGCATATTTTTTTAAGCCTGTAAATTGAATTGAATACTTCTTGAAGTGTATTTCTCTAGTTTGGCCAGCAGGTGGTGCATGTTTATGTTTAAAACTGTTACAGAGGAATGGCCATTCCTTCTTTTAGTTAGCACACAGATAAAGAAATACCAGTAGTGATGTAAACAACTATTTTTGAACCTTGTTGTTCTGGGCTCTGATTGGCCCAGGAACTCATTTCATTTGGATTGTACTGTCTTTTGCTCCAGTTTCAGCCCGGGAGAGAAAAGAGAAAACCCTCTTTGCTGAAGCCCTATAAAAACAGTTATATTTGATAACTGATCTCCCCAGGCATGTTTTAGGAAGTAAACAAATGTTTAGTTAGTGTTATAATTGATCCATATTTCAGTTATCTGTTATTGTTTGCTGATAACACTTTGTATGTTTCACTGTTCAATTTTCAAGAAAATAAACAATTTTCAGTTTTTTGCCTCTGCCTGTCTGAACCAATGGTGGTTTGTATGTTGGGTCTTTCTGGGAACTGTGGGGCCACTGGGAGTGTGGCTCCAGTAACCTAGAAATCACTGTGGGTAATTTGAGAGTGAGAAACTCGCCCAGAGGTGGTTGTGACCTAGTCGGTGGGAGGAGGGTGCTAGTGTAGAGCATGAGCAGCAGGTGCAAGTAAATTTGAGCTGTGCTGGGGATAGACCCTCTAAGTGGCCGCGGGGTAGCCCCATGCAGGTGGCTAGACATTTTGTGACAGATGGGGTATAAGCTCCTAATAAACTTGAAACCTCCGCAAGAATTTTCACACAAAAGCCCTTGTACCAACTGCCTCACCACATTAATCAATTCCTTAGGCTTAGTCAGTGCAATTTGAATCTTTGTTTTGTAATATCTATTCCTTTCCTTCTCTTGAACCATAGATACTCTGTCAACCTCAACTTATAACTATCAAAGTCCTCAACATTTCTTGATTTTGCCACTGTCTCTCACTCTGACGTAACTCTCTTCTCAACTGCAAACGTACCAAAGATTTCCAAGGACACAGCTTATAGCTTTCTCTGAAAATGACATCCCTCACAGGCGCCACATTATCCAACGCCTGGCCAAGAGAAACATACCAATTCCATACCAGCTCATCCAATGAATTCTGGCTATCAAAAGACAACAATGGTATCCATGCCTGTTTCAAGTCACTCTGTTTAAAATTTGTTCTCACCTGAACCTTTATTGAAGTGGTCTCTAAACCGATTCCCAGTGATTACAGTATGATCTGACTACTCCAAAAACTTAATCACCAGAGACAGGCAAAGTTCCTGCACTAAAACAGAGGACAAGAAAATCAAATTCAAAATATTCCCTGCAGAATGAGTAGGAGAACAAACGATCTGACAAAACGATAAAGCCTCCAACATCTGAAACAGCAATGGATCATCTCCTGCAACACCCCACCACCCATCTGAACCAGCACATTAAAATCTCCTAAAATATAAAGCCTATCCAGTTTAATTGGCAAATTACATACAAATTCAATAAAAGATGAAAAGTCAGTCTTCATCATCCCTGGTGGACTATAAACCAAACATAAACTAAAATTTTCTCCAGATAAATGGCACAAGTTAATGGTAAAATAGCACATCTTAGGGGCAAAATTACCATTACCATTTTATGCAATGAGACCTAGTTACTAATAAGTGGGCTTAACAGTAAAATAACATTTATTACTGGTAGCCTAAGTTGATAACTGCTCCCTTAATTAAAGAAAAAGGAAATGTCTCTAGAAACTGAAATCACTGCTGTATGTAATAAAAGTGAACCAAGTATAGGGCAATCAAGCCATTGTGACATCACTGATGAGGTTAGCTCTTAGGCATTGGTGGAATGAGGCATTATGACATTATGATATCTGTTCTGGTTACCAGAAACTGAAACTCTTCACACTAAGAAGTTATCAATGTAGGCTACCGTTATTTTATCACTAACTCATGCAGTTTTAGCACAGGTCCCATTTTATGCATTGAGACCTAGTTACTAATCACTGGGATTAACTGCAAAATAACACATCTTAAATGGTAACCCATGTTGATAACATCCCCCCTGAGGAGCAGGAAATAAAACATATGTCTCAGGAATTCTTCTGAATGTTAGCTCAATACTCCCCAAAACCTTCTCCTGAGCATATTGAATTGGTAAACTCCTTTTGAAAAAAAAAATGACAAGGCTTGAGTTATAGAATGGTAGATTGGACTGAGCGGCAGCTACTTTACATTTTACACAG
This sequence comes from Microcaecilia unicolor, assembly GCF_901765095.1. Taxonomy (NCBI): domain Eukaryota; kingdom Metazoa; phylum Chordata; class Amphibia; order Gymnophiona; family Siphonopidae; genus Microcaecilia; species Microcaecilia unicolor. The sequence goes on from NC_044036.1 coordinate 284,194,560, forward strand.
CTATTTCCATAGTGTAACAGCACTCAGCTAATCACACCATCTGATATGCTTCATGTCCTTGACATAATGTTCAAAGGGAATATGACACTCTTCATATAATTTGGAAACTGAAATTGGCACTTAGAAGTATGGCTCAGTTCATTGGATCCAATACACATTCTACTTCCCAACTGGACAGCAGTTCATGAACAAACTCCACAATGAAATGCTTTCTGGATGAATTGTGGCATAAGATAAACTACAAGGAGCATATTTTGATTCCTTTGGATGTTGATACAACTTCTTTAATGCCATCTGATTTATATTGCCACACTGAGTTTAGCTATAGTTCATAGTTTGTCTTTATTTGATATACTGCTCATCAAGCTACTATCTGAGCAGTTTATACATGTATAAAAACTAGTTAAAAGAAGAGGAGGAAGGAGAGAAAAGGAGCCTAGGTTCAACAGAAGTGTTATTATAAGAAATAAACAATAGGATATGTAATCAAAGTAATAGTAACATAGTATATGATGGCAGATAAAGATGGTCCATCCATTCTGCCCAACAGTTATACTCATTATCAACTCAAGATTAAGCCAACAATGAATGTGAAATAAAATAAAATCATGGTGGTCTTTCTTTGGTATTTCTGACACATAGGCCGTACAGGTCTGCCCGGCACCGTCCTTAGTTCTTCACAGTCGGAGTCACCATCTAAGCGCCAGTTGACACATCTACACACATGCAGCCATTCAAGATTTTTTTTATTCCATTCAAAAAAAGGGAGGAGGTGTGTATAAATAAAGACTCAAGCAGGTGAAGGGTAAGGGATACTGGAAGTGGGCACTTCCAGAACTAAGGCCAGGAGGAAGGTCAAGGATAATGGGGAAAGTCAAACCTGAATAAAATAATAGCTCTTCATGGTCTTTATAATTTTTAAAATGATGATTCTAAATAGATGTACATGGGGAGGTGATTCCAGAGTGTGGGAGCTACCAAACGAAAATAGGAACAATGAGTAGAATCAGGCCAAACAATTGAGTGGATCATGAGTTTGAAATGCCCTGTCAAGCAGGAGTCTGGAGAATGGACTTACTTGAAAAATGCTGACTTCTCAAGTTTATATGTTCTGTGATGATCCTCTTCCTGAACTATTTAGAAGTCCTAATGCCTCTCCAGTCTTGATTCTTGCATTTTCCTAAACCTGTGGTTCCCAAACCTGTCCTGGGAGAACCCCAGTCAGTCAGGTTTCCAGGATACCCATGATGAATATTCGTGAGTAGATTTGCATGTATTACTTCCATTGTATACAGATCTAACGTGAATATTCATTGTGGGTATCCTGAAAACCTGACTGGCTGGGGTTATCTCAGAATAGGTTTGGAAACCAATGTTCTAAACCCTTCTTGCTCCTTCTGGAAATCCTAATAGTGATTGTACTAATTCCTACAGAACAACACCACCTATTAATAGTTACAGTTGTTTAATAATTGTTAAATGAGATATTTATAAAAAGTCTAATAATACAGATTGTAGTACATTTTTGTACAACACCTTTATATTTTTGTTTAACAAAATGAAAACTTTGAAGCTCATCTTGGTGATTCTTTATCGTGCTCTTGTATATACTAGCAAAGCTAAAAAGAAATGAACTTGTGTGTTTTTACAGTTGAATTATTGCAAGCACTACAAAAACTTAATAAGTAACAGAGAAATTGGGTGTGATGATAATTAGAATTTTTTTGGCTTTACGGTGGATACACTGATTAAGAAACCATGGCTAGTATTTTCAAACACATGATACATTTTCAGTGTTTGTTTCTTTTTCCTTTAATGATTTATAAGTTTTTAAATTGAATCATTTTGTCATTTCACTTTGTTGTGTCAGATAGTCTTTTTTGTCAATGAGATTTTCATTTGAAGTTGGAAGTTGTGTTCCTGAAATGTCAGGAGATATAGCCTCAAGGGCCTTTTGGTTACATATAGAATTCACTTCTTGGTTCTGTACAATATATCAAGCTGTAGTCTGCCACTGATAGATTTCAGTATACCTTTGTAATATACCTTAAATACATGGTATAAAATTATCTAGCAAGTAGTTTCTAGAAAGTAAACCACCTCGAAACTTGATTTGCAGCCCCAAACATGGGGCCCCTTTTACTAACCTGTAGTAAGCACTAATGTGTGAGAAAAACGGGGGGGGGGGGGGGGGGGACGGACCACACCTTCCACGGAGAAGAAGAAAGTACAACAAGGGGTGGAAGCAAACCCAAGTCCAAATGACCAGCCCAAACAGAAAGTAAGAACATTGAAAAAGCTTATTGGCACAAAGGACCCTACATGGTCTGTGTTTCAGCAACAAGCCTTCCTCAAGGGTCAGATGCTTGGGTTTACTGTTTTTGGAGACCGCTTCCTTTTCGAACACAGCGCATTGTGCTTGTTTTAGATGGGCTTTTTATGCCCTCTGTGGTACTTTTGTACTTCTAAGCATCTGACCACAGGCTACTTTCTAGCACTACTTGATAAAAGGGCCCCATATCAGGTACTGAAAACACATTCCCCCAATATTCAGTCGGCTGTGGTCAGTGACACTGACCATCCACGGCTAAATTATCCCCTGATATTCATTGCTGAGCACCAGCACCGAATATCGGGGGATATTCTCTTGAGGCTAGAGTACCAGACTTAGATGAGCTGAGAAAAACAGAAAGGTACATAGAGGAGGCCTACAGGGACATTGTAGAGAAGTCCCATCCCCAGTCTGACAACCCCTATGCTGCCTTGGAGGAGGGAGGTCTTCTAAAAAGAGAGCATCACCTTGGTAAAGTAGGAAGTAATCCTGTAACAAGGACCTACCCACCAGGGGTTACAATATCCTCTCACAATGAGGATGTGTCTTCAGGAGCTTCCGTCAAGAAGGGAAGGGTTATGACAGTTGTTGTAGTTGGTGATTCAATCGTTAAGCATGTAGATAGTTGGGTGGCTGGTGGGCATGAGGATCACCTGGTCGCTTGCCTGCCTGGTGCTATGGTGGCGGACCTCATGCATCACTAGATAGGGGAGGACCCAGCTCTCGTGTTACATGTGTGTACCAATGTGATAGAAAAATGTGAGAGGGAGGTTCTGAAAGCCAAATTTAGGCTCATAGGTAGAAGGCTGAAATCCAGATCCTCCAGGATCGCATTTTCCACACACAGGACCCAAGAGGCAGTTAGAGCTCCAAAGGCTCAATGCACGGGTGAGGAAAAATGACAGGAATGAGTGATTTAGATTTGTTAGGAACTGGGCAACATTCTGGGGAAGTGGGGGGCTATTCTTAAAGGATGGGCTCCACCTTAACTGAGATGAAACCAGAATGCTGGCTCTGACATTTAAAAAAGAAATAAAGCAGCTTTTGAACTGTGTTGAGTGATTTTTTTTGGTGCCTGGGGGTAATTATTGATAGCAAATTGCGATTTGAGTGTCAAATTACAGAGTGGTGCAGGTTTTTTTTGCTGCATTACATATGTTGAGGACAGTGAGATCTTATTTTGATGCCGCTACCATACATATGCTGGTGCATTTGTTTTTTTTATTGCCTGCCTGGATTATGGTAATGTTGTGCACCTTGGATTGCTTTGGTATCTGTTGTGGTGTCTGAGACACTGCATATTTTGACTTTTGGGGGGGGTTGGAGCTAGAGAGAAGGTGACACCTTTATATTCGCAATTCCATTGACTTCCAATGAAGTTCAGGGCTTTATACAAGATTCTAATGCTTGTGCATAAATTTCTGTATGAAGGGGTTCCAGGTTATTTGGTGCCCCTGGGGTGAGGCCACATGTACCAGAGATAAGTCTGAGGTCAGGGACTTTTTTTTCGATTATTGGCCGAAGGCACCTATCTCTGCTCGGTCGATAAACACACCCCAGTCCCGCCTTCACCACGCCTCCGACATGCCCCCGTCAACTTTGTTCGTTCCCACGATGGAGTGCAGTTGCAGGCGCCTAAAATCAGCTTTCGATTATACCGATTTGGGAACCTTTGCAAAATGGGTGCCCATCTCCCGATTTGGATCGAAATATGGGCGCCCATCACTTTCAAAAATAAGGCTGATAGTAGAATTAGAAAAGTTTCAAAGAAGAGCAACCAAAATGATAAAGGGGGTGCAACTCCTCCCATATGAGTATACAGATGTACAGGTAGACCCAGGGTGGGCTACCTGGATGGTTGGGGGTTCTGGGGGGTTTGTTTTCTTTGGGTTTGGGGGAGCGAAGGGAAGGAGGCGCATTGTCAGGGGTGGGAGGGGGGCTCGGAGGTCTCTTTAAAAAAAAAAAGAAAAATAGTTATATGGGTGCCAGCCCCATATTCAGTGCCGGCACCCACAAAGCTAAGCAGCCTTTAGGCTGTCCTTAATTAAGCCATTTAGCTATGCAGGTGCCAGCAGCCAACAACCCAGACTACTCCCCAGTGCCAACCCTAACCTGCTAACGTTTTAGTTGGGCACTCTGAGGGGATATTCAACTGCACTCTCCAGTTAAGAGTTGCTGAATATCCCCACTTAGTTGGGGGGAAGCGATTTAAGCAGGCAGGAGAAGTTCCTGCCCACTTAAATTGCTTTGAATATCACCCCCATTATATTCATATTTAGGGCCTGATTCACTCAGATACAGCATGGAAGAAAAGTTTCAGTGAATCAGGTCTCTACATGTTTGCTTTGATGATACATGCTAACACAAATTATTCCTACTGTCAAATACTTCAGTACAAGTTTCACATCTGGGCAGTTGTTTGTGCTTTACAGATGTGAAAAACCTTTCAGTACTGGTCTTTCATGCTTGCAGTAAAGAGAAGAAACAGGCATTAAATCTTCACTAATGCTGACCACAGAAGAGTGGGCTAACCTTTTATGCCTCCCAGACTTTGTGTTAAAGCTCCAGAATTGAGCTCAGCCTTTTGGTATTTTGCATACTTCTCTCAATCGCCATCAAATAACTAATAGCTTTATTAACATGGATTTAAATATACTGTGCACTGGTGAGTTCACAAGGCTTTGTACATGGGTAGCTCACATGCAAAACCATTTTTGCATTGTGTGCCCACAAAATGGAACATTAAAGTCAAGCTAACTGGTACACACAGCCTAGCGTGGTCTTACAACTTTGGCCACTGAGTGAGGATATCACCTCATTTTCATCTGTTCATTTTGATTTTCACCACATTGCACAAATCCAATTGTCTTCTTCACAGCTCTGCAGCTACATAGTATTGATTTTATAGGAGGTATCCGTGCATTGCTTCTATTTCCTCAAGTGGATCACTTCAGACATTGAATGAAAGGGTAATCCGACAACATATTGTCCTGATCTAAAACCCCTCAGCTGTATGCAAAATGTAACTTTGTTTCAGTTATTTTAAAAGGAAAAGCCCAGTTATTTCTGAAAGCTTTGGAAAACCTGATGTAACAACTACATGCACAAAGGTTATTTTTTTCTCCATTTGTCCCAGTTTTTCATTATGATTTGGACAGCCTGTGTATGTTAGGGTTGGCGTGGTTAGCTTATAATGCAAAAGGAGCAGAACATTCTACAGTTCCAAACACTGTTGGCAGCTATTATACTTAATTCACTGGGGCCTCCTAAATTCCAAGATGCATTTGCATGACACATTTGTCTTTTCCCCTAAAATAAGACTTTATTAACAGCTGGAAAAGCCTTCAGTGTAAGGAAAATGTATTTTTTTAAATTGCACAGTGCTAATAGTCAAGCTTCTACTTCCATAACAAACTTTGCAGGTATGTCCATTTGACCTGATAAACAAGTTTGTGATGGTTGAGGGTTTCTTAAGTACATAGGGGGCAACACTGCATAGGTCACCAAAATGTAAGTGCCAAAATTTGGCTGGAATGGTGGGTGCCAAGTTTTATTTTATAATCTATTGGGATTTTCTAACTGGCATCTGTGTGGCTATATTCCATTATAGAATACTAGAATAAGCCACCTTTACATGCCAACACTTAGGTGCGATCACTTACGGCACATGTACACATAGCTTGCATTCTTCTATAAGTTTTTCCCCTGATTCTATAAAAGTCGCCAAAAACTGTGTGTACAAATTCTCAATTTGCATGTGCAATTAAATAAAATGAGCCAATTAGTGCCAATAATTGACTTTTTAACAAGCAATTATCAGCACTAAACAGATTTAATTGGGACTAATGCTTGTAAAGTTAGGTTCAGGTCCAAAAAATGGGAGGGTCATTGGCATTTCAGGGTGGATCAGGGGCGTGGATTGAGTTACACGTGTATTTACAGAGTAATGGTGCTCCACACGTAAATTTAGGCGCAGGCATTAGCACCACATTTTCGCTGGTGAATATGTTGGTGCCTAAATTTACGTGGAACTCTATGCTTAAGCATTTATTCTATAAACTGTGCTGAACTTTGGGTGCTGTTTATAGACTACTGTTTAAGCAGGTATTTTTCAGCGCTGATTTTTTTAGGCGTCATATATAGAATCTTGCCCTTTGGGCCCGATTCTTTATATGGCGCCTAAAATTAATGCATGATAGGCAATCATGACTAAGTGTATTCTAAATACCACATGTAAATCTACACACGGTATTTAGAATACATAGTTCATGCAACTAAATCTACACATGTCCATTTATGCCAACGAAAAGCTGGTGTAAATAAATCCCAGCACGTAGATTTACGTGCACTGGCCCATATTTTATAACAACGCATGTAGATTTTAGAACACCCATTTCCATGCCCCTAAGCGTGCCCCTTTTTTGCCTGCGCGCATTAGAATTTAGGCACAGTACATTACAGAATACATTTAACAATGTACATGCGTAAATTCTCATTTTTGCCAATTAATGCTCATTATTGTTTGTTAAGAGCTGTTAACAACGCTTAACAGCTTGTTAAAACAATCTATGTGCATAGTTATAGAATGCGTTTAGATTTATGCACGGAACTGCACAGAACTCTAGGTGTGTTATAAAGAATCCAGGGGTTTATGTGTAAATATGTGACCCACCCATGGCCTGCCCATGTCGATGCCTCCCTTGCAGTTATGTGCTACAACACTTTGGCACTACCTTAAACCCATAAAATAGTGCCTAAGTGTAGCTATTAATGTCAGTGAAAATATAGGTGCCATACAGTATGCAACTACATTCATCACACCTAATTCCACACCAACTGGACATGCATTTTTGCGTGACAGATTATAGAATTGATTATTTGTACAGCTGCTTTTTATACATACACAATATCAGTGATTTTGTCCACAGATGTTTTTAGCTGTACACAGCTGAGAAAAAAAATGACAGGTTGGATGAAAACAAAATTTCTGGGTGGAGCTGATTATGATAGACTTGCTGCCCATTAACTAGAGTTCTTTCATCATTGAAGGAAACCAGTGCAGGATCAGTGTTGAGTGAGGGGGTGAACAGCTGATTCCAAGGGAGCCAGCCATAGTTAAAGGATCTCCTGACCTCAAGGGTAACTTTGCAGAAAATACATTGATTGTGCAAGTGAAGGTTGGTACATATTTAAAGCATAGCACAGAAAGTGCATGAACTTAAACCCCATTAACTTATGTCATTCCCATAGCAACCACATGACACATAGGGCCCCTACATTTGCACCCAGCTCTAGAATGCATTACCTAGAAACATTAGAACTGTGAACTCCCATCTAAAAATTCCGAAAAGACCTCAAGACTCACCTCTTCTGGAAAGCCTACCCAGCAGACCCGAACTAATTCATGAACAATGCATCACATCTATCAAACTAAGAAATGAATACCCCTTCCACATAGTCATATTACTTCATACTGTACAAATGTTACCACTCCAGTTATAATTAAGTGTACTTCTACCCTTACCCTACTCTGTATTGCTCACTAGAAGCTGTAGTCCCATCCCCTGAGACTTATCAGCCTCATTGGGATTACTTCTCTCTGTATGCTACTATATATTTGTCCCAGAGTTGTATTCTCTTTTCCGGAACCTTATCAGCTTCCTTGCACCTACTGTTACTCTATTTTCCACTCTGTATATATTCCCGGAGTTGGTACTCTCCTCTCCGGAACCTGTAAGCCACATTGAGCCTACCGCTATGCAGGAAAATGTGGGATACAAATGTAATAAATAAATATAGAATGTAAACCGCACTGAACCTTGGCAGTATACAAGAATTGAGTTGATTTGATTTGATATCCCTCCCTTTTGCATCTTATTGTTTTGTTGGTAATTAATATATCTGTTGCTTAAACTTGTCTGTAAACCACTTTGATATTGTGTTTGAAAGGCATTTGAAATAGATAGATAGATAGATAGATAGATAGATAGATAGATAGATAGATAGATAGATTTCTGCTTTCTCATTTACACTTCCAACTCAATCAGAACCAGGGCTGATATGAGACTTCATTCACAACTGCCCTATTTCATATAATTCTCGCTCCTTTTTATTTTAACCCTGCTATTGTGGCTATGGTCCTCATACCCACACTCTCCTTGATGCATGCTATCTTGGATTCCTGAGCCTTATAGTGGTGCTGTTGAGTGATGGCTAAAGTTTTCCTCCCTCAGCACTGTGAATGCTTCCTTCATAGCATCATCCTGGCCACAAAATCAACCTCAATTTCCTCTGCATGACAGCACTTAGCACAGTTGCTTATCCACCAAGCTGGCTTTAGCCTAATCCATTTTAGTTCTGCGTGGCTAGTCTTCAGCTTATAAAAGGAGAGAAAATGGCTAATGGAGACATGAGGGGGATTTCTATTTAACTGACACTTTCTCAGAAGTTCAAAGCGAGTTATATTTAGGTACAGTACATATTTCCCCAGAGGGCTTACACTCTAAGTTTGCAACTGAGACATTGAAAGGATGAGAGACTTGTTCAAGATCACAAGAAGCAGCAGTGGGATTTGAACAGGGCTTCCCTAGATCTCAGCCTGCTGCTCAAACTATTAGGCTACTCCTCCATCCATATCAGATCCTGACCCAAAGCAAAACTACACATTCAGTTTTCCCTTCACAACGCAGCATTGCATATCAACTGTCTGGAATTCCTGTGGTGAGGAGAGGTTTGTTTTGGATCGTGTCAGCATGAACAACCCTGGCCAAAACAAGCAAGGGGGAGATTTGATTCTAATAATTTGATGCATTAAGTATAATGGTGGTTCCAAAAAAATACAAACTTTTAAGGGTAGAAGTGATATTTTTCTTGCAAATGTGCGCTTTGGCTTCTATTTGCGATATTATTTTTACAGTAAAAGCTATTGTAAATAATAATCTAAGATCTTAAAACTGGATGGAATGATGTGGGCAGACCATCTGTTAAATTGGTCCCATACAGAACTGGATTAAGATGGAATGGGGTGGGAGGGAATAATGTTTGCACTGATTTTTCCAGGTAATTTATCAACTAATCTATGCCCCTTTTAAATAGAAGATACATGTCTTGTGCTCCATTGAGAAAGATTCCTGAATGATGACAGAATCCCACCAGTAACATTTACATAAAAATTGAACTGAACAAAGAAAATTGTCACAGTAACTCTGTCGCAGTAAAACACCTTAACTGATATCAGAAACTCAAAGCATTTCACAGTGTCAGCAGCCACATCCAAATTATTAGCATTCTATCACAGGTAGGCAAACTGAGGCACATGACTGATATCAAACCCAGGATGGCAACGAGAGCAGGGTTCAAACTTGGAGGCTGTTATACCCTTAGAGAAGAATCCTGTGCATTACTATGATATAGGATGCACTATTTTTCTACCTGATTGATTTGATTATGAGTCCAATCAAAAATAACACACAAACTAGTCAATATTCAAAATGATTTAACCAACCAGAAACATTTGCTGACCAGTTAAACTGATTGGTAAGGGCTATCTGCTAATTTTCAGTGGCACTTTACCGGTTATCATCACTGAAAATTTGTGGTTAGCACATAAGTGAAAACCAGGTATTTTGAGGGTGTTCCGCAGACAGAGTCAGCACTTGGATGGTTAAGTGCCGATACTCAGCACATAACCAGCCAGAGTAATCACATAAATGGGACCACAGAAAACACAGTCCTATCTTTATATAGCAACCCATGACTGGTTAAGTTCTGAATATCAACTTTTATTTATTTATTTATTTATTTATTTATTTATTTATTTTTATTTATTAGGCTTTATTTACCACCTTTTTGAAGGAATTCACTCAAGGCGGTGTACAGTAAGAATAGATCAAACATGAGCAAAAGGCAATTATAGCAGTAAAAATATTCGAATAACAATAAAAAGTATATCACAGTATACTACTTACAATTTCAACACAATACGTAATAGAACATTTTAATTGATAGTGAAGGGTAAAGCAAAGATGGAACCTATACAGAGGTAAGAGAGTAAAAAGAGTTAGAAAGTAAGGTGATTAATTTAAAGAAAGTTTTTCATGAGGTCAGAGATGGTTTAATATTATCTCAGCTAGGGTAGGAGTGGATAAAATGTCCTGCTGAAGTATGTGCAGCCCGTGTCGCTCCTTGTGTGTATGAGAGAGACTAACAAGTTAGTTACTTCTTCCATTAAATGCCTGGTTGAAGAGTCAAGCTTTCACCTGCTTCCTGAGATAGAGATAGTCTTATGTTAAGTAGAGCCTTTCAGGCAGAGCATTCCAGAATGTGGGGGCTACTCTGGAGAAAGCTTGCTTGCGGGTATCACATCGTGTAATGTAACTTAACAGGCTATCACCTCCTGTTTACTAAACTGTGCTAGCGGCTGCTGCGCAGCAATGCTGACATAGCCCATTCAAAGCTGGCACGACTTAGTAAACAGGGGGTATATGTTAAACTGTGCCACATAACCTGAATATTCAATGCTGAAGCCCAGACATGGCCTAACATTGAATATCTGGGAATAACACCAGCGGCAATCAGCAAAACGCTTATTACCATCATCTGAGTATTTACCCCAGAGTTTTGTTTTGTTTTGCTATATCTCTAAGTGTACTTCTCTAAAATTCTTTTAGTAGCAGAATAAAATAACACTTAAAACAACATCCCAGGATAACAAGTATAAGTACAAAACTCAGCTTCCTAAGGTGACGCCATTTTGAGGCACTCATTCCTACTCCTTTTTTGAGCCTGTTCAGTTTATTTGCTTGTATCCCCTGATGAAGCTTGTGGAAGTGAAACCTGGATCTAAGTCATGGAGAATTGTATCTGTTACACTGCATCTATCATCAATGGCTGCTGTTCAGTGGCACTCTACAGAGAAGAAGTTTAATCTAATGGGCCCATAAGATAAGTGTTTTCACTTTGATGATATTGCTACTGCTGAGCATTGAGTTCATGGATTGAAATCTTATTGGGAGTCGTGCCATTGAAAATGTCAAATGGCTGCTGCCTTAAAATGTTGAAGTGTGATGATAGATAACAGTGGCTATTTATGTGTTTTTTTCTTTTTCAATCACACTGGTTTTCTGAGCACCTTCACAATTTTTTTTATATATTTCTTTATTGTTTACCTGGGAAGCTGAGTTTTCTAACTGTACTTCCACAGTTAAAATGTATTTGAAATTGCTTTTGCAAAGCAAATGTCATGAGTAGTTTTAGTCTGAGTTAATAATTAATGAGCCTTTTTCTAAAAAAATTAACTATTCATTAAAATAAAATTTTGGAAGCTTAATACTACGAATTTACTATTTGCAAATATGGAAAATTTTGAAAAGCTCATGCACAATCACAGATAATGCACTCTGTTATCCATTCTTGCATGCAAAGCAGACTTTGAGATAAAGGAAGCAGAAGGTCAGTAGGCTAGGCTGAAAGGGGCTATAAAAAGAGAAACCAATCGTTATGTAAGGAAAGTAAGTAAAGCAAGAGGAAAAGGAAACTGATATGGCTCTCCAAAAAGTTAGTTGCAAAAATAAAGGAAAAAACATACAGAAGTTCACAAAAGAAGCACTAAAAAGTATATTGCATGAAGCTGAGAGAGATGAAGAAAGCAATCAGGATAGTATAAACAGGGGCACAAGAAAAAAATGGCAAAAGATGTAAAGCAAAGTGACAAGACTTTTTCAGGTGTATTAGCAAAAGGAGGATGGCCAGAGGTGGAATTGCAAGACTCAAAGACAGTGAGGACCAATGTGTATATACAGAAAAAGGAAAAGCAGTATTGCTCAACAATTATTACCGTATGGTATTCACAGAAGAAAAACCTAGTAAAAGTCCACAAAGGATTGACAAAAGTATATATGGGCTGGCATAGATACTACACCATTCATGGAAGAAAGTGTTTACATACAATTTGCATAACTAAATGTGGACAAAAGTCATGGGACCACCAGATGAGATGCATCCCAGGATACTGAGGAAGCTTACAGAGGTTTTAGTAGGTCCTCAATAGTGGTTCTCAAACCTGTCCTGAGGAATCACCAGCCATTCAAATGTTCAGACTATCCTTAATGAATATGCATGAGACAGATTTGTATACAACGAAGGGGAAAGGCATACAAATCTGTCTCATGCATATTCATTAGGTATATCCAGAAAACCTCACTGGCTGGTGGTCCCACAAAACAGGTTTGAAAGCCAGTCCTCTAAAGGATATGTTTAATAGATCCTTGAAGACTGGAAAGGTGCCACAGGATTGGAGAAAGGCTGATGTGGTTCCTCTTCACAAAGGTGGTAACAGAGAAGAGGTGGGAAACTATAGACTGGTGAGCCTTACTTCAGTGGCAAGAAAGGTAATGGAGATGCTGCTGAAGGAAAGGACAGTTAATTTTCTACAGTCCATCAAGTCGAGTTACAAGATCCAAGGCAACGTGGCTTTAGCAAAGACAAATCATGCCAAATGAATCTGATTGATTTCTTTGACTGGGTAACAAAAGAATTGGATTGCGGGTATTCACTAGGTGTCAGAAAAGCTTTTGATACTGTTCTTCATAGAAGGATCAGAAATAAACTGAATAGCTTAAGGGTAGATCCCAAGGTGGTAAACTGGATCAGAAATCAGTTAACTGATAGGTAGCAGAGGGTGGTGGAAAAATGGAATTTGCTCCAAAGAATAAAAGGTGAGTAGTAGATTGCCTCAGGGATATATCCTGGGGCCAATTCTATTCAATTTATTGGGCCCGATTTTCAAAGAGGTTTAAGCAGGCAAGAGCCTCTCCTGCCAGCTTATGATATATAATTTTTATTAATTTTATATACTTACACAGAAATATAATACTGCAAAGTGTAATACAGCCATTAATTAGTAATACAAGAAAATGAAACATTCAAAACCTCATAATGGTAACAAAACTTGGCTTCCTTAGACCTCAATATGAGAATGGGGGGGGGGGGGTAGGAATTAGTGAAGATAACACAATCTTTAAATAAAAATTTTGAAGAATAAATATGGTTCCGTTAGTTCCATATATCATATCTCTACCGTTGTTTAGTATCTAGGAAGGTCTGAAGCTGATCAGGCATGTAATATATATATTTTACTTGATTTAACCTGATGACACATTTACAAGGATAAGCCAGGAGGAAAGAACCTCCTAATTCCAGAACTTTTGACCTCATAGAGAGAAACTTTTTATGTTTTTCCTATGTGGACTTGGTCACATCCGGATAAAGCCAGATTTTCTGGCCGGCAAACATACGGTTAGTTGATTTAAAGTAAAGACGCATTACTGCGTTTAAGTCCTTTTGAAATACAAATGAAATTATCAACGTCCCTCTTTCAGATGGTTCTTCGGTTGTTTGTTCCAAAATGGCTGTGACATTTTGTAAATCTATTGAGTTCTCTGTCCCAACCTTTTTCATCGTACTTGATATATAATAGATCTTATTCAACGGAGAAAAATACGTCTTGAGGAAAATTCAAATTTTCTTTTAAGTATCTATGGAACAGATCATTTGGGGATACACCCAATAATCTAGGAAAGTTCAATATACGGAGATTTAATCTCCTATTAAAGTTCTCTACTTGTTTCAACTTCCTTCTGATTTCCATATTATCTTTAATCACAGCCACTTTAAAATCGTCAGTTTGCTTAGTCTCTCTCTGTAAGGCCTCAATCTTTGAAGAAAAATCTTGTTTTACCATATCTAAAGAGTTCTTCACTTCCTGTACATTTAAATTCAGAGTCTTTACCTCTTCCGAAGATTGTCTCAGGGTTTTTTCTATTTCTAATAACTTCAGCCAGATCTTGCCCAGGCTCACCTCCGTCTCTCCTGCAGCTGCAGATATCCTTGTAGAGTGGGACTCCCCTCTGTGCTCTTCGGAATCACCCTTTCCGGGTTCCGAAAGAAACCCCGTCCCACTCACAGCAGTTACAGGGCAAGGAGGCGTCGTAGAGGTAGGCGGGGAGAGAGATAGTTCTGCTTCCAGTGGGGGATCACTTCACCGGTCCCTCCCGCTAAGGACTCCGCTCCGCTTCTTTGTGACAAAGCGGGGAAGAAGCGCTCCAAACCCGCACTTGCCGGCGTGGACGTCGCTGAAGGTAGGGGAACCCCCTGGACCGTCCCCTTGCGTTTTGTGTGCGCCATATTGCAAAGCAAGTAAAATGGGTAGAATTTCAGCATTTGATAGGCAGGAGCTCGCTTCTAACGCGACCGCTCACCATCTTGACACGTCCCCAATGCCTCTCCTACCAGCTTAAATCACTTCCTACAGATAAGTGGGCATATTCAGTGGCACTTAACCAGAGAATGCCACTGAATATTCCCACAGCTGCCCAAGTAAAAAGTGGGCAGGTCAGGGCCAGCACTAGGGAGGAGCCCAGGATTATGTGAGTGCCAGCGCTGCATATCGGGCTGGCACCTGCCAAACTAATTTTTGTTTGTAACACCCTCCCAATCCCCTACCTGGCCTCTCTAACACCCCACTCCTACCCCTCCTACTCCCCCTGGCTGGTATGCCCTAAGTCTTTCCCCTCCCCCCGAATGAACCCCTGCCTCCACCCCCTGATGTCTAGGTAGCCCCCAACCTGGGCATATCTGGCTCCCTGTTGGTCCAGCAAGGATCTTTGGGGGCAGGAGCACAGAAACCCATGTGCTAAAAATAGCGCAGACCACTTTTTAGCGCTGCTTAGTAAAAGGGTCCTTATATATTTTTTAGAGAACAGAGGTTTTTTGAGATGATGATAAATAAAAATAGGTACAATTATCCTAAAAAGAACCTGTGATATATCTGAGGCTTTTTCCTTCCTGCTATTGAAATATATCTTATATTCTAAGTCCAGGTTTTGAACATGTCTAGTAGTTTTCTTTTTTTTTTTGGGGGGGGGGGGGGTAATATATTTGTATGCAAAAAGAAGGTTGGAGCATGCAAATAATGCAAATACATCCCTACATGTTCAGAATAGTTAACTTGACAATCAGACTAGCTGTAGTGTACCTGAGTACTGAGTCAAGACCTAGTTATGGTCATGGAAGAGATGCATATCACACACAAGAGTTTCAGGTTAGCGAAATCCCTAAGAAAACTGGGCAACTTTCTGTGACTTGATGCTTTTTTCACAACATTTTAACTCTATTGACTCACATTATAACACATAAAGGTTGCCAGACAGCTCAGTTTAAAAATTACAGCTTTTCCATTTTAAAGCTATTACCTACTTTCTTCTTCTTGCCTCCAAATATATGTTTTCAAGTCTCATTTATTTTAGTGCAGGGACTAAGCCATCCCTTCTTCTCACCATAAATAATGAGCATATTCCAGCAAACCTGCTTATTCAGACTTGCCATTGAAATTATCGCCAACACTCCACAGTTTTCCATTTGTCCTGTTGAAATAAGAACAAATACAAGCCTTGACTATGGCAATGCTTGTGCAAACTTTTCCAAAGCATTAGTCAACCTTTTCTCCCAGCAACATGCTAATTATAATATATTGATCAAACACACCTTGCTTTCCAATATGACATTCTTCCATTTGTGTCTGTTTTTCCAAGTCAATAAACTCCCCCCCCCCCCCCCCCCCATACAAAGCTGCCACACGGTAATACTCACACAGCCCATTCACTTTGAATGGGCTGTGTTGGCATTACAACACTAGCAACTGCTAGTGCAGCTTTGTAAACGGAAGGGTTAGTTTGCCATTATCTATTCACAAGACCTATAATGAATTATTTACAGATAAAATATTTGAAAAGAAACGGCAAAACAAGTTGAGATGTATCTGTTCACACTGTGTACATTTACTAATTACTCAAGAAATATGTGCTCCATTCCATTCCATTAATTATGTTAAATCTTAAACTTAAGGGTTACGGTTTATGGTTTATTAAAAATTATATATACCGCCCTTCCTGAGCACATCACAAGTCAGTTTACAATAAAGCTTGCAGCCTGCAAGTCTTCTTTCAAACAACATAACATTTAGTGCGTATTGTACATAAGTGTCATTAAAGGGTAAATTTCCAGTAGGGTGCTTTATTGCAAATGTATGCACGCACCCTGTTCCTCTTCAAATATAAGCTACTCATGAATTGAACTGCATTTGATAATTGCTTCATTATATAGCTAAAAAGCTGCACATGTATTTAACACAGTTTTAAACAATGATATAAAGTATATGATTTAGCAAACGGACATTTTTAAATATTTATACGTCTATGCTGTAATAGACGATTTATCCCTCAGCACTAAGTTCATCATCCCAATGAGACTGTACACCAACACACTTGATACATGCTCAGGGAGTAATTCTATGAAGAAAGTATCAACATTTAGGCACCAAGAAAGCCCATAAATGGCCATAATAATGGCATATACACATGTATATATACACAAACAAATGCTAATATTCCAGCTACATGCTATTCTAGAAAACAGTACCTAAATGTGATGTGCATGTAATTAGAAACTAGGCATACACATGGACAGAGTGTGGGTGTAGGATGAGCACGGTGTGCTTGCACATGCAAATAACAGAATACTTACATAGAAACATAGAAAAATGAAGGAAGATAAAGACCATGTGGACTATCCAGTCTGCCTATCCATACCATCTACTATCCCTTCATCTCCTTTAGAGATGCTAAGTACTTGTCCCCAAGCTTTCTTGAATTCAGGTACAGTCTTCATCTCCACCAGCTCCATCAGTAGGCCATCCCACACATTCGTCACCCTTTCCATGAAGAAGTATTTCCTTAGGATACTCCTGATTCTATTTCCCCTCATTCCAGAGCTTCCTGTTCATTTATGCTAAAGAGGTATCTAAAGGTCTCTATCACATCTCCTCTCTGGTGCCTTTCTTTCAAAGTATACATAGAGGGGCATAATCGAACGCGAACACCTTTCTCCATGGGTGTCTATGTCCGAAAACGGGTACGTGAAGAGGCGGGACAGACCGTATTTTCAAAAAAATGGACGTTTTTCAGCTGGGCGTTTGTTTTTTTTAGCGATAATGGAAACTAAAAACGCCCCGCTCAGAAACGTCCTAATCCAAGCCATTTGGTAATGGGAGGGGCCACAATTAGTAGTACACTCGCCCCCCTGACATGCCAGGACACCAACTGGGCACCCTAGAGGTCAGTGTGGTGGACTTCAGACAACGCTCCCACATGCATAGCTCCCTTACCACAGGTACTGAGCACCCAATCCCCCTCCCCCAAAACCCACTACCCACAAATGTACAACACTACCATAGCTCTTAGGGGTGAAGGGGGCACCTACATGTGGGTACAGTGGGTTTTGGAGACCTCCCATTTACCAGCACAAGTGTTACTACTACTACTACTACTATTTAGCATTTCTATAGCGCTACAAGGCATACGCAGCGCTGCACAAACATAGAAGAAAGACAGTCCCTGCTCAAAGAGCTTACAATCTAATAGACAAAAAATAAATAAAGTAAGCAAATCAAATCAATTAATGTGAACGGGAAGGAAGAGAGGAGGGTAGGTGGAGGCGAGTGGTTACAAGTGGTTACGAGTCAAAAGCAATGTTAAAGAGGTGGGCTTTCAGTCTAGATTTAAAGGTGGCCAAGGATGGGGCAAGACGTAGGGGCTCAGGAAGTTTATTCCAGGCGTAGGGTGCAGCAAGACAGAAGGCACGAAGTCTGGAGTTGGCAGTAGTGGAGAAGGGAACAGATAAGAAGGATTTATCCATGGAGCGGAGTGCACGGGAAGGGGTGTAGGGAAGGACGAGTGTGGAGAGATACTGGGGAGCAGCAGAGTGAATACATTTATAGGTTAGTAGAAGAAGTTTGAACAGGATGCGAAAACGGATAGGGAGCCAGTGAAGGGTCTTGAGGAGAGGGGTAGTATGAGTAAAGCGACCCTGGCAGAAGATGAGACGGGCAGCAGAGTTTTGAACCGACTGGAGAGGGGAGAGGTGACTAAGTGGGAGGCCAGCAAGAAGCAGATTGCAGTAGTCTAAACGAGAGGTGACAAGGGTGTGGATGAGGGTTTTGGTAGAGTGCTCGGAAAGAAAGGGGCGGATTTTACGGATGTTGTAAAGAAAGAAACGACAGGTCTTGGCGGTCTGCTGGATATGAGCAGAGAAGGAGAGAGAAGAGTCAAAGATGACCCCAAGGTTTCGAGCTGAGGAGACAGGGAGAATGAGAGAGCCATCAACAGAAATAGAAAAGTGTTACAGGTAGGGGGGATGGGCCTGGGTCCACCTGGCTGAAGTGCACTGCGGTACCCACTAAAAGTGCTCCAGGGACCTGCATACACGCAGGCCTCTAGGACTTGTTGGTGCTATATAACATTGGCACACCAGTTGACACCTGAAGACTAATCTCTCCGAAAACGTCCTTTATTGGAATAAGCACGCTTACTCACAGTTAACTGCAGATCAGAGGTTGTGCCCCACTGGCAACAAGTCTCCCTGGTACTGAGATTAGCAGTAGGTCAGAGCTGGCGGAATGATGTACAATGCCCTCTTTCAGCCACATTCAAGGTAAGAACTAAGTTCTGTAACGTGGCTAACACGTGAAAGGGATCTAAAACTGGCTTACAAAAATGGCCACTACCTCATGGACTACCGGAAACAAAACAGGGCACACTCTGACCCAGTAAGCAGGGGGAAAAGCACCATGGGAGTAGAGCCTACCAACTACCAACATCGTGAGCATTTGCCACAAGCTAGTGGAATCACGGAGCACAATACCCTACACCCACCACAATGCATTGCTGATGTGACTCTGCAGTGCGCATAACAGAAAAGGTGTCACATTCACCCGAGAGCCACATCAGAACCAGGGAAAGACTGTCACAGGATAGAACACATTCTGCTGTCATGGAGGTGGGTACGGCATTTGAGGCTGGCATAGAGGCTGGAAAAAAAGTTTTTAAAGTGGGGTTTTTTTGGTGGGAGGGGGTTAGTGACCACTGGGGGAGTCCGGGGAGGTCATCCCCGATTCTCTCCAGTGGTCATCTGGTCAGTTGGGGCACTTTTTTGGGACTTGTTCGTGAAAAAAAAGGGTCCACAAAAAGTGACGCAAAATCGCGGTAAAACGCCTTTTTTCGATTATTAGCTAAAGACGCCCATCTCTCCTCGGCCAATAACCACGCCCCAGTTCTACGTTCACCATGCCTCCAACACACCCCCATCAACTTTACCCGTTTCCGTGAAGGATTGCAGTTGGAAACGCCCAAAATCGGCTTTCGATTATACCGATTTGGGCGCCCACGGGAGAAAGACGCCCATCTCCCGATTTGGGTCGCAATATAGGCGTTTTTCTCTTTCGATTATAAGCAGGATATTAAGTCTGTCCCTACAAGCTTTATAATGGAGACCCCTGTTCATTTTAGTAGCCACCCTCTGGACCAATTCCATCCTGTTTATATCTTTTTGAAGGTACGGTTTCCAGAACTGTACAGAGTACTCTAAATGAGGTATCATCAGAGGCATTTTTCCTGCTGGCATTCCTCTTCCTGTGCACCAAAGTATCCTCTTTTTGGAACGCCCGTCCAGACTACTTAAGATTACAAGCATCATTAACAAAGTTTAAGACAGACCTCAAAACCTATCTTTTTACTTTAGCTGAACTTTCACTCTCCAATTTTCAGTCAGGGATCCCACTGACCTCACAGAACCTCCCCTTCCTTGTGTGTCAATATGTATCTTTCCTTTCAACATTGTAGTTCTACCCCCTCCTTTATATCTGTTCATTTATAATATGTCTCATTTAATGTTAATATGTACTAGTCTGTAAACCACCCAGAAGGCTGCCATGGGGCGGTATGGTATATTCTTAATGAACTTGGCTTTTGCCTTTTGTTTACAATCTAGGTGAGAGTATTTGCATCAGCTCTATGACTATTCAAAGATATATTGGTCGATATCCAAAATGATATAACCGGCCAGAAATCGCCGCTGACTGTTAAATCGCTTGTTTGGGACTATCTGCTAATTTTCAGCGGCATTTAACTGATTATCGCCACTGAAAATTAGCAGTTAGCGCCTAAGTGAAAACCAGCTAGTTTGAGGACATTTGGCAGGTTAAATGCCGATATTCAGAACTTAACCAGACAGGGTAACCACATAAAAGGAACCACATAAAACAGAGTCCAAACTTTATGTGGTAACCCATAGCCACTTATGTTCTAAATATTGACAAAGAGGCTTATTTTCAAAGCACTTAGCCTCCCAAAGTTCCATAGAAAGCTATGGAACTTAGCCTCCCAAAGTGCTTTGAAAATATGCCTAATAGCCAGCTATGCATTAGCTGACCTTCACATGAACCGGATATTTAATGCTGAATCCCGGACATGACCCAGCATTGAATATCCAGGAATAACACCAGCAGCGGTCAGCAAAACACTCACCACCGCCAGCTGAATATTTACCCTATCATGCCTAAGTTATATACACATATTTTAACTGTTACATTAGACACTTATTTTCCTTTACAGAATAGAGTCAAGATAGGAACCCCTTTATAGAACTGCCCTCCACAAATTATGTTCATGGATGCTAGATATATAAATAATTTGCACTCATCTGCACATGGAAAGCTGGGATTTTGCTTCCTCCCCTTTTCTAAACAAAAATTAACTAGTGCACCTGGTGTCAAACAACTGCCAAGGTCTATGTATCTCGAAACCCTCTACAAATGTTTTTTTGTGTTTGCCAATGAGAAACACTTGCTGGTTTTACTATTAAGGGCTTGTTTTTCTAATCAATTACATAAAAAACATCTGACATGCTGTTCACCAGAAAGTGAATATTTGAATGAAGCTCTGTTATTCTGTATTCATGGGAAAGGAAATTCATACACTGTAGACATAACCCAAATGGTTCATGTGACAGAACAGTGGGTTTTTTAAGCCTGTAAAACTGACTTGATTCTTGAAGTGTATTTCTCTAGTTTGGCCAGCACGTGGTGCATATTTATGCTTAAAGCTGTTACAGAGAAAATACCTGCAGAGTTATGGCCAGCTTTTTTTTAACTTGTTGTTCTGGGCTCTGATTGGCCTAGAGTTTGAAGTTACCCAGAAGTTTCTGGTTTTGTCTTCAGTCTTAGCCAGGAAGAATAGAGAGTAGGATCTCTGTGCTGAGGCTCAGTGAACAGTTATATGTCCTGATCTTCCCAGGTACTACTTAGTATACAAATGTTTAGTTAGTGTTATAATTGATCCATATTTCAGTTACCTGTTATTGTTCTGCTGATTGCACGTTTTCTGTTTTACTGTTCAAGTTCTGACAATAAACATTTTCAGTTTGTTGACTCTGCTTGTCTAGACTGATAAAGAATTCTGCTGGTTTCTGTTGGGTCTGTGAGTGATTTCTGGGAACTATGGGACCACTGGAAGCATGGCCTCCAGTAACCTAGAAATCACGGGGGATAATTTGAGAGAAGAAGACTCACCCAGAGGTGGTTGTGACCCAGTCGGTGGGAGGAGGGTGCTATTGTAGAGCATAAGTGGTACCGTGTTTCCCCGAAAATAGGACCTACCCCGAAAATAAGACCTACCGGGGTTTTCCTGCAAATTTAAAATATAAGACATCCCCCCAAAAGTAAGACCTACCAAACTTTTTTTTTAAGCAGGGTCGCTGAGAGCCACCCGAGGTCATGCCCCCCCCCCACCCGAGGTCGCCGGGCCCCCCCTCCGTCGCTCCCGGAACTAACCTGAAGCTCCTTTCACCTTTGCAAGTTCGGATTGGAGCAGCAGCATGGCAGACCTCTCCTTCCTTCCATGTCCTGCCCTCGCCTGACGTAACATAACGTCAGGCGAGGGCGGGGCACGGAAGGAAGGAGAGGTCTGTCCTGCTGTTGCTTGCTGCTCCCAATCCAAACTTGCAAAGGTGAAAGGAGCTTCAGGTTAGTTCCGGGAGTGACGGAGGGGGGGCCAGGTGACTTCGGGTGGGGGGGAGCGACCGATGTTTCCCAGAAAATAAGACATCCCCCCGAAAATAAGACCTAGCGTGTTTTGGGGAGGAAAAATAAATATAAGACAGTGTCTTATTTTCGGGGAAACACTGTAGGTGCAGGCAGACCTGAGCTGTGCTTGGGATAGACCCTCTAAGTGGCCACAGGGTAACCCCAGACGGGTGGCTAGGCATTTTGTGACAGTTCACCATACTAGTATGGAGCTCCTTTGCAGCCCTGAGTGGCACAGATGTCCTCTGGGTACAGGAATTTAAGAAAAACAAACAATGAATGATTTTAGAGGAACTAAAATAGCTATCATCACCTAGCTGGCTTCTCATGAGTATGCTCAACGCCATGGCTCATTTTTACATAATGCCTCTTTCCTAGAGTTCATCAGACAACTGCATTACAACACAACTAGTGGAATTTAGTGGCCGCCAGTCTGCTAGCTAATAAAAAGGATCTTACACAACCATGAGAAATAGTTAAGATGAATTGATTCTAATATTGACCAAAATGATTTCATTTGTTGGCAGCATATTCTTATTCCGAACAAAATCATCTGACTTTCCTCCAATCAATCCAGCTTTTCAAGGCACAGTTCTGATCTCCCTTGTTCTCAGTGAATCTACTCACCAGCGCAGCCATTTTCTAACTCGAGCTGTCCTCTGTTCAGGTCCCATGCATACCTTGCCTCATGCTAACAAAACTGCTCTCGCAAATCCAGTGGATTGATAGCAGAATCATTTAAATTACTTTATTGTTATGACTTTAAGAGTAGCATCGTTCACACAGGTTGCAATTTACTATCTGTCATATGAGTTTTATAAATACTGTATGGTATAAGGAGAGTATAAATCACCTTTAAAAGTGGCATATGACTTTACACAGTATTTCATGTTCCAGCACATTTTTATTTGTTCTCTCAGAACAACTGACTACAGTTGTTCTGCAGTTAAAATAGGTAGAAACTGGAACATTCTAGATAACTGTGGTTCAAGTCCCTTCTCCCATGCACTTCTTTTGGAAAGGCACCAGGTTTGCTCCTTCCCTTCCCCTCTCTCCTCCAAATCACTCCCCAAATATAAAAGGTAGAAAAGTGTGATGTCCTCCAAAAAGACCTACCTCTACAAAGCCGAGCCTAATTATTCCAGAGTTATTGGGAAAGGGGGTCAGTCATATACATAAAAACACTGCAACACATACAGACTTGGTATGATCTTATAAGTACCTCAGCTCTATTAAACCAAGGGGTAAAAGGTTTTACAGAAATTGCTTGCCCTGCCAGTATTTTCACATCTTTCTAATCCTAAAAGGTCAATATCCTTCTGCTCCATAGTGTCCCTATGATCATGGTAGCCCTCTCCTCAAGTCACTTCATTGGCTCCCTATCCGTCTCTGCATACAATTCAAACTCCTCTTGTTGATTTACAAGTGCATTTACTGTACACAGTCTTGAGTGAATTCCTTCAAAAAAGCGGTAAATAAATCTTAATAAATAAATTTACTCTGTAGCTCCTCAGTACCTCTCCACTCTTATCTCCCCTACACTCCTCCCCAGGAACTCTGTTCATTAGGTAAATCTCTCTTATCTGTACCCTTCTCCTTCACTGTGAACTCCAGACTCCTTCCTTTTATCTTGCTGCAACATATGCCTGGAATAGACTTCCTGAATCAGTACGTCAAGCTCCAGCTCTGGCCGTCTTCAAATCTTGGCTAAAAGCACACCTTTTTGAGGCTGCTTTTAACTCCTAACCCCTATTCATTTGTTCAGTACGTATGTCTGTTTTATCATTCCCACCTTAGTATTTTTCCTTATCCCTTATTTGTCCTGTTTGTCCTGATTAGATTGTAAGCTCTGTTCAGTGTACAGTGCTGCGTACGTCTAGTAGTGCTATAGAAATGATAAGTAGTAGTAGTAGTAATAGTAGTAGTAGTAGTAGTACTAATACTCATATGAGACAAGATTCTAGCAAGCATTTTCTTTTTAAGTATCAACCTTCTCGTACTACAGCTGTTTGGAATTGAAAATAATGATCTGTCTGAACCATATATTCTTAACTAGAGGAATTTTTGATGTTCATTACAAGTTGTAAGTGGCCAAGGCTCTGACCCATTCCTAGGTGACACAAGCTTAAGAATCTGAACATCTGAGAGGTTTCAGAATCAAACTTTTTGGCAGAACTCTTTGACACTTTTGCACAAGTTAATAACCTTTGTGTATATTCCTGTCACCTATAAATGAATGCACAACTACATATATGTTCCCAGAGCTATCAGCAAGTTACCATGTAGACTTGTGCATTGTTTTTAGGCACCCTGATAATACCAGGAAGGTGATATATGTATATTTTTATAGGTAAACAGAGTTCACAGTTCTGGCATATGAATTCTCCTCTTACTGCTGCAGCTCCCAAAGCAGAAGTGAATTTTAGCTTTTCAAATGCCAATAATAAAATCAGCAAAATGTTTAGAATAAACATGGATATATACATGGATATACATGGATATGAGCGCACACACGCACATAAATGCAAATATTTGGCCTGATCACTATTACGCTTGATGGCCCCCTTTTATCAAGGCACGCTAGCAGCTGCCGGTGTGGTAATGCCGACAAAGCCCATGCACTTTGAATGGGCTCTGTCGGCATTGCCATGCAGCAGACGCTAGCATGGATTGATAGAAGGGGGCGTATGCACGTTGGTCTTCTTATCTATTAAATTCATAGACTACAGTTGATATAAAATATAGCAGTGAAACTCCTGTGTGGATGCAAATAATTTGTTCATGTTACCCCTCTTCTCATTTCCGAACACCTACTCCCGGTTTCGTATAGGATTCCTTATAAACTTAATACAACTTTCCCATCAGATTCCGTCCTTAGGTTTACCTTCTTTTCTTGCTAGTTTGTTGGTTCACTATTTATCCTCAAGAACACTCTGTTCTTCACAACAACATCTTCTAGTAAGTCCTTCTTTCAATCAGATCTATTTGGATATTTACAGAAATTCTTGTTACAGAGTGATGGGCCCAGCTCTCTATTATTCCCTCCCCTTCCACCTGAGGGTAGAATCCTTTTTTAATAAGTTTAAAAGCTTATTAAAGGCTTATTATTTCTGTATTGCATTTGAGACTGATAGTCCCCAATGCTAATTTTCTTTCTGGAGGTCTATAAATTATCAAGAGAGCTGTCTTTAAAAATCCTCCCCCCCCCACTTTTTCTTTTTCTTTTTGTTTTGTCCTCCCCTTGCCTGACCTTAGTACATTGTAAACTTTTCCTCCATATAAATTTGCTTTTCTATTCTTTTATGTTTGCCTATCATTTGTTGTTTGTTTCTGGACATATCTGTCTTTCCCTTTTTGTTTTTATTCTGTAAACCACTTAGATTTTACTTGTTTGATATTTGTGGTATATCAAATAAACCAAACCTGAACCTGTAAGTTAAGCAGGTATTAGCAGATTTGCGGAGGGTATACTCAGCGGGTGAGCGGGAATAGGACATAGGTGTGGTTCCTACTTATGCATGTAACTCCCAGAATACCATAAGTTACATGTATTCCTGACACATTTAGGTACCTGCATGTACACCAGCTCTATGGTCTTGTAGTCTAGAGCCATCTAAATAAAGGCATCCAGTTATAGAACTGCCCAATTTGTGTCTGGATGGACCACTTCAGGAGTTGAAAAGAAAAACAGCTTTCCATGAGTTCTCTGTGAGTCCTTTAGCAATGATGCACAGCAGCTCCCACAGTAATGTAAGTTACCTTCATGTTTATTCCAGTGCACCAGAATTTAAGCTGAGAAAGAGAAAGCAGATGCTGCTCCATTGATGACATGTTATTTTTCTGTCTTTCCTAACTTCTCTTCTGGAGTGTTTTACTATGCGATTCATTTATCTGTCTCTCTTTTCTTTAAAATTGGCACATACAATCCAGTGGAAACTGGAAAGGAGCCATTGACCACTTACCAGTGCTTTTTTTGTAGAAAAAAAGGTGCCGGTACTCATTGTGGGCGGGGTCACCACACATGGCACCGCCCCTATTATAGCCACACCCACATTAGTCACACCCCTTATACCAGCCATGGCGCATATAAACAGACATCATTGAAAATATAAAACTAGTATAGGAGAAAAAATAATGTGATTTCTTTTCATTATAAATAATTTCTGTAAGCTGTTACAGCTCCAGTATACCCAGTGCAAAATAAGACAAATTCCAAACACTAAAATGAAAATAAAATGATTTTTTCTACCTTTGTTGTCTGGTGACTTTGTTTTTCTATCCATATTAGTCCCAGTCTCTGATTCTGCTCCTATCTGTTCTCTTAACTCCATTTCCAGGGCTTCCTTTCCATTTATTTCTTTACTTTCTTCCTTTCTTCTTCTTTTGTTGCCCTGCATCCATAAGTAAAAGCTGGGTCCTCCTCCATGGAATTGACTGGAGGAGGTATAACATGGATCCAGCTTTTGCCTATTTTCTCCATCCATGTGCAGTTTTTCTCCTCTTCCCTTTCCCTCAGCTCCATCCATGTGCATCTTCTTTTTTCTTTCCTCCCCTCCATTCATGTCCAGCACTTCTCCTCTCTCCTCCCCTCTATCCATGTCCAGCATTTCTCATCTCTCTTCCCTCCTCTGTATCCATATAAAGCAATAATTCTCTCTCCCCTCTCCTCCATCCAAGTCAGCATTTCTCCTCTCTCCTAGCCAACTCCTCCATCCATCCATGTCCAGCAATTCTCCTCTATCTCCTGCTCTCCTCTCCATCCATTTCTAGCATTTCTCCTCTCTCCCCTCTCATCCATGTCCAGCAATTCTCTCTTCCCTGTCCTCCCCTCCCCATCCAGCGATTCTCCTCTCTCCCCTCCATGTTCAGCAATTCTCTCTTCCCTGCCCTCCCATCCCATGTCCAGCAATTCTCTCTCCCCTGCCCTTCCCTCCCATCCATGTCCAGCAATTCTCTCTCCCTTGCCCTTCCCTCCCATGTCCAGCAATTCTCTCTTCCCTGCCCTTCCCATGTCCAGCAATTCTCTCTCCCTTGCCCTTCCCTCCCATCCCATGTCCAGCAATTCTCTCTCCCCTGCCCTTCCCATGTCCAGCAATTCTCTCTCCCCTGCCCTTCCCTCCCATCCCATGTCCAGCAATTCTCTCTCTCTCTTGCCCTTCCCTCCCATCCCCTCAATTCTCTCTCCTCTGCCCTTCCCTCCCATCCCATGTCCAGCAATTCTCTCTCCCCTGCCCTTCCCTCCCATGTCCAGCAATTCTCTCTCCCCTGCCCTTCCCATGTCCAGCAATTCTCTCTCCCTTGCCCTTCCCTTCCCTCCCATCCCATGTCCTGCAATTCTCTCTCCCCTGCCCTTCCCTCCCATCCCATGTCCAGCAATTCTCTCTCCCTTGCCCTTCCCTCCCATGTCCAGCAATTCTCTCTTCCCTGCCCTTCCCATGTCCAGCAATTCTCTCTCCCTTGCCCTTCCCTCCCATCCCATGTCCAGCAATTCTCTCTCCCCTGCCCTTCCCATGTCCAGCAATTCTCTCTCCCCTGCCCTTCCCTCCCATCCCATGTCCAGCAATTCTCTCTCTCTCTTGCCCTTCCCTCCCATCCCCTCAATTCTCTCTCCTCTGCCCTTCCCTCCCATCCCATGTCCAGCAATTCTCTCTCCCCTGCCCTTCCCTCCCATGTCCAGCAATTCTCTCTCCCCTGCCCTTCCCATGTCCAGCAATTCTCTCTCCCTTGCCCTTCCCTTCCCTCCCATCCCATCCCATGTCCAGCAATTCTCTCTCCCTCGCCCTTCCCTCCCATCCCATGTCCAGCAATTCTCTCTCCCTTGCCCTTCCCTCCCATTATTTCCAGCGATTCTCTGCCTCTCCCCTGCCCTCCCATCGACGTGCGATTTTTCCGTCCCTCCCCTGCCCTCACCTCTCCCATATCCAGCGATTCTTCGTCCTCCTTCACTGCCTGCCAGCCAGCGTCGGACGCAGAAGCGAACGGTGCAGGCAGCGATTGGCTGGCAGCGTCGTAGCTTCCCTCTGCAAGTCCCGCCTACAACTTCCTGTTTACGCATAGGCGGGACTTGCAGAGGGAAGCTACGACGCTGCCAGCCAATCGCTGCCTGCACCGTTCGCTTCTGACTCCGACGCTGGCTGGCAGGCAGTGAAGGAGGACGCTGGGGGACGAAGAATCGCTGGATATGGGAGAGGTGAGGGCAGGGGAGGGACGGAAAAATCGCTGCACGTCGATGGGAGGGCAGGAGAGAGGCGGAGAATCGCTGGAAATAATGGGAGGGGAGGGGAGGAGGAGAAAAAGGTGCCGGTACGCCGTACCGTTGCGTACCGGCACAAAAAAAGCACTGCCACTTACAGTCAACCTTCAACACAGACATCCTGAATGAGAGTCAGCCATGAGGAAATGGATTTCAGCTCAGGTACTCAATAGAAATAAAACATGGAAAAGAAAATAAGATGATACCTTTTTTATTGGACATAACTTACATAAGTACATAAGTAGTGCCATACTGGGAAAGACCAAAGGTCCATCTAGCCCAGCATCCTGTCACCGACAGTGGCCAATCCAGGTCAAGGGCACCTGGCACGCTCCCCAAACGTAAAAACATTCCAGACAAGTTATACCTAAAAATGCGGAATTTTTCCAAGTCCATTTAATAGCGGTCTATGGACTTGTCCTTTAGGAATCTATCTAACCCCTTTTTAAACTCCGTCAAGCTAACCGCCCGTACCACGTTCTCCGGCAACGAATTCCAGAGTCTAATTACACGTTGGGTGAAGAAAAATTTTCTCCGATTCGTTTTAAATTTACCACACTGTAGCTTCAACTCATGCCCTCTAGTCCTAGTATTTTTGGATAGCGTGAACAGTCGCTTCACATCCACCCGATCCATTCCACTCATTATTTTATACACTTCTATCATATCTCCCCTCAGCCGTCTCTTCTCCAAGCTAAAAAGCCCTAGCCTTCTCAGCCTCTCTTCATAGGAAAGTCGTCCCATCCCCACTATCATTTTCGTCGCCCTTCGCTGTACCTTTTCCAATTCTACTATATCTTTTTTGAGATACGGAGACCAGTACTGAACACAATACTCCAGGTGCGGTCGCACCATGGAGCGATACAACGGCATTATAACATCCGCACACCTGGACTCCATACCCTTCCTAATAACACCCAACTTTCTATTCGCTTTCCTAGCCGCAGCAGCACACTGAGCAGAAGGTTTCAGCGTATCATCGACGACGACACCCAGATCCCTTTCTTGATCCGTAACTCCTAACGCGGAACCTTGCAAGACGTAGCTATAATTCGGGTTCCTCTTACCCACATGCATCACTTTGCACTTGTCAACATTGAACTTCATCTGCCACTTGCACGCCCATTCTCCCAGTCTCGCAAGGTCCTCCTGTAATCGTTCACATTCCTCCTGCGACTTGACGACCCTGAATAATTTTGTGTCATCGGCGAATTTAATTACCTCACTAGTTATTCCCATCTCTAGGTCATTTATAAATACATTAAAAAGCAACGGACCCAGCACAGACCCCTGCGGGACCCCACTAACTACCCTCCTCCACTGAGAATACTGGCCACGCAATCCTACTCTCTGCTTCCTATCTTTCAACCAGTTCTTAATCCATAATAATACCCTACCTCCGATTCCATGACTCTGCAATTTCTTCAGGAGTCTTTCGTGCGGCACTTTGTCAAACGCCTTCTGAAAATCCAGATATACAATATCAACCGGCTCCCCATTGTCCACATGTTTGCTTACCCCCTCAAAAAAATGCATTAGATTGGTGAGGCAAGACTTCCCTTCACTAAATCCGTGCTGACTTTGTCTCATCAGTCCATGTTTTGTATATGCTCTGCAATTTTATTCTTAATAATAGCCTCCACCATCTTGCCCGGCACCGACGTCAGACTCACCGGTCTATAATTTCCCGGATCTCCTCTGGAACCCTTCTTAAAAATCGGAGTAACATTGGCTACCCTCCAGTCTTCCGGTACTACACTCGATTTTAGGGACAGATTGCATATTTCTAACAGTAGCTCCGCAAGTTCATTTTTTAGTTCTATTAATACTCTGGGATGAATACCATCAGGTCCCGGTGATTTACTACTCTTCAGCTTGCTGAACTGACCCATTACATCCTCCAAGGTTACAGAGAATTTGTTTAGTTTCTCCGACTCCCCCGCTTCAAATATTCTTTCCGGCACCGGTGTCCCCCCCAAATCCTCCTCGGTGAAGACCGAAGCAAAGAATTCATTTAATTTCTCCGCTACGGCTTTGTCCTCCCTGATCGCCCCTTTAACACCATTTTCGTCCAGCGGCCCAACCGACTCTTTGGCCGGTTTCCTGCTTTTAATGTATCTAAAAAAATTTTTACTATGTATTTTTGCTTCCAACGCTAATTTCTTCTCAAAGTCCTTTTTTGCCCTCCTTATCTCCGCTTTGCATTTGGCTTGGCATTCCTTATGATCTATCCTGTTACTTTCAGTTGGTTCTCTTCTCCACTTTCTGAAGGATTGTTTTTTGGCTCTAATGACTTCCTTTATCTTACTGTTTAGCCACGCCGGCTGACGTTTAGTCTTTTTTCCCTTTTTTCTAATACGTGGAATATATTTGTCCTGAACCTCCAGGATGGTGTTTTTAAACAGCATCCACGCCTGATGCAAGTTTTTTACTCTGCGAGCTGCTCCTTTCAGTCTTTTTTTCACCATTTTTCTCATTTTGTCGTAATCACCTTTTCTATAGTTAAACGCTAGCGTACTTGATTTCCTAGTTTCACTTCCTTCAATGCCAATATCAAAACCGATCATATTATGATCACTGTTATCAAGCGGCCCTCGTACCGTTACCCCCTGCACTAGATCATGAGCACCACTAAGGACTAAGTCTAGTATTTTTCCTTCTCTTGTCGGCTCCTGAACTAGCTGTTCCATGAAGCTGTCCTTGATTTCATCAAGAAATCTTATGTCCCTTGCGTGTACAGATGTTACATTAACCCAGTCTATATGCGGGTAATTGAAATCCCCCATTATTATTGTGTTGCCCAGTTTGTTTGCGTCCCTGATTTCCTTTAACATTTCCGCATCCGTCTGTTCGTCCTGGCCAGGCGGACGGTAGTACACTCCTATCACTATCCTTTTCCCCTTTGCACATGGAATTTCAATCCACAGTGATTCCAAGGAGTGTTTTGTTTCCTGCAGAATTTTCAATCTATTTGATTCAAGGCTCTCGTTAATATACAATGCTACCCCTCCACCAATCCGATTCACCCTATCACTACGATATAATTTGTACCCCGGTATGACAGTGTCCCACTGGTTATCCTCCTTCCACCAGGTCTCAGAGATGCCTATTATATCTAATTTTTCATTTAGTGCAATATATTCTAACTCCCCCATCTTATTTCTTAGGCTCCTGGCATTCGCATATAGACAGTTCAAACTATGTTTGTTGTTCCTAAGTACATCATGCTTAGTACTTGACAGTATTAATTGGCAATCTTTTGTCTGATTTTTATTGTTATTTAAGGATACCCGATCTACTACAATCTCTTTTGCAACCTCACTATCAGGATACTCTATCTTCCCTGTTATGGTGATATCTTTGAAAGATACCTTATCCCGAACCATGCTCTTTTGTGCGACTGTCGGCCTTCCCCCCATTTCTAGTTTAAAAGCTGCTCTATCTCCTTCTTAAACGCCGATGCCAGCAGCCTGGTCCCACTCTGGTTAAGATGGAGCCCATCCTTTCGGAATAGGCTCCCCCTTCCCCAGAATGTTGCCCAGTTCCTAACAAATCTAAAGCCCTCCTCCCTGCACCATCGTCTCATCCACGCATTGAGACTCTGGAGCTCTGCCTGTCTCTTGGGCCCTGCGCGTGGCACAGGTAGCATTTCAGAAAATGCTACCCTGGAGGATCTGGATTTCAGCTTTCTACCTAAGAGCCTAAATTTTGCTTCCAGAACCTCTCTCCCACATTTTCCTATGTCATTAGTACCCACATGTACCAAGACAGCCGTCTCCTCCCCAGCACTATATAAAATCCTATCTAGGTGACGCGTGAGGTCCGCCACATTTCTTGATTAGCTTTTGGACGTTGCCCTTCTTCGTCAGATCGGAAATAAGCAAATGCTGGTAGATGACAGTATATAAGTGAAATATCAAAGTATTTCAGTGACAGTCTAACAGGATGGGGGTGGATAGGTGAGAGACAGGGAGACATGCATGGAAACATCAAAGCATTTCAGTGACAATCTAACAGGATGGGAGTTGGTAGGTGAGAGACAGGGAGATATGCATGGAGACAGGAGGGTAACAAACAGAGCAGTACAACTTTATGGTTTATAATGGGCTAGAAAACCCAGATCTTTGTTAAGTCCTGTCTGGTGGGTGTGAAAATATTTAATCATTCTACTACTGACGTCAAAGGTCTTACGTTCCTGTATTGTTTAAAAGTTACCTTTCAGGATTCTTACTATGAAATCACTGGTACAGTGTTCTGGTTTTGCCAAAACATTTCACAGGACCCCACAGTCATTCACAAAGGAAAAATATTCAACATAATGGAATCCTTTACATGCTCATCTTCCAATGTGGTATACATCATTCAGTGTAAAAAATGTGACGAAGGATGCTATATTGGAGAAACAAGCCAGATGCTAAAGATAAGATTTAATTTACATAGACATCACATGAAAAATGCCAGTGCCAGCCAGGATGCCACGCCTGTGAGGCAGCACTTTATACAAAGCCAGAACACTGTACCAGTGAGTTTATAGTAAGAATCCTGAAAGGTAACTTTAAAACAATACAGGAACGTAAGACCTTTGAAGTCAGAATGAGTAAATATTTTCAGACCCACCAGACAGGACTTAACAAAGATCTGGGTTTTCTAGCCCATTATAAACCATAAAATTGTACTCCTTTGTCACCCTCTTGTCTCCATGCATATCTCCCTGTACCTCATCCACCCGACTCTTCCTGTCTCTTACCTATCCACCCCCATCCTATTAGACTGTCAGTGAAATACTTTGATGTTTCACTTATATATACTGTCATCTACCAACATTTGCTTATTTCCGATCTGACGAAAAAGGGCAACCTTCAAAAGCTAATCAAGAAATGTATTAAGTTATGTCCAATAAAAAAGGTATCATCTTATTTTCTTTTCCATGTTTTATTTTGTTTTATTTCTATTGATTACCTTTAAAAGTGGACTAACACGGCTACCACACCTTTCTAGCTCAGGTACTAAACTGTTATTTATCTTGTAACACATTGGGCAGGCATCTATTCACATTGGTCAGGCATGTATAGGAAAATGCACAGCTCCTTTCCAGGCCCCTTGTGAATACAAGCAGCAATACCTGCTTTCCATGCATTGCAACCTTTCAGGACCCCCACCAGAAGGGGCATGTCCCTGATGTTTCAGAAGAAAAGCATTTTCAAAATCTCTTGCAGGTATACTGCAAACAGCTCAACATATTGGGCATTAACACAGGCTACAAAAATGACTGCAAGACAATAAAAACTTCTAGTCACCAGTAGCTTGGATCAGATTTAGATTATAAGCTCTGAGTGTGAAAGGCTATGTGCCAATCCACTTCTGCCTGTTTTTAAACATGTCTTTTATTCCAACTGTTGGTATCTTCTCACCAAACTTCAGTAATGTCTGAATTTTTGTCCTGCTTGGAAAAAAAATTGACCCATAAACTGTCAGTTTCTCCATGTAGCTTGAATATGTTCTGATCAGCTGTCTAAAACATTCCATGTGAGTTGCCAAGTGGGATTTGGTTGTATGAAAGTTCTAGAGATAAACATATATAATGGGGAAAGCATCAGTTTTGGAATGTGTAGATGAGCTCTTAATGCAGCTGCAGCTGGAAGAACAGAGCCAGCACAGCTCCATATGAAGTCAAGAGACATTCCCTCTTTGTAAGTTTACATCTAACTTCTTGTGTTTGGGCATTCAGAAATCTCTGTCACTACCAACTGCTTAAGATATGGCTTTGTGTCAACTGAATGAAAAGCTAGTGCCCTTTGCCTCATTGGTTTTGTAACATTTGCCAGTAGTGTTTGTCTTATGTGCATGACACTGGTTTTTAAATCTCTTCTTATGTATCACATATGAAAAATTCATTTGATTTGATAGGTCAATGGCTTTGTTTTATCCTGGACAACATAGTAATATTGTAGATGATGGTAGATAAAGACTATATTGTCCCATCCTGTTTGAGATCCTTCCATTTTGGGTGGGTGAACATACACATTTCCATCAGTAGCCCAACACCAGCTCCTTCCACCCTCCTCTCTCTTCTCTCGTTTTCTATTTTACATCTCAACTCTTTACCCACCTCTGCTATCCTCTTCTTTGTAAGACATTTTGCAGCATGAAAACTAAGTACTGTATAAACTAAATCTAAATACATTGTTAAGAATAGAAGATATGAATAAAATGCATTAGATTGGGGTTTTTCCTGGATAGAATGGAAAAATGGCCTTCCCTAACTAACAGAAGGCATTGTCATTCCAAAGAGTGTAAAACTAAAAGAACTGCCATACTGGGTCAGACCTGAGGTCAGTCAAGTCCAGTCTCATGTTTCCAGGGTTATAAGCACTTGGCATGTTCCCAAAAAGTAGATAGATTCCATGCTGCTTATTCCCAGAGATACTGTCAAAACGAATTAGGCGTTCTACTTGTTAAGTTATCAAAACTCAGCAAACATATGCAAAAAGTAGAAAAATAGAAAAGTGAGTGTCACACAGTACAATACTACATGAATTTTGGGGATGTCTCATAGATAATGATTTGGCTGTGTGTTATGACAAAATACTCTTGTCTATCAGCCATAGCAGTCTTTAATCATTGACCACCCCCTCCATCCAAATTTTAGTGAAAATAAATATTCATATGAGAGTACTTAGGGCACACACTTATAATGGTAGGAAGAAAACTATTTAAACTACCACTTAATCAATTGTCAAAATAACTTATCTTATGTATCTTATATGTGTAGTGAGGAGCATCCAGGAACCTTCGTTATCCCGACAGGACCTGTTTCGCCAAATTGCTTTGTCAAGGGATAATCCTGCAAAGCCATCAATATATAACAAAGAATTGCAACAAGAATGTTAATACATATGTGATCTCTAAATACATTCCTCCTAGAAAAACTAAGCTCAAGACTTACGGTTC
The DNA here is from genome assembly GCF_901765095.1 of Microcaecilia unicolor. Lineage (NCBI taxonomy): Eukaryota > Metazoa > Chordata > Amphibia > Gymnophiona > Siphonopidae > Microcaecilia > Microcaecilia unicolor. The sequence continues at coordinate 284,230,068 of NC_044036.1, forward strand.
CAGCTTCCTGGTATATCTTATGCTCGCTCTACCTTGATATAAAAATGGCGGCGGCATTCTTTTTTAAAAAGTCGGCACCGGAACTACCATGTGCTTCCCGTACGTAGTTGGTAACGTGAGCGTCATCAGTGAACTAACTACACGCTCTAAGCTAAAACCTTACAGAAAGCACCCCCAATGCATGTATGTGTTTAAACCTCCTGGTTCAATTGTATCTAAATTAAAAATCCAATAGGATTCACGCTGTGACAATTTTCTATTACGATCGCCTCCCCTCGAATGCATAGTAACATGTTCTATAACTTGACATCTGAGCATATCTACTGTGTGACCTTTGTTAATGCAATGTTGCACTAGCGGAGCACCTATGTTTCTTGCCGTGATTCTAGATCTGTGTTCGGTCATGCGTGCATTGAGTGACCTGCTGGATTTACCTATATAAATTTTGTCACAAGGGCACCGAATACTGTACACAATGTGTGTCGTATTCCCAGAGATAAGCAGTGGATTTCCCCAAGATCAGATATTTTGCTATTGTATGCTTTTCAGTAACAAAAAAAGAGAAACAAACTGAGACGAACAAGCAAAAAATGAAGAGTCCAGTAAAAATACTGAAATATATGGGCATAGGCCAGAATTGAACCCATGCCTCACATGTGGCAGACAAGAATTCACTCACAGAGCCACACTGCTATATTGCAAAATGCATGGAAAAGACCTCAAAATACCCAAATGCTTACTATGTTTTCAGAGTCTTTTGCTGGGGTTGTAACACTCATCATTGGTCTGAAAAACCTTGTGATATGTATTTATATTTATTTTATTTTTTAAGTAATTAGTTTATTACTTATTGATCCTTTGTTACAAAACCTTTTCTTTCTTATCTTTCAAAATTATATAAATGTCCAAAATAAAACAAAATCCAATGTCAACAGCAAAAAATTATTTATTTATTTATTTTATTTATTGCATTTGTATCCCACATTTTCCCACCTATTTGAAGGCTCAATGTGGCTTACTACTACTACTACTACTTAACATTTCTAGAGCACTACTAGGGTTACGCAGCGCTGTACAGTTTAACAAAGAAGGACAGTCCCTGCTCAAAGGAGCTTACAATCTAAAGGACGAAATGTCAATTTGGGGCAGTCAAGATTTCCTGAATAGAGGTGTAGTGGTTAGGTGCCGAAGGCGACATTGAAGAGGTGGGCTTTGAGCAAGGATTTGAAGATGGGCAGGGAGGGGGCCTGGCGTATGGGCTCAGGGAGTTTATTCCAAGCATGGGGTGAGGCGAGGCAGAAAGGGCGGAGCCTGGAGTTGGCGGTGGTGGAGAAGGGAACTGAGAGGAGGGATTTGTCTTGAGAGCGGAGGTTACTGGTAGGAACGTAAGGGGAGATGAGGGTAGAGAGGTAAGGAGGGGCTGCAGATCGAGTGCATTTGTAGGTTAGTAGGAGAAGCTTGAACTGTATGCGGTACCTGATCGGAAGCCAGTGAAGTGACTTGAGGAGAGGGGTGATATGAGTATATCGGTCCAGGCAGAAGATAAGACGTGCAGCTGAGTTCTGAATGGACTGAAGGGGGGATAGATGGCTAAGTGGGAGGCCAGCGAGGAGTAGGTTGCAGTAGTCAAGGAGAGAGGTAATGAGAGAGTGGACGAGAGTTCGGATGGTGTGCTCAGAGAGGAAAGGGCGAATTTTGCTAATGTTATAGAGGAAGAAGCGACAGGTCTTGGCTATCTGCTGGATATGCACAGGGAAGAAGATGACTCCGAGGTTGCGGGCAGATGAGACGGGGACAATGAGGGTGTTATCAACTGAGATAGAGAGTGGAGGGAGAGGGGAAGTGGGTTTGGGTGGGAAGACAATAAGCTCGGTCTTGGCCATGTTCAGTTTCAGGTGGCAGTTGGACATCCAGGCAGCAATGTCGGATAAGCAAGCCGATACTTTGGCCTGGGTTTCGGCAGTGATGTCTGGTGTGGAGAGATAAAGCTGGGTGTCGTCAGCATAAAGATGATATTGGAAACCATGAGATGAGATCAGGGAGCCCAGGGAAGAGGTGTAGATTGAAAAAAGAAAGGGTCCAAGGACAGATCCCTGAGGAACTCCAACAGAGAGCGGGATGGGGGTGGAGGAAGAACCATGAGAGTGAACTCTGAAGGTACGGTGGGAGAGATAAGAGGAGAACCAGGAGAGGACAGAGCCCTGGAACCCAAATGAGGACAGTGTGGCAAGAAGTAAATTGTGATTGACAGTGTCAAAAGCAGCGGATACGTCGAGGAGGATGAGGATGGAGTAGTGACCTTTGGCTTTGGCAAGGAACAGGTCATTACAGACTTTAGATAGTGCCGTTTCTGTCGAGTGTAGGGGCGAAAGCCGGATTGAAGCTGATCGAGGATGGCATGAGAGGAGAGAAAACCAAGGCAACGGCTGTGAATGGCGCGTTCAAGTATCTTGGAGAAGAAGGGTAGAAGGGAAATGGGGCGGTAGTTGGAGGGACAGGTAGGGTCAAGTGATGGTTTTTTGAGGAGTGGTGTGACTACAGCATGCTTGAAGGTGTCAGGGACAGTTGCAGTGGAGAGAGAAAGGCTGAGGATATGACAGATGGGGGGGGGGTGACGGTAGGAGAGATGGTGTTAAGTAAGTTGGTGGGGATGGGGTCAGAGGAACAGGTGGTGCATTTTGAGGAGGAAAGAAGATGGGCGGTTTCCTCTTCGGTGATATCAGGAAAAGAGGAGAAGGAGGCCTGGGTTGGTTGGTTGGTTGGTTGAGGGAGTGGGTTATAGGGTGAAGAGGAGGAGATGGTTTGGTTTGGTTTGGTTTGGTGGTGAATTCATCATGAATGGTGGAAATATATTAGAAAATAGAAAATAGACATTTAGTGTAACAGAAGAATCTTGGATAACATGGTAATGATAAAACGTGATAGTAATATAACAAGCAGATATTATAAAACAGTTCTGAATATATGTGGAGGAGTGGTGTATGAGAAGAAGTTGAGCACTTAACTGACACCCAACGGCAGCCAAACCCGTTTCACTCAGACGGCTTCTTCAGGGGTTGTGCTTTGACATTGGAACAGCAAAGAGATGGTAACAATGACCAGACACAATTCATTCAGTTTCTTCAGAAATTGTGCCTCAGCACTAGAGTAGCAAAGGATGGTGTCATTCATCTGAAAACCATATACTGTATTAAAAACATTTTAGAAGGGAAGCAGAAAACTGACTTGCGTTTCAAGTACAACAATTCTATCACATGAAACTACTTATAATTCATGACCTATCATAAAAATATCAAAAGACAAGGTTCAACTCACAAATCTTCATGCTGATAGTGTGTCTTGCAGATAATCAAAGACTTAACAAAAAATGGTGTTGCTGCTTAAGTCACATAAGCAATTACATCGTATCCAATCCTCAGACAGCATTCTTAGGTTTCAATTAGCTGTTGCTATATTTTATCATTAATCAGCTGATTAACCAAGACATACTATCACTATAGCTGTCAAGTCTTTAAGCAATCAGACAATCTTGAGGGTATAGCTCGAATTTCTAAAAAACAACAATTCAGATGTTTTTACAAATCTGGATGGCACCATGATTTTATCTGAACCATGGGTAACATGCAATAAAATTCCCCAATTAAATAACTAACTGAAAAATGGATATCATTCGATGCTACTGTTTAAACCTATAGGTTATAGGGGGAGTTTAAACAATGTATCCATCTTTCTTCATGCTGTAAAAACAATTTAGCTTGATCTCCTCCTCTGATGTTAGGTTTAACAAGATTAATAATGAAACAAGGTAAGGTATACACATGAGTTCATCTTGTTGGGCAGCCTGGATGGACCGTGCAGGTCTTTTTCTGCCGTCATCTACTATGTTACTATGTTCAAACTTATGATTCTATGCAATGGTTGACTACATAGAATATAATTTCTTTTTTTTTCTATTGTTTTAGGTTTTATAAACCATCATGTGGCACTTTCCCCTGGATTCTGTAAAGGTCACCCAAATTTGGGCATGAATCCGAGATCTGCGTGCAAATTAATTAGTTAATGAGCCGTTAACATTTGGAATTCATTGCCCCTTGCCCTTCATAGTGAATCTTCTCTCCCCATCTTTAAGGCAAATGTGAAAACCTGGCTTTTCAGTCAACCCTTTGGAGATTAGGACTAGCCTAGAGCCGCTGTCAGATGAATCAGGTTATGGTCTTCTCTGTATTTGATTGAGTAATCACGTTCTTGTACCTTCTTTGCCATGATTGTACCCTTTCCTATCAAATTTTTGGAGTTCCTTTTCTTTTTTTCTTTATTTATTTAATTTTTTGACTCTGTACACTGCTCCACTCTGTTTATGCAGTTAGAGCAGTCTAGTAAATCTAAATAAACATAAACATAAGTTGTACTTAGTTGTGACTCTGATACACGTTATTCTATAACACTGCTCGCCCAGAGTGTCTTGCACACAACCCAAAACTGGGCATGGGCAGGTCAAGAGCATAAAAACAAACAACAGCAGGGTTGATGGAAACTACAGCACACCAGTAGTGCTCACACAAAAACTTTATTACATCAATGAAGGCTTGACGCAACACAAGCCATGTTTTAGCTGTAGGGAGTGCTTCAGGAGTCTAAACCTTAAGCCCTGAAGAGACATTTACTGAAGGAAATAGTACCTCATTTGGAACGTCTTACTAATTAAATATAGATAATCACATTGGGAGATGCATGCTGAAATAGATCACCTCACCAGGTGATGACAGAACTTGTGTGAAAAGAAGGTCAAGAGCGTTCCAAGAATTTTGGCGCAGTTTTAGAATACCAAGGTTATGTGCCCAACTTGTGCACCAGGATTTACACTAGATTTCACAGGCATATGTCTTCATGCCCAAAACGTGACATGGGAACACACGCTATGTGCCATTATAAAGGGCGGTGAACCTGGAGTGACCTTTATAGAATAGCACTTAGTGCAGATTTTTCCCAGTGTCTAATTTTGAGCACCATTTATTGAATCTGGCTCTTTGTGTGCATGGCGGCATATAAAGAACCCTGAAATAAATAAATAGAATTCTAATGGAAATTATTTTCAGCAATTTTGCAGGACATTTACCCCTCTGTTTACTAAGCCGACCTGTGTCGGCATTCGCGCACAGCAGTGGCTAGCGTGACTTAGTAAACAGGGGGGTTAGTGATTACATAAGTATTGCCACACTGGGACAAACCAAAGGTCCATCAAGCCCAGCATCCTGTTTCCAACAGTGGCCAATCCAGGTCACAAATACCTGGCAAGATACCATAAAAGTTCAATACATTTTATGCTGCTTATCCCAGAAATAAGGAGTGAATTTTCCCCAAGCCGTTTTAATAATGGTCTACGAACTTTTCCTTTAGGAAACCGTCCAAACCTTTTTTAAACCCCACTAAGTTAACCGCCTGTACCACATTCTCTGGCAACAAATTCCAGAGTTTAATTACACGTTGAGTGAAGAAAAAATTTTCTCTGATTCATTTTAAATTTACTACTTTGTAGCTTCATCACGTGCCCCCTAGTGATTCACGTCTACCATTCCATTCTACTCATTATTTTATAGACCTCTATCATATCTCCCCTCAGCCATCTCTTCTCCAAGCTGAAGAGTCCTAGATGCTTCAGCGTTTCCTCATAGGGAAGTCGTCCCATCCGCTTTATCATTTTCGTTGCCCTTCTCTGCACCTTTTCTAATTCCACTATATCTTGTTTGATCTTAGGATGCATTCTCAGGTGCAGAAACTGCCAGGCTAGAGATTCCAACAAAATGTAGATGCTTGGATTGGAAACACTGAGTTGCAAACACACTGCTGTCTGAACAGTGCAAGACATCCTGTACTGTGTATATGGGAACCCCACTAATAAATCAAATCCACTGTGTTTGATGATAATACTGGAAATACTTTAATCTAAGAACAAAGACAATCATTGTGCCAGTCAATTTGCTCAGGTCTCCCATAACACGCAAAAAGGAGACCTGAGCAAGCTGGTTGGTTTTTCCCAGAGTAAAAAATTTGATTAAGTGATTTTCTCAGCTGTTTTTCACCCACTTAGAATATGAATAGTTTAATTCATATGGCAATTAATGGGGTTGGAACCTACAAAAGACAAATCTACCATAGTCGCATTTGTCTTTGGTAAAAGCAGAACCATGCTGTATAGAACAAAGGGGAAGAAAATCTTTGCTACTGCAAGAAAAGTGTATAATGAATAGAGGTGGGCCAAAATATTGGGTCCTGAGAATGCAATTAGAAACTTTGGCCATATTCTGGGCACTTATCACCAGGGAATTGGAGGGAGGACTTATGGACTAAGAACCCCCTATTAAGATTTTAGGGGGGGGGGGTCTTTTACAAAGGTGCACTAGTGTTTTTAGCACTTACTAACCATATAGACTCCCAGAATAGAGGAGTGGCCTAGTGGCTAGAGCACTGGTCTTGCAATTCAGAGGTGGCCAGTTGAAATCCCACTGCTGCTCCTTGTGATCTTGGACAAGTCACTTAACCCTCCATTGCCTGAGGTACAAACTTAGATTGTGAGCCCTCCTGTGACAGAGAAATATCCAGAGTACCCAAATGTAACTCACCTTGAGCTACTACTGAAAAAGGTGTGAGCAAAATCTAAATAAATAAATATACAGTTAGCATGTGCTAAAAAGGCTAGTGTACCTTTGTAAAAGGGGTCCTTAATTATTGATGTGAAAAGTAACTTCTGCATAACACTGGAATAGATAAAGAGCAATATTAACCAAGGCTCCCTCTTGGCTGGTCAATTTGGATCCCTTTCTCCAAATCTGTGTTAATTTTCTAAGTGGTAGAGATGACCAGACAGATTGGATCTAATTGCTCACTTTTCCAAACCCAAGCTCAAGATAAATTATAATGGGTATTTCTCTGCTCCAGCAGGCTTATAATTTGAGAAACCAATATTCAATATTCAAAGTTCCTAACTTTGAGAGTTAGGTTCCTAAATTGACCTCTTTGAAAATGTACTAGGGTCCAGTGCTTAAATCTATGCTCAAAATTTCACTAAACTCATAAGTTTAGAGTAGCAACAGGAGTGGGTTTAGGGTAAGGGGGGAGAAGTAGGAGCATTGTACTGCTTTTCAGCTCATCTAAAGCTAGGTACACAGGGCCTAATATTCAGCTGGCGATGATCAGTGTTTTGCTGACCACCACAGTCATTATCTCTAGAAATTCAATGCCAGTCCATGTCCGAGCTCTGGCATTGAATTTCCAGGTATACAGAGCCGGCAGTAACATAGCCAGTGATGGGGTTCTTTTACTAAGCTGTGGCAAAAGAGGGCCTGCGCTAGCATTAGCTCATGATTTTGATGCGTGCTGAGTCCCCCTTTTACCGCAGCTGGTAAAAGGCTATCTTTTGTTCTGGAAAAGAAATGGCCATATGGTAAGTGAACCACATCGCATGGGCATTTTAGGGGGGAGCTGTAAGGACTCCCACACTAACCCATGCTACCTCATTATCACCAGGTAAGCACCGCCACTACAAAAATAGATATTTTCTTGTAGTGCTGGAAATGGTGTGCTCTAGGGTGGGAACTACCACCAGGTTCCTGCGGTAGCCCGACAATAGTTCCTGATTGGCATGGTAAGCCCATTGCCGTGTATCAACCGGGCCCCTAATTATGATATTCAGTACTTAACCAGCTATGGAGAACCACATAAAGCTAAGACTGACATTTTTTTAAATTATTTGTTTTAATGAATATATAGAATTTTACATCAAACAATCCACTTTGAATAGGAAAACCAGAAATAAACTTTAAAAATATAAAATTCAAATGAAACTAATTGCACACTATAGTCCACTAAAAGGGGAGTAGGGGAACCAAGAACCAAAAATCCACAGGAAGCTGGATATATTAATCACAGTAAACATCAGAAATATCAAAGAGTAACCCTGTTACTCAGTACAAGAAGGACCTAATTATGGTGCCATTCCAGAAGGACCCAAGGGTCCTTTACTTTGAAGAAAAATCTGCAACTGCGATGGTTGATAAAAACATATCTAACATTTTGATAAGAAAGAAAGCATTTGTAGAGAAAATGAAGTTGAAAAGAAGCTCTCATATCTAACACTGTCTGGCGCATAGCCAAGAATTTCTTCCTCCTTTGCTATGTCCATTTAGAAACATCAGAAAAAACAGACACTTTATCACCATGAAACACATTTCCAGTTTTATAATAAAGACAAAATACAGTTTCTTTGTCTTGCAAGAAGACAAAGGAGACTAGTAAAGTAGATCATCTTCTAATCTCCAGTTGTGGAGATTCCAAAAGTGTTCATATATTTAGATCCACCTCCTCATCAATAGAAAGTGGTTTTATATAATATATATTTTGTGCTGGAGGCATACTAGTATCTGGATATTTCAAAGCTGATGTTTAAAAAGTCTGAAACAAATGTTTTGGTGATATCAATCTTAAAACCGGAAAGTTGAGGAATCGCAAATTTAAATTCATATTCTCCAAATTTTCAATTTTCTTCAACATCATAGTTTTATCTCCTGGGTCATTATAGATTTGAACTCTGAAACTGATTTCACCAATGCATCCAATTTGCTGGAATGCTGTTGAGTTACTTCTTCCAAGCTCTTCAGCTTAGAGGAAAAATCTAATGTAGAGGAAACCAAAGGTGAACATATCTTATAAAGACTCTCGAGCACTCCCCAAATGGCATCCATATCTATTACAGCAGGTATAACCAGCGGCTTGAGTGGGATTGAAACGGCTGAAATGGAAGTACCACCACTCGGCGTTGATGAGTCTTCATAATCCCCTAGCTCCCCACTGCAAGCTGCTAGGAACACCACTCCACTGGCGGATGAAGTGACCTGCACCACACGCCCATCTCTGATGGAATTTCTTCCACGGCAGATGGAAAGACAGGAATGACTAGCCTGGGTGCTTTTCCAAGTTCCTCCTGTTGTCAATCAGTCCGATTCCACAAAACTTCTGTCAGCAGAGGACTGGAAAGCCCAGCCGGGCTCAACAAAACTTCATTGTCTAAGGGCCCCTTTTACTAAGCTGCGTAGGCACCTATGCGCACCCAACACATGCCAAAATAGACTTACCACCTGATGCGATAATTTCATTTTGGGGGCGCGGCCAATATGCTCGTACATAAGTACATAAGTATTGCCATACTGGGAAAGACCAAAGGTCCATCAAGCCCAACATCCTGTTTCCAACAGTGGCCAATCCAGGTCACAAATATCTGGCAAGATCCCAAAATACCTGTCAAGATCCCTGAATAATATTTTTTATTTTCTGGCATGCGTAGCAGATGCTCACTAAGTGGCATCTGATGTGCATAGGTCATTGCCACCCAAATTCGTTACTGCTAGGTCTATGGCTGGTGGTAAGATCAGAGACTCAAAATGGATGCACAGCAATTTTGATTTTGCTACACATTAATTTTCGAGGAGAAAAAAGGCCTTTTTTACAGGCGTGCTAAAAAATGATTCTGTACGCACCCAAAACCCGCGCCTACACTACCACAAGCCATTTTTCAGCGCACCTTAGCTAAAGGACACCCAAGTGTGCTAAGTGCTAACTCCGCCCCTAGAACACTTCCAAAATACACAGTTTCACATTGGGAGCTAAATCGATACTTTCAGCAGCACTAACCAGATAACTGCAGCTGAATACGATTGGTTAGCCCTGAACAAGCGATTTAACCAGCTAGGAACCGTTTCTGGCCAGTTAAATTGTGTTGAATTTCAACCCCATAAATTTTAAGCTCCTAAATTTAGGAGAATTTTCCCATGACTAAAAATAGTGGACAAATTTAGGAGCTGATTTAGGAACTCAGCTTTTCTGAATATTAGGCCCTGTACATGAAGTACAAGAGAGTGGAATGACTTGCTCATGGTCACCAAAACATGAGTAGTATACATGGGATTTGAATCCTGGCTTCCCTGCATCTCAGCCCATTGCTATATCCACTAGACTATTCCTTTACTCACACCATGAGAGCTGAAATAATGGTTCTTTTCATGTAAAAAGATAGTAAAGAATTAAGTCAAACCTCAAATTCACAGTTTAACCAAAATTTGGCAAATGCACATTTGTTGAACATCTGCTGAATTCAGAAACATGTGTCTCTGAAACATTATAATTCTCCAAACTATGAAACTTTATTTATTTATTTTTCTTTTGCTGTTGTCCTTGGTAATGGGGAACCATCCAAGAATTCCTTTTCTTCTGAAGTATTTAGGTTTTGCTAAGGCAAGAGCGAGAAGAAGGAAAGAAGGAGAGAAAATGAGGAGAAGAAATTGCAGAATTGTGTCCTAAAAAGATTTCCTCTATCTGAAAAATAGGCTTTGGATTTTTATAAGCTGCTGTACCATGTCTGAGTGCAGCGCCTATGGATGTGTCATTTACTGAAGATTGCATATAGTTTTATTCTTGGCCGTGTACTGCACTAAAGAAACGAGGTGAAGTGAATCTTTAGAGAAATTAGAGAGCACTGCTCATCTTGAGCACGTTCAAAGAAATATTTGTGAGTCAGATAAGTGGATTTAGATAATAATAGTACCAACTGCACAAAAAGGCCAATGTAATGCTTGTTTTCCCAGTCTACAGCAGTACTCCCCCCCACCCCCACCCCTTCTTATGTCATTTTTGGAAATAGAAGTTGCATATGTGGCAGAGAAGTATAAAAACAAATGGGAAATTAGTCTCCAGGAGTCAGTGATGATGGTGCAAAGTTTGGGGGAAGGCTTTCACCACATTTAAGATGAAAGAGGTTGAGCTGGAGTTCACTGGACATTTGGAAGAAAGGCAGCATATTTTTTTACGATTTTGTGAGCACATGGAGAATAGGGATTAGATGTGTTAGAATGAGGTCTGTATGTATTTTGGGGCCATTAAGGCTATGGGGCCTGCTGTATTGCTTACTGGCTGGTCACCAGGGTTGCCAGGTAGAATTTTTTTTTCCAGCCCAATCCGGGCCAGAAACCAGCCCAAAACCCGCCCAAACACAAACCCCGCCCCTGACACCCCCACCCCCGCGTCACCGGCCCCGCCCCCGCCGTCACCGGCCCCGCCTCCCACGTCATCGGGCCCGCCTCCCCGTCATCAGCCCCGCCTCCCACGTCATCGGGCCCGCCTCCCCGTCATCAGCCCCGCCTCCCCGTCATCGGCCCCGCCTCCCACGTCATCGGCCCCGCCTCCCACGTCATCGGCCCCGCCCAAAACGTCACTAACCCCGCCCAAAAACGTCACTAACCCCGCCCCCCGCGGCCGAAAAAAATCAAAAAGCCGCCCAAAAAGCCGCCCGGAAGCCTAAAAAACCGCCCAAAAAACCGCAACCCGCCGCGGGCAAAAATTTCCCGCGGCGGGTCGCGGAAAACCGCCCAATTGGGCGGTAAAACCGCCCACCTGGCAACACTGCTGGTCACATGATAACAGTTGCTTAGCAACCGGCACTTAGTGAGAGGGGAGCCAGTAGAATTGAAAGGCAAAATGGAGGGGAGAGGGAGTCACTTAAACAGTGGGTATGGGAGGGTGAAAGCAGAAGTCACATGTGCTCTGCTTGCTGGGAATTGCTTTTAATTCCTAAAAATCAAGTTTGGCCAGGTTGGAAAACAAATTTTAAGGGTAAATTGTGTGGTAAGAGTGTGGTAAGATCAGAGACAGCACAGATAGCAGGTTTTAATTATTGCTTGTAGCCACTGTATGTGGGAAACTTGCAAGATGGTAAAACTGTACAAAAAAATAACAAAGTCCTGAATAAGGAGAGGACTTGTTCATTAATAGCACCTGTCTGAAGGAAAGAAAAATAAAAGTGATCTTAAAAATAAATAAATCACAAAAGTTAAAATCATTTTTCCAAATATCTTTGAAGAGAAAAGATGAGGGGAGTAGTTAAACCTAACTTCACCGGGGTACATAGAAATCTGTCAGCTCCTATAGCAGTTTTCCTGAAACTGGTAATTTATAAATAGTTATATATAAAATGCCTGGTAAGGGTCTTTATATAAGAGAGGGGCTGCATGACTGCATAACTCAGCCAAGTTATTACTACTTACTACTTATCATTTCTACACAGTGTCCAGAAAAAACGGGACCCCTTAACTTAGTTTCAAAATACTTTGCAATTGTTGAAGCATTTACCCTCCTCTTTACTAAACCGTTCTAGCGGCTGTAGTGCACTAATGGCGACACAGCCCATTCATTTTGAATAGGCTGTGTCAGCATTGCCGTGCAGCTTTCTAATCAGGGGGGGTTAGTATGATATTTGAAAATCCATTAATCCAATCTTTATTAGGAAATTCCCTTAGCAAACACTTTGCGCCATATGTCGTATTTTGTCTCAAAAAATTAATCACAGCTATGTCTTCTTCATTAAGTGCCATTTTGCTAAAACAGATCTTATTGGTCACTTCCTGAATGACATCATTTTGAAAACAGGGATCATGCAGTTTCTGCAGCATCTTGTGGTAACACCTGTCAATAATAGTAATATATTTTTTAATAATAGTACGTTTGTTTTGGGGTTATTTGGAGAAAATTTGGAGGATCCCATTTTTTCCAGATACGGTGCATAGTGTTTCTAGACAAACACAGTGCTCTTGGTAAATAAGTAAGAGACAGTCCCTGGTTGACAGACTTTACAATTTATCCAAGGTTGTCATTGCTTAAGGTTATGGGTGAATTTCAAGTGATTTACAGCTGTACATCATATATGTCTGAGATTTAAGAGTTTTGAGGTGTGTTTGCATCACAAGAATGGCTGGCATCATTTTATACTGGCAAATGAGAAAATCTCTGAAAATTCTGTATTACAGAAAAATAGAAAGAGGAGCAAGTGGAAGAAATGTACATATCAGCCAACGACACTAATATCTATCAGCAGTTTCATTAAAGATGTCCGGCTCTTCTGTAGGAAACACACTTGAGCATATGAAAGATGGTCAGTTGAGGAAGATATTGTTGTTGTATTTTTAAAGTTGGAATATCAGGTAAGCATCCTGTCAGAGAAAAAGACTCTCCCCCTGACATTCAAAAACATTTAACCGGCCAGGATCGTCACCTGAACGTTAAATGCCCTATAACTGACTATCCGGTGATAATCAGGTAGGAATAGACAGCTATATCCCATTGAATATCACCGGTTAGAGGCTAGCAGATAGCCGGTTATATTAGCTGACACATCAGGCTAGCCGCTGATTTTCAGCCCCACTTTAGCGGCTGACAAATTCAGCCCCACTTTAGCGGCTGACAAATTCTCTTGGCTCAAACCCTCGCCGTCTCTTTGCCACACTGAACTCTCTCCTCAAAGTGCCTTCACCTCCAACCCCCCCTTCACTTTCCCCACAGACTCTGGCTGAGTTCTTTCATGATAAGGTTCACAAGATTAAATTTGAATTCTCAACCAGGTCACCTCCATCTCTCCTTCCCTTAGTCCATTCTCTCAACCCTCCAACCCCTGCCTCCTTTTCTTCTTTTTCTGAAATCACTGAAGAGGAAACTACACATCTTCTTTCCTCCTCGAAACTAACTACCTGTTCCTCTGATCCTATTCCCACCCATCTACTTAACGCTATCTCTCCTACTGTCATCCCGTTTATCTGTCATATCCTCAATCATTCACTGTCCACTGCGATTGTTCCTGATGCCTTCAAACATGCCGTAGTCACACCACTCCTTTAAAAACCTTCATTGGACTCTACCTGTCCTTCCAACTATCGCCCCATCTCCCTCCTCCCTTTCCTATCCAAGGTACTTGAACGTGCTGTTCACCGCCGTTGCCTTGACTTTCTTTCATCTCAAGCTATTCTTGATCCACTTCAATCTGGCTTTCGCCTCCTTCATTCAACTGAAACATCGATTGCTAAAGTCTCCAATGATCTGTTCCTAGCCAGATCCAAAGGTCTCTATTCTATCCTCATCCTTCTCGATCTATCTGCTGCTTTTGACACAGTTGATCACAGCCTGTTCCTTGATACGCTGTCCTCACTTGGATTTCAGGGCTCTGTTCTTTCCTGGTTTTCTTCTTATCTCTCCCAGCGTACCTTTAGTGTATACTCTAGTGGATCCTCTTCTACTTCTATCCCACTGTCAGTTGATGTACCTCAGGGATCTGTCTTGGGACCTCTTCTCTTCTCTATCTATACTTCTTCCCTTGGTACTCTGATCTCATCCCATGGTTTTCAGTATCATCTTTACGCTGATGACTCCCAGATCTACCTCTGCACACCAGAAATCTCAGCTGAAACCCAGGCCAAAGTATCAGCCTGCCTGTCTGACATTGCTGCCTGGATGTCTCAGTGCCATCTGAAACTAAACATGACCAAGACTGAGCTTCTTATCTTTCCCCCTAAACCAACCTCTCCTCCTCCCCCATTCTCTATTTCTGTGGATAACACTCTCAGCCTTCCTGTCTCATCAGCTCGTAACCTTGGGGTCATCTTCGACTCATCCCTCTCCTTCTCTGCACATATTCAACAGACTGCTGAAACCTGTCATTTCTTTCTCTATAATATCAGCAAAATTCGCCCTTTCCTTTCTGAGCACACTACCAGAACCCTCATCCACACTCTTATCACCTCTCATTTAGACTATTGCAACTTGCTTCTCACAGGTCTCCCACTTAGCCATCTCTCTCCTCTTCAATCTGTTCAAAATTCTGCTGCATGACTAATATTCCGCCAGGGTCATTATGCTCATATTAGCCCTCTCCTCAAGTCACTTCACTGGCTTCCTATCCGTTTCCGCATACAGTTCAAACTCCTCTTATTGACCTATAAGTGCATTCACTCTGCAGCTCCCCAGTACCTTTCCACTCTTATCTCTCCCTACATTCCTCCCCGGGGACTCCGTTCACTGGGTAAATCTCTCTTATCTGCACCCTTCTCCTCCACTGCTAACTCCAGACTCCGTTCCTTTTATCATCCTCACTTTAAAGTTCCCTTATCTCTTGTTCGTCTTGTTTGTCTGTCCTAATTAGATTGTAAGCTCTGTCGAGCAGGGACTGTCTCTTCATGTTGAAGTGTACAGCGCTGCATATGTCTAGTAGCACTATAGAAATGATAAGTAGTAGCAGTAGTAGTATATTTTGTCACGTGAATATGTGACATATCTTTGGCCAATTAGAAGACAGCCAGTTACGTCTGAATATCAACATAGCCAGTTATCTTCTAACTGCCCAAAATAAACTGGATATTCAATGCCGGTCACCGGAAATGGCCCAGCATTGAATATTCAGGTTCAGTGGAGACCGCGGGAGTTAGCCTGGCTAACTCCTGCAGTCTGAATATCGTGTCCAAAAGAAATGCATCAGGAATTTGGAATCTCACATTGAAGTCCAAGAACATGAGAACATAAGAGAAGCCATGCTGAGTTAGACGAAAGTCCACTGAGCCCAGCAACCTGTCTTTTATTCTTCCGCCAGGATCTATTTGGTTCTTGTGACTTGGACTGGCTGCAGTCAAAGAGAGTCGAAAACAAAAAGCACCAGGAGCCTTCAACACTGGAATAAGTCCTTTTAGTAACAGTAGAAACGATGCTGTACATCATTAACCCAACAGGGGCCATTTTCTGGCACTCAGTGCCTGCTTCAGGGGTCTACATGTAAATAAAACATATATTGACATTAAAAAAATTGAAAATTGTTAACAATGAATAATCAAGAACTAATAATGAATATTAAAATAAATATTAAAAAATATATGTATTAAAATGTATAATAAAACATGTTGTTTTGATAACACGATACTTTCAATAGACTCCTGAGGCAGGCACATAGGTACCAAAACGCAGTGATGTGTTGAGTCATCATTAAGAATCATCAATAAAAGGTTTAATCTCATATTGGTTATTCCTTAGTCTGTGTTTGATGCGCCCGGATCCGTTTCCCACTCCTGTTCTCCTGTTGCTGCTTTCCTGTGGGATTCTAGTGTTCTTTCCACATCTGTGGTTTGTCTGCAATATCTAGGCACATGCATTTACACCAGCCAATGTATACCCATTTTCAGCCATTTGCACAGTGGATCTGTTATATTGTTGATTGTGTTATTATGCCTAATGTTGTATGACTTGTATTGTTTTATTTTAATTTGAATGCACTTTTGTTCCCCGCCTATAATTTTTAGATAATACGGGTTAGAAATAAAATTATTATTATCAGTATTCTTTAAAGAAAAGTAGGTGCTTACATTCTTTGTTTCTTTCTATAATTTCCTTTCTATCAATTTTATATCCTGCATTATCCACACAGTTCAAGCAGGTCACAAAGAAACATACACAAATTAAGAAAAAACATTATAGAAAATACACAATGCACAATAAAACAATAATAGAATAGGCTTAAAATAGGTGCCATATGAAGCACCTATAGTGGGACTTCTGTTATAGACTTAGCCTATATGGGGGTAATTCTATAACTGGATGCCTATAAATAGGTGCCTGCTTTCTTCTATAGAATACTAGTAACTGTGAAAATATTTGCCCATTCCCCCCCCCCCCCCCCCCCCCCCCCCGTTTACAAAGCTGTGCTAGGGGCTGCCGTGCAGCAATGCCAACACAGCCCATTCAAAGTGAATGAGCTGTGCTGGCATTAGCGCACCGGCAGTCACTAGCACAGCTTTGTAAACAGCGGGTAATTTAGGCACAAGCACTTACAGCAGCCATAGACCTGGCATAAATGTGTGCATCTACTTTCCGGTGATACGTGCGTAATTTACAGTCTTCAGTAAGTAACACACATAAGTGTGAGTCCCACTCAGACTCTGCCTATAAAATATGTGCTATGTAAGATATGTGCATATTTACAGAATAACACTTAGGCGGAATTTTGACACTTGGGGAGCCCTTTTACTAAGCCGTGTAAGCGTCTATGCGTGCCCAACGTGCGCCAAAATGGAGTTACCACCTGACTACCGCAAGGCTCTTGCGGTAATTTCATTTTTGGCGCGCGTCCGATACACGCATCTGAAAAATACATTTTTTTCAGGAACTGGTAACTGACATGTGCCAAGTTGAATTTGATGTGAGTAGGTCATTACCGCCTGGATTCTTTACCACTAGGTCAATGGCTGGCGGTAACGTCTCAGACCCAAAATGGACACGCGGCAATTTTGATTTTGCTGCGTGTCTATTTTCGGCAAAAAAGGCCTTTTTTACAGGTGCACTAAAAACTGGATTGGCGTGTGCCCAAAACCCACGCCTACACTACCTCAAGCCATTTTTCAGCGTGCCTTTGTAAAAGGACCCCTTGAAGTATAAATCCTGCTATTTTACTGATTGGGTGATAAAAATTGTGCACAAAGACTTTTATAATGGATGTTTTTGGCCAGTGATTGGATGTGCCTAAATGGTGGCAACGTTTTGAAATTTTGGACACGTGAGTTTCCTGCCTAAGACTTGTGGTTGATTTTGTACAATATTTTTTTGTGTGGATAATTTTGTTGTTATTAGTTGGAGTATTAAGAGCTCTTATTGCACACACACATATATGTCATTATTCTAATGATTTATTCATATACCCTCAGATGCTGTATAACATACCTAGAGATCTATGCTGAAATCAACGTGGATTCTATAACAATGCACGCAACCTTAATGCTTAGTAAGCTAATGAGCACTGATAACAGCACTTAACAAGCAATAATGAGCACTAATTGGCACTGATTAGAATTTACACGCACAACTTGCTAAGCGTACTCTGTAACACAGTGCACCAAACTTCTAATGCAAGCAGGCAAAAAGCTGCGTGGTTATGGGCAGGAAAATGGGCATTCTGAAATTTGCACAAGTAATTATAGATATCAACTAAGCGTATTCTATAAACGGCACCTACAATTCTATAATCAGCACCTAAAACTAAGCCGCTGATTAGAACATACTTAGTCAGCACTGTTTTCAGCGCTGAGTTTTTAAGTGCCATATATAGAATTTCCCCCATAATCAGTGCACAATTCTTAACGTTTACTTTATGTGTGTATATTTATCCATGTATCTGATCCACAGAAATGGTAGAGACAGAGACATACAGATACGTGGCTACTGAAAATTCATCCCATAGAATCTGTTTAATTTCTGCTCACTCCTCCCATCTGTTCTCTGCAGTAGGAATTCTGTGAATAATGACTCTTTGGTGCTGTCTCCCAATCACCTGTTTTCTTCCTCTGCTACCTGGGACATACATGGATTAAATGAATGAAGCCTCTCTACTGACTGTCTGTTCTCCACATGCAGTCTTTGACAATTACCCTTTCTTCTCAGGCAAGTACTTTGATCTCAGGCCTCAATATGTGGATGGAGCAGTCAAAGGAGATATAAAAAAAATATGTAATGCCTGTTTATCATAATATAATAGTTTCAATGATGGAATTATGCATTCCTCTACTAAGTCAACATTTAGGGCTGGCATATGGGGCACATCTTGTTCCTCCAAAATTCAGCCACTCATAATATGTCTGTTCTGAATAGTGCAGAGAAATCCTGCTGTTTTAATGCATACCAAATGTAGCTATAATATTTAATCAGAGGCTTGGAAGAACTGTCTCTCACACATGCAAGATTTTTCTCTGAGGCTAAATACAGGTCACAAATCATATTAAACCATTTTGTCAGGACTTTGTGGAGTCGATATTCAAAATGACTTTAAAGCAATTAGCACTGAATGTTAACCATATACGTCATTTGTTTTGAAAGTTTTCCACTGGCCAAAAATTATGCATTTAGGAAAAGAGATTGGAGGCATTTTTGGGATAAGGTCAAACGTTAGTTACACAGCAGAAATTTTCAACCACTATCCAGAAAACTGGATAATTTATGCTTAAGTTATCCTGTTATATAGCCATCAGTGGCGTAGCTACAGGTGGGCCTGGGTGGGCTGTGGCCCACCCAATTTGGACTCAGGCCCACCCACAATTGTGGCAGTCTTGCTGTGGAAATCCCCAAACCCCACCAACTAAAGTTTTCTTCCTCCTCAGGCAGCCAATGCGCTTCTAAATAGCAGCTGGCACCGCACACCGGCCCCTCTCCACATTTCACCCATGTGGAAGCACTTAGCATATACGGACTCCTGGCAGCGGCGTAAGCTCAAGTCAAGTGCCTGCCAGCTGCTGTTTGGAAGAGTACTGGCTGCCCGAGGAGGAAAAAATGTTCAGCTGTGCAGTTTGGGGATCCCCACCAGCTAAGGTATTTAATACTTTGTGTTTGAAGGTAGGGGGAGAGCCAGAATGCAGAGAACAGAGCGGAAGGGGGCTAGGAGGGGCTGAATTCTGTGCTCATCCATTTTGAGCTCAGGCCCACCCAAAATTGACTGTCTGGCTACGCCCCTGATAGCCATTCTACCTAAATGACTACGACTACTGAATATCAAGTGTAATGATAACTACTACTACTACTACTACTACTATTTAGCATTTCTATAGCGCTACAAGGCATACACAGCGCTGCACAAACATAGAAGAAAGACAGTCCCTGCTCAAAGAGCTTACAATCTAATAGACAAAAAATAAAGTAAGCAAATCAAATCAATTAATGTGTACAGAAAGGAGGAGAGGAGGGTAGGTGGAGGCGAGTGGTTACAAGTGGTTACGAGTCAAAAGCAATGTTAAAGAGGTGGGCTTTCAGTCTAGATTTAAAGGTGGCCAAGGATGGGGCAAGATGTAGGGGCTCAGGAAGTTTATTCCAGGCGTAGTGTGAAGCGAGACAGAAGGCGTGAAGTCTGGAGTTGGCAGTAGTGGAGAAGGGAACAGATAAAAAGGATTTATCCATGGAGCGGAGTGCACGGGATGGGGTGTAGGGAAGGACGAGTGTGGAGAGATAGTGGGGAGCAGCAGAGTGAGTACATTTATAGGTTAGTAGAAGAAGTTTGAACAGGATGCGAAAACAGATAGGGAGCCAGTGAAGCAAATTGAGGAGAGGGGTACATAAGTACATAAGTACATAAGTAGTGCCATACTGGGAAAGACCAAAGGTCCATCTAGCCCAGCATCCTGTCACCGACAGTGGCCAATCCAGGTCAAGGGCACCTGGCACGCTCCCCAAACGTAAAAACATTCCAGACAAGTTATACCTAAAAATGCGGAATTTTTCCAAGTCCATTTAATAGCGGTCTATGGACTTGTCCTTTAGGAATCTATCTAACCCCTTTTTAAACTCCGTCAAGCTAACCGCCCGTACCACGTTCTCCGGCAACGAATTCCAGAGTCTAATTACACGTTGGGTGAAGAAAAATTTTCTCCGATTCGTTTTAAATTTACCACACTGTAGCTTCAACTCATGCCCTCTAGTCCTAGTATTTTTGGATAGCGTGAACAGTCGCTTCACATCCACCCGATCCATTCCACTCATTATTTTATACACTTCTATCATATCTCCCCTCAGCCGTCTCTTCTCCAAGCTGAAAAGCCCTAGCCTTCTCAGCCTCTCTTCATAGGAAAGTCGTCCCATCCCCACTATCATTTTCGTCGCCCTTCGCTGTACCTTTTCCAATTCTACTATATCTTTTTTGAGATACGGAGACCAGTACTGAACACAATACTCCAGGTGCGGTCGCACCATGGAGCGATACAACGGCATTATAACATCCGCACACCTGGACTCCATACCCTTCCTAATAACACCCAACATTCTATTCGCTTTCCTAGCCGCAGCAGCACACTGAGCAGAAGGTTTCAGCGTATCATCGACGACGACACCCAGATCCCTTTCTTGATCCGTAACTCCTAACGCGGAACCTTGCAAGACGTAGCTATAATTCGGGTTCCTCTTACCCACATGCATCACTTTGCACTTGTCAACATTGAACTTCATCTGCCACTTGCACGCCCATTCTCCCAGTCTCGCAAGGTCCTCCTGTAATCGTTCACATTCCTCCTGCGACTTGACGACCCTGAATAATTTTGTGTCATCGGCGAATTTAATTACCTCACTAGTTATTCCCATCTCTAGGTCATTTATAAATACATTAAAAAGCAACGGACCCAGCACAGACCCCTGCGGGTAGTATGAGTAAAGCGACCCTGGTGGAAGACAAGATGGGCAGCAGAGTTTTGAACCGATTGGAGAGGGGAGAGGTGACTAAGTGGGAGGCCAGCAAGAAGCAGATTGCAGTAGTCTAAACGAGAGGTGACAAGGGTGTGGATGAGGGTTTTGGTAGAGTGCTCGGAAAGAAAGGGGCGGATTTTACGGATGTTGTAAAGAAAGAAACGACAGGTCTTGGCAATCTGCTGGATATGAGCAGAGAAGGAGAGACGATGACCCCAAGGTTTCGAGCTGAGGAGACGGAGAATGAGAGAGCCATCAACAGAAATAGAAAACGGGGGTAACGGGGAGCTGGGTTTGGGGGGGAAAATGAGAAGCTCGGTTTTGGTCATGTTTTAATTTCAAGTGGCGTTGAGACATCCAGACAGCAATGTCAGACAAGCATGCTGAAACTTTGGTTTGGATGCAAGGTGAGATATCAGGGGTTGAAAGGTAGATTTGGGAGTCATCAGCATAGAGATGGTAGGAAAAGCCATGGGATGAGATTAATGAACCAAGGGAAGAAGTGTAGATAGAAAAGAGGAGGGGACCAAGAACAGAACCCTGAGGTACGCCGACAGGCAGAGGGATAGAAGTAGAAGAGTATCCACCAGAGTGAACACTGAAGGTGCGGAGGGAGAGGTAGGAAGAGAACCAGGAAAGGACAGAGCCCTGGAATCCATGTGAGGACAGGGTATCGAAGAGTATGCTGTGATCGACAGTGTCAAAAGCAGCGGAAAGATCAAGAAGAATGAGGATGGAATAGAGACCTCTGGATTTAGCCAGTAATAGGTCATTGGAGACTTTAGTAAGCGCAGTTTCGGTTGAGTGGAGAGGGCGAAAACCAGATTGTAGTGGGTCAAGAATAGCATGTGAGGAGAGAAAATCAAGGCAGCGGTGGAGAACGCTCAAGTAATTTGGAGAGAAAAGGGAGGAGGGCGATGGGTCGGTAATTAGAGGGACAAGTAGGGTCGAGTGAAGGCTTCTTAAGGAGAGGTGTGACCACAGCATGTTTAAAGGCAGTAGGGACAGTTGCAGTGGAAAGTGAGAGGTTGAGAATGTGACAGATAAAAGGAATAAGAGCAGGTGAGATGGCATTAAGAAGGTGGGTGGGAATGGGATCAGAGGAACAGGTGGTACATTTTGAGGAAGGAAGGAGAAGTGTAGTTTCCTCTATAGTAACTTCAGAAAAGGAGGAAAAGGAATGAGGGGAAGGAGAGAGAGGGGAACGGACTAGTGGAGGGAGAGGTGGCGAGGTAGAGAATTCAAGGTTTATCTTTTGAACCTTGTCGTGAAAGAATTCAGCAAGGGTCTGAGGAGATAATGAAGGGGGAGTTGGGGGAGGGGGAACCTTGAGGAGAGAGTTCAATGTGGTGAAGAGAAGTCGAGGGTTAGAGCCAATGATAAGTGGATAAATCTTCCGCTTATCTTTATACAATAGTCATGTAAATGAATATTGCACCCAGTGTGTTTAAGAAGTTGTTTAATGGTAAATATAAAAACAGAAAATGGTGGCAGATAAAGACATTCTACCTGATATTCAGCCCACAGTGGTCAGCGGTTTTAAAACCATTGACCACCATGAGCAAATCTAGCCTGGATATTCAGTGCCAGGGCCATCTCATCACCCCTCCATTCCAGATCTTATTTTTCATTAAAAGAGAAGTATACTTTTCAGTGCATTTATGCATGTAGTCTTGATTCTCTAATATTGTGATGTTTCCATAACCTTAATTTCACCTCAGACCTCAGCGGTTTCACTTGTCAATATCGTTAAACTTCTTAATTGTCAAGTCTTATGCCCCCAACTCATCATCAGTCACATAGATGTATAAACTTATTCACACTTCCTTTGTAACCAATCAAGGCTTTACAAATCTCTATTTCAATTTCACAGATAAGATATATGTACTCATCTTTCAAACTGAAATTGAAAAAGAGATTAATAAAGTCTTGATTGGTTACAAACGAAGTGTGAATAAGTTTTTCCACCTATGTGACCGATGACAAGGTGGGTGCATAAGATTTGTCAATTAAGAAATTTAACGATATTGACAAGCAGCACCGCTGAGGTCTGAGGTGAAGATTAAGGTTATGGAAACATTACAATATTAGGGATTTGATTGTGGATGTTTCTAAAGTTTTTTGCCTACACTGTTGTAGTCTTGACTCTACATAGTGGAGTGAAGGAGTGGCCTAGTGGTTAGAGCACTAGTCTTGCAATCCCGAGGTGGCTGGTTCAAATCCCACTGCTGCTCCTTGTAATCTTGGGCAAGTCACTTAACCCTCCATTGTCTCTGGTACAAACTTAGATTGTGAACCCTCTTGGGACACAGAAATATCCAGAGTACCTAAATGTAACTCACCTTGAGCTACTACTGAAAAAGGTGTGAGCAAAATAAATAAATGGTTCTGCTTCCCTGTCTCTTCAAGGTTTACATGTTTACCCCCTGTTTACAAAACCATGATAGCGGCTGCCGAGAAGCAATGCTGACACAGCCCATTCACAGTGAATGGGCTGTGTCAGCATTAGCGCTTTAGCATCCACCAGATAGGTTGTAAACAGGGGGGGGTTATATTTTCAAATCTATCCTCATATTCTTTCTCTTCCAAGATTACAAATTTATGGCCCTTGTTACCAAGTACATAAGTATTGCCATTCTGGGACAGACCAAAGGTCCATCAAGCCTAGCATCCTGATTCCAACAGTGGCCAATCCAGGTCACAAATACCTGGCAAGATCCCCAAAAAAGTACAAAATATTTTATGCTGCTTGCCACAAGCTGGTGGCAAGTAAAGCACTTGCCGAACAGCCATTTCGGAGGGAACCCTTACTGCCACCCATTGAGGTGGCGGTAAGGGCTCCCGTGTTAACCCAGCGGTAACTGGTCATTGATTACCACCAGGTACACTCCAGCGCTACAAAAATAAATACATTTTTTAGCACCGAAAATGACGGCGCGCTAGGGGTAGGAAGTACCGCCGGGCTGCTGCGTTAACCCGGCGGTACTTCCTGTGTAGCGAGCGGTAAGCCTGCATTGGGCTTACTGATGCTTAGTAATAGGAGCCCTAAGATTTTTAAACATGTCCTCATATTCTTTATGTTGAAAACCATTGGCCATTTTAGTAGCTACTATCTGGACTGACACCTTGCTGTTTATATGTTTTTGACGATACAGTCTCCAGAATTGTACATTGTACTCCCTTGGGTTTTTTGCAGCCCAATACATGACCTTATATTGTTAGCATTAAAAGTCAACTGCCAGATCCAATTTCTCAGGCTTTGCTAAATCCCACTTCATGTTTTGCTCATCTTCCAGATGTGTTGCAGATTTAGGTAAATCTTTTCTGACAACCCTTCCACAATATCATTTACAAAAATGTTGAAAAAAGTATATCATAGCCTGCAAAGAATTCTATTTGCTTTCCGTGCTATTGAATATTGGCCCAATAGTCCTTATATTCTTAGTCATCCATGCTAACCTCGAATATGGTAGGGAAAAGACTGAAGAATTAATGGAAAATGAACATATGGCAGCAAGTATACACAAATATTGAGAGAGAGGGTTGCCAGATAGCAAAAAAATCTCCCAGCCCCATCCGTGCCCGAAAGGAGCCCAAAATAGGCCAAGCAATCTGAGAAACGGGGAGGGGGGTCCATGGTGGTCACTGCTTGCCCAACAAGCTATCTGAGGAGCGGGGTGGTCCTTGTGGTTACTGCCGTGACAAGCTATGCTGCTGTGTGGTGTGCTTACTCTCCTTCCTCCAATCCCACATGGTCACTGCTCACCAGCACCGTTGCCTCTCACAGGGCTGATGATAAGTCATCATCAGCTGATGACCTCATCACCCACCTCACCCTCCTATTGGTCAAATTTGGAGCCAGAATAAGGCTTGAGATGCACCATGCCTCATTCCAGTACCAAATTTGACCAATAGGAGACATAGAGGGGCATAACCGAACGGAAACGCCTATTTCAATGGGCGTTTATCTCCGAGAACGGGTCCGTGAAGGGGCGGGCCGAACCGTATTTTCTAAAAAATGGACGTTTTTGAGCTGGGCGTTTGTTTGTTTTTTAGCGATAATGGAAACTAAAAACGCCCAGCTCAAAAACGTCCTAATCTGAGCCATTTGGTCGTGGGAGGGGCCACAATTCGTAGTACACTCACCCCCCTGATATGCCAGGACACCAACTGGGCACCCTAGGTCAGTGCGGTGGACTTCAGAAAAAGCTCCCACATGCATAGCTCCCTTACCACGGGTGCTGAGCTCCCAACCCCTCCCCCAAAACCCACTACCCACAAATGTACAACACTACCATAGTTCTTAGGGGTGAAGGGGGCACCTACATGTGGGTACAGTGGGTTTTGGAGGCCTCCCATTTACCAGCATAAGTGTTACAGGTAGGGGGGGATGGGCCTGGGTCCACCTGGCTGAAGTGCACTGCGGTACCCACTAAAAGTGCTCCAGGGACCTGCATACACGCAGGCCTCTAGGACTTGTTACTGCTGTATAACATTGGCACATCAGTTGACACCTAAAGACTAATCTCTTCGAAAATGTCCTTTATTGGAATAAGCACGCTTACTCACAGTTAACTGCAGATCAGAGGTTGTGCCCCACCACTGGCAACGAGTCTCCCTGGTAGTGAGATTAGCAGGTCAGAGCTGGCAGAATGTTGTACAATGCCCTCTTTAAGCCACATTCAAGGTAAGAACTAAGTTCTCTAACGTGGCTAACACATGGAAGGGATCTAAAACTGGCTAACAAAAATGGCCACTACCTCATGGACTACCGAAAACACAACAGGGCACCATAGGCGTAGTTTGACTGTTTCATTTGGGGGGGCAAAAAATGGGCGGAGCATATTAGCATATCATTTGCATATATACATATGCAAATGAATATGCTAATATGGAGGAAGGAAATGAAATTTACAGGCAAAATATCACAGATGCACATTTCAAAAAGCTGACACATTTCAATTAATAAATTATGAATAAAATAAACTTTTATTTACCTTTGTTGTCTGATCATGTAGTTTTTCTATTCGCTTTGATCCCAGTGTCTTCTGTTTTATGCAGTGTCTTCTTTCCAGTAGGCTTCCCTCTGCTCCCCACCCTCCCAGTCCCAACCATCTCTTGCTCCTTCCCGCTGCTCCCCACCCCTCCCAGTCCCATCTATCTCCTGCTCCTTCCCTCTGCTCACC
This sequence comes from Microcaecilia unicolor, assembly GCF_901765095.1. Lineage (NCBI taxonomy): Eukaryota > Metazoa > Chordata > Amphibia > Gymnophiona > Siphonopidae > Microcaecilia > Microcaecilia unicolor. The sequence continues at coordinate 284,256,317 of NC_044036.1, forward strand.
TCCTTTCCCAGTCCAATCCAATTCCTGGTCCTTCCCTCTGCTCCCCACCCACCCCTCCCAGTCCCATCCATCTCTTGCTCCTTCCCTCTGCTGTGCCTGACCTCTCCAAATCCCATCCATCTCCTGGTCCATCCCTCTGCTCCCCACCCCTCGCAGTCCCATCCATCTTCTGTTCCTTCCCTCTGCTCCCCACCCCTCCCAGTCCCATCCATCTCCTGCTCCTTCCCTCTGCTCCCCACCCACCCCTCCCAGTCCCATCCATCTCCTGCTCCTTCCCTCTGCTCCCCACCCCTCCCAGTCCCATCCATCTCCTGCTCCTTCCCTCTGCTCCCCACCCACCCCTCCCAGTCCCATCCATCTCCTGCTCCTTCCCTCTGCTCACCTCCTTTCCCAGTCCAATCCAATTCCTGGTCCTTTCCTCTGCTCCCCACCCACCCCTCCCAGTCCCATCCATCTCCTGCTCCTTCCCTCTGCTCCCCACCCACCCCTCCCAGTCCCATCCATCTCCTGCTCCTTCCCTCTGCTCACCTCCTTTCCCAGTCCAATCCAATTCCTGGTCCTTCCCTCTGCTCCCCACCCACCCCTCCCAGTCCCATCCATCTCTTGCTCCTTCCCTCTGCTCCCCACCCCTCCCAGTCCCATCCATCTCCTGCTCCTTCCCTCTGCGCCCCACCCACCCCTCCCAGTCCCATCCATCTCCTGCTCCTTCCCTCTGCTCACCTCCTTTCCCAGTCCAATCCAATTCCTGGTCCTTCCCTCTGCTCCCCACCCACCCCTCCCAGTCCCATCCATCTCTTGCTCCTTCCCTCTGCTCCCCACCCCTCCCAGTCCCATCCATCTCCTGCTCCTTCCCTCTGCTCCCCACCCACCCCTCCCAGTCCCATCCATCTCCTGCTCCTTCCCTCTGCTCACCTTCTTTCCCAGTCCAATCCAATTCCTGGTCCTTCCCTCTGCTCCCCACCCACCCCTCCCAGTCCCATCCATCTCTTGCTCCTTCCCTCTGCTCCCCACCCCTCCCAGTCCCATCCATCTCCTGCTCCTTCCCTCTGCTCCCCACCCACCCCTCCCAGTCCCATCCATCTCCTGCTCCTTCCCTCTGCTCACCTTCTTTCCCAGTCCAATCCAATTCCTGGTCCTTCCCTCTGCTCCCCACCCACCCCTCCCAGTCCCATCCATCTCTTGCTCCTTCCCTCTGCTCCCCACCCCTCCCAGTCCCATCCATCTCCTGCTCCTTCCCTCTGCTCCCCACCCACCCCTCCCAGTCCCATCCATCTCCTGCTCCTTCCCTCTGCTCCCCACCCACCCCTCCCAGTCCCATCCATCTCTTGCTCCTTCCCTCTGCTTCCCACCCCTCCCAGTCCCATCCATCTCCTGCTCCTTCCCTCTGACCTCCTTTCCCAGTCCAGTCCAATCCAATTCCTGGTCCTTCCCTCTGCTCCCCACCCACCCCTCCCAGTCCCATCCATCTCTTGCTCCTTCCCTCTGACCTCCTTTCCCAGTCCAGTCCAATCCAATTCCTGGTCCTTCCCTCTGCTTCCCACCCCTCCCAGTCCCATCCATCTCCTGCTCCTTCCCTCTGACCTCCTTTCCCAGTCCAATCCAATTCCTGGTCCTTCCCTCTGCTCCCCACCCACCCCTCCCAGTCCCATCCATCTCTTACTCCTTCCCTCTGCTCTCCACCCTCCCAGTCCCATTCATCTTCCCTCTGCTGCCCCCCCCCCCCCCGCGAGGTCCAGGATCGTGACTCCGTTTACCCCCTCTCTTCCTCCCTCCGTCCGTGCAGGCAGCAGTCTTCTTCAACCTTTCTGTGCTCCTGGCAGCGGTAGCGACGTACACGCTGCCTTAGGTCTGCCCCGGAAGCCTTCTCTTCAAGTTCCTGTTCCCACCTATGCGGGAACAGGAACTTGAAGAGAAGGCTTCGGGGCAGAGCTGAAGGCAGCGTGTACGTCGCTACCGCTGCCAGGAACAAGAAAGGCTTAGAGAAGATTGGTGCTGCCTGCGCCGGAGGGTAGGAAGAGAGGGGGTAGATTATAGACACGCTCGTCTCCGTCTGCTTCGCTGCTTCCCTGCCCTCTCTGTCTGCGTCCCGCCTTCCTCTGATGTCATTTCCTTTCGGGCGGGACGCAGACAGAGAGGGCAGGGAAGCAGCGAAGCGGACGGAGACGAGCGCGTCCCTCAGGTGCCTGCTTGTTTTTTTTTTTTCATTCTAGCGCCAGTCCATGTCCTCGTCGTTTGGGGGGGCATTGCCCCCCCTCGCCCCCCCCAGTCTACGCCTATGCAGGGCACACTCTGACCCAGTAGGCAGGGGGAAAAGCAGCATGGGAGAAGAGCCTACCAACTACCAACATCGTGAGACTGTAACACAAGCTAATGAAATCACGGAGCCCAATACCCTACACCCACCACAATGCAATGCTGATGTGACCCTGTAGTGCACCCGAGAGCCACATCTGACCCAGGGAAAGGCTGTGAGAGGATCGAACATATTCTGCTGTCATGGAGGTGGGTACGGCATTTGAGGGTGGCATACAGGCTGGAAAAAAAGATTGTAAAGTGGGTTTTTTTGGGTGGGAGAGGGTTAGTGACCACTGGGGGAGTCCAGGGAGGTCATCCTCGATTCCCTCCAGTGGTCATCTGGTCAGTTGGGGCACTTTTTTGGGACTTGTTCGTGAAAAAAAGGGTAAAAAAAAGGGACCCAAAATCGTGGTAAAACTGCCTTTTTTTTCGATTATCAGCTAAAGACGCCCATCTCTTCTCGGCTGCTAACCACGTCCCAGTCACGCCTCCGACATGCCCCCGTCAACTTTATTTGTTCCCACGACGGAGTGCAGTTGGAAACGCCCAAAATTGGCTTTCGATTATACCGATTTGGGCGCCTTTGCCAGAAAAACGCCCATCTCCTGATTTGGGTCGAAATATAGGCGTTTTTCTCTTTCGATTATAAGCTGGATAAAGGGGCATAATTGAACGTCGCCAGCGAAATAGATCACTGGCGATCTATTTTGGCGGCGGCGCTACAGCTGGCCGGAACCGTATTATCGAAAAGATAGCCGGCCATCTTTTTTTTTCAATAATACAGTTTAGCCCGGCCAAATGCCAGACTTCGCTGGGTTTGAGATGGCCGGTTTTGTTTTTCAGCGATAATGGAAAAAAATGCCGGCGATCTCCAACCCGGCAACATCCAAGGCATTTGGTCGTGGGAGGAGACAGCATTTGTAGTGCACTGGTCCCCCTGACATGCCAGGACATCAACTGGGCACCCTAGGGGGCACTTCTAAAAAATTTTTAAAAATATACAAATACCTCCCAGGTGCATAGCTCCCTTATCTTGGGTGCTGAGCCCCCCCAAATCCCCCCAAAACCCACTCCCCACAATTCTACACCACTACCATAGTCCTTATGGGTGAAGGGGGGCGTCTACATGTTGGTACAGTGGGTTTTGGGGGGGTTTGGAGGGCTCAACACTTACCACCACAAGTGTAACAGGTAGGGGGGGATGGTGGTGGGTCCACCTGCCTGAAGTCCACTGCAACCAACATAAACTGTTCCAGGGACCTACATACTGCTGTCAGGGAGCTTGGTATGACATTTGAGGCTGGCATACAGGCTGGCAAAAAAGGTTTTTAGTTTTATTGTTTTAGTGTGGGAGGGGGTTGGTGACCACTGGGGGAGTACGGAGAGGTCATCCCCCATTCCCTCCGGTGGTCATCTGGTCAGTTGAGGCACCTTTTTGAGGCTTGGTCATGAAAATAAAAGGACCAAGTAAAAGCGGCGAAATACTGATTAACGCCGCTTTTTTTTCCATTATCCGCAAAAGCCGGCCATCTGGTAGCCACGCCCATGCCCGCCCATGTCTCACCTTCGCTTCGCCGCCGACACGCCCCCTTGAACTTTTGCCGGCTTGGCAACGGGAAAGCGGCAATGGTGTCAAAAAAGCAGCTTTCAATTATACCGATTTCGCCGCTTTTGCAAGATCGCCGGCCATCTCCTGATTTATGTCGGAAGATTGCCAGCGATCACTTTCGAAAATAAGCCTGACAGTCATAAACAGCTCAAAAAGTCACAATCCGTGACTGTTCAAAAGTGCCCCCAGGCAACTTATTAAAGCCGCCCAGTTCCGCGGGAAAACCACAGAGTTGGCAACCCTGAGAGAGGGACTTGATTAATATCATACCATAGCATCCTTGAAAGGTTTTCCTTTGCACTAGACAGTAGAGACTTAGGCAGACTGGAGAAACAAAATGTTCCCATACTGCACCATGAGCAGAACATCCCATCACATCAAGGTTTCCTAGCTAGAGATGCTGGCAGTATGGCCTCTTCTTTTCCATTTCCTGCTGCCAGTAAGTGACTAAAGATGGAATCTCTGAGGAATCCATCACCAGGACACCTCACAATGTGCTTAGGATATGTTAATGCAGACCCAGCCTACTCAGACTCCCTTCTGAAATAAATAAGCAAAATTAAGTTCTTGTGCTTATATCCTAATAAACTTTAAATTAAGGACATACATAAATTAATCCAACTAAAAAGTGCTGTTTCAATGTGCTAGTACTTTTAAACTTTTTTGTTCCACTGAGAGGAAGTCGTAATAAAGAATTTGTGAGTGATTAGTAATGTACAGAATTCAAATAACCTTACTGTTCCTGGAGAACATAAGAGTCCTTCTAGGTTGTGGTTCATTTTAAACTATGACTATAAAAACATTGTAGGACCACATAAGTTTATTGTATGTTGGTGAAAATGGACCTTACATATGTACTCTCAAAAGCTTATATTACAACATTTTTTCAATTGTATCAAAAGCTGAAAAGATTTCCTTGCCTGGTCCTGCTTCACCTCAAAATGAGTCACCTTATTACTATCAACCTGCACCCTTTCAGACATTTACTCCAAAACTACTTCTTTAGATGATGATGCTGATTTTTGTTTCATATTTAGGATAACATGATATTAAGGGATGAGGGGAATTATCAATGTGGGCTACTATTAAGTCAGGTTATTTTATCACGTCTGGTTATTTTAGGACAGGGTCTAATTGCATACAATAGGACCCTGTGCTAAAATAATCCAACTTGTGATAAAATAATCCAATTTAACAATAGCCAGTATTTATTTATTTGTTACATTTGTATCCCACATTTTCCCATCTATTTGCAGGCTCAATGTGACTTACATAATACCGTAAAGGCATTCGCCAAGTTTGGTAGTGGACAAGTACAAAAGAAGTTGTGGTGGTATAGGGAAGATAAGATTCAGTCACATGGGGTTAACGGTAGGAGGGTTTGATAATGTTCAATACGATCTTTGGTAGTGAAGTGTTGCAGGGTTGAGGCATTTAAGTTGGGTCAGTCGGGTATGCCTTTCCGAATAAGTGAGTCTTTAATGATTTCCTGAATTTTAGGTGATCGTGGGTTGTTTTCACAGCTTGTGGCAATGCGTTCCACAGATGTGTGCTTATGTAAGAGAAGTTGGATGCATGGGTTGTCTTGTATTTTAGTCCTTTGCAATTTGGGTAGTGGAGATTGAGGTAAGTCCGTGATGAGCTGGTACTATTTCTGATTGGGAGATTAATCAGGTCAATCATGTAACCTGGGACTTCACCGTACATAATCTTATGGACCAAGGTGCAGGTTTTGAAAGTGACGCGATCTCTGATAGGAAGCCAGTGCAGTTTTTCACGGTGTGGCGCTTTGGAATCGTGTTTTACCAAATTTCAACCTGGCTGCTGTGTTGTGGGCTATCTGGAGTTTCCTTGTGAGTAGTTCCTTACATCCCGCATAGATTCCATTGCAGTAGTCAACGTGGCTTAGTACCATTGATTGAATTAAATTACGGAAAATGTCCTATGGGAAGAAAGGTTTTAAACGCTTGAGTTTCCACATTGAATGAAACATTTTCTTTACGGTGGAGTTGACTTGGGTCTCAAGTGTGAGATTGCGATCAATGGTAACACCTAGTATTTTGAGACTATCAGAGATGGGGAGGGAATGATCTGATATTGATAACTCCACCCCTTAATATGTGTGCCATTGGTTCTCCAAGCCTCAGCCAGATGTTTTCTATGGAAGAAGGTTTTATACCAACCATTCCTGTAGGGTCCTAGGTTGAATTTGTAGAATAAAGAAGAAAATGGCCAAATTTGATCAAATCTGAACAAAATCAATTGTCACACAAAGACTATTAGCATTATAAAGCAGAAAGAATATGCAATGTTGTGAAAATTCCTGATAGGAATTTTCCAAACCTAAACTTAGGCTATCCTTGTGATGATAAATAATGGCCAGCACCAGGACACATCCACTGAATCACTCACTTCTTTCACTTTGGCCTTGGACAAGGATGATTTTTATAGAAGTGCAAACTGGGTTTAAATCTGTGAATACCTGAAGTAGGTTTACATGAACAGTCGGTCAGCTGAAAACCAGTTTTAATATGAATAAACCTTTTTTTTTTTACTTTCTTCCTCCCCCCTGACCAAAAACATCGATTTACTCAGATTGTTGTGGATTTTTCAGAAACACTCATAGATAGCGTTACTCTCCACATGTATCAAATATAAGTACAACTCAGCAGATCCTTTCATTCAGAACTGGGTGGTCACAACCATTCAAGCCAGATAAATACAGAGATTGTGGTAAAGTTATAAAGTAGTCCAGATTTTATAATATAAGTCACAATGACTCAGAATTATCTTATATGATTTATTCATAGTCTATGTTAGCTCGATTCAATACGAATCTACCCTATATTCTATCTAAACTGGAAGAGGCATAGCTAGGCATTTTAACACCAAGATAGGACAGCTGTATTTGCAACCCATCCCTACCCTGATGTCTGCTCTTTCTTTCTGCCGCTCCCATTCTTACCCCAGTCCTCTTTTGCTTCTTTCCTCTTCCACATCCCCCAACCCCATCCCAACCTGATCAGTAAGAGTACAATGATGCTGCATTTCAGTTATTTTTCTGCCCCAAATGACGCTGCACCATTGCACCCTCTCTTGGTCATCCCTAGGTACTGTGTCATAAACTGGTTTATTGTTTTCTTGAATACTGAATTAAGCTTCCCAGTGAGCTCATCACCTACCAAAGAAGGTAGAAGGAAGTAGTGAATATTCACTGTGCAGCCTTTTTTTTTTTTTTTTTTTTAAATATTATTGTTGTGTTGTCTTTCTTTTAGCCATTATTATTATTTGTAGCATTTGTATCCCACATTTTCCCACCATTTTGCAAGCTCAATGTGGCTTACATATTACCATAAACGGCGTTAGCCGATTCTGGTCTGAACAAATACATGGTTTGGATTAATTCAAAGCGATATTGTGGTAGAATGAGGTACATATATGGTACATTATGAAGCCATTAATGGTTTGTATGATCACAGGATACTCAGATTAGTTTTCTTGCAACAGTGTTAGAGAGAACATGGTTATATGCTACTTTTCCAGTACAAACAAGAACAAGTAGATTTTTTTTCTCCCTCTCTCCACAAACATGTGCCATTTCTGTTTTTAGAAAGAACCCAAGGAAAGCACAGATACTGTGCAATCACTAGTCAAAAACTAGATGTTAACCAAAGGTCTTTCAGTCTCGTTATCAATTCTTTACTTAATGATTTTCTTCCATACGTTGATTTCACTGAAGATTCCCTTTATTGCTCTGTTTGACTTGGCATGGAGATTTTCCTCTCATATCAGTGATCTATAAGCAATTTCCTTTCTCATGCATGCTATTGCAGTAAGAAGACAAGCTTCTGCCCAGTCTTTTTCCAAATGGCCTAGTTCTACATTCACATCAGTACAACTGGAAGATAAAATGCATTTCAGTTTTTGAGCTGTGGATAGTACTTAAACACTTTCTTCAATCGTGGACTCTCAGTATATGGAAAGGAGGTGCTCAGAGTTGGGCACCGTTTATAGAATTATGTTTGGTGCTGGGATCTGTGCTCAATTTTGGGCATGAGAATTTACACCAACTGAAACCTGATGTATCTTCTCATGCCTAAATTAGGTGCAGATCCCCAATTCTGTAACACTGTGTGCAAATTCTAGGCATGCCCATGCTCTGCCCATGTCTCTCCCATGGCCATGCCCCTTTTCAGTTCCACAAGTAAAATTTACATGTGGATCCTGGTGTCTAATGTTGTGCATGCAAATTTTAATTAATGAATTATCAATTAAATTGCACATGCAAGTTGGGTGCACACCCCAATTTGCGTGCATAATTGTAAGTGCCATATATAGAATTAGGGCATTGGTAGAAATACTGTTTCAGGGTATGTGAAATTTGTTTCTGCCAATGTTTTCACTTCAGTGGTCTTCTAGAGCTGTGTTTTCCATATCAAAAGACAAAGGGCTCCTTTTACAAAGTGGTGCTACAGATTAGCCTGCGCTGAATGCGAAGAAGCCCATTCAGTTACCATAGGCTTCTTTGCATTCAGCGCACTGGGTAAGAATATACAACCCTTGAATTGCAAATAGCGGAGAAAAAGTGAGCTAGAAAGGGAAAGAAGCTCAGTTTAAACGGGAAATGACTAAAATACAGCTATGAATAAATTACAGCTATGAATAAATCTATGGCTGGGTTTGGAGAGTACTTGCATTTTTAAGCAAGACAATGAGTGATGCAATCTGAATTTGATATTGCATCATATTTGATACAAATTGCATTGTTTTATTCATAGATGATGCAACCATAACTCAGCTTATGTCGCTCTGCTGAACAAATGGCCTCACATCAACTCCAGAGGTCATGACAAACAGTATTTTGCTAACTCCTGCAGGCATTAAACCTGGAAATTCAATGCCAGGTCATGTCCAGACACCAGCATTGAATTTTCGGCTTTGCAGAGCCGGCTAATGCATAGTCGGTTAAGTGCAATATTCAGCACTTAACCAGCTATGGGGCATTGCATAACTTGTCAGTGTTTGATTTGCAAAGGAACACATTTCTGTTTAGTGTTTTAATGTACCCTCTCTAGATCTCCGGGGGACCCGTGCCCACGGAGATGAAGAGTGGGTTTCAGAAGGCTCATTTTAAGTCTGTTACCCAGGACCTCGGCTTTCTGACTCCTGGTGTCTAAGTGTATCTTAGGGCATCTATTCTCCCACATAATGCACTAAGGAGTAGGAGCCTCCTTGCTTATGTGAACACTATTTATGTAGGGGTGTTCAGAGAAACAGATATGCAGTCAAGAAATTTAGGCACAGACTAGGAGAGTAAGTGTTAGAAATGATCTTTATTCTCACCAATTGGGACTTCAATCAATCTGGCACACTCATCAGTCAGAATCCCAGGTGGACCGACCATAGTTCTGCCCTCTGGGTAGAGTTGGGGAAAATTCCAAACTCTGCCTAGATTTGCAGATCTTAAATACTCTCTTCTGCCCATTCAACTCAATGGGCATACATTTTTTTTTCATATGTGAATCATACTTTCTGACAGTTTGCTCAATCGCATATCGGATGCCCACTTCTCCCTCCTTTCACCTATTTCTTCATAACTGTAACTTCCTGAGTTGTAAACAACTCAGGAGATACAGAGAAAGACGCCATCTTTCCAAAATCAGACTCCATTTTATGAACCTAACTTCTTACTATTTTAGCCATTAATTCCTCCATCTTGGCCCTTACACTGTATTTGAATGTCACACCAGATCCTAATAAGGCTTGCCAACCGGTCCTGCTTCCGCAGGCACTCAGCTACAAGGCCATCATCAGATTTTCAGGCCTAGTCAGTGCTTTTCAGCAGTCTAGGCTATAGAGCTCGGCCCACCACTATTCCAGTGGAGGGGTCTCAAGTTGTAACACATATTAACATTCCCCTCTTCACCCTATCTCATAGGGTTGTCTAGCCTGGTACCATCCATTCCAGAAGGTATCCTGTAAAGCTATCAATTTAGAGAGTCTGCTTGAAATCTGGTATGGCAAAATTTTTGGAATCCTAGTCACAACATGGATACTATCTCTGTCTCATTCCAACCCCTCTTGGGACTAACCCATATCTGCGATTGAGCAACAAAATACGATTACAAAGGTAATATCTTTTAACCTTTTAATATGCAGGTTTGATCATACTCTTACATATATATATATATATATATATATATATATATATATATATATATATATATATATATAGCTAAAAATCATCAAGCTAATTAATTCCTCGGTTATATACTGATTATATGCTGATTATACGTTTGCATTGATTACATAGTTATATCGATTATTGATCACATCCTTGTATAATTACATTCATTACTGCATTATGTCATCATTTTGCATTCCCGTGTGCTCTTAGCCTATTATGTAGTTGCAGGTACATCTGTAGCTTCTCTAGCATTCGCATAGCGATTGTTCCATCTCATAGGGAGATCGTCCAATGTATTGTCTCCTGTGGTGTTAGGAAGGAGATTTTCGTACAAGACGTATTGTCCTGTTGTTGCTTTCTTTGTTATGGCAGTTTCAATTAAGCATTCTACTAAGCCTCTAGCACATGGGATTATACAGCATCCTACCAATACGAAAATGGCAACCACTATGATAATGGTGGTGGCTGCAGAAATGATAAATGTCTTCCATTTACCAAAAGCTTTATCCATCTAACCAGTCCAGGATGTATCAACACCTGAGTTTTCAGCCAATTCCTCTGAGAGTGAGGTGAGGCCTTTCAAAGCTCTGGTGATTGACCCATCTGGGGTGGTGTTGTTGGGGATAAAGGTGCAACACTGAGTGCTTATTTTTCGGCACACCCCTCCGACCGCCGCTAGTGATTGGTCAAGCACTAATCGATTCTCAAGCATCATTCTGCTAGTGGCATCTAACTGTGCTGCAATACCTTGAACCGCATCTCTGGTGTAATTTACAAACCTCTGTTGATTGTAATATATGTAGTTAATCCAATCTACATTCTTGTTGATGGTTGCCCACCAAAAGAAGGCAGATTCAAATCCTGCAGCAATCTGGTTTCTGGCTTTGAATTCATCAGGGACCCCTCTCGTAACTCCGATTGCATCAATATAGACCCAGTCATCAAAAGATCCGGGCACTGCATGTCTCTTCACTCGTGAGGAAGAGCTGCTATGAGGAGGAATCAAAGATGCAATGACTATTGGGATTACCAATTTGACCAAGGCACATCTGCCTGTCCAACTTCTGTGGAGTATATGGTGGATAGTGTTGGTTCCACAATACCACCATACATCTGCTCGAGCCTGAGAAAAGTCTGTGAGGTTCAGACCTCGCAGGGCCCCTTGTCCTAGAGTGGTATTACAATTGGTCAAATTTCCCAAAAACCGTGGGTTTTTAACTGCATATCGGTCCATACATGTATGATACCCTGTGGCAGAGTCCGGAATTCTGAATGCAGGTGGCACCCTCAGCCGAGGGGGCAAATAGGGATGATGTTTTTCAAGATGTTGACAAGACTGATTAATGTCTTCTTTTACCTGCAATAGCTCTAACATACACCAAAAACCATCTGGATCATTGTAGAGATCTAAAGGAAAAGGAACCGCTGTAGGTTCTGCCCTTGCATGTGCGCTGAAATAACAATTAGAAACATTCAAACTTGCTGTGGTATAGTGGGCTTATTCGAGCCACAGGTTAGTATCCCCAAACCCAGTTTCAAGTGCAATTAAGTCTTTAGCATTGTTAATCTGTACAACCTGGTAGGGAATCTTTTCTTCTGGGGCCTTTGTTGGCATTAAGGGGTTTCTTTCAGGTTTGGGAGGGGGAATAATAAGAAATGTACCAATGGGATCCCTGCCTGTGGCATCTATTCCAAGGGACAGAGGTTATTCCTCTGAAAGTGATAGCCACCTGATTGCACTTGGTCATTGGACAGTATAAAAATGCTACAGCTATGAGCCTTGGTCCCCTGCCTAGACTTTGGTTCAGGCTCTAAAATGAGGGAAAAGCTTACAGGCCTGTGTGGCTCTTGCTTGAACTCCCAGTGTTGGAGCTCTAAAGAGAACAACAGGAAACACAAAGGGGGTCTAAAGGACAGAGTGACATTGTGGTCAGCAACGTTGTGAGAAAGCAAAGGTATAGCTAGATGCAGGGTCTTGCTTAAGATTTGTGGTCAAGCGAGCTAAAGACAAAACCATGTTAGCAAGATAAAAGCTACTCATTAGCATGAGCCAATCAGTGGTAACCATGACATTAGCATAGATCCAATCAAGTATATCTACTGTCATATTATCCATATCCTGTGTGCACCTATAAAAATCAGTGTATTTCCTGGTTTAAGTTAGAGAGAAGGGTTGCCACTCTCTCTCTCCAAGGGAAACCAATGTGACCAGCAGAATTGACAAATTACCTAATTGCTTTCCCTTGTAAAACCTTTAATTGGTAACAGAAATTATAAAAGATTAGGAACTAATTAACACCTGTTTGCAGCTGGATTATTATATTCCTATAATTAATTGATTGTACCTGCCTGTTGTCAATCACTGATTTGACTTGTATCTTGGCAAATAAACTCCTCATCCCAAATGATGTTCTGAGGACTTCACTTAATGATCAAAGGCTGTAAGTATAGATGCTTCTGCTCTATCAGGCTCTCTTTCGCTGCATTGTATAACCTGTAGCCTAAATCCAGTTTGTCATAAGGCTGGTATCTTCTCCTTGCCAGTGCTGAGAGGCGGACTAACGTCTCTCTCAGTGGCAATTCCTTTAAGAACTTCACAACTTCTTGATTACCTCAGTACTAGTACCATTTAGAGATGGAGTTAGATTTGAGGTCAAACCATCCTTCTTTTGAGGTTCTCTCCGCTACTGGACAGCTGAACTCCAGTGCCGGGCAGAACCTAGGGGTCTCTGAACCCTAGATTAAAACATTAGCCAAAGAGATGCTGTACACTTCTTTGAAAAAATGCAAATAACTTCGCTTGTGTGATATAAAATTCACCACAAAGGTAGCAGGAGTATGACCACCTTGATTTCGACTGCAGAATTGGCAACCAGGACAAACGCTGAGCCCCACACATATGCTGCAGCACAAGTGCAACAAATCTTTACCAGTTTTTGAACAGGAAAAGGAAATCTATGCCTTTTGTAGTGCCGATGATTTGAAGAGAGCCAACAGATCACACAGTTGGAAAATGTTTGATAAAGAAGAAAAAGTGGACTGTTAAGTATCCAAAGATTCCATCAGCAATACTTCCAGTACCCCACAGAGAAGGACTGCCAGTTCCTGATAAACCAGAATCATTCTTACTTCTACTGCTACTACTATTTAGCATTTCTATAGCGCTACAAAGCATACGCAGCGCTGCACAAACATAGAAGAAAGACAGTCCCTGCTCAAAGAGCTTACAATCTAATACTTGAGCTTACTTGAGTCTAGTTTATGTTTTGAGTGGACAAGCAATGACGACTACATTTGCGATACCTTTGCATGCTTTAAGGTGTATTTTCGTGTTAGATTTGAAAAAATAAAGTACTAGAGGACATCCACTTTTGAAGAATCCTGAGGCAAGCCTTTGTGGCCAAAACACGAGCCTTTGGATGTTTTAATAAAATCTTGTTTGCTTTATATATCATCTATAACCTTATTTTTGTTTAGCTTCACTGTGTTTGCTATTTCTATATTTTGCGAGGAAATTTTGTTCTTCTGTTTTTCCTGAACCATCAATGTCACATGATCCAGATTTTTTCCCATCTTCCTCATTTGAAGCACAACTCATAATACAAAGTGAACTGAATGACCTTGTCAGAGATTTGAAACTACTTAAGCATAAGACAAGGATAGCGGATGGGATTTGATATACTGTCTTTTTCTGTGGTTACAAACAAAGCAGTTTACATATATTATACAGGAACTTATTTTGTACCTGAGGCAATGGAGGGTTAAGTGACTTGCCCAGAATCACAAGGAGCTGGAGTGAGAATCAAACCCAATTCCCCAAGTTCTCAGGCCACTGCACTAGCCATTAGAGCTGGTTCTATGTTCTATGACCATCAAAAGGTGAGGTGATCTTGTAGCCTGCAACAGCATCGATAGCCTAATGGCAGCCCTCAACCTTGTTCATGATCCAGATGAGTGAAGACTGTTCATTGATTCATCAAAGATGAGTCTTAAAGTTGATTTAATGCATAATGGCAATGTTTTGCCTTTAGTTCCAGCTGGTCATGCACTTCATATGAAGGAAACCAATGATAACATGGAACTTTTGAGGTGTATCAACTGTGACCAGTATTAGTAGAGCTTTGTAGCAACTTGAAAGTTATTGCTCTCTTGATTCAAAACACAATGTACTGCTGTTTTCTCTGTGTATGGGATAATCATGCAAGAGATTGCCACTACTTCAAGAAGACTGGCCACCCATGTAATCACTGGAGCCTGGGAAGAAAAGTGCTCAGCAACCACCACTTGTTGAATCAAAGAAGATTTTGTTACCACCTTTACATATCAAGCTGGGTCTAATGAAGCACTTTGTCAAGGCCATGGACAAGACAAAAGCAGCTTTTAAGTACCTCCATGGAAAATTTCCAGGGTTAAGTGAATCAAAGCTAAAGGAAGGTATCAGTGGGTCCTCAGATTCACCAACTTTTTCAAGATGATGCATTTCATTATGTACTACATGGCAAGAAAAGACAGCATGGAATGTGTTCCAGTTAGTGGTAACAAATTTTCTTAGAAATAACAAGGCAGACAATTACAAACAGTTGGTAGAAAATCTCCTTAAGGCATACAATAGCCTTGGCTGCAGAATGTCACTACAAATGCATTTTTTGCACTCTCATCTTGATGTTTTGCTACCCAACTGCAGAGCAGTGAGCGACAAACACATTAAGCGATTTTTCCAGGACACTGCAAGAATGGAGCAATGCTGTCCGGGCAAATGGAGCCCATCAATGCTTGCAGACTATTGCTGGACATTGACATTGACATTGACTATTGCTGGACATTGACAAGAGATATTCCATTTCACAAATACAAAAGACAAGCCAAGAAGCACTTAGTAGACACTTAGGGGCCCTTTTACTAAAGGGTGTTAAACCCGTACACTTCGCTCACGAGAAAAGGTTTTACTTTACAACATGTTAAAACATGCTGTGATAACTTCCCTGTTTTTTCCTTGGATTCTGTATAGCACGACTTAAGTTGTGCATGCAATTTCAGTCATATTCTGGATTTACACACACAACTTAGTTAACAAGCCAGTCAGTGCCGATAATTGCCGCTTAACAAGCAATTATTGCCACTAATTTGCATTAATAAAATTTACGTGCAGAACTGTCTAAGTGTATTCTATAATGTGATGTGTGTAAATTCTAAGGGGCTCTTTTATTAAGCCACATAAGCGCCTACGCATGCCAAATGCATGCTAATTTCAGTTTTTTATGCACATCCACTACACACACCAGCAAATATATTTTATTTTCTGGTGTGTGGTGAAAATCGGGCGGTAACTCCAACTTGATGCATGTAAGTGATTACCACACAGTTAATGCGAGACATCTTACAGCTAAGTCAATGGCTGACAGTAAGGTCTCAGACCTAAAATGGACACGTGCAAATTTTTATTTTGCCATATGTCCATTTTTGGCAAAAAGTTTTAAAAGGTATTTTTTGCAGGTGCGCTGAAAAATGGATCTGCGCACGCCCAAAACCCACGCCTACACTACCGCGGGCCATTTTTCAGTGCACCTTAGTAAAAGGACCCCTTGGTCACCGAGTTGAAAAGGGGTTGTGGCCATGGGCATGGAATGGGCATGTCGTGGGTGTTTCTAAAATCTATGCGTGTTGTTACAGAATACACCCAGTCTGTGCCTAATTTAGGTATCAGCATTTATAACAAGTTTTACTAGGCGTAACTGCCTGTGACTAAATTTAGTTGCACGGACGAGCAATGGGTGTATTTTAGAAACTGCATGGAAATTTAGACTTAGGCATGATATATAGAATCTAGTCCTAAGGGACGGATTCTATGTAAGGCACAAGAAGTAGCATGCATTAAATTATGCATGTGGCCAATTTACGCATGCTACTCAATTGTGTAATGAACCAATTAGCGATGACAATTGGCCAATAACACCCAATTATCATCACTAACTGGCAATAATTGGAATTTATGCATGCTTCTTTTTAGGCGCATTCTAAAAAGAGGTCATGTAAATTCCAATGTGCATAGCTGAAAAGGGGGCATGGCCATGGGAGGAGTGCAGGTGTATCGGGGCATCTATCAAATTTATGCGCGTTGTTAAAGAATTTGGGGGAATGCGCATACATTTAGGTGCAGGTATTTACACCAGGTTTTCAGTGACATAAATGGCCATGCCTAAATGTCTGTTCATTCCCCCAGCACATGCACTGTTCTAGAAACCAAATCTTACTGTAGACATGATTTATAGAATAGCGCTAAATGAGCTATTCTGATGTGCCTACACTTAAAACACCATTCATAGAATCTGGCCCTAAATCTTTTTGAGGAGCCATGTCACAGGCAGAGAGTGGGCATTCCCCTGTTATCCTGGTAATGCAGTAACTGGATAATGTTGGATTAAAGCAGGAGCCCTTAGAGCCTTCTAAATAAAAGGCAATAAGTGCTCTTGCTTTTTTTTTTTTTCAAGAGCCACACACTAATGGGACAAAAAAAAAAAGAAAATGCCCAACTTTAATGCCACAGTAAATCTGGGCTTAGCGTGTAGGAAAGTCCCATGTTAGAATGCAGTAAGCCCAGATTTCACCACCCCTTAATAAAAGGGCCCCTTAATGACTTAATTATAATGTATATTTATATATGTATATACAAAACAGAATTTTATCTTTTCTTTCATAATAAATTTTACTTATATAATCCTTTTGCTGGTTTTTAATGTTTTACATAAAGAGGACAAGAGAAATATAATCGTGTAAGGCAACCATACACAGATGAAAAGACCTAGGTTTATAATTTTTTTTTAATTAACACTATAAATAGTTAATTAGTATACATAAAGTATAATGTAAAAACTTAAATACCTTGGAAGAAGTAGTCAGTCAGCTGTTTTAATTGTCACATTTGAATTGAGCACATCCAAAATCCTTAATAAATAGCACATTTTGAGGGGCATTTTCAATTTGACATCCAAATCCAATTTTGAACATTTTGCAAAAAAATGTCCAAAGATCCAGTGCCAAACATGGTCATTTTTGAACCAGAAAAACATCTATCTTTTTGGTTTGAAAATCACCCTATTTTAGATGTTTTTGTGCTCAGTGTGTCTTTAATTTTCAATCAAAAAAAGTCCAAGGGAAAAACGTACAAAAACAATCCACTGGGATGTCTAGGGACCAGGGGCGTATCTGCGTGGGGCCTCAGGGGCCTGGGCCCCCGCAGATTTCGCCCTGGACCCCCCTACCGCTGCCAACCCTCCCCCTCCGTTGCTCGCTTACCTTCGCTGGCGGGGGACCCCAACCCCCGCCAGCCGAGGTCCGCGTCCTCCTGCCGCTGCCGCTGCCGGCTGCCTTTGGTGCTTTCATTTGTCCATTGAAGCTGGCGCCGATGAAAGTTTCTTTTGAGTCTGACGTCGCTGCACGTTGTACGTGCAGGACGTCAGACTCAGAAACATTTTCTGAGTCTGACGTCCTGCACGTACAACGTGCAGCGACGTCAGAGACAAAAGAAACTTTAGTTGGCGCCAGCTTCAATGGACAAATGAAAGCACCAAAGGCAGCCGGCAGCGGCAGCGGCAGCGGCAGGAGGACGCGGACCTCGGCTGGCGGGGGTTTGGGGTCCCCCGCCAGCGAAGGTAAGCGAGCAACGGAGGGGGAGGGTTGGCAATGGTAGCGGCTGGGGGGAGGGGGATCGGCAATGGCGGCGGCGGCGGCGGCGGCGGCGGGGGGGCTATAATGTGCCCCCTCACTCTGGCCCTGGCCCCCCCTACCGCCGCAGTTCAGATACGCCCCTGCTAGGGACCAGCAGTGTTACTACACTGGCCACAAAGACATCCCAACAGAACAGTGGGGCAGTCTAAGGAGACTGCAGTGAACTTCACATAAGAGATCCCAGGTACACATCACATCATAACCCCCTTATATTGTATGGTGAGCCCTCAAGGAATATTAAAAAATGTACTGTACCCAATTATATACCACTACAATATCCCTTTCGACTATTCAGTAGGTATTTTGCGGTTTGGGGGGCACACACACTTTCCAAAGCAAGTGTACCAGTTAGAGTGGGATATGGGCCTGGGTCCCCTTCTCTACAATCTACTGCAGTTTTCAACTTTTGTGACTGATTTTCTATTGGAATCAGACCTGGGCTTTGACTGGGTCACTCAAGAACTTCTCTTTATTCTTGCTGAGTCATTCCATTGTTTCTTTTGCTTTCTATTTAATTTCATGGAAATCTGGAACAGGTTTTTCTGCAGGATCTGTCTGTACTTTGCACATTCCATCGTTCCCTCAGCCTTCACATGCCTCCCTGTCCCTGCTGCTGTGAAGCATCCCTTCATCATAATGCTACCATATCCATGCTTTATTCTAGGAATAGTGATATCATTGCCATTATACATTAAAAGAGCCTTAAGACTCGTCTTTGATGAATGAATGAACAGTCTTCACTCTTCAGGATCATGAACAAGGTTCAGACAATAAAACCTTTTTCCACATGTGCACAGTAGAGGTCTTTTACAAAGCGTCAGTAAGCCAAACGTGGGCTTATCGAACACTAAATTGGGACTACCGCCTGCCCAACGCAGCCACCGGTGGTAGTTCTGCCCCGAACCATTGCCAGGGGAAAAAGAAAACCCTCAGAAGTGGCTTGCACGGCAGTAACCCAGCTGTAATCAGGCATCGCCGCACGCTGCCCAGTTACCACTGGGTTACCATGGGAGTCCTTATTGCCACTGCAATAAGGGATCCCCGCATGGTGTGCTTTTTCTCGCAGCTTGGTAAAAGCACCCCAGTGTTTTCTAAGTGGTTCTTTGCAAATGCTGGGTGGCATATCAGATGTTTTTTCTTCAGCAGTGACTTTCTTCTTGCCATCCTCCCACACAGGGCATGACTGTATAGTAATCTTGAAATTGTTGAGCAATCATCATTTTCTCCAGTTTCAACCAGTGACCTCTGTAGTTCATGTATGGTAATCTTAGGTCCCACAGTAACCTTCCTCAGCAGTTTCCTTAACCCATAGCTACTGACTTTAGAAGGACAGCCTGTTCGAGACAATGGTGCCAAACGTTTTTGACTTTGTAATGACGAACCTCACCGTACCCCAAAGGATATTCAAACACATTGAAATTAGTCTTGTAATCCTCCTCCAACCTTATCCTATAATTCTTTTGGCAGCTTCATATTTGGCATGTTTAGACCTTTGCTTCAAATTCACTTCATACAACAGAAACAGCTACTGCAATGGGACACAGATGGGCTCTATTTAACTTATCATGGGCTCTGATTGTTGGAACCAGAGCTTAGTAGCATAGTAGATGATGGTAGATAAAGACCTGTACAGTCCAAGATGAACTGATAGCATAAGGTATGATGTGATACTATATATGCATACTTGATCTTGATTTGTCCTTGCCATTTTCAGGTCATAGACGGTAGAAGTCTGCCTGGCTCTGGCCTTGTTCTCCAAATACTGAAATTGTCATCAAAGTCCCACACCAGCCCATTCAAATCTGCCCAGTCATGATCAGGGCACAGACCATAGAACTTTGCCCAGCACTGGCTTTGCTTCTCAATTACTGGTGTTGCCATCTGATCACTGCTAAGTTTATTTGGTTCCATGCCTTCCATACAGGATTCCTTTGTGTGCAGCGGCAACCAAAACAGCAAACAGGATGTTAGGAATTATTAGGAAAGGGATGCAAAATAAGACCAAGAATATTATAATGCCTCTATATCACTCCATGGTTCAACCTCACCTTGAGTATTGCATTCCATTCTGGTCGCCATATCTCAAAAAAGATATAGTGGAATTAGAAAAGGTTCAAAGAAGAGCAACCAAAATTATAAAGGGGATGGAACTCCTCCCATATGAGGAAAGGCTAAAGAGGTTAAGCTTCTTTAGTTTCAGCTGAGGGAGGATATGATTGAGGATATGACTGAGGTCTCCAAAATCCTGAGTGGAGTAAAATGGGTAAAAGTGAATCAATTTTTCACTCTTCCAAAAAGTATAAAGACCAGGGTCTCTCGATGCTACTTATAATTTCTAAAGCGCTACTAGACATGGAAATACTTTTAAAACAAATAGGAGGAAATATTTTTTCATTCAAACAATAGTTAAGCTCTGGAACTCATGGTTAGCATATCTGTGTTTAAAAAAGGTTTGGACAAATTCCTGGAGGAAAAGTCCATAGTCTGTTATTGAGATGGGCATGGGGAAGCCACTGCTTGCTCCGGGATTGGTAGCATGGAATGTTGCTACTTATTCTGCTAGGTACTTGTGACCTAGATTGTCCACTGTTGGAAGCAGGATACTGGGTTAGCTGGACCATTGGTCTGACCCAGTTTGGCTATTCTTATGTTCTTATGATCTTAACCTACGCTTTTTTGAATTCTATTACTGTTTTCATCTCCTCCACCTCCCGCAGGAGGACATTCCAGGCATCTACCACCCTCTTCATGAAAAAGTACTTCCTGATGTTATTCCTGAGTGGGCCCCCTTGCAACCTCAATTATATCCTCTAGTTCTACCACCTTTCCATCTCTGGAAAAGGTTTGTTTGTATATTAATACCTTTCAACTATTTGAATGTCTGTCATATCATCCCTATCTCTCCTTTCCTCCAGGGTATACATCTTCAGGTCATCAAGTCTCTCCTCATACGTCTTGTGGTGCAAACCCCATACCATTTTCCTTGCTTTTTTTGAATTGCTTCAAGTCTTTTAACATCCTTAGCAAGATACAGCCCACAAAACTGAACACAATATTCCAAGTGGGGCATCATCAACGACTTGTACAGGGGCATCAACACCTCCTTTCTTTTGCTGGTTATACCCCTCTCTCTGCACCCTAGCATCTTTCTGGCCATGCTACCACCTTGTCACATTGTTTTGTCACCTTGAGATCCTCAGACACCATCACCCCAAAGTCCCTCCCTTGAGCTGTGCTTATTATTTATTTATTTATTTACGGTTCATTTCTACCCCACATTTTCCCACAAATGCAGACACAATGTGGCTTCCATGAATTACAAAAGTTAAGAGATACAGCACATGAATTTAGCAGTAGAATAAGGATAAAACGTTAACAGCAATTAGGATGACTAAACAGCAGAGTCACTAATGGAATACATTTGTTCAAAAAGGTACGTTTTCAGCAGCTTCTTGAAAAGAGGGTGGTCAGCTTGCGACTTTAGGTACAGGGGAAGAGCGTTCCAGGTCTTCGGGCTGGAGTAGTGGAAAGTGGAAGCAAAAAGAAGCTTGTATTTAACACCCCGGCAAGATGGATAATGAAGTTGTAAAAAGGTGCGTGCTGTAGTGATGGCATTTCTAGGTGGGAGATCTATTAGAGGAATCATATATTCCAGAGCTAAGCCATAGATTATTTTATGTGTCAAAGTACAGATCTTGAATGCAATTCGTTCTCTCACAGGTAGCCAGTGTAGGTTGAAACGTAGGGGCTGCGCAGAAACCCAGCGCGACTTGCCCAAGATGAGTCTTGCAGCAGTATTCTGGGCAGTCTGGAATTTCCTCAGTAGATGCTCCTGGCAGCCTGTATAAATCCCACTGCAGTAATCCAGGTGAGACAGAACTAGCCAGTGAACGAGAGTGCGGAAGAGCTCTCTGGTGAGACAAAACCTAACACACCGCAGCCTCCACATAGCATAGAACATCCGTTTGGTGACCACTCGCACTTGCGGATTCAGGTGCAAGTGAGGGTCCAGCTCAACACCCAGAAGTTTAAGGCTCTGTGAAATAGAGAGGGTCTGGTCTTTAATGACAAGGGAGTTGGTGGAAAATCTGGCATGGACGGACGAAAGCACAAGACACTGAGTTTTGCCTTTGTTGATCTTAAACCGGAATACCTCGGCCCAACGTTCCAAGACAGAAAAACTCACTTCGATCAGATCTGTGATTTCATCTAATGAGGTATGGAAGGGGATGGAGATGGTTATGTCATCTGCGTAGATAAATGGTTTCAGACCTAGGTTTGCTGTTGCGGTGGCAAGGGGAAACAGCATGATATTGAATAGTTTATCAATCTCTCTCCCCCTATATGGTGCATCTCCTTTGAATTTCTGCATCTCAAGTGCATCACTCTGCACTTCTTCACATTAACTTTTAACTGCCAGACGTTTGACCATTCTTCTAAATTTTTGGAGATCTCTTCTCATAGTCTCTACTCCTTTCAGGGTATCCACTCTATTGGCTATCTTTGTGTTATCTGCAAAAGGCAAACTTTTCCTTCCGACCCTTCAGCAATGTTTTGTACAAATATATTAAACAAAATCGGCCCCAGTACTGACCCCTAGGGTCTCCAATACTCAACTTCCTTTCCACCATCTGTGGTCAACCAGTTTCCACTCCAGTTTACCACTTTGGGTCCTAAATTCAGTCCTCTCAGCTTATTCATGAGTCTTCTGAGAGGAACCATATCAAAGGCTTTGCTGAAATCCAAGTAGGTTACATCTAGTGCATGTCTTTTATCCAGTTCTTTAGTCACCCAGTCAATGAAATCAATCAGACTCGTTTGGCAGGATTTTCCATTGGTAAAGCCATGTTGCCTTGGATCCTGCAACCCATTGGATTCAAAAAAAGTTAACTATCTTTACCTTCAGCATCAACTCCATTATTTTTCCTACCAGCAACATGAAAGTTACTGGCCTGTAATTTCCCATTTTTCCCTGTCCCTGCTTTTGTGAAGAGAGACCACATCTGCTCATCTCCAGTCCCACACAACCTTTACCGTCTCTAAGGATCTATTAAATAAATCCTTCAGAGGTCCCACCAAGATTTCTCTGAGATCCCTCAGTATCCTGGGATGAATCCCATCCAGCCCTATAGCTTTGTCCACTTTCATATTTTCAGGTTGTTTATAACAGTTGAACAGTGCAATATCCACTCCATTCCCAGATATACCATCGACAACCAACCACAGTCCTTTCTCCAGGATTTTCTTCTGTGAACACCAAACAAAAGTATTTGTTTAACACATTCACTTTATCCTCATCACTTTCCACATTGCTGTTTTCAGAATCTTTCGGTGTTAAAATTCCATTCCTAGCCTTTCCCCTTTCCCCAATATATCTGAAAAAGGTCTTGTCACATCTCTTTACATCTTAAGCCATTTTTTCTTCTACCTGCACTTTTGCTAGCTATATTTCCCTCTTCGCTTCTTTGAGTTTAATCCAGTAATCTTTTCCATGATCCTCTTGTTGTGTTCTTCTGTATTTATTGAACGCATTCTCTTTTGCCCTTATTTTTTTGGTCACTTCTTTGGAGAAAAATATACAGTGGATGAATCGTGTTGGCTTCTGAGGATGCCAACGGCGAAACACAGCACTGTGTAGAGCTGCAAGGAATTTTTTATACACAGATTGTTGAAATGAAAAGAAAATTGAGGATACCACTTATTATTTGATCATCCAGTCAGTGTATTTGACTGAACAAGAACTACTGTGGAGTAAACTGATACGGTGTAGTAGTATTAGTAGTACTACGGGATTTTCACATTATTCGCTAATCACAAGGACTTTTGAACATCTGACATTGGTTAATACTATCATGATCAAAACATAGATTATGTCTGAATGAATCGGTTGAAAATTAGAGATAACTATATGTTATTTGTTGTATTAATCATTGTGCTAAGAAGAATAATTAATATGTGAACAAAATAAACTTGAGGGGGTAAGATCTCATATGTATTAGTCAGAAATGTTTTAGCAAATAAAAGTAACTTCAGATGAATTATATGTCTATTCCTATTTTGATTGTATTCTACACTTCTTTGGAGAGCCATATAGACTTCCTGCTTCTTCTTTGGAGAGCCATATAGAATTCCTGCTTCTCTTGTTTTTGTTTCCTTTCCTTGTATAAAGATCTGTTGCCATATTTTTAGCAACTTTCAGCTTGGTCCACTGCCCTTCGACTTCTCCTATGCCTACTCATGCCATCAGCTCCTTCTTCAGGTATTTCCTCATCAGCATTTCTGAAATCCATTACTTACAATTTTATGCATCTGCACTCCTCTTTTCCTCTTATATCAAACCATATTATGTGATGATCGCTATTGCCTAGGTGGACACCCACCCGGATATTGGAAACACTTTTTCCATTTGTAAGCACTAGATCCAGCACCATCCCATCCCTCATGGGTTCTGTCACCATTTGTCTGAGCAAAGCACTTTGACAGGCATCCATGATCTCTCTGCTTCTTTCTGATTCTGCCGATGGGACGTTCTAATCCACATCAGGCAAGTTGAAATCGCCCAACAGCACCTCCCCTTTAATTCCAAGCTTATGGATATCTTCGAGGTGTGACTTTGATGTGACAAAAGGTGTAAAGACTCATATAATCAAGACATTTTAGTTTCTTATTTCTAATTGCTTGTTGAATATTTCTATAATTGTCCCTTCACATTGAAAGTGTAGAGCAGTGCTTCTCAACCTAGTACTCGGGACACACCCAGCCAATCAGGTTTTCAGGCTATCCGCAATGAATATGGAAGAGATAGATTTGCATGCACTGCCTCCTCAATATGCAAATCTCTTTCATGCATATTCATTTTGGATGCCTTGAAAAACCTGACTGGCTGAGTGTTCCCTGAGGACTGAGAAGGGAAGCATTAGTATAAAGTATGCTGTGAAAGAAAATCTTTTAATGCTCCCTCAATCGTATTTTTTAGACAGCAGAATGTGAAGAATATGAGTATGACAAGTTTCACAAGGTACTGTATGTTTTTTGCAATACATATACACAATATTACTGAGATCTTGGTACCAGAAAGAATGCTATGGCTTTAAGATGCAGTATTTTATATGTCCCACAACCCCGTTATACTCTCACTCATCTGGATGTACAAGCCTCTATAAACTGTGTCCAAGTAAAACTGCCTTAACTGCAGATGTTCCTCTCAAAGAATGTAATGGATCTGCATAAAGGACACAACTCTTTTAATTATGAGATCTTTTCACTTAATCTGTACAAATTCCACTTCTGTGAGTCACATCCCTCACTCACAACTGCTGAGCTAATGCCATCTCTCAGCCCGCTTCAGATTCTCCATACTCAGCTGCTGTTTATTTAACAATGCGGTAGATAAGAATACAGTGTTAACTGGAATATTCCCCATAATATACGATGACTAAATGTCTCCATGTACCCTAAGATACAGTCCTGAATTTGGATTCTTTGGTGTATTATTGCATTAGAAAACATAAGGCTACAGATTCAGAATGGTTTGTGATTAAATCTTTTTAAAACCCAGCTTCAGATGGCAGGTGTCCCAATGTTCACAGTCTTCTTGGCACGTCTAGTGCCACGCTGGTGAGGCTGTTTTAGAGTGAGTAGTCCTGTCCTGGTCATGGGGATAGGCTGGTCCATTTTTTATTTTTTTTAACTAGCTGCCTCTTATACTTTTCTGTCAATGCATGACTAGTCCTCAAATAGAAGCAGTAAGATGTGCTAGAAAATCCAACTGATATCAGCCCTCTGCATTCAGGTGGCAAATAAGAAAGGTATTACACAT
Organism: Microcaecilia unicolor; assembly: GCF_901765095.1. Classification (NCBI taxonomy): domain Eukaryota; kingdom Metazoa; phylum Chordata; class Amphibia; order Gymnophiona; family Siphonopidae; genus Microcaecilia; species Microcaecilia unicolor. The sequence continues at coordinate 284,281,952 of NC_044036.1, forward strand.
TCAAAACACACTCTGGGGTTCTTTGGGAAGCATTTAATTGCACTGAGGCCAAAATTTCAACCCACGGAGGGCTATCTTGCGTATATTTATGCAGATGATATAACAGTAGTTTTTCCTATAATCCATTAGGGCGTCCTTCCCTTTTGAAAATAAGCTAGATAGTGTTATGTGCTTCCATTATTTTCAAAAGGGAAGGACGCCCATCTTCCGACACAAATCGGGAGTTGGGCGTCCTTCTCCTGAGGTCGCCCAAATCGGCATAATCAAAAGCCGAGTTTTTGCATCCTCAACTGCTTTCCGTCGCGGGGACTACCAAAGTTCATGGGGGCATGTCGGCAGTGTACCGAAAGTGGGATGGGGTCATGGTTAAGAGATGGGCGTCCTTGGCCGATAATGGAAAAAAGAAGAGCGTCCCTCACGAGCATTTGGTTGACTTTACTTGGTCCCTTTTTTTTCATGACCAAGCCTCGACAAAGTGCCTGAACTGACCAGATGACCACCGGAGGGAATCGGGGATGACCTCCTCTTACTCCCCCAGTGGTCACCAACCCCCTCCCACCCAAAAAAAAAAATAAAAAACATTTTTCCACCCTCTATGCCAGCCTCAAATGTCATACCCAGCTCCATCACAGCAGTATGCAGGTCCCTGGAGCACTTTTTAGTGGGTGCAGTGTACTTCAGGCAGGCGGACCCAGGTCCATCCCCCCCCCCCCCCCCACCTGTTACACTTGTGGTGGTAAATGTGAGCTCTCCAAAGCCCACCCAAAACCCACTGTACCCACATGTAGGTGCCCCCTTCATCTCTAAGTACTATGGTAGTGGTGTACAGTTGTGAGGAGTGGGTTTGGGGGGGGCTCAGCACTGAAGGTAAGGGAGCTATGCACCTGGGAGCAATTTATGAAGTCCACTGCAGTGCCCCTTAGGGTGCCCGGTTGGTGTCCTGGCATGTGACGAGGACCAGTGCACTATGAATGCTGGCTCCTCCCACGACCAAATGGTTTGGATTTGGTCATTTCTGAGATGGGCATCCTCGGTTTCCATTATGGCCGAAAACCGGGGATGACCATCTCTAAGGTCGGCCATTTCAACATTTAGGTCGACCATCTCTAAAGTCGACCTAAATGTTAAGATTTGGGCGTCCCCGAACGTATTATCGAAATAAAAGATGGACGTCCATCTTGTTTTGATAATACGGGTTTCCCCGCCCCTTCGCCAGAACGGCCTTAGAGATGGACGCCCTTAGAGATGGTCGCCCCATTTGATTATGCCCCTCTATTGTTCATTGTCTTAGTTTTTTCCTTATTTAAGATAGTGAGCAGCCATCAAGTTTACTAAGGTGCAATAGGATTTTTAGTGTGTGCTAAAAATTAGTACACACTAATGCTAGAGACACCCTATGGGTGTCTCTAGCGTTAGCACGTGCTAAAAATGTTAGTGCACCTACAGTGCAGCTTAGTAAATAGGGACTTAAGTTTCTCTTGTTGGGGAACAGGCAGAGTTTAAATAATCCCAGCCCTTTACCTTTTTCCTCCATATTTCAATTATCTAGCTTAAATAACTAAGGGCCCTGTTTACTAAGTCGAGCTAGAGGCACATTAGTGTTTTTAGCATGCGCTAACCATTAGCGCACGCTAACTATTTAGGCACCCTCAATATTCCTATGGGCGCCTACACAGTTAGCGTGCCCTAATTTTGTACACGCTCTAAAAACGCTAGTGCACCTTATACAAGCCACACTGAGCCCGCAAATAGGTGGGAAAATGTGGGATACAAATGCAAATAAATAAAATAAATAAATAAAATTAAACAGAGCCCTAAGATTTTTGATAGGAGAATTTTATTTAATCATTGTTACATCTTGCAAGGATACCTCACAAACAGGGAAGATAGGGTTTCTGGATAGTGAGGTTGCACAACAGACCGTGGTAGGCCAGGTGCCCTTAAATACAACTAAAGATCAGACAAAATATGGCAAATCAATAGTGTCAAGTACTAAGCATCATGCAAATGGGAACAAACATACTCTGAAATGTCTATATGCAAATGCTAGGAGTCTAAGAAATAAGATGGGTGAGTTGGAATATATTGCCCTAAATGAAAAATTGGATATAATAGGCATTACTGAGACCTGGTGGAAGGAGGATAACCAGTGGGACACTGTCATACCGGGGTACAAAGTATATCTTACTGATAGGGTGGACTGGACTGGTGGAGGGGTAGCATTGTATATTAACGAGAGCCTTGACTCAGATAGATTTACAAATTCAGCAGGACACAAACCACACCTTTGAATCATTGTGGGTTGAAATTCCATGTATAAAAGGATAAAGGACGGTGATAGGAGTATACTACTGTTCACCTCGTCAGGATGAGCAGGTAGACGCAGAAATGATAAAAAGAATCAGAGACGCAAACAAAATGGGCAATGTGATAATAATGGGTGACTTCAATTATCCCAATATAGACTGAGTAAATGTAACATCGGGACACGCTAGAGAGGTAGAATTCCTTGATGAAATCAAGGACAGCTTTATGGAGCAGCTGGTGCAGAAGCCGACGAGAGAAGGAAAAATTCTAGATTTGGTCCTTAGTGGAGCGTATGATCTGGTGAGGGACGTTATGGTACTGGGGCCGCTTGATAACAGTGATCATAATATGATCAGTTTTGATATCAACCTTGAAGTAACTATACACAGGAAGTCAAATACATTAGCGTTTAACTTTAAAAAAGGAGACTATGATGTAACGCCCATTTTTAAAAAGGTTCCTGGGGAGATCTGGGAAATTATAGACCAGTGAGTCTGACGTCGGTGCCGGGGAAAATGGTAGAGGCTATTATCAAAAACAAAATTACAGAGCACATCCAAGGACATGGATTACTGAGACCGAGTCAGCACGGCTTTTGTGTGGGGAAATCTTGCCTGACCAATTTACTTCAATTCTTTGAAGGAGTAAACAAACATGTGGACAAAGGGGAGCCGGTTGATATTGTGTATCTGGATTTTCAAAAGGCGTTTGACAAGGTACCTCATGAAAGGCTACAGAGGAAATTGGAGGGTCAAATGTCCTATTGTGGATTAAAAACTAGTTGAAGGATAGGAAACAGAGAGTGGGGTTAAATGAGCAGTATTCACAATGGAGAAGGGTAGTTAGTGGGGGTTCCTCAGAGGTCTGTGCTAGGACCGCTGCTTTTTAATATATTTATAAATGATTTAGAGATGGGAGTAACTGGTGAGGTAATTAAATTTGCTGATGACACAAAGTTATTCAAAGTTGTTAACTTGCGAGAGGATTGTGAAAAATTACAGAAGGACCTTACGAGACTGGGAGACTGGGCAGCTAAATGGCAGATGACTTTTAATGTGAGCAAGTGCAAGGTGATGCATGTGCAAAAAAGGACCCGAATTATAGCTACGTCATGCAAGGTTCCACGTTAGGAGTTAAGGACCAAGAAAGGGATCTGGGTGTCGTCGTCGATAATACACTGAAACCTTCTGCTCAGTGTGCTGCTGAGGCTAGGAAAACGAATAGAATGTTGGGTATTATTAGGAAAGGTATGGAAAACAGGTGTGAGGATGTTATAATGCCATTGTATCGCTCCATGGTGCGACCGCACCTTGAGTATTGTGTTCAATTCTGGTCGCCGCATCTCAAGAAAGATATAGTAGAATTGGAAAAGGTGCCACGAAGGGCGACTAAAATGATAGCGGGGATGGGACGACTTCCCTATAAAGAAAGACTAAGGAGGCTAGGGCTTTTCAGCTTGGAGAAGAGATGGCTGAGGGGAGACATGATAGAGGTATATAAAATAATGAGTGGAGTGGAACAGGTTGATGTGAAGCGTCTGTTCACGCTTTCCAAAAATACTAGGACTAGGGGGCATGCAATGAAACTAGTGTAGTAAATTTAAAACAAATTGGAGAAAATGTTTCTTCACCCAATGCATAATTAAACTCTGGAATTCGTTGCCGGAGAATGTGGTGAAGGCGGTTAGCTTGGCAGAGTTTAAAAAGGGGTTAGATGGTTTCCTAAAGGACAAGTCCATAAAACACTACTAAATGGACTTGGGAAAAATCCACAATTCCAGGAATAACATGTATAGAATGTTTGTACGTTTGAGAAGCTTGCCAGGTGCCCTTGGGCTGGATTGGCCACTGTCGTGGACAGGATGCTGGGCTCGATGGACCCTTGGTCTTTTCCCAGTGTGGCATTACTTACGTACATATGTACTTATGTACATCCTAGATTCTCTCTCTTGTACTCTAGTATCTTTGTTGTAACCTACTTGGAACTATTTTATTGTTATTAGCAGGCTATAAATGAAATAACTGTAACTGTATATTGCTTTAATAGATGTTGCAATGTCATTTTATAATGCTTTGTCCCTTCCCCACTTAAAAGGTGAACAAAGTCAGCTTACATTGTGATGTCATCGACATTTTTAAAGCTCTCCTGCTTCCATCATGATTTACTGACTGTCATGAAGTATCTTGATGTTATGTGCTTGCTTTGCTTATAAACAGGATGTTCATTTCTTGGGGAATATCACTGCAGTCCTTGACAAAAGGCAGTAATAATGCAGTGTGCTCAGTATAAAATAGGATACAGGTAATGCTCACAAATGAAGCAACCTAATACAATTGCAGATATACATTGATAGAAAAAGATCGTTATTCCAAAGCAGCATAAAATCAATCAGCCAGGGCTGTAAGATTTAAAAGCACCCACTAGATTCAAAATAAAGTTTCAGTAGGATGAAAGCCTGTGAGCCATGTCCAACTTTTCATGGACAACTGTACCTATCTGAGAAAGCTACATATTTCTTAAGAACATCTGGACCAGAGGTATTGGAGCTCCTCCAACTGACAACGAATTGTCTTTCATCAGACAGAAGACCTGCTGCATTGATTTGAATGGCTAAATATATCACTTTAAGTAATGTTGATGAATGCTGTTATTAGTCTTACTGGGAGAGGGTCAGGTGTTTTTGGGCTGATGGTATGTCCTTTATCCATGATAACAAAGCCACGTTTCAGATATGCTTCACTAGGAAAAAACACTGCTGACATCCAGACCAGGTAAAATCTACAGCTGCCTGCTCAGTGAATATTATTCTTTCCTGGGAGCTAGGAATGTGTCTTTCATGTTCCTTCTCCACCAGGAATGCAGGAGAAAGGCAATGCTACCAGTGTGCAAGGATTCTGATAGACAATTTGGAGGAAGAGGGGATCTAATGTGGGGAAATCTCATTTGAATCACTTTTGCCTCATTATTACCGTCATGAAATATTCCAATATTTTTTAAAAATATGTTTATTGTCTTACAATGAAAGCATTTATCTGAAGGCAGTGGAATAGGTTTTTTTTTTTTTTTTTTTTTAAAGAGAGTCAAAAACTGCAAATCATACAGAAAACAGTTGATAGACTGATATACAGATTGAATAGATACACTAGTGTTTTAACTCATCTAAGCAAACTGTACTGGCTTCCCATAGCAGAAAGAGTCCAGTTCAAAGCAACTTGTTTAGTTTTTCAAATCCTACAGGGCTTCACCTCTGAACTACCGACTAAGAACGCTTCGCTATGTCTGGTCCAGTCTAACAGACTGAAACAACAACTGATGCTAGCATCACTGTTCCAAAAGACAATTAGAAATCAGAAGGTTTTCAGCTCTCTATTCTCCGTTCTTGCAGTCAAAATATGCAGCTCTCTACCTATTCCCATCAGAACAGAAAACAGCTACCTCAACTTCAGAAAGAGGCTAAAAACCTTTCTCTTCCCGAAGATATTGCTTCATAAAAATCCATCATGACTTCTACTTTCTAGGATCATTATCCTTTCCTTTAATGTTTTTAGTCTCATGAATTACACCAATGGTCTCTAATGTTTCTCATACCTCACACTAACAGTATTTGCTTTTGTCTCATATAGAATGTAAACCGCACTGAACCCTGGAAAGGGGATAATAGCGGTATACAAGAATTGATTTGAATTGAATTGGATAATCAAAGTGATGTATTCAGCCAGAAACAGTTCCTGGCTGATTAAATCACCTCTTTGGGGCTAGCCGCTAATGTTCAGTGGCAATTAACCAGTTAGTGCCGCTGACAATAACCAGTTAATGCTGAACTGAAAACCAGCTATTTTGGGGGCATTCCAGGGACAGAGTTGGCATTTGGCTGGTATTCCGCACTTAACCAGCCAGGTACACTGCATAAATAGGACCACATAAAAGTTAGTCCTATATGTGGTAACCCAGAGCCAGTTAAGTGCTACATATCAAACTTAACTGGCTATGTGTTAGCTCCGGAACTTCAATGCCAGTGCCCGGATATGGCCTGGCATTGAATTTCTACGTTTAACTCCAGCAGCAATCAAAGAAAAATTTCCTCGGCTCATTTCAGCATTTTGGGTTTGAGTTAATATTTTATGTCAAGAACCTGCATATTATGAATAGTACATTTATTTTCCTGGGATTTGGTAAGATACATGTTTTTAAAGTTAGCATATACCAAGATTAATTTCTCTAGAATACAAACATTTTTTAAATTGAGGTCAAGAGGTATTACTTGGTCTGGAATCCTTAAGTTTTTCTTCTGATGCAGCAATGAACAGCAAACGCTTAAAATATGCAGACAGCCACAGAACAGTATCTGCAAATTCCTGTCTGCCCCTGAGATGAGGACTGACCAGTAACAGAGCATGACTAATGGTTTCCATGTTGCTGGGGGCTATAAGAATGGATGACATTTCCAGTACCTCTTACTGGGCTCAAAGTTGGCTACTTTGCTGAATCCAGACATCCTTGCCCAGTACCTTAGTCATGGCTAGCTCTTGTGGGAACAAAATGCAGCATGCTGCTCAGTACCTCCCATAGGGTGTCCAAAAATGACCTTATTCAGTCATGCCCACAACCCCTGGACATCTTGCCCTGTGAGTAATATTATACAAAAACATTGTGGCCTCTCTGAGTGAAGGAGAGCTACATATTCTGGCATAAAAAGCATTAAAAGCATATGTTGCAGTTTCATGATGAAGTGTCTGGGCTCTATGAATGAGTATAAGCTCACCTTCTTCATGCATGTCTTACAGTTGGAACACGGGGAAAGGCCTTAATAATTTTCAGTTTTATTTCACAATTTGTTACATCAAGAATTTGATTATAGTGGTTAAGAAGACTCACATTTCAAATCAAAGAAAAAAAACACTATATAAAATAAGCTAATGATGCCCAATATTGTACAGAAATTTATATCATGATCCTAACCTGCAGTATGTAATTTTCAACGTCATTTACTTGACTAAATTGACTTTCTGAAAATTACCCTCCTTGAATCTGGCTAAAGATGTATATGTGGCCCTCCATATCATGTTTACTTTCAACATAACTGCAAGAAGGTGTTTATAGAGGCATGTTTAGACTGGGAGAAGGTAAAAAAAACCCACACAAACAGAGAAATTTCATTTTCAGACTATGCACATTATTTTTAACTGAAAATTCACTGACACAAAAGCCAGGTGCAAAGTTCATGAGTACTTTGTATTAGGCTTGCTTTTCTGAAGTAGGCTCTGAAAACTATAAGGCTGTTCATAACTATTCTGCATGTTGTTTTGGATTCTTTAATTTGTAATTTTTCAATTTATGTTTTGTATTGCTTTTTATTCTTTAAGGGGTCCTTTTACTAAGCACGGTAAAAAGTGGCCTACGGTAGTGTTGGCGCTTGTATCGGGCGCACACTGGGCCAGTTTTTACCACATCTACAAAACCTTTTGGGACAGGAAAAGGGCCTGCAGTAAAAATGAAACCAGTGTACACCCAAAACCAGCCTAAGCCCTTAACACCACCCATTGATCTAGTGGTAAAGGTTCACACGCTACATTTGAGGAGACCGGTTGACGCTCGCCAAGTGATGATTACCACCACAACTGGCATGCATAGAAGGAAATAAGTAATTCATCTAGGCATTATGGGCACACGCCAAATCTGAAATTGCCACCAGGATGGCATGCTGGCCTGGCAGTAGTCTCATTTTGGCATGCGCTGCACACACGTAAAGCCTACCGCTGCTTAGTAAAAGGGCATCTAATTTTTTAGGGCTGCATTTCGATTAAAATTTGTAATCATGATCAATCGCATGATTGAAGGCATGTTTTTCCACTGCACTCCAGGGCAGTGGAGGGTTAAGTGGCTTGCCCAGAGTCACAAGGAGCTGCAGTACAAAAAAATACATAACATACCTTTAATCGCACAATTAATCACGATTAAAATTTTAATCGAAATGCAGCCCTATTTTGTGTCTGTGGACATTTTCAAAGGGAAAGTTCATGCATTCATTCCCTTATTGTCCTGCTCAACTACTTCATTCAGGGCTCATTTTATAAAGCCGCGGTACTGATTTCTGGTGCGGTAAATGCAACGAAGCCCATTCAATTCCTATGGGCTTTGTCGCATTTGCCGAGCAGGAATCAGTAGTGCATCTTTGTAAAAGGAGCCTTCAATTAATAACCATAGACCTTACCCTCCCAAATCCGCTTCAAGTGCATTGGGAATCTACCAGAAAGAGAGCTTTATATGTTTTGGTTCCTTTCTTGTGGCGTGGTTTTCCCCTTTCACTTAGATCAGAAACGACATTTAGTAATTTTAAAATTGGTTTGAAAACTTATCTTTTTTTCTTAGCCATTAATTGATCCTCCTTATATGTAGGGGATTTTTGTAGTCGGCTAGCTTGATTAGCAAAGTATGATGTTTTCTGGGTTTTTTTCCTTTTTATTTCATTCTTCTTGGATGGCTGTGTTGTATGATTGGTTAATCATTTTCTATATTTTATAGAGTTCTCAACACGGGCATTCGGCACTCACTCAGTCATACCCCTTCCATATCCAGCACCACACCAGAAGCCAATTTCTTTAACGAATGTGGATTTATTTAGGACGCAGCCAGGTCCGCAACAATTTATTTAGCATAAACCTTCACATAAACAATCATTGATAAACATCATTGATAAACATCTCACTCCGAGTACACAGCCCTTCTTTCTTATATTACCACAGGCTGTGCCGTCCAAGCACCCTGTTCCTCCTCAGTGCTGTCTGCTATAGCACACGCTGTCAATTCAAATGCATCCCGTACAAGGATGCATTTACCAGTTTAACCAAAGCTATTGGCCCCCTGGCCGTCCAAGCCAGGAGACTAGCCGTGTCCATCTTGTTCTGTAAGCCTGCCCGCATGCAGGCATACCATTTCGCTCAGTATTGTAACTTTCAACAGCTCATTAACATATATATAGTAACTCACTTTGCCATATTATCCGCTGAGGTGCTGTGTACTCGTCGCTAATGTTACCTAACTTCCATAGCTTACGCCTTGCTGCGACAACTACCCTTTCCCTGTACCTCATGGGCGGGAGGGCGGGTCAGCACTAATCCCTTCGTTTGCTGAAAACCAAATGGCGCTGTGTTTCCCTTCCAAACCCTTCTTCACCACTCCTCCCTACCCGCCCCTTTTCCCATTTACCCTTCATTCTCCTATCCTTTCTATCTACTCCCACTCCCCCCTCCCCCTCCCCCTCCCCCAGATTCTTAATGAGCCTTCAGCCCGGTTGTAATCGGCCCCCCCCCTTTAAGGGGTGAGCCTTTCCATTTTCTTGCTTTTAATTTTTTATTGGATAATACATCACTTTGATTTACTTTGTGTAATGGTTGATTTTAACAAATCATAATAAATAAAAATGTGAAAATTAGTTGCGAGGTCTAACTTTACACCAAAGCAGAGACTTTGAGAATTGTTTCCTTTCTGTCTGTCATATTTATTATGAAATTCACTTAGAGATATGTGAGGCATCAACTTGTAAAGTAAGCTCACACACAATACTGGGGGAGGGGTGAGAGGGGAGGGGGTCAGTCCATGAAACACCTTATTTCATCTTAATATGAAAGTAGTAGCAGCTTATTGGATCATTCTGAGAATCTATGGCTGTCAGTGTTCCAAACCTGTTTGGTCCACATTACAGTCACCTCTGAAGATACTGGAGAAGGTAGCAGTAAGGTCCACCAGGGCTAGTTTCAAATGGCAAATTTGCCATATGAAAAAGCTTGCATATCAAGCTCTACTGAACAGCATGGGAAGGTATGATAAAATATTTTGGAATCTAAGATCACAGGAACCTGTTTCTTTCCAAATACTCTAACCAGGGGTGGATTTATCATTAGACAAAGTGGCACCCTTTCATCTGTGACACCCTTTCATCTGAATAAGCTTTTTTTCTTTTTTTGGGGGGTGGGGGGGGGGGTTAGAGAACCATTCATATCATTCCCCATAGGGGGTGTAGTTGCTCCCATATGAGGAAAGACTAAAGAGGTTAGGGCTCTTCAGCTTGGAAAAGAGATGGCTGAGGGGGATATGATTGAGGTCTACAAAATCCGGAGCAGACCAGGGGACACTCAATGAAACTGCATAGAAACACTTTTAAAACAAATAAGAGGCAATATTTTTTTACTCAAAGAATAGTTAAGCTCTGGAACTCATTGCCGGAGGATGTGGTAATGGCAGTTAGCATATCTGGGTTTAAAAAAGGTTTGGACAAGTTCCTGGAAGAAAGGTCCATAGCCTGCTATTGATATGAACATAGGGGGAAGCCACTGCTTGCCCTGGAATTGATATGCCAGGTACTTGTGACCTGAATTGGCCACTACTGGAAGCAGGATACTGGGCTAGATGGACCATTGGTCTGACCCAGTATGGCTGTTCATATGTTCTTATGTTATGTTCTTATGCTACTGACTCAGATGTCATTGGCAATTTATTTTAACAGGAAGCTCCATAGACTCATTAGCCTCTGTGCATACCGTGCCTTATATTATCTAGTTTAATTCCAGCTTCTTCAACCTCTTCATTCATACCTTCTCGAGTTGGGATTTCTCAGGCATTGAGGCTTGAGAAGATTCCATTTTAAAAGCCCAACAAAGGTGTCCTGCAAAATCTTTTTGCCATCATGAAGATTCAAGCCCCCAGGAGTGTAAAGTAAGAAAAGAATCCAGATGTCAGCAAAAGTCTCTTTCACCATTACTAAGCGTTCATCATTTGGACTGTGAGATGGGGCTGGAAATTTCAGTGAGGAATGGCTGCTGTGTCATTACCTATCTCAGAATAGCATGAGTGAGGGAAAATACTCTGGCTGATTAAAGAGGGGATATCTTTGGTCTAAAAGCCTCCAGTACACAAACCAGCTGTGACTGCTGGGTGTTTGGAAGACTGACTAAGATTCCCTTGTCTAACTGGAGAGTTGTAATTGGTGCCCTGTTGAGATTTGGTGTATAAAAGGTTGGAAGGTCATGTTGTCCTTTCAAGAGCAAAACAAAAGACAACCACAAAAGTGGAGAAACTAGATCCACTACGAGAGGAGGAATGCAGGAGCAGGGAAGTAGCGTGATCAACACATATCTTTTTGAGATTGACGTCTTTTTCTATATATTTTTTATCACTCTCGTAGCTCCCTTTATTGAGTACATATCTTTTTTAGTTTCCCATTTTTTTTATATTTTCTATTTATTTACTATTCGTATATTTTTCACTAAGGGGACATTTTACTAAGCCATGTAAGCGTCTATGTGCGACCAACATGCACCAAAATAGAGATACCGCCAGACTACCGTGTGGCTATTGCGGTAATTTAATTTTTGGAGCGCATCCGATAAGCACATCTGAAAAATATTTTTTATTTTCAGACATGCGTAACGGACGCGTGCCAAGTGGCATTTGACGTGCGTAGGTCATTACCGTCCGGATTCTTTACCGCTAGGTCAATGGCTGGCGGTAAGGTCTCAGACACAAAATGGATGTGCAGCAATTTTGATTTTGCCACACGTCCATTTTCAGCAAAACAAAAAATAAGGCCTTTTTTTCACAGGTGCGCTGAAAAATGGATTGGAGTGCACCCAAAATCCGTGCCTACATTACCGCAAGCCATTTTTCAGCGCACCTTTGTAAAAGGACCCCTAAGTGTTTCCCCTTTTTTCTTTACACATGTATGCTACATTCCCACTCATTTGATTGGGTTTGTTCGTTCTCCACTTTCAACTGCAAGCATTCATCATATATAGGTCAGCATTATTTGATACTAGTAAAAAATGCCCGTTTCTGACACAAATGAAACGGGTGCTAGCAAGGTTTTCCTCGGCTCCCCTGCAGCCACCCATGTCCAGCGACCCTCCTCTCCCCCTGCAGCCACCCATGTCCAGCGAACCTCCTCTCTCCCCTGCCCCCCTCCAACCACCCGTCCAGTGACCCCCTGCCCCCCCTGCAGCCACCCATGTCCAGCGACCCTCCTCTCTCCCCTGCCCCCCCCCAGCCACCCATGTCCAGCGACCCTCCTCTGGACATGGATCAGCTGTGAGGCATGTTTTTTCCCCCCGGGTTCTGAAGTTGACATCATAATGGCTACGGTGATGTCAGCCTGATCTACGGAGCCTAGCAGACCAACTCGGAATGAGCCACGGTCCCAGGCAAGTCAGAATGTTGGAGGTGAGAATTATTATATAGTATCTGTTTATAATGATATGTCTGCATTCAACATGCCATAGCACAACATGTTATCCTAGATGGCTCTGTGCTATCTTTTTATGTTATGTTTGTTTGTACGGATCTTATGTATATTTTTTAATATATTTAGGGTGTCTTTTACTAAGGCGTACTCACGTTTTTAGTGTGCGCTAAAATTGAGGGCACCTTAATCGTTAAAGATGCCCACAGGAATGCATTGGCATCTCTAACATTTAGCACTCCTACAATTTTAGCATGGCCAAAAATGTGAGCGCGCCTTAGTAAAAGACCCCCTTATATTGCTATACACTTGCTGGTGGGGGACCCCAACCCCCGCCAGCCGGTCTTCTTCCTTCGTTTGGTTTCTGATTCTGACGTGCAGGACGTCAGACTCAGAAACCAAACAAAGGAAGAAGACTTCGGCTGGCGGGGCTTGGGGTCCCCCGCCAGCAAAGGTAGCAGACGGCGACAGCGGGTTGATGGCGGGAGGGGGGGTTGAGAGGGTCGTCGGCAGGGGGGTCCAGGACCAAATCTACAGGGGCCCAGGCCCCCATGGCCCCATAGCAGCTAAGCCCCTGAGTTGCACATTTCCAGATGTATAATTGTGGCTCTCAGTGCTACAGTCCCAGGTTGTACAACATATTATTGTCTAGTGGGACAGTCCTAAATTGTGTACAGAAACATATAAGAACATATGGAAAGTCATGCTGAGTTAAACCAAGGTATATTCAACCCAATTTCTTGTCTCTAGTAATGGCCAGCCCAGATCACATATCCAGCATATCCCCCAAAATACTACTACTACTATTTAGCATTTCTATAGCGCTACAAGGCGTACGCAGCACTGCACAAACATAGAAGAAAGACAGCCCCTGCTCAAAGAGCTTACAATCTAATAGACAAAAAAAAAAATAATAAAGTAAGCAAATCAAATCAATTAATGTGACCGGGAAGGAAGAGAGGAGGGTAGGTGGAGGCGAGTGGTTACAAGTGGTTACGAGTCAAAAGCAATATTAAAGAGGTGGGCTTTCAGTCTAGATTTAAAGGTGGCCAAGGATGGGGCAAGACGTAGGGGCTCAGGAAGTTTATTCCAGGCGTAGGATGCAGCGAGACAGAAGGCGCGAAGTCTGGAGTTGGCAGTAGTGGAGAAGGGAACAGATAAGAAGGATTTATCCATGGAGCAGAGTGCACGGGAAGGGGTGTAGGGAAGGATGAGTGTGGAGCAGGGGCGTAGCCACGGGTGGGCCTGGACGGGCCCAGGCCCACCCACTTTCCCTCCAGGCCCACCCAACATCCCTCGCATGTGGTGCGCTGCAACGAAAATGGTTGTCCTCCCCGCCGGCGCTGCCTCTGTCCCTGCCTGCATTCTTTTCTTCGATCGTCGCATCGCCGGCAGCGCTGCCATTCACTCAGGCAGCTCCGCTCCCCTCTTCCGCGTCCATCTGGCCCTACGTAAACAGGAAGTGCATCAGAAAGCCGGATGGATGCGGCAGAGGGGAGCGGAGCTGCCTGAGTGAATGGCAGCGCTGCCGGCGACGCGACGATCGAAGAAAAGAATGCAGGCAGGGACAGAGGCAGGGTAGCGTGCAGGGGCCGAGGCAGCGCCGGCAGGGAGGACAACCATCTTCGTTGCAGGCGCGGTGGGACGCAGGGGTGGAGAGAGAGGCAGGGAAGGGCATGAAAGTTGCCTTACAGCAATTCTTCAAGGCCCCCACACTACAGCAGTGGCCAGGAGGAGAAACTAGTGGTTGGGCATCAGTGTCCTTGCCCTGGGCCTGCCCCGTGAGAGGGGGTGGGGTGGAGAGAGCGAGTGAGTGAAACGGTGGGGTGCAGAAATAATTGTTTGACATGGGGGAGGGAGAGATGCAGGAGGAAAAGAGAGGGAGAATTGTTTGATATTGCTATGGTGGGGAGAGGAAGGGAAAGGCTGCAGAGGAGTGGCAAAGGACGATAGAGGAAAAAAGTGTTGGACATGACAGTGGAGGGAAGGGAGTGAGAGATGAGAGAGGGAAATATTGAACATGGCTGGAGGGGAGAGAAAAAGATGTTAGACCAGGGGCTCAAGGCAGGGAGAGGGAGAGAAAGAAAGAAAGAAAGAAAGAAAGAAAGAAAGAAAGAAAGAAAGAAAGAAAGAAAGAAAGAAAGAAAGAAAGAAAGAAAGAAAGAAAGAAAGAAAGAAAGAAAGAAAGAAAGAGATAGTGGACAATATGGGAGAGATGTTGGACATAGAGGTGGAGCAAAGGGAAGGAGAGATGCTGCACAAGAGAGGGGGAAGAGGGAGATATTGGATCCAGGGGCAGAAGGGAGATATGCTGGACAATGGGTAAGAGAGAGAAATGCAGGACAATGGAGGAAGGGGGTAAAAGGGAGATGTCAGGCTATGAGAGTGAAGAGAGAATAAAGAGAGAGGGGAGATGGTAATGAAATGAATGAGAGGATAGTGATTACAGGTGGTAGAAATATGGTAATGGTGCGTAGATTGAAGATGGAAGGGAATGGAAGGCTGGGAAGGAATGAGTTTGGATATGGGTGAGCTAGTGGGTGAAAGGAGATGAAAATTTGATAGATATCTGAAAAGTAAAAAGGAGGAAAAAGTTTAGAAAGAGGGTTAAATTTGAGTGGACAGAGGCAGAAAAGAACAAAATACAGAAAGGAAAGAGCTAAAATGGAAAGATCAATATTTCAGAAGCAGTTGTAGTGAGGAAATGGAACGAGAGGAGAGAAAAGACAAATGGACAACAGTTGCTTGAAGAATTAGCAGAAGACGACAGGAAAGTGGGAAGGAGAAACTGAAACCAACATGATAGAAAAATAAAATGTCCAGACAACAAAAGGTAGAAAAATAATTTTATTTTGAATGTTTTAAATGGAATATGTTCAGTTTTATTGTGTTCAGTAGAAAAGGAAATGCATTTTTGTTTTTATTTCTCCAGTGTTGCACTAAATGTTGAGGTTCTCAGTTCAATTTTTGTCTACAAATTTTTATTTCTAATTTGTACTCCCTTGTTCTGTATTTGGTGATGGTCTGTCAGTGTAAGACTGTAAGGGCAGATGGGGAGATTAAAGAGGAGAGGGCTTCTTTATTTTCTGCCCTGGGCCCCAGCATTGCTAACAGTAGCCCTGACCCTTGCTGTAGCTGGTGGGGATCCCCGAGCCCTGCTAGCTGAGGACCTCCACTGAAGGTGGCCAGAAATCCCTTCTGCTGAGCTTGGCAGATGGGGGCAGCATCCTTGAGCCACTGACAACTAAGCACGCATGGGGTGCCGCTATCGGTGGCTCAAGGAGTTGCTGCTTCCGACCAAGCTTGGTAAAAGTAAATTCTGGCCATCTTTGGTGGACGTTTTCAGGTGACAGAGCTTGGGGATCTTCATCAGCTAAAGTATTTATCTTTTGAGTTGGGAAATGCTGGGGGAGGGGGTTAGAGAGAAAATTTGTGCCCGCCCACTTTGGGTTCAGGCCCACCCAAAATTGGCTGTCTGGCTACGCCACTGGTGTGGAGAGATACGGGGGAGCAGCAGAGTGAGTATATTTATAGGTTAATAGAAGAAGTTTGAACAGGATGCGAAAACGGATAGGGAGCCAGTGAAGGGTCTTGAGGAGAGGGGTAGTATGAGTAAAGCGACCCTGGCGGAAGACGAGACGGGCAGCAGAGTTTTGAACCGACTGGAGA
The DNA here is from genome assembly GCF_901765095.1 of Microcaecilia unicolor. Lineage (NCBI taxonomy): Eukaryota > Metazoa > Chordata > Amphibia > Gymnophiona > Siphonopidae > Microcaecilia > Microcaecilia unicolor. The sequence goes on from NC_044036.1 coordinate 284,298,159, forward strand.
GGGGAGAGGTGACTAAGTGGGAGGCCAGCAAGAAGCAGATTGCAGTAGTCTAAACGAGAGGTGACAAGGGTGTGGATGAGGGTTTTGGTAGAGTGCTCGGAAAGAAAGGGGCGGATTTTACGGATGTTATAAAGAAAGAAACGACAGGTCTTGGCAATCTGCTGGATATGAGCAGAGAAGGAGAGAGAAGAGTCAAAGATGACCCCAAGGTTTCGAGCTGAGGAGACAGGGAGATTGAGAGAGCCATCAACAGAAATAGAAAACGGGGGGAGTGGGGAGGTGGGTTTGGGGGGGAAAATGAGAAGCTCGGTTTTGGTCATGTTTTAATTTCAGGTGGCGTTGAGACATCCAGGCAGCAATGTCAGACAAGGACGCTGAAACTTTGGTTTGGATGCAAGGTGAGATATCAGGGGTAGAAAGGTAGATTTAGGAGTCATCAGCATAGAGATGGTAGGAAAAGCCATGGGATGAGATTAATGAACCAAGGGAAGAAGTGTAGATAGAAAAGAGGAGGGGACCAAGAACAGAACCCTGAGGTACGCCGACAGGCAGAGGGATAGAAGTAGAAGAGGATCCACCAGAGTGAACACTAAAGATGCGGAGGGAGAGGTAGGAAGAGAACCAGGAAAGGACAGAGCCCTGGAATCCAAGTGAGGACAGGGTATCGAAGAGTATGCTGTGATCGACAGTGTCAAAAGCAGCGGAAAGATCAAGAAGAATGAGGATGGAATATTGACCTCTGGATTTAGCCAGTAATAGGTCATTGGAGACTTTAATAAGCGCAGTTTCGGTTGAGTGGAGAGGGCGAAAACCAGATTGTAGTGGGTCAAGAATAGCATGTGAGGAGAGAAACTCAAGGCAGCGGCGGTGAACAGCACGCTTAAGTAATTTGGAGAGAAAAGGAAGGAGGGAGATGGGTCAGTAATTAGAGGGACAAGTAGGGTCGAGTGAAGGCTTCTTATGGAGAGGTGTGACCACAGCATGTTTAAAGGCAGCAGGGACAGTCGCAGTGGAAAGTGAGAGGTTGAGAATGTGACAGATAAAAAGAATAAGAGCAGGAGATATGGCATTAAGAAGGTGGGTGGGAATGGGATCAGAGGAACAGGTGGTACATTTTGAGGAAGAAAGGAGAAGTGTAGTTTCCTCAATAGTAACTTCAGGAAAGGAGGAAAGGGAATGAGGGGAAGGAGAGAGAGGGGAACGGACTAGTGGAGGGAGAGGTGGCGAGGTAGAGAAAGCAAGGTTTATCTTTTGAACTTTGTTGTGAAAGAATTCAGCAAGAGTCTGAGGAGATAATGAAGGGGGAGTTGGGGGAGGGGGCACCTTGAGGAGAGAGTTCAATGTGGTGAAGAGAAGTCAAGGATTAGAGCCAAGAGAGTTGGTCAGTTGGATATAATAATCCTGTTTGGCACATAAAAGAGCAGATTGGAAGGAGGTCAGCATGAACTTAAAGTGTAAGAAATCAGCAAGGGCCTGAGATTTCCGCCAGAGGCGTTCGGCAGAGCGGGTACAGGAACGTAGGTAGCGGATATTAGAAGTCAGCCAAGGTTGGGGTTTTGTACGCCTTACAGGGCGGGTCATCAAAGGTGCAAGAATGTCTAAGGCAGAGGATAGAGTATTCTTGTAAGAAGAAACAGCCTCGTTGACAGACGTGAATGGTGCCACAGTAGAGAGGAGGTTTGAAACATGGGAGGATAGAGATGAAGGGTCAATATCGTGAAGATTCCTAGATAAATTAGATAAGATAGGACGGGACTGGGAGGGAGGAGATTTAAGTGTGAAAGTTATAAGATGGTGATCAGAGGAAGGAAGATCAGAGGCAAGGAAACTAGAGGGTGAACAGTTGGAGGAGAAGATGAGATCAAGACAGTGACTATTTTGATGAGTGGGGGAGGTGGAGCATAGTTGGAGATTAAAGGAGGACGTTAAAGTGAGTAATTTGGAAATATAAGAGTTGGAAGGATCATTAGCAGGAATATTAAAGTCACCAAGGATGAGAGAGGCGGAGGAAGGATCATGGAAGAAGGCAAGCCAGGCGTCAAAGTCACTGAGAAAGGATGAAAGGGACTTATCAGGGGGACGATAAATGACCGCTATTCGAAGAGGCAGAGGAGAGAAAAGGCGGATAGAGTGGACTTCAAAGGAGGAAAAACAGTGAGATTGAGGTGGAAGAAGGGGTTGAAATCTGGAGGAGGGAGAGAGAAGTAGTCCAACACCGCCCCCACGGCCAGCAGGGCGAGGAGTATGTGAAAATAGATAACCGCCATGGCACAGGGCTGCGACTGAAGCAGAGTCATCAGGGCAGAACCAGGTTTCTGTTATGGCGAGCAGATGGAGGTGACGCGAGATAAAGAGGTCCTGGATATAGGCGAGTTTGTTACAGATAGAGCGGGCATTCCATAGGGTGCAAGAGAAGGGCAGAAAAGAGGAGGGGAGTAGAGAAATAGAGATGAGGTTAGAGAGGTTGCGGTGAGATCTGTAGAGTTCGGATAATAGTTGGTGAGGGGGGCCAGGATTGGGATTGATGTCACCGGCTGAGAGTAAGAGAAGGAGTAAAAGAGAGTGGAGGAGAGTAGGAGAGGTGTGGCCACGAAGGCGTCGAAGGCGAGAGGTATTTAGGTGGAATGGGGAAGGCAAAATGGACGGAAGAAAGAGGCGGTTTCTCATAGCTCATTTCAAGGGACAAGCGATAGCTTTCCCAGGTCTACCCAGTCAATATTTTTATGAACATTGTCCAAATATGTAGTATCACATCATATCTTAGGCCAGTGTTTCCCAAATCCGGTCCTAGAGAACCCATTGCCAGTCAGGTTTTCAGGATATCCATAATGAATATGCATGAAAGAGATTTGCATATAATTGAGACAGTGTATCAGTGGCGTAGCCAGACAGCCAGTTTTGGGTGGGCCTGAGCCCAAAGTGGGTGGGCACAAAATTTTCTCTGCTCCGCCCTCCCTCCCTCCCTCCACTAAACCAACCATTTCTCCTTCCTCTCCACTCCTATGCCTACCATTTCTCCCCCTCCCCACCTATCCCCTCTGTATGCAGCATGTGTCCCTCCCCTCCACCTCATACACAGCCAAGACTTCTCCCTTCCTCACCCCTCCACCCCTTTGCTGCATCTCCCTCACCCACCAACCAAGCCTCATCTTTCCATCTTCCCTCCCCCGTGTGCAGCATCTTTCTTTCCATCTTCCCTTCCCCCTGGGCAGCTGCTGTGTCCCCCCATCTTCCCTCCCCCATGTGACATCTTCCCCCCCCCCCCCTCGTGCAGCTGCAGCATCTCACCCTCCTTGCAGGCCCGCCCAGCAGCAAAGTTCCTGACGGCGATTCCAGTCGCAGCGATTCGCACACGCTGCCTGCCGGCTGCCGCTCAACAATCTCCTCTCGCTACTAAGCGCTAACCCGGAAGTCTCTCCTCTGCGCAGAGGAGAGACTTCCGGGTTAGCGCTTAGTAGCGCGAGGAGATTGAGCGGCAGCCGGCACTGGCAGGCAGCGTGTGGGAATCGCTGCGACTGGAATCGCCATCACTCAGGAACTTTGCTGCTGGGCGGGCCTGACCCGAACTTGGGTGGGCCCAGGCCCACCCAGGCCTGCCCATGGCTACGCCCCTGCAGTGTATGCAAATCCCACAGGAAATTGCCACACACCAATGCTTTAGCTTAGCACACAGCCATTTCCTTCCAGAAATCCCATGCAACAATGCCACCACAAGGCTCCTTTTACCACCATTTGGTAAAAGACTCCCTTAGTGAGTAGAAAGTGTCAGTTTTTTTAAATTTACATCTGCTATCTATCACTGTTTCTATTTCTCTGGTGTTACACTCTATGCAGAGTCTGGCTTCTTTGAGTTTCAATTTAACTTTTGTCTACATACTTCTATTTTTAAATTGTGGTTTCCATACCTGGTGAGGGTCTGTCTGTGTTCTACATTTGTGTAAGAGTCCAATTCTGATATCACTGAATGTCTGTGTAGAATCGATCTGTCCTATTCCAGTTTGTTTAGTAGGTATATTAGTGTTCTAATGCCCACTGATATGTTTATAATGCAATGTTTTTCTAGGTAGGCCCTTGTTGTGTGACTCCTGGAAGTAAGTGCTGATATGGTAGAGTACATTTGCTTTATAGGTTCTGCGTGAGAGAGATTTGCATGCTGTGGAGGCAGTGTATGCAAATCTCTCTCATGAATATTCATTGTGGATATCCTGAAAACTGACGGCTGGGGTGCCTCCAGGACCAGGTTTGGGAACCAGTGCTTTAAGGTTTTATATTACTTCACAATCCTGCTTATAATCGAAAGAGAAAAACGCCTATATTGCGACCCAAATCGGGAGAGGGGCGTCTTTCTCCCGTGGGCGCCCAAATCGGTATAATCGAAAGCCGATTTGGGGCGTTTCTAACTGCAATCCATCACGGAAACGGGTAAAGTTGACGGGGGCGTGTCAGAGGCGTGGTGAAGGCAGAACTGGGGCATGGTTATCGGCCGAGGAGAGATGGCCGTCTTTAGCTGATAATCGAAAAAAAAGGCGTTTTTACCACGATTTTGGATCACTTTTTGTGGACCCTTTTTTCACAAACAAGTCCCAAAAAAGTGCCCCAACTGACCAGATGACCACTGTAGGGAATCGGGGATGACCTCCCCGGACTCCCCCAGTGGTCACTAACCCCCTCCCACCAAAAAAAACCCACTTTAAAACTTTTTTTCCAGCCTCTATGCCATCCTCAAATGCCGTACCCACCTCCATGACAGCAGAATGTGTTCTATCCTGTGACAGCCTTTCTCTGGTTCTGATGTGGCTCTCGGGTGAGCGTGACACCTTTTCTGTTATGCGCACTGCAGAGTCACATCAGCAATGCATTGTGGTGGGTGTAGGGTATTGGGCTCCGTGATTCCACTAGTTTGTGGCAAATGCTCACAATGTTGGTAGTTGGTAGGCTCTACTCCCATGATGCTTTTCCCCCTGCTTACTGGGTCAGAGTGTGCCCTGTTTTGTTTCCGGTAGTCCATGAGGTAGTGGCCATTTTTGTAAGCCAGTTTTAGATCCCTTTCACGTGTTAGCCACGTTACAGAACTTAGTTCTTATCTTGAATGTGGCTGAAAGAGGGCATTGTACACCATTCTGCCAGCTCTGACCTACTGCTAATCTCAGTACCAGGGAGACTTGTTGCCAGTGGGGCACAACCTCTGATCTGCAGTTAACTGTGAGTAAGCGTGCTTATTCCAATAAAGGACGTTTTCGGAGAGATTAGTCTTCAGGTGTCAACTGGTGTGCCAATGTTATACAGCAGCAACAAGTCCTAGAGGCCTGCGTGTATGCAGGTCCCTGGAGCACTTTTAGTGGGTACCGCAGTGCACTTCAGCCAGGTGGACCCAGCCCATCCCCCCCTACCTGTAACACTTGTGCTGGTAAATGGGAGGTCTCCAAAACCCACTGTACCCACATGTAGGTGCCCCCTTCACCCCTAAGAGCTATGGTAGTGTTGTACATTTGTGGGTAGTGGGTTTTGGGGGGGGGGGGGGTTGGGGGCTCAGCACCCATGGTAAGGGACTATGCATGTGGGAGCGTTGTCTGAAGTCCACCGCACTGACCTCTAGGGTGTCCAGTTGGTGTCCTAGCATGTCAGGGGGGGCGAGTGTACTACGAATCGTGGCCCCTCCCATGACCAAATGGCTCGGATTAGGACGTTTTTGAGCTGGGCATTTTTAGTTTCCATTATCACTTATAAAAAAATAAACGCCCAGCTGAAAAATGTCCATTTTTTCAAAAATACGGCCTGTCCCGCCTCTTCACATACCCGTTTTCGGACATAGACGCCCATGGAGATAGGCATTCGCATTTGATTATGCCCCTCCACATGCCTAATATTAAAGTATGAATTTGAATTTAGTTTACACCATTCTCAATTGTGCAGTCGGCCTAAATATTCAATGTCAGACCGTTTCCATTGACTGGCATTGAATATCCAGGTGTTTTTTGGCTGGTTTCAACTTAACCGGCCAAGCTGATATTCAGTACTGACCGGTTAAGTTGAAACTGGCCAAACATAGGCCTGCTATTTCAGCAGCCTAATTTGGCTGCCAAACTTAACCAGTGATACGCTGGATATCAGCAGATAGCCAGATATATAGTGTGATATAACTGGTTATCTGCTAAGCTCTAACTGGCAATATTTAGCGAAAGATAACTGGTTATCTTCCACTGAATATTGCCGGATAGCTAGTTAAGTGCCATTTAACTGGCCAGGATAAATCTGACCATCACAATCCTGATCTTTTAACACCCGTATCTTATACCCTTCTGTCTTCTTCCTCCACCGTGTGAGCATTAATTACTGTTTTGGGAGTAAAGGACGTTTGTGTGGTCAGTAATGAACCTACTATGAGCTGATGAGTGTGTTCTTTGAGTCCACGCTGACTCCACTTATCCTCACTTCCTGTTGGAGATTTATTTACCACCCAGTATTACTTATGCTCCAAGGACTGGATGCAGGTCAAACCAAACAGATTTTTACACAGCCAGAAGCCTCATTTCTTGCAGCTTTACTCAGTTTCATCCATTTCTTTATTGCTCTTCCAAATTGTAGCATTATTGATTCTTATTCAAAGCCTCTTGTTGCTTTGTCCATGTGTCTTGACTAGATGCTAAGCTCTGTGAGCAGGGCCTGTAGGACATCCAGCTTACCCTCATTGTCCTTTGTCAGTAGAGTCATCTACTTCCCCCATTTTAAGACCGTCCCATAAAGTTAAATGATTTTTTTTTGTTCTAAGAAAAGGAAGCATCTCAAGGGCTTCAGAAGCAACTGGAAATGGTGATTACCTAGGGAGGAACAAGCATAAGCATTTTTCTATTTTTCTTTTCTGCAAAAGCCAAACCTTGTATTACAAGTATGAAATCATACTGAAAATGCACCACTGATGTTTTTATTGCTAAGGTCATTGGGGGTTGTCATGAGATACATGGCAAACACTGAATCTGTAGAAAGCCAAGTAAATTTCTCTACTCATACCTAAGGCTTGGAAAAGGGTACCTAGAGCCAATCAGACTCTCAGTGTTTCCCAAGGAAACATATACGATGCTGACACTCGCTTAATGTTCCATACACTCAACAGAAACCATAGCATAATGTAGGATGATGACAGCAGGTCTCAGCTATGCTGCTTATGAGGAGCTGGTGGCTAACCACATGTTCAGCAGTATTTCATGGAGACGGCAGAACAGCACAATACTTAGGAATGATTTCATTATAGACTTCAGAAAAACCTTTCCCATAGCATAAGGCAACTTTGCATGGCCACAATGATATGGGAGAGCTGGAATGCTATACCCAGACATATTTAAGAGCCTGATGATTCACTCACGGCTTGTCTCCTATTCTGTGCCTCTAGGAAATGAGTGTGATGAATTGAATCAACTACAGTCTCTCCCTGTCTGCTCCTGTAAAGTTTTAGGGCCCGATGCAACAAGGCAGACGTAAAATATGGTTGCCTTGGTAAAATATAGCAACTCACTAACTGCAAGCGATGCACAAAGGGGATTGCCTGCAAATGAGCTACATGGATCTCCCTTTGTGCATCGCTCACTGTTTGCAAATGGATTTGACAGCTCTGATGCACCGGACCTGCCCGACTCCAGGACATGCTGGACACGACTCCAACAATTATCGGGCAGACTTTGCACTTACTGCGAGTTTATGTGTGCTGTTAAGTTGCAATATGTACAAAAATGTATTGTGTTTTAGTAAACATGCCCCAATATAATCTTGACTATGCCTACTTAATCATTTTTTGTGGCTCCTTCAATTCCTTATTCATGTACTCGTGAGACTGTAGTGAGCTGGTACATAAACAGTTGATAGGGGTGTGCACAATTTTCAAAGTATTTTCCAGTGTTTGATACACTTATTTTAATAGAAACATTTTAACATGAATTAGAACTTTTTAAAGCATGCTAATAGACTTCTACAGGTGTTAAGTTGATATAGTGCACGCTAAGGACACCTCCATTTAGACAGCTTAATAACACGGGCAGTGCACCTCTTTTATAAGGACACTTAGGAGTACTTTTACTAAGCTGCGGTAAAAGGGGGCCTGCGCTACTGTCAGCACATGTTTTTGATGCGCACTGAGCCCCTCTTTTACCGCAGCAGGTAAAAGGCTGTCTTTTTTTCTTGACAAGAAATGGCCATGTGCAGCCATTTGGGGGGGGGGGGGGGGGGCACTTACTGCCACCCACTGAGGTAGGAGTAAGGGTTCCCGTGCTAAACCAGCAATAACCAGGCAGCGCACAGTGCTGCCCGATTACCGCTGGGTAAGCACCAGCACTACAAAAATAGAAAATATTTTTGTAGCACCAGATATGGCGGCGCTGGGGGTTGGAACTGTGTAGTAGGTGCCATTCTAGAAGGTAACACTGAAGTGCCATAGCACTTAACTGAAAGGAGGCATGGCATGGGTGGGTAATAGGCATGTCTCCCAGTTATGCATGTACTCTATAGAATACCACAAATTATGCATGTCCATTGGCACGCCTACAGGCACCAACTATTCCTGCCATGGCATTGGCGTGCAGAGACTGAGGTGCCAGTTCATAGAATTGTCAGTTGAGCGCATATTTACAGAATAGCAATTAGGCATGATCTGCCATTTATGCAGGGAAGGGTACATTTACCCGCACGCGTGGCACTAGTCTATAAATTTTATGTGCACAGTAGGTGCATTAATTTAAGCGACCTGTTATCTGAATGAGGGGGTACATTTTCAAGGCTTGCTAATCAACCAAATGCCCACTAATAAATGTACATCCTTCACATTCACATTCACAGATTACTGTAATAGCCACAAAGATGCAAAGCTCAACTTTTATGCTGCAGTATATCCCCTCCTGGTACATATTCATGACTTAGCACCTGTCTTGCTAAGGATGTTTCCCAATAGACACAGAATGGGCCGGATTCTATATAAGGCACGGCAAGTAGCACTCCTTAAATTGTGCACGTTGCCAATTTATGCACGCTACTCAATTGAGTAACGATCCAATTAGTGATGATAATCAGCCAATAACACCAATTTCGTTATTGCTCTTCCAAAATGTGGCATTATTGATTCTCATTCAAAGCCTCTTGTTTGCTTTGTCCATGTGTCTTGGCTAGATGCTAAGCTCCTTGAGCAGGGCCTGTAGGACATCCAGCTTACCCTCATTGTCCTTTGTCCATTGTCATCACTAATTGGCAATAATTGGAATTTACGCTTCTTTTAAGGTGTAAAGAGGTCTGTAAATGCCAACACGTAGCTAAAAAGAGGGCATGGCCATGAGAGGATTATAGGCATGTCAGGACATCAATCTAATTTACGTGTGTTGTTACAGAATTCAGGGGAATGTTTGTGGGCACAGGTATTTACACCAGGTTTCAGTTGTGTAAATGGTCGCACCTAAATGTCTGCATGTTCTCCTGGCCTACACGCTATTCTATAAACTGAGTCTTACTGTAGATGCGGTTTATAGAATAGCGCTATGCATATTATTCCAATGCTCCTATATTTTAGACACCATTTACAAAAACTGGCCCAATGTGGGAAAAGCATTAGTAAGTCAGGCACTCAAAGGACTCAAAATATGAACTGTAGAGTTTCCATATCCTCTTTGTTAACAAGGGGCTTCCCTCTGCTATAGCTACAAATTGATACCACTTCTCTGTAAGATTGCGTGCTTCAATGTATTTTGATGAAAGACTAAAGCTGTCATCTGCTATGTATCTCCAAATCTCTCTCCTGACAGCTCTCAAATGGTGGCATGCGAGAGGCTGACAAAAATGTCAGTTGTTGTTCCGTGGACTGAGAAGATCACTGGGGAGACAGGTGATGATATCACCACACAGACTGCTAAAGTCACTGTAAGGAAGACTCAGAACTTCACTGCTTTAAACCACAACTTCCTCTCTCCGGTTATTACTGTATCGTTGTAAATCTTTAGCAGATGGAAGTAATTGCAAAATGTGCACTTTTCCTTTCTGAAATGGCTACGATTTGTAGAGAGGAGATATGGCTGCATGGATTAGGCATTAGATTTTCACCTAAGCTTGTCTTAGATATCTGCCCATGGGGCATTGAAGACTCAAATTGATAAAGGCAGGTGTCTCCTTATAGGCTAACCAATTTATTGGGCCATGTGCTTTCGAGGGCTAGAGTCCACTTTCTCAGATGCATGAGGGCTCAAGTGAAAGTCGGAAGAGCTCAGCACCTTAAGGAATAGCTAAACTACATCCTCGAATCAAGCGTTTCCCCCAATATGCATGCTCTAGTGCATCTCTACTACTCAAAAGACACTTAGTAGAGAACCAGAAGAATCAAGAAACACGATCCTGAGCAAATACATTATTATTATTTAGTCATTTATGGGTCAATAGTGAAAGTGATTTAAGTGGGCAGGAGAGGCTCCTGCCCGCTTAGATCGCTTGGGACTAGCTAACCACCATTCATCTGCAATAACTAGGCAGTGCCGCTGAATATCAGTACTATCCAGCCTTTTTGGAACCATGCTGCACAGGGGCATGAGGCAGTCACTAGAGGTTGCGGCAACCATTTTGAAGGGGTTACCACAATGGGCAGGAGTGAGTGGGCATCACCAGTGGTGTTCCTTGGTCAGCTGCCACCCAGGGTTGATCACCGCTGTGCACCCCCCTGGGTGCAGCGTCGCTCCCCCCCCCCCTAGGTGCAACATCATCCCCACCCCTGGTGCATCACCTTCAACCCCCCCCCTCCTGCATTGCTCTTACCTCCTGGGGTGCTGGGAGCAGCCGCGGGGCTGTCGGCTCCACCAGTTCCCTGCTCCCTCTGCCCCGAAACAGGAATTAACATCAGAGGGAGCAAGGAACCAGTGGAGTCAACAGCCAAAGAGATTTGGGTCACTAATTTTATGGAAGAAGGCACAAGCTGAGCCAGCTCTACCATGAGGCTTTCACTTCAGTCCCTGAGTATCCACTGGATTTATGCTGAACATTGGGACACTAATTACTAGCTCAGAAAAATATGTGGGCATTTATTGGGCACAACTCTTTAGTATCTTAGGAAAATTACATATATCAGAAGAGAGAATGTTTCATACCAATCTGTGTCAACAGCATGAGAAACACATCAGAGATACAAGCTGCACGGAATAAAGATCATACAAAACTATTAATCTTTGATGTGGTTCAGCTATGAATTGTGTTCTTTTAAAATTAAGACCAGGAACCAGATGAAGAGACTTTGGTGAAAATGATGCTCCCATTAAAATAAGCAAGTGCAGCCCAAACCAATTCACTCTGTTGATATAGTAAGATTTTGCTTTGCTGAAATGCTTTGAAAGGAAAAGGAACTTCACAACATCAGAGCATCTGCAGTACAGCCTAGTTAAGATCACCATTTCATTGCAGTACTGCAGTTTAAAATGGTGGGTTCTTGACGGGAGTGATTCAGTTATTGGCAATACCATACACTGCAACAAGCTCTTTGAGAGAGAAACCTTTTATTCTCTGCGCTGGCTTGTTTGGTTGTTGCATGTATAATTGTAACTTGTATAACTTGTCTTTTTTTCATTAAAGAAAGTCCAGAAACTGATGATACCAGATGACAAATCATAGATCCCAATTTTTTTTTTCATAATGGCCCCTTAATGATCTGGGCCATTCTAAAAATCAGATGGATTTCCTAGATCACATGTTTTATCTTACAGATGGCAAGTACGAATATGCTGCCCACCTAATCAAGGGACCCTTTTACTAAGCTGCAGTAATCACTAATGGATGCGCTTACCTCAGGTTAAAATGGAGACTCCTAATGTGGAACCTTGCATCACATAACTATAGTTTGGGTTCCTCTTTCCCGCATGCATCACTTTGCACTTGCTCACATTAAACATCATCTGCCATTTGGAAGACAAGTCTCCCAGTCTTGTAAGGTCCGCTCGTAACTTTTCACAATCCTCCTGCGATTTAGCAACTTTGAATAACTTTGTGTCGTTGGTAAATTTAATGACCTCGCTATTTATTCCCATCACATTAGCATGTGGTTAGCACATGAGCCCCTACTGCCTATACAATAGGTGTCAGGCAGTGCTCATGTGCTAATGGGAAAATTATCACGTGGATATTATTGCTAAAATAGAAAAATCGGCCATTTCCAGTAGCACTAAAAGTGGCCTTAGCATGTGGAAAGATCCACGCTGGGACAATGCAGACCACTTTCTAGCGCTGCTTAGTTAAAAAAAAAGCCCAAATGCAGAATTAGGTTTGCTTACATGACTACAGCAATGGCTATTAAATTATATTGTTTGTTTGTTTTTTTTAGTAATACTTTTTTCTTTGGGGTGACACAGTTTTTCATTTTGCTGCATGAGTTGCTGGCTGGCAAGGATAAAAATGTCTGACTATGTACATGTTGGGAATTTTTATGTGGCGTGATCACTTTGTGTAGGCTTGTTAATGGTTGTGCTGTCTGACAAATACTTCATAAATTATGTGGTATTTTATGATGTGCTTAGGTTTTTTACATGTTATATTGCTCATTTGGTGCTGATTTCTAACTGTTATGTTGAATGTTTCTGTATCATTTTGGGCAGAATAAATTGAAATGAAATGAACTCCTAGATAATACATGGTATTTACTACAGCCATCTAAAATTGTCACCTTTTTTTTGCCAGTCTTCCACTATTTAACCACCTTTTACCAAACGTAAAGGGTCATGGATTTGATATACTGCCTTTCTGTGGTACAGCCAAAGCGGTTTACATTTATTATATGCAGGCACTGTCTCTGTTCCTAGTAGGCTCACAATCTCTAAGTTTTTGTACCTGGGGCAATGGATGGTTAAGTGACTTGCCCAGAGTCACAAACTCCCGGATTCTATATAGCGTGACTTAAATTGCATGCGCAAATCCAGTCATATTATTATTAGCATTTGTATAGCGCTACCAGATGCATGCAGCGCTGAACACCTGATACAAAGAGACAGTCCCTGCTCAAAAGAGCTTACAACCTAAATAATACAGACAGACAAGACAGTTACGGGTGAGGGAAGTAATGGGACCTAAAAAGCAGCCGTGAAAAGGTGGGTTTTCAGCATAGATTTGAAAACAGGTAGAGATGGAGCTAGACGTATAGGTCCAGGAAGTCTATTCCAGGCATAAGGTGCCACGAGAGAAAAGGAGCGAAGCCTGGAGTTAGCAGTGGAGGAGAACGTGTTAAATTTTAAAGAACAATTTTGGATTATCACATTAAAAACAGTGGAACCATATGGGCTCAATCGGGAAATTGAATGGCAGACCCTCATTTAATAATATTATGATCCCCGATTGTTTCATTGATTGAATTCCAGTCAGCTGTTCAGTTCCTGAATTGTAATTGGTGCTCCTCGTTGAAAGGGAATTGATTGGTTATAAAACCCTGGTGAAAAGTATCGGCGGCCATCTTAGACGCTGTCCGTCAGAAATATACTTGGTTCGTATCGATCAAGATATGTATTAGGACATAGTAGTATTGCTGTTTATTAAGAACTATTATTTTTTATAGTAGACTACCTTGAAACAGCGTGGAAACGCGAAACATGGATCTATGTCGGTGACATCCGGACTCCAGCATTTGAGAGCTTTATAAAAGCTAAGTACTATCTCTAAAGTGTTACATTCATATAACAGAAAGAAATTTGATATATATATATATAATGGCTTCGGCCTGATGATATACTGATTAAAGGGCTTTGGTCTAAAAAAAACCCTGAAAGTAAATGTTAATGAAAAAATTATTTAAAAAAATAAGGATTAATGAGGATTGCGATACCACCCCTGAAAGTATGCTTGGCTCATTGAATAATTTAGCCAAATAGGTATGCTGATCTGATAGATCCTACTATGATTCCCTGATACTTTTTGATCTTTTAGGAATATAGACTGATACAAAGAAGCTGAGCGTATACTGATTTATATGGCAACTATAATAGCACTAAAAAAAATTAATGGAAATAGTTAATAGCATTGAAATACCCATAAGCACAGAGAGGGGAAGTTATCAACAAGGGCTACTGTTAAGTTAAGTTATTTTACTACAAGTTGGGTTATTTTACCACAGGGGACAGGCGGGGATGGAGGAGGTTACTTACGAGGATGGGCAGGGTTAGATTCCAGTGACAACGGGCAGGTGAAATTTCTGTCCCTGTGCAACTCTCTACTTATGCTGATTATCTGGCTCACTCCCAGTTCTGATTGATTTTCAAAACATAGGGGAGATGGTGTACACAAAGGGGCATAATCGAACGGAAAAGTCTATCTCCATGGGCGTTTATCTCCGAGAACGGGTCCGTGAAGGGGCGGACCGAACCGTATTTTCGAAAAACATGGACGTTTATCTTTTTTTGAGCTGGGCGTTTTTGTTTTTCAGCGATAATGGAAACCGAAAGCGCCCAGCTCAAAAATGAATAACTCCAAGACATTTATTCGTGGGAGGGGCCAGGATTCGTAGTGCACTGGTCCCCCTCACATGCCAGGACACCAACCGGGCACCCTAGGGGGCACTTTTACAAAAAAAAAAAAAGGTAAAAGAGCTCCCAGGTGCATAGCACCTTCCCTTGTGTGTTGAGCCCCCCAAATCCCCCTCAAAACCCACCACCCACAAGTCTACACCATTACTATAGCCCTAAGGGGTGAAGGGGGGCACCTACATATGGGTACAGTGGGTTTGGGGGCGGTTTGGAGGGCTCCCATTTACCAGCACAAGTGTAACAGGTGGGGGGGGGGGATGGGCCTGGGTCCACCTGCCTGAAGTCCACTGCACCCCCTAATAACTGCTCCAGTGACCGGCATACTGCTGCCAGGGAGGTGGGTATGACATTTGAGGGTGAAAATAAAAAGTTGTGAAACGGCATATTTTGTGGTGGGAGGGGGTTTGTGACCACTGGGGGAGTCAGGGGAGGTCATCCCCGATTCCCTCCAGTGGTCATCTGGTCATTTAGGGCACTTTTGGGGGCCATATTCGTGGAAAAACAGGGTCCAGGAAAAGTGCCCTAAATTCTCGCTAAAAACGCATATTTTTTTTCCATTATCAGCGAAAGGCGCCCACCTCTGATCGCCCGATAACCACGCCCCAGTTCCGCCTTCACCACGCCTTCGACATGCCCCCATCAACTTTGTCCGCATCCGCGATGGAGTGCAGTTGAAAACGTCCAAATTCGGCTTTCAATTATACAGCTTTATTCGTTTTTGTGAGATAAACGTCTATCTCCCGATTTGGGTCACAAAATAGGCGTTTTTCTATTTCGATTATAAGCAGGACAGTCTACTCAAAACGATCAAAACACGTTACCATCCCATGAACAGCAAAGAGAACGTTGATCATTTTAGTCCTGGGAGTAGTGCAGAGCCCCTGCATATAATATATGTAAAGCGGTTTGGCTATACCACAGAAAGGCAGCATATCCAATCCATGACTCTCTTCTCAGGGAAGTGATGTTTAACTGAGACAGCAAGAGTTAAATATAGCGCTGCGTATGCCTTGTAGCGCTATAGAAATGCTAAATAGTAGTAGTAGTAGTAGGATAGGCTGCAATCTCAACAACAGTGAAATAGGTCCTACACTGAGCTTCTCTTGTGCCTGGCTAACTGAGGCCCAGATGCATCAACCATACGTAAAAAAATCTAAACCGTTAAAGTTCTTAACGAATTTGAAAAAACGAAGCATGCACCAAAAAAACAAGTCGCACATGTTCGGTGCGGTATTGAAAACTACAATGTATCAAAAATTCGTAATCCCTGTCGGTAATCGGCCCCTAAAGCATGTGCAGAGCAGCCAAGCGTTATGCTGGCTGCTCTGCGCATGCCACAAACGTCCAAAACAGCAACAAGAAAAAACACTAACATGTGGCTCCCCGCTTCCCCCTGCATCAAAAATAAACATACATCAAAAAAAGATCTGGAGGGGGCAAAGGCGCTCGTCAGAAACGTCCAGTATGGACGGCCTTGCCCCCCCCCCCCCCCCCCCCCCCGAGGTCACCGCTGCTCCCCGCTTCCGCTCCTATAAAATAAAAAATGTAAACAAAACTAAAAAGTTTAGCAGCCCCGGTCCCCCTCCCTTCCTGTCTCTCTCTGCACTCCTTCTCCCATTGCTCCACCTCCCGGCATCCTCCGCCCCCGTGCCCCGCCCCCCTGAGCTCGTCACCACCGCTCCCCCCCTCTACCGGACCCCCCTCCACTTTACCGGCCCACGCAGCGCTTCTCACCTCTGTGTGAAGGCGCTGCACGGGATGGAACAGCTGATCGGTGATCACTGCTGCCTCCTCCGTCGTCTCTCTGTTCTTCCTGGGCCCGCCCTCCTCTGACGTAGATAACTAACGCTTCTGACGAGTGCCTTTGCCCCCTCTAGATCCTTGTTGAGTACTGTCCATGCAAAGGTGGGATTAAAACATATCTGAGCAGTTGCCATGAAGGCTTATAGCACTGGACCGTTCCTCACCGAGTACAGCAGTTATAACATCAGTCTTCGTAAGATCTTCATCATCTCCTTGCATTTCATTTCTCTCCCTGGGCTCATTCCAGCTTTCATGGATGAAATATAAGCTAATCATTTTCTACATGCCAGCTTGGAATTTTAAGGTGCAGGGTGAAGCGGGGAGATGACAGCTCAGGCTTTTACGACTGCTCTGACCATACGTTTAATATGTTGCGGTAAATGATTCGGTGTGATCATCGGTATTGTTAGTGCATCCCGAATCACCAACATTACAATGGTAGTTACTCTTTTGTATTCCATTTTCGTTAGCTGCTTGCTTCATCAGAAAAAGGCCTTTAATGCATGCAACGGTTAGGAATTTCCTTCCTTAAAGGGTTGTTAGAGGGTCGTTAAGGTTTAGTGCATCTGGACCTGAGTACAACAGTGTCAAAATCCTGCGAGTCAATCTGTGCAAGCAGCTTACATAGATATAAAGGACACAGTGCACTAGCGCAGTCATCACACTGTCTGCATTTTCTCTAATTCTGGTAATCAATAGAAATAGAATAAAATAAAACATCAAAAAGAAAATAAGATGATACCTTTTTTATTGGACTTTTGATTAGCTTTTGAAGGTAGCCCTTCTTTGTCAGATCAAAAATAAGCAAAGTAACAGCATATATAAGTGACAAAGTATTTCAGTGACAGTCTGAAAGGATGGGGGAGGGGTGGGTTAAGTGAGAGACAGGGAGGGCTGAGAGGATGAGGGACAGGGAGATATGCATGGTGTTCAGAGGGTGACAAAGCAGTGGAATTTCATGGTTTATAATGAGCTAGAAAACCCAGATCTTTGTTAAGTCCTGTCTGGTGGGTGTCAAAATATTTAATCATTTTGACTTCAAAGCTCTTGCGTTCCTGTATCTCTCTAATTCTGGAAAGAGAAAAAACTTCCACAGAAAACACTACTAGCAAGAACTTGGGATGCAAAAACAGTGTTGACCTTTTGCCTGTACAGTTTCAATTTCAGAAGCAGGCAGAAATCCTCCCCCTCTCCACCTCCCAAGGTTTTTGCCCATTTTCACCTGCACAAATTTTTTCCTATGGTTTTTCTTTCATTCCCAATAGTAGTAAGAAATTAAATCTTTCAGTACAATATGTGCATTTTGTAAATTGAGTGAAGAAACTGACTTGGAGGCTTTCAAAACTTTTTTTTGCTTAACTTTTTTGCCCAAAGCTTCAATTTCACTCTCTGAGAGAGATTTTTTTTTTTTTTTTATCTTACTGGGCTTATGATTTTTTTCTTCCTTGGCTTTGCCAGATCCTGAGTGGAAACATCTGATAAAAGCAGGAAGTAGCCAAGTTTTGATCTGAAAATAATAATTTAGTGCTCATCTGTTCTCCAGAATTCCCATCTGCTGCATACGTTGTCATGAAGCTGAATGCATGTGCCCAGGGCAATCAAGAAGGACCCCACTCTCATTTCATATCTGTTCTTCCTCTTCTGCAATGCTCCCCTACTTATTCCCTATTATTCAAACCTCTGAAATGTTTCTGTTGTAGGTCATGATGTCAGTTATTGACATATTCTTCAATGGTTAACCAAGCAAGATGCAGCTCAGTGTTTGTTGCTCTCTAGCTGGCCAGTAGGTGTCACAGCATGACCAGAACTTAGCTATAATCCTTCTACTCAGGAGCTCTACAGAGGAATGTAAAAACTTCTTTAAGTTTCATAGAAGAATTTGACAAATTTCCTTCTAAAAAGGCTCATTGAAAGTTAAATCTGTGGAAATCTGCTACAGGTTTTGTGAATTGCTGAAACTGCCACAGATTTTGGTAGATTGATAGCAAATTTCCCCCTTACACATTTCCTTCCCCCTCCCCCGCTGCAAAGAAAATGTTGCTGCACTTCAGTAATAGATCTTAGGAAAATCTGCATCTTCCATCAAATTTGATCTGGGTTGAAGTACACCTGAGTTAAGTCTACTAACACTACTTTACACATCCCTAGTTCTGAGTACTACCAGCCTCAGCCAACCAAAAGAGCACATGGAGGGGCATAATTGAACGAAAACGTCTATCTCCATGGGCGTTTATCTCCGAGAACGGGTCCGTGAAGGGGCGGACCAAACCGTATTTTTGAAAAAAATAAACGTCCATGTTTTATTCGACAATTTGTGAGCTGGGCGTTTTTGTTTTTCAGTGATAATGGAAAATGAAAGCGCCCAGCTCAAAAACGAATAAATCCAAGGCATTTGTTCGTGGGAGGGGCCAGGAGTCGTAGTGCACTGGTCCCCCTCACATGCCAGGACACCAACCGGGCACCCTAGGGGGCACTTTTACAAAAAAAAAAAAAGGTAAAAGAGCTCCCAGGTGCATAGCACTCTTCCCTTGTGTGTTGAGCCCCCCAAATCCCCCTCAAAACCTACTGCCCACAAGTCTACACCATTACTATAGCCCTAAGGGGTGAAGGGGGGCACCTACATGTGGGTACAGTGGGTTTGGGGGGGTTGGACGACTAAGCATTAAGCAGCACATTTGTAACAGGTAGGGGGGGGATGGACCTGGGTCCACCTGCCTGAAGTCCACTGCACCCCCTAACAACTGCTCCAGGGACCTGCATACTGCTGCCAGGGAGGTGGGTATGACATTTGAGGGTGAAAATAAAAAGTTGTGAAACATCATTTTTTGTGGTGGGAGGGGGTTAGTGACCACTGGGGGAGTCAGGGAAGGTCATCCCCGATTCCCTCTGGTGGTAATCTGGTCGTTTAGGGCACTTTTTGGGGCCTTATTCGTGAAAAAACAGGGTCCAGGAAAAGTGCCCTAAATTCTAGCTACAAACGCATACATTCTTTCCATTATCGGCGAAAGGCGCCCATCTCTCCTCAGCCGATAACCACGCCCCAGTTCCACCTTCGCCATGCCTCCGACACGCCCCCGTCAACTTTGTACGCTTCCGCGATGGAGTGCAATTGAAAACGTCCAAAATCGGCTTTCCATTATACCGATTTATTCGTTTTTGTGAGATAAACGTCTATCTCCCGATTTGGGTCGAAATCTAGGCATTTTTCTATTTCAATTATAAGGTGGATAGTAACATATAGTAACATTGTAAATGATGGCAGATAAAGACCTAAACAGTCCATCCAGTCTGCCCAACAAGATATACTCATTTTACATGGTATGTGATACTTTATATGTATACCCAAGTTTGATTTTGATTTGTCCTTGCCATTCTCAGGGCACAGACCATAGAAGTCTGCCCAGCACTGTTCTTGTACTAAAAGTTTTGAAGCTAACATCGAAGCCCCTTAAATTTACACTCCAGCCCATCCATATCTATTCAGTTACGATCAGGGCGTAGACCATATAAGTCTGCCCAGCAGTGGTTTTGCTTCCCAATTACCGGCGTTGCAACCCAATCTCCACTAAGATTCCATAGATCCATTCCTTCTAAACATGATTCCTTTGTGTTTATCCCACACATGTTTGAATTCCATTACTGTTTTCATCTCCACCACCTCCCATGGGAGGGCATTCCACGTATCTACCACCCTTTCTGTGAAAAAATACATCCTGACATTACTACTGAGTCTGCCCTCCTTCAACCTCAATTCATGTCCTCTAGTTCTACCGCCTTCCTGTCTCCGGAAAAGGTTTGTTTGTAGATTAATCTCCTTTCAAATATTTGAACGTCTGTATCATGTCACCCCTATTTCTCCTTTCTTCCAATTTATACATGTTCAGGTCGGCAACTCTCCTCGTACGGTTTGCAATGCAAATCCCATACTATTTTTGTAGATTTTCTTGGCACCGCTTCCAGTCTTTTTACATCTTTAGCAAGATACGTCCTCCAACACTGAACACAATACTCTTAAGTGGGGCCTCGCCAATGACTTGTAAAGGGGCATCAACACCTTTCTTCTGCTGGTTGTACCCCTCTCTATGCAGCCTAGCATCCTTCCAGCCACAGCCGTTGCCTTGTCACATTGTTCTTCACCTCTTTTGCCTCATCTAGGATTTATTTTTAAATATTTTATGTCATACCTTTTTTTTTCATTTCAAAAATTTGAAAATAAAAATCCCTCATGACTCTACATATAACAGGATCGTAGACAAGCTGAACTGCCTCTGGTGCTTATGAGATAAATAAGACCATAGAAAAGAAGTAAGCTCATTTGGAAACCTTTTTTCTGATTCTGTTTTCTTTATCCCTTCAATCTGTTTTTACAGACCACACTATTGTGTAAACCTGAATGAACTGGTGCATTCAATCCAACATTCAGACTTACACTCAGATCTCCCTCCATTCAGAAAATAACTACAGGGAGGATCCTAGCCAGCAAGTACATAAGAATTCCTTCTATCAGACATAGTCACAGACTGGAGCAGAACTCACGCTGCAGATTCTTGAACTAGTGGCTACATAACGAGCACATCAGGTCGATTTCAGAGAGTGCTACTTCTATATCGACAGTCTTCCTGAGGTTGTAGTTTATAAAGGAAATCAGTAAACAGCAAGACAAGCCAGAGAAACTAAAGCAGGCCAAAATACTTTATAGCTACTATTGCATCAAATACAGTGAAGGTGACACAAAATAATAGAAGCTAAACAATGTTCCAAATGTAAGAAGTTTATTAAAACATCCAATGACTCAACACGAGTCATGTTTCAGCCACAAAGGCCTGCTTCAGGAGTCTTATGCAACTACAGAACTCTTGACAAAGTGCAAAAGTGTACTCACTTGAACAAGTAAAGGGGCCTTTTAATAAACCTAGATTTAGGCGTGGTTTATAGAATAAGCCTAGGCAGAAATTTTTTCGGTGCCAATTTTTCAGGCACCATATATAGAATCTAGTCCTAAATGCACAGAATGGCCTCGCAGTTGAGATGGTAGAGGCAAAAAAAAGTAGCAGAATTCAAGACAACCTAGGATGAGCACAGAGGATCCGTAACTACATAGAACTAGATTGGACAGACTAGATCAGCGATGGTGAACCTATGGCACGCGTGCCAGAGAGGGCACGCAGAGCCCTCTCCTTTGGCACGCGTGCCGTCGGTCCGCTCCGCCCACTCTCCCTCCCTCCGAGTACCAGGCCACCCGCCCTCACTCCCTCTTCCAAACCGCAGAAGCACCAGGCCGCCCGCCCGCCCTCCCTCCCAGCATCTCCCAGCACCAGCGCTCGCCCTCCCTCCCTCCCAGCACCTCCCAGCACCAGTGCTCGCCCTCCTCCTCCGAAATTGAAAAGGCGTCGGCAGCTACAGCAAAACGCGGCATGGTCTTCGCTCGGCGCGCCTTTGCTTCACTTCTGTCTCTCAAGCTCTGATCCCGCCCATGGTGCTGGGAGGTGCTGGGAGGGCGGGCGGGCGGCCTGGTGCTTCAGCGGTTTGGGAGGGAAGCAGGCCTGGTGCTGGGAGGGAGGGAGGCAGGCCTGGTGCTGGGTGCTACTGGGTGCTGGGAGGGAGGGAGGGAGGCCTGGTGCTGGGTGCTACTGGGTGCTGGATGGGAGGGAGACCTGGTGCTGGGAGGGAGGGAGGCAGGCCTGGTGCTGGGTGCTGGGTGGGTGGAAGGGTGGCCTGGTGCTGGGAGGGTGGCCTGGTGCTAGATGGGTGGGTGGCCTGGTGCTGGGTGGGTAGGTGGGAGGGAGACCTGGTGCTGGGAGCTACTGGGTGCTGGGAGGGAGGGAGGCAGGCCTGGAGCTGGGTGCTACTGGGTGCTGGGTGGGAGGGCGGGCAGGCAGGGGGGAGAGGAGGGTGACTGGACATGGGTGGCTGGAGGGGAGAGGAGGGTGGCTGGACATGGATGGAGGGAAAGAAATGAAGAAGAAAGGAGGAAAGTAAAGAAAGAAATGGAAAGGAAGCCCTAGAAACGGAGTTAAGAGAGCAGCAGAATCAGAGACAACAAAGGTAGAAAAAATCATTTTATTTTCATTTTAGTGTTTGGAATATGTCCAATTTGAGAATTTACATCTGCTGTCTTATTTTGCACTGGGTATACTGGAGCTGTAACAGCTTACAGAAATGATTTATAATGGAAGAAAATCATGTTATTTTTTTCTCCTATACTAGTATAATATTTTCAATGATGTCTGTTTATATGCGCCATGGCTGGTGTAAGGGGTGTGGCTATCATAGGGGTGGAGTCATATGTGGTGACTCCGCCCATAATGAGTACCGGCACTTTGCGATAAATAATTAGATTTTGGGTTGCTGTTTGGGCACTCGGGCTCTGAAAGGTTCGCCATCACTGGACTAGATGATGAGTTTTTATGGTTCCTGTCTGCCTTGATTTTCTCTTTCTATGTGTGCAAGCTTTGCAAAAGCATATGGGAAAAGCAAAAATTGACTCTTTTGTTAATCATGCTAAACTTACTGAGTAACTTAACATATTGCCTTAGCAGAATCAAATATGGGAGATGTGTCCATAGAACATTATTAAAATGGACGGGGAAAATCCACTGCTTATTTCTAGAATAAGAACCATAAAAGTATTGTACTGTTTTAGGATCTTGCCAGGTACTTGTGACCTAGACTGGCCACTGTTGAAAACAGGATGCTGCGCTTGATGGACCTTTGGCCTGTCCCAATATGGAAATACTTATGTACTTATATACTTATGTGTCTGGAATAGATATTTTGACTTCTGAATATGTATCTTCCAAAGACATCCCTGAACGTGGTAATGCTGGAAAACTCATTACATGATGTATCCTATAAGCTCATCTCTAATGTATTCAGTCTGTCTGCATGGGATGATCTAATTACTCAGCATTGCTGAAAATTTCATAATAACAGATTTGTGGTTCTATAATTGGTTTGATAACTAAACTAGTGGATTAAAATGGACTAATTTAGCTTTTATCAATTATGTTCTGGTATTTGAAGAAGCAAGCACCATCACACTGAGCATTTAATGGGAAAACACGCTCTCCCATGTATCCCAGATGCACAGGCTTAGGTTTTGAGTCATTTCCATTTGAGCATATTAGGTCGTTGTTTGAGAGTTGCCATGATAACCTACAATTGACAAGGCACAAGTCTCGTGCACTGTTATGCCAGAGTCAGAAAGGTAAGGGCCTGTGATACTGTTATCTCCCAGGAACAACTGAAACACCAGTGCCAAAGGAATCCAAGAAAGTGTTAAAATGGAGACTAGCCCTCAGCAGCATTGAACAATCGAAAATATTTGGAGGTTTTTAAACACCCTTTACCATAGACACCATGGTATTTTAAATTTAGTATAGATTGTAATCCATTTTTTTCTTTCTAAAAACTTTTTTGGTCACTGTACACACACAGATTCTATATATGGTGCCCAAATTTTGATGTGGATTGAATATGCGCATGCAAATAAATTATTTAGAGGGGCATTTTTGAAAGGGACGTCCAAGTTGCGATTTGGACGTCCTTGCAAAACAGCGAAATCCAGGGGCGGGGAAACCTGTATTTTCGAAACAAGATAGATGTCCATCTTTCGTTTCGAAAATACTGTCAGGGACGTCCAAATCCTGAAATTTGGACATCTGTAGATTTGGACATCCCTAGACATGGACATTTCTGATATTTCAGCGATTTTTGAAACCAAAGACGTCCATGTCAAAAACGTCCTAATGCAAGCCATTTGGGCATGGGAGGAGCCAGCATTTGTAGTGCACCGGTCCCCCTGACATGCCAAGACACCAACCGGGCACCCTAGGGGGCACTGCAGTGGACTTCATAAAGTGCTCCTAGGTACATAGCTCCTTTACCTTGTGTGCGGAGCCCCCCAACCCCCCCCCCCCCAAACACACTACTCCCAACTATACACCACTACCATAGCTCTCACGGGTGAAGGGGAGCACCTATATGTGGGTGGGTTTATGGTGGGTTTTGGAGGGCTTGCTGCATGGGCGTAGACTGGGGGGCGAGAGGGGGCATTGCCCCCCAAATGACAACGACGACGATGATGATGACCCGCAGCGGCGAACTGGCGGACGGAGCGCCACTCCAGTAGTAAAAGCAGGAAGCAGCCAGGTTCGATTCTGTCCTTCACTTCCCTGCCTTCTCAGCGTCCCGGCCGCCCGAAAGGAAATGACATCAGAGGAAGGCGGGACGCAGAGAGGGCAGGGAAGCGAAGGACAGAATTGAACCTGGCTGCTTCCTGCTTTTACTACCACCGCCTGCCCGCCCGTTCATCGCTGCAACTTTGGGAGTGAAAGTGAGCCAGCCAGTCCACTGCAGGGAAGCTGACAACCATTCTTTTTCTAGGTAACCTGCTTCCCAACTAATGATGTCACTTTTTTTCTATGCTGTGCAGGCAGACACATGGCTGATTTATTAATTTTATTTATATTAAAATTTATTTTGATCACATTTATTCTTGTCAATAAGAATAGTGCTTAGATGTTCCATTTTTGGAAATCTCACAAATAAAACAATTAAGAAAATCATTCTAGAATAACAGCAGGATCAATGAGCAAGAATGAAATGGCCTTAGGCATGTATGAGTCAGACAATAGTGAAGGGATAACGCCAAACATCAATAAAACTAGAAACCCTAACAACTTAGCTTTTCCACCTAAAGAAAAATCTCCCCTAGAAAAAAAGGGATAGGAAAGAAAGGGGAAAAAAATGCACACACAGGATCAACTCAAATTTCTGTTTTCCTTAAATTTTCTATTTTCCGTTTTACAAGAGGGCTATTTGGTGCCATAAATCTCTGTTTCCACTCCCCCGCGCCGCCGTCGCCATTCACTCAAAACACAGCAAGCAAACCTGTGAGCTTCTGCATCCACGTTGTTGACAGATGGGAGATGCTGCGAAGGGGGAGGGGGGAGACGCTAGATAGAATGGGGAAGGGGATGGAAAGGAACAGGATGGGCAGGGCAGAGAGGAGAATTGCTGGACAACAGGGATTGATGGAGGGGACAGGGGAGATAGGAAATTTGCTGGAGATGGATGGAGGAGAAGGCAGGGGAGAATGGAGAGTTGCTGGACATGGAGCGGAGGGCAGGGGTAGGAGGAGAATTGCTGGACATGGATGGATGAAGGGGAAAGGGGAGAGAGGAAATTTGCTGGATATGGATGGATGGAGGAGAGGGCAGGGGAGAATGGAGAGTTGCTGGACTTGGATGGATGGATGGATGGATGGATGGATGGATGGATGGATGGATGGATGGATGGATGGAGGGGAGGGCAGGGGAGAGAGGAGAATTGCTGAACATGGATGGATGGATGAATGGAGGGGGCAGGGGAGAGAGGGCATTTGCTGGATATGGGTGGATGGAGGAGAGGGCAGGGGAGAATGGAGAGTTGCTGGATGGATGGAGGGAGGGAGGGGACAGAACTTAGGGAGGAGATACACATGGATGGAGAGGAGGGAAGAGAGGAGAAATGTTGGACAAGGATGGAGGGAAGGAAAGACAGAAGGAGATGCACATGGATGGAGGGGAAGGGAGAGAGGAGAAATGCTGGACATGGATGGAGGGGAAGGAAGACAGAGGAAGTAGATGTACATGGATGGAGGGGAGTGAGGAGAAATGTTGGATATGGATGGAGGGAAAACTGCTGAGTTGAAGGGCTGGTTTGGAACACATTGAGGGCAGATACTGAAACTCAAGGAAGGATAGGGACAGGGCTACAGATGGTAGACAGGACGCATAAGGACACAGGAGGATGGTGGACATGGTGAGAGAAAAAATATCAAATGGAAAGAAGACACTGCAGAACTCAAAAGACACCGGGACCAAAGCGAATAGAAAAACTAAATGATCAGACAACAAAGGTAGAAAAAAGTATTTTATTCAGAATTTATTAATTGGAATATGTCAGCTTTTTGAAATGTGCGTCTGTGATATTTTGCATGTAAGTTTCAATTTTTCTGGTATTGCTGCATGCTGAGTCTGACTTCTTGAGTTAACTTTCCAGTTCAGTATTTTGCCTTGATATTTTTTTATTTCTAGTTCCTTGTGTCATGTCTGTTGTGTCATGTGTTTTTCATGTGGGATCAAGGTGCAGTAGTATTCTGCTAGCGTGTAGTATTTGCAGCCCTTTTTGTTTTGCTTTTTTTTTCACGAGGTAGTGTATTGATGTTTTAGAGCCTTTTCACGCATAAGGTTGTAGCTCGTCTTGTCCTTGGAATTAGTGCTGTTATGGTTTAGTAAGGATATGAGTGTGTTTTTGCACAAGTTTGTGTATAGTGGAGAGATTGTGTGTTGGCCTTACTGAGGTGGCACCAAAACATCAGAAAGGGTGTAGAGCCTAAATCATGGCACACTACCTCTTGAAGGATCTACATATACATCCTATGCATTTCTAAGGTCAACACTGGCATGGTATGGGAAAGGGGGTGGGGAAATACTACTGGAGAGGAAGAGGGAGTGCTGGGTAAGGAGGAAAGAAGGAAGGAAGGAAGGAAGGAAGGAAGGAAGGGAGAAAGAGCTGGCTTGATATCTCATACATATTCATTATGGTTATCCCCCAAAAAAGCCAGCTCTTTTTCCCTTCCTTCCTTCCTCCATATTAGCATATTCATTTGAATAGATAGATATGCAAATGAATATGCTAATATGCTCCGCCCCATTCTTTGCCCCCCCAAATGAAACACTCAAACTACGCCTATGGCTCGCTGTTTCCTCCACAAATGTAACAGGTAGGGAGGGTATGGGCC
Organism: Microcaecilia unicolor; assembly: GCF_901765095.1. Lineage (NCBI taxonomy): Eukaryota > Metazoa > Chordata > Amphibia > Gymnophiona > Siphonopidae > Microcaecilia > Microcaecilia unicolor. Next base: position 284,325,258 of record NC_044036.1, read on the forward strand.
TGTGTCCGCCTGTCTGAAGCGCACTGTAGTACCCACTAAAACTGCTCCCGGGACCTGTATGCGCTGTCATGGACCTAAGTATGACATCTGAGGCTGGCATAGAGGCTGGCACAACATATTTTTAAAGATGTTTTTTGACGGTGGGAGGGGGTTAGTGATCATTGGGTAAGTAACGGGAGGTCATTCCCGATTCTCTCTGGTGGTCATCTGGTCATTTCGGCCACCTTTTTGTGCCTTAATCGTAAGAAAAACAAGTCCGGGTGAAAACGTCCAAGTGTTCATGAGGGACATCCTTGTTTTTTTCAATTATGGGTCAAGAATGTCCAAGTGTTAGTCCCATCTAAGTCCCGCCTTCGCTACACCTCTGACACACACCCCTGAACTTTGGCTGTCCTTGTGACGGAGTGCAGTTGGAGACGTCCTAAATCGGGTTTTGATTATACCGATTTGGACGTCCCTGGGAGAAGGACGTCCATCTTCTGATTTATGTCGAAATATGGACGTCCTTCTCTTTCGAAAATGAGCTCCTTAGTGAGCCAATTAATTGATGTTAATAATCAATTGAAGTTAATTGGCAATCATTTCGATTTGGGCGCACATCTGCCTGTGCAGTATTCCATAACCCTAGACACCAAAATCCCATAGTATGCAACTCAAAAGGGAGCATGGAAATGGGAAGTGCATGGGTGGGTATGGGGCATTCTGAGAAAATCAGCATAGTGTTATAGAATAACACACAGGACTGATTCAAAATTAGTATTAAGTAACAGAACTGAGAGGGCTTATGAGGTAAAGAGAAGGCACTTCTCCAGACATACACACACACACACACACACACCCTCCCAATCATCATCATAGTATTTTTTTTAGCACTTTATGTCCTTTCTATGCTTTTCCATTTGAATCCCATCCCAGCTATTCCAGATGCCTTTGATTTTTGAATGGTACTTTTCCCATTTTAGTTCGTTTCCACTGTCACTGCATGTTTACTTTAGAATTTGCAAACTGTCTGAAATGTTCTCGAATGAAAAGTTTTATATCAACATAAATAAACTAATCTGGAAAGAGGCAATGGAACTTTGGACTTACACAGGAGAAGGACTAGAACGGCCTACCAATGGAGATGCCAGAGGCCGACACTATAGAACATGCTCGGATCAGATATAGAGGCTAGTGGTATAATTTAGCGATTCCTTTGCGGCAATACCGATTAAGCCCATTCAAAGAGAATGGCTTTGTCGGCATTGCCGCACCAGAAAATGCTAGTGCAGTTTAGTAAAAGAAGCCCTAAGTGCTCAAGTGATCCTCTGCCAAATAAAGGAGCCCTTTTACGACGAGGTGGTTGGGTTACTGCCAGGATTGTGTGTGGCAAATCGGCCCTACCACTGGGCTCTCCCAGAAGCCTTGTGATAGTTCTGGGTCTGCTGCATGCCATTTCTGGCACTAGAAAATATTTTTTATTTTCTAGTACTGGTGGGCGGTGAGTGGGTGTGGCCTGAAGTCTTTGGACAGCGCCATGAGCTGCCCAATTAAAACCGAGTTACTGCCAGAGCTCTGAGGTTGTAAGGACTCCAGCAGTAAATGGCTGTGTGGCCATTTACTGCTTCTTTTAAAAAATCTTTTTACCTGCAGTGGTAAAAGGTGACCTCAGCATTTGGCAACCCCATGCACTGATGCCATCGCAAGCCACATTTTACTTCCTCTTGGTAAAAGGGCTTCAAAATGTGTCCAGATAACAACACTCATGAAAAAAATGTCATGGAGCAATTACAAATCTAAGTGGCTGTCCCTCTTCTCATTCTAAAATAAATGCTTTCAAACAGTATGTAATTGTACAGTAGCCAGTAGTGCCAATATCCTATATAATAAAACGCACCTCCAACATTCTGAAGCTGACTGCATGGCTGAGGCATTCCTGCTCTCTGTATCCATCTCCTGAATTGACATCACGTACTTCCGGGTTTGTCACAAGCAGAAGTGACCAACCACACAAGGTTTCTCGGCTTCAGAATGTTGGAGGTGCATTCTATTAAATAGGATTGGTCAGTTCCTTGAAGCACAGCCATAGCTCAGCGTCCTGCACAATAACGCTCAGACACCAGAGAGGGGGGGGGGGGGGGCCTGACACCAGAGAGAGAGAGGGAGGGGGAGGTATCTCTGTCACACACACACACTCTCTCTCTCACAGTCAATGTCTTTCTCTCTCACTCTCACACACTGTCTCTCACACACTCTATGTCTCACACTGTATCACATTCACTCTCTATGTGTCACACAGTTACTCACACACTCTCTTGGTCTCATACACTCAGTCTCACAGAGTCTGTGTCTCACACACACTCCCTCTCTTGCACACACTGTATCTGTGTGAAACACACTCTCTCTCTCTCACACTGTGTCTCACATACGCACTTGCACACACTCTAATTCTCACACACACACTCTCTCTCTCAAAGACACACTCGCACCCAGACTCACTCTCTCTCTCCCACACACACACTTGCACATTCACTCTCTCTCTCACACACAATCACTCAAACATACGCACTCCGAGGAAAACCTTGCTAGCGCCCGTTTCATTTGTGTAAGAAACGGGCCTTTTTTACTAGTAAACATATAAATCAACACATTTTAAACTTGTCTGATTCAGCTTTGTCCAACAGAGCACCCCATTTTGGCACACCTTCCTCGGGGACAGTAAAAGCTGAAAAAAAAGACTCATATCACAGAGACTGGTGTGATGTCTATGGGCTCCTTTTACTAAGCGGCAGTACCGTTCGCTATAACGGTACAGCCCAGCGGTACTTCCCACCCCTACCGAGCAGTAATTTCCGGCGCTACAAAAATGTATTTATTTTTATAGTTCTGGACTGTACAGTTGCACTGCCCAGTTACCGCCGGGTTAGCGCAGGAGCCCATACAGCCACCTCAATGGGTGGCAGTAAGGGCCCCCCCAAAATGGCCGCACAGCAAGTGCTTTACTAGCCGCCCAGCCATTTCCTGCAGGAAAGTGAGACTTTCCCTTTTACCAGTTGTAAAAGGGGGCCTTGGCGGGTGTGTAAAACATGCACCGATGCCAGCACTGCCCCCTTTTGCCGCAGCTTGGTAAAAGGGGCCCTATGTTTTTTACTACTAAAATGGTGGATAGACGATGGCTACAACTTCCTCTCTTTTTCCCAAACCCACCCCACTTCTGAAGGCTATGAGTGGAGGAGTAGCCTAGTGATTAGAGCACTGGGTTTGACATCTAGGGGTGCCTGGTTCAAATTCCAGTCACTTAACCCTCCATTGCCTCTGGTACAAAATTAGATTGTGAGCCCTCAGGAGACAATGAAGGACCTAGTGTACCTGAATGTAACTCACCCTTGAGCTACTACTGAAAAAAATGTGAGCAAAGATGCAAATTAATAAATAAATATTGCCTTGGCAGAATCCTCAGCTGACCATAAGGAGCAAAAGACTCCACTCAAGGATGGAACAAGGGGACTTCAATCAAGACACCTCCAAATATAATCTTTGATAGCCTTGGTATATTTTACAGCACCCTGGCTACTGGGATTTCTTCTTATCAACCCACTTGTCTATTGTATGGAATTTTCAGAAGAATAGACCTCTGAATTTCTTTTTGTCAAACACTGGCTTAGCCAGCATAGATCGTTCTTCATTCCTATGCAGATGTAGCTTACAGCTGACAGGGTTTCATGACATTTCTCCAGCCATTCCAAACACATACTTGAGCAGCAATTTAGTGCTGCTGAAAAGAGACATAAACAATTCTCTCCACTGGGCTGTGGCCCTTACACATCTTACAAGAAACACATGCTTCGCTGAGACAATATTTAAATCTGAAGAACATGGTCCTTTCGGAGGGTGGTGGTTGTGTGGTGCTGTCAGGCAAAGCTCATATTAATGGTTTTTTAAAAAAAACCTCAGTTTTTAACTCTATTTAAACTAGAACATCTGACTGCTACTTCCCCGAATCCAGCACTGCACTCATCTGGTGCTACAGAGAAAAATCCCCTCACTGGTTGTCAGCTGGTGCAATGACTGTTTAAGAGAGACTTGATTTGTTTTATATCGCATTCTCCTATTGGGATGGACAGTAATACTGTCAAGATAGCAATGAGAGGCCAATTTTGAGGCTTTTACAAATTTTGAGGCTCTGAAACTTACAGTTGGAATTGTGAGTGGTGTGGGCTGCCAGTATGTCGCAGGGGTTAGCTCCACTTACATCATTTTGGCCTCAGCGGATGAGCTAAGTGAAAACAGATTGAGTTGACTCCATTGTTTAAACTGTTTTGGGGTTTTTTTTTTCATGAGAGAACATTAACAGCTCTGAATGCAACATCATGTGGCACAGACACAGAACAATCAACCAACAACATGGCAACCGCACAGTGCAACATGGCAGCCACCCAACAAAGTACGGCCACCACACAAGACAATGCAAGTTAGCATAAACAATGAGCACCACACAACAGAGTATGACAAAATGCAATGCAGTGCAATGTAATACAGTACGAATGATGAGCCACGTAACACAGCATGGCAGCCAGCCAACATTGTAAGGCAACCTTCCAACACAGTGTAGCAAAATCCAATGCAATGTAGCACCATATGAACAGTAAGTAACCACAAAATGCAACATGACAACCGTATAACACAACATAGAAAAACCCAGTGCAGATTAACTCAGTACGGATAATGAGCAATTACAAGACAACACAGCAACCTCTCAGCACAACATGCCAATATGTGACTCAGCACACGACCCAAGACAGTATTTATTTATTTATTTATTTTATTTATTTATTGCATTTGTACCCCACATTATCCCACCTTTTTGCAGGCTCAATGTGGCTTACAGAGTGTTGCTATGATGCAGTCGTTACATGATCTTAAATACAGACGATAATAAGCTGAAGGTAAGTGAATTAGATGCAAGGTGCTAGAAAGGTGTTGTGAGAGGTGTTTTTGATGCACCCGAGTGGTTTGAGGGATGATTTATTAAGGATGTCTTTAGTAGGCTTTGTTGAAGAGGTGTGTCTTCAAAGATTTGCGAAAGCTGGTTAGATTGTCCATATTTTTCAGGGCCATGGGTAATGCGTTCCAGATCTGTGTGCTTTTATACGCATCTGTTTGCCCCCTTCCCCTCCCTTGCCTATTCTTGTCTCTTACCGTTTTCTCTTATTGCATTGTCATTTTTAATTCTCCTATGTAAGCCACATTGTGCCCGCGTGTGTGGGAAAATGTGGGGTAGAAATGTACTATAAATAAATAAATAAATAAAAGTAGTAGCGTATGACTGTTTGTATTTAATTCCTTTGCAGCTAGTTCAGATTGAGGAATTTGCGGCCCGATCTTTTGGCATTTCTAGGTGGTACAATGTAAAATGGCAAATCATAGACACACCTCAACCATGCTCCCTTTCAGGGACAATAGAAGGGACAGGGGAAGTGAGCAATTGCATAGGGCACTGGCACTCCCTGCCTCTGGCATAGCAGAAGCTTTCTGGAGCTCTGAAGCTGCATCACAGCAAAGGTCTCTGGCTACCCAGCTGCATCAATTTAGAGGGTTCACTCCTGTGACACCAGTTAGCCTGGCAATGGGGCTTCGGCCTATATCAGGTATATAGTAGGTAACCAAATTCAGTGCAACACAATACGAAACAAGCAAGAATTTTTCAAACGTTCATTGTTGAAACTGGGTACAGTACTTCTGATATTTAAGAAGGGTGAACAATTTGAAGCTCATGGAAGGGAACAGTCTATTTCTCACAATGGACAGCAGCATATGAGTTGAACTGCCATTAGAACATTGTGGATACTCTTTACCAAACCGTGAGACACATTTCTTATAAACCAATCTCTCCTGCAGCCCTCCTTCCCTCTGTGCATTAGACATTCCATAGAATGTAAAAACTTTTTCCAATCCTCATGTTGCTTGTTGCCAAAGGGGAGGGATTATTTGATATATAGCTAACTTTAAGAAAAAAAGACTTCAGAGAATCATCTCTGGAAAACCAGAGAGTTAGTATTTTCTGAGAAAGTATGATTGATGAGAAAATAACAGGCACTGGAATGCACAATATCTGTTTCCCTTCCTGCTTAGGGAAAAGAGATGTTTTTGCTGAGCGGTATATATTTTCAATGAATGTTACAACGCTGCCTTGCATAGACTTTAAACGTGCATGTTATCTTAGACCTCTGAATAAAAGACAGCCGGGCTTCATTTTTATCTATATCCATTAGGAAGTGTTCAGCCAAGGAACTTTTGTGACTTTTCAAAAAAATTGCATCATCCAGCCAGGTTCCACTGTTCATATTCTGGTTCTGCTGGTCAGCAATATGACACAGCCCTGGTTGTATTCCAAATCTCATTCCTGTCTATGTGCTCTGAGAACTTACCATCAGAGATATCCAGGGGACCAGAAGAGGCACCTACAGAAAGTAACATCCATTTGCTTTTCAGTGATGAGTTTAGAGAACACAAGCAGGGCAGGCAGCACCATGGCACATACCTTTCATCACACCCAGAACACTCCAAAATATCAACACTTGACAAATTATCTGATAAAAAGTGGAAGTTATTATGGCCGCAGCATTCTATTACTTGCATATGAAAAACAGTTACAGTATTATGCAATTACATTCATGCATGCAGTTTATGATATCAAGCAATTAAATACATGAATTGAAATTCCTATCTAGAACATTTGAGCAGGGTGTGTAGCCTTTCGAGTCACACTGCTCCAACTGTTTCAGCCTTACATGAACCACATTCCTGAGCCATATGTGGCATGTACCGTAGACATACCGAGGCATTACCATCACTTCCTTGATAGGGGGGTTGCTGTAAAGGCACATTTCCCTTCTTAAACGTTACTTTTTCTTGATGCCTTCAGCCTCCCACTCCATCCAAATCTGAGGTAGGCACCGCTTGACCTTCTCTTACTCTGGCATTGGCCCTCTCCTTACAAGAGGGGACTGCCCATGGTTTTGACATCATCCATGCCACTGCTAGCATGTGACAACACAACTTACATATTTGACCACTGATCCAGCTTGATTTGGTCTGAAATCTCCTGCTGTGTATCTATTAGAATAGGACCCACACAGAATGTTGCAACATGATCCCTACCTCCCTGAAATTGGGGCGGGTGAGCTTGCTGGATCAACCTGAAAAATGGCGATTGCACCTTTGACAATGCCCTTCTTGCTGCCTCCTGTAGCCACCCCTCTCTCTCCACCCCTAGGACCTCCCTTTCTATTACATACATCCCAACCCACCCCCTCTAACCTTTACTGTCTCCCCTTCTGTTACTTCTGATCTATCCTGCATATGGCTACCTGCAAACATTTTCTTCTGAGCCCATCCCCCCCTCCCCTTCCCTCCTCCTATTACTGCCTTCCCTAGCTGTACTGGGTCATCGCCCTTTTGAGCAGCTGACCACCTAGGTGTCTGGGTCAGCTTCCTGTTTCTTAAAGCCATGTAGTATTATATGAGAAGAGTGCAGTTCCCTCTATTGTCTGTCTATAAAATTACCCTGTTGGGTCTACTCTATTTCAAAATATTTTCCTAGTGTAAACAGTGCTATACATGTGGAAAACGCATTTATAAAATTATGCAGTGCTATATATGCATAACAAATTTGTGCCTGCTTTTATGTAATCTGCATGTGGTTGTGCCTCAGAGCTTAACTTGGACACAGTTATAATAAAGCATGTATTTTACGAAATATACATGAAGATCCATACTCCACCCCCACTGAGTCTGCAATAGCCACAAAATTGACCGCCATGGCTGAATCTGACCTGGACATTTTACCACCTGATAGTCAGTGCTTTTTAACCAGCCAGGAATGGGTCCTCGCTGTTAAATAGTGCTTAGCCGGCTATCTGCAAATATTCAGTGGGACATAGCCGGATTCTATATAGCATGCCTTGAGATTTGTGCCAAAATCCAGGCGTCTTCTATAACAACACATGTAACCGAATTGGCTTAACAAGCTAATTAGCATTGATAACATCCCTTTACAAGCAATAATGAGCACTAATTGGCAATAATTAGCATTTACACGCCCAACTCACTAAGTGTATTCTGTAATACAGTACGCCTAACTTCTAAAGCACACAGGCGAAAAGAGGCATGGTTATGGGCATTTCATGGGTGTTCCAAAACTTTTGTGCATAATTACAGAATATGACCTAGTACGCCTAAATCTATGTACCAGGATTTATGCCATATTTTTATAGGTGTAAATGAACGCTCATAGTTTTAGGCGCTGGGATATCAGCTAAGCATATTCTATATACTGCGCCTAAATCTAGGCACTGCTTATAGAATACGCTTAAGTGGAAATGTTTTCTGCGCGGATATTTTAGGTGTCATACATAGACTCTCCCCCTTAGTGGCTAACCAGCTATATTGCACAATATAGCCTGCTATCTGCTAATATTCAGCACATTGCCAACTAAGTTTGGCGGCCAAATTGGGGTGCCAAAATAGCTGGCCTATCTTTGGCCGTTTTCAACTTAACCAGCCAGCACTGAATATTGACTGGGCCGATTAAGTTTAAACTGGCCAAAACTAAACCAGATATTCATTGCCAGTCACCAGAAATGGCCCAGCATTGAATAGCCAGGCTCAACACCAACCGGGGGAGTCAGCCCAGCTAACTCCTGTGGTCTGAATATCAACCCCTCAATGTCTAATCCAGACACCTGCATTGAATATCTAGATCTTAAGTGGCTACCAGAATTTATTTTATTTATTCTATTTATAGCCCACTTATTAACTAGGCTGGTAATAGGCTCTCAGTACCCTTCTCCACCACCGCCAACTCCAGGCTCCGCTCATTCTGCCTCGCCTCACCCTATGCTTGGAACAACCTTCCAGAACCCTTACGCCAAGCCCCCTCCCTGCCCTTCTTCAAGTCTTTGCTTAAAGCCCACCTCTTCAATGCTGCGTTCGGCACCTAACCCTTACCGTTCAGTGAATCCAGACTGCCCCAATTTGACTGCCCCTATCGGACCGACCATTCACTTGTCTATTAGATTGTAAGCTCTTTGAGCAGGGACTGTCTCTCTTTGTTAAATTGTACAGCGCTGCGTAACCCTAGTAGCGCTCTAGAAATGTTAAGTAGTAGTAGTAGTAGTAGTAATAATAAACACACATAAAACAATAAAACACAACACAAAAGAAAGCAAATTAACAAATAAAAAGTCTCATTACTTAATCAATACCAACATAGCAGGTTCAAAGAGTATTCTAGTGGTCAGTGCAGTGGCATAGCTACGGGGGACCATGGGGGCCTGGGCCCCCCATAATGGATCCAGGGCCCCTGATTTGGCTGGCAGGGGTTCCCAATCCCCGCCAGTTGAAGCATTTCTCCAGCACTGCTCTCCTTACATTGCCTGCCCTGCTTCCTTCTCGTCACATGCATGTTTGGTTTTAGTGAAACCGAGCATGCGCAACACTTCGCACATGCTTAATTTCATTAAAATCGAGTGTGAGCAACGTGAGGGGAAGCAGGGCAGGCAATGTAAGGAGAGAATCGCTGGGGAAATGCTTCAGCTGGTGGGGGTTGGGGTCCCCCATCAGCCAAGGTATGTGTCATTGCGGCAGGGAGGGGGTGAGCGGCGTGGTGGTGGGCCAAAATGTGCCCCTTCACTTTGGGCTCTGGACCTTCCCACTTTGAGGACTGGCTATGCCCCTGGGTCAGTGCAGTGGACTGTAAATCAGGGGACTAAGGTTCAATTCCCACTTCAGCTCTCTTTTGTTGGGCATGTTGGATGGACCATACAGGTCTTTATCTGCCGTTATCTATGTCACCATGACTGTACATACAAATATACTTTAAACATACTCCCTGAAAATGCCCAGCTCCTTTAGTAACCACATTCCAATTACTCAGTAAATACCAAAATATACTTGTGCAAACAAATACGCTTTAAGATGCTTTTTAAAGTTTCTAAGCTCCTTTGATAGCTGCAGTCTCACTGGTAATTCGTTCCACATAACAGGCCCTACAATGGACAATACAACCTCAGCAGTAATAATCTAATGCAGCTGAAGCAATGGAGTTCTCAGGGAAACCTTGTTACCTGGTTAAATCCTTTTGAATATCTACCCCATAATATACATACATACATATACACCTCTTTTGGAGCAGATTTGTGTTGTAGGGGGGTCACTATATAAGCATTATTGGCTAAAAGCATGTCTGATAATTACTGAAGAATATACACAAGGGATAAGATGTTATTGTGTCAACATGGATGTGACTAATTGGAGATCATAGTACTTCAAGATCTCCTGTCTGTACTATATAGGATCAATGATCCAAGATTCTCCTTTTGCCAGTATACAGAGAGAGCACCACATGACCATAACAGATAGGGCAAGAGCACATTAGATACATTTAACAAATCTAAATTGCATCTAATTTTGACCATCAATAATGGGCAGGCTTGGCTTCATATTCTATTTTCTTGTTTCTTTGATCTTATGATTAGAAATGTAAGGGGAAATTTTGCTTTTTATCCCACACTAGCTACAATTATACTTGTAAAATATGTCTTTAATTACTCCCATCTGCAGGATCAAAGGATTTCTAGGCTCATGTAGCTTCTGCATGTCTCTGCAGGTTTTTTCTTTCCTTTTATAAAGGAGTGATGAATTTTCAGCCAACATCCATATTCTTGCATTGCAGTGTGTTTGTTGCATACTTTACATAACATAAAAACAATGGTCCATCTTGCCCAGTATCTTTTTTCCAACAGTGGCCACACCAGGTCACAAGTACCTGGCAGAAACCAAAATCGTGGCAACACGCCATGCTACCAATCCCAGGGCAAGTAGTTGCTTCCCCATATCTGTCTCAAATTTTCAGGGGTGTAGCCAGACTTTGAGGAGGGAGGGGGCCAGAGCCCAAAGCGGGGAGGCACATTTTGGTCCACTGCCCTGCCGCTCCCCACCCACTGCCACCACTGCACATACCTGCACAACCCCCACCAGCTGAAGCCTTTGTCCAGAGCTGGTCTCCGGCGCTGCCGCATTGCCTGCCCTACTCTCTCTTCCCCTCACATCCGGCACACTTGCTTTCATGAAACTGAGCATGTGCATGAGTGGTCTCTGGTGGTAGTTCTGCTCCCAGCATGCGGCATTTCTGGCACTACCAGAAATTCCAGAAAAATATTACCGCAGGGGTTACCCAGCAGTAATCGGGCAGCACTGCGCGCTGCCTAGTTACTGCCATATCACTGCAGGAACCCTTGCTGCCACCTCTATGGATGGCAGGAAGTGCTCCCCACAAAATGGCCATGCAATAAGTGCAAACTTACCTCATGGCCATTTCTTTTTTTGGACTTTTTACCTGCTGCGGTAAAAAGGGTCTCAGCACATGGCAAAAACAGCTACCGCTGCTAGCACAGGGCCCCTTTTTCCATACTTTAGTAAAAGGGTCCCAAAGGTACATCTGCTGTAAGGCAGAAGTACCTGGTGTACATATATGCCAGAAGTCAGTAAGTATTGGTATATATTATTTATTGGGATTTATTAACCATCTTTATGAAGAGATTCACCCAAGGCGATGTACAGTAATAAAATATGTGCATAAATGCTGCTCACTTCCCCACCCCTACTTCACCCATTCTCCATCCACTGGAACATCTACATGCAGCCAGACTCATATTTGGGAAAACAAAATACGAAAGTGCAAAACCCCTAAGAAAGAAGCTACACTGGCTCCCACTTAAAGAACGTATCACATTCAAGATCTGCACGACTGTCCATAAAATCATTTACGGAGATGCCCCGACCTACATGCTAGACCTCGTAGACCTACCACCCAGGAATGCTAAAAGATCTTCCCGCACCTTTCTTAACCTACACTTCCCCAGCTGTAAAGGACTAAAATACAAATTAACACACGCGTCCAGCTTCTCTTATATGAGTACACAGCTATGGAACTCACTTCCAAATCACCTGAGAACGATCAACGAATTAACCAACTTCTGCAAATCCCTGAAGACTTATCTCTTTAATATAGCCTACCACGAGAACCCTTAACTAACAAAACGACTATCCAACTTTACTCTGAATGTATCTTTCTACAACTACCTGATCAATTCCTCTTGTCTTCATTAACTTCTTTACAACACAAATTGTATTATCTAACCTGATATGGCGATGACATAACATATCTTTGTAAGCCACATTGAGCCTGCAAATAGGTGGGAAAATGTGGGATACAAGTGCAGTAAATAAATAAATAAATTATTGGACTATTGAAAACTTTCTGTAGTACGGTGCAGCCCTTTTACTATATGGATAATTCCAGAGTGGTTAGACATATTTTAACCCCAGCACTACCCATATCATATTTTAAAATGTACAGACAAAGGAGTTACATGTTTACCAGCCACCAATAAATAATACAAAACGTTCTTTGAAAATTGAGAAGCACATTTCCTGAGTACTTACTTTTATGTGTATATTCCCTAGGTAATTTTCAAAGTGCCTACTTGAGCATGTAAAATGCTATTCTACACACTCAAGTTGCTCATAAAATTATCTCCCTGGTATCTTATTTTCTTTTTTTTTGTGTTGTCATTTTTACATTTTTTGTTATGGCTAAGAGTCTTAAAAGCTGATGAGCACTCAAACTGTGATTTTTGATTGTTGAATGGATTTGAAGTCATTATAATGTTCTCTGCAGGGGCCTTGCTGGTAATTCAGTGGTGCTGTTGTGCTGGAAATCTAGATTCAGTTTTGGAGACCATTTTCTGCTTCTCAGGTGGCTGGTGCTGGGAGACTGTGGAGGTGCGGGGGAGGGGGAGGACCCCCAGTCACTGCACAATAGTGACACCTATCAACTGTCTCAAGAGCACATTTGTGCTGGGTTCCAGAGGGAGCTGTGGTCCATGCTGCCTGTCAGCTAGAGGAATGTTGCTCCATTGGCAGAGGCTTAAACCTAGAGTCAGGAAGATTCTGGGGAGCTGTTAAAGAAGGGTCATAGTATCATGGGCCCACCAAGTGCCACCCATTTTTCCTAAAAAGTAAAAAAACAAATGAAACTTTTTTTAAAATGTTGTCCAAGCAGTTCTGATTCATCTTGTGGGAAAGTTGCAAGGAATCATATGGTGCTGTAGGTTTTATCCATTACATGGAGATGTACCACTGAATTTAGCCTTCAGTATGGCTTGTTCCCAGGGCTTTTTTTGAGAAGGCACTTGGGGTACTGAGTACCGGCCCCTTTTCCATTGTCTGCTAAAATTGACCCATGGTCCCCAGGTTTTAATGAAAGAGCTCAGGCTCTACACAACAATTCTGCCTTGTCGTAGATTCTGTGACTGGTTGCAGGGAGACTGGCTATTTTGGGGTGGGTCCCTCAGTGATCACCCCACCCCTGAAGGGTGGCCTGGCATTTGAGTACCAGCACCTTTTTCGCTAGAAAGAAACACACTGCTTATTCCTAACTGATGAGGCCCAGGTAGAATTTGGGCTTAGCTGTATATCACATACATCCTACTGTTAAATTTTAGGCTTTCCCTTTGTTAACACTGATGAATCGCAAATGGGGCCTGTTGTGATCATTAAATTCTAAAGAAAAACATTCATCAGTTCTCTCACAGGTCCAGCAGCACTGCAGGAAGTTAACATGCCCAAGTCCAGCAGTACAGCTATTTTCCCCAGAGACACAAAGTGGAAGAAACCCTTTTGGCAGAGGAATTACCTGCTCCGCCATCCTCCAGTCCTGGTTTTACTACCACCACATGGCATGGTGTTCTATGCATGTGGGTGTAGATTAACTTAGGTTCTCCTTTATGAAATGCAAGTGTCAGCACTTCTGTCTGAGCATAAAGAGTCCTATGAGTGCAGAGCACTGAAACTAGGAATGGATCAGCCTTTTGTACAAACGGTCCATTGGTAACCCACTGTTTTCTGAAATTCCTTCAGTAACCAGTTAGCCGGCACAATCAGATCTAAAAGTGACAAATGACCCAGATTCACACATATGATCTCTTTTCAGTTGGCAGAAATGACTCAGTTTCCTCAAGAGTCCCTCTGCAATACAAAGGCTTCATTCCACTTATCACAATATTGCTTTTGCTTAAATACCAGGAAATGTTTCTCTCAGTCTGCCTTGTACTGACTTTATGGACTAGGGTCTCAATAGGAAAGAAGATCATTTTCAAAAAAGAAACGTCTATCTTTTGTTTTCGAAAATACTGTTCCGAACAGCAATTTGTGATTTGGGTGTTTTGTTTTTGGTCTATTTTCGAAAAAAAAAAAAAACATCCAAGTGCAAAATGCACAAAATCAAGTCATTGGGATGTAGGAGGAGCCAGGATTTTTAGTAGACTGATCCTCCTGACATTCCAGGACAGCAATAGGGCACTCTAGGGTGCACTGCAGTGGACTTCATAAAATGCTCACAGGTACACATCTCACGATTGCTCCCTTACCTTGTATGATGAGCCCCCCAAAACCTACTACCCCCAACTGTACACCACTACAATAGCCCTTACGGGTGAAGAGAGCAACTATATGTGGGTACAGTGGGTTTCTGGTGAGTTTTGGAGGGCTCACAGTTTCCTTCACAAGTGTAACAAGTAGGGGGAGATAGGAGCATGGGTCCACTTGTCTGCAGTGCACTGCACCCAACACTAGACTACTCCAGGGACCTGCATGCTATTCTAATGGACCTGAGTATAACATCTGAGGCTGGCATAGAGGTTGGTAAGTAATGTTTTTCATCACATTTTGGGGGGAGTTAGTGACCACTGGGGGAGTAAGGGGAGGTCATTCCTGATTCCCTCCAGTGGTCATTTGGTTATTTAGAGCACCTTTTTGTGCCTTATTTGTTATAAAAACAGGTCTAGCTCAAAACGCCTAAGTTTTAGTCCTTGACATTTTTTTTCCATTATGGCTGAAAAACATCTAAGGAACACCCATGTTCTGCCTTGAACACACCCCTGGCACTCCCTCGAGATTTGGACGCACTTCTGGCGGACTTCACAAAAAAACATCTAAAAATAGGTTTTGAAAATACTGATTTGGACGTTCTTGTGAGAAAAACATCCAGATGCAGACTTACGCCACTTTTTTTGACATTTTTCTGTTTTGAAAATGAGTCCATTAGTACCCTAAGCATAGAGTCTAAGGGTTACAAAAGGTTGTCAGTAGTAAAATTATTATATGTGTTACGGTCAAAGGGATTAGTTACCACAAGAAATTTAGTCTAATCTCTGTTTAACATAAACTTAAATTTGGAAGCCCAGGATTCCAACAAATCCAGGCCAAGTCTAATCTTAAGGACAATTTCTGGAAGACCAGTCTTAAAAGGGATATAGATTGTGACATCGTCCACATAAATAAAAGTGCAGAACCCTGCTTGCTCTACCCTTTCACCTAATGGAGCCATCATAACATTGAATAGGATTGGAGAAAGTGGAAAGCCCTGTGGTCATTAGTCCAGGTCCAAGATCAAAGGCACGTGATATATCGAATTGCATCACTAAAAAGTTAAAGCCTAGACTGACTGCTTTCCTAAAATCAGATACTAAGGTGGTCAAGACAGTCTCGGTACTATAACAAGGCCTAAACCCTGACTGGGATTTATGCAAGAGGAAGAAAGAGGGAAAGGTGATTCATAAGCTGAGTACCAACTATTCCCTCCATTACCATTAAAATTTCCTTCAGATGTTTTTGGAATGCTTAAGAGCAGTACACAAATGAGAATAACCAGGAGTCACAGACGTAAGAGAATGCTCTCATCCAAACCTCTGTGAAAATGTGTTTTAAAGAGCCAGAAAAGCTATCTTTGCTAAGAAACTTGAAGTAATCAATCTCGTTCCTTTTTGAAGAATAAAATTACTCCTGGAGATAAACCAGAGTAACACTGGTGCCTTAATTTAGTTTTATAGCTTTAAGTTTCATCTAGTGCCAAAATGCATTTGGGTGCCAGATAGCAATCAAAGGAAAATGGGCAATGCCATATGTGTGGAGAAAGTTCCTGAGATGCCCTGTAATTAAATAGCAGGGTTCTTGTTCATTGCTTGGATCAAAAAAACAGCTCAGCTTTGTTCTCTTCTCTCATTATTTTGGACCCAAACAGCTAATAAAGGGGTCCATTTACTAAGCTGGAGCAAAATATGACCTTAGCGCTCCCTTACACAGGTTTTCACAAGCACTAATGCCATGTTTACCATAGCCATAAAAATGCCCTTATGTGTTTTTTTGTATTAATGGCCATGCACTAACGTTCATAAGTACATAAGTAATGCCATACTGGGAAAATACCAAGGGTCCATCAAGCCCAGCATCCTGTCCACAACAGCGGCCAATCCAGGCCAAGGGCACCTGGCAAGCTTCCCAAACATACAAACATTCTATACATGTTATTCCTGGAATTGTGGATTTTTCCTAAGTCGATTTAGTAGTGGTTTATGGTCTTGTCCTTTAGGAAACCATCTAACCCCTTTTTAAACTCTGTCAAGCTAACCGCCTTCACCACGTTCTCTGGCAATGAATTCCAGAGTTTAATTATGCGTTGGGTGAAGAAAGCGTTTCTCCGATTTGTTTTAAATTTACTACACTGTAGTTTCATCGCATGCCCCCTAGTCCTAGTATTTTTGGAAAGCGTGAACAGACGCTTCACATCCACCTGTTCCACTCCACTCATTATGTTCCACTCCACTCTATCATGTCTCCCCCTCAGCCGTCTCTTTTCCAAGCTGAAAAGCCCTAGCCTCCTTAGTCTTTCTTCATAGGGAAGTTGTCCCATCCCCACTGTCATTTTAGTCGCCCTTTGCTGCACCTTTTCCAATTCTGCTATATCTTTCTTGGTTTACCATGAAATTATGTAAATGTATATATGGAAAGATGGGGGGGAAAAGTCTCTTCTATCACCAGGCTATCACCCCTTTACTCATTCTGGGGTGAACCATTCAGAAAAAAACTTTTGGTGATTGTTGTTATCATTGATTAAAAACCCCTTTGTCCATCCTATATAATAAAATGCACCTCCAACATTCTGAAGCTGACTGCATGGCAGAGGCATTCCTGCTCTCTGTATCCATCTCCTGAATTGACATCACGTACTTCCGGGTTCGTCACAAGCAGAAGTGACCAACCACACGAGGTTTCTCGGCTTCAGAATGTTGGAGGTGCATTCTATTAAATAGATTTGGTCAGTTCCTTGAAGCACAGCCAGAGCTCAGCGTCCTGCACAGTAACGCTCAGACACCAGAGAGAGAGGAGGGGCCTGACACCAGAGGGAGGGAGGGAGGGGGGGCCTGACACCAGAGAGGGAGGGAAGTATCTCTGTCATACACACATTCTCTCTCTCTCACAGTCAATGCCTTTCTCTCTCTCACACACTGTCTCTCACACACTCTATGTCTCACACTGTATCACATTCACTCTCTATGTGTCACACAGTCACTCACACACTCTCTTGGTCTCATACACTCAGTCTCACAGAGAGTCTGTGTCTCACACACACTCTCGCACACACTGTATCTGTGTGAAACACACTCTCTCTCTCACACACTGTGTCTCACATACGCACTTGCACACACTCTCATTCTCACACACACACTCTCTCTCACACAGACACACTTGCACCCAGACTCACTCTCTCTCTCTCTCCCACACACACACTTGAATATTCACTCTCTCTCTCACACACAGTCACTCTCACATACACTCCGAGGAAAACCTTGCTAGCGCCCGTTTCATTTGTGTCAGAATTGGGCCTTTTTTACTAGTATAATAAATAACTACAAAAGTAATAATTAATCAGTCTGAACAATTGACATTACACTGATTGACTGGCAATAGGCTTAAAAAGTATGTAGAACAACACTCATCTTTTGGTTCACTGGGTCCCGACGGACATCCGTGTCGCTTTGTCAAGGGATTGGAGCCTCAAAACAGTAACATAAAGCCTGCTGTTTGCTGCTACCTCAATGGGTGGTGGTAAGTGCTCCCCCCTCCCCCTGAAATGGCTGCGCAGCAAGTGTGAACTTACTGCACTGCCTTTTCATTTTTGGCTATTTTCAACTGCGGCGGTAAAAGGGGCCCTGGAGCACAGCAAAAACAGCCACCGCTGCTAGCACAGGGCCCCTTTTACTGCAGCTTAATAAAAGGGACCCTACCTGATTAATGCAGAAACACATACTCTTTAAAAAAATATCTTTTTTTAGCATGCAATTAGCACACACACGCTTGGCAGTTACCATAGGCTGCCTAAGCACATCCCACAGTATGCCATGTGAAACTGCATTAGGCATGCATTTGCACCAAAGGTGACGCTGGGGGGGGGGGGGGTACAAGGGGAGCAGCCATTCCCCTAAACAGATTTCGAATGAAATGACGCCTATGCAAACTGGGCCTGCAACTTTGCAACAGCATCTATTTTCATTTCTTATTTCATTTTATTCAAATGTACTAGACCACCCTTATCACTAAAGTGCATCAGGGCAGAGTACAATAAAATAAGCATACAGTTCAGTTAAGAAAAGAAAAGGTCTGCTCCCCCTGACGTCAAAACCTGGCTACGCATCTGCTTAGCGCCTAATGCAGCTTAGTACAAGGGCCCCAAAGTGCCTTGTAAGAAACCCTAAGTGACGCAGAAAATGTTGACATTCCCATTAACACTGAGCCCAATATTCAAAATTATTCAAAGTGTGGTGCTCAAAGTCTGTTATAACAATAAAGTGCTGTCAAATCAGCACTGCAGGGTCTTACTGGTAACCAAAAGTGTGCTTTCAAGGACATAATGGTAATATGCATGTGTTCAGAACCAAAGTACTTTCTAATTATATCATATTAATTCCCCCCCCCCCCCCCGGATGAACATTCACATTAAGGGAAATGGGACTTGATATACTGCCTTTCTGAGGTTTTTTGCAACTACATTCAAAGTGGTTTACATATATTCAGGTACTTATTTTGTACCAGGGGCAATAGAGGATTAAGTGACTTGCACAAAGTCATAAGGAGCTACAGTGGGAATTGAACTCAGTTCCCCAGGATCAAAGTCCACTGCACTAACCACTAGGCTACTCCTCCACTCCATTAAGCACAATTGGAATCTTTTTTTTTTTTTTTTTTTGCAATTTATATTTTTATTTTGCATTTACATATTAACATAAATGTTTCAGAAATATCTCTACTTAACATCATCAGGAAAATCATTATACTCAGAAAAACAAAATCTTCAACTTTGTCCACATAATTTAGATCCGAGAACTAGGAAATTTAAAAAAACATTAAAAAATATGTCATCAATAGAGCAGTAGACAGCTTAACCCTCGCAGCCGATATTCAACATAATCAGTTATTAAGTGCGACCAGGGTATCCCTAGTACCTTCTTTAGAATTAACAAATTCTAACAGTTTCTTTGGGTCAAAGAAAACATAATTAATTAAATTTAAAGTCATTAAGCATCTGCAAGGGAATTTCAAAACAAAAGAACCACCTAAATTAAGAACTCTGGGTTTTATAGCCAAGAATTCTGTCCTTCTTTTTTGTGTTTCCCTTGCTAAATCTGGAAAAATTTGAATTTTGACCCCAAGAAAACTGCATTTATATAGCGAAAATACAACAGAATTGGAATTGTGGATTATGATTTTTTTGACCCATAACCGAGGCCCTTTTACTAAAGGGTTGACACACGGCAATGGGCTTGCCGTGTGCCAATTGTAAGGAATATGAGGGGAGTAAGAGGGAAGACAGGGCTAGAGAAAGGAACAGACCCTATTCCCCAAAGAAGTGGAGAAAGGAGAAAGACTACATCTCCCACCAGTCCCCAAGAGGAGCGCAACCTAGAATGCAGGACTACGTTTCCCAGCAGGCCCGGAGGGAGGCATACCATCGCAGCAGGGACTTCCATTCCCATCAGCCCTGGAGGAGGTTGAGAGAAAGACAATGGCGGGGAATTGGAAAACCCTGACACAGAGAACTAGGCTAGAGGAGGAGGTCCTGAATCTGCCCCATCAAGGAAAAGAGGGGCAGCTGGGAGAGGGGTGTGGGGAGGAACCCATGGACTGGCAAGGGGCAGAAAACAGAGAGGAAAGAGAACAGGAAGAGCTAATGGATACCTCAGCTCTAGCTAAACTAAAAGGTGAGATAAAGCAGCAGTTGGGAGCTTGGTATGGGAGATGGGTGAAAAAAGGAAGAAGGTGGTTTTCCCCAAAGGGGAGCTGAGAAGGTGTTTTTCCTGGAGGGTCCAATGGGAAGAGGTGGATGGAAGATAGTGCTGGCCCAGTGGGTGGTGATTTTGAACCCTGTGGAAAGTGCTTTACATGAACTGCTGGGTTTTTGAACCTGTGGAAATTGCTTTACATGAACTATTGGGGATTTTTGAGCTCTTTGAAATGCTTTACACAAACTGCTGTGATTTTGAACCTTTGGGAAATTGCTTTGCATAAACTGATATAAATATATATGGCTCTGACTGAGTTGCTGAGTCATTATTTTGAGTCGGGGGTTGAGAGGAGCCTAGGAGAGTGGAGCAGTGCATGAGCTTCTGAGGGATTTCTTGGAAAAATCCCTGGATGTCTGTGGGGGAGGGAGGCATTCCTGAACAAACCAGAGCGCAGGTCCTTCATAAAATCCAGAACTACCCCTGGGCTACTGCAGAAGCCTGGAGGTAGTTCCCACCCCCAGTGCTCACCATTTCCAACACTATAAAAATATTTTCTATTTTTCTAGTGCCGGTGCTTACCTAGCGGTAATCAGGCAGCGCACCACCGGGATAGTGTGGGAGCCCTTACTGTCACCTCAATGGGTGGTAGTAAGTGCTTCCCCCCCTCAAACAAAATGGCTACACAGCAAATGATTCAATTACCGTATGGCCATTTCTTTTTCAGAAAACAAAGGCAGCCCTTTACTCGCTGCGGTAAAAGGGAGCCTCAAAGCCCATTAAAAACAGGTGCAGATGCTAGCGCAGGCCCCCTTTTACCACAGCTTAATAAATGGACTCCCTAGTGTGCCCAATGCAGCAAAAATGGCCTAACACAGGACATTCACATCATTTATCGTCTATTGTTTACTGTATTTACTATACAGCCTCTCTTGTACTCAAATCAAAACGGTTTACAATATGTAAATTTAACAATAAAACAAAATTAAAAACTGAAAAGGAATGTCATAATATAGATAGGAAAGCACAATCTCTAAAAATAATCAATCCTAGATTAGGAACTTTGAGGACTAGGAAAAAATAGTATAGTCAAAGTCCTCAGGGTGTAAAGTTCTTCAAACATCAAGAATATCCAATTCATCATTTTGAAATGCAGTAGTCATCTTCAAGGGTTCAATATTTACATGCTGGGAAGAATAACAGTCAATTAGAGGATTGGGTGTTTCACTAAAATCTCCTCCTAAAATAACAATACAGGGGCATAGTCATCAATATGGGATACTGTTAAGATGAGTTATTTTATCACTAACTCATTCTATTGTAGCACAGGTCTCATTTTATGCAATGAGTCCTAGGATCTCATTTTCAAAAAAGAAAAATATCCAAAAAGTGGCATAAATCTGCATGTGGATGTTTTTTTCTCACAAAAATGTCCAAATTGGTATTTTCAAAACCAATTTTTAGATGTTTTTCTATGAAGTCTGTCAGAAGTCCATTCAAATCACAAGGAGGCATGTCAGGGGCATGTTAAAGGCGGGATCTGGGCCTTTCTAACACTTAGACGCTTTTAACCATAATGAAACAAAACAAAACCGGCCAGGTCTAAAACTAAGACGTTTTGAGCCAGATCTGTTTTTATAACGAATATGGCACAAAATGTTGCCCTAAATGACTAGATGACCGCTGGAAGGAATCAGAGATAACCTCCTCTTACTTCCCCAGTGGTCACTAACCCTCCCACTCCCCAAAAATGTGATTTAAAACATTACTTGCCAGCCTCAGATGTTATACTCAGGTCCATTAGAACAGCATGCAGGTCCCTGGAGTAGTCTAGTGGTGGGTAGTGCACTGCAGACAGGTGGACCCAGGCCCATACCTCCCCCTACCTGTTACACTTGTGGAGGAAACTGTGAGCCCTCCAAAACTTACCAGAAACCCACTGTGCCCACATATAGGTGTCCCCTTCACCCATAGGGGCTATTGTAGTGGTGTACAGTTGGGGGTAGTAGGTTTTGGGTGGGTTGTAGGGGGCTCAGCAGACAAGATAAGAGAGCAATGGTGAGATGTGTACCTAGAAGTATTTTATGAAGTCCACTGCAGTGCCCCCCTAGAGTGCCCTATTGCTTTCCTGGAATGTCAGGGGGACCAGTCTACTAAAAATGCTGGCTCCTCCTACATCCCAATTTTGCACTTAGACTTTTTTTTTTTTTAATGGACCAAAAAATGTCCAAGTCACAAAACCTTGTGCAATACGGTATTTTTGAAAAAAAAAAAAAAAGATAGACATTTTTCTTTTTTGAAAATGGACCAAAAAAATGTTTAAAACAAATGTCCAAGTCACAAAACCTTGTGCAATATGGTATTTTTGAAAAAAAAATACATTTTTCTTTTTTGAAAATGACCTTCTTTCCTATTCGGATTTTGGATGTTTTGTGCAAAACATCCAAAGTCAGACTTAGACGTCATATCGAAAATGCCCATCCTAGTTACTAAGAAATGAGGTTAACAGCAAAATAACATGTCTTATCAGTAGCCCATGTTAAAAAATTCCTCCCCCCCCCCCTCATCTTCACACTCCATAATTTTATAATTTTACAAGTAACTGAGAAAAAAATAGCATGCTAAACTTTAGTAAAAGGGCCCCAAGATACATAAATGGCCCCTAGTATCAGCTTAGTGCCATCCATTAGGCCAATCAAAATAATATCCTCCATTATCTCTAATTATTTCCTCTATGTTTATTGAAGTAAGTTTTCTATATAAGTGCGACATTTCCTTTCTTTTAATTAATGAGTGAGTAGCATTAACATTCTAGGATCTCACCACTAATCCAGGGCCGCCGAGAGGGGGGGGGGCAAAATTCCCCAGGCCCAGGCCACCAAGGAGGGCCCAGCGCCAGAGTCTCTTGCCCTCTCCTGCTCCCAGGCCGCTGGCGCCACAGTCCCATAGTCCAGTCTCCACCTGCCTACCCTCAGCTCCCTTCTGTCTGTCGTCCAACCCCCTGCATTTAAAAAAATCTCTAAAGCAGCAGCACAGCACCTTCTCTGGGAAAGCGGCAGATCGCCTCGGGTGGGTCTTCCCTCACTGTGTCCCACTGTCCTCTGATGTAACTTCCTATTTCTGTGAGGGCGGGACACAGTGAGAGAAGGCCCGCCTGAGGTGATCTGCCATTTTTGCGCAGAAGGCGCTGTGCCTGCTGCTTTAAAGATATATTTTTTTATTTAAATGAAGGAGGTCGGATGGCAGGCAGAAGGGCACAGAGGGTAGGTAGGTGGAGACTGGGAGCTGCGGCGCCGGCGGCCTGGGAGCAGGAGAGGGAGGCGACAGCAGTAGCGATTGAAGGGTGGGAGGGCGATCCTTGGAGGGGCGGGGCGCGGTGATCCTGGAGGGAGCACGGCCTTGCCCCAGGCCCGGCTCAATCTCTCGGCGGCCTTGCACTAATTTAGCCAGAGTACCATCAAAGATATAAGAAATCCAAATCCAGTCAAAGCCACTTTATCCTGCTTCAGTGACATAGGTTAATCAAATCTGCCACTTACATAAGAGCTCTCAACTTCTTACTTCAATATATAGGAAACAAGGGGGAAGGGGATATGAGCACTGCTTGTTGTCGCCTTAAGGTTTAATGTTTAATAAAGGCTTGATATACCGCCTTTCTTAAAAGACATAAACCAAAGTAATGTACAATTCAAAACCTTCAGGACAGACTGAAAAGAACTAATATTTATAAGCTCCCTTTTGGCACAATGCAAGCATTAAGGCAAGCACCAGCAGTAAACCTGAGAGATGGAGATTATAGTCCACATACTCTGGCTTAGCTGCAAGGTTCATAATAGTATGTGCTGAGTACTGAAGTCAGTAATTTCTTATCAAAGAAAATTCTTTTTCCTATTCATTTCACCTTTGATGTTGGTTTCCTCTGGATCTGAGAACCAGACTTTCAGTGCCATACAGATGTGCTCTGTACTGAAAAACTTCTACAGTCAAACCTTTCCTATGCCTTCACGAAGATCTGATTGTAAGATTGAAATGTATATGTGTCCCACTGACCGAAAAGATACCAAAAGTGTGGTATGTGACTTATTTATACCACATGATAGAGGGCGATCAACTGCATAATCCTGTCATATTTCAGTCTCAGGTATGGAATAATTATGACTTTTAAAATGAAAAACATTCATTAATTTAAAAAAAAGTAATTAACCCCAGAAATCACTTATTCCATGCTTTTTTGATGTTAAAAAAATTGCATAGTCCCTTTCTACTGACCCTATAGCAAAAGTTGCCCAAATTTACCCCTCCAGTCTTTTTTAGCCTGGTATCTTTTCACTCAATGGGTCACATATGTTTAAAAATTGCAAGACTGAATCATAGGTTGGGACTTGAAAATATAACCTAAGTTTTTTTTTTTACAAATTTTAGGGCCCTTTTACTAAAGGGTTGCCATGCGGCAACGGGCTTGCCGAGTGGCAACCTGGAACTACCACTGTCTCAACACGGCCTTTGGCAGTAGTTCCACCTTGAGCACACACTATTTCCAGTGTAACAAAAAAATTTTACTGAGTTGCTAACTTGGCGGTAATCACAGGGTTACCGCAGCAGCCCTTACCGCCATCTCAATGGGTGATGGTAAATGCTCCCCACCGCATAGCCAAGCAGCAGTAACGATCCTAGATCGGCTGCCACCCGGGGCGGATCGCCAATGCGCACCCCCCCCCCCCCCCCGGCAAAATGACACCCCCCCAGGGTGCATCTTTAGCTGCGGGGCGCAGCTGCGCGGCTCTCGGTTCTGCTGGCTCCCTGCTCCCTCTGCCCCGAAACAGGAAGTAACCTGGAACAGGAAGTAACCTGTTCCGGGGCAGAGGGAGCAGGGAACCAGCGGAGCCAACAGGCGCGCGGCACCCCCCCCCCCCCCCAGTAGCATGCACTCGGGATGGACCACCCCCACCACCCCGCCATTGGTACACCGCTGCCAAGCAGTAAGAGTAATCTTAAAACATGGACATTTTTAGGGGCTTTTTACCTGCTGTGGGAAAAAGGGCCCTGGTGCATGGAAAAAATGGCCCCCACTGCTACTGCAGCGCCCTCTTTACCACAGCTAAAAGGACCCCTTTGGAAATGTGTAGTCTTACTGCTTTATCTAATGTAGCTAGTCACATGTGGCCACAGGTTATTATGACATACTTAGGGCTTGATTTACTCAGCTATTTCTTTTTGCACACAGAATGGTTTAATAAAAAGTCCTTCATAAATCAAGCCTTGATGTGCCATATTTTTTCCACAAATGCACATAAGCTTTACACAATATTCTCCAGATTCTATATATCATGCTCCAATTTCCACGCCCAACTTTATGACACAAATAAATTGAATAATTAGCTTGGAAGCATCAATTATTGATACTAATTGGCAGTCTTAAAATTTGCGCTCACATCTCACTGTGCACTATTGCACCTAACTTCAATCATTCCTATCTGAAAAAGGAGCATGACCAGGGGCGTGTCAGAAGCATTCCAAAAAGTTGCACGCAGATTTACAGAATTTGCTCAAAGTATGAATGCCAGCATTTAGACGTGCTTTTAGCAGGCATAAGGATGGCACCAAAAAATTAGGCGTGGGATCTGCATCCAACCTTATTTTATAAAGGGCACGCTTCCTTTATAGAATAGTGTTTAGCACTGCAAGATCATACCTAAACCTACACTACCCAAATTGCAAAGGATTGAAATACAAAACAACCTACGCATCCGGTTTCTCCTACAGAAGCGTATCCTATGGAATGGCCTCCCAAAAGCTGTGAAAACAATTCATGACCACCTGAACTTCAGGAAATCACTAAAAACCAACCTCTTCAAAAAGGCCTACCCCAACAATTCTACATAAACCTCTTCACCCAAAACACAGAATGCCTAATGATCGTACTTGACAACACACAATCTTCATCCCTTTCCGACCCTCCACTCATACCTCATTCGATCACTATACAACCTTGTATTTGTTAACAACTGACTGGGCAAACGCCTTAAATGTACTATGTAAGCCACATTGAGCCTGCAAATAGGTGGGAAAATGTGGGATACAAATGCAACAAATAAATGAATAAATATATTTGCTGAATTTTCAGCACCTCTTATTGAATTCCCTCAGATATGGTTAAAAAGTAACTTAAGAGGGATTTTTGTTAGTTGAGAAAGAGGGTGTCCTCTAAGCTTGAACCTCAATGCCAAAGGAGGTGCTACAGCATCCTCTTTTCAATTCAGCAGCCCTTGTGGGCTGTGGAAGGCCTGCACTTTTTCATACATATGAAGAGACTAAGGGGTGTAGATCAATATGAGCTGAAGAACATAAACCCTTGTAGCCACACAGACAAGTCAGTCACAACAATGGCGATGAAAAAAATGAACAGCAGACGATGTGCAAACTTTCTCCTTTTATTAAACATCCAGAACTTGACGAGTCATGTTTCGGCCCGTGAGGGCCTTCCTCAGAAGTCTCTTAGAATGGATGTATGTTGATAAAAAGATGGGAATCAGTGATGTTGATGTGTTCTATATCTGTAACAATGGATAATCCTTGTTGTATGTCTTGTAAAATGCCTCATAAATCGCTTGAACTCTTTTTTTTTTTTTTTTACCAGTTTGCAGTCCAGAGAGTTCAAGCGATTTATGAGGCATTTTACAAGACATACAACAAGGATTATCCATTGTTACAGATATAGAACACATCGAGATCAGTCTGATTCCCATCTTTTTATCAACATACATCCATTCTAAGAGACTCCTGAGGAAGGCCCTCACAGACTGAAACATGACTCGTGTCGAGTACTGGATGTTTAATGAAGTTTAATCAATATGAGCTGCCATTAAAATGTGTCATTTTACCACTAACTTGTGCTGTTTCAGTACAGGTCCCATTTTATGCAACGAGACCTAGTTACTAATAAATGAGGTTAACAAAAAAATATCCCATCTTAACAGTAGCCCACGTTGCTAACTATGCTCCTTGGTCCTTTGCCTGAAAATAATGATTGGGTCAGAGGTTTACCCCACTGCATGCAGGGACTTGTAGTCTTTCTTTATTAAGGAAACCCATTTAGGAAATCAGAGCTACAAGTCCCAGTATGCAACCCAGGATCAGATCAACCCTGTCAGTAGCTGGATTGATAGAGTTGGGACTAAGGTAGGAAACCAGCAAATCTTGAGGCCACTTTGCATCCCATCATACTAAGCTCCCAATTCAAGGCATGCCAAAGATCATTTTCCCACCAGTCCGTCACCATATGTTTTTTCCAGAGGAAATGTTAGGCATATGCTCCCAATCCTCCAGTGAAACACAAACATGGTCTAAGACGTGTCTTTTCTGCACACTAGCCACTGGTGTTCATCGAAGGTGAACTAACAGGCCTGGAATGCCTTTTCCAAACACAAAGAAAACAGCTGGAGCAGGTTTGGAAATACGCGGTTTCTATGTGGGTTCCTTTTTAAAATGAGTCATAAGTAATACTTGGCAGCCACTCCATCTAAGAAGGATGGAGTAAAGGGCACTGTTCAGTGCAGAATGGAAAATGTGTGTCAGCTTCACTCTTTGGTCCCCTTCCCATCGCTAATTTTTTACTGGAGAAGGGAGGAGAGAAGATTCCTGCTATGAACCAGATGCCTGTGTTACATTTAGAAACAATTCCAAGGTTTGGAGGAGGGAGCGCCAGCAAGAATATTTTATGTTTTTGAAGTAAAGTTTCCTGGTCTTTTCCTTTCTTATTCAAGAAGGCAAAATCTTTCACCCAGTTCCAGTGCATGGAAATACTGTATTCTGACAGCATAATAAGAAACTTTTGAATTCCTAACTCTGATGTAAAAGAGAAGACTTTTTCATATCTGTATTAAGTTAGGAATGTTGAAATGCACAGCTTTGGGTTCATACCCTCTAGAGGCAACAGTAACTTGAAAACGATTTTCTCTGTAATCTTTCAAAGTGTATGCCAAGAACTCTCCCTCCCCTCACCCTCCTCCCTCTGATCCTTCCTCCTCTCCCTCCCCTTCTACTGTCTCTCTGCTCTTCCTCCGCCCTCCCATACTGGCTCTGACCCTTGCTGAACAGTCTAAGACAGACCAAGCTTGTCTTGATAGGATTCAACTGGATTCAGGGAGTTTGCTTAGTTCTGTCATACTTTCCATAGTCCTTTCAGTGACTCGTGTTTTAGCTCCTGCAAAAAAATAAAAATAAAAAAAAGTCAGCCTCTTTTGGCTATTCTGATGTTCATACTTGCCTAGGTAGAATGAGAAAAGCAGCAGCAGAGAGCATAAGCTAACTGTAAGGTCCAGCTATGAGTGCATGCAATTGGTCCTTAAAAAGGAAAAATAAACTAGATTATACTTTGGGGTTTTATTATTATTATTATTATTACTGCTGCAGTATGCCCTCTAAGCATGCATTTTAAGACATTGGTACTGATGCTGCAGGGTAGTCTATCAGCTTTTGTTTTCATAAATCAGTCCTTAATTGTAGTCTAATAACATAAACTCAGGGGAATATAGGACTAGATTCAGTAAATGGTATTCAAAAAAAACGGTAGTTAAAAAAGGCAGGAGGTGCCTCTACATCAGGAAGACCAAACAAGGAAGAGTAGAGGCTGACCAAAAGACGAATCCAATGTTATGAAGAAATACTTTGTTGTTGCTAATATTGGGGGATCCGACACAGTCCATGTTTCGGCATCACGAAACGCCTACATCAGGGGTCAAATGAACAATTCCTTGGAAAGAACCTATACTCCAAATCAGTCAGGAAATATCAAACTGAAGAACTGTGGTGCAGCCAAACTGGCCAAAGGCATATGCAATTAGACCGACACCGACAACCTCTGTGGAGTCTACTCGTATTCAGAAAAAATGGTGCCAGAAAAACCATGCAGAGTGCTATTCTCTAAACAGCACCCAAGTTGGGCACCATTTATAGAATAGCACTAAGAGCTGATTTCTATGCCAAACTTTGAGGTCCTTTTACAAAGTCGTGCTAAAAAGTGGCCTGTGGCAGTGTGGGCACGCCTTTTTGGCATGTACTGAGCTACTTTTTACCACAACTGGGAAAAAGGCCATTTTTTTTTAAACTAGTGCCCACCTGTTTACGGCCTGAGCCCTTACTACCAGCCATTGACCTAGCAGTAAGGGCTCACGTGCTACCCATACAGTATCCATACAGCATGCGCCAATTTGGCTACAGTGCCGATTACTGCTGGGAATGCCCCCCCCCCCCTTTGGTAGCAAATAGAACAATATTTTCTAGCACAGCACTAGGCACACACCAAACTCAGAATTACTGCCGGGCACACGTGCTACCCCAGCAGTAGTGCTGATTTGGAGCATGCTACCCGTGCATTAGCCCTCCTGTGGCTTTGTAAAAGGGCCCCCTTGACTGCAAGGATTTATTCCAACTGAAACCTGGCAAAATCCTGACATTTACTTTAGGCATGGATTCCCAGCATTTAGTAATCCTGTGCACCTCTTTAGTGAATGCCCCTCACTTGCCCCACTCATGGCCATGCCCCCTTTTGAGATGCATGCTATAAGATTTGCATGCAGATATTTGTAGAATAGCATTTAGCAAGATGCACATTCAAATCCAATTTGTTACCAATTAGTGCCAGTAATTGACTACTAGCTCCCAATTATTGGCACTAGTTGGTTCATTAACCAATTTGCGGTGCACACAGCTGAGGATAGGACGCAAATTTGCGTACAGAAATTTGTGCGCTATTTATAGAACTTGGGGATAGTGTAGCGTGGAGAATTCACATCTTATTGGCTTTAGCAGACATTTCTTTTTTCTGAATTTATTTTTATTTATTTATTAGGATTTATTTACCACCTTTTTGAAATAATTTACTCAAGGCGGTGTGCATTAAGAATAAATCAAACATAAGCAATAGACAATTACAGCAGCAAAAATATTCAAATAACAATACAAAGTATGGCATGGTATACTACTTACAATGTCAACACAATACATAATACAACATTTTGTATAGTGAGCCCTCGAAAACCCACCAAAAACCTACTGTACACCACTACAATAATTTTATTTTTAAAATGTTTATTCCGCACTATCCACTGTTCTAGGCAGATTACAAGTTTACATACACAAACGAAATCACATTACAAATTATACATTATACATAAAATATAAACAAACACAATCTACCTTGTGCTGTTATCTTTTACTTACTATACAAACATCACTGCAGATAGTACTTTCTCATATGAGCAAACTGAAATCACCCATATGTTTCAACAAATATCAATGCCTTCTCTCCTAAAATCTCTGAAAACTTTAATTTCTCTAATTCATTTTGAAATTTTATTCCACAGCTTTGGACCTGAAACATTGAAGATTCTTCTTCTGTGCTCCTCCAATTTAATCATGTAATAAGATACTATTTTGAACAAGCATTGTTTGTCAGATCTTAATGGCCATTTAGGCTGGTACAAAGGTTAGTGCATGGGGCACAAGTTTCTATAAAACCTTGAACAGCAGACATAAAGCTTTAAATTTAATTCTTTGTGCAACTGGTAAGATGGGGGTAATATGTTCAAATCTCGATTTTCCTACCAACACCTGATGGAACTGCTTGCTTATTGCTTGACCTGCTGCTTGTAGTCAGTCTGTGAATACAAAATAATATTTATTATTTATAGAGCACCAGCAGTGTAATATACAAAATTACATATCTTGATTATGTATGTGGAAATAAAAAAAATATATATGTATAGTATACAAGGTCCCATAAAATACTAACAGTTATCTCCCAGCACGTAATTGGAAGTTTGACTCCAAAAGGAAGATGCCCAGTTGGTGTTTTTGTATTATAAAAGAAAGGTGTAAAGAGCACTTTCTTCCCTTTTTCCATTCCCTTGGCTTTCTTTGCACCTCCCATCCACCTCCCAACCTTGTAGTAGCTACAGTTGGAGGACCTGAAGCGTGAAGTGTTCCAGAAAGTTACATTTGTCCATATTGGGTAGGATGGACATTAAGAAACCATTGTTGCATGCTGTGTCTGTCTTTCATTGTCATCATCCAGTTATGCACACTGTGCTTTAGTTATCTTCCAAGGCACACAACACTTTCGTTTCGATAATACAGTCGGGGATGCCCAAATCTTGAAATTTAGGTCGTCCTTAGAGATGGTTGTCCCTAGACTTGGTCGTTTCTGATTTTCGGCGATAATGGAAACCAAGGACGCCCATCTCAGAAACTACCAAATGCAAGCCCTTTGGTCGTGGGAGGAGCCAGCATTTCTAGTGCACTGGTCCCCCTGACATGCCAGGACACCAACTAGGCACCCTAGGGGGCACTGCAGTGGACTTCATAAAATGCTCCCAGGAACATAGCACCCTTACCTTGTGTGCTGAGCACCCCAACTCCCCCCCCCTAAAACCCACTACCCACAACTGTGCACCACTACCATAGCCCTTACAGGTGAAGGGGGCACCTAGATGTAGGTACAGTGGGTTTCTGGTAGGTTTTGAAGGGCTCGCTGTTTCCTCCACAAACGTAACAGGTAGAGAGGAGATGGGCCTGGGTCCGCCTGCCTGACGTGCACTGCACCCATTAAAACTGCTCCAGGGACCTGCATACTACTGTGATGGAGCTGAGTATGACATCTGAGGCTGACATAGAGGCTGGCAAAAAATATTTTGAAAGATGTTTTTTGAGGGTGGGAGGGGGTTAGTGACCACTGGGGGAGTAAGGGGAGGTCATCCCTGATTCTCTCTGGTGGTCATCTGGTCATTTCGGCCACCTTTTTGTGCCTTGGTCGTAAGAAAAACAGGACCAGGTAAAGTCATTCAAGTGCTCATCAGGGACACCCTTTTTTTTCCATTATGGGTCGAGGACGTCCATGTGCTAGGCATGCCCAAGTCCTGCCTTTGCTACGCCTCCTATACGCCCCCTTGAGCTTTGGCCGTCCCTATGACGGAAAGCAGTTGGGGATTGTACCGATTTGGACGGCCCTGTGAGAAGGACACCCATCTTCCGATTTTTGTCGAAAGATGGGCGTCCTTCTCTTTCGAAAATGAGTCTGTAAATCTTCTAAATACTGTGAGCCCTATTCCTGTTCTGCTGGGTTATAAGTGTAGGAAGATCTGAAAGTGAATAAAAAATAGAAATCTGATGTCTATAGTGTCTCATTCATCAATTGTTATTGATTTTAAAAAACTGTATCAAAAATTAACATAGTCTTGTTTCTAACTGATTTAGCAGTGTCCTAAATGATATAAGTTGATTAGTAATAATAGGGTAGGCAATGATCATTTTTAAGGAAGAATTATGCTTATACGAAGTCTCCATCTCCAGTATTGAAAGGGTCAAATGTTTGAGTGGAAATAAGTTTGAGGTAATTTTGGGCAATCATGCTTTCGATATAAGTTTAGATAGAATGGGGGTAAGTTCTGAGTTCCCAAAATTTGCTTGTTACTGGGGACTTGTTCATTATTTTCCAAAAAAATAAAACTTAACCACTCGAAGAATGAAAATTAATCCCAATCAGCAGTGGTTACCTTGTGGTACTGTGTAACTTAATAAACAATTTAACTTATTTTTTGTTTTCTAATAACTTAATTTTTTAATTTTTTCAATTTTTTTCATAAATCCTGTCTCTTAATTTTATTGTTAGGAGGTGAGAATTAATTATTTTATTTATATTGTTAAGAGATGAGATTTAAAAGAGGGAAATGCCTCTGTACGTCAGCGGTCTGAAACCTTTTGTATTGACAGACTCGCTAAACACTCACTCTTCACTGGCAAAACCCCCTCTATTTTCATATATCTTTTTCTCTCTGTAATTCAATGTGTCTCTTTTTCTTTATGTATTTTTAGCAATGACTGAAGCTTAAATAATAGATTCTATCAGCTTCATAAATAAACCATATACAATGCACTTATCTTAAAGTCTTTGTCTCTCAACAATTTCAACCAACGGGTCCCGTTTTGCCCACTGATTTCACCAGGCTTCGTCAGGGAAATATAAACATAATAATAAAATTAAGAGACAGGATTTATGAAAAAAATTGAAAAAATTAAAAAATTAAGTTATTAGAAAACAAAAAATAAGTTCAATTGTTTATTGAGTTACAGAGAAGGGAATAATCGAACGGCGCCAGCGAAATTGATGGCCGGCCATCTTCAGGGCCGACGCCATAAGCGGGCAGAGCCAAACGTATTTTCGAAATACACTTGGCGCCGGCCAAATCACTCACCGGGTTTAGAATAGGATCGCCAGCAGGTCGCCGGGTTTAGATGAGATGGCCAGGTCCGATTTTCAGCCATAATGGAAACCGGACCTGGCCATCTCAAACCCGGCGAAATGCAAGGCATTTGGCCGTGGGAGGAGCCAGCATTTGTAGTGCACTGGTCCCCCTCACATGCCAGGACACCATCCGGGCACCCTAGGGGGCACTTAAAAAATCTTTAAAAAAAAAAAAATTAGCTTCCAGGTGCATAGCACCCTTCCCTTGTGTGCTGAGCCCCCCAAATCCCCCCAAAACCCACTGCCCACAAGTCTACACCATTACCATAGCCCTAAGGGGTGAAGGGTGGCACCTACATGTGGGTACAGTGAGGTTTGGGAGGGCTCAACATTAACCACCACAAGTGTAACAGGTAGGGGGGGTGGGCCTGAGTCCACCTGCCTGAAGTGCAGTGCACCCACTAAAAACTGCTCCAGGGATCTGCATACTGCTGTCAGGGAGCTGGGGATGACATATGA
Source organism: Microcaecilia unicolor (assembly GCF_901765095.1). Taxonomy (NCBI): domain Eukaryota; kingdom Metazoa; phylum Chordata; class Amphibia; order Gymnophiona; family Siphonopidae; genus Microcaecilia; species Microcaecilia unicolor. Next base: position 284,359,176 of record NC_044036.1, read on the forward strand.
GGCTGGCAAAAAATGTTTTCATTTTTTGTGTGTGTGTGGGAGGGGGTTGGTGACCACTTGGGGAGTAAAGGGAGGTGATCCCCACTTCCCTCTGGTGGTCATCTGGTCAGTTGGGGCTCTTTTTTGGGACTTGGTCCTAAAAATACATGGACCAAGTCCACCTGGCGAAATACTCGTTTGTTCGAGCCGGCATTTTTTTTTTCATAATAAGGTGAAGCCGGCCATCTCGTAACCCCACCTCACTCCGCCCCCCTTCCCGCCTTCGCTACCCTACCAACACACCCCCTTGAAGGTTGGCCCGCGCCACAATGAAAAAGCAATTGGGGCCGGCCAAAATCGGCTTTCGATAATACAAATTTGGCCGGGATTGAGAGATCGCCGGCGATCTCCCGATTTGTGTTGGAAGAGAGATCGCCGGCGATCCCTTTCGAAAATAAGCCTGATAGTACCACAAGGTAACCACTGTTGATTGGGACTTGTTCATTATGACAGAGCAGTTCAACTCCTCTTATATTGGAGGCCCCGGGCCCTGCACAATACAAAGTGCATGATTACATTGACAGCATATTTCTCTGTGCAGTGCCTAATAAATTCTTACAGGGTATAATGAAGATGAGATCTCAGAATGAGTTCTTGCATTACATGCAATTCCCTACATAAACTAATCCCCAGTTTCATCTCCTTCCTGCCATAATTTGGGATAATTGAGTGAAGCATGATTTCCCATGAGCAGATATTAATGACTGAGCATTGTTTAAAGATGGATGCTTGTCCTGGAGCAAAAACAAAGTAACACATTACACTCATTATTTTGTTTTGCTGATAGCTGAAGATCATTTAGGGGGAGGGAGGGAGGGTTAGCAGCTCTTTGTTTCATTTCATTTTAATTGCTCTTTTATGAGTAATTCTTTATTGAGCTCACACACAACACCTGCAGCAAAATCACTTGTGGCATATGCAACATATTACAGTAAATATGTTGTAGAGCACAGGGTACCAGAAATAATAAGGCATATTGTATAAGTCTATTAACAGATATCAACTACATCTAAACAAATGCATTCTAAAGGGAAAGAGAGTGATGGGGTCTTCAGGGCATAAGCAAAACAGCATTATGTGACCTATCAAGGCTTATTAGGAACAGGGCCATGAACTGAAGTTAATAATGGGTAGGATGGGAGAGGGTTTTAGAAAGCTCTACCATTCACAGAGTTTGGTGATTCTGTGGAACCATCTTCAATGGTGCATAGTGTAATATCAAATATATAAACGGCGAGTGACCATACTCACTCGCAAATGCGCAGTAGACTTCCCTCTCTGTCCCGCCCCCGCATCAATACGTGATGACGGGGGGGCGGGACAGAGAGGGAAACTGCGCGAAGGAGAGGGAACCGCCGAGGTCGCCACCGCTCCTCCTCCCCCCCCCCGAGATCGCCGCCACTGGTACACCCCCCCCCCCCCGGAGTTGCCGCCGCCACCCCTCCACCCGGCCCATCTCTTCGCTATTCAACTTACATCTCTGGAGCAGGCAGATCAGCTGAGCTGCCATTGGCCTTCCTTCCCTGCCTGTGTCCCGCCCTCGCCGACGTTACGTCACACGAGGGCGGGACACAGGCAGAGAAGGAAGGCCGACGGGAGCTCAGCTGATCTTCCTGCTCCGGAGATGTAAGTTGAATAGCGAAGAGATGGGCCGGCGGCGGCGGCGACTCGGGGGGTACCAGCAGCGGCGAACTCGGGGGGAGGGGGCACCGGCGACCCAATAGCCCGTTTTCACGGGCTCAACAGCTAGTATATATATAGTATGTTTCCAACCAGAAGTGAAGCCAAATTATTTAAAACCAAACACTAGAAAAGGTAATGCACTATAGCATGGACCACACAATACCACACCTACAAGAAAGTTGGGATCTGGACCATCAAACCTCGGATGATTTCCTGCATCATTTTATTCACTCAAGAACTCAGTCTCACAACCAAACTGGCATCTTACCAAGCTAAGTAACAGAAGAGAAGGTCCAAGAGTACATAAAATCAAGACATTTGTGTTTTGTCAGACCCATGATGCAGGCACATGTTGCACCGAAACATGGCCCATGTCGGGTCATTCTTATTAAAGATTGTACCATTGCTCCAGCCTTGAAGACCCTATTCTGTTTCTTTTTGTTATCTTGCCAAGCTAAACTGGCAGGAGATTCTACTGGTTGCTCATTTCCCTTCTCCTATTGCTTGTCCACATTACCTCTTACTCCTGCTTAAGTCAATTTAGAAATCAATTCAACCATGCATTAACCTCATTTCCTCATACTACAAAGTATTTTGCACTAGGTTGAATGGGAAGGACTGAGGATCACGAACACTGAACACAAAACCCTCAGGCTCAAAACCAAGAAATCAAGCTCTGCAGGGCAGGCCTTCCTACATAACAGGACTAGAAATGCTGCAGTAGACAATGTATTAAATCACCTGAGTTTGAAAGCAAGAATCTTGGCAAAATGTCCTTTGCAAATTTATATAACTGTGCAAAAAAAGTACTTCATCATGTTTAATAAATTATCAGAAACTGAGAAAATCAAACATTCTCCAATGGCAGTGGTCATTGTCTACTTACAGTTGACCAATATCAGGTAGAATTTTTTTGAAATCATTTCTTCACCTAGCTGTTGTCTTCTTAAGCTCTCTCTTTAATTTCCCACCCTGTAAAGATCACCAGCACTGTAGACAGACACTATAGGCAAAGACAAATAGGTACATTTTGAAAGAACTAGGAAAAGTGTAGGTGGAGAGCTAATATACAAGACAAAGAGAAAGATGGAAGTTAGATGGATATTCTGGATGGGTAAAGCAAGCAAATGTCCCCCGATATTCAGATAGCAGTAGGCAGTGTGGTTAGCTGGTACCGACACCAAATGTTCAATGCTGGGCTTTATCCGGCAACCGGTATTGAATATCTGGTTTCAGTTTTGTCCACAGCAACTTAACCATTTAGGCCAATATTCAGTGCTAACCAGTTAAGAGCTTAGGGACCCTTTTACTAAGGTGCGTAGGTGCCTATGTACATCAATTTGGAACTACCACCCGGTTACCAACTGCTCCGGGCAGTAATTCCATGTGTTATGCATGGCCGATACGCACGGCTGAAATATTTTTTTATTTTCTACCGTGTGGCACTAAACGGGCAGTAATTGGCAGTGTACGCTCGCTGATGATTAGCGCCCGGTTAATGCGTGAGACCTTACCACTAAATCAATGGGTGGAGGTAAGGTCTCAGGCCCAAAATGGACGCGCGTTGATTTTTATTTTGCCGCACATCCATTTTCAGCAAAAAAAGGTCTTTTTGCAGGTGCACTGAAAAATGGACCTGCGCGCATCCAATACACATGTCTACACCAGCACAGGCCATTTTTCAGTGCATCTTAGTAAAAGGACCCCCTTAGTGATTAAAGATAGGCCAGCTATTTATGCAGCCTGTCTTAACTGCTAAACTTATCCAGTTAGTGCTAATATTCAGCGGAGATAACCAGCTTAACCAGCTCAGCTCTATTTAACCTGCCAAGAACCATTCCTTACTGCTTAAATAGCACTGACTATCAGGACCATGGATATTAGGGGGTAATTTTATAAAAGAATTGAAGAACAGTGAAGAAGATTCTTATAAAATTGCCTGAAGTACATAAGACGTAGGCACAAACAAACATAAGAACATAAGCACTGCCATACTGGGTCAAACCAAAGGTCCATGGCATGGCCGGCCCAGTATCCTGTTTCCAATGGTGGCCAAGCCAGATCACAAGTAACTGGCAGAATTCCAAGAAGTAGCAAGATTTGATGATACCTACCCAGTTATAAGCAGTAAAGTTCCCTAAGTCTACCTTAATAACAGTTTATGAACTTTATCTCCAGGAACTTATCCAAACCTTTTCTAACTGCTGTGTTTACCACATCCTCTGGAAATGAGATTCAGAGATTAACTATGCATTGAATGAAAAATGTTTTCTCCTATTTGTTTTAAAATTTTTACACCTTCTTTTACATAATCCTCCAAATTCTATATATGGCACCGAAAGATCGATGCCAAAATCTGAGTGAGGATCAGAGATCTGTGAGCCACTTAATTGCTTAACTGGATCAATTATGGGCTAATTGGCATAATTATTAGTGTTAACAAGGACTTAACACCAAGGGGGGGGTTACGCACAGATCAGAGATCTGTGTGCTTCTCCACCAACCACATCTAACTAGTCTCGCATGGATCTAAATGGGGGGTATGGCCATAGGAGGGGACTGGGTGAATCAGGGGCAGTATGCAGTGTTGTGGAATTCCAGGGATGTGCACTCAGGTTTCAGCTGGCTTAAGTTCTCATGCCCAAAGTTGAGCATGGGAATAGGAACTACACGCTATTCTATAAAGGGTGCTCATTCCAAAGTGCCCTTTATAGAATAACGCTGAGCACTGATGTTTCCCAGCATCAATTGGTTGGCATGTATACACATAAACTTGCATATTGTCTTTATAAAATAGATACAACCAGAGGAGCCAGCTCTGTGGCTGCCGTGGGTGCTTGAGCACCCCCAATATTAAGCAAACTACTTTACTGTGTCCACAGAAGGGTAATTTCTGTTGGGTTTAGCATCCTCTATCATTTTGAAAAGTTGGCTCCTATGGATACAACATACATGGCTGTGTTAAATTTCCAACTCTTGTTAGTGTTAGTCCCTTCATCGTGTTAGCACTGACAAATGAGAAGCATTTGCAACCCATCTGCACTTTCATAAGCTGCACTAGACGTGGTATCCAGTTCCAGTCAAGGAACAAGGAGTGGGAACTGGATCAGGCTCTTCAAAAACAGACTCAGGATGCCGGAATGGAATTATCCAATTCCAGGACACATCATTAAATGTTGCCAAGTGGCCTTATTCAACCCAATATGTGATCTACAGTGCATATAGGGTAGGGAAGCAGCCATTTTCTCCCTAATTCTATTTAAAAAAAAGTGCTAAAAGATGCACACTCCAATTTGGGCATGCACCCAATTTGCACTTGCATTTTAATTGAATAACAAGCTAATTAGCGCAAATAATTGGCTTTTTAACAAGTTATTGTTCACACTAATTAGATTCAATTAGCATGTATGCGTGTAAATTTAGATGTGGGATCTGTGCCTAAATTTTATGCGCAAGTCAGAAAAGGGAGCTTGGAAATGGGAGGGCCATAGGCGGATCAAGGCAGATCAGGGCGTGACTTGTACTTACATGTGTAATTATAGAATAAGGGGACTCCACGCCTAAATATAGGCTTGGAAATTTCCACCATGTTTTCATTGCTGCCAATGGCCACACCTAAATGTAGGCGCAAGCCCTGGGCTTAAGCACTATGCTATAAACCACACCTAACGTTAGGCACAGTTTATAGAATATCACTATGCGTTTTTTTTAGCGCCAATTTTTTAGGCGTCATTTATAGAATCCCTTCCCCCCTTTATATGTAATATGTACAAATTTTAATTGACGTTGCACAAGTATATAGAGGTGGACCATGAGACAAATGAAGGAAAGAGACATCTTGTGAGCACCTCAGAACCAGCTATTCTGCTAAAAATACCCTCTGTTAATGCTGTAGCATTCTGGCTTTCTCTACATTATTCTAGTTATTTAACAAAGTTTCTTGTGCATTTACAAGAAATATGCCACCAACTGCAATCAAACATGGTCATAGATAGAAGTGTAGCTATGACAATCAGCTTACAGTTACAGTTTATTTAAAATTTGATATGCTACCATTTGGAAATCTGTCACAACAGTTTACAATAAAATCCTAAGTTCAATAAGAAAAGAAATGTGATTTTGTACAAGTAGAAAAGAGAGAATAAAAGAAATAAAAAATAGTAAGAGCTGTGTTTCAGGTACATCAGAGACCAGTTGTGCAACTCTCCCGTTCAATAATAGAGTCATTATAAGGATTTGAGAATGACACTAAAATTAATCAGAACCAAAAGCATCTGTAAATAATGGGCTAGATTCTATATATGGTGCCTAAAAAATTGGCACTGAAAATACCTGCTTAAGCATGTTCAGCACAGTTTATATAATAAACACTTAAGTGGAGAGGTCGAATGTAAATTTAGGAGTGGAGGAGTGGCCTAGTGGTTAAAGCACCCGTTTTGCAATCCGGAGGTGGCCGGTTCAAATCCCATTGTTGCTCCTTGTGATCTTGAGCAAGTCACTTAACCCTCCATTGTCTCAGACTTAGATTGTGAGCCCTCCTGGGACAGAGAAATATCCAGAGTACCTGAATGTAACTCACCTTAAGCTACTACTGAAAAAGGTGTGAGCAAATTCTAATAAACTAGCCGTTGAGCCCGTAAAAACAGGCTCGTATAGGACGGGGGGTTTGAAAGGCCCCTTCTCGCCGCTGCAAGGCCCCCCCCACCGCCGAGCTCGCCGCTGCCCCTCCGAGGTCACCGCTACGCCCTCCCCCCCCCCCCAGAGTCGCCGGCACCCCTCCATCCGGGCCGGGCCCTCACTTCGCTATTGAAACAGCGCGGGAACGCAGCACACAGCTCAGATGAGCTGCCGTCCTCCTTCTCTGCCTGTGTCCCACCCTCGTGGGCAAGGGTGGGACACAGGCAGGGAAGGAAGGCCGACGGCAGCTCAGCTGAGCTGTGTGCTGCGTTGATGCTGTTTCTATAGCGGAGTGAGAGCCCGGCCCGGATGGATGGTGGGTGGTGGCGGCGACTCCAGATGGGGGAAGCGGTAGCGACGGCGGTTTCGTCCCTTCCCTTGCGCAGTAGAGACCCTCTCTGTCCCACCCTGTCATCACGTATTGACGCAGGGGCGGGACAGAGAGGGTCTTTACTGCGCATTTGCGAGTGAGTTCGGTCACTCGCCGTTTATATGTTTGATAAATAGGTGCTGCCATTTGCACCAACCCATGGAGCACCCATATTCTGTAATTATGCACATATCTCAAAACTATGCCTCAAAATGCCCATGGCCTTTCCATGCCCCCTTTTTTGGACCATGCAGATCCCGTGTCTAAATTTACACACATTAGTCCCAATTAAATCTAATTAGTGCCAATAATTGCTTGTTAAAAAGCCAATTACTGACTAATTGGCTCATTATTCTATTAAACTGCGAGTGCAAATTGGGAATGCACCTAAATTTCCACATGCAATTTTTGTCAACCTCTATAGAATCAGAGGGAATATGTTTTAAGACACTTTTTAAATGCTTGATAGGATAGGTTCTAATTTCAGATAATTAGGTACAGTATGTTGTTCCATAGCAAAGGGCCAACTACCCTAAAAATAAAATGGTGAATTGTGTGTAGGTGAATATATTAGAAGGAAGAAATCTTTATTTTCTTTTTTTTTTTTTTTTTTTAATTTATTTATTTGAATTTTTTACAATTATTACAAGCATTTAACTTGATGAGAAAACTGGCTAAATCAAAATTTACATCAATTCAAAGAAAATATCACAACACAAAATTTAAATTATTTGCCAGTTAATAGTCCACAATTGGAGTTCAAAAATATCACATGTTGAAGACTTAGCAATCCTTTAGGAAAAGTTTAACATATCGTGCGTTTGATCCTATTACAATAATAAATCAAGAGCTAGTTACTGCCGAAACTTCAACTTCGACAGCCTTTCTCGATGTAATAAATGTCTCAAGCTGGGAGGGATCGAAAAAAACAAATTTCTCTAACTGGTAGGTAACTAAACACTTACATGGGAATTTAAGAAAGAAAGTTGCTCCCATGTTGATCGTTTCTTGTTTTTTTTGAAGAAATCTTTTACGTCGAGTCTGTGTTTCCCTCGAGATGTCAGGGTAAATTGAAATCTTTAATCCTTTAAATGGTTTTTCACGGTTTTTGTAAAACATTTTCAGTATCCAAATCTTATCTGGCATCAGCGCTACTGTCGCTACCAAAGTAGCTGGGATAATTGAATCAGTATCCGATGTTTCTAATAGCGCTGTAACATCCAAAGGCTGAGTTTCTTTTATTTGCAAATTTTTAGGAAGCAAATAAAAAACTTGAGCAAAGGGAGGGATATGTTCCTCTCCAATCTGGACTATATCTTTGAAGTAAAGCTTTAGCATCTCTCGTGGAGATACTGTAGAAGAATAAGGAAAATTTATAAAACGTAGGTTATGACTTCTCGAATAGTTCTCCAGATTCTCAGTCTTTCGTCTTAAATTTGTCAAATCTTTTAACATTATATTTTGTATCTCACGAACTTGTTGAAGCTCAGTCTCTTGTTTTTGAACTTGTACTGTCAATAATTTCACATTTTCCTGTGTTAAACCAAGATCTTGTTTTATCTTATGCGTCTGAGGTAACAATGCCTTCCCCAAATCAAGAATCAGTGTCCAAAGATTTTCTAATGTTACTTCAGAGGGCTTAACTGTCTGTAACAAAGGAAATAAAGTAGTCTCTACCTCCGTTTGTGGTGAAGTGAAACCTGCCAGGATTGAGGCATTACCTTCCTCCGTTGTTGCTCCAATAACCATGGGTAACGCTGCTTCCGCCTGTTCTTACCTTGCCTCTTGCCTACCGACTCCTGAAACCTCTTCGGAGTTCAGGTTCAGAGGCACCACCTTTGGAGAGCTGGCTCCACATGGTTGAGGAGGAAGGGGAGGTGCTCTACTGTCAGGGCTTAACGAGACTTCCAGCCCAGGACTCCCCTGTAGGCCTTCAACTGCCACGGAGACCGTCAGCGGGCCGCTCACTGACACGGTAGGATCGGGAGTTACCCGAAGGAAGAAATCTTTAAAATAGATATTAGGATTTTTAATGTGATCCTTTGTCGAATTGGGAGACGGTTTTCATTTTTCAGTGATGATGATACATGATTCCATTTTTTAGCTCCTTTAGTAAGTTTAGTCACAGAATTTTGAATTATCTGAAAATGTCAGATATCAATTTGCCGAAGTCTTGTCAGTAAGGAGTTACAATAATCAATATTGCTGGCAACTAAGGAAAGAGTTAATATACTCTCAACATTTTAAGAAAATAATGACTCGTACTAAAAATGTTTTTTTCTGGTTCTAAGATCTGAGATAACGTAAATCCCCACATCCGGCCACACAACTACACCAAAGACCGTACTGGACAATATACAACATCCCTCCTTTCGACCCTAATGGAGCTTGGAATACATCTACCTTATTCAACACAACATAACCTTGTATCTGTTCTCTACCGGATTTGGCAAACGCCTTACGGTACTGTGTAAGCCACATTGAGCCTGCAAATAGGTGGGAAAATGTGGGGTACAAATGCAATAAATAAATAAAATTTAAAAAATGTGTAATCCTGCTAAGATGAGGGTGGTATTTTGCTGACTACCAATGCCACTCATGATCCTACTTTATAAATTATTGCTCATTCCATTTGTCATTGATGGTAAAGCCTGCAATTTCTAAAGACACAAATTAGAAGAAGCTTCATACTAGATCCAGTCCATTATGCTCCAGTTCCCACATACGCTCACTGATAAGACAACAGTTTATGTCTCAGTCTTGCTCCCGGGCTCAGTCTTGCTCAGTCTTTATCCATTAGGCACAATAGGCACAGTGCCTAGGGCACATGAAAATGTTTTAATTAATTTTTATTTCAGAAAGAAAATATACACACTAAATAGAATACAAATACATAAAATACAAATATAATTTACAAAGATATCTCAACTGAAACTTAGCACCCACATCAAGAACTGCCAACATCTGGCTTTGGCATAAAGGAGCAACACTGTACACCGCCTTGAGTGAATTCCTTCAAAAAGGAGGTAAATAAATCCTAATAAATAAATAAACACTGGATTTATGACCTGCAATCTGGTGCCTAAGAGTTTAAATGAAGAATTAGATTGGTGCTCTTTGGTGTAATCTGATTGGAGCATGTCATCTAATTTTAATATATAAAAGCAAGCAGTAGGATGCTGCCACCATCTTTGGAGAGGCGGAACCCTGCACGCAAGCCATGCCAGAAGTGATATCTAAGTAGACTGAGTAGTATGAATTTGTAAATGAAGAATGTATTTTTGACCAGGGTGGATTGTTGATATGGATTCATCTTTTTACAGAACCTATTTCCCTGATGCACTAGCAAAACGTAACGCTATGTCGAACTGGGTTTCTGTGGAGTGCATTTGATAATGAAGATCTGCTACGTCAGAGCTGTTGTGCCTGAGATAAGTGCTATATCATATTTAAAGAAGATTTATGAGAGATGTTAAATGTTTCTTTTAAAAATATTTTGAAAAAGTGTTTGAGAAAAATGAACTAAAAATGGGCTGATGAAGATAATTGGTGTGGTGAAAAAAAAGAGTGTTAAATCTATAACACAAACATGAATCTACCCAACTTCTGATGGTCCTTTAGCATATTTTCTTATATAAAATTGATGGGAAACTCTGATGTGGGTAGATTTAGCCACATCAGGAAATATTGATAAAATAAAGTCACAACTAAACTTCTTTATCTTGATTAAAGACAAAAGTCACCAACAAGATTGCTCTCAACAGGACCGCTTCCTATGATTTCTCTAAAATATCCATCAGATTCAAGTTGCCTAAAGATAATCATACTTATACATTTTATGAAGCATCTCAACTTCATTTTTTTGTAAAAGGCAAAGGAACTGCTGTTAGTGGAGAATAAGAGCTACCTCCATTTTTCAGAGCCGCTATGATTAATGGCTGTTTAACCGAATTATTTCAATGTTTTGTTTCCTTTAAAATATCCGCTTCCTCAGAATAGTTGGAACTCTTGTTTCTCTCTTCTAAGTGGACTATATAGAGTTAAATCCCTCACTTAGGGAATTCCCAAAATTCTTTTGAACCGTTTTTTTTTTTTGTTATATGTTGCTTGGTGTTAGCTCGTTATTCTAATTCAATTGTGTGTTGATGTAATATTGAAAATGCAAATTAAAAATATATTAAATAAAATATACAGACTATTCAAATTAAAAGCTCAGTGATATAATAAATGCGACTGAGGGAGGCACATGAAGGCAATAGTGCTTAGGGCCCACAGAAGTCATAATACAGCCCTGCTTGCTCTTCTGGTTTCTTGTGAACTTCATATGTGGCAGATTTATGCAAAAATAAGCGGATACATAACATGCTGCCGGGTTAACAGGCTAACATGTATGTGAGAATGAAAACAACCTCACTATTAAGAAAGAAATTATGCTTGCTGAACTAGATATTATTGGGGTCCTTTTACTAAGGTGTGCCCAAAAAAGGCCTGTGCTGGTGTAGGCATGTGTTTTGGACACACACAGATCCATTTTTTAGCGCACTTGTAAAAAATCCCTTTTTTAAATTCTGGCCATGCACGGCCATTTTCAGCCTGAGACCTTACCGCCACCCATTGACTTAGTGGTAAGGTCTCACTCGTTAACCGAGCGGTAATGATGTACACGCGTACAATGCCTTTTACCGCCCGGTTAGCGCTGTGCACCGGAAAATAAAAATTATTTTCCGGCGCGCATAGTGGACGCACATAACAAATGAAATTACCACCCGAGCCATGCAGTACCCGGCCAGTAGCTGGGCAGTAAGCGGCTTAGTGAAAAGGCCCCATTATTGGCCATTTCAGTTCTAATAAAGTGTGCCATACTGTTGCTTTTATCTCTCATAGAAATTGCATGGTATATGTTACAAATCAATCAGAATACTATGAATGGTAAGTTATGATTAGTTAAACCCCCCTAATGCTCCCCAGCTGTACGTTATCATTCATAAGAAACTTGTTTTCATTTATGATATACATACTAAACATCTTAAGTAAAATAGAACATTTATTTGACAGGGAAAGAGATTCATTCTGTAGGTCTTTTGGGCAGATTGAAATACACTGTTAGGATGTATCAAGGACATTTTTGGAGATGTATTCCACAAGATGTGTCAACAGGAACTAGAACAAAGGATCACACACACTAGCCAAAATATGGAATTTTCTATTAAATATTTTTCAGCCTATATTTCTTGTTCTAAATTCTTCTAACGGATTCACTCTCGATCTACTGTGCATGGTACCAGAGACAGGCATGCTCATTTTGCACACAAAGGTTTCTACCTTAATCTAGTTCTTTTCCTGCTCAGAGACTGTGAATCAAGACAATCTGTACACTAGTTGCTCTAGGGTGAACTCTTTCATTGTTATAGAAACTGTCTAGTCTCCCCCCAATTCCAGTTGAAGAGAGGTCTAGTGAGACAGCGAGGATGATCTTATGTGTATCTAAATGTGTGTAAATCTCATTCAAAATAGTTGTTAAGACAATGTCAGTGCTGAAGTGCAGTTGAAACCTAGATTGCCTGGGGTGAAGAGCAAGAGTTTTTTTTCAATATAAGTAATTAACTGGGTAAAGACAATTTACTCTAAGACTTTAGAAATAAAACAAAGATTAGAAATTGGGCAGTAGAGAGCAGGGACAAAAGGGTTTCTTTAAAATTGGGTGAACAATTGCTGTTTTCCAAGATTTTGGGATGGTACCAGAGTTGGAGCTAGTGTTAATTATTAGGAGAATTGTAGAAAGCAAAGTACAATTAGAGACAGCCAGGTAGTGGGATTGGGGTCAAGGAAACAGTAGGTAGGATTCATCTTATCTATAGTTTGATAGTGAATGAAGAGTCTGTGGCTGAAAGGAGACCCATGAAGGTAAGCCAAGGTAGGAATCCAGTGTTGACATGGGTGTTGATGAATCCACTCATGAGACAGGTGTCCCAGAGGGTACAGGGTAATCACCAGAAAGGAATTATCAAGATTTAGGACCTTCATCAAGAATGATTGTGAAAGTGTCTCCGCTGGGGGACTTAGGATTATCAATTGATAATGAAGTTAGGTCATAGAAAATGTTTAAATGTTCTTGAGTTGCATTAGGGACTTTCATTATGCGATCTCTGAGATAAAAAGATTTGGCCTTTTTTAACTGAAAATTATAGTCCTTGAGTCCTGCTGGTGATGAAATTGAACAACTCATTTTAATTTGGTATCAATTTCTATGGTGGTTTTTACACAATTTATTGACTTTAGGGGGTCTTTTACTAAGTGAAGGTAAGCCCAATATGGACTTACCACTTGCTAAACAGAAAGTACTGCTGGGCTACCGCAGCAACCTGGCAGTAGTTCTCACTCCCAGAAGCGCCATTTCTGGTGCTACAAAAACAATTTTATTTTTGTAGCGCCAGTGTTTACCTGGCAGTAATTGGGCAGTGCCACATATTGCCTGGTTACCAGCAGGTTAGCACAGGAGCCCTTAATGCTACCTCAAAAAACCCACTGCGGTAAAAGAAGGTCTCAGCGTGCATCAAAAACACATGCTGACGACAGTGCAGGCCCCCTTTTGCCATCACTTAGTAAAAGGACCCCTTATTTAGATATATTTGCTTATTTATATTGAATATTCTATTTATTTATTAGTGTTTTTTTATTTATTGTACACTGTCTTTAGACCTGGTTAGGTGACTAATAAATTGCAATAAATTAATTTATTAATTGATTTTATAAAATTCAGCTTCAGTGTTCATTATTTGCACATTTTTGAATTTGTAGCTTAGATTTGGTTGAGCACAATATTTACACCATCTTTAAATACTTTGAGCCTCTTAGAGGGGCATAATCGAACGAAAACGTCTATCTCCATGGGAGTTTATCTCCGAGAACAGGTCCGTGAAGGGGCGGACCGAACCGTATTTTCGAACAAAATAGACGTCCATGAGTTATTCGACAATTTGTGAGCTGGGCGTTTTTGTTTTTCAGCGATAATGGAAAATAAAAGCGCCTAGCACAAAAACGAATAAATCCAAGGCATTTGTTCGTGGGAGGGGCCAGGATTCGTAGTGCACTGGTCCCCCTCACATGCCAGGACACCATCCGGGCACCGTAGGGGGCACTTTTACAAAAACAAAAAAAAAGGTAAAAGAGCTCCCAGGTGCATAGCACCCTTCCCTTGTGTGTTGAGCCCCCCAAATCCCCCTCAAAACCCACTGCCCACAAGTCTACACCATTACTATAGCCCTAAGGAGTGAAGGGGGGCACCTACATGTGGGTACAGTGGGTTTGGGGGGGTTGGACGACTAAGCATTAAGCAGCACAATTGTAACAGGTAGGGGGGGATGAGCCTGGGTCTACCTGCCTGAAGTCCACTGCACCCCCTAACAACTGCTCCAGGGACCTGCATACTGCTGCCAGGGAGGTGGGTATGACATTTGAGGGTGAAAATAAAAAGTTGTGAAACAGCATATTTTGTGGTGGGAGGGGGTTAGTGACCACTGGGGGAGTCAGGGGAGGTCATCCCCGATTCCCTCTGGTGGTAATCTGGTCATTTAGGGCACTTTTTGCGGCCTTATTCATGAAAAAACAGGGTCCAGGAAAAGTGCCCTAAATTCTAGCTACAAACGCATACTTTTTTTCCATTATTGGCAAAAGGCGCCCATCTCTGTTCGGGTGATAACCATGCCCCAGTCCCGCCTTCACCACGTCTCCGACACGCCCCCATCAACTTTGTATGCTTCCGCGATGGAGTGCAGTTGAAAACGTCCAAGTTCGGCTTTCGATTATACCGCGTTATTCGTTTTTGTGAGATAAACGTCCATCTCCCGATTTAGGTCGGAACATGGGCGTTTTTCTCATTCAATTATAAGCAGGTTACTAACCCACACGTGATTTCTGGTGCGGCAAAATGCCAACAAAGCCCATTCACTTTAAATGGGTTTCATTGGCATTGCCGCACGGGAATCGCTAGCGTGATTTAGTAAAAGAGGCCCTTAACATATAAAACTATTTGCATAAATACAAAAGCAATGCAAGTAAGTCAAGGTTAAAAATAAATCAGGTCAGAACTGATTCTGATTATGCAAGTGAGTGTTCTATCAACCCATTCCATTCAAAAAAGCAAGGTGACAGGAAGTAGTGCCGACCCAAAGGCACAGAATCAGTGCTGTAGCCTAGCATCTGGGGAACATGATTCCAGGCTTAGGTCTTCCAGACTGGCCAGGCCTTGGAGTTCTGAAAAGCAGTGTTCACAACTCCAAAGGAAAGTTAGTCTCCATCACCATAAAACTGCAGCTCCTAGTGATCAGATTTAGAGTTCACGATTGCAGAGTTCTGGAAGGCCAACAACCATCACTTCAATGACTGTGTTACATTAGCCAACAGTGACGTACCAAGGGGGGGGGGGGCGGGGGGTGGTCCACCCCGGGTGCACGCTGCTGGGGGGGTGCCGCGCGCCTGTTGGCTGAGTCCGCTCGTTCCCTCCCTTCTGCTCCCTCTGTGCGGAACAGGTTACTTCCTATTCTGGGGCAGAGGGAGCAGCAGGGAACGAGCGGACTCGGAGCCGACAGGCGTGCGGCACCCCCACAGCAGGTAAAAATGCACCTGGGGGGTGTAATTTTGCCAGGGGGGGGCCAAGCTACACCCGGGGGGCGCATCGGCGATCCGCCCCAGGTGTCAGCCAGCCTAGGAATGCCACTGTTAGCTAACAAGTCATTTTGAAAGGCTAGGTACAGGGCAAGAGAGAAAACAATTAAGGAACCATAGGCGTAGTTTGACTGTTTCATTTGGGGGGGGGGGGGGGGCAAAGAATGGGCGGAGCATATTAGCATATCATTTGCATATATACATATGCAAATGAATATGCTAATATGGAGGAAGGAATTGAAATTTACAGGCAAAATATCACAGATGCACATTTCAAAAAGCTGACACATTTCGATTAATAAATTATGAATAAAATACTTTTATCTACCTTTGTTGTCTGATCATTTAGTTTTTCTATTCGCTTTGGTCCCAGTGTCTTGTTTTATGCAGTGTCTTCTTTCCAGTAGGCTTCCCTCTGCTCCCCACCCTCCCAGTCCCATCCATCTCTTGCTCCTTCCCTCTGCTCCCCACCCCTCCCAGTCCCATCCATCTCTTGCTCCTTCCCTCTGCTCCCCACCCTCCCAGTCCCATCCATCTCTTGCTCCTTCCCTCTGCTCCCCACCCCTCCCAGTCCCATCCATCTTCTGTTCCTTCCCTCTGCTCACCATCCCTCCGTCCCATCCATCTTCTGCTCCTTCCCTCTGCTGTGCCTGACCTCTCCCAATCCCATCCATCTCCTGGTCCATCCCTCTGCTCCCCACCCCTCCATCTCTTGCTCCTTCCCTCTGCTCCCCACCCCTCCCAGTCCCAACCATCTCTTGCTCCTTCCCTCTGCTCCCCACCCCTCCCAGTCCCATCCATCTTCTGTTCCTTCCCTTTGCTCACCATCCCTCCATCCCATCCATCTTCTGCTCCTTCCCTCTGCTGTGCCTGACCTCTCCCAATCCCATCCATCTCCTGGTCCATCCCTCTGTTCCCTACCCCTCCCAGTCCCATCCATCTCTTGCTCCTTCCCTCTGCTCCCCACCCCTCCCAGTACCATCCATCTTCCCTCTGCTCCCCACCCCTCCCAGTTCCATCCATCTTCCTTCTACTGCCCCCCCCCCCCCCCGCGAGGTCCAAGATCGTGACTCAGTTTACCCCCTCTCTTCCTCCCTCCCTCCGACGCAGGCAACAGTCTTCAGCTTTTTCAGCGTTCCTGGCAGCGGTAGCGATGTACATGCTGCCTTCGGTCTGCCCCGGAAGCCTTCTCTTCAAGTTCCTGTTCCCACCTATGCGGGAACAGGAACTTGAAGAGAAGGCTTTGGGGCAGAGCCGAAGGCAGCGTGTACATCGCTACCGCTGCCAGGAATGCTGAAAAAGACTGCTGCCTGCGCCGGAGGGAGGGAGAAAGAGAGAGGGGTAGACGGACACGCTCCTCTCCGTCCGCTTGGCTTCCCTGCCCTCTCTGTCTGCGTCCCGCCTGACGCAGACAGAGAGGGCAGGGCAGGGAAGCCAAGCGGATGGAGAGGAGCGCGTGCCTGCATGTGTTGGTTTTTTTTTTTAAACTAATGGCGTGGCGGCGCCTCGTCGTCGTTTGGGGGGGCATTGCCCCCCCTCGCCCACCCCCAGTCTACGCCTATGTAAGGAACCAAATAAAAAGTAACTTGCATAAGATCAGACTATTACTAAGATGAAAAGAACTGAAGTTTAGTGCTGCAGACAACAGGACTGCTATTATCATTACACTATTTTATATCCTATCTGATCAGATATTTGCTCTGCATCAGAATTCAGAGCAAAAGGGACCTTTAACAAACTACTTATTTCTAAAGCGCTACTAGACGTACGCAGCGCTGTACACTTGAACATGAAGAGACAGTCCCTGCTCGACAGAGCTTACAATCTAATTAGGACAGACAAACAGGACAAACAAGAGATAAGGGAATATTAAAGTGAGGATGATAAAATAAGGGTTCTGAACAAGTGAATAAGGGTTAGGAGTTAAAAGCAGCATCAAAAAGGTGGGCTTTTAGCTTAGATTTGAAGACGGCCAGAGATGGAGCTTGACGTACTGGCTCAGGGAGTCTATTCCAGGCATATGGTGCAGCAAGATAAAAGGAACGGAGTCTGGAGTTAGCATTGGAGGAGAAGGGTGCAGATAAGAAAGATTTACCCAGTGAACGGAGTTCCCGGGGAGGAATGTAGGGAGAAATGAGTGTTATGCCCAATGCGGGCTTAACACTCGCTAAAAGTGAAGTACCAGGGCTTAACACTCGCTAAAAGTGAAGTACCACTGGGCTACCGCAGCAGCCTGGTGTTAGTTCCCATCCCCAGCGCATGCTATTTCCGGCGCTACAAAAATATTTTTATTTTTGTAATGCTGGTGCGTACCCGGTGGTAATCGGGCAATGCCGCGTGCTGCCCAGTTAACGCCGGGGTAGTGTGTGAGCCCTTACCGCCATCTCAATGGGTGGCAGTAAGTGTTCCCACCCAAAATGGACACACAGCAAGTGCTTCACTTGCCGCATGGCCATTTTTTTTTTAAACCTGCCTTTTACCCACTGCAGTAAAAGGGGGCCTCGGCACGTGTCAAAAACACGCACCGATGCCAGCGCAGGCCCCCTTTTGCCGCTGCTTCATAAAAGGCCCCCAAAGTGAGACAAATTAACCAAAGACACAAAAGGGAAAGAGAAAAGAGGGGTGGTATAACCTTTATACAGAGACACAAAAGGAAGGATTGCTACAGTTGCTGATCCTTAATTACACTATTTATAACTCTGTATGGTGGTCTAATACAAGAGGGCAAAAGTTTTTCCTATGTATATTGTAGTTCAATATTACTTGTTGTTTCCTGCTATTATTTAATCTGTTTTTTCCTGTTGCAAGTATTAAGCTTGTAAAATTTGAAAACTTAATAAAATAATAATTAAATAGATAAAAAAAAAAAAAAAAAACTTTGTGTATAAAGCCATATCTTAAGTCCTACTTTAAGCTTCCTATATGAACTTCCCATACACAGGTCCAGTGGAAGAGTATTCCAAAAGGTCAAGACCAGACTGCTAAAGGCAATACTCCAGAACTTAGCTAACCACTGGGCTCATTTTCAAAAGAGAAAAACGTCCAAAAAGTAGCATAAATCTGCATTTGTATGTTTTTCTCACAAAAAATGTCCAAATTGGTATTTTCAAAATCAATTTTTAGATGTTTTTCTATGAAGTCCGTCAGAAGTGCGTTCAAATCACAAGGGGGCATGTTCAAATCTCTGCTTAAAACTCACCTCTTCAATGCTGCCTTCGGCGCCTAACCGCTCGAGAAATATAGAATGCCCCAATCTATCCACCCTATCAGATTAACTGTTCACTCGTCCTCTAGATTGTTCACTTGTCTTTAGATTGTTCTCTTGTCTTTTAGATTGTAAGCTCTTTGAGCAGGGACTGTCCTTCTATGTTTAAATTGTACAGCGCTGCGTAACCCTAGTAGCGCTTTAGAAATGTTAGTTAGTTAGTAGTTAGTTAGAATTTGGGCGTTCCTAACACTTAGACATTTTTCAGCTATAATGGAACAGAATGAAACCGTCCCAGATTAACACTAAGACGTTTTGAGCTACACCTGTTTTTATAACGAATAAGACACAAAATGGTGCCCTAAATGACCACTGGAGGGAATCAGGGGTGACTTCTCCTTACTCCCCCAGTGGTAACTAACTCCCTCCCACCTCCCAAAAATGTGACTAAAAACATTACTTGCCAGCCTGTATACCAATCTCAGATGTTATACTCAGGTCCTTTAGAATGGGATAGTCTAGTGGTGGGTGCAGTGCACTGCAGACAGGTGTACCCAGGCCCATACCTCTCCCTACCTGTTACACTTGTGGAGGAAACTGTGAGCCCTCCAAAACTCATCGGAAACCCACTGTACCCACATATAGGTGCCTCCTTCACCTGTAAGGGCTATGGTAGTGGTGTACAGTTGGGGTAGTGAGTTTCGGTTGGGTTTTGGGGGGCTCAGCAGACAAGATAAGGAGCAATGGTGAGACATGTACCTGGTGCATTTTATGAAGTCCACTGCAGTGCCTCCTAGGGTGCCCTATTGCTTTCCTGGGATGTCTGGGGGACCAGTCTATAAAAATGTTGGCTCCTCCTACATCCCAATGGCTTGATTTTGTGCGTTTAGCATTTGGATGTTTTTTGTTTGAAAATGGACCAAAAAAAAACAAAACATCCAAATCACAAAACCTGGTTGAAAACAGTATTTTCAAAAACAAAAGATAGACATTTTTCTTTTTTGAAAATGACCTTTCCTATTCAGATTTTGGACGTTTTTAACAAAACGTCCGAAGTCAGACTTAGACATCATATTGAAAATGCCCCTCTATGAATGAGTAAAAGAAGGGACTGTTAGAGTGAGTAAGAATATACAGAATAATCACGGAATGCAAGTACACTGAAATCTCTGTGTAATATACTGGATGAGCCATAGTTAATGAAACTAGATCCATTTTGCCACTCCTGCAATAAAAGAGTATCTCTTCAATAAGGCATACCACAAAGATCAATAATTGTAACTACTAAACATCTCCACTTTACCTTATTTTCTAGCTGGTTTCCTTCTATGCCTATCATCCTATTCTGTATGCAACTCCAACTGTTATTTTTTACCCTGGAATGGCGAATGCCATAATGGAACATTGTAAGCCACATTGAGCCTGCAAAAAGGTGGGAAAATGTGGGATACAAATGCAATAAATAATAATAATACCTTATAATGTTGCATAGAATCCGAGCAGCTCTATTCTGAATAAGTTGAATCCACTTAAGTTAAGTGGAGGAGTGGCCTAGTGGTTAGTGTGGTGGATTTTGGTTCTGGGGAACTGGGTTCAATTCCCACTGCAGGCACAGGCAGCTCCCTGTGACTCTGGGCAAGTCACTTAAACCTCCATTGCCCCAGGTACAAATAAGTACCTGTATATAATATGTAAGCTGCATTGAATCTGCTATGAGTGGGAAAGTGTGAGGTACAAATGTAACAAAAAAAATAATATAATGAATTGCAGTAACCTAAGTGATTTATTACTAGGGCATGCAAAAGTACCTTCATTTTTATCCTCTAACGAGTTACAAAAGACATCACCAATTCACAAGGCTACCAGAGAAAAACAGAAAAAAATAATAACTCAAATTAAAAGTAGAGCAACTCATATAGATTGAAGTATTAATTTCAGTAACAAAACTAATGCCTGTTAGCAACAAATTCCAAAGCGTTGGGGCATTTTTGGAAAATATGCTAAAACATGTGGTAATTTTCCTATACTGTCAAGCAATCTGTTGAGGGCCCCATTAGTCCTTTCTCATTCACATTTGGTGTGCCTGAAATGCATCTGCATCCAGCTGAGGTTCACATCTTTCATGTAGGAGATCTCCTGGGATCTGTACACTCCACACGGCCTCAGAAGATTTACTTTCTCACACTCTTGTCTTTTAGCCCAGTGTTTCCCAAGTCCGGTCCTGAAGTACCCTTTGCCAGTCATGTTTTCAGGACATCCACAATGAATATGCATGAACTTTATTTGCATACACTGCCTGCATTATATGCAAATCTCTTTCACACATATTCATTGTGGATATCCTGAAAACCTGACTGGCAAGGGGTAGCCCAAGACCAGACTTGGGAAGCACTGTTTTAGCTGGTTTGCAATACTAACAACTGAACCCTTCACATTTTGGTGGCCATTGTCCATGTGTGTTGCCTCTTATAAAATACTGATGACATGATAAAGCATACTTTGCTGGTAGACATGTATAGGGCAGAGTTTGCACTGAGTATGGGTGGAGTTCACAAGTTTGCATCTAGATTATAAAATACTCCAACCTATGGGGTCCTTTTACTAAGCTGCAGGAAAAATGGCCCTGCGGTAGCGGCTTAGTAAAAGGGCCCCTGAAGCACCAGAGCCTCTGTACTGATGCAGATGGGTAAAATTCTCATTCCTATTGCTTCTCTACAGAGATGACATTGATGGATATCCCCACTGCGGCCTTTGCTTTTGGCCAACTTACAAAGGGGCTTAAGTTAACTAAAATGTTCAAGGCAGCTATGATATGCACATGCATTTCTAATTAAGCAGAGGCCCTGGTATTTTATTTTTCCCTAATATATTCTCTTAAACAATTTCAAAATTAAATCCATTCAGCCAAAGCACTGATATAGCTGTTCATGAAGATCATGTGTTGGATAAGAAAGTGGCACTAAGGGAGCACCAAGGGTTAAATTACAGAATGATCATCTTTATTGCAGCACCTCTAGGTGACAGTGGCAACCATTCAATAAAACAGATAATAAAGCAGTGGCAAAGGCTAGAAGGATGCTTGGGTGCATATGGAGAGGATCAGGGGTGTAGCTAGGTGGGGCCACGGGCCCTCCCCCGCCACATTCGACCCCCCCCCCTCCCATCAGGTACCTTTGCTGGCGGGGTTCCCTAACCCCCGCCAGCTGAGGTCCTCTTCAGCGCCGGGCTCCAAGTCTGGCACGTTGCTGATCTGGATTCTGTTTCTGTGAGTCCTGACATCCTGGAAAGAAGGCTCTAGAACAATGGTTTTCAACCTAGTCCATAGGGGCTACCTGGCCAGTCAGGTTTTCAGGATATCCACAATGAATATGCATGAGAGAGATATGCAAACCAAGGAGGCAGTGTATGCAAACTGATCTCATTAATATTCATTGTGGATATCCTGAAAACCTGACTGGCCAGGTGGTCGCTAAACACTGAGTTGAAAGCCAGTGCTCCAGAACGAAAGTGGAAGGGTCCAGACTCAGATGCAAGCTGAGGAAATATTCCTTTACAGAAACAGTAGTGGATGTATGTAACAGCTTCCCAGTGGAGATGGAGGAGATGAAAATGAACTCAAGAAAGCATGGGAAAAGCACAGAGGATCTCTGAGTCAGAAGATGAGATTATGCAGCTTAGACTATAATGTAGTCATGATGGCAGATGAAGACCATGAAGGCTAGCTTGTCATCTATTCCCACCACTGCTATGTTTCCATGATGCTTTCTGTTCCTTGCTGCCCTGTTATCTGATCTAATCTAACCTAACATGGGGATTTATATCCACTGCACCTCAGAGGCTCGAGGCAGATGACATAAATTAAAACGAGAACACATCCCATTGAGTTACAGTTTACTTACAGTAATTTACAAGAGATGGCCGGTTCAAATCCCACTGCTGCTCCTTGTGATCTTGGGCAAGACACTTAACCCTCCATTGCCTCGGGTACAAACTTAGATTATGAGCCCTCCTGGGACAGAGAAATATCCAGAGTACTTGAATGTAACTCACCTTGAGCTACTACTGAAAAAGGTGTGAGCAAAATCTAAATAAATAAATATAATACTCCTTCCTTCATACTGAAGAGTCCTTCAAATATTGAGCAAACAGGATAGTCTTAACTGCTCTCCTGAATAGAGAGTAACAGGTGATGTTTCTGATATCTTTTGGTAAATTATTCCAAAACTCTGGGCCTCTTCCAGTTAAAGATCTATACTTTGTAATTACCTTTCGACAAACTGCAACAGAAGGGACATTCAGCCTTGTCTCAAGATTAGAACACAAAGTTCTTGGAGCTGAATACAGACCATATCATAAAGATAATCAGGGGCTAAGTCGTAAAATTTTAAAAACAAACAGTGCCTTGAAATGAACTCTTGCTCGACCTGGCAACCATTGCAGCTCAACCAAGAATGGGGTGGCATGACCAACAGATCTACCTCACAAAATGAGCTTAGCTGCATATTTTGTACATGTTGCAGATGCCGAATTTGTGAATTAGGCAAACCCAATAAGACTATATTACAATAATCCAGTTGAGTTGTAATCATTGCCTGCAGCACAGTTCTCAAATGCGAGAATCCAGAAATGGCTTTATTCTTCAAAGCATCTTAAGTTTAAAGAAAGCTCTCCGAACAATTTCACTTATATGTTTCTCTATACTCAAAATCAAATCTAAAATTACTCCCAGACCTTTGACCACTCCCTTGTGCCATTGCATTGTATTAAAGTATTTTAATACTATAGCAACACTTTGGATATGACAGTCTATACTCCCAATCTATGAACAATAGGAATGAGACATGCTTTCACATACTATTCCTCAGCACCTTTTGACACATAGGCTTTCAGTAAGGTGAATTCTTGAGCCAGCTTTTGACTAAAGCCCTTAAATTAGAAGCAGAGATTGAAAAAATCAACATATCCTTACCTAAGGATATCGAGAGAATGCAAGAAGAGTATAGTAGCCAGAGAATGAAATCACATTCACGTGGTTATCAGAGGTACTTTCATGCATTCACCACTCTTTCTATATATTTTTGGGAATTTTTCTGTATTTCGGTTGTAGCAAATGGTCAGTACACAGTCACCAGTAAATGTAGATACTGGCTAGTACGTATGTTTGTTAAATTATTGGTAAAGGAAAAGCCTCTTCTCATTCTTCTGGTGTGTTTGTCCAGTACAATGATGCCTCTAATTACTGCACCATCTCAGAGCAGATCCTCTTTCTTTGCAATTGAATCCTGCCACACAGTGCATGGGAAAAGAAAGAAGCCCAGCCTTTGATTACTTCTCTTCAGGGAATGTGTTGATTTTTTTTCAATCTCTGCTTCTAATTTAAGGACTTTAGTCAAAAGCTGGCTCAAGAATTTACCTTACTGAAAGCCTGTGTGTCACATAGTGCTGAGGAATAGTATGTGAAAGCATGTCTCATTCCTATTGTTCATTAGTTTGGGAGGATAGACTGTCAATTACGGTTATAATTTTGTACAACGAGAATATTTCAGTTAGGTTTAGTGAATATTAAAGAACAGAAAAACTCGATAAAATAATCATTATTCGCAGAGTTGTCTATTTGTAGACAGCTATGAAAAATAATAAACATGGTTATACTTTCCCTGTCTCTCACATCTTTCAGTCTAATTCTGAGCACCAGGAGATAGAAGGGGGAATTTTATAACTAGGAGGTGATGCGCAAAGCCGAGCATCAGAGCCCCCAATGCAAGAGCCCATAATACAAAAACAGCACAACAAAATAGCTAAGCGATTCTCAAATGACTGGCGCTTCCGTAAATGATATGTGCAGTAAATTTGAGCTAGTAAACTGAACGTAAGGGGAGAAATCTGCCTGGCACATGAGCACAAAGCTTTAGCTGTAAGTGCAGCTGTTGTGTGCATGCCCAGACAAAAACTGGAAGAGCAAGCACATATCAGCACTGCTCCTCTGTGCTTTTAATAACAGCCTTTCAAAAAAATTGCTTTGCACTTTAAGGGCTCCTTTTACTTAGCGGTGGTAAGCCCAACATGGACTTACCACTCGCTAAACAGGAAGTACTGCCGGACTACCGCAGCAGCTCAACGGTACCCCCACCCCTAATGCACCGTCATTTCCGGCGCTACAAAAATGTATTTATTTTTACAGCACCAGAGTGTACCCGGCGAAAATCGGGTAGTGCTACATGCTGCCTGGTTACTGCTGGGTTAACGTGGGAGCCCTTACCGTCACCTCAATGGGTGGCAGTAAAGGCTCCCTCCCCCCCCCCCCCCCCCCCCGAAAAAAAAAATGGCCACACAGCAAGTGCTTTACTTGCTGCCTGGCCATTTTTGCTTAGTTTTCATGTATGCACAGCCTGTTGGCCGTGCCATCAGCTCGAGGAAAGTGCTGCTGGCTGCTGTTTGGAAGAGCACTGATTGCCTGAGCAGGAGGAAATCTTTACCTAGAGGAGTTTGTAGATCCCCTTTTGCTCAAATATTTAATATTTTGTGCTTCCAGGTGGAGGGAGGTACGAAGAGCAGAGAGCAGAGCAGAGAGGGAGGCTAGGGATGGGGAGCATGAATTCCATGCCCACCCACCTTGAACTCAGGCCCACCCAAAATTGGCTGTCTGGCTACGCCCCTGCGCCGATGTGTGTTTTCACTTTTAGTTCTGATCGGTTAAATGCATATGTTTGTTTCTCACTATCAGCACACGGGCTTCCTTCAGCTTGTGAAATAAGACAAATCCCACAGCTGAATGTGAAATTTTGCCAAGAAAGCCTGTCCTCAAAACCTTCTATGGGACCTCTGAGTTGGCAGTAAGTTTTCGTTGTTATAGGCCATCATTTGCTTCTGCATATTGCAGCTCTTCTCTCTGAGAATTGGAAGGGAATAACTACGGATCTCTATCTCCTCTTCAATCTGTTCAAAATTCTGCTGCACGACTAATATTTCGCCAAAGTCGCTTTGCCCATATCAGCCCTCTCCTGAAGTCACTTCACTGGCTCCCTATCCGTTTCTGTATTCAATTCAAGCTCCTCTTATTGACCTATAAGTACATTCACTCTGCAGCCCCTCACTACCTTTCCACCTTCATCTCTCCCTGCACTCCTTCCCAGGAACTCCGTTCACTAGGCAAATCTCTCCTAATTGTACCCTTCTCCTCCATCTCTAACTCCAGACTCCGTTCCTTTTATCTCGCCGCACCTTATGCCTGGAATAGACTTCCTGAGACGTTACGTCAAGCTCCATCCCTGGCCGCCTTCAAATCCGGGCTAAAGGCCTACCTGTTTGATGCCGCTTTTAACTCCTAACTTGTCACATGCTCGCAGTGCATTTGTTCTAGCAAAAAAGGTGCCGGTACTCAAATGCCAGGTCACCCTTCAGGTGTGGGGTTGATCACTGAGGAACCCGTCCCACAATAGCCAGGCCCCCTGAAACCAGTCACAGAATCTATGACAAGGCAGAATTGGTGTGTAGAGCCTGAGCACTTTCATTAAAACTTGGGGACCATGGGTCAATTTTAGCAGACAATGGAAAAGGTGCTGGTACTCAGTACCCCCTCAAAAAAAGCTCTGCATGCTCGTAACCTTTATCTTGTCTTCCTCTCTTCAATAGTCCCCTTTTCCCTATGTGTCCTATCCTTATCCCTTATTTGTCCTGTCTGTCTGTTCTGATTTAGATTGTAAGCTCTTTTGAGCAGGGACTGTCTTTTCTTCATGTTCATTTGTGAAGCGCTGCGTACGACTGGTAGCGCTATAGAAATGATTTGTAGTAGTAGTAGTACTGACCTCATTAGCATCCATTTCAATTCATTAGAAGGCAATTTGCGGCCATCTTTGGTGCACACATTAACACTGGTGTACGAGCCATCTGAGCATTTAGCTATGTATAATATGTGTGCAAATCTGATGCTAACCCCTTTTACCGCTGGCCTCAGTTTTGAGCATCGGCCCTTATGTGCATAGGGGTTTAATTGAATTTTCAAAGCAAAATTGTGCATGTACGTCTACTTTGAAAATTACCCTGGGAACGGGACCAGTACGGGGATATTAGGTGCTCTAGACAACTTTCATTATGGGATCTCACAGCTGATACTTTTAAGACTAGCCCCATGAGGCAGAGGGAACGGGCGCACTATTAAGAATCTTGCCTTCTGCCAGACAAGGACTACACTAAAAATACAGCCACCGGAGAAGGGAGAGTTAAAATTTAAGTACTGGCCAATAAGGCCCTTGGCACTGTAGGCAACTGCCTAATGGAAGCACCAGCCCTGCCTACGGATTTTATGTGGTCATTTACAATTGCTTTTTACAATGCACACATTTAAAAAAAATTAATTTAGGTATATACAGCTGAATTTTGAAAAGTATATGCATAAATACAAACCCTACCCAACCCCACAGTGAGCAATGCCTTTGCTCAGTCCAGGCAAAATTGGAATTCTATGCACATATCAGGCAGGCAGTTTTATTACAGCCTGTTTCCATGGGTAAAGCACTACTTTATCTGCAAAAATGCTGTTGAAAATTACCCTCCTGATGACTTGCTGATAGTTACACAGTGAAAGGTGAGGGGGGGAGGGAGGAGAACAGAACTGGAAATTGAATCACTGGCATTTTCTAGGTCCCTGCAGTAGCCATTAGGAATTAGGATTCATTGCCCCTTTCACTTAGCAGAGGAAAGCTCATACAGCTGTATATTCTAGTGCTAGAAGATAATCAATTAAGAAACAGAAAACAATCTTGACTTGGATCATTTTTGTGAGAACAGTCAATTAGTAATAATTGCATGGGGCATTTTATACACTTGTGGCATAATAAATGATTACAGCTGATGGCTTTGATTTAATTGCTTAAAAATAACTATTAATTATACATCTGTGCCCCACAAAGATTGAAAGCCAAAGAAGGGACATGGTGCCTCCTGGCTCTTAACTTGCAGGTTCCTACTCTATGTTTGATTTTCAAGGTCCTCGGACAAAATGGGCCAGAGTACTTAAGTTAGCCCTTTACACACCTTTGAGACCACTAAGGTCCTCTCAAGTATCATCACTATCTGTACCTTCGTCAAAAGAAATTGTATGATGTGATACCCGTCAGCAAACCTTATTGGGAGTAGCCCCCTCACTCTGGAATTTACTCCCAAAGGGGCTACGTATAACTCGAGACTACCTCTATTTCAGGAAGCAAATGAAAGCCTGGCTCTTCTCCCAAGCCTTTAATACATAGGGTGACTGACTATACACACCCACTCTGCACCTGGACTACCTTGTTACACACACTGTAATTTAGACCAGTTCCTTATATCTTGTTTACCTGCATAAAGAATTTGCCTTAAGTTTAGCCACCCAGCTATTTATCCCAATTAAATCTATACTATCCATCTTGTCTCCATCTATATATCTGCACTTGGCCCCTCAACTACGTGGAGGGGCATAATCGAACGGTGCCGGCCATCTATTTGACCAGCGCCGCAAAGAACACTCCCGAACCGTATTATCGAAAAAGATGGCCGGCCATCTTTCATTTCGATAATACGGTTGGGGCCGGCCAAATGTCAAAGATGGCCAGGCTTGAGATGGCCAGCATCGGTTTTCGCCGATAATGGAAACTAATGCTGGCAATCTCAAACTCGGTCAAATCCAAGGCATTTGGTCATGGGAGGAGCCAGCATTTGTAGTGCACTGGTCCCCCTGACATGCCAGGACACCAACCAGGCACCCTAGGAGGCACTGCAGTGGACTTCAAAAAATAGTTCCCAGGTGCATAGCTCCCTTACCTTGGGTGCTGAGCCCCCCAAAACCCACTCCCCACAACTGTACACCACTACCATAGCCCTTAGGGATAAAGGGGGCACCTACATGTGGGTACAGTGGGTTTTGGGGGTTTTTGAAGGGCTTAACATTTACCACCACAAGTGTAACAGGTAGGGGGTATGGGTCTGGGTACACCTGCCTGAAGTGCACTGCACCCACTAAATACTGCTCCAGGGACCTGTATACTGCTGTCAGGGAGCTGGGTATGACATTTGAGGCTGGCAAAAAAAATATTTTTTGGGGGGTGGGAGGGGGTTGGTGACCACTGGGGGAGTAAGGGAAGGTCATCCTCGATTCCCTCCTGTGGTCATTTGGTCAGTTGGGGCACCTTTATAAAGCTTGGTCCTGAAAAACAAAAGGGACCAAGTGAAGCCGGCGAAATGCTCGCCAGGGCCGGCTTTCTTTTTTCCATTATCGAGCGAAGCCGGCCATCTCGTGAGCAAGCCCCCATCCCGCACCCGTCACGCCTTCGCTACCCTATCGACATGCCCCCTTGAAGTTTGGCTGGCTCCGTGACGGAAAGCAGTTGGCGCCGGCCAAATCGGCTTTCGATTATACCGATTTGGCCGGGTTCAGGAGATCGCCGGCCATCTCCCGATTTGTGTCGGAAGATGGCCAGCGATCTCCTTCGAAAATAAGCAGGATAGTAAACTGTATTATACCAAAGTATTAACATCAAATCTATGTTATTTGAATGCTCTGTGTGCTTATTAGATGTTTCAGTAGCATTAAGTGACATTGCATTATATCTCTGCTATTTGAATTTCAGTTCTGTTAAATGTGTATATTTTTGATTCTGTTTGATGCTAGTCCTAGTATTAGGTTTTAATTTGCTGTTCTCAAGTTTACCTCATTTATTGTAAGTTTTATGTTAAACAGTACTTGCTGTACATCGCCTTGGGTGAATCTCTTCATAAAAGTGGTTAATAAATCCCACTAAATAAATAAATAAGGGTAAAGGCAGTTAGCTTAGTGGGATTTTAAAAAGGTTTGGACAGCTTCCTAAAGGAAAAGTCCATAGACCATTATTAAAATGACTCGGAGAGAATCCACTGCCTATTTCTGGGATAAGCAGCATAAAATGTATTCAACTTTTTGGGGATCTTGCCAGGTATTGGTGACCTGGATTGGCCACTGTTGGAAACAGGACGCTGGGCTTGATGGACCTTTGGTCTGTCCCAGTGTGGCAATATTTATATACTCATGGTGCCTTCTGTCTCTTAACTTGCAGGTTCCTACTGCAGTCATTCTTATGAAAAATTATCTTTAATAAAGAATGCACAGTAAAGGTATTGGAGAAGGAACCACAGAATGAAAATATGCGATTCTATTTTAATCTGAAAAGCTTTCATATAAATATATTTTTTAAAATTCAGCCATAAATATAGGTTTGTGAGCTGCAGCCCTCTGCTGGAGGTAGCAATGCCCTCTGAAGTAAATCAAGAATCCCCTGCCACTACTGAGTATCCACAGGACAGCAGACACAAAAAGGCAGAGAGGCAATAAAAGAAAAAATGAAAGAATCCTCTGGAACTTACAGACACTGGGTAATATGTCACATTTTTCTTTTCTTCTTCTTTTTGTCTCTATCCATCTGTCTCCATGGAAATCATTACACACACACTCCTGTGTACACTGCACTCAATAAATCAACAATTAAGTGCAGTGAACATATAAGGAGAAAATAGGATGTCCTGGCTATTGGATGGATAGTCTCATCTTTCTAGTGAGAGAAAATTTCTCATTCTGGGTTTTTTTTTTTTTAATCTTCCCTGGAAATGCAAGTCCATCTAGTCTAATGCCTTTGACCGAAGCTGTAAGTGCAGCTCCCGAGAAAGGCCAGTGCTAGCCCTGGAGATATTCCTAAGACATCGTGGTGGTTATTTTAAAAGCTCTACTCATGATTTTGGATGTCTGAAAACTGGTATTTAGATGTCCATTTTGCATGGATGCCCAAATCCTGAGGGGTCCTTTTACCAAGGTGCGCTGAAAAAATGGCCTGCGGTAGTATAGGCGCATGTTTTGGATGCTCGCAGACCCATTTTTCAGCGCATCTGTAAAAATGCCTTTTTAAAATTTTGACTGAAAATGGACCTGTGGCAAAATGAAAATTGGCGCGCGTCCATTTTGGCTCTGAGACCTTACCGCCACCCATTGACTTAGCAGTAAGGTCGCATGCATTAAACGGGCGGTAATGATCTATGCTCGTCAAATGCCTTTTACCGCCCGGCATTTGACGCGCATTATTTTCTGGTGTGCATAGTGGACGCGCATCAAAAATGAAATTATTGCCCAGGCCACGCGGTAGCCAAGCGGTAACTCAGAATTGACGCACATTGGGCGCACGTAGGTGCTTACGCGGCTTAGTAAAAGGGCCCCTGATTTTGTAAAGTCAGGATATGGATGTCTAAAACTGCAGTATGTCCCTATGGCAAGTGAACATGATTTGGGGTGCATTTTGGGTGAGAGGGAGCAAAAGATAAATATCCAGCTCTGACTGCAATAGATCAAAGGAAATCTGTATTTAGACCTGGTACTTGACTTGCCCAGGTTATGGAAAGGTGCTCTGATTGAGCAGTTCTCCGCTGGAAGAAGTAAGGGAAGTCAAAGTAGGTATTTTTCTGTCCCTGGAGGATTCACAATTTAAAAAGAAAAAAAAAAGAAAGTTACAAACAGGTACAGTATAATTTGAACCTGTGATCTCTGCTCTGGTTCTCAGCTGGCTGTTCTAACCATTAAGCTACTCCTCAACATGGATGTCTCTGTGGCCATTTTATATAACGGATGTTCCTGTGCTGACTCAAAGACGTCTGTGTTCCTTCGACATTTCAGTTTATAAAATGGATTTTTATGCTGAACACATCCAGCACTTGGACATCCATTTTTAAAAATTATTTATTTATCTTTTCATCACCATCCACTTGAGATACAATAGAAATAATGACAAATTCAATACCCTTAATATACAAATAAAAAAGAAACAAGAAACTATAACTTATGTCCACAATAAAGGAAATATAGGAAAAAGATCCAAGAATCAGGTAATATAATTAAGAATACAAAAGCACCCAGAAAGGACATCTCCCTGAAGCACCCTCCCTCGTCAGTCCTTAATAGTGAACATATGTGTTTACACAATAACATTTACATCCTCCTTGACTTTAAGAAAATCCTCCAGTTGTTTGGGATCAAAAAACTGAAATTGTTTACCCTTAAAAATAATTAAGCATACACAAGGAATTCTGAGAACAAAATTGGCATCCAAGGCTGAACCCTGGACCGAAAGGCCAGGAAGGCCTTGTGCCTTATCTGCATCTCTATTGATGAGTCAGGAAAACCACTTATTTTAGATCCCAAAAGCAACGCATCCAAATATCTAAAGAAAAGTTTCAAAACTGTATTACAGTCCAGCTCCAGTGGAAAAGATACCACCAACGTAGTCCTCTGTCCAATAAAGATTCCAAAAATGAGGCAAGATTCATATTGCCCTCTTATTTATCCTTAATGATTTCTGCCATCAGGTCTTGCTATGCCCATAATATAATGGGCTCTAGTAGGCAATAGGAGGCAATGAATTGCCAAGCATTTTTAATACCTCAACCAAGCATTTTTTTAACCCTATCTACAGCATAAATCAATGGAGACAGGAACATTTAACAGTCTCAAATTATGTCTTCTAATCTGGTTTTCCAGATACACCAAGCAACAATGAGTATAATTCTTATCCTTTAAAGAAACTGATTCTATATTTTCCAAAGTCTGAGCTTTAAGCTTCAAAGTCTCTACTTCCGAGCAGTGGCGTAGCCAAGGGTGGGCTGGGGTGGGCCCAGGCCCATCCACTTTAGGTTCAGGCCCACCAAGTAGCAGCACACCTATAATGTGGCTGGCAGGGATCCCAAGCCCCACCAGCCAAAAAGTCCCAACAACTGTTTGCTGCCGGTGAAAATCTGCTATTTAAAAGGTATACGGGGAAGAGGAGATGTTTGAAAGACCATATGGCATGCAGGCAAGAGAGGGAGAAACCAAATCACTTGTAGGACAAGGCGGAGTTCTGCCCACCCACCTTCGGTCCAGGCCCAACCAAACTTGGGTGTCTGGCTACGCCCCTGCTTCCGAGAACTGTTGGTCGAGATCCTGACCCAGGGTAAGGACAGCATCAGAAAGTACTTTTATATCATTAGAATTATCTCTAGATGTAGTCAGCATCGTGATGGCTGGGTTTTCTATAGGCCAAATCTTAATGTTGGAAGCAGCCTGGTGCTTCACTCTGGTCAAGCTACTTAGAGTTTCCTCATGGAAAATTCTGGCTGTGGCTTGAATTATTGAATCTTCCACTTGAGGAGGAACTGTACTCATTGCAGGCTACCCCCCTTGCCACCCAATACTTGTCTCCAATTCCTGGGATACCTTGGGTAAGCAGAGACTTGAAAGAGAGCTGCTTCTGGGTTGCGGTGGGGGGGGGGGTTACTGACCATTCTACAGGGCTCAACGAGGTCCCTTCCAAGCTGCTGCCCTATGCTTCCACAGCAGGCCCGGCTGAGGAGGAGGAAATCTTCATCTGGCACTTGCTTCATTGTGGAAGTTGAGTTGGGAACTCCTGCAACTTTCCTCGCCTCGTGTCCATCACCTAACAGGTAAGAGCCCAATTAACATGGTTCCACCAGAACACAAGACTATTGCAGTTGCATCCTCTCTCTACAACAGCATCTTGGATCCTGTCTTCATCAGACATCCAATTCTCAAGTATTTTAGAACAGGCTGTATGTCAGCAGATCCTGTTCTAAAATATATGAGAAATGGACATCCATATGTGACGTACAGATAGTAACAGAGTAACATAGTAGATGACGGCAGAAAAAGACCTGCACGGTCCATCCAGTCTGCCCAACAAGACAAACTCATATGTGCTACTTTTTGTGCATATCTTACCTTGATTTGTAACTGTCATTTTCAGGGCACAGACCGTACAAGTCTGCCCAGCACTATCCCCGCCTCCCACCACCAGCTCTGGCACAGACCGTATTTAACATGCACCCCCGGAATTCTTGATGTAAACAGTGTGTTTTCCAAAACCAGTTGGTTGTAGTCGTGCCAGTCTTGGAAATACACTGCAGAATTCCGGGAATGATGTAGGAATAACTAACCACGTCTCCCGTTCTCAAAGAACGGGAGAGGAAATTAAACTAAATTCAGAATTTCTTCCCAAATTTCATATGAAACAATATAACCAAACAGTTTATTTTCTTTGCAACAAGTTAACTCTTTTATTAAGGAACAAGTTTTCTTCTTCTTAACAGATAAGGCAACAATTAAATATTTTGCAACAATCAAACAACCTTGAACTACATATCATCAATACACTACCTGTTTAAATAACTTAAAATTTGGGGGGTGGGGGGGGGGGTTCACTGTAGGAACCTGGTCTCCAGAAAAGTAAATTATCAGATAAGTATTTTTTTCCCAGCATTAACAAATTTCAGTATTTTATAAACAATTTTTACCCTCTTGGTGTTTAAGAACTTGACTCTTTGTGTTTCTTTTCCTCTTCTATTACAGGTGCCTGACCCATCTCTCACATAGGATCAAGGTAAGTATATATTTTGTTTTTTTTTCTTATTATTACTTTCCTATTACTCTGTTCTTTTCTTATTGTGATTTCCCAGTCTCCTCGCCAACGTTCACCCAAGTCACTACTTACTACTACTACTACTTAACATTTCTAAAGCGCTACTAGGGTTACGCAGCGCTGTACAATTTAACATAGAAGGACAGTCCCTGCTCAAAGAGCTTACAATCTAAAGGACACATGAACAGTCAGTCTAATAGGGGCAGTCAAGTTGGGGCAGTCAGGATTTCCTGAAAGGTAAGAGTTATGTGCCGAATGCAGCATTGAAGAGGTGGGCTTTAAGCAAAGACTTGAAGATGGGCAGGGAGGGGGCTTGGCGTAAGGGCTCGGAAAGGTTGTTCCAAGCATAGGGTGAGGCGAGGCAGAATGAGCGGAGCCTGGAGAAGGGTAATGAGAGGAGGGATTTGTCCTGTGAACGGAGGTTTCGGGCGGGAACGTAAGGGGAGATGAGGGTAGAGAGGTAGTGAGGGGCAGCAGACTGAGTGCATTTATAGGTAAGAAGGAGAAGCTTGAACTGAATGCGGTATCTGATTGGAAGCCAGTGAAGTGACCTGAGGAGAGGGGTGATATGAGTATATCGGTTCTGGCAGAATATAAGACGTGCAGCGGAGTTCTGAACAGATTGAAGATAGGTGGCTAAGTGGGAGGCCGGTGAGGAGTAAGTTGCAGTAGTCAAGGCAAGAGGTAATGAGAGTGTGGACGAGAGTTCGGGTGGTGTGTTCCGAGAGGAAAGGGCGAATTTTGCTGATGTTAAAGAGGAAGAAGCGACAGGTCTTGGCTATCTGCTGGATATACTTAGCTGATACTTGTTCTGTTGTGGGTTTTCTTCCTTGCGCTGGAGCCCTTGATGTCATCCGGAGTCTTTGCCGATCACCAACCGGTTCTTGAGTCTCTTCTTCCTAAACTTGACTCTTAATAAAATTAAAAGAAGGCAAAACCCTTTGCTCCTTATCTCTTCTTGTGGCTCTGGGGAAATGGTTTACTGTGGCCAACTTCACTAATTTAAAAACAAAATAATTCCAAGTTTCCCTTTCCTTTGGGCCTACTCTAAGCTTTAATTACTTAATTACTGTCCCTAAGCTAAACAGAGTGTTGGGTAGCACCCCAAAGGCAGCAGCTGTTCAACTCAGTACATTCAAACCTCCTCATTCAAGTTTTTATTTTCATTTGAAGAAAACTTTATTTCTATAATAACCCTTCCCTACTTCACCCCAGAACTCCCAATTTTCCCTTCAATTAATATCTTAACTCTAGGCCCACTCCAAATATGAACCCCCTTGCTCAGAAAATTTTACCCTCAAAACCCCTCCTAACAGTATTTCTCCTCCACTTCTATCACAATTCACTCATCAACTCCAAACTCCCACTTTCAAACCACCCCTTCACCTTAAATACCCTTTCTCTTTCTCACACTTAGCACAACACTTCCGCTTTCTTCAGCTGCCCAACTCACTCTGCTAACTGCCCACTCACTCGTTGCCTCGGTTACCCAGCTGTAGCTTGCGTTCCAAGATCCCTCCAGCCAATCCCCTCCCATTTTTACCATTCCAATTTCCACTGCTGACCAGCAGTGCTAAATCTCCATTTTAATCCCATAGAAAATAATGGAAAAATTGTATAAATAAATAAAAACCCAATTACACTTTAACCAAATTATCCCAAAACTTCACTACACACTAAACTTCTAATTCCCTACCTAATTGTGATTTCAAAATTTAAATTTAACCCCCTGTTACAAGTATAAGTCTGCCCAGCACTATCCCCGCCTCCCACCACCAGCTCTGGCACCCAATCTCGGCTAAGCTCCTGAGGATCCATTTTTTCTGAACAGGATTCCTTTGTTTATCCCACGCATGTTTGAATTCTGTTACCGTTTTCCTCTCCACCACCTCCCGCGGGAGGGCATTCCAAGCATCCACCACTCTCTCATGAAAAAATACTTCCTGACATTTTTTTTGAGTCTGCCCCCTTTCAATCTCATTTCATGCCCTCTAGTTCTGCCGCCTTCCCATCTCCGGAAAAGGTTCATTTGCGGATTAATACCTTTCAAATATTTGAACATCTGTATCATATCACCCCTGTTTCTCCTTTCCTTCAGATGTACAGTCCATTTTCTGAGCTGACGTCCTGTCTAAAATTCCACTCCATATTTATATGTGAGCATCCCAATGATGGCCCTTTCTACATTAATCTGATTTCTATACATGTCAGACTATCGGGCTCATTTTCGAAAGAGAAGTGTGCCCATTTTTCAACACAAATTGGGAGATAGGAGTCCTTCTCCCAGGGTCGCCCAAAACGGCATAATCAAAAACTGATTTTGGGCGCCCTCAACTGCTTTCCGTCCCGGGAATGACCAAAGTTCCTGGGGGCGTGTCGGAAGCATAGCAAAGGCGGGACTGGGGCGTGCTTAACACATGGGCTTCCTCGGCCGATAATGGAAGAAAGAAGGGCGACCCTGACGAACACTTGGCTGACTTTACTTGGTCCTTTTTTTTTTTTTACGACCAAGCCACAAAAATGTGCCCTAAATGACCAGATGACCACCGGAGGGAATCGGGGATGACCTCCCCCTACTCCCCCAGTGGTCACTAACCCCCTCCCACCCTAAAAAAAATGTTAAAATATTTTTTCCAGCTTCAAATATCATACCCAGCTCTATGACAGCAGTATGCAGGTCCCTGGAGCAGTTTTAGTGGGTACTGCAGTGCACTTCAGGCAGGCGGACCCAGGCCCATCCCCCCCACCACCTGTTAAACTTGTGGTGGTAAATGTGAGCCCTCTAAAGCCCACTGTACCCACATCTAGGTGCCCCCCTTCATCCCTAAGGGCTATGGTAGTGGTGTACAGTTGTGGGGAGTGGGTTTTTTTGGGGGGGCTCAGCACACAAAGTAAGGGAGCTATGCACTTGGGAGCTTTTTCTGAAGTCCACTTTTGTCTTCATGATCTTTTTTTAGTGATCAAAACATTTAAAAGAATAATTTCTCTGTCTTAAAATGTTGTTGTTCCTGAGTGGTAGAGGACATCTTTGTTACTGTCAAAGCTGCCTTATGAGTAATCCTGGAGCACAGACATTCATCAGCACCCAGGATGCCAGTGCAGAAAGAGCTCTATAAGCATTGCTAAGAGCAGCCTTCCTAAATAAGAAAAGAAGCTACATGCTTGAACATAGGAAGCATGTTAGATAAAACCCCTGAGGAAGCTAGAAAGCATGGTGAAATGGTGGTCTGCTCTGCTCTTGCCGCAGGCCCCTCTACCTAATATATTTCTTTGTTTGGCCAGCTCTAGTCTTCCCACAGGCCCCTCCACCTGATACATGTCCTTGTTTGACCTGCTCTAGACGTGCCACAGGCACCTCCACTTGATACATGTCCTTGTTTGGCCTGCTCTAGACTTGCCACAGGCCCCTCTACTTGATACATATCCTTGTTTGGCCTGCTCTAGACTTGCCACAGGCCCCTCCACCTGATACATGTCCTTGTTTGGCCTGCTCTAGACTTGCCACAGGCCCCTCTACTTGATACATATCCTTGTTTGGCCTGCTCTAGACTTGCCACAGACACCTCCACCTGATACATTTCCTTGTTTGGCCTGCTGTACTCTTGCCACAGGCCCCTCTATTTGATAAGCTTCCCTGTTTGGCAAGAGCAAAGCTGGAAAGTGTATCAGACAAAGGAGCTTGTGGCAAACGCAGAGCTGGCCTAAGGTACTGTGGGCTCAATTCAATAAAGGGCACTAAAATTAGGTGCCAAAAACTAGGCACTAAGCTAGTACGTGCAAACTCTGTTGTAGAATACTAGCTTAGGTCTACAGTAATGTGCCCAACTTCAGGAGCAACCATGTATGCCATGTCTATGGCTGGTGTAAATGGTAAAGTCTAAATGCAACAATTGCATGCTTAAAAGCAAGTCCTATATAATAATTCTCACCTCCAACGTTCTAATCGTCTTGCTGAGTGAGACCGTGGCTCCTTGGTCTGATAGGCTCCATAGATCAAGCTGACGTCAGAACCGAAGGAGGGGCGAAAGTGGCAAGGCATAGGGGCGGAGGCGGAGCTTCAACGACAACAACAAGCAAGGGAGATACAGATTGCCCAGCCAGCCGGAGGAGGTGGAGCCAGGACGCAAGTGGCCAAACCGAGGCATCGGAGGCGTGGCAAGAGTTCCCGGGCCCCGCACCCAGAAGAGAAGCGCTATCCTTGGAGCGCCAGCGCTGCCAAAATGGCTGGTGCTCCAAACTGCAGCAGTGGCAAGAGCGCCGTACCGGCGCCGCCATGATGGCCGGCGTAGCATGGATTACGACCACGCTTCTCCCTGCTGGTTTGGGCCCTGGGCTCTTCAGGAGACTGCAGGGAGAGACTCAATCTGACTGAGCCAGCAGCTGAGAAGAGGCATCCGGGAGGAGCAACCCAATGAAACACCAACCGGTACGCGAGGGCTTGGCCAGGGAGATACCGACGTCGCAGCACCACGCTGACTAAGGAGGTCGCGGTAGGACCAACCCGGGAAAAAGCCGGAGCCCCATAGATAGCACTCACACTGACGAACTCTGAACCTATTCCACTGCTGCTGCCTCCAGCTGCTTACAGAAACGGGCCTTTTTTACTAGTATTCTATAAAGCACACAGAAGGTTAATCAGACGCCTCTGACACGCCCATCCTCCTCCCATGCTACTGCCCCATTTTCAGTTGTGTGTGAGAGAAGGTAGGTGCTCTGTTTACAGAATAGGGGTGTAAGTCAGTTTTGTGTGCAACTACTAATTAGTGCCAATTAGTGCTTGTTAATTATTGGCACTTTTTTCTAATTAAGTGCCAATTGGCAAATTATGCAAAATGCGTAACTGATCCTATTCTAGAACTCGGTGCACAATTGCCCACCTAACTTTAGGCACTAATTGTAGAACTTGGGGGTATCTGTCCTCCAATAGTACATTACAGCTGGTGGAGCTGGATGTCAGGGATGTTGGATACCGGAAGGATTTCTACACACCGCTATATCCCAGGAAAGGTTGGCACAAGTTGAAGTGTAGCCAGTCAGCAAAGGGCATCTCCCACTTTTGAATGAGTATGAGAGAAAAAAGAAATCACACTGAGAATAATTCTTGTAGCAGGAGCAAATACTGAACTGTGCAGAGAGTAATTTGGGTGGAGCTCCCTGGATTAAGACTCCAAACAGGGTCAGTAGTGACATTTCTGCGATCTCTCAAGTGGAATCCGCCAGATGTTATGTTTCAAGAAAGAAACAACCAAGAGCAAGATGAGAATGCTAGAGAAACAGACAGGCAGTAGAGCTTCATTGTCGGTGGCAGCTTTCCAAGCTCCAGTTTTGAGTTGCTGTAGCTTCTTGGTTTGGTCATCCAGCCTGAAATTTAGAAACTCCATAGGAACTTCCAAAGCATTACAAAAGCCTCCCACTCAGCTTTGTTCTACAAGCTAGGCAACAGAACAAGAGGAACCCTTGCAAACACTGAGTTGCCCAAATTGTTTAGTTAAACTTGCAATTTGGGAAACTGAAATTAACAAAACAACTTAGAAGCTGGTGTGGGAGAACTTTGCGGGCTAACCTAGATTTCCTAACCTATACAGAGTTCCAATAACAGGATGCTTGACATATATATGAGAGCCTGCGGTACAAAGTCAAGACAAGAAGACCACTCATGCCAAAGGTAGCAAAACTGGCTGAGGATCAGTGAAGATAATGTTTCCCACTCTGTGTCAGTGGGGAAACAGCTTTGTCAATCAAAATGCAAATGTAAAAATGGTATGAATTCTGCCTTGTTAAAGTGGAGATGCACATTTGTTAATAGCAATTGTTCACTAAGATGTGATCAGTTATCTTTACTGGAAAATACATACACACTTTCTCTCTTCCCCCCCCCCCCCCCCCCCCCCCCCTCTCCCTCTATTATATTTCCTGAGGGACAGTGTGGTAAAACACACATCAAAAGAGGAGTTTTTCTACCATGCCAGTGTAAACTTGAATGCAGCATTTATTTTTTCTAACCATTTCTTTAACTTTATCCTGTGGTATGTGCTGTCTCCTTCGGCATTTCTTAGGATAAGAAAAAGTTCATTGAAACCCATTCAGGACAGATTGACCCAGCTAAAAATGAGCTTCCGTCCTTCACACTGTCTCCTGGATGGATATTCAAAATCAGTTTGCATTAAAAAAAAAAGCAGACCTAAAACATATAGGAGAGATGAAAGTATCAGAATCTATTGTTGTGGGCCAGGGCCGCTGATAGGGGGGGAACAGGGGGGCAAGATTCCCTCAACCCGGCCTCCCAGGAGGGTCCAGTGCCAGGATCTGTCTTTCTCCTGCTCCTGTGTGTCAGGACCCGGGCGATTCCATTAATGCGATAACCCAGGTCCCGGCACACAGGAGCAGTGAGAGTGACAGACCAAGGGAAAAGACGTCGGGGGAAGGTAAGAGGGCAGCAGCTGCCTGAGTGGGGGAGGGGTGCGTTGAAGGCGGAGGCGGCCCAAGTGGGGGGTGGGGCAGGGTGGCTCTGCCCCGGGCCCAGCTGTCTCTCAGTGGCCCTGCTGTTGTCCAGGGATGCTGAGAGGGGGGCAAGATTCCCCCAGGCCTAGCCTCCAAGAGGAGCCTGATTATAAGCATCACTATAGGGTGGCACAGTTGGCTTTGCCATCCCAGTTTTACACGCTAACTGGCATTTCTCTCCCCCCATCCCCACCCCTGCCTGGTTCAGTATCTCTTTCGTCTTTCCCTCCTGCCCTCAGCAGTGTTCCTGAAGGCTACTTGCAGCATCTAAAACGAAAGCAGCCTGGCTAGCCTCAGAAGTGTTCCCTCTGCTTTGTCCCACCTTCTCTGACACAACTTCCTGTGTCCAAGTAGGCGGAACACAGCTGAGGAAACACTTTGGAGACCAACCAGAGGCAAGTTGATTCTTTCTTTATGCTGCCAGCAGTCTGCAGGAACACTGCCAAGGGCGGGGAGGAGGGAAAACCAGACGAGGGGGTGGTGGTGGCAGCAGGCAGGCAGGGGGGAGGGGATGTATTGTTTGTCTTGGGCCCGGCTTTGTGGTAGCCCTGTTGTGGGCAGAAACCTAACAGTGGGAACAAAGACTTGAGACTTGAGACTCCTCTGACAATCAATTGACCCATCAGGAATCCTAAACATTCTTTATAGTTCTTTTTATGTATTTTCTTCCTGAAAACTGAGCCCCATCCTGTGCTGTATATAACTGTGGCTCATGGTCCTACCTGAGCTAAGATGTACCAGACAGAAACTGGCACCACACAGTCTACTGAGAAGTTTCCCAATGTGCTTTCAGTGCAAGTACAATCAATCCTGAAAGGATTAACTTGGAGAAGGAGTGATATCCTATCCTATAAGTGATCAAGCTTCTTATGGCCAGCATCTGGGATCTATCCTTAGCAGACTGGATGGGCTAACTGGTCTTTATCTGCTACTATTTACCAAGACACCAATGCAGAAAGCTATGATAGGCAGTAGAGTTATCACCAAGTATGCATACAGGATACCTGCTCACATGGTAGACATTAGCACATGGCATATTAAAATCAGGCTATTAGCTATTCTACCCCAAATTTAATGCAGAGAAGAACACCACTGATTTTAAAGCAAACACAATGCAAGAATTTTACTGCCAGATCTGAGGCAGTGTAGAAGTGTTAGCTCACCCTTCTGTATTGGGGCAGAGAAGCTAATACTCCCTTCAGGCCCCCCGCCTACAAACATGTCAGCACCCCAATCCCCCTGAAAACACCCCCCTACACCGCAATCGCCCCCAAAATATCAGCATCCTGATCCCCCCACCCCACCCTGAGATATTACTACTAATACTTATCATTTCTAAAGCACTACTAGACGTACGCAGCGCTGTGCACTTGAACATGAAGAGACAGTCCCTGCTCGACAGAGCTTACAATCTAATTAGGACAGACAAACAGGACAAACAAGAGATAAGGGAATATTAAAGTGAGGATGATAAAATAAGGGTTCTGAACAAGTGAATAAGGGTTAGGAGTTAAAAGCAGCATCAAAAGGTGGGCTTTTAGCTTAGATTTGAAGATGGCCAGAGATGGAGCTTGACGTAATGGCTCAGGAAGTCTATTTCAAGCATATGGAGCAGCAAGATAAAAGGAACGGAGTCTGGAGTTAGCGGTGGAGGAGAAGGGTGCAGATAAGAGAGATTTACCCAGTGAACGGAGTTCCCGGGGAGGAATGTACGGAGAGATGAGAGTGGAGAGGTACTGCAGAGTGAATGCACTTATAAGTCAATAAGAGGAGTTTGAACTGTATGCGGAAACTGATAGGAAGCCAGTGAAGTGACTTGAGGAGAGGGCTAATATGAGCATTACGACACTGGTGGAATATTAGTCATGCAGCAGAATTGTGAACAGATTGAAGAGGAGAGAGATGACTAAGTGGGAGACCTGTGAGAAGCAAGTTGCAATAGTCTAAGCGAGAGGTGATAAGAGTGTGGATGAGGGTTCTGGTACTGTGCTCAGAAAGGAGAGT
Source organism: Microcaecilia unicolor (assembly GCF_901765095.1). Taxonomy (NCBI): domain Eukaryota; kingdom Metazoa; phylum Chordata; class Amphibia; order Gymnophiona; family Siphonopidae; genus Microcaecilia; species Microcaecilia unicolor. Next base: position 284,401,777 of record NC_044036.1, read on the forward strand.
GTGAATTTTGGTGATATTATAGAGAAAGAAACGACAGGTTTTAGCAGTCTGCTGAATATGTGCAGAGAAGGAGAGGGAGGAGTTGAAGATGACCCGAAGGTTACGAGCTGATGAGACAGGAAAGATGAGAGTGTTATCCACAGAAATAGAGAATGGGGGAGGAGGAGAGGTTGGTTTAGGGGGAAAGATAAGAAGCGCAGTCTTGGTCATGTTTAGTTTCAGATGGCACTGAGACATCCAGGCAGGAATGTTAGACAGGCAGGCTGATACTTTGGCCTGGATATCCCACTAACAGTTCCTTGTCCAATCGTCACCCTCGTGAATGACTCCCTGACGCCCCCTAAAAATCCCTGGTGTCTAGGGCAGCCCCCACCCTCTTGTGACCTCCTGATCCCCCAGACCTCCAAACTGCATACGTTAAATAGGTAGGAGCATTGCCCACTTCCTCCTGCCTCCGTGCTGCCATTTTGAAAAATGGTTGTATCTGACCCTGCACAGTACATCCTAGGCGGTTGTTCCATGGGAGGGGGGATTCAGATCAGGATGCAAAACTTTTGTGAGGTTTGGGGATCTGACATTTTTTGGGGGGGATCAAGGTGGTCAGGATGCTGTTAGACTTCCAGTGCCAGGGATTGTCAAAGGGAATGATGCAGACCCAGCAACTTTTTTTTTAATGTTCCTCTTCTCATTAACCTGTAAGACAAGGACATTTTGGGAATAATCCACAGATTACAGAACATTTTTAATGCAGCAGTAATTTGCATACACATTGCTTACTGTATTGCCATGGTATATTTTCCAGTTAATTTTGCAGTAAAAGTTGTGCACTCAAGACCTCCTTTACAAAGCCGCACTACCGATTCTCAGTGCAGCAAATGAGAGGAAACCCATTTAATTCCTATGGGCTTCCTCTTATTTGCCGCACGGGTATCGTTAGCATGGTTTTGTAAAAGAAGCCCTAAGCCATGGATTTCTGATGAGGTCTGAACGAGTTGCTAATTCATTAGGAAAATATGTATACAGAGGTTTTACTCTTCTATATTCATGGTAGCACAGTTCTGATTTCCATAAGAACAGTGAAAGTTTATGTCCATAAATCCAATGGCATAAAACCAGGTAAGAATCGGCCTGCCAACTTTCCCCAACGGCATACAGAGTGCCTTGCGTAATGGCTGCCATTTCACTTGTGGTACAGTAGCAATACATTGTGAGAAACTATTACTGCAAATTGTCATGGGCTTTGAATTTCCCCTTCTTGTTGCTTTTCCTTTTCTCTTCCTCCTCCTTTTCTTATTTTCTATGTACCTATTTCTTAAATGAAGGATAGGTTTCGGGTTTTTTTGCTACATGTTACATAGACCAGAATGAGCTGAACCTGCCCCCTGGTGGTTGCATTTTTGTATAGAAGCAAATGACAGTATGGGGGTCTTTTACTAAAACTTAGCTCCAGTAATCTGCAGTAGGGCCCATTTTTATTCCTATGGGCCCTGCTGCAGATAACTCGAGTTAAGTTATAGTAAAAGACCAGCAATCAACCACTTAGAATACTTGGGACAGAGGAGCAGTCCCAGAAAGCAGAGAACAGTTTTCTCGTGTTGCTGCCCTGCAAATTAGATTACCTTGAGCTTCACTTCCTTAATCCTAGTTTTCTTCTCACAGAAAACAATTATTGTTTAAAAAAAAAAAAAAGAAAAGAAAGAAAAATATTGTTTCTGTGACAAGCCCTTTCTTTACGGATCGTGAGAAAATGATTAAAATGGCTTCTTCTCCTCTTGGCGTTGACTGGATTGTTGGTTTCAAAGAATAGGACTGTTTCTTGCAAGTCTGAGTAAATCATTGTGTGCATCGTTGTGTAGTCTCTGCTACACAAATTAATTTAATAATTAATAATATACAGGTAAACAAACTCCCCCAAATTCTATAAATGGCAGTAAAAATCACCTGCACAAATTTGGGCCCAATTTGCATGTTCAATTTAATGGAATAATGAGCCAATTAGCACTGATACAGTGGGGGAAATAAGTATTTGATCCCTTGCTGATTTTGTAAGTTTGCCCACTGACAAAGACATGAGCAGCCCATAATTGAAGGGTAGGTTATTGGTAACAGTGAGAGATAGCACATCACAAATTAAATCCGGAAAATCACATTGTGGAAAGTATATGAATTTATTTGCATTCTGCAGAGGGAAATAAGTATTTGATCCCCCACCAACCAGTAAGAGATCTGGCCCCTACAGACCAGGTAGATGCTCCAAATCAACTCGTTACCTGCATGACAGACAGCTGTCGGCAATGGTCACCTGTATGAAAGACACCTGTCCACAGACTCAGTGAATCAGTCAGACTCTAACCTCTACAAAATGGCCAAGAGCAAGGAGCTGTCTAAGGATGTCAGGGACAAGATCATACACCTGCACAAGGCTGGAATGGGCTACAAAACCATCAGTAAGACGCTGGGCGAGAAGGAGACAACTGTTGGTGCCATAGTAAGAAAATGGAAGAAGTACAAAATGACTGTCAATCGACAAAGATCTGGGGCTCCACGCAAAATCTCACCTCGTGGGGTATCCTTGATCATGAGGAAGGTTAGAAATCAGCCTACAACTACAAGGGGGGAACTTGTCAATGATCTCAAGGCAGCTGGGACCACTGTCACCACGAAAACCATTGGTAACACATTACGACATAACGGATTGCAATCCTGCAGTGCCCGCAAGGTCCCCCTGCTCCGGAAGGCACATGTGACGGCCCGTCTGAAGTTTGCCAGTGAACACCTGGATGATGCCGAGAGTGATTGGGAGAAAGTGCTGTGGTCAGATGAGACAAAAATTGAGCTCTTTGGCATGAACTCAACTCGCCGTGTTTGGAGGAAGAGAAATGCTGCCTATGACCCAAAGAACACCGTCCCCACTGTCAAGCATGGAGGTGGAAATGTTATGTTTTGGGGGTGTTTCTCTGCTAAGGGCACAGGACTACTTCACCGCATCAATGGGAGAATGGATGGGGCCATGTACCGTACAATTCTGAGTGACAACCTCCTTCCCTCCGCCAGGGCCTTAAAAATGGGTCGTGGCTGGGTCTTCCAGCACGACAATGACCCAAAACATACAGCCAAGGCAACAAGGAGTGGCTCAGGAAGAAGCACATTAGGGTCATGGAGTGGCCTAGCCAGTCACCAGACCTTAATCCCATTGAAAACTTATGGAGGGAGCTGAAGCTGCGAGTTGCCAAGCGACAGCCCAGAACTCTTAATGATTTAGAGATGATCTGCAAAGAGGAGTGGACCAAAATTCCTCCTGACATGTGTGCAAACCTCATCATCAACTACAGAAGACATCTGACCGCTGTGCTTGCCAACAAGGGTTTTGCCACCAAGTATTAGGTCTTGTTTGCCAGAGGGATCAAATACTTATTTCCCTCTGCAGAATGCAAATAAATTCATACTTTCCACAATGTGATTTTCCGGATTTAATTGTGATGTGCTATCTCGCACTGTTACCAATAACCTACCCTTCATTATGGGTGCTCATGTCTTTGTCAGTGGGCAAACTTACAAAATCAGCAAGGGATCAAATACTTATTTCCCCCACTGATACAGTGGGGAAATAAGTATTTGATCCCTTGCTGATTTTGTAAGTTTGCCCACTGACAAAGACATGAGCAGCCCATAATTGAAGGGTAGGTTATGGTAACAGTTAGAGATAGCACATCACAAATTAAATCCGGAAAATCACATTGTGGAAAGTATATGAATTTATTTGCATTCTGCAGAGGGAAATAAGTATTTGATCCCCCACCAACCAGTAAGAGATCTGGCCCCTACAGACCAGGTAGATGCTCCAAATCAACTCGTTACCTGCATGACAGACAGCTGTCGCAATGGTCACCTGTATGAAAGACACCTGTCCACAGACTCAGTGAATCAGTCAGACTCTAACCTCTACAAAATGGCCAAGAGCAGGAGCTGTCTAAGGATGTCAGGGACAAGATCATACACCTGCACAAGGCTGGAATGGGCTACAAAACCATCAGTAAGACGCTGGGCGAGAAGGAGACAACTGTTGGTGCCATAGTAGAAAATGGAAGAAGTACAAAATGACTGTCAATCGACAAAGATCTGGGGCTCCACGCAAAATCTCACCTCGTGGGGTATCCTTGATCATGAGGAAGGTTAGAAATCAGCCTACAACTACAAGGGGGGAACTTGTCAATGATCTCAAGGCAGCTGGGACCACTGTCACCACGAAAACCATTGGTAACACATTACGACATAACGGATTGCAATCCTGCAGTGCCCGCAAGGTCCCCCTGCTCCGGAAGGCACATGTGACGGCCCGTCTGAAGTTTGCCAGTGAACACCTGGATGATGCCGAGAGTGATTGGGAGAAAGTGCTGTGGTCAGATGAGACAAAAATTGAGCTCTTTGGCATGAACTCAACTCGCCGTGTTTGGAGGAAGAGAAATGCTGCCTATGACCCAAAGAACACCGTCCCCACTGTCAAGCATGGAGGTGGAAATGTTATGTTTTGGGGGTGTTTCTCTGCTAAGGGCACAGGACTACTTCACCGCATCAATGGGAGAATGGATGGGGCCATGTACCGTACAATTCTGAGTGACAACCTCCTTCCCTCCGCCAGGGCCTTAAAAATGGGTCGTGGCTGGGTCTTCCAGCACGACAATGACCCAAAACATACAGCCAAGGCAACAAAGGAGTGGCTCAGGAAGAAGCACATTAGGGTCATGGAGTGGCCTAGCCAGTCACCAGACCTTAATCCCATTGAAAACTTATGGAGGGAGCTGAAGCTGCGAGTTGCCAAGCGACAGCCCAGAACTCTTAATGATTTAGAGATGATCTGCAAAGAGGAGTGGACCAAAATTCCTCCTGACATGTTGCAAACCTCATCATCAACTACAGAAGACATCTGACCGCTGTGCTTGCCAACAAGGGTTTTGCCACCAAGTATTAGGTCTTGTTTGCCAGAGGGATCAAATACTTATTTCCCTCTGCAGAATGCAAATAAATTCATATACTTTCCACAATGTGATTTTCCGGATTTAATTTGTGATGTGCTATCTCTCACTGTTACCAATAACCTACCCTTCAATTATGGGCTGCTCATGTCTTTGTCAGTGGGCAAACTTACAAAATCAGCAAGGGATCAAATACTTATTTCCCCCACTGTAATTGGGCCCTATCAATTATTGGTGCTAATTGTCATCAATTTAGATTTACACTTGCATATTTATGCTCCTGGATCTGTACATAAATTTTACACTTAGCTCCAAAAAGGGGGGCGTGGCCATAGATCTGGGGCATTCCCACAATTTATGTGCATGGTTAGAGAATAAGAGGGATCCATGCCTAATTTAGACACACAGGACAGTGGCAAGAAGGAAGCCTGAACTGAAGAAAGCCGATATGATATATACCACATAGAATTTTCAATGAATCACTAACGGGATGTCAAATGCACATGGGAGATGGTTCTATGGAAGAACGTGAATGTCCTTGAGTGGCACATTCAAAACCTAGACCTGAATTCAATACAAACTCTCTTGAGGCCACAGTCCACAGATGATCCCTTGTCAACTTGAAAGAGCTTGAGATGTTCTGCCTAGAAGAATGGCCAAAAACTGCTCATTAAGGGGGAAAGTTATCAAGGTGCAATAAAAGATTGTGTTTTACTATATCTTGATTTCCTGTGGAATTCAGCAACCTGCAGTATCCCGATTTAAAAGAATAATACTAAGGATCATATTTCCGTATAAGTCAAAATTCGCCCTTTCCTTTCTGAGCACAGTACCAGAACCCTTTGAGGGGGTAAGGGCTACCTTAGAAGTGGAGATGGGGGGCTTAGACTTTGTGAGGGATGGGAGAAGGCAAGACTTGGCTTGGGGAGGTGGCCTGGAAGTCGGAGAGACCCTGCTTTCTTCACCCAAGAGCACTGGGCTGCTGCTTTGCAACTCCCAGGTGGTGAAATAACCACAGGAAAAAAGTTGGAATTATTTTACCATGATTGTTTGACCCTAACACAACTTGCGGAGCATCATCACAAGTTGTATTGCTATATAATCCACGGCAATTTAAATATCAGCATGGGAAATTAAGTTGAGCTGCATTAGAGCCCTTTAAGTCAATTAAGAGGCAAATCATGCAACTGAAATCCCTAATGCAGCTTCATAACTTCCCCCCTTAGGTACTTAGCCTACATAGTTCATGACTGTTATTAGATTTTGTTCACACTTTTTTCAGTAGTAGCTCAAAGTGAGTTCCATTCAGGTACACTAGGTATTTCCCTGTCCCTGGAGGGCTCACAATATAATTCTTATACCCAAGGCAATGGAAAGTTAAATGACTTCCCCAAGATGCCAAGGAGCATCAGTGGGATTTTAACCAGGCATCCCTGAATAGCAAGGCCACTTCTCTAAGCACTAGACCACTCTTCCACTTGCTACAGAAGAGCTTCCACCTAGTATTGAGTCAAAGAGTTTTCTATAATTATTATTTCAGTTTGAAAAAGTAGAGTATGTTATGTAGGTCAATGAGACAAATCCTTAAATCTGACTCTCATTTTAGTCGCATCCTTCTCAAGATTCCAAATAGATTCCTCTCATTCCTCAACTTTCTGCTACATTGCTCCTTCCCTCTGGAATTCATTGCCACAAATTCAAGGTTGCTGTGAATACATGACTTTTCTCCAAAGCTTTTTCATGATTGATTATGCTTTAGTTTGTGACTATCCATTTCCCTTTTGTATCTCAATATTATCAAATTGTTATTGAAAGACTGTTGTGCTATTTGGTTTCCTCACACCACCACCAATGTGTGATATCTGTTTTCATTTTTCCTTGGTATCTGTAAATTGTCATGATAGTTTTCAAATGGTGATATATCAAATAACACAAATAAATAAATAAATAAATAAGGGGCCCTTTTATTAAGCTGTGGTAAGGACTAATAGATGCTTACCGCATGTTAAAAATCACTACCGCGGGCACCCGCATTACTTTTGGCACCTGTGCATGCTTCCCAAGTAATAAAAAATACTTTTTAATTTTAATCGTGGAGGCAGAGAGTAGGCATGCCCAGCACTAATCGTTTAGCACTGCTGCATCACCATGTGCTAACTGATTAGCATGTGATTAGACAAGAGCCCTTATCACCTAGAAAATGTGAGTTGGTAAGGACTCCCACACTAATGGGCATGTGCTAATTGGGAAATTAGCATATAGCCGTTAATGGGGAACTAGGAAATATGGCTATTTTAATGCTGCGCTAAAAATGCCCTCAGTGCGTGGGAAACCCACATGTTAATAATAGTGCAGGACACTTTTTAGCACAGCTTAGTAAAAGGTCCCCTAAATGTACATAAATATATTAAATTATAAGTACTAAAACTTGCAAAAATCTCAAATGTTACTCACTAGCCTATTTAATGTATTGTGCTTTTAACAGAAAGATGTAACCATACCCTAAAAGGTTTAGGGTCTCCCATCATTTAGCATGTGGGAAAATATTAAGTGTGTAACTCGTCAACATATGGCAGTATTAAAGGTGTTGTAATAAGGTAAAGCAATACAAGACCAAGAGGGGCATAATCGAATGGGGACGACCATCTCTAAGGGCGTCCATCTCTAAGGACATTCCGGCGAAGGGACGGGGAAACCCGTATTATCAAAACAAGATGGGTGTCCATCTTTCGTTTCAATAATATGGTTGGGGACGCCCAAATCTCAACATTTAGGTCGACCTTAAAGATGGTCGCCCTTAGAGATGGTCGTCCTCGGTTTTCGGCCATAATGGAAACCGAGGATGACCATCTCAAAATCGACCAAATGCAACCCTTTGGTCATGGGAGGAGCCAGCATTCGTAGTGCACTGGTCCTCCTCACATGCCAGGACACCAACCGGGCACCCTAGGGGGCATTGAAGTGGACTTCACAAATTGCTCCCTTACCTTGGATGCTGAGCCCCCCAAACCCCCGCTAAAACCCACTCGCCACAACTGTACACCACTACCATAGCCCTTAGGGATGAAGAGTGGCACCTACATGTGGGTACAGTGGGTTTCAGGTGGGTTTTGGAGGGCTCACATTTATCACCACAAGTGTAACAGGTGGGGGAGATGGGCCTGGGTCCACCTGCCTGAAGTGCACTGCACCCACTAAAAACTGCTCCAGGGACCTGCATACTGCTGTAATGGAGCTGGGTATGACATTTGAGGCTGGCATAGAGGCTGGAAAAAATGTTTTGGGTGGGAGGGGGTTGTGACCACTGGGGGAGTAAGGGGAGGTCATCCCCCATTCCCTCCAGTGGTCATCTGGTCAGTTCGGGCACCCTTTCGAGGCATGGTTGTGAAAAAAAGGGACCAAGTAAAGTCGACCAAATGCTCATGAGGGACGCCCTTCTTTTTTCCATTATCGGCCGAGGATGCCCATCTCTTAACCACGCCCCCGCCCCGCCTTCGGTACACTGCCGACACTCCCCCGTGAACTTTGGTCGTCCCCGCGACGGAAAGTAGTTGAGGACGCAAAATAAATCGACTTTCGATTATGATGATTTGGGCGACCTCGGGAGAAGGACGCCCATCTCCCGATTTCTGTTGGAAGATGAGCGTCCTTCCCTTTCAAAAATAAGCTAGCAAATGTCAACACCTAAAGATGCAAATATTCCACTGTTGTAAAACTAAAACTTCAAAATTATTTTTATATTTTTAATTATTTTTAAATGATTTAATGTAGAGAAAAAGAAGACCTCAGAGATTCCTGAGAACCAATTGCAGACACTTAAAGCTTTGTTGAGTCAATGCTGGTGTCCAGTTTGTTTCATTGGTCTCCAAAAAACTCACTAGCCAATTTAATGTATTTATGCTTTTAACAGAAAGATGTAACCTTACCCTAAAAGGTTTAGGGTGTCCTATCATTTAGCATATGGGAAACTTTTAAGCGTGCTCAACCATGTGCTAGGCCCAGCCTGGTGGCATGCTTCCCCAGTGTGCTCGTCACCATGGGAAAACAACAAAGGTAAGATTCAGCAGTCCAAGGAGAAGCTGTTAAGCTCTGTAACTGCTGGATTTGTGTAGATGGGGTATTAAAAATAAATAAATAAATAAATAAAATAAAATGCTGGGCATCCCCTGTAAAGGAGCCATCCTGGGTCTGCTAGGGCTGCCCCGGGGTCTGCTGGCACTTTGGGGGGTTTTTACATGCAAATGTTGTGAAATGGTGCCTGTTTATGGTTTAAAAAAAATAGAACGAGGATTGGTTTCAGGAAAATGTGGCCTGGATGATGGTATAATTTTTATTAAAGTTTAATGTAATTTATCGTGTTTTTTGTATGGAAATCCATTTTCTCCATACACTTTAATGGGAAAATTTGATTTCAAAATGGAGTTTGTGGAAAAGTTTACAAACTATAAAAGTTGTTTCACCTGCCATAAGCTAGCGTCTGATTGGTGCTGCTAGGTCAGATGGCCTAGCTGCAGTCCTGTTGCTAGGGGGAGGCAGCAAGGTTGCCAATTGGGCGGTTTTCCTGCCCAATTGGGCGGTTTTCCACGACCCGCTGTGGGAAATTTTTGCCCGCTGTGGGTCGCGGTTTTTTGGGCTGGTTTTTGTTTTTTTCGGTGGTTTTTGTGCGGTTTTTCGGGCCGCTGGGGGCGGGGCTAGTGACATTTTGGGCGGGGCCGATGACGGAAGAGGCGGGGTCGATGACGGCGTAGGCAGAGTCGATGATGGCGGGGGCGGAGTTGATGATGGCGGGGGTGGGGGTGTGAACTTTTTGGGCGGGTTTCGGGGCCGAGTACCTGGCAACACTGGGAGGCAGAGTTGGATACTATGAGAGGAACTGAAGACACAGGAGAAGACAGACCTGTGTGTGTGGAAGGTTCTGTGCCTGTGTATGTGTAAGAGTTGATTTATACAGGAGAGAGAGCTTAAATAAAGAGTTGTCTGATACAAGGTGAGAGGAACTGAAGACACAGGAGAGACAGGACCGGTATGAGAGGTGCTCTGTCTGCGTGCTTGGAAAATTGAGTGTGGATGAGGAGGAAAACCTCAATAGAGTATAATTTGACTGTATCAGAACACCTGGTGATAGAGAGAGTGGAATTCAGTAAAGATGAGAGACTGAAGATACAAGGGAGATATACCTGCATGAAAGATGCTCTGCCCGTATATGTATAAGAAATTTGTGTGATTAGACATGCTGATACCCACAGCACACCTGACTGGCACTGAGGGAGTGCATATGTGTTAATTTGCTAAGTGGTTATACAGAAAGGCTTGCCTGAGTTGAAATAGGCTATAAGCTGTATAATAGCCTGCTGGTAGCAAGTGAAGGTGGCTAGTGACAGTGAGTGTGCAGGAAAACTGTTGTGTTTCCGCTGATCTGTCTCAGAGCAGAGTTGTAGCCACAGTGCATTTGACTGACACTTTGAGTGCAATGCATATGTATTAATGGGTGGTTGTACTGAGGGGTCTGCCTGAGTTTGGAGGGGCTACAAATTGTGTAGAAGCCTGTTGGTGAAGGGTGAGTGTGCAAATCTGGTATGTTCCCACTGACCTGCCACGAAGCAGGGTTGTGATCACCTTGCACCGGTCTGCAGTGAGAATTGGTGCTGATTAAAAATTGAAACAGGACTGTTGTCCTTAGCTGAACTGCTGTGTATGAGGGCAGTGAGGTATGAAATGTGTTACTGGTTACAAGGTGTGATTAACATACATGGAAGTGTGTTCCTCATTAGGCAGGGAAAAGTAATAAGGCAGGTCCTGCAATAGGGAACATTAATTATCTATTGATTTACTCTAGAATAGGTTGGCCACAGTTTTGATAACAAAAATCCCTATAAAAATTCCCACAGGATAGGGAGACAGGGTTTCAATGTATTTTGGTTAACCAGAGTACAGGTACAGAGGCTGTTGGGCAACACAGGAGGACCATCGGAGGCGATATGTGCACCAACTACCACAAAAGACCAAAGTTACCATCATACAAGAAAGTTCAACTCAAGCAGCTAAGTACAAAAATCACCACCTACACCGTTTCAGAGACTTGAAACGTACACGTAAATACTTATCTGGAGGTTTATGCTGAGATTCAGTTACATTGCAAAGTGAAGGAAGTGGACATCTGTAAGAAAGCAATTGACACAAAGAATCAATTTTCTTGTTAAAAGTTCATAGTTAAAGTAAATTCTGAGTAATAGAGAAAGTAATTATTTGTACTAATCTGATTTGTGCTGTTGAGAATTTCAGAGGAAAATTTATTGATTGAAAGTTATACATTTTCTGAAAAGTTAAAAAGAAACATCTTGTGCAATAAATTATTATAATTTAAAAGTTAGTGTGCAATATTGTCATCATTAAAATTTTGTAACATCTAGGGAAATTCGCTTAACATCTTGAATTGCACACTGTATAATATACAAAATACAGAATTTCCCCACCTTTTTTTGTACCTTCCCTAAGTGGTGAGAGTTTAGCGTGGGACCCTACACCGTGATTTTACCATCGTACCACCCTCTTTAAAAAACCTCACCCATAGGGGATCTACATTTGTTTATTTATTTATTCATTCATTCATTTATTAGGATTTATTTACTGTTCTTTTGAAGGAATTCACTCAAGGCTGTGTACAGCAAAAATAAGTCAAACATAAGCAATAGACAATTACAGTAGTAGACAATTACAGCAGTAAAAATATTCAAATAACAATACAAAGAATGGCATGGTACATTACTTACAAAGTCAACATAATATGTAATAGAACATTTTAATAGACAGCGTAGGTTATAAATAAAGATGGAACAAATAAATATGTAAGAGTGTAAAAGGAGTTAGAAAATAATGGGAATAATTTAAAGAAAGTTGCACATGAGGTCAGAGGTGATTAAATGTTATCTCAGCTAGGGTAGGAGTGGATAAACAGTATGTTCTGCTACAGTATGTGCAGCCGCCTGAGAAGGCTCGCTTGTGGGTATCACATCATGTAATGTCCTTTGGAAAGGGTGTGGTTAGGGATACTCTCTACACTCTCTACACACCTTAGTGTCCTTGGAGGTGTGTAGAGAGTGATCCTATTCTTCAAGTACTTGGGGCCATTTCCTTTAAGGGCCTTGAAGATCAGATATAAATTTAGCCCTGTATTGTACTGGTAGCCAGTGAAGTTCTTGCAAAAATGGTGTGATGTGGTCACGTCAGTGGCATAGATACGGGGGGCCATGGGGGCCTGGGCCCCCCAAACTGGATCTGTGCCCTTGATTTGGCTGGCAGGGGTCCCCAACTCCCGCCAGGTCTCCAGTGCTGCCACATTTCCTGCCCTGCAGTCTCTTCCCCTCACATCCAGCATGCTATTCACAAAACCACCATATGCGATATGATTTAAAAGTAGGTAGAATAACAGTTATCATGGGCAGGCACACGATCATTTCTCCCTCCTCCTAACTTCACTTCTAACAACATACAATGGTGACCAAGCACATCATTTCATAGAACCCCTGTCCTGAACAGCTATTTGAAGCCTTCTCATGCCTAAAATTTAAGGCATGATCATGCAAAGGGAGGGCTTCCAATATATATGTACAGATAAACAAAAAGATACAGAGAAAGCAGTAGGCTCTTAACAGTGATTAAATGCACAGGCAGAGATGGGGAAGTAGTAGAACTAGAGGGCATCAATTGAGATTGCAGAGGGGTCAACTTAGGGCATCAGAAAGTACTTTTTCACAGAGATGGTGGTGGATGCCTGGAATGCCTTACCATGGGAAGTAGTGGAAATGGAAATGGTAACAGAATTCAAACATGCATAGGATAAACACAAAGGATTCCTATATTTATTTATGTATTTATTAGGAATTATTTACCACCTTTTTGAAGGAATTCACTCAAGACGGTGTACGGAAAGAGAATGGAAGCAAAACAAACAAGTGGTGCTTAGATGGCAAATCCAGTAATTGGAAAATAAGGCCAGACTTCTACAGTCTGTGCCACAATTATTACTACTACTACTATTTAGCATTTCTATAGCGCTACAAGGCGTACGCAGCGCTGCACAAACATAGAAGAAAGACAGTCCCTGCTCAAAGAGCTTACAATCTAATAGACAAAAAATAAAGTAAGCAAATCAAATCAATTAATGTGTACAGGAAGGAGGAGAGGAGGGTAGGTGGAGGTGAGTGGTTACAAGTGGTTACGAGTCAAAAGCAATGTTAAAGAGGTGGACTTTCAGTCTAGATTTAAAGGTGGCCAAGGATGGGGCAAGATGTAGGGGCTCAGGAAGTTTATTCCAGGCGTAGTGTGAAGCGAGACAGAAGGCGTGAAGTCTGGAGTTGGCAGTAGTAGAGAAGGGAACAGATAAAAAGGATTTATCCATGGAGCGGAGTGCACGGGATGGGGTGTAGGGAAGGACGAGTGTGGAGAGAAAGTGGGGAGCAGCAGAGTGAGTACATTTATAGGTTAGTAGAAGAAGTTTGAACAGGATGCGAAAACAGATAGGGAGCCAGTGAAGCGAATTGAGGAGAGGGGTAGTATGAGTAAAGCGACCCTGGTGGAAGACAAGACGGGCAGCAGAGTTTTGAACCGATTGGAGAGGGGAGAGGTGACTAAGTGGGAGGCCAGCAAGAAGCAGATTGCAGTAGTCTAAACGAGAGGTGACAAGGGTGTGGATGAGGGTTTTGGTAGAGTGCTCGGAAAGAAAGGGGCGGAGTTTACGGATGTTGTAAAGAAAGAAACGACAGGTATTCCAGGCGTAGTGTGAAGCGAGACAGAAGGCGTGAAGTCTGGAGTTGGCAGTAGTAGAGAAGGGAACAGATAAAAAGGATTTATCCATGGAGCGGAGTGCACGGGATGGGGTGTAGGGAAGGACGAGTGTGGAGAGAAAGTGGGGAGCAGCAGAGTGAGTACATTTATAGGTTAGTAGAAGAAGTTTGAACAGGATGCGAAAACAGATAGGGAGCCAGTGAAGCGAATTGAGGAGAGGGGTAGTATGAGTAAAGCGACCCTGGTGGAAGACAAGACGGGCAGCAGAGTTTTGAACCGATTGGAGAGGGGGAGAGGTGACTAAGTGGGAGGCCAGCAAGAAGCAGATTGCAGTAGTCTAAACGAGAGGTGACAAGGGTGTGGATGAGGGGTTTTGGTAGAGTGCTCGGAAAGAAAGGGGCGGAGTTTACGGATGTTGTAAAGAAAGAAACGACAGGTCTTGGCAATCTGCTGGATATGAGCAGAGAAGGAGAGAGAAGAGTCAAAGATGACCCCAAGGTTTCGAGCTGAGGAGACAGGGAGAATGAGAGAGCCATCAACAGAAATAGAAAACGGGGGGAGCGGGGAGGTGGGTTTGGGGGGGAAAATGAGAAGCTCGGTTTTGGTCATATTTAATTTCAGGTGGCGTTGAGACATCCAGACAGCAATGTCAGACAAGCACGCTGAAACTTTGGTTTGGATGCAAGGTGAGATATCAGGGGTAGAAAGGTAGATTTGGGAGTCATCAGCATAGAGATGGTAGGAAAAGCCATGGGATGAGATTAATGAACCAAGGGAAGAAGTGTAAATAGAAAAGAGGAGGGGACCAAGAACAGAACCCTGAGGTACGCCGACAGGCAGAGGGATAGAAGTAAAAGAGGATCCACCAGAGTGAACACTAAAGGTGCGGAGGGAGAGGTAGGAAGAGAACCAGGAAAGGACAGAGCCCTGGAATCCATGTGAGGACAGGGTATCGAGAAGTATGCTGTGATCGACAGTGTCAAAAGCAGCGGAAAGATCAAGAAGAATGAGGATGGAATATTGACCTCTGGATTTAGCCAGTAATAGGTCATTGGAGACTTTAGTAAGCACAGTTTCGGTTGAGTGGAGAGGGCGAAAACCAGATTGTAGTGGGTCAAGAATAGCATGTGAGGAGAGAAAATCAAGGCAGCGGCGGTGAACAGCACGCTCAAGTAATTTGGAGAGAAAAGGAAGGAGGGAGATGGGTCGGTAATTAGAGGGACAAGTAGGGTCGAGTGAAGGCTTCTTAAGGAGAGGTGTGACCACAGCATGTTTAAAGGCAGCAGGGACAGTTGCAGTGGAAAGTGAGAGGTTGAGAATGTGACAGATAAAAGGAATAAGAGCAGGAGAGATGGCATTAAGAAGGTGGGTGGGAATGGGATCAGAGGAACAGGTGGTACATTTTGAGGAAGAAAGGAGAAGTGTAGTTTCCTCAATAGTAACTTCAGGAAAGGAGGAAAGGGAATGAGGGGAAGGAGAGAGAGGGGAACGGACTAGTGGAGGGAGAGGTGGTGAGGTAGAGAAAACAAGGTTTATCTTTTGAACCTTGTTGTGAATTATGTCTAGACAGAACTGACAGGCTGGAGTGGACTTTGACAGGAACACCAGTAGTTGCTGAATAGGACCAGTGCCAGGCAGACTACTATGGTCTATGCCTCGAAAATGGCAGACAGATAAAGAACAACTATGCATATGTTATATCGCATTGTACCATATGCTTTGTGTTTATCTTTTTCTGCAGACTAGATGGACCATGCAGGTCTTTATCTGCCATCATCTACTATGTTGCTATGTTACTATGGGCTCATTTTTGAAACAGAAAACATCCAAAAAACATCACAAAGCGGCATTTAGATGATTTTTCCCCCAAAACGTCCAACTCTCTATTTTTGAAGCCCATTTTAAGATGTTTTTCACAGTGCATCCAAATCACAAAGGGACATGCTGGGGGGGGGGAGGGGTGTTGGAAGCAGGATTTGGGCAATCCTTACACTTGGGCATTTTTCTGCCACAATGGAACAAAGCAAAAATGCCCAGAGACATTTTGGGCTAGGCCTATATGAAGTCACATAAAGGTGCCCCAAATGGCCACTGGAGGAATTAAGGCATGATCCTTCTCCATTTCTCCCCAGTGGTCACTGACCCACCTCCCCGCTGCCCCCCCCCCCCCTCCCAAGATGTAAAAAAAAACAGTATATGCCAAGCTCTATGGCATCTTCAGATGTTATGGTCAGTCCTATTAGAGCAGCAGGTTGGCAGGTGATAGCCAGACCTCAATTTTGGGGGGGGAGGGAACCTGAGCCCAAAGTGGGGGGGCACATTTTGCCCCACCTCTCTGCTGCTTTCCATCCCCCATCGCAACCCCACATACCTGGGCTGATGAGGGTCCCCAAGCCCTGACAGCAGAAGCCTTCCTCCAGCACTGTTCGCTGCCTTGCCACCTGCCCTTCTTTCCCCCATGGTGCCCATGCTCAGTTTTAATTAAATTGAGCATACACGAATCCTTGCATATGCTCAATTTCACTAAAACTGAGCATTTGCATGGAGGGTGGGGAAGCAGGGCAGACAACGCAGTAGCAAACAATGCTGTAAGAAGGTTTCTGCTGGGGATCCATGTCAACCAAACAAGCAGACCTTGGAGGCCTGAATCCAATTTGAGGGGCCCATGCCCCCAAGGGCCCCCCCAAGTGGCTATGCCACTGGTGGCCGGTGCAGTGCACTGTAGAGAAGGGGACCCAGGCCCATAACCCACTCTGTTACATTTGTGGTGGAAAGTGTGAGCACTCCAAAACCCACCAAATACCTACTGTACCAAGTCTACAAGTTTTAGTTAGGACTTACTATCCCACCCTACAGGAGAACCATTTAGGCGGCTTACAATTTTAGTTAAAAATGTGCTATAATAATAGGACAAAACAAGACAGGGGGAATTTGTGAAGGAAAAAGGGGGGATAACCCCATTTTACATTGGAAAGAGGGGTATAGGGGTTCATACAGTAGGTATCTCTAAGACCTTTCAGAACAAACTCCAGGGGAAATTCCAGCACCTATAAATGGGGGTTAGCCATAGACATCATTGAATAAGAATGTTTTGAGGTCAATTTTGTATTGGACTAGAGATGATTGTAGTCATAAGTAGTTTGGCAATGAATGCCAAAGTTGTGGGCCTAGAACAGAAAAATTGAAGCCCTAGTATACTCATGGATTCTTTGTAAATGGGTACAATGAGTCGATTTTGGTCCAGAGATCAAAGGATACAGGAAGAGAAGTAGTGAGTTAAATATTGAGCTAAATAAAGAGGCTCCCCAGTGGATAAGGTTCTAAATACTAGGAGTAACATTTTGTAAGTAATTCGGTGAGAAACAGGAAGCCAATGGTCATTTTTAATTGGGGTGTAATATGGTCATATTTACTGACCTTGTGAATGATACAGATAGCAGTGTTCTATATTATTTAGAGTTGCAGTAGATCTTTAAGCCTGAGGCCTTTGTATAATGAATTGCAATAGTCCAATTGACTAATTACCAATGAATGGACGAGAATATATAAAGTGGAAGGTTGCAATAATGAACGAATGGATCGAATGAGGCAAACTCTATAAAAAGAACGTTTTATCACCTGACTTATTTGTGGCAGAAATGGAAGTTTGGTATCCAATAGAACCCTAAGGATGCGGGTTGTGAAGACTTGGGGAACTGCATTATTGCATAAACTAATGGGCGAGCTGAGATGTATGTTTAACTGATTAGTGAAAAAAAGCATTTTTAACTTTGCTGGGTTAAGGACAAGGCAGTTGTTATACAACCAATCTGTTATGTGTTGTAGCTTGTTGTAGAAAAGTATAATTTCTTGGTAGTCTAATTGACAGAGTGGATAGAGAATTTGTATATGGTCTACATATACAAACATTGTAAGACTGAGGGATTGTGCAAGAATGACTAGGGCTAGGAAAATGTTGAATAGTATAGGAGATAAGATGGAGCTTTAAGGGACCCTGGAATCTGGAGAATAAATAACTGAGATGGTGTTACCAAAGTGTACAACATAGCGCTTGTCTTCAAGATACGACCGGAACCAATGGAGAGCTGTGTTGGTAATACGAATATCATAAAAACAGTGTGATAAGAGTGTGTGATCAATAAGATCAAAAACGGTGACACCTGAAGCCATAAGGGCTATTGGAGTAGTCTACAGTTGGGTACAGTAGGGGGTAACAATGAGATGTTTACCTGGGACCTTTTATGTGAGGTCCACTGTAGTGCCCCCTAGGGTGCCCCATAGCTTTGCTGTAATGTCTGTGTGGCCAGTTTACTAAGAATGCTGGTTCCTCCTACATCCCAATGGCTTGATATTGTGCATTTTTCACTTGGACTTTTTTTTTTTTAATGATCCAAAAAGATAGATGCACCAAGCATTACAATGTCTAGCAAATGACTGTTTTGGGAGGGGGGAAGGTAGATATTTTTCAGGTTTGAAAATGACCATGTTCACTACTGGATTTTTGGATGTTTTCCGTAAAATGTCCAAAGTTGGATTTAGATGACACATCAAAAATGCCCCTCCATGTCATTCTTTTAAGTAACCAACCACCAATTTATTTTGACACATTCCTGCTTTGTATGAGTTTGCAAAATAGAGAATAAAGACTTCTCTAACAAGCAGGTTCCTACAATGACCTCATCTCTGCCACATCTGGGACTGCTTAATGAATCCAGAGCTCTGACACAAGCTTTCTGCACATCAACAATTCAAAAAGCATTAATCAAATGACTTTCTTTACAAATGCTAGTTCATTAATCATTGGTAGAGCTAGTGAACTTCAGAAAAAGATTAATTATATCAGTTGTCCAAAGATCGGAGTTTACTGATATCTGATGAACTGGCCACCCAGTTACTTTAATCTTTGACTGTTGTCATAGCCATGTGGTTGACCTGAACCCAATTTTTAATAACATTAATCTTTGATACTGCCTTCAGGTGACATTTTTGGCTTCATCATTAGGATACAAGAATATGATGTCATACTAACTTTTGGCATTAGTTTCTAAAGCTATGTGCTTTATGGGCCAGGTGGGACTACCCATTGAAGCTACTCTTTTATTCAAGTTGTTTTCCTCTTTCTATACTACAAAATGCCACCTGTCAGTGCTGGAGGTTGCTTGGCCCTTTCAATAGATTTTGGGCTGACTGATCCTACCCATATATTTTGGATATTGACTGATACCTCCCTTAGGGGTCCTTTTACTAAGCCGTGGCAAAAAGTGGCCTGTGGTAGTGTGGGTACATGTTTTTGGCACGCGCCAGGCAGTGGCGTAGGAAGGGGGGTGGTGGGGCAGTCCGTCCCGGGTGCATGCGCTGGGGAGGTGTCGGCTCGCTGGTTCCCTGCTCTTTCTGCCCCGGAACAGGTTACTTCCTGTTCCGGGGCAGAGAAAGCAGGGAAGCAGCAAGAGCCGATGCAGCTCCCAGTGACGTGCACTGGGGGCGGATCGGCCCTCCCGCCTGCCCCCCCCCCCCCCGCTGAAAGTTAGGGTGCGTTTCGGGGGGGTGCACAGCGGCAACCCGCCCCGGGTGTCAGGCACCCTCACTATGGCACTGGCGCCAGGCCAGATTTTACCGCATCTGGGAAAAAGAGCTTTTTTTCAATGGGCCAGGAAAAGGGTCTGCGGTAAAATTGAAACCAGCGTACGCCTATTTATGGCCTGAGCCCTTAATGCCACCCATTGATCTAGCAGTGCGCTACATGTGCAGTGACTAGTTGGCAAGCACCAACTGCTGATTAACACCAGAAATGCCACACGTGGTAGGAAATAAAAAAATAATTTGTCCCAGCGGTATGGGTGCATGCCAAATCTAAAATTAACGCCAGGGGACGTGCTAGTCTGGCAGTAGTCTCATTTTGGTGCATGCTGCATGTGCATAGAACCTACCAAACCTCTGTAAAAGCACCCCTTAAATTCTAGTAATTGTCAGGTTCCATCCTTACAAGTTGATGATTTGCCAGTCCTCCTACATTTATTATGTGATTGGCCAGGCTGTGTTTCAAGGCCTACTTGATAGATCCATTTGTAAAACTACTGAAATTATCTAGTTTAGTTTTGGTCACTGTACCTTCAATTTAATCCTCAAAATCTGTTGATTCTTATGTCCTTTTGATAACAACTTTAATAATGGTTTCTAAGAATTACTTTGATCCTTATTGTAAAGGTTCATGCATTTGATATATTGCCTTTCTGAGGTACAACCAAAGCAGTTTACATATATTATGTGCATTATTTCTCTGTTCCTAGTGGGCTCACAATCTAAGGTTTCTACCTGGGGCAATGGAGGGTCTCAAGGAGCCAGAGTGGGAATCAAACCCAGTTTCTCAGTCTATTGCTCTAACCAATAGGCTACTGCTCCACTCTCAGAGCCTGTTCCTCTTATATTGCACCTTCTGCTTCTCAGTTAACAGGAAGCAGAGCTTTTTTTGAGGGGGTACTGAGTACCGGCACCTTTTCCATTGTCTGCTAAAATTGGCCCATGGTCCCCAAGTTTTAATGAAAGAGGTCAGGCTCCACACACCAATTCTGCCTTGTCATAGATTCTGTGACTGGTTGCAGGGAGCCTGGCTATTATGGGGTGGGTCTCTCAGTGATCACCCCACCCCTGAAAGGTGGCCTGGCATTTGAGTACCAGCACCTTTTTCGCTAGAAAAAACGCACTGACAGGAAGTAAACATTTGCATAACCAAGGAGTCACATACATACCACCACGGTCTAGCAGTGTAACATGACAGATTATATCTTAGAATACCTCCTAACAATACTCAAAAAGAGCTTATAGGTAGTCCGATAGTTAATGAGTAACCACTCAAATGCAAGTGACCCCTATTTTCAATGTAGCGTCTTATACGATATAAGTACATTATAAGACTGCTCAGGAAATTTCACGGCAGCAAGCTAAGTGACCCTTGAGATTTATATTTGGATTAAGTAAGAACAACATGGGAGGGTTACTTAGTAGAGGTTTTTGAGCCTATGATGAACGGGCAGTGCTCCCTAAGGTTGAATAACATAAGGAGTATATGCTCGGATTGAGGCTTTTCCTCTACATATAAGAATATATTGTATAAGACACTACATTGAAAATAGGGATCACTTGCATTTGAGAGATTATATCTTAGTCCAACAAAGTTTGAAGACCTACATTTATAGTATCCACTATTCACGAGTGAACACTTCACCCTCCTCGTGCTCAGAGAATCGTCTGGTTATGGAAATGACCTGATAGCTATACTCATCTGATTCACTTGCAACACCCTAACGATGTAATAGCTGCAAGTGACTCCACAACCTCTGGAACGTGAAAAACTATACGATTCTATCTAGTAAACTTTGTTTTCTGGTATTAAGCCAATGAAATTACAATTGACTAAATCCTTCATTTCCAAACTTGTACAATGAAGTTAGTTTACATCTGATAAAAAGCTGCTTTCTGGCTCTGTTCCTTTAAATTTACAGTGTGCAGCTGTTTTATCTCAGTACGTCAGCTTTGCTTTCAGACTGTAATTGTAAGAGCATCTCTAGGGGAGGGGAGGAGAACTAACACAGCCCACATCCAGCGGCCAAGATAAGTGCACTGCAAAATGAGGGCCCCCTCCAGTGGAACAGCTGGCGCAGGTATGCTCCAAGCACACGCCACTCTGTTTAGCTGGATTCCAAAACTCTCGGGTAAACTCTGTTCTCAAGACACACTGTGATTACACTTCACAAGAATAGGTCTGGCAATTAAACCATATTGTGAAAGCAGAGGCCAAAATACCAGAAAGCCTGAAAGAAACCTACTTACATTTCCCTGTTGCAGTAATGCCCTATCCTTAGACTGTATTCCTCATGATAGATCTCTGCTCAATAACCCACTATCAAATATTTTCTTTAATTTCCTTGTCTGTCGGGATCTGGTGGAATAATACAGAATCCTTAACACCAATTCTAATTATTTGGGGGGTTTTGAAATGCCTCCTTTAAAGAGAAATCTTGCTTTTAGTTTTAATAATAAAACCCACAAAGTATAAATCTATTTCTATTCCTATATCCTGTGGCACTCTTGATCATGACTCATCCAGGATTTCTCCCCTGTTTATCCTGATATTCCCCTAGAGAAACAATGCCTATCCACCAACAGAAGCGTGAAATGTATTTATTTATTTTTATTTATTTGTTACATTTGTATCCCACATTTTCCCACCTATTTGTAGGCTCAATGTGGCTTACATAGTACCGGAGAGGCGTTTTCAGACTCCGGTGTAAACAAATACAAAGTGATATTGTGGTAAGATAAAGTTCATGTGGCATAGCCACATTAGGGAATCGTACAACGGAAGAGTTGTGTTATGTTCATTACATACTTTAGTTTTGTTGTGTTGCAGAGATCAGGCATATATGTTGGATTGGTAAGGTATGCCTTTTTAAATAGGTTAGTTTTTATTTTTTTCTGGAAGTTTAGGTGGTTGTACGTAGTTTAAGGCTTTTGGTAATGTGTTCCACAGTTGTGTACTTATGTAGGAGAAACTGGATGCGTAAGTTGATTTGTATTTGAGTCCTTTGCAGCTTGGGTAGTGCAGATTTAGGTACGTTCGTGTTGCTTCGGATGTGTTTCTAGTTGGTAGGTCGATCATGTCTGTCATGTATCCTGGGGCTTCACCGTAGATAATTTTGTGAACCAGAGTGCAGATTTTGAAAGCAATGCGCTCTTTGATTGGGAGCCAGTGTAGTTTTTCACGAAGGGGTTTTGCACTTTCAAATCACGTTTTTCTGAAGATAAGTCTAGCTGCCGTGTTTGGAGCGGTCTGAAGTTTCTTTAACGTTTGTTTTTTGCATCCCACATAAATTCCATTGTAGTAGTCTAAATGGCTTAGTACCATTGATTGTATCAGGTTGTAAAATGTTTCCCTCGGGAAGAATTGTTTCACACGTTTAAGTTTCCACATTGAGTGGAATATTTTCTTTGTTGTGGATGTCACTTAGCTATCTAGTGTTAGGTTGCGGTCCAATGTAATGCCAAGGATTTTCAGCCTGTCTGAGATAGGGAGGGTGTAATCTGGGGTGTTGATAATTGTGGGGTTGTCCGCGCTATTTTGGGATGAGAGGATAAAACAGTGTGTTTTTTCTTTGTTGAGTTTTAGTTGAAATGCATTTGCCCAAGAATCCATGATGTTCAAGCTGATCTTGATTTCGTTAGTGATTTCTGTCAGTATAGATTTGTAAGGAATGTATATTGTGACATCTGCATAAATGAAGGAGTTAAGGCCTTGGTTGGATAAGGACTTGGCTAGTGGGGTCATCATTAGGCTGAAGAGGATTGGTGATTACGGTGATCCTTGTGGTACTCCGCAATCTGCTTTCCATGGTGATGATATCTTTGAGTTTGATTTTACTTGGTATGTTCTTGTGGTTAGGAAACCATTGATCCAGCTAAGTATGTTTCCACCAACCCCGAACTTATCTAGTACTCTTATTACTATATTGTGGTTTACCATGTCGAATGCACTAGACATGTCGAATTGGAGGAGGAGGATATTTTTGCCTTTTGCCTATCTAGGAAGCTAGCCACAGAGACAAAAACTCATAATAGTACATTTTAAATAAGAGCCTCTAAGAGAGTCAATTACACCACTAGGTGGGTAAATTTATTATACAATGCCTTTAAACAGCTATTATACAGCTCCTTGTGACTCCTTGTGACTCTGGGCAAGTCACTTAACCCTCCATTGCCCCTGGTACAAAACAAGTACCTGAATATATGTAAACTGCTTTGAATGTAGTTGCAAAAACCTCAGAAAGGCAGTATATCAAGTCCCATTTCCCTTTCTCTTTATAAAATAGTGTACAGGAAAAGTCCCGCACAAAGTCACATCTGCTATGAGGTAAAAGTAATGTTGTATCTGTATGGGCTGGTAGGAATTGATGTGCTATTGTGTATTTTATAAAATACATACATAAGTGTTGATCCCACCCCTGCTTTGCCCATTTTCTACCTCTGTGAAAGCTTATACATGTATCACATAAAAATAGGCACAATGTTTTTTGAGCATCTATATTCAACATGTAAAACAATTGTCCTCAATTATACACGCATAAAGTAGGTGCTTATAAAATTGAGTTATACATGATCAAATTTCTTATCAAATTTGCTCCTAGATGACCAAGAGTTAAAAGAAGCAATCAAGTACAGGGTCATAGCACATAAATTAAATACATTCTTTGCTTCTGTCTTTAGGGAGGAGAATGTCATTACCATCAAAGAATGTCTCAGGCATGGGAAAGGTGCAGAGGAACAGAATTAAATCACACTGACCTGGGAAGACAAAGGGGCTCATCTGCAAAACAGAAAAACGTCCAAAAAGTGGCACAAAGCGGCAAAGAGATAACATCTTTGCCCAAACATCCAAATTGCTATTTTCAAAACCCATTTTTAAAACATTTTTCTATGCAGTTCATATGCAGTGCATCCAAATCACAAGGGCGCATTTTGGGGGCAGGATTTGGGCATTCCCAAAACTTGGACATTTTTCTGCCATAATAGATCAAAGCAGCAACCTCCAGGATTAAAAGAAGTTTTGGTCTAGACCTGTTTCAATCACAACTAAGTCACAAAAAGGTACCCTGAAGGACCACTGGAGGAATTAAGTCATGACCCCCTTCCTTACTCCCCCAGTGGTCACTAACCTCCTCCCACCCCCCCCACCCCCGAAAGTTGTGAAAGAAACAATACATATCAGCCTTTATGACATCTTCAGATGTTATGGCCAGGCCTGTTAGAGCAGCAAGCAGGACCCTGGAGTAGCCTAATGGATGGTGCAGTGAACTGTAGAGAAGGAAAATCAGGCCCATATCCCACTCTAACTGTTACACTTGTGGTAGAAAGTGTGAGCCCTCCAAAAGCCACCAAAAACCTACTGTACCTACATATAGGAGACACCTGCAGCCATAAAGGCTATTGTAGTGGTGTACAATTGGGTACAGTAAGTTTTTGGTGGGCTTTGAGGGCTCCCCATACAATATAAGGGTATAAGTGTGAGATGTGTACCTAGGAGCTTTTATATGGTCCACTGCAGTGGCCCCTAGGGTGCCCCACTGCTCTGCTGGGATGTATGTGTGGCCAATCTACTAAGAATTCTGGCTTCTCCTATATTCCAATGGTTCAGGTTATTTTTATTTGATATACCGCTAAGGAGAGTATCTTGATAGCGGTATACAATATATAAACAAGAGAGTCTCCACAGGAAAAGAACTAAAGTAAATTACAGGACAGCAATCAAGAAAAGTAAAAATGATATAAGATAAATAGGAAACAACAAACAGCCGAAAAACATGAGAGGGACCAAAGTCTTGGGCTCAAAATTAGGTCCACATGTTTGCTGAAAAAAATAAGTTTTTGTGGAGCTTCTTAAATTCATCATGAGAATGCACCTTACACAAATCAGGAGGAAGTGCATTCCAGTGGGAAGGTCCCGCTACGGAAAACTAATGGGACTTTCTGCAATGAGGGTATCACTAAGAGAGATTGATCTACTGAATGGAGAGTCCATATAAGAAGGTAAGGCGCAAGATATGTAGCAAGAATTGCAGGTTGACTAGTTTGCAAAATTTTTTGAATCCAAATTAATCATTTAAATTGTACATGAGTAGCTATAGGCAGCCAATGTCCTGATAAAGGAGTTACATGATCATATTTGCGCTTACCTATAATCAATTTGACAGCTGCGTTTTGAATAACCTGAAGACATTGCAGTTCTCATTGATTCAAGCCAATAAAAAGAGCATTACAATAATCAACAGTAGAAATAACCAATGTGTGTACCAAAACACGAAGTGCTGCCAGTTCAAGATATGGGTGGAGGAACCAAATTTGAGGGAGACAAAAAAAAACACTTAGAGACAAAGCGATATATGGCTTGATTTTATGCAGCTTTCACTTGTACTTTTTTTTTTTCAAAAATGGACCAAAAAGATAAACATCTAGCAAGTAGCCATTTTCAAACTATACACTCATTCTGCACTTGTACTAGCTTGCTACACACACTAACTTAAATCAGTTCTTATCTCTTGTTTAACTATCCAACGAACTTGCCTTCAGTTTAGCTAACCATCTAATTATCCCAACTGACTGTATCACGCATCTTGTTCCTATCATATATCTGCTCTTGGTCCCACAGCTATGTGGTAAGCCATATTGTAGAAAATCATTAGCATTATATCTATATTAGCTGAATGTTCTAAAGCATGCTTATTAGGTGTATCATTGGTATTATGCTAACATTGTACTGTATCTTTGGTTTTTGGTTTTTGAATTCCTATGCTGTTAAATGTGTATATTTTTGATACTGTTTCACGGTAGTTCTATTATTAGCTTTCAATCTATGTTTTTTCAAGTTTACCTCATTTATTGCATTTATGTTTATTCACATAATAGTTATTTTACTATTGTTATGCTGTTAACAAAATTGTTTTATGTTAAACTGTACCTGCTATTGCCTGACCAATTTACTTCAATTCTTGCCTGACCAATTTACTTCAATTCTTTGAAGGAGTAAACAAACATGTGGACAAAGGGGAGCCAGTTGATATTGTGTATCTGGATTTTCAAAAGGTGTTTGGCAAGGTACCTCATGAAAGGCTACAGAGGAAATTGGAGGGTCATGGGATAGGAGGAAAAGTCCTATTGTGGATTAAAAACTGGTTGAAGGATAGGAAACAGAGAGTGGGGTTAAATGGGCAGCATTCACAATGGAGAAGGGTAGTTAGTGGGGTTCCTCAGGGGTCTATGCTAGGACCGCTGCTTTTTAATATATTTATAAATGATTTAGAGATGGGAGTAACTAGTGAGGTAATTAAATTTGCTGATGACACAAAGTTATTCAAAGTCGTTAACTCGCGACAGGATTGTGAAAAATTACAGAAGGACCTTACGAGACCGGGAGACTGGGCGGCTAAATGGCAGATGACGTTTAATGTGAGTAAGTGCAAGGTGATGCATGTGGGAAAAAAGAACCCGAATTATAGCTACGTCATGCAAGGTTCCACGTTAAGAGTTACGGACCAAGAAAGGGATCTGGGTGTCGTCGTCGATAATACACTGAAACCTTCTGCTCAGTGTGCTGCTGCGGCTCGGAAAGCGAATAGAATGTTGGGTATTATTAGGAAAGGTATGGAAAACAGGTGTGAGGATGTTATAATGCCGTTATATCGCTCCATGGTGCGACCGCACCTTGAGTATTGTGTTCAATTCTGGTCGCTGCATCTCAAGAAAGATATAGTGGAATTGGAAAAGGTGCAGCGAAGGGCGACAAAAATGATAGTGGGATGGGATGACTTCTCCATGAAGAAAGACTAAGGAGGCTAGGGCTTTTCAGCTTGGAGAAGAGACGGCTGAGGGGAGACATGATAGAGTTCTATAAAAAAAAAAAAAGAGTGGAGTGGAACAGGTGGATGTGAAGCGTCTGTTCACGCTTTTCAAAAATACTAGGAGTAGGGGGCATGCGATGAAACTACAGTGTAGTAAATTTAAAACAAATCGGAGAAAACTTTTCTTCACCCAACGCGTAATTAAACTCTGGAATTCATTGCCAGAGAACGTGGTGAAGGCGGTTAGCTTGGCAGAGTTTAAAAGGAGGTTAGACGGTTTCCTAAAGGACAAGTCCATAAACCGCTACTAAATGGACTTGGGAAAAATCCACATTTCCGTGAATAACATGTATAGAATGTTTGTACATTTGGGAAACTTGCCAAGTGCCCTTGGCCTGGATTGGCCGCTGTCGTGGACAGGTTGCTGGGCTCGATGGACCCTTGGTCTTTTCCCAGTGTGGCATTACTTATGTACTTATACACCACCTTGGGTGAATCTCTTCATAATCCCAATAAATAAATAAATAATAAATATTGAAAAGCCCCTCTGCATGTATCTGGATTTTCAGAATACATATGGACAAAGTCATGGGATACTCCTAAGGAAATGTTTTAAAAATCACGGAAGAGAAGTCAATACTCTATTTCAAACTGTTTAGAAGATAGAGAATAGATAATATAATGAAGAAATCAGTTTTCTCAGTGGAAAATGTAAATAGTGGAGTGCCCCATAGATTTGTACTAGGTCTTATACTTTGTTACATATAATATTTGAAATGATACAATATTATTCAAAGCTATTAAATTATAAGCAGATTGTAAGGAATTGCAGGAGGATCATAAACTTTAACCAAAAAATGGCTGATTGTTTCAGTCAGTGTGTAATTTACTTTAAGCAAAATGTTTAATTTTTGTATGGTTTGAAATAGTTCTACCTCCTTTTTTTACTTTCTGATTGGTAATTGAAATCACTCATTATTTTTTTTTAATCATTTATTTATATTTTTTTCATTTTACAAGGATCACTTGCAAAACAGTAAAACAGAGATGATTGTACATTAAAACAATATTAGAAGAAAACAATCTCAACAAGATAAATGGATTTTATACAATCTTTCTCTTTTAGACCACAAAATAAATAGGGAGAGTGAAACAAGACAAGGAGATCAATTTAAGCAACAGCAAACAAAGAAAACGTGGTATTAACCCGATTATCCCCAGTTATTATTTATCTAAATCATTATTCCACATTGATCATCTGGTTGGTTTCTTCAAGACCATAATGGTGCATAGTCCATCAATTTCTTTGGAAACATACTTATTGTCCAATATTAGTGAAAGTAATACACCTGATTTCATTTTTTTTTCCCTTTTAAAACCAGAAATTGTTTAACAATACAAACCCTTAAATCTCCAATCCAATTCCCACTGATTAAAGTAATCCCAGTTTCACAGGCTTCACTCCTTTTGAATTAATATATTAAGAGGAATCATTTCAGAGGAAAAAAAAACATTAGGAGTCATACCCGGAACTCTGGGAAAACAACAATCTCGATATTAATCATCTACAACAATATTCATTTTGTTCAAATTTTTTCTGGTCTTTTATCATTTTCAAATCTTAACCGTTTCCTACTTCAGTAGAACTTTATTTGCTGTATATTCTCAAAGGATTCGATTAGATTATCCGTGTGGCTCATTAACAAGACTATATCTGAAGCAAAGTCATTCTCTACCACCGTCAGGTCCTGGAGCACCCTCCAGATGACATTCAATGCAACCTCCACGGGAGCCAAAAACTCCAAGCTGGTAACTCTTAAGGGTTTAGGAGTAGCACCGCCGACACGGGTTCAGCTGTAAACGACTTCCGTTTCAGCATACACTCCTGACTCACTCCTCCACTCCTTTGGGCATGGTGGTTAAATTATTTTTGAGCGATGAAGTTGTTTCCAGGTCCAAGAGCATCGACGCTCCTTCGTCGGCGCTAATCAAAGGACTCATCAACCCAATCATCTATGGGCAGCTCGTCATACAGCGGTCCCACACTTGCTGCACAGGGGACAAAACGCTGGTCATCAGCGGCTGACCCCCCATTGTCCCCTTCCTCTGTTAAGGCAACTGTAATGCAGAGAGGACATTTCAAGTGAACAAAAACTGAACTTCAGAGGACAGCTGGGCCGTTGAGTGTACGAGCTTCAGGTCACCATCTTTCCCCTCTCACTAATTTGGGGCACTCTTTGTCTGGTTTCTCCTCAGAGGCCTGTCTGATATGGGTAACCCTTCAGCATAGCCCTCTGAGTCATTGAAACACGGAAGCCCCTCCACCGCTTACATGGTGGTGTCCCTTCGGAGGGGAGAAATCACTCATTATTATTGTGTCACCTAATTTGATAGTTTCCCTAAATTCTGCTCACATTTCGACATCTGTCTGTTTCTTCAGGCCAGTTGGATGGTAGCATACTACTATCAACTATCCTTTTCCCCTTTACACATGGAATTTCTATCCATAAGGATTTCAAGGAGTATTTTGTATCCTGAAGTACTTTTAGTCTATTTGATTCAAGGTCTTTAACATATAGTGCTACCCCTCCACCAATTTGATCCACTCTATCACTACGATAATGACAGTGTCCCATTGGTTATCTTTCTTCCACCAGGTCTCAGAGAAGCCTATTGTATCTATCTTTTCATTTAGTGCTATATATTCAATCTTATTTTTTTAGGCTTCTAGCATTTGTATACAGACATTGCTCTGCAGTTGACAGTGATGAATTGCAGTCTTTCAAGCCTATCTGCTCTTCATTTAACACCTAGTCTACTATGGCCTTTATTGCAACCACATTATCAGGATACCTTAACTTCCCTAAAAAAAAAAAAGATATCTTGTTCTGAGCCATGCACGTTTGAGTGACTGTCAGATTTTCCCCAGGTTCTAGTTTAAAAGATGCTCTATTTTTTTTAATGTTGATGCCAGCAGCCTAGTTTCACCCTGGCCAAAGTGGAACCCATCTTTCTGGCACTGTCTCCCCCTTCTCCAGAATGTTTTCTAGTTCCTAACAAATCTAAATCCCTCTACCATCTCATCCATGCATTGAGACCCCAGAGTTCTGCCTGTCTCCTAGGTCTTGTGGGTAAAATGGGAGCCAATTCTGAGAAAGCTAATCTGGAAGTTCTGGATTTTAACTTTCTACCTAAATGCCTAAATTTGGTTTCTAGAATCTCCCTCCCACATTTTCTTATATCATTGGTATCCATGAGAACCAAGATAGCCAGTTCCTCCCTAGCAATGTCCAAAATCTTATCTAGGTGGCTTTTAGGTCTGCCACCTTCACATTGGTCAGGCAAGTGACCAGGTGATCCTCACATCCACCCAGCTATCTACATGCCTAATGATCAAATCACCAAGTGTAACAGCTGTCCTAATCCTCCCCTCATGTGCACCTGCTTTTGGAGAACCATCTTCTTTGCAAGAGGATATTACATCACTTAGCAGGTCCTGACTACGGGATCATTTCCTGCCACATCAAGGTGATGCTCTCCTTTCAAGTGATCTTTCCCCTCCATGGCATTTAGGAATAGAAGAAGAAATGACAATCAAGCATAAATCGCTGAGAGAAAAAAACAGTGAAGAATATTATGGGACACTAAAATTGATTTTGCAGTGTACAGAATAAGATACACACCATTAAATCAGTTGGCAATTTCTACTCTCTTGTACAACTTCGGAATTGTAGACTGGCCTCTTAAATATCTTATAAATGACCTTGTATTGTGTTGTATTGTACAGCTTATATTCCGCTTTTAACCCAAAGGATACAAAACAGATTACATACTAAGAACAGTTTTACATTAGAAGGAATTTACAACAATTATATACGGTCAGGCAGAGTACATAATAATTTACAAATGTTGAGTGGAAAACAAGTTTTAAGTGCCTTATGAAACAGAAGGTATGATGTAATCTGACAAATCTCAACAATAGTAGTATTCCAAATATTTACACGCCGAAAAACAAAAGAACGCTCACAGACAGATTTTTGACTAATATTTTTCATTGATGGAAAATCCAAAGTTAACCTCTGACCACTTCTCAAGTGATTAACTGGAAATATTCAAAGCTGCCCAACAGTTTCAGAGCTTAATCCATAAAAATTTGATAAACCATGCAAGCTAACTTTAAGTCAATGCAGTTTGTTCAAGAATGGAGTAGCTTGTGGTCATTGAGGAGTTTTCTTGTTTGCACATCCAGATTTTCAAGTTATATTGAAAGTGCACTATGCTTATCAAATGAATAAATTAACAGCCATGAAATATGAAATGATAGAAGAGTTTAAGAAAGTTTGAAACTTTTTTTGCAAAATGGAGAGTTAAATATATTTTTAAGGATCTGACAGTTGAGTAGCTTTTGGTTATAGATGATAGACACATTTAACAAAACAAAAGGGTTTAGGGGGATAGGAGGGTTACTTTTGGTTGGTTGTACAAATTGATCTGTCTGACTATGGATTGATTTGGAGAGGCATTTGCAAATGCTGGAGAATAAATAAAAAGAAAGAAAGAAAGAAAGAAAGAAAGAAAGAAAGAAAGAAAGAAAGAAAGAAAGAAAGAAAGAAAGAAAGAAAGAAAGAAAGAAAGAAAGAAAGATTATGCCTATAGATCCACTGTTATAGCTTGCCCTACAGTGTCCAAAATCCTATGGAGAAATGGAGGCAAAATCTCAAGATACATTAACCAAAGCACTCCACTAATAGTATGCAAAGCTGTATGTAAAGCTTTGAAAACTAATATTACTTTACAGTGTCATCAGATCCAAATGTGGAAAGGTGTTGAAATGTGAAAGTAAATGCCCAAAATCCATCTCCATCATTAAACTTGGACAAACATTATGACAAGTAAAAGAATAAGCGAGAAACTACTGGTATATATAGGGAAGGAACAGAATTTGCAAAAGAAAAGAAAAAAAAGCTCTCAAAACATTAAGGGGTCCTTTTACCAAGCTGTGGGGAAAAGGGCCCTGCACTAGTGGTGGGGGCCATTTTTCCCGCACACAAGGGCCCTTTTTACCGCAATGGGTAAAAAAGTAACCAGCACACATGGCCATGCGCTAAGAGAACTCTTACCGCATGGCCATGCGGCAGGGAGCCCTTACCGCCACTCACCGAGGTGGAAATAAGGGCTCCCGCGCTAACCCAGTGGTAACCGGCAGTGTGCAGTGATGCCCAATTACTGCCAGGCTATTGCTACACAAGCCATTTCTGGTGGTTTTCTTTTTCCCATGGACATTTTGCATGCTCGGGGCAGGACTACTGCCAGCAGCCACGTTGGGCTAGCAGTAGTTCCGGAACAGCGAGCGGTAAGACCGTATTGCACTTACCGCCGCTCTATAAAAGAGCCCCAGATCATCAAACGAGTTAAAACAAATGGGTCTCATTCACTGGAAACTTTGTAAACACTACAACATTGCTGTATTAGGAAAGTACTAGGATCATGACCCTGTAAGAATTCTAGAAGATGAAGAGGTTATGATCATCTGGGACATCCCAATTTTGACCGATAAAAAGCAGGATGCAAGGAAACCAAATATAGTGAAAACACAGGAAAAACATTAACCCCCTCCCCCCCATTTACTAAGCTGCACAATGGGCTGTGTCAGTATTGGCGCCTATTTTCTACCACAGGAAAGAGCGCACGCTAATTTTGAAATTACTGCCTGGTGCCCACACTACCCAGGTGGTAATGTTATCCATGTGTTAGCCCTACCACAGATTAGTAAAAGGGCCCCCGAGGCAAAGATAATGCAGCAATGGCTCCCAAATTAGGTTATTCAGACACCATACCTCTTGTGGCTTCCACTTGCAGGCTGTTCAACCGTCCCTAAGTATAGCCATTGTTCCTCTAACACTTCCACAATAGTGCTCTGACCCGGAGATGAAACAAACTACAAAGAAGCCAAGACACTCACTTGGACACAATGCTCTGGTACTAGACCCAGGAGCTGAAAGCGTTCAGTTGCAGGGGAGGAGGTCAAGCGTCTGAGCTTGATGATATTTCACTCCCAAGGGAGCAACCACAGTCTCCACTTGAGGACACTCCCAGTGGGCCAGTGGGTGACAAATGGAATACATAGGGCCTCCAGGGGTCAAAGCCAACAGACAAACAGTCTTCCATAACTGCTTCCCTCTTCATTTCCCTATTATGGGAGAAAGGTAAAATGTCACCTCACCTAGTGTAATGCTTTCTGCAAGGAGAGGTGAGCCCTTGTACTCAATGAGGGAAACCCCTCACCAGGCTGTCAGTCAAAACCCCGAGATCCCCCTGTGTCTCCCACCGTTCCCCAGGGGTTGAGCTCCTGAGTGCGGGTAGCCAACAGCAGAGAGAACAAAGTCCAGCACAAAGTCCACAGGGTTAGACCAAGCAGCAGAGAACAGAAGATCCAGGGACAGGCAGTGGTCAGTACCAGGCAGCAGACAACAGCAGATCCACGAACAGGCAGAGGTCAGTACCAGGCAGCGGTCAATAGCAGATCCAGGAATAGGCAGAGGTCGGTACCAGGCAGCGGTCAGTAGCAGGTCCAGGAACAGGCAGAGGTCAGTACCAGGCAGCAGTCAGTAGCAGGTCCAGGGACAGGCAGAGGTCAATACCAAGCAGCGGTCAATAGCAGATCCAGGGACAGGCAGAGGTCGATACCAGGCAGCAGTCAATAGCCGATCCAAAAGCACTTCAACTAATCAGCGAACTGAGTAGAAGCCGAAGCACAGAAGGACTGAGGGCAGAGTCTTAAATAGTGTACAAATTAGGCCCAAACTAGCACAGCTGAAATCAAGATGGCTGCCCCCATCGGTGACACCCTACGCCCAAATATGGGCTTCCTTCCTGAAGCTGCCCTACTCCAAGATGGCTGCCATAACTTAAGCTGCCCCCTACTAAGATGGCTGCCCAAACCTGGAACAAGCCCAAAACCAAGATGGCCATCCGATCCTCCGATGCCCTTACTCTGCATAGACAGGGAATGTGACACCTAGCTAGCAAGCCTGGCTATCTTGGATCATACCATGGGATTTTTGATGCAGATAAGCACTGTTTTAGTAATCCTTCCCTGGACTACCTCTACTGTCTGTGTCTTTTTGGTGAATATATTAACTTTGAGTGGATTTGGAATCCAGGGTAAAGTATTGCACTGGTTTCAGGGTTTTATTAATCAGGTTGATCCTATATACTGAAAATACAGGGTACTTTATCTGACTCTTGGAAGGGTTCATCACTATCTCCCACTTTGTTTAATGTATTATTACGATCTTCGGGAATGATTTTGGAAAAAATTAATACAAAATTCTTCACCTATCCAGGTGATATTACAATATTGTTCCCTGTGTCTAAAGATCAGACTGATATGTTAAATGATATAGAAGAATGCTTGAAGTTGATCTTGATTTCATAGTAACATAGTACATGATAGCAGACACAGACCTGTACGGTCCATCCAGTCTGTCCAACAAGATAAACTCATTACATATGGTATGTGATACTTCATATGTATACCTGATCTTGATTTATCCTTGCCATTTTTAGAGTATAGGCTGTAGAAGTCTGCCCAGCACTTGCCTTGTTCTCCGGCTTCTGAAGCTGAATCTGCCAAACCATGATCAGAGCATAGACCATAAAAGTCTGCCCAGTACTGGCTTTGCTTCCCAATTACCAGTTTTGCTTCCTGATCTCTGCTAAGCTTCTTGGATCCATTCCTTCTAAACAGGATTCTTTTATGCTTATCCCACACTTGTTTGAATTCCGTTACCATTTTCATCTCCACCACCTCCCGCAGGAGGAAATTCCAGGTATCTACCACCCTCTCTGTGAAAAAATACTTCCTGACAATATTCCTGAGTCTGCCCCCTTTTAACCTCAATTCATGTCCTCTCATTCTAGCATCTTCCCATCTCTGAAAAGGTTTTTTAGGGGGATTAATATCTTTCAAATATTTGAATGTCTGTATCATATCACCCCTTTTTCTCCTTTCCTCCAGGGTATACATGTTCAGTTCAGAAAGTCTCACCTTGTACGTCCTGCAATGCAAATTCCATATCATTAAACTGAATCATGATAAAACCAAATTTCGTGGGTTATGCCCTTCTAATAGCCTCTGGAGTAGTTAACGTTTTACTATTGGTAAGGATAAATTTACTTTTGATTCTTCTTCTAAAATTCTTAGGGTGGAAGTAGATATTTCAAGTTCCATCAAGGTTCAGGTGAACAAAATAATAAAAAAAGTATTTCCATCTACTTAAAAAATTTAGAGTTATTCAGAAATATTTTGAAATATCTATCTTTAGGCTTATTGTAAAAACTTTAGTACTGTCCAGGATCAATTATTATAACATCGTTTATTCTGGGTGCTCTAAATCCTTGATTAGAAAGCTTTAAATGTTCCAGAACACGACTGTGAAATTAGTGTATTCTGTTCAAAAACATGACCTGCTTACTCCTTTATTTATTAAATTACTTTTACTTCCAATTGAGGCTAGAGCTCAGTTTAAATCATGTACACCAATATTTAAACTATTATATGGTAATGCCCCATTGTATATGAATGAGTTTATGCATCTTTTACAAGGAGGCAATATGCATTCCTTACAGAACCAATTATCATTATATTTTCTGGTAACAACAATGATCAAATCTTTAAGATTATTGTCATTTTCATTGCCCTACCAGGCTGTTCTAGTTTGGAAATCTTTACCATTTTCAATTAGATTTTTAGGAAACTATCAGAAAAGTGTTTAAAATGTTTTTATTCTGAAAGTATGTCCTATCTGTATTTCTGTAGGAATGTTACTTGAAGATTGTTGCAGAGAATTGATCTGGATTGCAAATTGTAAGTCCTAGATTTTGTATCTGGCCTTTTAGTTGTATGAGATCTGCCCTGAACATTGAAGGTAGTTGCGGAATATAAGACTTATGTAATGTAATGTAATAATCTCCAAAACAGGACACAGTTCTACCAATGAGGTCTCACCAATAACCCATGCAACTATATAATCACTTCCTTTTTTCTACTAGTTATGCATCTCCCTGTGTTTCCTTCAGCTCTGGTCATTGTTTTGTCACACTGTTTCGCTACTTAGAAATCATTAGAAATAATCATTCCAAGGTCCCCTTCCTCGCTTTGTGACCATCAATAGCTCCCATATCATGCACCACTCCCTTAGATTTCTGCAGCCAAATTTGCATATGCTGAAACACAGCTTCCAAACAACCAATCAC
This sequence comes from Microcaecilia unicolor, assembly GCF_901765095.1. Taxonomy (NCBI): domain Eukaryota; kingdom Metazoa; phylum Chordata; class Amphibia; order Gymnophiona; family Siphonopidae; genus Microcaecilia; species Microcaecilia unicolor. The sequence goes on from NC_044036.1 coordinate 284,438,177, forward strand.
TACTCAAACTTTCTTGGCGTTCTTAACGAATGGACAATCAAACATGAGTGCCTCGTACAGAGCTACTGTTCATCAAGTTGGGCAATTAGTCTGCTCTGCTCTGAAGTCACTGAAGAAAAAAGAAGGGGTTCACACCTTCCACAAATCCAACAAGGAAAACAAATGCAGAGTGGAAGAAAATCCAATCCAAGAAACCAGTCAGAACTCACGGAATGAGAATAGTCAAGCCAATCACTCCATTTAGGAATTGCACTGCATACACAGGAAGACTGCTAGCCTTGGACTATGACTGTGTATCTAACAGTTCTTTCCAATGCTAAAAAAGAACCTGCAGGGTCTTATGTGCAGTGGATAAACCCAAAATGTACAGCTGCTATTGGGGCTGGTTTCACATTAAGCAGAAAAGGAAATTGCTCCAATTCATAGAGCATAGAGTCAAGTATGCTGGGTTCCAACCAGTATAATTCTTCTTACTACAAGCAGGAAAGAGAAAGTAGCACAAATTGTAAGAAGCTCAGCGTAAGAGGTTATTAAAAAATTCTGGAACGCCACACGGGTTAGCTGAGGAGCTCACCAGATGGCACTGTTCCATAACTGTGTCTACTGTATTAACATAGTACAATAACAACCTACATTAGGAGCAGGCTCTCCTTTTAATATTGAATCCTTCCTCCGTCTACCCCAGAATTTGGGAACACTCATATGCTATGCATTCGAGAGAAAGAAGAGTGAGATAGAAAAAAAAGGAAGAAGATAGGAGAATGGAGTAAGAAAAGGAGAAAGACAGGGAATAGCAAGGGAATAAGATAAAGAAAAGTAGAGGAAGAACAAACAGATGACAGAATGGAAAGGACAGGAGTGAGAGAAGAACCAAGAACAGGAGGAAGAGATTCAAACAAGAATATGAAAGTAAAATAGAGTGGGAGAAAAAGATCTCTACTGGTATCTGTGAACCTGCTGTCCATACCCTATGCCATCCAAAATAAAGATTGTTAGCACCTATTGTGTACTGTACATAATAGGCCTTCACCCACTCCATTAATTACTAGTGCCTGAACTTGGATTCTTCACATATGGTTCTATTTATCACATTGTTTCATGACAGCTCTCACCCATCAGGCAAAAGAGCCTTTTAGATGTTAATTAAAATAACTATCCAAGATTCCTGATGTACTGGTGGAGGCAGCTGCACTTCCAATGGTAGGAGAAAATACAGTCTGCTTTCTAGCCATCACCCACAATAGTTTCAACCTAACCAATCCAGTACAAGCACATTTAAAAGAGCTTCTGGAAAGTAGAGCCATGGGGCTGGAATCAGTTCTGTTAATGGCTGACTGAGAACTTGGGAGTTGAGTGTTACAAGTATGGTTTCAGGCTATGAACTGACTTTGCAGGTGTTAACATAATATGGCTTTCTAGCATACTCCACTAGCTTTGAATCAGCTGTCAGATCCTGAGGCTCATCGTTCCAGAATAGCACCTTTGTTGATGTATTCATTCTGATGGGTTTCCTTCCTGCAGGAACTTGTATAAGCTTGGTCAAATGAGGTACTCTGAGGCAGTAACAGATTGCACTATAGCAGCTAAAGTTAACAAACTGGGATCCAAGGGTGAGCAATATTTGTAGAAGGGAGCAGTGCCCCTCCATGCACCTTGTATTCACCCTGATAATAAATCTTCCAGCTGCAATCACCTTTCAGTCTCAATCTCAGTCCATTCCTACACGGAAACATGTCGGATTAGGGGATATGTAGTCTGCCTAGTTTCCCTTCCCAGGTAAACAGCTTTTGAAATTTGTCCTTCCTAATCATTGCTCCAATGAAATGATCTGCTCTCCACTCTGCTGACCTGGATCCCTGCAGTGACACTTAGCAACCCACTGATGGATACTCCTTCAAACTGTGCTAGAACATGTGTCCATGATACACCTGAATCTAGAGCAACAACCCTTAATACAGAATTTGCTCCTCAGTCAGAACACCAACATTTTAATTTAATGTAGTTTACAAAATTTAGAACCTACATTTTATGAACCAAAATCTGGACAAGGTGGATTACAACACTCAAAAACAGCAAACAATTTAAAACAGTAACGGTAAAATGAAAATAAAATAATAAAACTATAAAACAAAATGATTCCCTGTATTCTGACAATGAAGCTTTGCCAAGTATCATTAAATAAAGACATTTAAAATATTCATTTTAAACTACAGTACAGTCTTGATTATCCGAATGTCACTAATCCGACCACTGGCATATCCGACAGAACCCCCCCCCCCCCCCCATGACGCCATTGTATTGCCATTAAGAAGTGCATAGGTTATCTTCCTATTTTCTGACTCCACACGCTGCAAGGAAGCCATGTTTGATCTGAGACCGTGCTGGTTAGTGTTAATAAACAATACTGTATTTTAAATACAGATACCCTATGCCTGTTCTTTATGCATAAAGTATGGTTTCCTTGCATTTTTTAAGGGGTTACCATTGTTTCCATATTATCTGACTTTTCACTTATCCGACAATGACTCAGTCCCATTTACGTTGGATAATCAAGACTGTACTGAATTTGAATTTACTGAATTTGTGCAACTTTGGTTTTAAATATCTACAGGTATGAAAGATGTCATAATCTTCCATTTCTTTAAGCTTTAGGGGGAAACAGTTATAGTTATGGTTGATTAAAACTTAACATACTGCATAACATACAAAATACAGTGGTTTATTGCAATAAAAATACAAAAGAAATGATTCTAAAGGATGGGCAATATAATTCAAAAAGTATTATTACCTGTCTGAACTTTACTGATCTCTTTAACAGAAGGAATTTGAAGATTGGGTTTGATTGCGTACATTCCAGTTCAATTTACAATAGTACCATACTGAACCCTAAATACTAGTATAACCATTTTAAACTGTACACAAAGTGGAATAGAGGGGCATTTTCGAAAGGGACGTCCAAGTTGCAATTTGGACGTCCTTGCAAAATGGCGAAATCCAGGGGCGGGGAAACCCGTATTTTCATAGCAAGATGGACGTCCATCTTTCTTTTCTAAAATACCATCAGAGACGTCCAAATCCTTAAATTTGTACGTCCCTAGACATGGACATTTCTGACTTTAAATGATTTTCGAAATCAAAGACGTCCATGTCAAAAATGTCCTAATGCAAGCCATTTGGGAGTGGGAGGAGCCAGCATTTGTAGTGCACTGATCCCCCTGACATGCCAGGACACCAACCTGGCACCCTAGGGGGCACTGCAGTGGACTTCATAAATTGCTCCCAGGTACAGAGCTCCCTTACCTTGTGTGCTGAGCCCCCCAAAAACCCACTGCCCACAACTGTACACCACTACCATAGACCTTACGGGTGAAGGGGGCACCTAGATGTGGGTACAGTGGGTTTGTGCTGGGTTTTGGAGGGCTCACGCTTGCTGTTTCCTCCACAAATGTAACAGGTAGGGAGGGTATGGGCCTGGGTCCGCCTGTCTGAAGTGCACTGCAGTACCCACTAAAACTGCTCCTGGGACCTGCATACGCTATGATGGACCTGAGTATGACCATCTGAGGCTGGCATAGAGGCTGGCACGACATATTTTTAAAGATGTTTTTTGAGGGTGGGAGGGGGTTAGTGACCACTGGGGGAGTAATGGGAGGTCATCCCTGATTCTCTCCAGTGGTCATCTGGTCATTTCGGGTACCTTTTTGTGCCTTTAGTCTTAAGAAAAACAGGTCCGGGTGAAAACATCCAAGTGTTCGTCAGGGACGTCCTTGGTTTTTTCAATTATGGGTCAAGGACGTCCAAGTGTTAGGCACGCCCAAGTTCCGCCTTCACTACGCCTCTGACATGCCCCCTTGAACTTTGGCCGTCCTTGCGACGGAGTGCAGTTGGAGATGTCCTAAATTGGGTTTTGATTATACCGATTTGGACGTCCCTGGGAAAAGGAAGTTCATCTTCCAATTTATGTTAAAAATGAGCCCAATAAATAACCAGTGAAGAGATTAAGAAAGGAGTTGCCCTTTCCTATTTATTCTATCATGTTATCATTTTGGCTGCCATATTGTGAACAATGTGGAGCTTATTCGCCAATTTATTTTTCCGAGAAGACCAATATAAATATAGTTACAACAGTCATCATAACAACATAAGAAAAGCTATGCTCAGTCACACCAAGGTCCAGCATTTTGCCTCTCAACGTCATCAGTCCAGGTCACAAGTACCTGGCACATCCCAGAATACACATTTCCGGGGACAACTTCCCTTGAGTACTACTCTCTATTTCTTGTCTTTTAGCAAATTTCCAATACATAAAATGCCTCCTATCCCATGAAGTTTTAATTGTCTATGGAGTCTCTCATGATGGATTTTGTCAAATGCCTTTTAGAAAATCCAAATACACTAAGGACTAGATTCAGTAAATGGCACCCAAATTTGGGTGCCAAAAGAAATGAGCACTGAGCGCTACTCTATAAATGGTGCTCCAAGTTGAGTGCCATTTATAGAACAACTAGTGGAACCATGCCCGTTTCCTCAACAAAGATTACCAACTTTATCAACAGAGCCAAGGATTTTAATGAAAAAACTGAGTCATTAAAAATATTGTCCAAATACTTAAAATAATAAAAGTTGGGCTTGTTTCCCATTTTCTCAAAGGCACTCTAGTGCTATAGCTGCTACAAAGCCCCATCTTAATGGCAATGGCATCTGTTAATAGGTCAGTATTTTGTGTAATTTTATAAATACTTAATATTTTTTCTGAGCCTACAAATAACATGCTTAAGGTGAAACTGAGGGTGTAAATTAAATGTGAGTCAGGGTGTCTAGCCTATAGCTTTATGCACTGTGCCATTATCTTACTCCTCAGAAGGTGATCACTGGAAAGCAAAGTTTAGGATTACCGGTGTGGTGATTTTTAAATTTTTGAAATGAGTTAGATTTGTCAGGAAGAGTGTTGCTTAGCAAAGATGTTCTTTTCTGTATGATTTCAAACAGGAATCCCAAGAAATAGCTTCAAATACCAGCCAGCCTCTTTCTTGATTCTTGTTTCTTTTTTTTTTTTGGTCTTAATCTACTGTATGTTTCATTTCTTTTTTTATAGTAACATTCCTTTCCAAGACAACGGCAAAGCGGCAAAGGGATGAACCTTGTCCTAATGATTGTTCTACAAATTTTAAAGCTGACTTTCCAAACTACTCATTAAGACATTATGGATGGGCTAGCTGGGTCAGGCCAGTAGTCCATCTAACCCAGGATTCTGCCTCTCACAATGGTCCCAGAATATTTAGTACTACACACAGACTTAAACCAGAGCTTGTAATAATAATGATTGATTTATATGGGGCATTTCAAGAAAGAGAACCATCAAGGTGACATACAAAATACATAAAACACATAATTAAAACAAAAAATAAATAACAGGACCAAGAGAAAAGCAAACATCATCTAACTGCTTTCTATTGATGTTCAAGTATTAAGCAATGTGGCTTCTACCCAGTCTCTAATATCTGTTCTTGTTCTCTGGGTGTGCACCCAAGTCCTGAGTGAACCATTGTCTTGATTAAATTGATTTATATTTTGTCCTGATAGTTCCTCCTCTTTCTTTTATCTTAGTCAGAACCACTGTTGGATTCTGATACCATGAACCTTCATTCATAATTACACAAGGATTTTCTCTACCATTTTCCTAGTCTTGTTGCTCCAGAAACAGTCCTAAGGCCAGGAGCCTGGCGCAGGACATCTTTAGGAACTCTGTGGAATGGACTCTAAATGCAGCCACCAGGTTGCTGCCCTTAACGATAACCACAACTCCGTCCTCCCCAGGGTCTGTGAAGGCTAAGTCTGCAGCATCCTGAACCCAGGGAGCAGAAAACCAAATCTGGGATTTGAAAACAGCATGACAACAAACACCATTTCCACTGAATCACCAGGCCTGCCCAGTTTGATCCAGCAGTGTCTGTCTGTCCCAGCTTCTTGCTCAACAAGAACCAGTTTCTGCTAGGCTATGAGGCCTTCATTTTCAACTACCTGGGTTTCTTTCCAAGGTTCTTTTTATATTCACCTCCTAACATGGCTCCCTGCCATCACTGTGACAGCCTAAACCCAGGGCCACAAACTACAATTCCATCTGGAACCCAGCTAATGTTGGCCTTGAATCTAGCCACTAGGTGTCCCCACTAACTGATAACCAGAACTCTCTCCCTCCCCCTAGAGGCTGGGAATGCAGGCCCAGGAATTTAACCAGGTTCCTCCATATGGCAGTGCAAATTACTGTCATCAAGTCACCTGGTCATCCCTACTCTTTAGCTCTCATTGCTATGTTCCTTCCTTCTATGTGTCATTTAGTTGCCTGCATATGGTTCTGATAAAGAGAAGTGCAGCAGTGCCTGTAATTTACTTAAACTCATAGCAAAGTTTAGATTCAAATACTTCAAACATAAATGCCTTTCCAAACAAATCAGAACCAAAAAAAAGGACTCTTAATGATTTTCTTCATTTTGGTTACCAACTGAGTTAGTTAGAAATCTATTTTGTTAGTTCTGCTGCCATAAGAATGACATGAAACATGAGAAGATTTGCCAATTCTGCATGCAGCACTGACTTTGTTCACAGATTACACCAGTATTTCATCAAATCAGGCACAAGGAAAGCAGAAAAGTCCCCTTGTTCATACAATTTTCAGTTGTGCATATTTTACGCAAAGCTTTAATATCTTGCATCAAGAAATCTGTACATTCAAGGAATTGTATAAAAAGAATTCAATTTATACTCAGTTCTTTGATTTAGCCAATTTTGGGGATAAAGTCCTGCAGCACTCGTCCGCCTTTCAACTCTGTGCAAACCACTGATGTTCCTACACTTTTTGCTTACCATACTCCTGGCCAACCTTTAATTCTCACTCAGGGAACAATACAACAAATAATTACAAACATTTTATAAAATGAAACTAGCATTATACAAATCTGTTTTAGGCAATTTCAGAAATTCCAGAGCTAACCAAGAGCCAAGCTGTGCTGCACCTCCCCGAGGCATAAGTATATAACTACATAAGTATTGCCATACTGGGACAGACCAGGTCCATCAAGCCCAGCACCTGTTTCCAACAATGGCCAATCCAGGTCACAAATACCTGGCAAGATCCCCAAAAAGTACAAAACATTTTATGCTGCTTATCCCAGAAATAAGCAGTGGGTTTTCCCCAAATCCAAACCTTTTTAAAACCCCGCTAAGCTAACTGCCTTTACCACATTCACTGGCAATGAATTCCAGAGTTTAATTACATGTTGAGTGAAGAAAAATTTTCTCCGTTTTAAATTTACTACTTTGTAGCTTCATTGAATGTCCCTTAGTCCTAGTATTTTTGGAAAGAGTAAACAGATACTTCACGTCTACCCTTTCCCCCCTAGGAGGGTAAAGCTTCATCTCCAGAAGATGTCCTGCTGGTGACTGGTGGACCCTTTACCACACAGATTCTGTTTCCTAAAATCAGAAAGGAAATACTAGGTTAACCAACACAGTACTTGAGTGGTGATTTTGCTTTTATTAAGGAGGCAAAATATTTTAAAGCTATAACTGCCTAAAACTTTCAGAAAGCAAATGTCCTGCATTGCCCAGAAAATCTAATTGTATCTCACCTCTCCCCTTGCACATCCCCCACCCCACCCCACACCTCCGTTTCCCACATCATTTCAACCGACTTTTCAAATTCAAGCATAAGGAACCACTGGTTATACATGTTTAGATCTCCAGAGAGAGTGGTGTTGTCTTCACTTCTGAAGTGTTTTCAGAAGTGAAGACAATGCCACTCTCTCTGGAGATCTAGCCATGTGTTTTCCTTAAATTCCTGAGCACTATGAGTTATTCAGATGTTCTTACATTTTGAGAATGAGGTTGGTTTGTGCATTATTATTCTCAGATCTAAATGTTGTCTCCTTTTGCAGTCATATGCATAGGAGCCAACTTTTCAAAATGATTGGGGGTGCTGAATTTTTTTTTTAACAGGTGGCACATTCCCCTGCCCCCTCCCTCCCCCTCGCTGCCCCCCTCCCTCAAGTTCCAGGCCCCCCTCCTCCGAATGCCAGTCCCAACCCCAGCCTGATCTCTTCTCCCACAACAGTCCTCCGCTGGTCCATCCTCGCCTTCCTGCGTGCCGCCCAGAATTTTAAAACTCATCTTACCTCGGGGTCCCCGCGGCAGCAGTGAAAGGCGAGCAGGCTCGGTGCTTCAGCCTTCCCTTCTCTCTCAGCTCTGGTCACGCCCTTGCGGAAACAGAAAATGAAAGCGGGACCAGAGCTGAGAGAGAAGGGAAGGCTGAAGCGCCGATCCTGCTCGCCTTTCACTGCTGCCGCTGGGACCACAAGGTAAGATGAGTTTTAAAATTCTGGGCGGCACGCAGGAAGGCGAGGACGGACCGGCAGAGAACTGAAGGAGAAGAGGGCGAGCACCAGGCAGGTGGGCTGGCTGGGAAGGGAACTTCCGACTTCCGGCGGGTGCAGAGCTGGTCCTAGGATTTCTGGCACCCTCTTGCAGCCTATTAGTCGGTGCCCCTACCCATCCAGGGGTGGGATCACAGTAGTCACACCCCTTTTACCAGCCAAGGCGTCATTGAAAATATTACACCAGTAAAGAAGAAAAATAACTTGTTTCTTTTTTGTTTTCATTATAAATAGTTTCTGTAAGCTGTTACAGCTCCATTATACTCTAAATGACACAAACCAAATTAGCATACGAGAACAGTCTTGCCAACTCTGAAAAACAATGTGTTAGCAAAATCTCAGAATCTAACAAACAGATCCCTATTCATACACTTGGCCTTGCAGTCACACATGCAGAACAGAGCTAGCCCCTCTTCAAATTCTTCAAAAATTAACCTGAAATCCTAAGAAGTTAGACCCTGCATGCAGCACAATACCAGACAAACAGAAAGAAACACATTGCTATATATTGCAAAATAAGACAGCAGATGTAGCAGATGTAAATTCTCAAAGTGGACATACTACAAACACTAAAATGAAAATAAAATGATTTTTTTCTACCTTTGTCTGGTGACTTTGTTTTTCTGATTATGCTGGCCCAGTATCTGATTCTGCTGCTATCTGTCCTCTTAACTCTGTTTCCATGGCTTCCTTTCCATTTATTTCTTTACTTTCCTCCTTTCTTCTTCATTTCTTGCTCCATATCCGTAAGTAAAAGCTGGGTCCTCCTCTCTCCCTTGTCCTCCTCCATCCATCCATATCCAGCAATTCTCCTCTCTCCCCTGCCCTCCTCTCCACATCAAGCAATTTCTCCTCTCTCCCTGGGCCCTGTCCTCCCATCCATGTCCATCCGTGCTCCTCTGTCCCCTGCCCACCTCCATCCAGCCATATCAAGCAATTTCTACTCTCTCCCTGGGCCCTGTCCTCCAATTCATGTCTATCCGTACTCCTCTGTCCCCTGCCCACCCCCGTCCAGCCATATCAAGCAATTTCTACTCTCTCCCTGGGCCCTGTCCTCCCATCCATGCTCCTCTGTCCCCTGCCCACTTCCATCCAGCCATATCAAGCAATTTCTCCTCTCTCCCTGGGCCCTCTCCTCCAAGCCACGTCCATCCGTGCTCCTCTGTCCCCTGCCCACCTCCACCCATCCATATCAAGCAATTTCTACTCTCTCCCTGGGCCCTGTCCTCCAATCCATGTCCATCCATGCTCCTCTGTCCCCTGCCCACCTCCATCCAGCCATATCAAGCAATTTCTCCTCTCTCCCTGGGCCCTGTCCTCCCATCCATGCTCCTCTGTCCCCTGCCCACTTCCATCCAGCCATATCAAGCAATTTCTCCTCTCTCCCTGGGCCCTGTCCTCCAAGCCATGTCCATCCTTGCTCCTCTGTCCCCTGCCCACCTCCATCCAGCCATATCAAGCAATTTCTACTCTCTCCCTGGGCCCTGTCCTCCAATCCATGTCCATCCTTGCTCCTCTGTCCCCTGCCCACCTCCATCCAGCCATATCAAGCAATTTCTACTCTCTCCCTGGGCCCTGTCCTCCAATTCATGTCCATCCGTGCTCCTCTGTCCCATGCCCACCTCCATCCAGCCATATCAAGCAATTTCTCCTCTCTCCCTGGGCCCTGTCCTCCCATCCATGCTCTTCTGTCCCCTGCCCACCTCCATCCAGCCATATCAAGCAATTTCTACTCTCTCCCTGGGCCCTGTCCTCCAATCCACGTCCATCCGTGCTCCTCTGTCCCCTGCCCACCTCCATCCATCCATCTCAAGCAATTCTCCTCCCTTCCCTCCCTGTACAGCAATTTCTCCGCTCTTCCTGGGCCCTGCCCTCTCCTCCCATCCAGATCCATCCATCAATGCTTCGCTCTCCCCTGCCCTCCCGCTCCCATGTCCATCTGCTCTACCCGCCCCTCTTCTCTAAATATTTTAAATTTACCTCCGTCGCAGCAGCTGAGCCTGTGCAGCATCAGTGAAAGTGCTGCCCCCTAGCCTTCCCTTCGCTTCGCTGGTTCGTTCATTCCCTGTCAGTGTCCCGCCTTCTTCTGACATCATTTCCGCAAGGGCGGGACACTGACAGGGAACGAACGAGCGAAGCGAAGGGAAGACTAGCGGGCAGCGCTTTCACTGACGCTGCGTAGGTGGTACGGTGCTGCGATGTCGGAGGGGTAAGCGGCGCCCCCCGCCCCTGCCTGGGCGGGTGAAAACATTGGGGGTGCTCGAGCACCCACAGCACCCACGGAGTCGGCGCCTATGGATATGAATACAGCGGGTAGACAGAAATCAGGATTGTTCTTCAATGGAAAGGTCAATAGAAAATGTAGATCTTTTGACATTTTGGGATAAGAGGGGTCCAAAGACTTCTACAGTCGTACCAGATGTTCCATTAGAGAGATCTAATGCAGTACTCAAATTTTGAAAGTTGCACTCTGGTTTTCCCTTCTGTGACAAGTTTAGACACTCCCCCCTCCACACACACACATACATATACAGAAGATATAATTAGTTTAATTTCAATAAGAAATAAGGAGCCCTTTTACTAAGATACATTAGACTTTAATGCACACCTAACACAATAAAAACGGCTTATCATTGGGTACACTAAAGCATTCTGTGATAGCTTTATCATCTGTGTGCCCTAAGCATATGCCCTCCAATAATCAAAGCTATTTAACTGGCCAGATACAACTGTTGACTGGTTGCTCACCGGCTATATCACATGATAACTGGCAGGGCCACGGAGAGACTGAGCTGGGCCAGGGGCAGGGCCACCGCTCCCCCCCACAGGATCGCCACCACCTCTGCCTCCCAGGATCACCACCGCTGCCTCCCCCACCCTGCTGTAACTCCAAATACCTTGGCTGGCTGGATCCCGAGGCCATGCCAGCAGAACAAGTCTTTCTTCAGTGCTGCTCTTCACTCTGCCACATTGCCTGCCCTGCCCCTGCGGCTGCTTTTTCTCTCACGTCGCGCATGCTCGGTTTCAAAACTGAGCATGTGAGGCCTGAGGGGAAAAGCAGCTGCTTGGCAGGAAATGCGGCAGAGTGAAGAGCAGCACTGGAGGAAGACTTCTTCTGCTGGGTGGGCCTGGCCCGAAGCCCTGCTGTGTCTGCTCCTCCCCAGCCTCCAAGGGGAGCATGGCGCCAGAGTTTTCTCTCTCCTGCTCCTGCTGGGGCGCGATCACCCGGGTCCTGTCAGGAGCAGGAGAGAGAGAGAGACCCCGGTGCCAGGCCCCCCTTGGAGGCCGGTCTCGGGGAATTTTGCCCTTCCCTGCCCCTTCTGCATCCCTGATAACTGGCAATATTCAGTACTGACTGGCTAAGTTTAGCAGACAAATCAGACCGCATAAATAGAAGTCCTATCTTTGCCAGCTATTAACGTAACCAGCCAATGCTGAATATTCACTTAGCCAGTTAAGTTAGCGCCAGCTAAAAAAAATGGATATTCAGTGCCAGTCACCAGAAATAGCCTGGCATTGAACATCCAGGGTCAGTGCTGACTATGTTCTGCGGGCTGCTTCCCGTCAGCTGAATATCGATTTTTTTTGGGGGGGAGGGGTGTGTTGGTGCAGAGAATGGGTGTGTCTGTGCTAGTCGGCTAGAATGCTGACATTACTGCCGTTCTATATAGTTAGCACATCCATAACACAGGAGTTCTTACTGCATCCTAAACAGGAGGCGGTAAGTGCTTCCACATTAATTTTTTTAAGTGGCCAAATGCTAATGCTAACATTAGTGCAGAGCCAGAAAGACAACAATATCAAAAAGCCCTTTTTTGACAGATACCTTAGAAAAGGGTTTACCTCCAGATTCTATATATTGCACCTAGATATCCATGCCGAAATCCAGGCATATTCTATAACAACAAGTGTAACTTAATTGGCTTAGCAAGCTAATCAGCGTTCATAACAGCACTTAACAAGCAATAATGCACACAACTCACTAAATGTATTCTGTAATGAACTGTGACTAAATTCTAATGTGTGCAGTTCAAAAGGGGCGTGGCTTTGGGGGGAAATGGGCATTTCATGGACATTCCAAAATTTACTTGCATAGTTACAGAATATGACCCAGTGCACGTAAATCTATGAGCAGGGATTTACACCATGTTTTCGTTGGTGTAAATAGACACGCGTAGTTTTAGGCACTAGGATATCAACTAAGCGTATTCTATATACCAGGCCTAAATCTATGCACCGCTTATAGAATAAGCTTAGGCGGAAATGTTTTCCACGCAGATTTTTTAGGGGAAAGGGAAATGGGACTTGATATACTGCCTTTCTGTGGTTTTTGCAACTACATTCAAAGCGGTTTACATGGAGGAGCATAATCGAATGGGGACGACCATCTCTAAGGGCGCCCATCTCTAAGGACGTCCCGACGAAGGGGCGGGGAAACCACTATTATCGAAACAAGATGGGCGTCCATCTTTCATTTCGATAATACGGTCGGGGACACCCAAATCTCAACATTTAGGTCAACCTTAGAGATGGTCGACCTAAATGTTGAGATGGGCGACCTTAGAGATGGTCGTCCTCGGTTTTTGGCAATAATGGAAACCGAGGACACCCATCTCAAAAACGACCAAATCCAAGCCATTTGGTCATGGGAGGAGCCAACATTTGTAGTGCACTGGTCCCCTCACATGCCAGGACATCAACCGGGCACCCTAGGGGGCACTGCAGTGGACTTCAGAAATTGCTCCTAGGTGCATTGCTCCTTTACCTTCAGTGCTGAGCCCCCCAAACCCACTCCCCACAATTGTACACCACTACCATAGCCCTAAGGGCTGAAGGGGGGCACCTAGATGTGGGTACAGTGGGTTTCGGGTGGGTTTTGAAGGGCTCACATTTACCAGCACAAGTGTAACAGGTAGGGGGGATAGGCCTGGGTCCGCCTGCCTGAAGTGCACTGCATCCACTAAAACTGCTCCAGGGACCTGCATACTGCTATCATGGAACTGGGTATGACATTTGAGGCTGGCATAGAGGCTGGCAAAAAAAAATTTAATTTATTTTTTAGGGTGGGAGGGGATTGGTGACCACTGGGGGAGTAAGGGGAGTTCATCTCCGCAACCAAATGCTCGTCAGGGACACCCTTCTTTTTTCCATTATTGGTCGAGGACGCCCATCTCTTAAGCACGCCCCAGTCCCTCCTTCGCTACACCTCCGACACCCCCCCAGGAATTTTGGTTGTCCCCGTGACGGACTGCAGTTCAGGGCGCCCAAAATCGGCTTTCGATTATGCCGATTTGGGCGACCCTGAGAGAAGGACGCCCATCTCCAGATTTGTGTTGGAAGATGGGTGCCCTTCTCTTTCGAAAATGCCCCTGATAGTATATAGCACCTTATATAGAACCTGGCCCTTAATGTGCAGGAAAGGACCACATAAAGAGGTGCTAAGCCCATTTATTAGTGCAACTTAGTAAAAGGGCCCCTAAGAAGTTAATTAAGATTAAAGTTATGTCAAACCAAACTTCTTGCTCCCCCTCCCTACCCAGTTTGATAACTAATAATCTACTGGAAGAAGGTTTAAAAGACAATGTAGTAGCCATAAAAACAATACATGAATCAAAATGTATCCTGTCATAAATACCAAAGAAGCATCAGTGAAAGAAGACAGAGCCAACCATCCTGGAAGGAACATGGAATACACTTCTACTGTTCCTCTGCCTTCAGGCCTTGGCTCTGGCAGCATGAGCAGTCTGACATTAAATAAATTACCACTGGCTTGGTACTAAAAGAATCAATGAGTTGTTGGCAAAAGAATATCTCTGTTTTAAAAACAGCTGGGCAGATGTTCCCTGCCTCAGAATGCTGGGTGGGTATTGTTCTGAGGAAATGTTCTTTGCGAGAGTGTTTCTCATTGCCTAACGAAACACTAATTAATTATGCTTTGTTTCCTGATACCTAACATCTGGATTCTCTTGGATTTCCATTAATAGTAAGTCATCCTAGCCAGTGATTCCTTCCCCCTTTTCTTTCCTCACTGGAAATAAATAGAAGTATCTTTTATTGGACTGTTACCATGGAATGGCATGGTAATGCAATTGTAGAGATTTCAATTCCCAATCCTTGTGCAGGAGGTGGCTGTAGAAGGCAGGTCCCATTCATGGCCCTCAGTTAGGAATCCTTTCTTTATTATAGAACCATGGTTAGGGAATAGGAATAGAGGAATTCTCTATTGATGGGTTAACAACAGATCTGCCAATTAATCTTTGTTCACCTTGGTGCTTTTATTTTAGGATGAATTCCTACACCCTAACTTTAAGGCATTCAGGGATTTTTCAGCATACTTTGAAATCAGAATTTAAACTACTTAGCTGCCCTGAGATCTGCTATCAATACACACCACAAAAATATATATTATATCTACAGCTGTGCATTCTCAACTATTCCCTTCTGTGTAATGTGTAGCACTGAATCAGTTTGTCTGTTTACTCTTGATGTCTTTGGATTTTAATTTTGTTCAGCAATGTCCTGAAATCTAACAATGTTGGGCTGGCCTGTTGGCTAAGTGAGATCTGTCTCACATCTTCACACCCCAAGTCAGCTTGAGCTAGGAATGTTGCTGAATCAGCATTCACAGTCTCTGGGTGGGAGAGTCCTAGTAATAGTCCTTGTGCAATGGCGACCCCTAGTGGCTAAATGTATTATTATTATTGTTGTTGCATTCGTACCCCACATTTTCCCACCTATTTGCAGGCTCAATGTGGCTTACATATTACCGTGAAGCGTAAGGCGCCTCCGGTGATGAAACAATACAGAGTGATATGGTAGAGAATGAGATGTATGTGTTACAGACACATAATAGAATCAAGAGAAGAAGAGTTATATAATGTTCGTTGGTTTTGTTGTGTTGCTGAGTCCAGGCACTTAAGTTGGATCAGTAAGGTATGCCTTCTCGAACAGATTGATCTTTAGTGATTTCCGAAAGTTGAGGTGGTCATAAGTTGTCTTTATGGCTTTTGGTAGTGCATTCCATAGTTGCATGCTTATATAGGAGAAGCTGGATCCATGGATTGATTTATACTTGAGTCTTTTGCAGCTGGGGTGGTGAAGATTTAGGTATGATTGTGATGATCCAATTGTGTTTCTTTTTGGTAGGTCTATAAGGCCAGACATATAATCTGGGGCTTAAAGTAATGCGTTCTTTTATTGAGAGCCAGTGCAGTTTTTCTCATAGCGATTTGGCGCTGTCGAATCACGATTTTCCAAATATGAGCCTGGCTGCTGTGTTTTGAGCAGTCTGTAGTTTCTTTATGAGTTGTTCTTTGCATCCTGCATAAAGTCCATTGCAATAGTCAGCATGGCTTAGCACCATTGATTGAACCAGGTTGCGGAAGGTTGCCCTCGGGAAGAATGGCTTTACACGTTTAAGTTTCCACATTGAGTGGAACATTTTCTCGATTGTGGAGTTAACTTGGGCCTCGAGTGTAAGGTTTCGGTCAATAGTGACACCCAGGATTTTCAGGCTATCTAAGACGGAGAAGGCGCAATCTGGGGTGACTAAATTTGTGGGTATATTCGTGTTGTATTGGGATGTGAGGATAAGGCAGTGTGTTTTTTCTGTATTGAGTTTTAGTTGGAATGTGTTTGCCCATGAGTTCATGATATGGAGGCCGAGGTTGATTTCGTAGATGATTTCTGTTAGATCATGTTTGAAAGGGATGTATATTGTGACGTCGTCTGCATAGATGAATGGGTTAAGGCCCTGAGTGGATAAGGACTTAGCTAATGGGGTCATCATTAGGTTGAACAGGATTGGTCATAATGGTGATCCTTGAGGTACTCCGCAATCTGCCTTGCAAAGTGATGATATGTTGGCGTTTACTTTCACTTGATATGTTCTGTTGGTTAGGAAACCCTTGATCCAACTGAATATTGTTCCGCTGATCCCGAAGTAGTCTAGGAGTCTTAGTAATATACTATGGTTTATCATGTCGAATGCACTGGACATGTCAAATTGGAGGAGAAGTATGCTTTTGCCTGCTGCTGTTTTCTGTTTGAATTTGGCCAGGAGGGTAGTTACCACTGTTTTGGTTCTGTGGCGGGGGCGGAATCCTGATTGTGATTCATGCAATATTGAGAATTTGTGTATGGTAATGTCAATTGTTTGGTTACCATACTTTCCATCAGTTTGACTGCTGGGCAGTAATTGGTGATATCGTTTGTTTTCTTCCTAGTGTCTTTTGATAAGGGGGTGAGTAGAATGTTGCCGTTTTCCTTTGGGAAGAGGCCTTGTTGAAGCATGAAGTTTAGGTGGGATGTGATATCTGTTATGAAGCGATCGGGGGCAGATTTTAAAAGGTAGCTGGGGCAGGTGTCCAGTTTGCAGTGTTTGTCGGCAGCTCTGTTGATCGCATGGGCCATTGTTTCGGCAGTGGGGAGAGCAAATTTTGACCAGGTTCGATCCGCTGGATATTCTCCTAAGGTTGGGTCTAATCCATTGATGAAATTTTCAATATCGGCAGTCTGAGCTGGTCTGAGGCTCCTCAGAAAAGGATTAAACTAAAGCAAATTGGGAGGGGTATAAGGTTAGGGGGGAAAACCCCAGGAAGTTGTAAATGAAGACATATATTGCCAGAATTCCAACACTAGATCTGATTCAGTTAGAAATAAAAAAGAGCAGGAGAAAACTGCTGGGTCAAAAAAAATATTCTAAATACTGGTACTATCTACTTTACCTCATTAATAGAACAAGTCTTTACTGTGCAGCTCATTACAATGCAACCTTAGCCTTTGACGTTTTTTTATTGCCATAATGAGGGCTAGTTCTTTGTGAAACAAAGGAAATATGCCAGATGAAGTGGCATCAGAGCACAGAAAGGATTACACATTTTTTTAAATGAACTATATATTTTTTAACGTTTCTAAAATACAGAACTCAATTCTCAACCAATAATCATACTTCATACAGAAAGAAGTAAAACTGTTATTCCTAAGAAAACAATAAAACACCTCAATTAAACATATCTAGTTATTTATTTACTCCTCTTGATATATAGGACATCATACAGAATGGCAGTTTACAAATATAAAATTATAAAGTGGGAAAAGAAAAAAATGCAATCTTATTATGGATCAGAGGAATACAACATACATTTATAGCCTTTTCTGGCCCCATTGAAGCCATGGAAAGGCAGAAGGACATTTCCTGTGAGTGCAGAGATGAGCTCAGAGGTCAAGAATGAAAAAAGCCTCAAGCACTTAAAGGTAAGAGTGCCAAGAGATATTTTCATGTGACTAGGGATTTAACGGCAGTTAGCATATGTCACATTGTGCAACAGGATTCTTTGGGATATAAGGATTCCACTCACAAGGCTTTTGCCATGCCCTGGCAGACCTTTAAATAGCTCTAGGTTTCTGTGGGTATCTGGGAACTTCTGCACAATGGCACAGGGGGCCACTCAGATATGCTTAAGGAGCTGTCATGTCTGCCAAGATCAACTGAATCAACAATAAGCTAATAAATTAGGAGTTTTATAAAAACCAATAAAAAGAAACATTTAAAATTATGAGGAGCATGTCACTCTCCATCTATATTGAGATGTACTACAGCAGATGAATTGCACAGAGGCCTAGAGACAAATGCAGGAGTGGCCTAGTGGTTAGAGTGGTGGACTTTGGGCCTGGGGAACTGGGTTTGATTCCCACTGCAGGCACAGGCAGCTCCTTGTGACTCTGGGCAAGTCACTTAACCCTCCATTGCCCCAGGTATGAATAAGTACCTGTATATAATATGTAAGCTGCATTGAACCTGCTATGAGTGGGAAAGTGTGGGGTACAAACATAAGAAAAAAAATAAATGTTTTGTCCAAATGATAACCAGTAAATCATTCTGGCACAGTGGCTTAAACATATCCCTAGGTTGGGAATGACCTTGAGAGAATCAAGATCAGTGCTACATGCAGATTCTCCCCACTCTCCATATGGTACTGCTGTCAGTGAAACTTTTTATTTCTTCAGAAATCATCAAGTCACTAGAGATGTAAGAAAAAAAGTAGAAATGCACTCTAATAAAAAAAAAAAAATACATCTGCTGTTGTCCCGTTTCCCAGGTCCCAACACCAAGTGATACGCCAGAAACTGTTTAAAGAATAAACTCGGCAAGTTCTTCTTCATGTTTTCCCACTTACATCATCCAACGTGGTTTAAATCTTCAGTGACTGGTAAAGCCTCAAAGGCATAATTGCAGTTGTCTTAGTAAAGTAAAATCAGATGCTGCATCCAAAGTCTCCCCTCCCCTACTCCCCACCACTCTTTCCTAGTATGATTTTTTTTTTCTGCTTCCAGATGTTTCTTCACAAAAATTTGCATTAAAGAAACAGTACAACAAGGCAAGAACACTGGAGGAGCTGCGTGGCAGAGCTGGAGCATCCAGTATATAGAGGAGGGGGGTAGAACTACTCATGCTACTGATTGGATCCAGCTGTGTTTGACACTTAATCTCTATACAATGACCTGAGCAGCTCAATGCATAAACAGAGAATTGTATGTCCAGGGCTGTGCGGAAGGAGTATAGCTGCCCCTCACATTAGACTGGGCATTTTTTTCCAGGCTGATTTCAGCCAGCCAGTCATGATTTTCTTAGGGGCCTCAGAGTTGCTTCACCTCTCAGATGAGTTAGTTAAAATATGAACAGTTATGGGTCACAGGAAAGACTGAGACTCTGAATCTATCTTTGCTACTGCATGACCTTTAAGTTAACACAGCTTGATTAGCAATAATCAGGGGAAAGGCCTAGGGTGGGAAGCTTATAGGGATTAATGCATTCTCCCATCTGTCTTTTGGCATTAAAAAATCAGGAGTAATCATAGCTTTAGTGTCTGCATCAACGGAAAGGAAGGAAACAAGCAAGAACTTTTCATGGACGTCACTGTTTAGGCTATTAATAAAGATTACCTCTTTTTTTTTTTGCTTCACTTTTTAACTACTGATGCCACTCTCATGTTCAGTTGGTGAGGATTAGCTTTTGGGATCCAGGTTTAACAGGCCCAATATTCAGCTGGCAGGGATCAGTGTTTTGCTGACTGCTGCAATGATTATCCCCCCGAAATTCAATGCCAGGCCATGTCTGAGCTCTGGCATTGAATTTCCAGATATACCGAGCCGGCTAAAATAGCCATCTATGGTGAACCACATAAAGATAGGACTGACTTTTATGCAGTTTTATTTATGCAGTTACCTTGGCCAGTTAAGGGCTTCTTTTATTTATTTATTTATTTATTTATTTGTTTGTTTGTTTGTTTCATTTGTAGCCCACATTTTCCCACCTATTTGCAGGCTCAATGTGGCTTACATGGTACCGCAACAAATACAGGTGTTATTGTGGTAAAGTCGCACTAGCGATTCCAGCGCAGCAAATGAGAGGAAGCCCATAGGAACTGGATGGACTTCCTCTCATTTGCTGCACAGGAATCACTAGCGCGACTTTATAAAAGAAGCCCTAGCTGTTGAATTTCAGCACTTAACCAACCAAGTGCTGACTGCATTCCCAGAACACCACAGAGTAGCTGATTTTGAGTTGTGCGCTAACTGGACATTTTCATATTCAGTTAAGTGCCAGTAAATATGACTGGTTAGCTCCAAACTAGTGATTTAACTGGCCATGAACCATTTCTGGCTGGTTAAATCACTTTGAATATTGCAGGGTCACAAGCAAAGTTTATTTTCTGCATGCTGACTGTCCCTTGTGTGCCTGATCTCATTTGTAGTCAGCTACAGCACAGTTGTGTTGAGCATGGTAGGTTAAATAAATTGATAGAATAGACAGAGAAACCGCCATGCTTGTCAGTTTATAGAGAGAAGCCTGGTGCCCCTAACCATTTCTGCTCATAAATATAGTGTCCGATATTAAAATGGGTCTAACCAGGCTCCTGCCCAGTTAAACCTTGCTAAGGTGGCCAACCACCATGAAGCAGCAGAACTTAACTTGACAGTGCTGCTCAATATCTGTTCTAACTAACCTTTCCCTAGCTGGCTAGGTTAGGAGTAGAAAAACACCGCATCAGGAAAGGATGTTGCCCTATGGAACATCTGCATGTATTTTGATATTCAACAACACAACTGCAATCAACCTCTGGATATTTTGCCCCAGTTATTCAGAAATATTTAACTGGCCAGCAGTAACGTTCCTAGGGTGGCTGACACCCGGGGCGGATCGCCGATGTGACCCCCCACACCCCTGGTGAAAGGACACCCCTCCCCCCTGGGTGCATTTTTACCTGCTGGGGGGGTGCCGCGCGCCTGTCGGCTTCGCTCGTTCCATGCTCCCTCTGCCCCGGAACAGGAAGTAACCTGTTCCGGGGCAGAGGGAGCACGGAACGAGCGGAGCCGACAGGCACGCGGCACACACACACCCCCCAGCGGCGTGCACCCGGGGCGGACCACACCCACCGCCCCCCCCCCCCCCTTGGTATGCCACTGCTGGCCAGAATCAGTTCCTGGCTGGTTAAATGGCTCATAACCAGCTATCCAGCGATATTCATCAGGGGATAGCCCACTATCTCCCGCTAAATATCGCCGGTTAGTGGCTAGCAGATAGTTGATTATATCGAGCTATATAACCGGCTATCTGCCAATTTTGAGCCCCACTTTAGCAGCTATATTTAGCCACGAGAATATATGGGATATCCTTGGCCAGTTTGAGCATAACTGGCTAAATCATTGACTGAGCCAGTTATGTTCAAACTGGCCAAAAATAAACCAGCTATTCAATGCCGGTCATCAGAAATGGCCCAGCATTGAACATCCTGGTTTAGTGCTGACCGCAGGAGTTAGCTGGGCTAATTCCTGCGGTCTAAATATCAACCCCTTTGTCATTACTGGCTTGCCTACGTCTCTTCCCTACTATCTAGGTTAAATATCCAGGGTTAGTTGGGCTGAATATTCCCACAATAGAGTCAAATGCCATGTAGGGAAGAGTCTTCATGGCTAGCCAGAGCAAACCCTTAGCTTATATAAGGGTGATGTTTTGGGTTGTTTTTGATCAGAATATAAGAAAAGTCATGCTGAGTCAGACCAAGGTTCATCATGTCCATGTCATAAGTTCCTGGCAGATCCCAAAATATTGATCCCTTTATCATAGTTCATTTCCTGGGATGAGTAGCAGCTCTCCCAAGTCTAACTGGACAATAGTTTTATGGGCTTTTCTTCCAGGGACTTGTTTAAACTTCTTTTGAATCCCGCTAGGTCAGTTGCTTGACCACGTCCTCAACAGATTCCACAGCTTAATTATTTACTGCATGAAAAAACATTCTACAACTTGTTTTCAATCTGTTGGTCATTACATTCATGGAATGTCCTCTTGTTTTTGTGTTGTTTGGCAGGTGAAAAGAATGTTCCCTATTTAACTTTCACTTCACTCATAGTTTTAGAAACTTCTATCATATCTCCTCTCAGTTGTCTTTTCTTCAAATTGAAGAGCCCTAATCTGTTTGACCTCTCTTCATAAGGGGGATGTGGAATCCCCCTTATCATTTCTGTCACCCATCTCTATTCCATTCTCCTAGGGCAATCAGAAAATATTCAAGGCGTGGTCACACCAAGGACCTACACAGAGGCGTAATGATATTCTCCGTTTTGTTCTCTAATTCTTTTCAAATGATCCCTAACACACTGCTTCCTTTTTATAAGAAGGAGCACATTCAATTGAGTGGCCCTTGCTAGACAGTCTGGGATGCTCTGGATAGAAGAATCATCTGCACCAAAGGCAGGACATCTCTACTGCACACCAATCTCCCAGAGACTCTCTACGTCCCATCTCTTTCATTAGCAGAGTGGACAAAGTCCTATTATGTGCTGTGGTCTCACTCAAATAAGGGCTGAACTTTCTTTCTAAACCTTTTCTCCTGGAATTAGTCAAAAAGAAAGATTGTGGGTGTGTGTACACTTGCATATTGGAAGGCATGAAGGGAAAGACCATTGACTCATATAGCTCCGAAAATATTTGAAAAGCTTGTGAAACTACTGAAGCCATAGATTCTTCGCTGGTTATGGTAGGAAAAATTACATAGAGCTCTCTGGTTGCTATGTTCAGATGAGCTGTTTTTCAAAATATGCAGTCATAAAGTTAAGTGCCATGCAACCCTGTGAAGTTATCAATGGGAGCTACCATTGAGACGTGTTACTTTGTGTGACAGAAGTTTCTCTAGATAACTCAAGCAGATTCATAGATCCAGTGAAATCTATAGTGTATTTTTCAAAAATCAGAAGGAGATTTTCTTCAATAATGTCTGTTGACTGTAGGTTTAATGCTGATTACTTTGGAAATTCGGTCTCAGATTTGGGGATTTTAAGAACAATCTACTCTCTCCTTCAGGGATAGCTTCAATAATCTTTAGAAAATGGAAAGATCATATGGGACATAGTAGAAATAAAAGTTATATTAAATAATCTGAATCACTAACCTTAAAATATGGCTTGGAGGAAATGGATAGATCTGTATACTTTAAAAATTGTACATTTGTTCAGAAAGTTGTAGCGGACAAAACAGTGAAGAGATTGCTCATAGAGAAATGTTGAAAAACATTTTATTTCAACTGACATCAAAAACAAATTTTTTCAACACGCCACCTCCAATATTTGTAGAAATGGGAACATGAATATAATCCACCTTTGTCTGAGAAGGCCTGGAACCAAAGGTCAGAGCTATGAATTGAGGAGTAGCCTAACAATTAAAGCAGTAAATGACAACAAGGGAAGCCAGGGTTCACAAGGAGCAACAGTAGGATTTGATCTTACGCAAGTCACTTAGGGGGTCTTTTACTAAAGATTACCTCAAGTTATCTGCAGGAGGGCCCATAGGAATAAAATGGGCCCTGCTGCAGAACTTGAGCTGATCTTTAGTAAAAGACCCCCTTAATCCTTCATTGTATCAGGTACAAACTTAAGGGCTCGTTTACTAAAGCTTAGTGTGCACTAAATTGATTTATTTATTTATTGGAATGTATTAACTGCCTTTATGAAGAGATTTACCCAAGGTGGTGTACAGCATCTGGCCCATAGGTATAAAATTGCACACGTTAATCTTTTGTAAAAGGGCACCTTAGAAAATAAGGTCCTTTCCTTATCATGGTCTCCCCCTCTCACATTAGAATTTGAAATGGTTGCCTAGCTGATTATTTGCTTGACCATTGCTTCCTTTCCAGAACTCTTACATCATCACAAGGCTCATCTTCTGGCTGTTCCCTCAATGCGCCAGTTACATACAACCAAGAAGACTAGGAATAATGCTTTCTTAGTGGTAGATCACAAGCTTTCACAGCATGCCTAGAAGTGTGGGATTATCATCCTTTAAAAATGTTGTCAAATCTTGGCTCTTAGGTGTACTTGGTTTGCTTCTCCTGTGATTTATGGTTTATGTTATAATGTTACTTTTGTAATACTGTTTTCATTATGTTGTACATTTCTATGATCATTTTTTGTAATGACAATAAATTCTTTTATTAAATCTGTCTTCCAGCCCTGGGGCCTGCAAGGGGTAAAAGTGTTGCCTGGACATGCCGTAGGGAGAAGAGAAACAGCAGCAGAGACTACAGAGGAGAAAAGACCAACAAGTTCATAGCCTGCAGTAGTTCTTGGAGTGATTAAAGTGTTATAATTCAGATCCAGCAAGAGCCAAGGACCCTCCTGTATCTGCTATCCAATTCAACAGCTAAAAGCATCTGACTCCCTTCCCCACAGCTGCCTCGTTCCTCCTCTCTGCGCTCTGCTCTGCTGGACTCTGAACTCTCAAACTATCCAACTTAATAACTTGAAAAATGTACCGTGAAATGTTTCTGTCAGGAGTAGTGTAAAAAAGTCTTCCAGTGTCATGTTCATAACTCTGAAATATTAAACTATGCTTTGCAATACATTTAAAAGGATATACGTTCTTATCCTATGCTTTGGAGCTTCTACACATTGGCAGTCACATGAACAGATAAGTACATAAGTATTGCCATACTGGGAAAGACCAAAGGTCCATCAAGCCCAGCATCCTGTTTCCAACAGTGGCTAATCGAGGTCACAAATACCTGGCAAGATCCCAAAAAAGTATAAAACATTTTATACTGCTTATCCCAGTGGATTTTCCCCAAGTCCATTTAATAATGGTCTATGGACTTTTCCTTTAGGAAGCCGTCCAAACCTTTTTTAAACTCCGCTAAGCTAACCGCCTTTATCACATTCTCTGGCAACGAATTCCAGAGTTTAATTACATGTGAGGGAAGAAACATTTTCTCCGATTCGTTTTAAATTTACTACATTGTAGCTTCATCACATGCCCCCTAGTCCTAGTATTTTTGGAAAGCGTAAACAGACGCTTCACATCTACCCATTCAACTCCACTCATTATTTTATAGACCTCTATCATATCTCCCCTCAGCCGCCTTTTCTCCAAGCTGAAGAACCCTAGCCACTTTAGCCTTTCCTCATAGGTAAGTCGTTCCATCCCCTTTATCATTTTTGTCACCCTTCTCTGCACCTTTTCTAATTCTACTATATCTTTTTTGAGATGTGACACCCAGAATTGAACACAATATTCAAGGTGCGGTCGCACCATGGAGCGATACAAAGGTATTATAACATCCTTATTTTTGTTTTCCATTCCTTTCCTAATAATACCTAACATTCTATTTGCTTTCTTAGCCGCAGCAGCACACTGAGCAGAAGGTTTCAACGTATCATCAACGACGACACCATGATCCCTTTCTTGGTCCGTGACTCTTAACGTGGAACCTTGCATGACATAGCTATAATTCGGGTTCCTCTTTCCCACATGCATCACTTTGCACTTGCTCACATTAAACGTCATATGCCATTTGGATCCCCAGTCTCCCAGTCTCGTAAGGTCCTCTTGTAATTTTTCACAATCCTCCTGCAATTTAATGACTTTGAATAACTTTGTGTCATCAGCAAATTTAATTACCTCACTAGTTACTCCCATCTCTAGGTCATTTATAAATATGTTAAAAAGCAGCGGTCCCAGCACAGACCCCTGGGGAACCCCACTAACTACCCTTCTCCATTGAGAATACTGACCATTTAATCCTACTCTCTGTTTTCTATCTTTTAACCAGTTTTTAATCCACAATAGAACACTACCTCCTAGCCCATGACTCTCCAATTTCCTCTGGAGTCTTTCATGAGGTACTTTGTCAAACGCCTTCTGAAAATCCAGATATACAATATAAACCGGCTCACCTTTATCCACATGTTTGTTCACCCCTTCTAAGAAATGTAGTAGATTGGTGAGGCAAGATTTCCCTTCACTAAATCCATGTTGACTTTGTCTCATTAATCCATGCTTTTGAATATGCTCTGTAATTTTGTTCTTTACAATAGTCTCTACCATTTTGCCCGGCACCAACGTCAGACTCTCCGATCTATAATTTCCCGGATCTCCTCTGGAACCTTTTTTAAAAATCGGCGTTACATTGGCCACCCTCCAATCTTCCAGTACCATGCTTGATTTTAAGGATAAATTACATATTACTAACACTATTAAAGCCTTTGTTAGAAGAGCATGGAGTATTGGTGCACTCTACATTCATATCTTGATAGTCCTACAAAGATTTCTGAAAAGCTACAGTGACCTCAGGTGTTCTATCTGTTGCGCTTGTGAGCTCCTATGCCCAGCAAAGCACAGATGAGACAAACTCGGACCTGAGCTCCACAAGGCGGCCGAATAATTCCGAGACTTCACCTGGAGTGACCCCTTCCTCATGTGGTTGAGCCCCCAGGCCCCAGGGTCGACAGGACTTCGAGACTCCAGCCGAGAGAAGAGGCACGCCAACAGCACGGTCAGAAGTCAGGCAGCAGACAAAGAGATGGTCAGGATTCAGGCAATGGTCAAATTCACCAGACACAGGAAAACAGGAAACACCACGAACTCCACCGAAGTTGAAGCCGAAGCAAAATACTGACTGTGTTCTGCTCTTAAGTAGGCCTCTCATCAGAGGATCCCTGCCACAGCTGCCGGACGAGGACTCTCATTGGGCCCGCCCAATAAGGATAAGCTTCCCAAGATGGCTGCCTCTCAGGAACAGATACAAATGAACCTCCCAAGATGTCTGCCCCTCAGACGAACCTCTCAAGATGGCCGCCGCCAGGAGTAGCAAGGTAGGAGTTTAACAGTACCCCCTCCGGAAGACCCCCTCCTCACTGGCTCGGTCCGGGTTTAGCATTCCCTCACCAGCTCAGGAGCATGGACATTCTTAGCCGGTTCCCAAGAATTGTCTTCTGGACCGAAGTGCTTCCAAGAGAGTAGATACAAAAGCTGTCTCCCCCAAAGTTTAGAGTCCAGTATCTCCTCCACCTCGTACTCAGGATCGGGCTCTGCTTCAGGAATCGCCTCCTTACTACGGTCCAGGTGCCATCTGGAGGAGAGGAAGGGTTTTAAGAGAGCCACATGAAAAGCATTATGTATCTTAAGGTTTCGTGGTAACCGGAGTCGGTAGGTGATGGACCCTACTCGGGACAAAACTAAGAATGACCCAATGAATCTGGGAGCAAATTTGAAGATGGCAACCGAAGCCTCAGATGTCTAGTGCTAAGCCATACCTTCTGCCCTGGCTGGAAAATAGGAGCCACTCGTCTCCTCTGGTCAAAAGACAATTTCACCCGAACTGCGGCTTGCTGAAGACGCTCCTGGATGTCTCTCCACGTGTCCTGGAAAGTAGCAAGAGTTGGCTGAAGTTGCGGAAGCACTTGAGTGACAGAAACAGGTGAAGGCAAATGTGGATGACATCCAAAAACAACAAAAAATGGAGAGGTCTGAGAGGCGGAATGAACACTATTATTATAGGCGAGTTCGGCCCAGGGCAGTAGAGAAGCCCAGTCATCTTGGCGAAGGTTAGTGTAGGCTCGCAGAAAAGTCTTGAGTGTCTGGTTCACCCTTTCTGCCATCCTGTCAGTTTGTGGATGATACACTGACGAGAATAGCATCGTGATACCAAAGGCAGTGCAAAGTGCTCTCCAAAACCGGGATGTGAACTGAGAACCCCTGTCGCTAACAATCTGCTGGGGTAATCCATGCAGGCGAAAGATGTGGCAGATAAAACTGGTGGCAAGGGTGGAAGCCGTGGGTAGCGCTTTCATGGGTACAAAATGGGCCATCCGAGAGAACCAGTCAATCACCACTCAGATGACCATGTTCCCCTGGTAAGCTGGCAGGTCAGTGATAAAATCCATCAATATCTCTTGCCAAGGCTGCTGGGTTGCATGTAGAGGCTGCAGCTGCCCCAAAGGTCTTCCATGGGATGATTTACTCTGGGCACAAATGGGACAGGTGGAAACAAATTGCCGAATGTCCTGTGCCATCCGTGGCCACCAGTAAGAATGGGAGATAAGATGGTAGGTCTTCTGAAGACCGAAGTGGCCGGCGAAAGTCGATGAATGCCCCCATTGGAGTACCTTCCTTTGAAGCCGAGGAGGTACTGTGGTCTTGTGTGAAGTGGAAACACCAAGGGCGGCTGGAATGCAAGCTGGGTTTAGCATAGGATAAGGCTACTCTGGTTCTCCAGGTGCCTCAAATACCCAGGAGAGGGCGTCCGCCTGCACATTCTTCTCCGCCGGTCGAAACACCAGTCGGAAATCAAAATGCGTGAAGTAAAGGGACCATCAAGCCTGGCGTGGATTTAGTCTCTTTGTGTCCTGTAGATATAACAAATTCTTGTGGCCCGTCATGATGGTGACGGGATGTGCGGCTCCCTCTAGCAGATAACGCCACTCCTGAAGGGCCCACTTGAGCACAAGCAATTCCCGATCTCCGATGGTATAATTCTTCTCGGTAGGGGAGAACTTATGGGAAAAGAAGAAACATGGATGTCTCTTGCCAGATTCACCGGTCTGGGGCAGCACCGCCCCAGCCCCCAGAGAAGATGCATCCACCTCCACCAGAAAAGGCTTAGCCGGATCAGGACTCCAGAGTACTGGAGCAACAAGAAAAGCATCCTTCAACATGGAGAATGCATTCAAGGCCTCTTGATTCCAATTCCTCACATCTGCTCCCTTCTTGGTAAGGGCGGTTAAGGGTGCGGTGATCAGAGAATAATTCAGAACGAATTGCCAGTAGTAGTTTGCGAACCCCAGGAACCTTTGTAGAGCCCGGAGTCCCTGGGGTACCGGCCAGTTACGAATGGCTTGGAGCTTAGCCGGATCCATCCGTAGCCCCTGGCCAGAGATAATGTAACCCAAGAAGGGAATCTCGTGCTGGTGGAAGATGTACGTCTCCAATTTTGCAGACAACCTGTGCTCCCGAAGCCGCTGGAGAATGGTGCGAACGTGTGAAGGATGATCCTGACTGGACTGAGAGAAAATCAAGATGTCATCCAGGTAGACAATGACCGTCTTGTAGAGGAGGTCCTGAAAGATAAAGTTCACAAAGTTTGGAACACCGCTGGGGCGTTACATAGGCCGAACGGCATCACTAGATACTCGAAGTGCTCCTCGTGCGTGTTAAAAGCGGTCTTCCATTCGCCCCCCTCTCGGATTCGTACCAGGTTGTAAGCTCCTCTCAAATCCAGCTTAGTGAATATCCTTGCTCTTTGCAGCCGGTCAAACAACTCTGGAATCAAGGGAAGCGGGTAACGATTCTTAAACGTAATAGTGTTAAGGCCCCGGTAACAGGGGCGTAGCCATGGGCGGGCTTGGACGGGCCCAGGCCCACCCACTTTCCCTCCAGGCCCGCCCAGACAACATGCTCATACCGAAGGGAGGGGCGGTCCGCATCAGCTCCTTCCACTGTCAGACGAGATGACCCTCTTCTTCAGCACCCAGCCTTTAAAAAAAAAAACCAAAATCGGCGAAGCGCCTCGCGTTGGCTCTGCACTGTTGTACAGCAAAAATTGCAGCTCTTGACGACCGAGGTTGCCTACCCCTGCTCTTATATCAGGTTATACCATCTGCTGTTTGCCCACCCCTGGAATAGAGGGATGTGACCCGCATGGAGCACCAGGTTCAACTCCAGCCAATACTGGTCTTTTTCTGCTGTCCTTTAGTATGTTACTATATTTCTTTGGGGGTGGGGTAGCGTTGGATGTTCTTTTGTCCCTCTCTGTGCATGTTGGTTGGTGGAGGGGAGCGGGAGGAGGATACGGAGAAACAAATCTCTACAATTTATTTCTTTGGGGATGGGAAAGCATTGAATGTTCAGTCATTCCTGTCTGTGTGTATTTGGAAGGGGTTTTTTTGGGAGGGGGGTACTTTTCATTTCTATAGAGCTACTAGACATATCCACTACTGTACACAAAACACATCAGAGACCATCTGTGCACAGCAGCCTCGGAAAGGTAATCTTTTAGCCAGGAATGAGAGGGGTATTCTTTCATCCTTGTTTGTTGGGGGTGGGGGGCTCAGTTCAGCATGTTTTCTGTGCTGTTGAAGCTCTGGTAGGTTTTCATCTGAGACCTTCTTTTTGTGGACCATTCCAAGCACATGACAGTACAGCCCGGGAAGCAGCTGCAGGGTCTGAAAGGATCCTGTGTGTGTATCAGCAGCTCTGCTCTTACACTGACAAAGAGATGTAGGTACAGACAGATACTTGCCTTTCAGCCCTGGCTTTTCTGCTCCCTCAATTTCTGTACAAACCTATTGTGAGATATCTGTTTTCTAATATTTTCTAAACTCATCACCTTGCTCATCTGACATTTCCTTCTGCTGTCCCTCCCCCCAGCAGTTTTCATAAGGGATTGCCAGGCAGCCCAAGTATTGACAGGTCACCCCCCCCCCCCCCCTACACACACACACACACACACACCATGCAGACATCCCAAGGTTTAAAGAGACTTGGAGCCCTGATTTCTCTTCTTTTTTTCACCAGAGCTTCAAGGGGAATTCCAGATCCCCTCTTTTAACTCCTTTTAAACTGCTTGTAACTCCTAACCTTTATTCACTTGTTCAGAACCCTTATTTTATAATCCTCACTTTAATATTCCCTTATCTCTTGTTTGTCCTGTTTGTCTGTCCTAATTAGATTATAGGCTCTTGTCGAGCAGGGACTGTCTCTTCATGTTCAAGTGTACAGCGCTGCGTACGTCTAGTAGCGCTATAGAAATGATAAGTAGTAGTAGAAGAGGGTCGTCTGACAGTCGTAGGAGCTGGTAGGCAGGTGGGGACTATTTGGTGATTGGTATTTGCTAGGGTTTTTTTTTCAAATTTACATTTGCTGTCTTTATATTTTGCACAGTACTAGGGGACATTTTCTGTTTCTAGGGCGTTGCATTGTATGCAGAGTCTGGCATCTTGGGGGTTCAATTTAATTTTTGTCTAAATAGAAAGTTTATGATTACTTATTCTATAGTGGATTAGGGTGTATCTGTGTTTGTGAAAAAGACATGGCTTTCAGTTGGCATTGACTGTGCAGGATCGAGGATCTGTACTATTCTGTCTGGTTTCATTTTACAATAGGTGAATTGATGTTCTAGTGCTCACTGTAGTGTTTAAGATGCTTTCCTTTTCCTTGTGTGACTTGTAGAAATGACTGCTTATGGTATGCTAGAATTGCGCTATAGGTCCTGAGTGTTTTGTATTCTTGGTATGCCTGGTACTGGATTTTGGAGGGGGGTGTTAAAAAATGACCAGCCCCAGGTGTCAACTACCTTAGGTACGCCACTGTTTTGATCGCTGTCGCTGCCTATTCTCTCGCGGCTGATGTCAAACTATGGGGGAGGGGGAAGGGCAGGGTTGATGCCAGGCTACAGTTCCAGGCTGGAGATTTTGAGACAGTCCTGCATTTCTGACCATCCCATTGATATGGGACTTGCAGCACTGATTTCCATGGGCAGAATCAGGCACTGCAAATCCCACACTGATTTGGGTTATAAAGTTTAAATCAGGTCTGCACAAAATCTCAACCCTGGAACTAGGTAATTTGCCATCTCTGTGATTTCTAATTTTTTGTGTTTTATTCTGCAGTTTGTAAGGGGTGGTCTGTTCTGCATGTGATCGACGTAAAAGATTGTGTGTGCATGTAGCTCGTGTGGGGATCTATATGAGTCTGACTTCTCTGGCTTTATAAATGGGAATGTCAGTTTCAGAATTTACCTGTTTTATGAATACAGCTTAATCAGGCATTTGCATTTGTTACAAAGCAAAGTTTGAAAGATATGTGCCATTGATATGTTTGCCTTATAGCAGTCATATTTGGTCAAGTTTAAGATATGGGATAAAATCACTATATTTAAAAATGTCAGTGTTCCATGAACCAGGTATGTGGTTTGTGTTAATGCAGGAGAGCTGTTGCACAGACTGTTTACTTAGAAATCCATCATCAAGTGCATTCTAAGGCATTATTAAGGAGTATCCCAAGAAACACTACTCACACCTAGTGCCCACCCATATCAGCTCTGGGCCCACCCAAAATGTCAGGTCTGGCTACGCCACTGCCCGGTAATCAATACATGGCCGTAAAGACCCATCTTTTTTTGAGACAAAAAAGAACCCGGCTCCCGCCGGTGACGAGGAAGGCCTAATAAAGCCTTTTTGCAGGTTCTCTTTAATATAAACTTGCATGGTCTGGGTCTCATTCCAGGATAAGGTATATAGCCTACCCCGGGGTGGACTGGTCCCAGGGAGTAGCTCAATCGGGCAGTCAAATGATCGATGAGGCGGGAGAGCATCCGCCTCTTGAGCACTGAACACCTCCAGAAAGTCTTGGTATTCCTCGGGAAGAGCCGCCTGGATGGCCCGCAGGACTCCAGGAAGGGCAGGAAGAGCCCTCGTAGGAACCTCGATAGACGAGAGACACTGCTGAAAACACCGCGGACTCTACTGACCGATCTCCCCCGTGACCCAATCAATGGTAGGAGCATGGACCCGCAACCAGGGTAGTCCCAGAATCACTGGATGAATAGCCCAAGAAAGCACTAAGAACTGAATCATTTCTTGGTGAAGGATCCCGACCTGCATCTGCAAGGGAGAAGTAACCTGGGTGATAGGCCGAGGAAGAGTCGATCCCTGGATAGAGGTCACTTGAAGAGCCGGTTGACAGGGAATCGAAGACCACCCCCCCCCCCTAGTTGTTCCAGGAGATCAGTGTCAATGAAATTTCCTCTAGCCCCAGTATCCAGCAGAGCCACAGTATGGATACGGCAATCCTGCCACTGCAGCAGTATGGGAACAGAAAGCATGTTTTGAGGAATGGAAGAAGGTCGACCCAGGACAATTCCCTTCACGGGTCCTGGGTGGTGGTGTTTTCCCGCCTTGTTGAGGCAAACATTCACAAAATGTCCGGATTGTCCACAGAACATGCACAGTCGGTTTCTCTGGCGATGAGACCGCTCGGATGCGGAGAGACGATGTCGCCCGACCACTATAGGCTCCTCCTCGGATCCGGCTCACTGGTGGCTCCCAGCGACCTCGGACGTGGTGAACGATGAGAAAGCCTCTGTGTGGACCACTGATTGCTCCACTCTTGCTCTCGCTCCTGGAATCGAATATCTATACGAGTGCATAGGGTGATGAGGGCATCCAGAGTCGAGGGCAGTTCCCTACCCGCTAGCTCATCCTTCATCCTGCAGCTCAACCCCTGCCAGAAGATAGCCGTCAGGGCCTCCTGAATCCAGCGTAGCTCAGCCGCAAGAGTTCGGAAACAGATGGCATAGGCCCCCACAGACCCAGTGCCCTGCTGGATACGCAGCAGCTCGGTAGCAGCCGACGTTGGCCGACCTGGAATGTCGAAGACCATACGGAACCGCCGCAGGAACTCTCCCAGATCAGAAAGAATGGGATCCCGTTGCTCCCAAAGAGAAGAGGCCCAAGCCAAAGCTGGTCTGGTCAGAAGGGAAATGATATAGGTAATCTTCATTGTTTCCGATGGAAAGGACCCTGGCTGCATTTCAAACAGCATCTGGCACTGATTCAGAAACCCACGGCACACCGAAGGAGGTTCTGGAAGCCACAGGCTGGGCACCGGGAGCACTGGTCTAGGAGCCGGAGCAGCGGCGGCTCGTGAATTCTGCAGGGTGGACAGCTGAGAGCAAACATTTTGTAACACACTGGAAATTCGGTTCATCTGGGCCTGCTGTTGCTGCAGTACCTGGGTCAGGTCTGCCATGTCCATCTTGTCCGGTGAGCTCATGGCTTCGGCTTACTGTTGCGCTTGTGAGCTCCTATGCCCAGCGAAGCACAGATGAGACAAACTCGGACCTGAGCTCCACAAGGCGGCCGAACAATTCCGAGACTTCACCTGGAGCAACCTCTTCCTCCAGGGGTTGAGGCCCCAGGGTCGACAAGACTTCGAGACTCCAGCCGAGAGAAAAGGCATGCCAAGAGCATGGTCGGAAGTCAGGCAGAGGTATAGGCAGGCAGCAGACAAAGAGATGGTCAGGATACAGGCAATGGTCAAGGCAGGCAGCAAACAAAGAGATGGTCAGGATTCAGGCAATGGTCAAATTCTCCAGACACAGGAAAACAGGAAACACCATGAACTCCACCGAAGTTGAAGCCGACTTGTGTGTTAAAAAATAAAAAGCACTCAGGAAAACAGTGAAGATGACTAAAAAATGACTAGACGATGCTTCAAAAGAGTCTGTGAGTTTATTATACAACAACCAAGACTCAACACAGCTATGTTTCGGCCAGTGAGGTCTGCCTCAGGAGCCTCCTGGATTGCTGGCAGTTAAATTCTCACGGAGATTGGACTGTATTATCCAATTAAAGCAATGTCTGCTGTTTGTTTTTGAAAAACTACTGTGAGATACGGAAGAAATTGCTTTGGTGCACAGTGCGCTTCGTCTTTGTTGTTGTTTTTTTCCATTGGCAGCAGCCACGCCCCCTTTTGAGTCACACGCTTTAAGAATAGCACTTAGCATGTGCAAATCCAAATTGTTGTCAATTAACACAAATAATTGATTCTTAGCACCCAGTTATTGGTGGTTAGCCAATTTAGTTGTGCATGCATCTCAGAATAGCATGCAATTTTCTGCGTGTAAATTTGCGCACCATTTATAGAATCTGGGGGCTAGTGTTTAAGTGGAATATAAATTAATAAAGTACATTTTTTTTAAATTATTTAAATGTCTGTATCCTATCTCCCCCGTCCCTCTCCTCCAGAGTATGCAAATCTTCAAGTATCATCCCATAACATCTTCATTGCATTCCTCTGAACAGCTTTGAGTCTTTTTATTGCCTTGGCAAGATACAGCCTCCAAAACTGAATACAATACTCCCAAATTTGGTTTCACCAATGACTTGTGTGGAGTCATTATCACGTCCTCCCTTCTGCTGGTTATGTCCTCTCTGTGCAACCGAACATCCTTCTAGACCTAGCCACCACCTTGTCACTTTGTTTCACACCTTAAGCTCCTCAGAGACCATGGGAGGTAATTGGGTGCCACAAGTTAGGATCTAGCTGCAATGCGCTAAGTACTAATTCTATAATGGCATCTGGGTGGCAAGATTCCATTATAGAATTCTCATGTAAGTTGGCATCTACATTTAGGTGCAACCAGTGGCTGCCCTACCATTAGGCCACCTGAGGTGGGGGTCTCGGGCGGCACGATCCAGGAGCAGCACCCTCCCCTCCATCCTCAACCCTTAACCTTATTTGTTTATTTTCTGAAAAGTGGCAGTAGCAGTGATTCCCAAAGGCTTCCCTGTTGCCGGCACCAGCCTCTTCTCCCACTGTGGCCTGCCTCTTGATGATACTTCCTGTTTCCCCAGAGGCAGGACACAGTAGCCAAGAGGCTGGTGCCGATGGCAGGGCAACCTATGGGAATCGCTGCCGCTGCCTCTTTTTGGAAAAAAAAAAGTTAAATGTGGGGAAGGGGGGAGATGCTAGACTAGGTGTGGATATGTGGGCGGACACAGGGGTGGGGCGGGGCTGGCGACATCTCATACTTGTCTTGGGCAGAAAATTTCCTTGGGCTGCCCCATGGTGCACCCACTTACATCATGTAGCAGGAATAAATATGCACACCTAAATGCGGCACTTTAACATATAACTTAGAGTAGTGTGTAGGTTATGTGTATAAATATTGGTCCTGCCCATCCTTCTCTCCTGCGAATGCCCTCCATGTAATTACATGTCAAGCAAGTTGTGCACATCATTTATATTATAGCATTGATCACACATCTAGTGTAAGTGCTAGAATATAACATACAAATGGTGCTTAACTTTATACGCCAAGTTATAGAATGAGGGGGCATCACTCTGAGGTCCCTTTCCTGGTCTATGCACATCAACCTCTCACTTCCTATTGTATACAGGTCTTTTGTATTTCTGCACCACAAATGCATCACCCTATACTTCACTTTAAAGCTTAAGCACCAGACATTAGCCCAAGCTTCTAATGTTTGTAGATCACTTCCCTTCCTTCTGGAGTGTCCCATCTATTGCTGATCTTTGTGTCATCTGCAAGCATGCTTTTCCTTCTAACCCTTTGGAAACATCACTCACAAATATATCATACAGCATCAACCCCAAGAATGGCTGTACCCTTTATGAGACAATGTGGCTGGTAGCATCAAAGGGGGCTGTATCCTCATATGATATCCTGAAGGGGAAGGGATCTGGAAGAGGATCGAACAATGGGAGTTTATGTGAGAAGATATAAGGGTCCTTACATAAACTCCTAAGGTTTACTTGGCTTACCATGAAAGGGAGTTGTTATACACTGTGTTCGGGAATTAACTGATGAGGGAAAGAGAGGGAGTTGAAAATTAATATTGTTAATACCCAGTGTATATAGCTATTGTACCAGATAATTGAATGTACCTTAATAAAATTCTTAAATTGGATAAAAATATTAAAGGTCCCTTTTGTTTCCTCTTGTGTATCTGGTCACTGCAGTTCTCCCATTTTTTGCTGTAGCCGGGGTCTCTGGCACTGCACCACAAACTTCACTGGTAGATTAGATGTACCTTATGGTCAATATCTGCCTTTATATTCTATGTTTCTGGCAGTAATTGGTGTTTGTAAGGCATAGGGTAGTACTTATCACTGAAATATCCTGACGCCATAGGGTTAGAATGCAGGTAAGATTTAGTATGGTTAAAAACACACATCTCTACAAGAGAACTTCAGAATGGGTTCTGAAGAGAAATAGAATTGAACTTTAGGTGCAGGTGCCAGAAAAGGCCTGTGGGTGGCAGTATAACACTGCTTTTAGAAGCCACCATACAACAAGGTGGTATTTTCTTAGGGGTCCTTTTACTAAGGTGCACTGAAAAATGGCCTGCGGTAGTGTAGAAGCTTGTTTTGGGCGTACGCAGAATTGTTTTTTAGTGCAACTACAAAAAATGCCTTTTTTTTTTGCCGAAAATGGACGTGCAGCAAAATGAAAATTGCCGCATGTCCATTTTGGGTCTGAGACCTTATCGCAAGCCATTGACCTAGCGGTAAGGTCTCACGCGGTAACCAGGCAGTAATGGTCTACGCGCGTCAAATTCCACTTGATGCTTGTAGCTGCCACACGTCAGAAAATAAAAAATATTTTTCAGATACGCGTAGTGGACGCGCACCAAAATTGAAATTACCGCAAGGGCCACACAGTAACCAGGCAGTAACTCCAATTAGGCATTTGTTGGGCATGCTTAGGCGCTTACACAGCTTAGTAAAAGGTCCCCTGAGTTTGGGTTTTGTCTTGCTTCATTGTACCAGTGATTTTAGGGCTCCAAATTATCACTGTGTATGAGAAGTTAATGTTGAACAGTTATCTGCCACTTGCATTGCCCATCCATGGAACTGGTTTAAGATTTTGTTAAGATTTTGGCACCCATGGCAATACCAGGCAGCAGATCTGGGGGGGGGGGGGGGGG
The DNA here is from genome assembly GCF_901765095.1 of Microcaecilia unicolor. Lineage (NCBI taxonomy): Eukaryota > Metazoa > Chordata > Amphibia > Gymnophiona > Siphonopidae > Microcaecilia > Microcaecilia unicolor. Next base: position 284,475,388 of record NC_044036.1, read on the forward strand.
GGAGTGCGCTCAGAGGTCCCAAAGACTAGAAAGAGCAGAGGAAATCCTTTGAAGTAACACATTCGCATGGCCGCTAAGTAAATGAGAGCAGGCTCCTCTTTGGCCTAGCTATTTAGTGCCTTAGGTATTTGCCTATGCCAAAAATTAAAGATGCCAACTGAATCTAGATTCGCAAGACAGTGTTGATCCAGTCCTGGATTTACCCTGTTGCATGCAGGGATTTGTAGTTCTGATGTCCCCCTTGCATTCCCTAAGAAAGGCAAAACTACAAGTCCCAGGATGCACTGAGGAAACACCAGACCCAGATCAACTCTGTCCAGCGAATCTGGATCCATTTGGCAGCCTTACCTAAAATCCAAGCCTGTCAATCACTCAGTTTACAGAGATTCCTTTATAGCTCATCTTTACTATCATTTTTTTTCAATGATCCGGAAAACTTTTATTTCATTTGTAGTCTGCCATCTCACTAGTTGTTCCTATTTCTGAAGAGTCAGAATGTGCTTTTATGTAAACAAAACAGGACATTTCAACACAACATTGCTGGTCTTGATCATCTGGCACAATTATGAAATAGAGCACCAGTAGGACAGGACTTAGGAGCAATGATGGGGTCACTGCTAAGCCAACGTTCTCAGAGCTGAGCAAACTGAAGGGTGGAGCAACCAGGTGTAATGGCATCAGAACCCAGGGAACAGGGGCTTTTTATTCACAGTTGTAGCCTGGCCTGTCTTATTGATGGAGCTTGTGGCTAGCATTTGTTGTGCACTACTGAAAACTTTAATGCCTTATTCCCCCCCCCCCCACCCCCACCCCAAAACAAAACAACAATGAAATAACATGAAAACAAAGAAGTAAGTTACAAACCTTGCACGGAGCAGGTGAGAATGAGGGCTCTTCTTTTCTGTCTTTCAACAATGTTCCAGTCCCTGAAAGGACATTTCCTGGAGCCTTGATTCAGATGTGAGAGACCTTCTGGAAAGTTATTTCAAATTCCAAGCAGATTATGAGGGTTATTTTAGAAGCCTCTCTATGTATAAATGGCAATTTCAAAAAGCTGCTATTTACATATAGAGATCCACACCATGCAGTGATTTCAAGGAGGTGTGGTTTAAACAAGTCAAAAATTTACAGGAGTAGTCTTCATTTTATAAAGGGAATGCACATTTATGGGGGGAAAATAATGTCCTTGCTGGATTTTACACCAGCTGAAGGCATAAATGGATTTTTAAAGTGCTCATTTTGGCCATTCTCCTTAAACCCCTGCAGATTATTTCCACTGAAGAAAAATAAAAATTGCACCCTCACTACTTAGAGGCATAGCTATCAATGTGGGCTACAGTTAAGATCAGTTATTTTACCACAAGTATGCTATTTTAGCATACTTGCCCCACTTTATGCAATGAGATCTAGTTACTAATAACTGGGGTTAACAGTAAAATAGCACATCTTACTGATAGCCCATGTTGATAACTTCCCCCCTTACTTAAGAAAAAAAAATGTCTCTAAAAATCAAAATCACTGCTATCTAATATAATAATTTGTACCATCAATGATGTTCCATGGTTGGTTGGCTGTCTGGGTTCATAATATCCTGACGTCAGCAAGCCTCCAGCGTTCCATTCCCTCTCACTGTCCCACCCTCGCATAAAGATGAAATACGTCAGAAGGCGGAACAGTGAGAGGGAAGGGAACGCTGGAGGCAAGCTGACGTCAGGATGTTACAAATGCAAGCAAGAGAAGTGAAGGCAACAGAACGCTGGACATGGAGGGAAGGACAGAATCAAGGGACATCGAGGGGAGGGCAGGGCAGAGGAGAATCGACATGGATGGGATGGGAGGAGAGGAGAGAATCGCGGGACATGGATGGGAGGGCAGGGCAGAGGAGAATCGTTGGACATGGAGGGGATGGGAAGCAAGGGGAGAATCGCAGGACACGGAAGGAAGGGTGGGGCAGAGGAGAATCGCTGGACATGGAGGGGAGGCAAAGGCAGAGGAAAATCACTGGACATGGAAGGGAGGCCAGGGCAGAGGAGAATCGCTGGACATGGAGGGGAGGTCAGAATCGCGGGACACGGAGGGGAGGGCAGTGCAGAAGAGCATCGCTGGACATGGAGGGGAGGCCAGAATCGCGGGACACGGAGGGGAGGGGAGGGCAGGGCAGAGGAGCATCGCTGGACATGGAGGGGAGGCCAGAATCGCTGGACATGGAGGGGAGGCCAGAATCGTGGGACACTGAGGGGAGGGCAGTGCAAAGGAGAATCGCTGGACATGGAGGTGAGGCCAGAATCGCGGGACACCGAGGGAATGGCAGGGCAGAGGAGGATCGCTGGAAATGGAGGGAAGGCCAGAATCGCGGGACACGGAGGGGAGGGAAGAATTGCTGCACATGGAGGGGAGGTCAGAATCGCGGGATATGGAGGGAATGGGAGGGGAGGGAAGAATCGCTGGACATGGAGGGGAGGGCAGGGGAGAGAGGAGAAATCGCTTTGACGAGAGCCTTAAAAACATAATTACCATTACAAGATAGCCTTACTAACTTTATACTAGTCTATATATATAAAAGGCAAGACCAACGTTCTATGAAGCCTCCAGCCGGAAGTGTGAAGCGCCAGAGATATCCGGTTTGCCATGAGTGAAGGAAAACAGCACAGCACGAAATCCCTCTCTCTGTAACAGTGAAGGACTCAGAGGGGGAGGGGAGAGAGATGCCCTCACTCTCTCTGTAACACAAACACAGAACAGCAGGAAACTTAACACTGAAGGACTGGACTGGAAGGGGGGGGGGGAGGGAGACAGGGCAGAGGGCAGGGACACACACTCCCACATGCACACTGTGAAGAAAACCTTGCTAGCCCCCGTTTCATTTGCATCAGAAACGGGGCTTTTTTACTAGTATTTAATAAAACTTGTGCCAAGTTATAGGACAATCAAGCCATTGTGACATCACTGATGAGGTTGGCTCTTAGATATTGGTGTAATAAAGCATTATGATGTCACAATATCAGCTCTGGTTACCAAAGACTGAAACTCTTCACACTAAGGGGGGCGGGGAGAAGTTATCAATGTAGGCTACCATTAAGATGTGTTATTTTACCACTAACTTGTGGTATTGTACTTTTTTATGTAATGAGACCCATTTACTAATAACCTGGGTTAACAGTATCATAATAGGTCTTTAATGGCAGTACTGATATATCTAGGTTTGTAAAATAGGACAGTGCCATGTGAAAGCTGCCAGGTTTGTGTTGCTCATTTTTTCTGCATATATATATATTTTCTTTTTCTCTTTTCTCTCTCTCTTCCTCTTTCCTTCTGCTTCTTTTAATTGCCTGTTGATGACTTGTACTGTAAACAGCATAGAAGCCATGTGTTTGGCCCTTTTGTTGTATATCTAGATTCTGTAAATAAATAAATACATTTGTGCAATGGCTGTTCTCTCTGTGCACACCAGCAATACACATGCACTTCTGAAACTCATTATAGGTAGTTTGCAAAAGGCTCCGCATTCAGCAGAACCTTTTGTAAAATGCCATTGGAATTAAGCGCATACTGGCCTAGACAACTGAATTCTGATTTAAATGTTCTTTGTAAAATGGGCCTTCACATCAGCTGAATCCCTCTTTTCCAGCTGTTTAATGTCAGCTAACAGGAGTCATACACAGAGAACCCAGCTGTCTCCTAACACCTCATGTCAGCTCTTTTCCAACATATCTTTATCTGCACTAGATACAATGGAGAACATTCTATCTTGTGCTGTGAGATCCTGCAGGAACCTCCAGAAATCTGACCTATACAGTGGAGCACGTTCTCTGCAGTGCTGTGAGACCCTGCAAAAACCTCCAGAAATCAGACTGACATACAGTGGAAGGTATTTTTCTCTTATGCTGTAAGATCCTACCGGAACCTCCAGAAATCTGGCTTACATGCAGTGGATTTTAAAAAAACTACTTCAACCAATAGATATACGGTCATTAAACAAGGGTATTTCCCTCGTGGTAGGTATGGTCTCGGTACACTGTAGGATACTCAGTATGTCTGAATGGTATGCAAATTTACTTGAAAACTTTAACTTCCTGTGTACCTTCCAATGTACTTTATACACTATGGTGTCCCTGCCAGTTAGTCTATTTTGGGAAAACCATTCGCCCATTAAAATTTCGATTAACAAAGCAGCGTAGTCATCTCCGGTGTGGGTATCATTCCGCTCCGATAGAAACACGTTTGTAAAGGCAACATGACTTTATGCAATTGCATTTCTGTGTTCTAGAAAAAGTAACATTGTTGCATAGAGGACGAGACATCAATAAGTTATTAATACTAAAATAGTGTAGATGGATTTTCAAATTAAATTGTTTGGAGCCAGGTGTTCTAAACTGGGAAACAGACTGGCAGTAAATCTTAACCAATAATGGGTGTTTTGCATAGCACATAGATGTCTTTCTGATATAGGCATCATTTTTTATGAACTAACTTATGCCATGAGCTGATGGCAGAAGTTTGAGCTAACCCGTAGGAATCTTTTGTAAGCAGGGGTGTAGCTATGTGGGGCCATGGGGGCATGGGCCCCCACAGATTAAGCCCTGGCCCCCTCTACAATTGACCCCCCCCCCCCGCTGCCAACCCCCCCCCCCCCCACCACCACCCATACCTTGTTTGCTGGTGGGGGTCCCCAACTCCCACCAGCCGAAGAGTCTTCTTCAGCACCGGTTGACTCCGGCACCTTCGTTGTGTGATAATCTCTTTCTCATGCCTTACGTCCTGCACAGGGCTACATACAGCACGTGCACGGTGTAGGACGTCAGGAGTTTGAAACAGATCATCACACAGCGAAGGTGCCAGAGTCGACCGGCGCTGAAGAAGACTCTTCGGCTGGCGGGGGTTGGGGACCCCCACCAGCAAACGATAGCTAGTGTCGAGGGGGAGGGTTTTTGCTGTGGCGGCGGCGGTGGTGGGTTTGCGGTTGCGGCGGTGGGGGTCCAAAGTGGCGGGGGGTTGGTGGCAGCAGGAGAGGTGGCTAAACAGTGCCCTCCCACCTCAGGGCCTGGCCCCCCTTCCACCGAGGTCTGGCTACACCCCTTTTTGTAAGTATCCTATATAATAAAACGCACCTCCAACGTTCTGAAACACTGAAAGTGAAGTCTTCAAGCCTTGAAGCATTCCTGCAGCGTTCCGGAACTACGTGTCGTCAATTGAGGAGATGGAGCCTTACAGAGCGCACGAATGCTTCAAGGCTTGAAGGCTTCACTTTCTCACACACACACACTCACTCTCTGTCTCTCACATACACTCTCTCTCTCTCACACAGACTCACACACACACTCTGTCTCTCATACACTCTCTCTCTGACACAAACACACACACACACACACTGTCTGTGTGTCTCTCTCTCACTCATTCTCTCTCACATACACCTCTCTCACCCACACACTCTCTCTCAAACATACATACTCCGAGGAAAGGGGGCATGGAACACGCTGGGGAGGAGAGGGAGGGGGGCATGGAACTTGGAGGGAAGGGGGGACCAAGAACTTGGAGGAGAGGAGAGAGAGAGGGAGGGAGGAGAGGAGAGAGAGGCAAGGGAGAAGGCCTGCACCTCGGAAGGAAGGGGGGCCTGGAACTCGGAGGGGAGGAGAGGGAGGGAGGGAGGGAAGGAGGGGGTCATGGAACTTGCAGCCCCACACACACACACTCACTCTCTGTCTCTCACATACACTCTCTCTCACACTATCTCTCTCACACACATACACTCTCTCACATACACTCTCTCTCACACACACACACCCACTCTCACACACACATACACTCTCTCACACACACTCTTTCTCTCTCTCTCTCTCTCTCTCTCTGACACAAACACACATACACTCTGTCTGTCTGTCTGTCTCTCTCTCACTCACTCATTCTCTCTCACTCACACACACACACACACACTCCATCTCTCACACACACTTTCTCTCTCACACACACTCTCTCTCTCTCTCTCTCTCAAACATACACACTCCGCGGAAAACCTTGCTAGCGCCCATTTCATTTGTGTCAGAAACGGGCCTGTTTTACTAGTTGTAACATAATGCGCTTGTAGTATTTTTGAGATTTTTGTAATTGAATGTGTCTAATTGGGAACCTTTCTTAGGTTTAGTGATTGATACATATTTGGGAACTCCAGAAGCAGGCTTGATCACCGAAATGCTTGGTGTTCATTTCAGCACAAATTAGTGAGTGTTGAGAAGTAATTAATCTTCACAGTTGTTCAACAATAAAGTTAAATGCTACAAGAGATTGCTGTTGGTCTGTTGTTATGGAATAAGTATTTTTAGGATTTGAAAGAGATATTAAAGGTGATGGTAAGAGAGGCTGTGTAGGTTGGAGGCTTGTGATGGGATGGCATGAGAGGCATAATAACTAAAGAGAAGTAACACCTAGATATCTAATGCTTCTTTCCTTTAGAAACTGATTTAGAGGTATATTTTGAAAGAAAAATATTTTTTAAAAAAAGCTTTGTTCTGAGGTGAGGATTCCAACCTGAAAGGCTTTGCTTAATACAAGATTATCTCTACTTCAGGAAGCAGGTGAAAGCTTGGCTCTTCAACCAGGCCTTTAATGGAAGAAGTAACTAACTTGTTAGTCTCACTCACACACACAAAGACTGACTCGGGGTGCACATACTGTAGCAGGACATGTTTATCCACTCCTACTCCAGCTGAGATAATATTTAACCATCTCTCTGGCCTCATGTGCAACTTTCTTTAAATCAATCACCTTACTTTCTAATTCTTCCTACTTTCTTACATGTACATGTTACTTCTTTGCTTTACCCTTCACTATCAATTATAATGCTCTATTACGTATTGTGTTGACATTCTAAGTAGTATACCCTGCCATACTTTGTATTGTTATTTGAATATTTTTACTACTGTAATTGCCTGTTGCTCGTTTGATCTATTCTTACTGTACACTGCCTTGAGTGAATTCTTTCCAAAAAGGCGGTAAATAAATCCTAATAAATAAATTTTAAATTCTTCAAAGTGATTTAAATACATGTAAAAGTATGTAATTTAGTTAAGATATAAGTAATATAGACACAGGTGGTTTGATTTGTGGTTGAAGTAGTTTTGTGGTGTGTTTACATACAGTGGTGGAATCCTCTCCTGTGCTGTGAGGAACCTCCAGAAATCTGACTTACATATGGTGGAGGACATCATCTTCTGACACTGGTGATCCTGTAGGCAAAGGGAGGCATCCTGTGCTTGATTTTACCACTTTTTATTTTAGGTGCTGTATCAATGGAAAATACAAGATCACTTTATGACAGACAAAGTAATAACAAGGGCTGACCAGAAGATGGCGCTCTGATGACTGATTTATTTTAAACATAGTGACAACATTTGGAATTTCCTTTCGCTGTTGCAGTAAGAAAAGAGTAAAAAGCAGCCACACAGAATCTGAGGGGAAGGAAACTTGAATTGCTTTTAGACCACCAATGTGTTTACAATGCTAGCACTGTCTATCAGATAAAAGGATGCAAATAGCATTCATCATTCACAGTTCTTTCTGCGTGTTTGAAATCAGTATGAAGTCATTCACCTATGGTAAAATGATGGAGCTCTGATTTTTCCAAATGAGCAAGACAATTATAATAATTCAGATGGAGGAATGAAACAAAACACATTCATTTTCAAATTCTTACTGCAGAAATTTTAATATACAGCTTTTGCAAAAAAAAATGTTGAAAAGAGAGCTCTCTCGCTTATTCACCTCAAAATTTCAACATTTACATGTAGAGAGATCACACAACATTCTGTGACAGCGGAAACACAAACAGAAAAAACCATCTCAGAATACAACCAGGGATAAAATTACATTCGTACAAAAATAGAAATTTTTTTTGATGCTTTAGACATTTTTTTTCTTAAGCTTTTCTCTCCCTTTATCTTTCATTTTTTTTAAAATTAGTTAGAAGGTTTAGCTGTGATGTTGTATAGCTAAGGCCTCGCTATGGTCATCAGGGATTGCTAAAGCTATTCAGAATTTACACCACCTGCAACGGTAGCAGCATCTGAAAATAGATGCAGTTTCTTGCATTATCACCCATATTCCCCACCCCGCCTCCCAGCCCTGTTCATTCTGGACCCTAACTTCAGCCAAGGAGATATTCCCAGGCCTTACTTTCCTCGAGAGAGCCGGGAAAAAGAAATTACAAAGAAGGAGGTTTTCAAGAACAAAAACAACAACAACAAAAAACAATAATAATAAATGTGTAATTACTGAGGTTACTTTATGTATATTTGAGTGTGTGTATATATACAGTATATATCTACAACACGTATATGAATACACACACGCGTCTGTACAAAAGAACATACCATGCACTGTAACTCCATGATGGGGACAGCAGCAGCTGCTTAGCTACTCAGAATTGCTTGGCGCAGAGTCTGGCGATGCTCAAGGACTGTGGATATTATGTTTGGAGGCAGAGATTTCTAGCTTATTCCTCAGTGAGGTATACAGTGCAGCCCACTTGCAAGGATGTCCCAGAAGTCCTGCTGCCAATGGGCAAGGACATTGAGGCCTAGCATTCAATAGCTGATTTATGGGACATTTGAGGAAATTGTGGAACATTTCAGAAAGCCCTTGTGAAAGGCACTGAACAGCACAGATTTTTTTTTTGTCTCGGATAAGAGTGCACGGGAGTCTACCTTAAAGGTAAAACTGTACTTCCAAATTCACTATCACTGGCCCATGGGGAGTGTAAGAGGCTCTCGTCCTGGTGAACAATCAGCTGCAGAACATGGGACACTACAAGGAATAGCAATGAACAGTTTTCTGTTTGGTGAATGCTCCATATTCTTCTAACATCAAGTCCAAACTCACTGGAAATTATCCTCCTACGAAGGGAACCTATACTGCAAAAGTGAGACTGGGGAGGAGGGAGGGTGATATCAGTACTATACTGGCACCAAAAACCAGCATTTAAGAGATGGATTAGCATAGGCAAGTGCCACCACAAACCTCTACACAAGTAGGCAGGTCTGCATTAAAAGCTTGTATTGGGTCTATAGACTTCAGCCTGCAGTCCATGCATTACCCAATACCAAAGGCAAGAAAGTGCATAGGGATTAGCTCCCTGACTAGCCTGGCTCCTCAGGTCAAGATCTGGCTTTTTAATTTATACCTTGGAGCTCCCTACTTCCTCTGTCTGGTTGAAGTGCTCTTCTGGAAATATAGTGCTATAATGTTTTTATTAAAATGTATTTAATTCAAAGGGGTTCACTATAACGCCTCTGCAGGTAAAGTAATCAGCACAGAAATATAATTGTTTACTATTTCTAGAAATCTATCTTAAAATCAACTTAAAGTCTAGAAGCTCAGAATATAAAAACAGAGAAATATCTGTCGACCCTGTGCAGCCTGCTCTCTCCTAGCATCTCACACATCCCCTTGGGCTCAAATGTTGCCCTTAAAGTGTATTCTGTGGCCCAATGTTACAAGCCAATAGAACTTAAAGAATCGCCAGGCAAAGTGCCACAGACCCCTCCAAAGAGTAAGAGCGAAGCAGCTGATGCTTGTGCTATCTTTAGAAAAATTAAAGATTGTCCCACCAACAAAAATCACAATTAAAATTAAGATGACCAAAATTTCAACTGAACTAATCCGAGATTATGGAGAGAATACTAAGTGTGAACTGTTAAGTAGCACTCTTCCTTTCTGTTTCCTCATGCACCTACTATAACCCATTTATCACCTCTTCAGACAAATAATGGCTCGGAAATACATGTGAACAAGAAAAAGATTCAAATGAAGCCTACCAAATTTTTGTGCAAAAATCTGGAACTGGATTAGTTTGAGGCTACTGAGGTCATTGGTTTGGGGTGACAGAGGGAGGCATTCCTACCTTAGCTACATTTTGCACTTCTCATCCTAAAACATTGTGGGATTTGTAGCCTTGATGTTTCAATTGCAAACAGAATATACAGTGAAGCACAACTCATTGAAACAAGAGCAAGACACAGAGAGCTAGCCTTAAAGCAGTCATCTGTACACCCGGTTTTTCACAGTAAACAGCAAGACATTACACTTACACATTGTTCCAAAGGGTGTTCAGCAGATGCAAAAATGTAACTTTTGCTATCCTAAACATAGAAATATTTCTAAATGCAGACATATGTGACTTTTGTTGTTTATTTCTGAAAAATCAACTGCACCCTTTGAAAGATCTAAGCCATTATGACTTTCTTATCATGGTAAGTGACTCTCAGTTGATGCTGCTGATTGGCTATTCTAGATGACAATGTTTCACTGAGGGTATTCTCATAGCGGGGTCTCTTACTTGAATACATTGTTGTGGCACTTCTTGGACATGCAGTGTGCATGGGCTACAGAAACGTCCTCTGCATTATGGAAGCCACAGGAACCGCAGCAGCGCCAGTGTATGCTAGAGAGGCTTGCAAGCGCCCTTTCTTAATGATCTTATGACAACAATGTGTGTGTAGCTTCTGGTTTAACAGATGAGCAAGCATTAGAAAGCCTGAGAGGGTTCTGTTCCTATGTGGTAATGTTAGAGTAGGCCTGGACCTAGAACCTCAGCAGCCTCAAACTATAACAAAAATAACGTAAAATTATAAATCTTGCATTCAACTTGGCTCAAGTTTTTTGATTGACTAGCTGTTTCCTAAGAACAAGAATCTTTGGAAAATATATTTAGATTTTGTAGCTTTACATGAAAACAAGGCGACCACTCTCCACTGCCTTGACCTGAAAGAGGGTTCAGGTTGACAGCAAGAGGTATTTCAATTTTATTTCCATTTGTGTCACACTGGGTGAGGAGTGAAGCCCCTCAACTAGTGTCCTCCCCATTTCTTCTGATGCCGAAAAGGACAATATGTGGTAGACCCAGCTGCTTTGGTTTCTGAGCAATATAACAGATGACGGTGCTGTATCTACTTAGTCCTCACATTGTCCTTGTATTCGTCTGCTGAGTCCTCAGTAACTGACACCCAAATGGGAGAAAAGACATCTGTAACTGAAGCTTTACTAATGATAATCCACCCATCCTGCCTCTGATTAAAACATGTAATATTACAGTGGGAGGGTAAATGCGAGGTCCAAAGCTTCCACTCACAGCACTGCAGTTCAGAAGGGCACAGATGCATCTTCAGGTATAGCAAGACAGAACAATTTAAAAGTGCACAAGTCACATGTGAGGAAATTCTGGAGGCATTCTGTATCTGGATCAAAAGCAGAAGAGAAGCAGCGTCTCCAGGCTGTAAAGAAGAGAAGGGGGCACTGGGTGTGGAGAGGTGAAAGTGGAGGGACAGAAAACTCTTGCTCCTTGCACGTCAAGGTGGGACCCAGCCCCTCCTTAAGTCATTTGATGGGGGGCTTCCAGCATCTCCATCAAGAAAGTATCAATGGGTGTGTCTCCTATTAGCTTGAAGAAGAAGAGGTGTTCTAGGCATTTCAGGCCAATAGATCGTAGGGCAGGTAGACGCAGAAGCAGCTTTGCAAACCTGTGGGTAGAAGAACAGGGATGTTTGGTTTCATGATGTGTTTTCTAGTGATATAAGATTGGGGGAACGGATGGTATTACAGAGCTTTTCACTTATAGATCACAAGTTCAAATCTGGTTCAGGGTGGTAGGAATGTATATGAAAGAAGGTGGTTTTCTCAGTCTAGTCTAAAAAGAATCCACGTACGTGGAGAACTCAATAGATCCCACGGCACGTAAAGTGTAAGCAAAAGGGTGGGAATATGAGCCAGGCTATCCAATAATTGGACCTGAAGTTAAGTTTAAAATAAACAAAATTTAATAATATTCAAACAAATAATAATAACACAATTCCACATTAAAAATGACTCGACACAACGTTATGTTTCGGCTGGATGGCCTCCATCAGGAGTCTTGTGGCAAATGACGATGATAAAATATGATCATCAAGTGACGTGATGAAGAGAACTCAAGTCACCAATGAGAAATGTGCAGACAAGGATTTAAAAATGGTCTTTAAAAAGACCGTTTGTTAAATGATCCGTCTGACGCTGCACAATGTAATTGTTTCTGCAAAGTGCAGCATCAGATGGATCATTTAACAAACGGTCTTTTTAAAGACCATTTTTAAATCCTTGTCTGCACATTTCTCATTGGTGACTTGAGTTCTCTTCATCACGTCACCTGATGATCATATTTTATCATCGTCATTTGCCACAAGACTCCTGATGGAGGCCATCCGGCTGAAACACAACGTTGTGTCAAGTCATTTTTAATGTGGAATTGTGTTATTATTATTTGTTTGAATATTATTAAATTTTGTTTATTTTAATCTTAACTTCAGGTCCAATTATTGGATAGCCTGGCTCATATTCCCACCTTTTTGTTTTCTCAGTCTAGTTCCACGGGCCATGGCAAAAGTGTTTGCATTGTGGCCCCCTGTCAGATTTGTTGCATTCTGAATTCCACTGCTCAACTTGTCACAAGGGGGAAAAGGTGCAAAGACAAGCTGTTCACACCGACTTTCAAAATCATCAGCCAACAGGAAGATATTTTAAATCATAACATAAAAACAAATCAATATAATAAATGACAGCTGATAAAGCCCAGCTGGTCTAGCTAGTCTGCCCAGAATATCTTCCAACTGCCAGGCAGAGAAGCTTGGCTGTTTGGACAATAACCATTTTCATCGAGTTTATTTTTGTTTGCTTTCTTGTTTCTTCTCTATCGTCCAACATTTATACTTAATGCAATACCAAGTCCTTTCTCTGCCCTCTCCTTCTCCTGTAGTAATCTAGGCAGCTACCAAAACTAGGGAGGCTGTCACCTGGCAAATCTGCTTATTAGGTCCCATGGCTTTGCTGGATGGCACCTCACCATTACCAGCCTGCCAGTACTTACTCTGTTGGTTTCTAAGTTGCTGGAACCTGATGGTACCAACCTGGCTATCCTATGGCCAGTGGTCTCATTAGCTCATGCATTGGCCTGGCTGCAATTATTCATCCCTTTGCTTTGCTGTCTAAATAATCTCTAAAAAAAAAAAAAAAAAAAGTGGTATCTTCTATCCTACTGACCACTCCAGCTGCAGGGGCCTCTCTCTACCACTACCCACATCTCTAGCTGCATAGAGGACACCACTGATAGAGGATTTATAAGATTTTTGCACGGACAATATCACTGACTGTGTGGTGTAAAACAATGACTGTGGGACTAAGATATCTCTAGCAGAGAACATACCTTCCTGGCTGGTCTGGGTATTTGTGTTTGCAGTATGCCTCCAGTGATGCGTATACTTTCTCGCGCAGTGCTTCCACCTCTACAGGGCTCGAGAGGCCCTTTGAGTCTGAAACATACAAAAAAGAGCATCAAAATGGCAACTCTCAGCTAAGATCACATCAATGAGGAGGGCAACCAACAAGCCTGAGAGTAAAGTCTGAAACCTCTTTAAATGGCTGACCCCCCTTTTATTCCACCTAGCCTCCCTCCATCCAGAAACCCAAGAACTCTTTTAGCCAAGCAGCATACCAGGGTTGAAGAGAACAATTGCTCGCAAACAGCCCAGTTCTGTCTTATCCATCTGCATGTCACGCATTTTGGACACAAGCTCTGTGAGGACTCTAGAAAGAGAAGGCAAGAAATCACTAAATTGGCCTAAAGTACCATTATCCTGGACTTCCAAAGACAAGCAAATGCAAAGGATATATTCACTTCCCCAAAGAAGGTTCCAGAATCCCACAAATCCCACACATTCTACTGTAACAACATTTGTTGTAAAACCAACCAGTCCACTTGTAAGAACATGCTTAGCTGATCTCAAGTGCTTTGATAAGAGAAATGGAAAGTGCATATCTGTTTAAAGATAAAATCAGTCAAGCAAACTCAGACATGGCACCACCTGGACAGTCTCAAGAACCATGATATCAACCATGGAAGCTGAGAGAACAAACTAACCCTCTTTCCTTCTGTTGGGCTAGCCACTTCTCCCCGGTGCTCATACCAAAAGGAGGTAGCTTCGTTGGAAGTTTAGTGAAGGTTTGAGATGAGTTTTCACAAAGTCTGGAATGGACAGAGCAGCCAGTGCTACATACAGAAGATAAGGCAGATGCATGGTCTCAGGGAAGGACAAAGTTTGCTGTCAGGAAACGTCATTAAACTCAACTAGAACAATTATACCAGAACGCTCTGGAATCTTGTGAGGACCAGAAAATAACTGTGGCTGCCCCAGAGTACTAATTAAGTGATGGGCTTCCACTGCCTTCCAAAATTAATTTCAAAGATTAATTAGTGCATGAATTTAGGAATTTTGTCCTTTCTGAGAATAAAGAGCCAATCAACAACCTACTGGCTGAGTTACTCTCCAAAAAGGGATGACACATTCAAAAATTTAATAATCCACCTTTGATTCTACCACATTAATACTGCCAAACAACCAGAGATCATCTAATTCATGGGATCCCTTACCACATACATGAGGGGTTTAGGATGGTTCTTTTGAAATCTACAGGAAATTTGGAGATCCAGGACTACTGAAAGGAAATGGTAATGCTAACTGCCTAAGGCACCAAGCTGGGGGACAGGAGAAGAAGCACATTGCATCACCCTTCGGAGTCCCTCTGTGAATCTGTGAGCAGGCAAGCCCAAAAGAGAAGGTAGGGTGCTGTAAGCACCGTTTGATTGAATCCAGCACCTGCCCTGAACACATAGTCATATGAACATATAGGTGGACAGGTGAATACAAAACCTACTTTATCCAGCATTAACTTTCACCTGTCAAAGATGGCGCCAACTCCTGCACTGTGAGCACTATTCCGATGCACATGTAAACCAGTCGCAAGTAGGATCCCATCTTTCACTGTGATTGAACGGTGGGAGAATGAGGCAATCAGGAGTTCATTCCAGCCTGAAGACAAATTTCAAGAAATAGCACATGATCAGTAAAGCGAACAACACTTACACATAGGGAGGAAAAAGGCGACTGTGTGACCTTTTTACAACTCGTATCTCTCTCTTTTACACCTTGCCACCTGACTTTTCAAAAGAGAGAGTCCCCAGATTTCAGTGGGAAGATCTACACAAAAATACTGTAAGTCAACAGCAAAGTATGTAAATGACTTTTTGAGAGCTCTTTTCTCTGCATAGGTCCAATTCAAAATCATTATAGATAGCTAGTCATAGATGTAATGTTAGTCCAATAAAATGGTCTCACCTACAATGTATTTCCACATATCCTAGTTGTCTAATACTGCAACCATCATACTTTGTTCAAGTTGAAAGAATTAAAAGAAAGCTCTTCTTCTTCTGTGCACTGTGAATTTCAAAATCAATCCAAGGACTAGAGGTGGACCAAGAAATCTTCACAGCCAAATACAAATTGCAGTAATCTTTCAGCACCATAGGTATATCTGTAGTGCTGAATAAAGATTACTGCAATTTCTATAGGGTCTTGTAAACCTCAGTCCACTCTGCACCAACCTAGTCCTTTCTTTAATAAATATAGACAGGTATTTTGGAGGTACGATTGCACTTCAGTTATCTTCCTTAATTTAGTTATTGTTCTGGAAATTTAGAATGGTTCATCAACTACACCCTTATCTTAGGTAAGGGAATCTCAGTACAGTTACTCAGGCTTTGATACTATCACAATTAAACTATTGCAATATGGTGTATTATGGACTACCAAAAAGAGTTGATACAAAATACAGCTGTGTAGTCAGCAGTGTGGTATTAGGAGGTGGATGAAGTTTGGATTTTATAGACAGGTATGTTTTGGTGGGAGGTGGGTTGGGGCATTATTTATGGCTTTTTAATGAGGGGGGTTAGAAATTTGGGGGAGAAGACAGACGAAAGGGTATTTTAACAATGTAATTGATATCATGGCACTATAGGGGCAGAGGGTAGAGGGATGATTTATTTCCTTTTTGTGAATGTTTCAAATTTAATATCTCCATGCTGGACACCTGAAAAAAACTACTCAGTCCTCTTAGCTGTTTTAAAACAAAAATATTTCATGCACATCTGCTCTTCAAAGGCCACTTTAGACTCCAGGGTCACTGCTCATAACACTTTCAGGAGATAATACAGGTCAGACTTGACCTAGATGCTGTACTGCAGTTTTTGAGGCATGACAACACACTCACTCTGTACTACATTGCATCTCTTCAGGTACTGTTATCCAGATACGTGTTTTTGCCTATTGACCAGAGTGGGTTTATCCTTCACCCCTTTCTGAATCATTATTTTCTTTGAATGGGGCCTAAAAATGTATATTTCTCTCCTTCTCCTCTTGGTTCCCCCCACCTGTGCATCACTCTCATCCCACAATTCCAGGCAAGATTTGTAGAAATGGCTGTCAGGCTAGATAATGCTGTTGGCAAAGGTAACAAGAAACACACACCTATATGGAAAAGCCAAATGGGACACCAGTGGTGCATTTCATAGGAGGCCAGTATAACTTAGTGGTCATGACAGTGAGCATTGCTGAAAACTTCATTTCCTGTCACCCACTTCTGTAAGACTGGCCTAAAGGTAGAAGTAAAATGTATACAATAGCTGTTCAAATGTTCCCAGCTCCTGTAGCCTCTATTCCTCTCTCCATTTACAGCGAGCACTTACCTGCCCTCAGAAGGATAACCTGATCATCCAAAGGCAATTCCGAAAAATGAGGGATTCTCTTTGCCCATTCCACTAAAGTGAAGAGTTGCTTGTCTGCAGCTTGACAAATATTGGTCACAGGATCATTGGGCTAGAAAGAGAAAGAGGAAATTAGCAAAGCCCAAGTGAGCGCGAATAGGCCCAGCCTGCCCCTTGCTGGAATAGGGAGAAGAGGGTTTCAGATATGCCTGGGGATGGGTGGGCCTTTGTGTACAATTCTGTTTAACAATGTTTTAGCCCCCCTGCTGCTTACAGAGGGCTGGGGAGGATCCTGTAGTACCTGAGAATGAAGAACTAGAATGGACACACTGCTGAAGAGATGCAAAATTCCTATTAAGTGCCTGCAAGAATCTTTTTTACATATTCACCTACAGACCAAGGAGATCCAAGACTTGTGTGAGCTGTGTTGTATCAAAGGGATTGTCAAGGGTCAGGGAACACAGCAAATGGGAAGTGAATAGTATTAATTGATAAGTGTCTTCTTAGCTTTAGTGATTTGGGTATTTGGGGCCCTGCATATCTGGTCAGTATTGAGTACGGTGTCTTTATCCATTTCTATAACGTTTCCCTGCTCTGTCCACCCCACTGCCACCACCCATGTCCGGTAATAATAGGTACTAGTGCACAGAGAATAAGTAGGCTCACACATCTCAGAGAATGAAAATGGCCTTTAAAATTAATAAATAAATTAATGACGGTGCAGAATTCTGCCCGCTGCTATTCCTTATATGCATGGTATACGACATGCAGCTTCATTAAAGTTTCCCCAGCACACTTAGGAAGACATGTTTGTTTATCTGTCTCACAAAGCTTCCAGGGATGTCTGCTAGTGAGCAACCTGTAAGCTCTCCAGCTTATACTGCCATCCAGACAAATTTTTCAATGGGATCTCCCTTCCCACTGCTTTTCCCAATACTTCATTGCCTCCCCACAGGCTACACTTGTATAGGGCACTTCCAGTGCCGAGGCTCACATTTAGGAGATCCAAGGCACAACTCCAGAGGTTGACTGTAGTAGAAAAGCATTCCTTGAGAAACCAGATACCATGGACTTGACACGGTCCATGTTTTGACAATATGCCTGCTTCAGGAGTCAAAATATCTGTATGAGCAATATGTCACGATTGTGGTCATGACCCCTCTCAGACTCACCTTATTCCCGGCGGTCCGCTTCTGAGCTGGCTTCTGTCTGTTCTTCCTGAGTTAGTCCTGTCTCTGTGTGCTGGCTGCTTCCAGCATGGCTCTGATTACTCCACTATACTGCACCTGTGTGTGTTAAGCCTTTCTGTGCTTCAGTATGCTTTCTGCCTGTGTTTTGGTTTATGTTCCTCTTGCCCTCTGGTGGCCAGACCTGGTGGCTGCATTGGATTGTCTGTGTGCTGTTTCCCATTCCAGACTTCAGCCCAGTCCAGTCCGGATCTTCCGGCCTGCCAGACTTGCTTGTCATGTTTGAGCCTGCACAGCACCCGTAGCTGCCTGGTGATTGCTGCAGCTGAATCTCAGCTGCTGCTGGGCTTATTAGTCATTTGGAAACTCTCTGCCTTGCCTTTGCATCGTCTAAGGTCCCTGGTATGTTGGGGTGCTGGTGCACTTCTGCCTAGTCCAGTTTATAGTCTGTAATTCTTGCCTGATTCTAGTTTAGTCTTTGTATAGCTTCTTGTTCTGATTGCTTGTTTCCCAGTCTTGTTTCTTGTTTGTATGTCTTTGTCTAGTTCTTGGTTGCCTGTGTTTCTTGTTCAGTGGCTGCCTGGCACCTTTCAGTTCTGTCTCCTGTCTATCAGTGTTTGTTCCCTGTTTCAGTGGCTGCTTGCAGCTTTCAGTTCTGTCTCTTGTCTGTCTGAGAGTCCTAGTCTAGTATTTGCCTAGCCTCCCTGTGTATTCTAGTCCCTGTGTGTATCCTGCTGGTATCCAGTTCCGGCCCTGTCCGACAAGTCCTGCCGGCCACCTGCACCCAGGGGCTCAACTCCTGGAGAAGGGTGGCCAGGTGCAGGTGAAGACTAGCCGTCCCTGTCAGAGTTCTGTCTAATCCCTGTGTGGGGTGGTTTTGCCTGCCACTGCCACTCCTCGGCAGTGGCTCAAGGGCTCACGATCCTAGTTCCTGCTTTTGAAAACGTGACACAATATCTGTTGTTTCACAAAATGATAAGTCAAACCAACAAAACTCAAGCTGTCAGAGAAATCGTGCCAATGCACTAATCACACACAGTGCACTTGAGTGTTGTTGGTTTGACTTGTCATTTTGTGAAACAATGGATATAGCTCATACAGACACTTTGACTCCTGAAGCAGGCATATTCTTGCCAAAACACAGACCGTGTCAAGTCCATGGTATCTGGTTTCTCAATAAATGCTTTTCTACTACAATCAGCCTCTGGAGTTGTGGCTGGTTTGATGTCCCTTCCCCACTTCTTCAGCTAATTTGATTTCTTCGTAGGGAATCCTTCCTTGATTTGTCAGGCATTCACATTTAGGAGAACCATTGGACTTCATCTTTGAATCTGTTCTATGTATCCAATATGGCAGTAAAATCCAAAGACTGAGGATATCTGCATTTATTCAGCTTTATCTGGGAAGCAGTGTAATCATTCTGAAGCATTCTGAAGGACTCAATGGACAGAAGATAATATATAGAACTGCAAACTGAATCAGAATAAAAAGAGGCCAGGCAAGTCCAAAATTATCATTGTAATTAATAAAAATAGGCACATCAAAATATGAGAAATAGAAAACATGTCAATATAAACCTTTGAAAACAAAGCATCCAGCGAACAGTCTGTGGATACAGACCCCAGGATTCTATATAAGGCGTGGCAAGTAGCACATGCTAAATTGTGCATGCAACCAATTTACGCACTCTACTCAACTGGGTAACAAACCAATTAGTAATGATAACTGACTGATAACAACCAATTTTCATCACTAATTAGCAGTAATTAGAATTTTACGTGCTTCTTTTTAGGTGTAGATGTGGTTTATAGACTAGCACTAGGCGTGTTATTCCAAAGCGTCTAAATTTTGGATGCCATATACAGAATATGGCCCAGAGTACCTCAAAGTCCCCACCCCCTTTCCTTTCCTCCCCTACTCCTTGCTAGCCAGATGGCATCCCTCTTGTTCCCCCCACCTTCCAACATTTTCAAATCTGCTTCACATGCCATCTCTTGACAAGGAGAAAAACATATTTCCAATAATGGGGCCTTTTCTCCAGTCTTCCACCTCTGTTTAGATGTGAAGCAGATTTTTGATGCCATCAGGGCTTGTTCATCTATACAAAAACCAACATTCAGTTTTCCTAGAATGGGCTGAAAGGAAATATTCATATCAAGTCAATTATCTTTTCCATTCCCTCTCTTTCTTTAACCTTCCTTCTTCCATTTTTGAACTTTAGAATCAATCAGGGAGTGACAGTCAAAATCAGCTGAACCTACATCAAGCCTACAAACTAGAAAAATAAGAGGCAGGAGAGATTTCTTTTCTCTTAAACAAAGAAAAAAAGCTTTAAAATTAGGAAATATATTGCAATATAATTCAAAAATATGCATTTTCAGAGAGGGTTTCCATTAAAAAGATGATTCTTGATTATTCATTCTGGGAGTCAACAGATGGTCATATATGCTCATGCGGAGTTGTCTGCATATCAGAACTTAAGTTCAACAAAGTCTTGAATGTCCAGGCCTTTTTTTTGGGGGGGGGGGTACTCGGGGGTACTGAGTACTGGCATCTTTTACATTTCCTACTAAAATTGACTTATGGTCCCCAAGTATTAATGAAAAAGCCCAGGCATTCTACATCAATGTTGCCTTTTCACAGATTCTATGATGGATTGCCAGGGGCTTAGCTATTGTCGGGCAAGTCCATCAATGATCACCCTACCCCTGAAGGATAGCCTGGAATTTGAGTACCGGCACCTTTTTTTGCTAGAAGAAATGTATTATGAAGGTCTAGAAGTGGGGGAAAGCTATATTCCGGGATGCACATTGTTTTTCTCACCTCACTAATATTATTTACCTTATAAAGTCAATTCAACCCTTCAAAAACTGAATCCTGATCCAAGGACTCTTTCAAGACATTTCAGACTGAGAAAGCGCAAGGAGTCACTGTCCCTTACCGAGTTTGGTGTCAGGCCCATATTTGCTTCAATATAGGTCTCTGTCTTTGGCTCTACTGCCAGCTCAGCTTCCAGAATCTTCTCCACAGGCATGTCCTCATTGGCACTGCTCGTTGACTCCACCTCATTTTCATTCCGATCCTTCCCCCTCTGTCGCTCCTCCTGCACGGCTGCAGCAAACAGAGACCGAAAGAAGGTGTCAGGGTCTGAAAAACTCAATACAAGAAATCTAGGACAAAACCATAGACAGACTCTCATTCCAGAACCTTACAAGGCTCCTCCCCCCAGATATGGTCCTAATCCTTAACAGGTGCCTTTACACAGAGTTTATTTCACAGACCAGCAACCATGTCTATGATTGAATTCAGTGCATTTGAAATGCACTTCATGGAAAATTCATTACAGGCTACACACCATGTAGAATTTCAAACTGACATATGTATTTGGGGATAATTCTGAACGACCTATGTTGTTTTGGGGCACATACACTCATTTATAGCTTACCTTTCAAAATTGCTTACAAGATAAATGCATAGAAAATACAAAGTGCCCCGTGAACCTTTGCACCAGCTCTTTGTGCGGGCAGCTGATTGGGGGCAATGAAAGAGGGCACACATTTAAAAATGCAAATATATGTGCTGTTTTAAGACCCTTTCCCTACCTCTGATAACGTCTTTTCCTGGTTTGGCTAGAAGTACACATGGTTTGACAGTCTATATATAGTCCTAGCCACACTGGGAGGTGTGGGGGGTAATTTCCACCCAGGCCAATCTGCTCAAGTAAACATCTATTTACCCAGTTAAATGGCAATTCTCCCAACTGACAAGTGCAGGGCTGGTCTTAGGGCAAGGCGACCAAGGTGACCGCATAGGGCCTCACGCTCAAGGGGGCCCCGCGCAGTGTGCCTCCGCCCCAACCACCCGAGTTCCAGTCCCCCTCCCTCTGAATTTTAAAAGTTACCTCGTCAGGTTACAGGCAGCGGCAGGCGGCAACAGTGAAAAGTGTGCGAGCTGCTCGGCGCTTCTGGAGCCTTCCCTTCCCTCTCTGAGCTCTGGTCCCGCCCTCATGGAAACAGGAAATGAGGGTGGGACCAGAGCTGAGAGAAAGGAAGGCTCCTGAAGCGCCGAGCTCGCACGCTTTTCACTGCTGCTACCTGCCGCTGCCTGTAACCCAACGAGGTAACTTTTAAAATTCAGAGGGAGGGGGACTGGAGCTGGGAGGGAGGCCTCGGAGGGAGGGGGACCTTGGAGCTGGGAGGGATGGGGCCTCGGAGGGAGGGGGATGGTCCTGGAGCTCGGAGGGGATGGCCCGGGAGCTCGGAGGGAGCTCGGAGGGAGGGGTGGCCGGCCCTGGAGCTAGGGTGGAGGCGGAGCTAGGGTGGGGCAGGGCTAGGATGGGGCCCCATCAAATTGGTCTGCACAGGGCCCCGCACTTGCTAAGACCGGCCCTGGACAAGTGCCTCTTAAAACTACACACAGGCTTGTACACAATGCATACTTTCAGCTAGTTAAAAGGAGGTGACCATGGGGGGCAAGAAGGGCATAGGGGTTGCATTTATACATTTACATTTTCATCTGTACAGATGTTACTTTGCCCCTAAAAGGCAACCCACACAGAGTCAGTGCAAATATATACCGTCGTCAGCCATGTTTTTTATGTACGTTCATTAGACTAGCTCTGTTTTCAAACTGAAACTACCCAGGGAGCTTCCTCGGTGCACATGTTAAAGATGACAGTGGACTTTGCAGCTATGCAGCCTTTTAAACAATGTCTCCATAAAGTGCACAAACACCTTTGCTAAAGTGAGCCCTGAAGCACTCTTCCTGCCTCTTTCATCTTAGCCCAAAATCTGGGCACATTACAATCAGATACCTGGAACTTCAAGGCCCAAAACAGAAAATGCGCACAACAAATCCAGGGAGACCTGTCAGTTTTAAAAAGCACTGCAATGTTTTACAAATCTATAAAGCTGCAGGAAAGGAGAAGGAACGAGAGTGATGTACAGCGATGTGGGGGCAGGGGAGGAAAAACAACCAAGATGAAGAGAAGGAGGAGGAAAGGGATCAATTTATAGGCCCCATTGAAAGAAAACAATCATTCAGAAAGTGTGGGGAGGGATAAACCCACTCTGGTCAATAGACAAAAAAACGTATCTGGTAATAGAGGCACTACCCAGATAGCACCTTTGAATATTTATTTATTTATTAGGATTTATTTACTGCCTTTTTGAAGGAATTCACTCAAGGCAGTGCACAGCAAGAATTAGTCAAACATAAGCAATAGAGAATTACAGCTGTAATAATATTCAAACAACAATACAAAGTATAGCACAGTATGCTACATTACAAGGCCAACACACTACACAATAAAACATAGCCAGCATAGGGTGTAAGCAAAGATGGAACATATAGATAGATAAGAGTAACAGGAGTAAGAAAATAAGGGATAAACAGATCTGAGGTATGACATAACAGATCTGATCAGCCCTTAAAAGTGGTGTATATGTGCCTCTTTATTATAAGAAACATGTTGAACAGATACTTTTGCATGAAATATCTTATTCTTCTTTCAGGAGGTTCACAAGCCTGCAACACTTCCTGCCTTGCTCTCACTTTCTCTTCCCGAATTTATCCATTATTTAGGGTACACTGAACATTTGTTTCTTTTTGCTTTTTTGACTCTGTGGCTCGGCTGACATAACTCATGGAACAGAGACTGCAGAATGTGCAACCTAAGAGTTTACAATAGCCTGAGGGCAATTCTATATAAAGATCGTCCAAATTTGGGCACCAAACCCCTGATTCTATAAAAGATGCTGAAAATTGTGCAAACAAACTTAGGCGCGATCCTGATTTGTGCATGTAATTTAAGAGGATAATGAGCCAATTAGTTCCAATAATTGGCTTTTTAACAAGAAAATATTGGCACTAGTTAGATGTAATTGGGTGTTACGCATCTAAACTTTATGCACAACCCGAAAAAAAGGGGGTACGGAAAGAGGCCAGTCATGGGTGTTCTGGGCCAGAATTGGGGTGTGGCTTTGATTTACACACACAATTACAAAATAAAGGTGCTCCACGTGTAAATTTAGGCGTGGGCATTTGCACACGTTTTCATGGTGCAAAGGGTGGTGCCTAAATTTACATGTGACCATAATGCTTAAGCGCTATTTCTATAAACCGCGCTGATCTTTAGGCGCAGCTTATAGAATAATGCTTAAGCGTGGTTTTTTTCAGCGCTGATTTTTAGGCGCCATTTACTGAGTCTAGTCCCACATGCTGAACGTTGAGTGCAAATACTATAATAATAATTATTATTATTATTATTACTATTATTATTATTAATTTGGATTTTGCTCACACCTTTTTCAGTAATAGCTCAAAGTGAGTTACATTCAGATGCACTAGGTATAAATAGCATCTGGGCACCCAGAGTCCAATATAAAATAAAGCATTTGTGTACTAACATATAGGCACTATCACCAGTGGTGTAGTTGCGTGGAGCCACAGGGGCCTGGGCCCCTGTAGATTTGTCCCTGGACCCCCCTGCTGACAACCCTCTCAACCCCCCCTCACACTGCCAACCCCGCACTGCAGGACGTCAGACTCACAGAAACAGAACGAAGCCTTGCATCGGAAGAAGAGGACCTCGGCTGGCAGGGGTCGGGGTCCCCTGACAGCAAAGGTAGGCGATGGTGGGGGAGGGTTGGCGGGGGGGGGGGGGTCGGCAGCACCGGGGGAGGCTAAAATGTGCCCCCTCACCTCGGGCTCTGGAGCCTCCTCCCACCGAAGTCTGGCTACGCCCCTATCACTTACGCCATGTAGAAGGCAGGCGTAAATGTGAGCGTGTAAATGCTGTATTTTAGCACATAGTTCAAAGTAATTCTATCAGTTATGTATGTAAGTGTGAGACCTGCCCATGCACCTCCCCCTGTGAATGCCCCCTTGCAGTTATGTGCAATACACTCTGGGGAAGATTCATGAAAAAGTGCCAAACTTTACATGCTGGGGTAATGTGCGCTAAGCATACATTTTACAATGGAAGTTTCATGCCTAACTTTAGGCGTGAACACGTACACCATGTGAAAGGGTGGTGGAAGTGGTTGCAGTTAGGAACCTAACCCCTACTATTCTATTATCTGGGCGTCTAAGTCCTACGCATGCCCCTCCCACATCCAGACCCCTAGAAGTTGCGAACAATAGAAATTGAGCGTACAACTATTGCCAATTAACACCAATTTAAGTCAGTAATTGGCTGTTAACTCCAGTCAATTATTAAATTAAGAGTAGAGTGGAAGAATGACCTAGTGGTCTTAGAGAACTGGTCTTGACATCCAGAAGCATCTGGTTCAGATCCCACTGCTGCTCCTTGTGATCTGGGGCAACACACTTAACCCTCTGTTGCCTCAGGTACCAACTTAGGGCTTCTTTTACAAAAGTGCGCTACCAATTCTCAGTGCGGCAAATGAGAGGAAGTCTATTCAATTTCTATGGGCTTCCTCTCATTTGCTGTGTGGGAATCGCTAGCGCGGCTTTGTAACAGAAGCCCTTAGTGGGCCTTTTACAAAAGTGCGTTAGTGTTGTTAGCATGCTAATTATTAGCACGCGCTAAAAACACTATTGGCCTTTGTAAAAGATCCCCTTAGATTGTGAGCCCTCCAGGTAAAGGGAAACACCCAGTGTACCTGAATGTGACTCACCTTGAGCTACTACTGAAAAAGGTGTGAGCAAAATCTAAATAAATACGATGCACATACAAGTAACCTTATTCTATAAGGTGTGTTCACAAGGTTGTGTGCTAAGGCTAGATTCAGTAAATACTGTCCAAATCTACACCGAGTACTATTCTATAAATGGCACCCCAAATTGCATGCTATTTATAGACTAGTGCTTGGAGGTACGAGGATATATACCAACTGAAACATGCTGTAAATCCTGGTGTGTAAGTTAGACACGGATCCCCAGCATTCAGTAATACTGCGTGCTTCTTTAGTGAATGCTCCTGTCCCTCCCGTGGCCATGCCACCTTTTTATATAAAATTCACGTGTAGGTCTTTATAGAACAATGCCTAGCAAGATGCATGCACAAATCCTAATTAGAGCCAATTAGTTGCAATATTTGGTTGTTAGAATCCGATTATTTCTAGTTAATGGTTCGTTACTCAATTAAGTTGGGCGTGCAATTTTGGGCACCATATATAGAATCCGGGGACTTGTGTAAAGTTGGACACCCAATTTGATAGAATTAAGGGGCCTGTGCACTCACATTCTAGAATAGAACGAGATTGTGCAACAAGCTACGGACAGAGCGCTGCCCCTCCTCCTTCCTCATCTCTGGGGTCTCAGCACCATATCTACAGTCTCACCCTTTGACTATCACCAGAGCCCTTACATTTGCAATGCTGTATTCCCTCTATGGTTACTTTTGCAACATACGAAACCAGCCAAACGTTCTTCTAAATCTAAGGGATGTAGATCCTCCACTGTTTCCCGCATTGTTTTGGCATTTCTACAGGAAATACAGTGACTGTTCGCTCTTGTACTGTCAAAGGCTCAGCCTGGACTGCCAGCCATCTTGTACACAACACACAGATCATCCCAGCCCCACAATTCCTGGAGGCCAGGCTGCTGACCAGGAAGGTGGTGATCAGAAAAACAGATCTTTGCCTTTAGAGGAGTCTTAGTACTAGGACAACGGTAGGACTCGGGTAAACTGGCAGAGCTGTTCAGAGGCGGGGAGGAGGTTTCAGTACTGGCATAGTAGCTGGTGATACAGTTCAAGATTTTCTTCTTCTTTTTTTTTGGCCTGATAGCCTAATCCCACTTATTTGGGCTTCCGTCTTTGGAGCCTTTTATTCATTCACCTATTTTGTATCTCCCTCCCAAATCACTTAGGAGCCCTTTAACTAAGGCGCCCTGAAAAGTGCCCTGAACTGGTGTAGGCGTGTGTTTTGGACGCTCGCGGGTAAAGTTTTCAGCGCGTCTGGAAAAAATTAAAACCAGTGCGCATCCATTTTCGGCATGATATCTTACCGCCACCCACTGGCTTAGCGGTAAGGTCTCATGCACCAACCGGGTGGTAAGCGGCCATTACACGTAAACTGCTGGGTAAGCGCCAAGCGGTAGAAAATATATTTCTACCATGTGTTTTGGACGCGTGTCAAAAATGGAATTACCACCCGGGGCACGCGGTAGCTGGGCAGTAATTCCAATTTGCCGCACATTCAACATGTATAGGCGCCTATGCGCCTTAGTAAAAGGACCCCTTAGTGCAGTCACTGCAGACAGTCCTCAGCCAGGAGTAAAGTTCTATACCTGCTTCTGGTGCCCTAAATTGAGCCACTAGGTGTAGTTACTGAGCAGAGATAGTGACTCCCTCCCCCCAAAAGGACTCTGAGCATTTCCAGGGCAGTCAGCTATGGTCAGCTCCAACCAGAATATGTTGGTTCCCCTGAGCCAGTGGACCAGCCTTTCAGGACAAGAGGGAGGGGCATGAGGAAGTTTCTAATTCAGTTCTCCAGCATTTGTGAACTAAATAAACTTTGCCCAGTCAGGGATGGATATTTAAAAGTAACTTATACTGTTCATGGGTATTTATTAATTTACATCAAGTTTACCAAGTTTATTCAGGACTTTCTATCCAGCCCATCAAACATATTATTGGAGTGGCTTATTATCTGAGTAGCTTACAATCTAAATAAAAGAACTGAAAGCAGTGAAAAATAGCCTGACAGAGCAGAAAGGGGAAGATGGGCAGAATGACAAATTTTAGACAGAATAGCAGAGGGGGTAGCATACACAAGGAGGGAACTATACTCTAGCATACCTAGGGCGGGGCATTAGAAGCGGTCCACCCCGGGTGCCAGCAGCTAGGGGGTGCACAGACCATGCAAATGCTGTCGGCTCTACCGGTCTCCTGCCCTAGAACAGGAAGTTGACATCTGAGGGGGCAGGGGACGGCAGAGTCGACAGCGTGCACCTGCTCCACACACCCCCTTGCTTGAAGAGGGGTGTACACTGCCTGGGGGTGTACTGCCCACACTCCATCCGGGTGGGGTGCACTGAGCGTGTGCCACACGGGGGGGGGGGGGGGGGAGGTGCGCATTGCCTGGTATATCTTTGACTGGTTTAAAGATAACCGGCTAAGTCTGAATATTGATGTAGCCGGTTATCTTTAAACTGGCCAAAAATAAATCGGATATTCAATGCTGATCACCGGCAATGGCGCAGCATTGAATATTGCGGCTTAGCAACGACCGCAAGAGTTAGCCAATATAACTCCCACGTTCTGAATATCGGCCCCCAAACTTTTAAGATCTATTTTAAATTGTTGAAGAGAAGATTGTAGTCTAAGATGTTGGGGTAGCATGTTCCAAAGTTCTGGGCCTTGAACAGAAAAAATTGAGTGTTGAGTGCGATCATAAATTATTTCTCTGAATGTGGGTACAATTAAATGGTTTTGTTGAAAAGATTTATGTGATCAACACTAATTGGCAAAAGTTGCCCATTCATGAAATGAGCATTTTTGGGGGGCATTCGGGGCTGGCCAAAAATCTATCCATTTAAGTAGCAATATTTAGCTGTTAAACCAGTAACAGTCATTTAAACAGTGCAACACAAATACGCAGGTAAAAGTTAAACAGATATCCATTTAACTCTATGCAAGGATTTTCATCTATACAAATAAAATATACATTTAGCTTTGTGTGGCTGGTCCACTGCTGAAATTTGACCTCATGCTAACTAAGACTCTTTACTTTCCATCCTCACATATTTTTAAAAGCCTATTTAATTTAAATAAGAAATGCCTTCTTTGATTCAGTAATTCCTTGTATTCTATGACATCACAAAAGAGTATATTGTAGCACAAGTCCCATGGGAGAAATGAAACTTATCAGGTTATACATTAACCGAATCGATGAGAAAATGGTGTCTCTTAAATATTTAAGTGGGTGGGAAAATCCAGGAAGGGAGAGGGGAAGGCCATGGTTCCTCCTAAAGCATTTCTGGCTTTTCATGCAGAATACAGGGCACAGAACCCTGCAACTAGTCCCCCGACTCAAACACCATGCTAATTACGGAGACGATTTCCGTTACACAGTCTATTTGTGCTGTTGTTCTCCCCGTGTATTGGCAACTGTCCTGCTAATGTCCAGACCCTCGTTGCAGCAGTCAAGGTACAAATGAATCTGTTCTCTTGGCAGCCCTTCACTAAGCAATGCATTACAGGAGCTCCCAGCTGCCGACAGCACCCCAGCACTGTGCTTTCAGAAATAGACCACCAAAGGGAGAGGAAAGACTGACAGAACGTTAAAACAGGGGTAGACAACCTTTATACACAGAGGGCTGCATGAATGTCAGTACTATCCCTGGCGGGCCACAACATTACATAATGTCGGAGCCGGAAATGCAGAGCTCCATAGACCTTCTGTGATAAATAAGTAAATAAGTAAAAATGTAACTAGAAACGATGGAACAAACTGCTAGATTGGCTATTCTGAAAATACTTGCAAAAAGCAGTATTTAAAATCACCACAACTGTGGTTAATGATGTTTTCTGTGTACACGTCCCATGGTCTCGCGGGGCCGCAGGTCGCCCACCAGAATTTGGGCTATGTTTCTGTGACTTTCAAGCCTGTGGTTCAGCAGTCACCCTGGGTTTTTAGTGAAGCTATGGTGTGAGAGAGTAGATATCAGACTGAATAGAATTCACTATACTAAAGGCAGATTCAGACCATGGACTCTGTATAGTTGGTTTTTTTATGATATGTATTTATTTATTTAAACGATTCTTGCATAGTAACATAGTAAATGACAGCAGATAAAGGCCTTTATGGCCCATCTAGTCTGCCCAATAAGATTACCTCCTCTTTCTATACAGGAATCCTCTATGTTTATCCCATGTGCTTTTTTAATTCTGTCACAGTTTTTGATCTCACCACCTCCCCCCCCCCCCCCCCCCCCCCCCCCCGAAGGGCATTCCAGGCATCCACCACCCTCTTCATAAAAAGTGTTTCTGATGTTACTCCTAAGTTTATCATTCTGCAACCACAATTCATGCCCTCTAGTTCTACTACTTCCCCGTCTTTGCAAAAGAGTTGTTTGTATATTATTAATACCTGTCAAGTATTTACACGTTTGTATCATATCTCCCCTATCCCTCCTTTCCTCGAGGATATACATTTTAAGGTCTTCAAGTCTCTTTTCATATGTTTTATGGCTGAAACATCATAACATTTTTCTCACTTTCCTCTAAACTGCTTCAAGTTTTTTTTATGCTCTTAGGGGTCCTTTTACTAAGCTGTGGGGGAAAGGGCCCTGCAGTAGCGGTGGAGGCTGTTTTTCCCACGTACCAGGGCCCTTTCTACCGCAGCCGGTAAAATGCTCCCCAAAAAAAGGTTACGCAGTAAGATAACTCTTACCGCATGGCCATAGAGCGGGGAGCACTTGCTGCCACCCACTGAGTTGGCAGTAAGGGCTCCCGCGGTAACCGGGCAGCTCGTGGCAATGCCCGGTTACCACCATGCTAGAAAAAAATAAAAAATTTCCAGAGCACCAAAAATGGCACGCGCTTGACCCAGAACTACTGACAGCAAGCACATTGGGCTAGCAGTAGTTCAGATTTAGTGTGAAGAGCTCACGTTGGGCTTGTCGCCACTTTGTAAAAGCCCCCCTTAGTGAGACACGCCTTCTAAAACCGAACACAATACTCCAAGTGGGGCCTTACCAGTTACTTGTACAGGGGCATTAATACTTTCTTTCTTCTGCAGGCTGTGTTAAGTTCCAAATGGCTTATAGAATAACATAAGACACAGTACACCTTGACACACCAACACCAAATCACAACTGCCCTGTTTGTGATACCTGTGTTTAATCATGAAGGAGTGTAACCCAACACAGAGTGGCAGGTACAACTTTGGCCACCATATTGGGCAGACTGGATGGACTATAAAGGTCTTTATTTGCTATCATTTACTATGTTACTATGGAGCTCATTTTCAAAATTGAAAAACATCTAAAAAGTGGCATAAAGCAGCATTTGGACGTTTTTCTCACAAAAACGTCCAAAACAATATTTTTAAAACCAATTTTTAGACGTTTTTCTATGAAGTCCGTCAGAAGTGTGTTCAAAACACATGAGGGTGTGTCGGGGGTGTTAAGGGCGGGATTTGGGTGTTCCTAAGACTTGGACGCTTTACAGCCATAATGGAACCAAACAAAACCATCCAGGACTAAAACTAAGATGTTTTCAGCAAGACCTGTTTTTATAGTGAATAAGGCACAAAAGGGGGCCCTAAATGACCAGATGAGCACAGGAGGGAACCCTCCTAATGGTCACTGACCCCCTTCCACCCCCCAAAAATGTGAATAAAAATATGACTTCCCAGCCTCTATGACAGCCTCAGATGTTTGAGCCAGGTCTATTAGAGTAGCATGCAGGTCCCTGGAGCAATGTAGTGGTCAGTTCAGTGCACCATGGCTTGGAGGACTCAGGTCCCTAACTCTCTCTACCTGTCACATTTGTGGTGGAAACTGTGAGCCCTCCAAAACTCATCAGAAACCCATTGTACCCACATATAGGTGTCCCCTTCATCCATAAGGGCTACTGTAGTGGTGTACCATTGGGGGTAGTGGGATTTGGGTAGGTTTGGTGGGCTCAGCAGACATAATAAGGGAGCAACAGTGAGATATGTACCTGGGAGCATGTTTTTAAAGTCTACTGCAGTGCCTCCTAGGGTGCCCATTTATCTCCTGGGATGTCTGGGGGACTATTCTACTAAAAATGTTGGTCCCTCCTACATTACAATGGTTTGATTTTGTGCGTTTTGCAATTGGACTTTTTTTTTCCAAAATAGACCAAAAAACAAAATGTCCAAATCACAAAACCTTGTTCAAAACAGTATTTAAAAAAAAAAAAAAAGATAGGCATTTAGTGGTTAGGGTGGTGGACGTTGGTCTTGGGAAACTGAGGAACTGAGTTCAATTCCCATTTCAGGCACAGGCAGCTCCTTGTGACTCTGGGCAAGTTACTTAACCCTCCATTGCCCATGTAAGCCGCATTGAGCCTGCCATGAGCGGGAAAGCGTGGGGTACAAATGTAACAAAAAAAACCCAGAAATTCTGATTTTGGACGTTTTTTGCAAAACATCTAAAGTCAGACTTAGACGTCATATCGAAAATGCCCCTCCAAGTCACCACATAAATAAGCCAATTGATAAAAGTTTAAAGTTTAAGAAACTTTAAATAATCATTGTCTATCCATACTTCCTACAGGATAGAATTCCACAAGAGAGACCCTGAGAATGAGTTTCAGACTTCAGGATACTCTTTAAAGAGGGAATGAAAACAAATACAAATGAACTTATCCCATAATTCTAGAGAGTTGATCATAGGCAACGACTATTCAAAAATAATTGGATAAAATAAAAGGAACTTGTTCAGAGCTGATCCCACTGCAAGACTGATTCAAGATAAGCAAAAGCAGTATTATGTAGCGTCTTAAATAATATCCTCAACATGTAACTTAGCTTCCTCGTATGGCAAAGATTATCCTTATAGCAGAATTCTAAGCTAATTGTAATGCCCTTAAATAACATTTTGGTAAATCTCTACAAACTGAATTATAGTAATCTTTCTATGTCATGAGGAATGTCCAATGAGCCCTGCCCACAGCAACAGATATTTGTGACAGTATAAATAGCAACCAATAAGAAAACAGTACAATTCAATAAGAAAGTTACACAGTAGAAATAACAAAGAACACGTACTATTATTCAGATATCTGTTTCATTATTTCATCACATCAAAAGAATTTGTAATCCCTGTGTTTGTTTATATGCATAATCTCGATGAACCTGGAAGATGTACTGAGCCAAATTGACAAATAGTAAATCACCTGGACCAGATGGCATATATCCAAGGTACTCAAAGAATGCAAGCATGAAATTGCTGATCTGCTGTTAGTAATATGTAACCTGTCTTTAAAATTGTCCATAGTAACTAAAGATTGGAGGGCGGCCAATGTGACGCTGATTTTTAAAAAGGGTTCCAGGGTGATCCAAGAAATTACAGACTGGTAATTCTGACATCAGTGCTGGGTAAAATAGTGTTAATTATTTTAAAGAATAAAATTATGGAGCACATAGACAAACATTGTCTAGGTGCTCCTTACCACTCCGTACCACATACCACTACATAAAAGAATCCTGTTCAGAAGGAATGGATCCTCAGAAGCTTAGCGGAGATTGGGTGGCAGAGCTGGTGGTGGGAGGTGGGGCTAGTGGTTGGGAGGCGGGGCTAGTGTTGGGCAGACTTCTACAGTCTGTGACCTGAAAATGGCAGATACAAATCAAGGTAAGGTATACACAAAAAGTAGCACATATGAGTTTATCTTGTTAGGCAGACTGGATGGACCATGCAGGTCTTTCACTGTCATCATCTACTATGTTACTATTGTTTAATGGGACAGAGTCAGCATGGGTTCAGCCAAAGGAAGTCTTGCCTCACCAATTTGCTTCATTCCTTTGAAGGTGTGAATAAACATGTTGATAAAGGTGAGCCGGATGACGTGGAGGGGCATATTCGAACGGGGCGCCCAAGTTTTCATGAGGGCGTCCATCTTTCATTTCGATAATACGGTTGGGGACGTCCAAATCTCAACGTTTTGGTCGACCTTAGAGATGGTCGACCTAAATGTTGAAATGGTCGACCTTAGAGATGGTCGTTCCCGGTTTTCAGCCATAAGGGAAACCGAGGACGCCCATCTCAAAAATGACCAAATCCAAGCCCTTTGGTCGTGGGAGGAGCCAGAATTCGTAGTGCACTGGTCCTCCTCACATGCCAGGACACCAACCAGGCACCCTAGGGGGCACTGCAGTGGACTTCACAAATTGCTCCCAGGTGCATAGCTCCTTTACCCTGGGTGCTGAGACCCCAAAACCCACCCCCCACAACTGTACACCACTACCATAGCCATAAGGGGTGAAGGGGGGCACCTACATGTGGGTACAGTGGGTTTCAGGTGGGTTTTGGAGGGCTCACATTTACCACCACAAGTGTAACAGGTAGGAGGGTTGGACCTGGGTCTGCCTGGCTGAAGTGCGCTGCACCCACTAAAACTGCTCCAAGGACCTGCATACTGCTGTCATAGAGCTGGGTATGACATTTCAGGGTGGCATAGAGGCTGGCAAAAATAAATGTAAGTTTTGTTTTAGGGTGGGAGGGGGGTTGGTGACCACTGGGGGAGTAAGGGGAGGTTATCCCTCCGGTGGTCACCTGGTCCGTTCAGACACCTTTTCATGGCTTGGTCGCAAGAAAAAATGGACCAAGTAAAGTTGGCCAAGTGCTCATCAGGGATGCCCTTCTTTTTTCCATTATCGGCTGAGGACGCCTATCTCTTAATCACGCCCCAGTCCCGCCTTCACTACGGTGCTGACACGCCCTCGTGAACTTTGGTCATCCCCGTGACGGGAAGCAGTTGAGGATGCCCAAAATCGGCTTTCGATTATGCTGATTTGGGTGACCCTGAGAGAAGGACGCCCATCTTCCAATTTGTGTCGGAAGATGGACGCCCTTCTCTTTCGAAAATAAGCCTGATGTATCTAGGTTTTCAGAAAGCTTTTGATAAAGTTCCTCATGAGAGACTTCTGAGAAAATTAAAGAGCCATGAAAAAAAGAGGCAAGGTTCTGGTGTGGAATAGGAATTGGTTATTGGACAGAAGACAGAGGGTAGGGTTAAATGGTCATTTCTCTCAATTGAGACAGACACGGGGAAGCAACTGGTTGTCCTGGGATTTGTAGTATGGAATGTTGCCAAGATTTGGGTTTCTGCCAGGTATTTGTGACCTGGCTTGGCTACTGTTGGAAACAGGCTACCGGACTTCATGGACCATTGATCTGACCCAGTATGGCTACTCTTATGTTCTTATGAGGGGGAAAATATTTGGGGTAGGGACAGTTTGAGAAGTGATAAGGCAGTTGTGGAGGCTAGTTATTATGGAGGATTACTTTTGGGAAAGATGGAAATGTAGATAAATGGGGAGAGGCAGTTTGAAAGAAGGAATTCTGCTAGAGAAGCTAGAACTCTTTTTCCCACTGGGCCATTTGGGGCAGGGGCTTATTTCCCTGAAACTCCTGGTCTGATTTGGCCCATTTTCAAACTTGGGGGCCCTTTTACTAAGCTGCCTAAGCATCTACATGCGCCCAACACACACCAAAATGGAGTTACCGCCCAACCACAGCGTGGCTCTTGCGGTAATGTCATTTTTGGCGCGCGTCCGATATGCATGCCTGAAAAATATTTTTTATTTTCAGGCACATGTAATGGACGCGCCCTGTGGCATTTGGAGCGCATAGGTCATTACTGTCTGGTTACCTTGTGAGTCTTTACCGCTAGGTCAATGGCTGGCAGTAAGGTCTCAGACCCAAAATGGCCATGCGGCAACTTTCATTTTGCTGCACGTCCATTTTTGGCAAAAAAGGCATTTTTTACAGGTGTGCTATAAAATGGATCGGCGCACGTCCAAAATCCATGCCTACACTACCACAAGCCATTTTTCAGCACGCCTTTGTAAAAGGACCCCTTGGTGTGACTTTTTACTGGCATTCAAGGAGAAAAGAGAGCGCCCAAGCTACACCAAAAGAACAGAACAAAGCAAAAAAAGCACAAAGGGCCTTCAGGAGCAGGACAATAGTAATTTCTTTATTCAAGGAACCTGACACAGGCCGTATTTCGGCTTATTTCCTTGGAACTGCTGGTCTGATTTGGCCCATTCTCAAACTGGGTGTGTCTTTTTACTGGCTTTCCCCATATGCCAAGATCCATCCCATTCCATTAAATTTTCTGAGAGATATTTTGTCCCCAGACAGACACTTTCTGCCCATCAATATAATAATTTGTCACTCTGCTTCCCTGGATGGCTGGTTAGGTTCGTAACAGAATGCAAATGAGCTGACATCAGCTCACCTTCAGCGTTCCCTTCTCTCTCAGTGTCCTACCCTCACAGAAAGATGAAATGACGTCAGAGGAGGGCGGGACACTGAGAGGGAAGGCAAGGGAAGGCTGGAGGCGACGTGAGCAGCCCCTGCCGCCGCTGCGACCTGAGGTAACATGAATGGCTTAAATGCAGGGCGGCAGGAAAGAGAAGAGGGCAGAAGAGAGGAGGGGAGAATCTCTGGACATGGATGGGAGGGGAGGGGAGAATCACTGGACATGGATGGGATGGGAAGGGAAGGGAGAATCGCGGAACACGGATGGGAGGGCAGGGCAGAGGAGAATCGCTGGACATGGATGGGAGGGGAGGGCAGGGCAGAGGAGAATCGCTGGATATGGATTGGATGGGATGGGAGAATCGCTGGACATGGAGGGGAGGGGAGAATCGCTGGACATGTCACACTTGATGGGACACGGATGGGAGGGGAGGGCAGGGCAGAGGAGAATCGCTAGACATGGATTGGAGGGGAGGGCAGAGGAGAATCGCTGGACATGAATGAGAGGGGAGAATCGCTGGACATGGAGGGGAGGGCAGGGGAGAGAGGAGAAATCGCTTAGATGACAGCTTTCCTAGGGCCCGTTTCATTTTTCATGAAACGGGCTTTGTTGCTTGTTTTGTATAATTCTTTACAACTTCCATTAGGGTAGAAAGAATAACCAAAAGCAGGCATGCAGCTAAAGAAGGCATTAGCCCCAAGATTTATATAGCGTGACTTACGTTGCACACACAAATCCGGTTGTATTCTAGATTTGTGTGTGCAACTTAAATGGGGGGGGGGGGGGGAGAGAATTTTCAAGGTAGCACAGCATACATGTACATAGAAAACTTGTCAGTTAGGTCAAAACCAGGTCTACAGAATCAGATAGTTGAATATAGCTGTGAAGAATATCAGTATTATCTCAGAGTGTGGATTCTATTCTGGAGGGTGGGGTAAGAAACACAGTGCAGCCTTCCATTAAGGTTTTCAGCAGCTAAGGTTTTATTGTTGCTATGTGTTAGTTGAAAACTTATTTAAAACATTTTCTTTTAAATAGGTCCTCTTCACTGTACAATTTGCATTATAAACAGCCCTATGGGAAGCAGACTGCATTTTATTTATTTATTTATTGGTGCTGATATCCCATATAATCCAAATGTTAATTATTCAGTTCTATGAGGCTTACAATAATTAAGACTAGAAATGCATACAATATATTTTTACAAGTATGAAGAAAACAAACAGTGAGAATTTGAAAAGAGCAGACAAATAAACATATAACATTTGCTGTTTAATTTATTGTCTAACAATGCAAAAATTTGTTTAAAAAAATGCCTTGAGAAATTTACAAAATATTAGATAGTTGATAATCCTTTTTATTTCACTAGGGATGATGTTCCACCATTTTGAACCTCTATGACAGAAATCTCTGTTGAATATGGATTTATATCTGATGTTTTTATAGCAAGGAAAATGTAGTATGAGAGAGTTTCTTGATCTAGTAGACGTATTGAAGGTAGGTAAATTTATCAGCTTCATCATGTAACTTTAAAAAACAATTTGCCAAGAAAGAATAAGTACTATTAAAACCACCTCCCTGGATGTGAACCCCACTTCCCACATACAAATTGGCACATGCACATAGGCAGTGCATTTGGAATATGTCTATTAAGACCACTTGCCCAGCCCACTGGCAACAAGAAGTTCTATACTTCCAAGGTGAACAGTGATGAATGCAAGCATTGATGCTGTAGTACAGTTGGTCTCCTGAAGATTCCTGAACAGTCAACACAATGACTCCAAGATTTCTTCAAGCTAGAAAGTGTTTCCCACAATGAAATATTTTCTTTCACTAAACCTCCCAAGAAGAAACTAAGCCAGAACTCAACATGAGAAAAATTACTGGGGAGCTTCTGCAAACAGATGATCAGAAAAGCCCACTCGAACATCATAGCTCCTGCTGGTGCAAATGTATTCACAATAGCTGGAGACTTTCCAGGGCAGGGAACAAAACAATGGCAGGAAATGTCAAAGAGAGCACGAAGAAACTTCAAACCTGATACAGAAAAAGGAGACTTTAATTTTGTGTCTTGATTTTATCCACACAGAATCTGGTTAATTAAGCCTTCAGGTGTTTTATTCCGTTTTATTCAAGGTGCGTACTTGAGTCTAGTAAGAAGGTTACTCAGTAAGACACTTGATAGTCATGCAATGAAGTCTTCTGTCCTTTAGGCTCAGTCATCATTGGGTGCCTGCAGCAGTCTGTTCTTAGCTGAATCACTGATTTGCAGTGAGGGAGTGTACATCACTGTATCTACTAAAGCTTCTTTACTGTATCTATTAAAGCTTCTTGTTTTCCAGTAAATGTATTTTCTTGCCCAACTGAAATTTGCAGGTCTCAGACTACAAATTATATGCTCAACAGGCTATGCCAGATCTCTCTCTCTATACTATTACTACTTCTTATCTATCTTTGTTAGGACTAACAAATACAAATTTGGAAACAGAAACACAAGTAATGGCCTTCTGTGATCCACCCAGATAGTCTGAGGTTTGGAAAGTATGTTTCCAGTAAACTATGCATCTGAACCAGGATGAGGAGTAGCCTAATGGTTAGTGCAGCAGGCTTTGATCCTGGCAACCTCAGTTCAATTCCCTCTGCAGCTCCTTGTGACCTTGGGCAATCACTTAACCCTCCATTGCCCCAGGTACAGAAAACTTAGATTGTGAGCACCGTAGGGACAGAGAAAGTACCTGTATATAATGTGTACAGCAATGCGTATGTCTAGTAGTGCTTTAGAAATGATTAGTAGTAGTAGTATAACCAGATTGATGTATTAGAAGGACAACTGACAATGCTGGTCTGGACCATCTATAAAGGAGCTCTGCACAAATCAGAATGTTTCTCTGGGGAAGCCAGGCTTGGCAGGACCTTTTCTGTTTTATGCCCTCCCTCAGCCCCATAAATTATCTGGTGGGGCTACAGAGCCACAGAGATGTTCAACAATAAAAGGGTTTGATGAAACCAAGGCCAGTATATATTTTCCTAATGCTTAAGCCAGCACCAGCCATCAGCTTCTTTTGTATTTGTTTCCTGTGTCTTGCTAACCAGATCAACTCAAAAAGCAAAATCTCTATATCTTCAAGTAAAAGACAAACAGTCGCTCTTACAGACCTGTTAACCACAAGTTGTAGCTGAGATAGTCATTGACATATTTAGGTTTCCCCCTTCTCATCTCTCTCCCACTCTCCTCCCACTCAAAAAGCTGTGGTCAATAAAAGGAAGTCAGTGGCACCTTGACTATCACTGATGAAACCACTTCCTGTTTGTTTCTTGTACTTCCTCTCTTCCACTCATGTAGACTCTCAAGCTTTTTCTATCTATTCAAATTCACAATTCAGGAACAAAACTGAGAGAAAAGAATAGGAAAGCTGCATCGCTCCTGGTCTAAAACAATGTTGTCTTCCTTTTAAAAATAAAACTTGCAATTTAATTCAAAGCAGATCCAGATATGATCTGTTTCTTCTAAGGACTTCTCCATCTTGTGCCCAGGAAGAAAATGCTTCTGAAAGATATGGCCTAGAGAGTCCATGTATAAATATACCAGAGCAGAGCCCGCAGGAAATGATGAACTGAGGAAAGCGCAGAGCGAAAAGATGGCTACTACAAAAGTGCATCACTGAGAAGTAATCATGTGAAAGACCTGACAGTGGATTTCTGTTCTCTTTTCCAAGTCCCACCTTTATGTCTGCCTGATGATACATTTAAAGAATGTCCTACCCCCAAGGACATCTATTCAATGCTTTAATATATTCTCCTAGTCAAGTAATTTCTGTCACACAGACCATTCTTCTAGGAGTCACTATTTCCAGTATCCCACACTTCTTTGAATGCTTAGTGAGAACATTCTTTTAGGATATTCCCTTTGCAGGGAAAGCTAGATAAGGGCACTAGTGAACTACCTGTAAAATAACAAGATGCCTCATCTAGTCTTCTCAGCATACATCCTAGTGCAGTGCCTTATACTCAAGTTGATCTCTTGCTTTCCCCCTCACTCCTTTGTGGCTAAGAATCCTCTGTGAATATCTCAGTATTTCTTAAATTCCCCCTAGAGGCCACTCTTTCATCCACCCCTCTTTCCACGAAGAAACATCATTTCCTAATGTTTCTTCTGAGTACAGTTCTGGTTGTCTCATCTAAAAAAAGATATTGCAAAAGGATCAAAGAAGGGAGACAAAAATGATAAAGAAGATGGAATAGCCCATCTGTGGGAAAAGCCTAAAGAAATTAGGACTCTTCAGCTTGAAAAGGAGATATGACAGACGTGGGATAGGACAGGTAAATAAGAAACGGCTGTTTAGTATTTCAAACAGTACTAAGATTAAGGGCACCCCATGAAGATCTAAAACACAGAACTATTAACCCCAACTAGAGGAAGTATTTTATCATGTAGGGGTCTTTTAACTAAGCTGTAGTAAAATAGGCCTTAGTGAGCCCTTATCCCTGGGATTCTATATATCGAGCAGAGATTTCCATGTGGAAACCAAAGCACAATCCATAACAATACGCGTAACTTTATTAGTTAACAAGCAAATCAGCACTCATAATTGGATGTTAACAAGCAATTATCAGCACTAATTGATATTAATTCGAATTTACACACACTACTGTCTAAGCGTATTCTGTAACATGGTGCACACAAATTCTAAGTTGCATAGTTGAAAAGCGGGCATGGTTATGGGCATGGAATGGGCAGGTCATGGGCATTTCTAAAATCTATGCGAGTTGTTATAGAATTCACCCACTCCACGCCTAATTTAGGCTTCAGGATTTACACCAGGTTTTAGTTGGTGTAGTTGACAGCATCTAAGTTTAATCATATGGACTGATGCTTGGCGTATTCTATATACCACGTGGAAATTTAAATCTATTCTGTAAAATTTAAGAATACTTTAGAGACTAAGCCTAGGCATATTTTTTTCCAGGCGTAATTTTAAGCCATCATACATAGAATCTAGCCCTATATGGTCCTTTCTGCTCGCTAAGGACATTTTTTTACTGCGGCCGTAAAACCCTGATTTTCTATTATATTCATTAATAGCCGTGTGCTAAAACTGCAATTAGCGTGCAGACATTTTTAAAAATTACCACAGGAGCTTCTGAGTTTACAGGCAGTAAAAGCTCCTACGTTATCCATGAGATAACCAGTTAGCACATAGTAATGTAGATGCACTAACAGGTTAGCACAGGAACAGCCACTCTCTGCCCTGACACCCCCTCAAAAAATTATTACAAAAAATTATTCAGCACACACTGCACGAACATTCAATAACTGCTGCGAGACACTGTACCCCATCTCATGGTAGTCCATTCAATGCTGCGCTAGGCGCTCATTAGCACCTAACACAGCTTAGTAAAAGGATCCAATAAATTATGGAGTAACTATTTGGCCAGGATGGTGATGTGCTTCAGTTAAATAGGCCTTTTTTTTACAGGCGCGCTGAAAAATGGATTGGTGCGCGCCCAAAACCCACGCCTACACTACCGCAAGCCATTTTTCAGCGCACCTTAGTAAAAGGACCCCATTCTGTCTTTCAAACCCAGATCCCCACCCTCCAGTGCTGGTTCCAGGAAAGACCTTTTATTGCATCAGTCTTTGAATCACGATGCATTGTGACTTTCCTGAAAAGCCTGGATTTTTTCAGCTCTCCCAATTTTGTCAGGCATGCCACTGCAAAGACTCTGCATTCCCTTCTCCACTGGGGTACGTTCTGGCACTTGCTTACAGTTACTTAAAACGTTGGAATTTTGGTAATAAAGGACAATGTTAATGCCTTAGCAAGTGCAGTAAATCGCTGTGGGATCTATTCACCTATGCCTCCCTATCTCCCCAAATGGAAGAGATGGGTATAAGCAGCGGCTACCTTAAGCAATGTTACTCTTAATATATCATCTCACCCTGATAGACACACTGTCATGTGAAGTGTGTCTAAGTGAGATGTTCTTCCGGCCATACGCATCAGAGAGAAAAGAATGCAATGAAATTGCTCTATTCACTGGGTAGTAATTTAAAAAAAAATCAAATATCCCTTTTTTGCTGGAAGGATGAATCTTTGGACAAAATGTTGTTTGCCTGCTACTGATGGAAAATATACACTCACTATTGTTCACACAAACCTCTGGATCTTTGGCCTTCACGACAGATGATGCCACTTCCATTTACATCTAGGGAGTCTGCAGGAAAGGAAATGCAGTTTCACCAAGGTCTCAAGCTACTGCAGAACACCATCCATTTGCAGTAACAATACTTCGACATTATTGAATTATTTCCTACCACTAAAATGTTGTTCACATTTGCACAGGTCCCTCTCTTGCTGTGCTGCTTCAACCTGTTTTAGAAAATGGGGATCACGAGCTTTCAACGTGCATCCTCTCCAAGTGAGCAGCTCGCTGGCCCAGGTTAGTACAAAAATTCAGACTGCCCTCAGTTCAGAAAAAAAAAATTTATGCAGAACATTGATTGTCTTTGGCCACTATGTAATGCATTTCAAATTGATGTGCTGTAATTTAAAATGCAATGCATGAAGGTTACAGGTGTACAGTGCTGTTCTTTAACCCAGCTGCCCGTCTCCTAGGAGGGGCAAAGAGGGTAGACATCCTGGAGCATAAGTACTGGGTTCCATTCTACTATCAGTTCTCACTTTAACTAGAGAATGGCACGGGAACGGGGACCCACAGTAACTGCAGGGGCGGGGTCGGGGACAGAGTTTGCAGGGACAAGAACAGAACCCATGGGGGCGGGGATGGGGACACAGCACGTGGTGCCGGGGATGTGTCATTTTCTACTATGAAGCCCGTTAATGAACTGGACTGTTACTTATGTTTGATTGATGCAGAAAACGATATTTAGATTTTTTGGGGGGGAAAAAACAAGCAAACATGCTGGCCACAACTAGCAAAATTTGCATTGGGGGGGGGGGGGGGGGTTGTCCTGCATATCCTGCTACCAGCACATCTTCTAAGAAGTCATCTTCTATTGCAGGAAGGACTATGGAATATAAGAAAGCTAGACTGAATCCTGAGATTGTTGATGACTTATTTTCAGTGGCGTTCCTGGCCTGGATGGCACCCGGGGCGGAGCGCCGATGCGCCCCCCCCCCCCCCCCCCGGTGCAGCGCCCCCCCCCACTAAATGACACCTCCCCCCCCCCCTCCGGCGAAATGACACACACCCCCGGTGCACGCCGCTGGGGGGGGTGCCGCGGCGCGCGCCTGCTCTGAGTTCGCTAAACTTCGCTTCGCTGCAGCTCCCTCTGCCCCGGAACAGGAAGTAACCTGTTCCGGGGCAAAGGGAGCTGCAGCAAACGAGTGACGAAGTTTAGCGAACTCGGAGCAGGCATGCGCCGCGGCACCCCCCCAGCGGCGTGCACCCGGGGCGGACCGCCCTCACCGCCCCCCCCCCTTGGTACGCCACTGCTTATTTTCATCCACAGATTTAAAATTCTTAACAGTGCTTCATAGGGCATATTTCTCCCCCACTAGGGCATACAGAACAGGTTGCATTTGGAACCCCTGGGCATTTTAACAGGGTTGATTAAGATTCCTTGGGGTAGTAGAAGTCCGCTATTGTTGGGGTTGGAAGGGTAGAGGGTGTGGGGGGGGGGGGTGTTATTAT
The DNA here is from genome assembly GCF_901765095.1 of Microcaecilia unicolor. Classification (NCBI taxonomy): domain Eukaryota; kingdom Metazoa; phylum Chordata; class Amphibia; order Gymnophiona; family Siphonopidae; genus Microcaecilia; species Microcaecilia unicolor. Next base: position 284,518,775 of record NC_044036.1, read on the forward strand.
AGTTGCTCGTTGTTATTATTGCTTTCCATTTGTGATTTATAAACAACAGTTGCACAGCATATTGTTCCTTTTTATACTGTAATACAAAGATTTAAATATAAAATCATAAGTGTTTGAGGCTTCTAAACATGAGGACAGAGCCCATCGGAATAGGGCAGGGACAGGAACAGAACGTGTGGGGACGGGCATGGGATGGAGACAGAATGAGAACCCACAGGGACCGGGTGAGGACAGGGACAAATTTTGTCCCCGTGTCATTCTCTAACTTTAACTCTCTATGCTTCTAGTACCTTCTGAAAACACAGCATTGGTCTTATTCTGGAGTTCCCACATAATAAATTAAGGACAGGATTTATTAAGCATTTTTCTCATAAACAACGCACCCTAAATTTATAATTTTATGACTTTACCTTGATGCCTCTGCATTGCACTCTTGAGCCAGCAATAAGCTAACAAAGGTGCCGACAGCAAATGCGTCAAAAATGCAGTTGCACATCTGGTGCACATCCCAAGTCACGTCTTAGTAATTCAAAGGTCTCCCATTCCTTTCATTCCCCAACAAAACCCATCTTTCGTCTTTCGTCTTTCTCTCCTTCTCCCAAATTGGAAGAGAATGTTCATAGTAAATGCCAACCAACCCTCTCAGCAACAAGAAACAAGACAGTGTGCAGTCTCATGAAGACAGCCTCTACTTAATTCCTCACCGTTCTGTGATAGGGAGAAAAATACATGAGCATGCAAGGCCGGAGGGAACTGCATCTGTTTTGTGGTTTCTTTACCAGCTATTAAAATATAGTTGCATGGCACCTGTCAGCAAACACTTAAACTGGAATACATTCTTCACCCTGCCTTGTCAGCTTTCTTGGAGGGCTGGGATGGGTGATGCTCCATCCCTAACAGAATAAAACTTGAAAAATACAAATTATTAGTTTATAACTGTCAAATCAGTCACAGTTTGCTGTGTTTATCATGACAATCTGAAATTGGTGTTGGGGCTGGGGAGGAGAGAAGGTTTCCTTATTGTTCTTTATGACTAGCACTGATCACACTAGAAGTTTACGGTTTGGTTCACTGGTGCTTGACTTACAGGTTAAGCGACATTTCTAAAGTGTTATTATTATTATTATTATTATTATTTATTGCATTTGTATCCCACATTTTCCCACCTTTTTGCGGGCTCAGTGTTGATCTTCAAGCTACAACATTGGTATGGGTTGGAAGACATCCATTGAGACCAGCCTTCTCCTGATTTCCTGACAGCTATCTGGCCTGGGAAGGCCAAATAAAACCTCCACTCAGAGGCTAGTTTTAAGGTAGAGAAAGTAGGGAGATCTCAACAAAGGATGCCACCAGGAGTGCTGTATGGCTCTTACCCCCCCTACCCCCCCCCCAATCCACTCCTTCTATCCTGACTGCACCCAAACCTGGAGCAATGCACAGCTTCCAACTGACCCAATCCATCCCGCCTGCCTGAAAGGGGATGTTGCTGGGAGGACCCCACCCATCCCTATGCCCATCCTGTGCCCACTGTGCATCTGTAACCAATGTCAGTGTATTTTTTTTTTTTACTTTTTCCTTCCTAACCCCAGGGTTAACAACCAACTTGTGAAGTGGAGGAGTAGCCTAATGGTTAGTGCAGTGAGGTGACATCCTGCGGAACTGGATTTGATTCTCACTGCAGCTTTTTGTGACTCTGTTGCCCCAGATACAAAAAAAAAAGACCACCTTCTATTGTGAGCCCACTAGGAACAGAGAAAGTACCTGCATATAGGACAACATTCTATAAATGCAGCCATAAAACCACATTTAGTGCTATTCTATAAACCTTGCCTAAAGTTAGGTGTGGTTTACAGAATATGCGTAGCGCCTGTCCCCGTGACTAAAATTTAGCCACAACCATTTACACCACCAACAACCTGGTGATAACAGTACGTTTAATTTTTAGGAAAGCCCATGACCTGCACATGGCCATTTGCCGCACGTCCATTTTCGGCAAAAAATTTTAAAAGGCATTTTTTTGCAGGTGCGCTGAAATATGATTCTGTGCACGCCCAAAACAACGCCTACACTAAGTACATAAGTATTGCCATACTGGGAAAGACCAAAGGTCCATCGAGCCCAGCATCCTATTTCCAACAGTGGCCAATCCAGGTCACAAATACCCGGCAAGATCCCAAAAATGTACAAAACATTTTATATTACTTATCCCAGAAATAGTGGATTTTCCCCAAGTCCATTTAATAACGGTCAATGGACTTTTCCTTTAGGAAGCCGTCCAAACCTACCACACATTTACACCTGCTCTGGGACAAGTATAAAAGTGCATATGTCCTATAAATGTGAATCAATATCCTATATAATAATTCTCACCATCAACTTTCTAAAGTAGCTGCCTGTGTCCGTGGGTCCTGTGCTAGGCTCTGTAGCCAGGCTGACATCACTCACAGCTGATTCCCAGGCTTCGCGTGTTTCCCTACTCCTCTCCCTGCCTGGGAATCAGCTGTGAGTGCGCCGCTCCCTGCAACACGACAAGCGCAGCCCCGCAGACAACCCCCCCCCCCCGCGGTGTATCAAACCCCCCCCCAGAGCATCACCCAAGCCCCTTCCTCCCAAGCACATCAACACCCCCCCCCCCGGGCACATCAACCCCCTCGCCACCCGCAGCTGCCAGTTGAAGACCCCAACTCCCTCCCTCCCTCCGATTTCCAGACCCCCCCTCGGATTTACTGACCCCTGGACCTCCCTGCCGCGACCCTCTCGAGCACCCCTTCCTGCCGCCAACCCTCCCCCGCCGCTGTCGCGTACCTGTGCTGGCGGGGGACCCCCAACCCCCGCCAGCCGAAGTCCTCTTCTCGGCCGCACGGCATGGACGAATGACGTGATCAAGTTGGAATCTGTATGTGTGCGTGCGTCTGACGTCAGACGCACGAACACACTCCGAGGAAAACCTTGCTAGCGCCCATTTCATTTGTGTCTGAAACGGGCCTTTTCTACTAGTATTTTATAAAATATGCAAGAAAAACACAACTCTACCTCTGCTCTAAAACTACACCCCCAGAAATGCCTACATTTGGTGTGCATATAAGTATGTACTCTCTTGTAACCACAAGGTAGTGATAGTCTTGTGCAGTTTAAAAAATAGTTGAAGATTAAGGGGCCCTTTCACTAAGATGCACCAAAAAGTGGCCTGCGCTGGTGTAGGCACGTATTTTGGATGTACACAGGTCTGTTTCTCAGCGCGCCTGGACCGGATGGCATACATCCAAGGGTACTCAAAGAACTCAAGCATGAAATTGTGTATGACCTGTCATTAAAATCGTCAGTAGTACCTGAAGATGGGAGGGTGACCAATGTGATGCCGATTTTTTTAAAGGGTTCTAGGGGTGATCTGGGAAATTATAGACCAGTAAGCCTGGCATCAGTGCCCGGGAAATAGTGGAAACTATTAAAAAGAATAAAATTACAGAACACGTAGACAAACGTGGTTTAATGGGACAGAGTCAGCATGGGTTTACCCAAGGGAAGTCTTGCCTTACCAATTTGCTTTATTTCTTTGAGGGTGTGAATAAGCATGTGGATAAAGGTGAGCCATTTGATGTAGTGCATCTAGATTTTCTGAAAGCTTTTGATAAAGTTCCTCATGAGAGACTACTGAGAAAATTAAACAGTCATGGATTAGGAATTGGTTATTGGACAGAAAACAAAGGGTAGGGTTAAATGGTCATTTCTGGCAATGAAGGAGGGTGAACAGTGGAGTGCTGCAGGGATCTGTATTTGGACTGGTGCTATTTAACATATTTATAAATGATATGGAAATTGGAACGACGAGTGATGTGATTAAATTTGCAGATGATACAAAACTATTCAAGTTTGTTAAAATACGTGCGGACTGTGAAATATTGCAGGAAGACCTTAGGAAATTGGAAGACTGGGCATCCAAATGGCAGATGAAATTTAATGTGGACAAATGCAAGGTGATGCACATTGGAAAGAATAATCCAAATCATTGTTACCTGATCCTGTGGTAACAGCGGTTAGCGTACCTGGATTTAAAAAAGGTTTGGACAAATTCCTAGAAGAAAAGTCCACAGTCTGCTATTGAGACAGACATGGGGAAGCAGCTGCCTGCCCTGGGATTTGTAGTATGGAATGTTGCCACGATTTGGGTTTCTGCCAGGTACTTGTGATCTGGCTTGGCCACTGTTTAGAAAAACAGGATATTGGACTAGATGGACCATTGGTCTGACCCAGTATGGCTACTCTTATGTTCTTATTCTAGTTCTTAACAATGCCACTCACGTAATTCAAGTCGACATTGACTTAAGTGTTCCTAGCTATATGGATTCCAAAACCTAGATTATTTATTTATTTAACTATAAAAATGTAAAATACACTTCACATCATGAAAGTACCAAAGCTTTCTCTTGTTTGGAAACACAGAACTAGAGTTTCTTTTTATTTTCAGTTTAATTTCATCCCATCTGTTTTTATTTTATTTTTGATTCTTTACTTTTCCACTATGTCAGCAGGGTTTGCTTAAGGTTGACGAGGCTGACATTCCCTTGAGTCCATGTTGGTAGCAAAACATGAACCTAGAAATTTCTGGATTGTTTCATGTGCATCAGGGACTATCAGCTTTGAGTTTAATCCCACTCAAAATATGACTGACTGCTTAGGAGTTTGCATCACAATGTATGCATTTTTAGTTTATTTTCAATTGTGGTCTTATTTGTGCGGTCATTCTTTCAAGGGGAATTTAAATTTGTGTACACTTTGCTTAAAACTGTAAATGATATGAGTTACAATTTGAAGTGATTTAACCGGGCAGGAGGACCTCCTGCCTGGTTAAATCGATTGTGCTTGCCTATCTGCTGATATTCAGTGGTACTTAACTGGATAGCATTGCCGAATATCAGCCCTTACTGCCCCTAACTTTAGTTGCTAACCCCCGGATTCTATATAGCGCGACCGAAATTGTGCACGCAAATCCAGGCATATTCTGTCTTTCCACACACAATTCAGGTGCCCTTTTACTAAGCTGCGTAAGTGCCTACGTGCGCCCAACACGCACCAATTCGGAGTTATTGCCTGGCTACCACATGGCCCGTGCAGTAATTTAATTTTTTACGCACGTCCGCTACATGTGCTAGAAAATATATTTTATTTTCTGGCGCACTGCGAAAATTGGGCTGTAACTCTGACTTCACAAGCGTAGGCGATTACCGCATGGTTAACACAAGAGACCTTACCGCTAAGTCAATGGCTGGCGGTAAGGTCTCATACCCAAAATGGACATGCGCTAATTTTTACTTTGCCGCGCGGCCATTTTCAGCAAAAATTTTTAAAAGGCTTTTACAGGTGCGCAGAAAAATGGAGCTGCGTGCACCCAAAACATGTGCCTACACTAGCACAGCCCATTTTTCAGTGCACCTTAGTAAAAGGACCCATTAATTAGTTAACAAGCCAAATAGCACTTAGCAGACAATTAATGACACTAATTGAGTTTAATTAGAATTTATTTGCACAACTTGCTAGGTGTATTATATAAAGTGGTGTGCGTAAATTCTAAGGCTCGCAGCCATAAAGGGGGCGTGGCCATGGGTAGATCATGGATGTTCCAAAACATTATGCACACGGTAATAGAATATCCCTGCACTTCACCTAACTTAGGCGCCAGTATTTACACCAGGTTTTACTTGTGTAAATTCCCGTGAGTAGGTTTAGATGCGCATAATGGCTCTAGGCATATTCTATAAACCACACCTAAAGTTATGCACAGTTTACAGAACACGCCTAGGCGGAAATTTCTTCTGTGATGATTTTTCAGGTGCCATATATAGAATCTAGCCCTAACTGGGCACCAGTCTGAATGTTGGCCAGTGCCTGCTCCTCCCTCCCCCTGAACCTGATCTCCTCCCTCCCTTCTCCTGAAGAGCCCCTGATTGAGCCTCCACTCCACCCCCACCTCCCTTTAGGCTCACCACCCCCCCACCCCCCCCCCCCCCCGGTACCTATATTTTCCATCCATGGTGGTCTAAAGGCATAGATACCAACATTTCAAAACAATTGGGGGTGCTAAACATAGGGGAAATTACCCCTTCCTGGACACAATGAAGGAGCTTTCTCAATATTGGGGGTGCTCAGTACCCATCTGCATCCACAGATCTGGCTTCTATGGTCTAGGATGCCCTATGTGCAGTGTGTAGTGCAGTGATGCCCATTCGCTCCTGCCCGTCACAGCTCTGGCCTCAAAATGGCCACTGTGACCCCTGGCAGTAGTCTTATGCACTGAATATTGATTAGATAGTATATAAATATGTAATGTAAACTAGCTAAAAAAATAAGTGATGTCTCTATTTTATTTAAGCACTACACACATCTGCGACCAGACATGTCTACTGTGCACCTAACAATTAGGACAAAAAACTCCCAAGGACAGGGATGAGGGATGAGATTTCTTCATTTAGGCAACCTGATGCTTCCCACAAACTGCCAGTGTTAGGGGCTTATCACTCCCAACACACACACACACACATATACATACAGACACACACACACACTATCCTCCTACGAATGCCTGCTAAAGGGAACAATGCATCTCATTAGGGATATATATTAGGGATATATATTAGGGATATAGAAAGACTTGAAGCAGTTCAGAAAAGGCGACCAAAATGGTATGGCAGAAGACATATGAAAAGAGACTTGAATATGTATATCTTGGAGAAAAAGAGATATGGGGAGATATAATGCTAAGAAATACTAATAAACAACTTTTCTCAAAGACGGGGGAAGCTATGTAACTAGAGGGTATGAAATGGAGCTGCAAAAGGCAAGCTTAATAGCAACACCAGGAAATACTTAGGGGTGGCAGATGCCTGGAATGCCCTCCCGGTGGCAGTGGTGGGGGCAAGAACAGTGACAGAATTCAAAAAGGCTTGGGATAAACACAAAGAATCCCTAAATAGCAAGAGGATGGGCTCAAAATATAGAACAATTCCATATGAAGCTGGTGTCGGGCTCATGCCAGACTACAGAGCTTACGTTACCTGACGCGATCAGTGGCAAGCTGGCTCCTCAGGAAGTGCTGGTGGTGGGAACAACGCTGAGGGAAGGGAGTCAAGTCCCTCAGCCAAGCGGTGGTCTAGTAGAGGTTGTGATGGGAGAAGGGGCTATTCCAGCTGTTCCTCCCTTGATGAGACCCTCTGAAGAGACCTTTGATACCAAATGGACAGCGCTGGACTCCATCTACAAAGTATGTGCAGGACTTTGCCCTCAAGTTCGGCAGCATGCACAAAGGATTGCCAAGTGTGAAGAGGTGTTGAAGACCCAGACAGATAAGTTGAATTTATTTGACTTTCAAAACCAGAAGTCTCAGAGTGTTCAGATGACTTTGAATCAAGATAAACTCATGTTGCAGCAAAAAATAGACAATTTAGACAATTTTACGAGAAATATAAATTTGCGACTTCTGAATTTTCCAAAGGTTTTTGACTGCTACACCTAAAGACTTATTTTATAGGTTCTTGAAAGAAAAATTTAAGTACTCTGATTCTGGACTTCTACCATTACATAAAATATATTTTTTGCCAGTTCCTAGATGTACTATTTCACCTGTTGGCAATTCTTTGCTAGCGGTGTCTTCTGAAAAGTCTTAACGTAACTAATGTCTTGGGAAGTTCGATTGAGGAACTTGTTTCCAGATCTATATTGCTTGTGGCTTTTGTGTTTCAGCAGGTTAAGGACGCGCAATTGCACCTCTTTTTTGGGTCCTCTGAAGTTTTTTTTTTCAATGGGAAAAAGTCTATCTTTCTGGACATTTCCAAGTCCAAACTAGGAGGAAGAAATTCTTGGCTTTTAAACAGCAAGCTATTTCCTTGGGGGCTAAATTTCAACTAATGTACCTGTGTAAATGTTTGATCCATTTGGATCAACATTCATATGTTTTGTATGATCCTTCACAACTTCAATTCTTTCTTGACGATAGAGAAGTAACAGTGCCGTGATGGATGTGAGATGGTTTTTCTTCTTGAGGTTCAGTCATTTATTATAAGAGAGGCGTTTGTGTATCTTATTTTGCAATTTGGAATGTAGTACTCCTTTTTAAAACGTGAATTGTGATTTCTTCCTCTAATGTGGTTTGATAGATTGTTTCAGTTGTTATTATTTTATTACGCACTGATTGATTGAGGTTCTCTTGAATTATTTACTGAACGTCTATACCTTTATTCAAAGTTTCTTTTGATGTTTATTGAAATACTAGTAAATAAGGCCCGTTTCTGAGCGAAATGAAACGGGCGCTAGCAAGGTTTTCCTGGGAGTGTGTATGTTTGAGAGAGAGTGTGTGTGATAGTGAGTGTGAGAGAGAGAGAGAGAGTGAATATGCGAGTGTGTGTGTGTGTGTGTGACAGAGAGTGAGTGAGTCTGGGGGCGAGAGTGTGTGTGTGTGTGTGTGTGAGAGAGAGAGAGAGAGAGATACCTTCCTCTCCTCCCTCTGTGGTGTGAGCACCCCCTGCTCTGCTGTGAAGAGCAAATAGGGATGGAAGGGCAGCTGTGAAAGGAAAAGTGAAAGTTGGTGAGGCTGTAAATCCCAGCATGGTAGAAGGCAAGTTTTGAACCTGGTGACCCTGAAGCTGTTGATGCCTGTGCACCGGGTACCTTTGCATTCATGTTCGTCATGCAGATGTTAGAGGGGGTGGAGTTGCTTCCTGTTTGTGCGGTGTACTGTGCAGATCAGCAGTGAAGCGTCTTTCGATCAGTGAAACCCTGTTGCCTCGGTGACCTTCCCCATCCAGCCTTGCTGTACCAGCACCGTTGTCGTTTGATGTTTGAGCTCCGTTTCCCCATGTCAGTATTTCCTGCATTGGCTGTGCTGTGGGAGTACTCGCAGCAGTTTCGCGTTCCATTTCTATGCGCCGAGGGGGGGCAGTGACAGCTGGGTGTGTGCCGGTTGAACTCGCAGCATTTTCGCGTTCCGTTTCTATGCGCCGAGGGGGGGGGCAGTGACAGCTGGGTGTGTGCCGGTTGAGATCGCGTTTCCTGGAACATCAGTGTTGCGCCGTCGTCGATGGCGTTTCATGGAGTGTGAGTGCTCCGCCCTCAGCGTCATCACGTTCTGACGCGAGGGCGGGGCACACAGCAATGGGCGAAAAGTGGTCTCGACGCCTCAACTTCCGGTTGGAGGCTTCATTTAGAACGTTGGGGTAGCGAATTATGTGCGGAAGGGGCATGGCTGAGGGCGGGTCTAGGAGTGACAGTGAGTGGTGCATGTGAGTGAGAGTGAGTGTCTGACAGCCTACCCTTCAGTGTTTCCCTCTGACAGACTGAGCTTCAGAATGTTCCAGGTGAGAATTATTTATGTAGATGCAAATAAAAACTATGGGGTCCTTTTACTAAGCCATAGTAGAAAATAGCCTGTGGTAGTGTGGGTGCATGTTTTAGCACGCGCTGGGCCATTTTTTACTGTGGTTGGGAAAAAAGGCTTTATTTAATGGGGCAGTAAATGGCTGTCTGCTAAAATTAAAAGTAGTCCGTGGCTATTTACTGCCTGAGCCCTTACCTCCACCCATTAACCTAGCGGTAAGAGTTCATGTGCTACACAAGTGGTACTCATGCAGCACACGCCAATGTGGCTGCGCTGCCAATTATCACCGGGAGCGCCCCTATGGTAAAAAAACAGAAAAATATTAGATTTAATTGGGACTAATATGCGTAAAATTAGGTGCAGGATCCATGACTAAGATTTACGCAAGGTCCAAAAAAGGGGATGCAGAAATGGGAGGGTCACAAGAAGTTTGGGGCAGAATGGGGATATGATTTTGAATTATTTATTTATTTAGATCATTTATACCCTGCTTTTTACCACATAAAGCAGCCTCTAAGCGGCTTACAATGAACTAAAGAAACAATTACAATGATAGTAGAGAGGGTAGAGGGAACGGAGGAAGAAGGGAAGGGAATATAAATACAATATTTAAAAAAAATACGTAGGCAAGGAAAAGAAAACAAAAAGAAGAGAAAGTAAGGAGTCCAAAATCAGGTCTTGACTCACTGAGACACATTAAGGCAGGTAATCAGATCCTGCGAACAGGACAGGAATGCGGGCGGTGGCCAACGGCTGGAATCAGCGATCCAGGAGGAAATAGGGCCCCTTCAAGGTGCAGCACTCTCCAAGCACAAAGCAGCCGCAGAACAGATGACCAGCAGCCAACATCGCCGAGGACGACCACCCTAGTCCAGCAGCAAAGCCAAGAAGGTTTTCACTTGTAGTGACAACCACGGCCTGGAGGCAAAGCAGAGCAGAAATCGACGCTGGCGGAGCACACCGAAAGAGGACCCACAGAGCGGGAGACGCCAGCGGCCCATTGGAAAGGCTGGTGAAGAATCGCGACATATAGGCACCTGGGAAGTGTGCATAACTACAGAATATAGGTGCGCTGCACTTAAATTGAGGCAGAGGCATTTGCACCATGTTTTCATTGGTGCAAATAGCGATACCTAAATTTACTCACAACCTCTCTGCTTAAGTGGCTATTCTATAAACCATAACAAACCTTAGGTATGGCTTATAGGATTACATGGATATTTTTTGGCATCATTTTTTTCGGCACCATATATAGAATCTAGTCCTATGTGTGCAAATGCATGTACCTTCCCAATCTCACTTCCAGGAACACTGAGCAGTCCATGTCCCCTATATGCACCTACATGTGTATGTACTCGGCAGTTTTCAAAAGGCCTATTGTGTATACATTAGACGATTGCCTTTTCTATGTTGATGGGAAGGAATAAAGCTTAGTAAACAGGCTCTAAGTTGGGCACTCCTGAATCAGCAGTTTAAACAGGCTGCCAAACCTTACTTAATCAACCTGGTGCATTATCATTACTGGCCATCTTTACAGCATTACCTTGTGCTCAATTTCAAGATGCTTGTGTTGCAATAAATACCAGTGAGCAAAAGAATACACAGAAATATAACATGAGACATTTCAATAGAGCTAAGCGTTCAGGAGCTATGCTTCCTCAGGTCCAAACTAAGCAGGTAACAGTATCAGATTTTACCCGATTGATTGTACTAGTGAACTACACATTACTTTACAATGGTGGTGTGAAGGGAAAGGGGAAAAGGGGGGGGGAGGAGGAGGTTGATGTGTTATTAGAGTGATAAAATGGCAACCAAGAGGCTGCGAAGGTATGTCTGATGTTCATGAAAACTATTTACAGGCACTGAACTGTGGTGGATGAACAAAGAGGCCAGTAAGAGCCGTACAGTTGCAAGCAAGTATTGCAAGATAAAACCAATAATAAATTTCAAGCCAGGGAAAAGCAAAAAAGCAATGCCAGACTTGGAAATGAGTTGGGGTCTCTAAAGGGCCCTTTTCCTAAGCCACATAGACACCTATGCATGCCCAACGTGCATCAATTTTGAGTTACCGCCCGTCTACCGTGTGGCCCTTGCGGTAATTTCATTTTTGACGTGCGTCCACTACGCACGCTGGAAAATATTTTTATTTTCTGGTGCGCAAGTGGTAATCAGGTGGTAATCGGCATTATACACACGTAGACCATTACCGCCCGGTTACTGAATGAGAACTTACCGCTAGGTCAATGGCTGGTGGGAAGGTCTCAGACCCAAAATGGACACGTGGCAATTTTCATTTTGCGGCACGTCCATTTTTGTCAAAAAATTTTAAAAAGGCATTTTTTACAGGTGCGCTGAAAAATGATTCTGCACGCACCCAAAACACACTTCTACACTACTGCAGGCCATTTTTTCAGCGTACTTTAGTAAAACGGCCCCTCATGTTGCACCAGGAAGTAGACTGGGCAGATTATATGAGCCTTACTTACCACCATATTCTAAATTTCTATTTTATTTAAAGTGGTGTGGTAGTCGTGTTAGTCCACTTTTAAAGGTAATAAACAGAAATAAAACAAAACATAGAAAAGAAAATAAGATGATACTTTTTTATAGGCGTAACAATACATTTTTTGATTAGCTTTCAAAGGTAGCCCTTCTTCAGATCAGATTTTATTTTATTTATAAATTTCCATTTTAAAATATTCCTCATCCCACTAAAAGCATCATCTCTGTCAAAGTGACTTGTTTGTCTTCTTTCAACAAATTCTTTGTATTCTGGCACTAAGTATGAGATGTCCACGCCTGCAGCACACAGCCTGGAGGTCAGGCATGGAGACTTCCCAGAGAGTCAAAAGGGTTCGACGGCCAGCCCTCCCAGGCAGCAGCAAAGAGCATGGGAAAGGCAAAGGGGTTTGTGCTGGCATTTCCTGCTTACTTAATAGGATCTCTCATCTCCTTGGACTACATACAGTGAAATATCCCATTCTTGGAAAAAAAATGAAACAAAATGATAGATATTGACAGATACATAGACAGATTATAGAGATAGACAGGTAGATAGATGGTATATATCTTACTGAACAACCCTGAAGAAACCGTAGTCTAACAATCAATTTAGGTCTTATATACCACTAATATCCCCCTGTTTAGGGTTCAGTGCAGTTTACAATATTAGTGGAACAACATCCACCCAGTGACTATCACCACAACAGCTGAAACTAGAACATAAGATGAATGATAACAGATCTAAAACCCAAGGGGTTCATCAGTGTGCCCAAACCCAATCTGATTCACAGCTGAAAGTGAAAAGTCACTTCATTTCTTTTAAATAAATAAGGACAGGGCTGGCACCGAGATTTGTGTCCTGCAATCTGGTGGTCCAAGGTAGCTCTGTAAACTGTCACCTTTGTGTGCTGCTGGTTTCCAGGCAATGACCTAAGGTAATATGCAGTGGCAGGGAATATAAGGATGCTGATATTTATTTATTTGGATTTTGCTCACACCTATGGTTCGATATATAAACTATGCTACAAGACCGCACATGATCATAAAATAAGAACAAAAGAAGGGGTGCAGGGGAAGATGGAAGGAAAGAGAGTGAAGCAAAGTGAAAAAAAAAATCATTCGGGATCGCAGAGCGGGAAAAGAGCAGTAAATCTATTGCTTTGTGCTACTGTCTGTGTCATGCTAACCTATGCTAACCTTGACGTGACAGCTAGAGGCTCCTGGTAAATCGCTTTTTCATATTAGATCTCTCTCTCTAATCTTGGCACCTGACACAAGGGTCCCTCTGTTCGTAGCTCCCAGCTATATGCAAAGAAAGTCTGTGCAATTTTTCCTTGGGCTATAGATAAGATACACAAAGATGCTATCTGCTCTGACTTGGGCATCCTCCAGGCCTGCCTTTATTGGCTGTGGGGGCAGCTTCAGACTTTTCTTCTGTGTGGAATTAATGGACACAAGCTGCTCAATCTGTAGCCAGAACGGCATCCAGCATAACAAAGACCTTTCAGACAGTCCCACAAACTTCTCTCTGGACTTTTTTTCTTTTCTAGAAGATTCAGGGAATAAACCTTTTGGATAAAAAAGACGCACAGTTTCAAAGCTGGCTGAGTTTGCAGGTTTTCTGCTTGTCTATAGCCCAAGACTTAAGCCTGGCCCTCAGTCTTACCACTTCAAAGAACTGGGAAATGTGCTATATAGAGTGTAATATATACATAGCAAGGAACATGTCAGTGTATATTAAAAGAAATAAAGAAAATATGAGAAAACCAAGAGAATGTTACATGTGTTCTAGTTTCTGCTTTTAATGCTTTTTTCTCTTTCCCTCTCTCCCTCTCTCCTACAGACTACACTGGGCAATTCTATAAAATGGAGCCTAAAGGTACGCATCATTTTCATGCATCAAAGACACCACTGAATTGACAGGCACCTATGTCCACAAGGCGCTATTCTGTAAGGTAGCATGTGTCATTGTGCCTAACTGCAAGGCAGCATCCACATGGGCAGGGCATGGGCGCGTCTCCCAGTTACACGTGTTATTTCTAGAATATTATAAACTATGTGCATCACTTGGGACACTTAAACACACCAACTTAGGCCTGCCATTGACATAGCATAATATTGTGTACCTACACTTACGCACGCTGAATGCCAACAAGCAAGCAGATAAACTGCAGCACCGAACCTGTAAAATATTTCTCTAGCTTGTGAACCTTTACATCCATAGAGCATCTTGGTAGCGCTGGGTAGCCTCCACTTGAGAGGATATTTATAAAAACATCAGACCAAATTTGTAAAAGTGACCCGTCTACATTGTTCTAATGCCACCTTGTAAAACATGTGAAACATGCAAGCCACTGCTCATTCACCCCACACAAACCGAGGGCAATTTTCAAAATACAGGTAGGCGTGCAGTCTCTGGGTACTTTTGCTTGCAGTCTTTGTTCCAGCTCTCAAAAGGAACACACACACACATGTATTTTTGTTTTTAAAATTGCCTAGAGGAAAAGTCCCCGAAAAGATTGGTGCCTATTTTTTTTTCCCTGGGGGAGCAGGAGGGTGCCCTCTACAGGATGCAATGAGGATCAGAGAGAGTACAGGGTGACACGAGACTCTCGAGCAGGGAGAATTCAAGTTGAAACTCTTTATTAGGCACCAAAGGCACCAGTCAATCATACATTTATTCACGGAACTATGTACACCATATGTCTTTGTGTCTAACACTGCCCTTTTAACTTCCCATTGTCTCCTTCCAGTGTTTCTATGTTGATGTCCCATTGTTATATTCCTAATGATATTCGAATGTCTCGCACAACTCTGTACAATGTAATCCATAACCAAGTTGTAACAAATTTATTTCTATTATTCATATCTTATTGTAAGCCACACTGAGCCCGCAAAAAGGTGGGAAAATGTGGGATACAAATGCAATAAATAAATAAATAAACCTCACACTAGTGTTCAATAATGGAATCTTGGCACCAAGATGCCATAATAGAATGGGTGCTACACACACAGCATTGCAATGCCCAGGCTGAGGTGGCAATTTATATAATTGCCCTTTAAGTATTTTGGTTCTCACTGGGTCTCCTGACTGACCAACACCTGGAAGGGAAGCCCCAGTAATGGCAATTCTGCTTCCTTCCCTGTTACTACTACTACTGCTTGTCATTTCTATAGTGCTACTAAAAGTGCACAGCACTGTTCATAAAGAAGTAAGAGGCAGTCTCTGCTTGACAGAGCTTACAATATATTCAAGACAAATATGAGATTAAGGAGTTTCATTTTATTATGGAAATGATTAAAGCAAGATGGGTATTAAATAGGCAAATAAAGGGTTAACATTTCAAAGCAGCCTCAAAAGGTGGGCTTTTAGCTTGGGTTTGAATAGGGCCAGAGGCATTACATAGGGCAACAAGAAGAAAGGAATAGAGTCTGGAGCTTGGTGATGGAGACGGTCACAGAGTGACTTACGCAATGAACAGAATTCCCAAGAAGGGATGTAGGGAGAGATAAGAAAGGAGAGACACGAGGAGCTGCAGAATGAATGCATTTGTTAGTCAGAATGAGAAGTTTGAACTATAAGCAGAAATGGAGAGGAAGTCAATGAACTGATTTAAGGAGAGCAGTTATGTTAGTGCACCAACACTGGTGGAAAATAAGTCATTTAGCAGAATTTTGAACAAACTGAAGGGGAGAGTTGCAGTAGTCTAAGTGGAAAGTGATTAGAATATGGATAAAGGTTTTGGCAGTGTGTTTTGGCAGTGTGTTCAAAAAGGAAGAGACAAATCTCAGTTCACTGTTTATTTATGTACTTTCTCTGGGGTTCAAAGTCTGTGATAAAGTCACATCCAGGATAGTTGGGTTAAGGCAGTTTCAGTCTGAAATACAAGTCCCAGAAGGCATTGCAGGCAAGGAGCCAGGGGGTGAGATGAGGAACCCGGACTGGACTCCTAGCTGCAATGGGAGAAGACATGGGTGTAAGCTGGCAGGACGTGTAGATGGGCTGCCACTAGGGGGAAAGAGAGATAGGAAACCCTGTGTGCAGGAGCTCATCATTAGTCTAATGCTTAACTCAGCTGGTATGGGTGTGGAGAAAGCTAATGGAAGGAGACTGATTGGTTGTGAGAGCAGAAGCCAGGGATTGATTTAGGCAGGTGGGAAGGAGTCCCAGAGAAAAGAAGCAGTTGCAGGCTGAAAACCCTTGGGTAAGAGAGGTCCCTAAAGTACTGAAGCAGGCTGAATCCTTTGGGTATGAGGAAGTCCCAAAAGTATTTGCAGGCTGAAAATCCTTGGGTAAGAGAGGTCCCTAAAGTATTGAATTTACCAGTGAAGCTGATGCAGGGTGAAATCCCTTGGATATTTATTTATTTATTTGTACCCCATGCTTTCCCACTTGTGGCAGGCTCAATGTGGCTTACATGGGGCAATGGAGGGTTATGTGACTTGCCCAGAGTCACAGGGAGCTGTCTGTGCCTGAAGTGGGAATTGAACTCAGTTCCTCAGTTCCCCAGGACCAAAGTCCACCACCCTGGCCACTAGGCCACTCCTCCACTCCTCAATGAGGAGTCCCTAAAGTATTGAACTCTCCTGAAGGTAAAGAGAGTAGAAGGTAGAAACTGCTGCTTTGTGATTTAACTGTGATGATGAACTGAAAGAACTGCTTCTATTTGGAACTGAACTACTGTTTATTGTGCACTGGATAAAGAGCCCAGACTGGAGCTGACTGTGAGCCTGTATTGAATCATGGTATGTGCTGATAGCCTACTGCTTAAAGGGGACTATTTGCCACACACTTTCAGGTGGCTTATATGTGCTTAAGATTGAAGGTGAATGCTGCTGTTGGAACCGTGTATCAGGTCTACTAGAAACCTACATGGAATAAAGTCCTTAAGATTGACGTTGCTGGTGGACATTTATTTCTTCATTGTACCAGGAGGCCTGTGGCTGGAGGAGATTGTTCTATCCTTGGCTGCACTTAGAGGTACCTGCTTACAAGTCAAAGCAGTTTACATGGAAAGATATCATAAAAACAAAGTTAAGAACAGAATGCCATAAAATTGATAGAAAAGTGTAACATTCAAGCACATAAGTATACATACCTAAATGAGTGGGGGAGAGAAAGGAAGAGAGAAGTGGATTAAAAAAGGCAAGTTTGTGATACGAGAAGAAAAACAACAGGTTTTGGCAGTCTGTTGAATATGTGCAGAGAATGAGCATGAGAAATCAAAGATGAACTTAAGGTTACAAGCTGAGGAAACAAGGGAAACAACAGTGTTGTCCACAGAAATAGAGAATGAGGGAACAGGACAGGTGGGTTTAGAGGGAAAGATAAAAAGCTCAGTCTTGTTCATGTTCAGTTTTAGATGGCAGTAGCACATCCAGGCAACAATGTCAAAGAAGCTGAGACCTGGGCCTGGATTCCTGGTGAAATTTCAAGAGTAGAGACGTAGATCTGAGAGTCATCAGTGTAAAGATGGTATTTAAAACCATGGGAGGAGATCAGAATACTAAGGGACCAATCAAAGAGAGAGAAGAGAGAAAAAAAGGTCCCAAGACAGAGCCCTGAAATATACCGAATGATACTGGTGTAACAATGGAGAAGGATACACCACAGCATACACTAAAAGTGCGGTGGAAGAAATAAGTAGAAAACCAAGACAGAACAGAGCTCTGAAATCCAAGTGAGGACAGCTTATCAAGGAATAGGTGGTGATCAACAGTATCAAATGCAGCAGATAGGTGAAGAAGGGTGAAGAGTGAGTATAGGCCCTTGGAACTGGCTGGGAACAGGTCACAGGATGGAATGAATGAAGAATAGCTAGAGATAAAAGAAATTCATGACAGCAGTGGTAAAAAGCACATTTAAGTAGCTTGGATGTGAAAGAGAGGAGGGAAATGGGTCGATAGTTGGCAGGCAGGGTCCAGTGAAAGCTTTTATAAGGCGTGGTGTAATCACTGCACGGTTGAAAGCATCAGGAATGCTTGCAATGAAAATTGACAGGTTGAGGAGATAAATAGTAGGGAAGAAAGAGATGAGTAGATGGGTGGGAATGAGATCAGAGTCATAGGTAGTGAGTTTGGAGGATTAGAGATGTTCCGTTTCTCCTAAGTGACTTCAGGAAAGAAAGAAAGGGTGGCAGAGGTTGAAGGAAGGATGGAGGTGACCTGGTGGAGATTGAACCTTGTCATGGAAGTATTCAGCTACTGTCTGGATAAAAAGTGGTTTGGAAGCAAAGGCACTTTCAGGAGGGGAGTGCAGTGTAGCAAAGAGATGTCTATCATGGAAAAGGTGCCGGTACTCAGTACCCCCTCAAAAAAAGCACTGGCTAAAGGCAAGTGAGTTTGGACATAGTATTCTTACTTGGCAATAGAAAGCTGGGAGGAGGTAATTAAGAATTTAAAATGTATGAAGTCAGCATGGGCATGGGATTTATTTATTATTTATTTATTAGGATTTATTTACCGCCTTTTTGAAGGAATTCACTCAAGGCGATGTACAGTAAGAATAGATCAAACATGAGCAATAGGCAATTACAGCAGTAAAAATTGTAGCCAAAGACGCTCAGCATAGTTAGCACAGGAATGTAGGTAGCAGATTATGGAGGTCAGGCAAGGCTGAGGTTTGGTACACTTTACAGAATGGAGAATGGGAGGAGCGAGGATGTTCAAAGCAGATGAAAATAGAGTGTTATAGGAAGACTCATTGGCAGACTCAGAAAGCATAGTGCATGAGAACAGAGATTAGACAGTAGCAGAAAGTGCAAGGGTCAATAGCCTGAAGATTCCTAAACCCAACCAAGACACTGAAAAAGTGCTCTTGGTATTATGACCACACATCTTCTCAACACATCCTTAGAGGACATATAAAGTTGGTGTGCTTTAGGAATGCCCTGCTACTGATGAAACTGGAGATTTTGCATTTGAAATTTGGTGTGTAAAGAATAGATGGCAAGAATGACTCAAGTGCTTATAAGCAGGGGCGTAGCCAGACTTTGGCGGGAGGGGGGTCCAGAGCCCGAGGTGAGGGGGCACATTTTAGCCCCCCCTCCGCCATTGCAGACGCTGACCCCTCCCCCTGCCATTGGCGACTTTGTCCCCCTCTCCCGCCGCCGACCCACTTGACCCCCCTCCCGCCGCCTACCTTTGCTGGCGGGAGACCCCAACCCCCGCCAGCCGAGGCCCTCTTCTTCTTGCAAAAGGCTTCCTTCTGTTTCTGACGTCCTGCACGTTGTACAGGCGGGTCGTCGGCAGGGGGGTCCAGTCCCAAATCTAGGGGGCCAAGGCCCCCCTGGCCCCACGTAGCTACGCCACTGCTTATAAGTGTAGACAAGGTGAAAGTTAAACTCTCTTTCTTAACAGCGATGCTTACAATTTAATAGCAGGAAAAACTGGCAACAAAGGGATCTGATTGGCCAATTATTCTCGCAGAATTTCCCTTTGACAATTCAGGGCTGGTGGAGACTGTGAGCAGTACACCCAGCTTAATAGCACGTGCACCAGTGGCGTAGCTACATGGGGCCACGGGGGCCTGGGCCCCTGTAGATTTGGCCCTGTACCCCCTGCCGACAAGCCTCTCGACCCCCCCCCCCCCCCGCTGCCAACTCTCCCCCACCGCCGCCATCGCCGTGGGCTACCTTTGCTGGTGGGGGACCCCAATCCCTGCCAGCCGAGGTCCTCTTCTTCCCATGAAGGCTTCATTCTGTTTCTGATGTCCTGATGTCCATCTTGCAAGGCTTTGTTCTGTTTCTGAGCCTGACGTCCTGCATGTACAATGTGCAGGACATCAGAAACAGAACAAAGCCTTCGCTGGAAGAAGAGGATCTCGGCTGGCAGGGATTGGGGTCCCCTGCCAGCAAAGGTAGCCCACGGCGACGGTGGGAGAGAGTTGGCGGCGGGAGGAGGGGTCGAGAGGGTGGCGGCAGGAGGGTGGGTTGAGAGGTTCGTCGGCAGGGGTTGTCAAAGTTGGTGGTGGCGGCGCTGGGGGGGGCAGCAATGGTGAGGGGGGTGTTGGTGGCGCTGGGGGGGGCTAAAATGTGCTCCCTCACCTCGGGCTCTGGACCCCACTCCCGCCAAAGTCTGACTACGCCCCTGACGTGCACACGTTGAAAGTCTCCTCTGCATTACCTTGATAACAAAGAAAAATAAAGTAAAGGAAAACAAAAGAAATGGGTTATTTGAACATTATCCCCTTTGTCTTTTGTGATTATGCAATTTAATTATGGGAAACAGTGCCATGGAGTAGCCTCTTTTCACAGTCCCTTCCTTGTGTGAGACTGCCATGGTGTTGATGCAGCATGTATGTTTGATGTCACCAGGCACCACCCACACCTGCCTTTACCAGATGTGTAGCACCGGATCAGACCAAGAGTCAAAAACGTGCATCATCATCCAGCAATCAGCAAGCTCCATCCATTACATCCACATCAAACAGCACCAAAGAATGTTTGGTTATTGCACACAGATTATACTCAAACTGTGGCTTTTGCAAGTTTTTAATTCAGTCGTTTAAAATAACCTCTAGGGAAAGCAGATGGGAGAGGGGGCAGGAGCCTGGACACAGCAGTAACAATTCAAGAATCTAGTATGCATGGGGGGGGGGGGGGGGCATTGTTTGTGTGTGGCCTTACACAACTCCATAAATCAAACAAATATTCAGTTTCCAAATACTGTTTTGAAAGTCAGAACTGAAAAATTTAGAGGTCCAAGATCATCACTCTTTAGTTCCCTCCCTTCTGTACTAGCTGCACAATCAGAACAACTCAGAAAGAACGAATAAAATAGCTCCCCCCACCCCACCAACACACACACACACACACACACACACACACATAAAGTTAAATGGCTGTTAAAAAATGCCTTTTGCCAATCCTCCCCCTACCACCACCTCCAATGTCCATCAGGCACAACATGCACTACTCATGCTGTTTTCAGTCCTCAGGCTGCACAGTGTTATAGCATGATGCCACTGAGCTATAACAAGTCAGATACAGGGGCATATTTCCAGGGCAGACAAGAGCCGCTGTCTCCCGTGTCACTGCCTAACAGGCAAAATTCTTTACACTCCTTTCACCTACCAAACCAGAAACATCTGCAAGGAACTCAGACACCGGGTCCTCCCAAGGTACTCCACAGCTATTTGTAAACAGGTTACCTCAGCAGGAAACTAGGGGCAAGGCAGCAAAATACTATCATTTTTCCCATCCCAACAACTCCCCATCCTCCAGTGTCAATCAGGACTGTCCATTCATTTTAGATTAACGCCGTGCCTTCACTCAAGCCAGAGCACTAAAGTATCTCACTGCCAAACTATATTGGTGACATCCACACAGACACGTCTTAAGATAGGGTTACCATATTTGCTCCCCCAAAAAAGAGGACACATGCCCCGCCCCACCCCGCCCCTTTCACACACACACCCCTGCCTCTCTGTCACACCTCCTAAGGGTGTCCTATCCTCCCCTCCCCTCCTCTTACCTTACTGTACTGCCCTGATGGTCTAGTGACCTCTTCAGGGCAGCTCTTTCCTGCCCGGAGTGGCTGCAGACTGTCATGCTGCCTCCCGTCCCAGTGCTGATTCAAAATGGCTGCTGACAGTTCAAGCAGTGACCTTGCAAGACTTGAACTCTTGGCAGCCATTCTGAATTAGTGCCGGGACCGGAGGCAGCAAGAGACAGTCTGCAGCCACTCCAGGCAGGAAAGAGGGTGCTCTATCCTGCTCCAAAGAGGTCACTAGACCACCAGAACAGTACAGTAAGGTAAGGTAAGGGGAGGGGAGGATAGGACATCCCTAGACCGGCCCGACCGCCAGCCTCCCCTTTTGTCCGCAAATCCGGACAAACGGGCAGGCTGGCAAAACCCTCCCGGTTGCCCGTGTCCTCAAAAAGAGGACATGTCCGGGTAAAACCGGACATATGGTAACTCTAAGGGAGATATCACAGTTGCCCCTTCAGTGCCAGGCCACTGCATGGCAGTTTCTGAAGGGAGAAAGAGTGAAGGGCTGGCTGGCAGATTTCATTTGGGCATTAGAGATAAACATCATGGTAAGATGAGGAGCCCACAGGTACAGAGAGTCAGCAGGAAGGAGGGGGCTCCAGATTCTGGTCTTCTTGGTTCTGAGTCCTTAACTGTCACCCTCAGACCACATATATACTGAGTGCACCAGGGCTGGAGCCATTTATCCGGCATCACATCATGAAGCACAGAAACGTTTATCTGGGTTAACATAATCTGTCATGAAATGACATGAATGTTATTTTTCCCCTAAGAATTACCTGTAAGAACCTGTAGTATTAAAGAAGATTTCATGGCGAGTGTTAGGGGGAAAGGGTTCTCAGATCATGTGCAGGGCTTCATTTCTGGGGCAATGACTTGGAATGCAGCTCTGCCACTTCTTTTCAGTAACAGGAGTGTTCTGTGCCAGGGTTGGGCTGACGTATTGTTAACAAATGAAAACAAGCTGAAAAAAATTTTAAAAAACATTGGGCCCGATATTCAGACTGTGGGAGTTATCCCAGCTAACTTCTGTGGTCAAAGCTGAGCCCAGATATTCAATGCCAGGCCACTTCCGCGGACTGGTATTGAATATCCAGTTTATTTTTGGCTGGTTTGAACTTAACCAGCCAAGCCGATATTCAGCGCTGGCCATTTAAGTTTGAACAGGCCAAAAATAGGCCTGATAATTTATATGGCCAAATATGGCCACCAAACTTGCGCTGAAAATTGTCAGACAGTCAGTTATATTGAACGATATAACCGGCCAGCTGCTAGCCACTAACCGCAAATTTTCAGCCATGTCCCGCTGAAAGTTGTAGCGAGCCAGTTATAGGGGATTGTGCTTTTTTTTCTCTTTGCCAATAATAGAGCACACTTCTTACAAAGAGTGCTCCTTCTTTTCTGGATAATGTGTGCATGCGTGAGCTGTTGGGAAAAAAGTGCACACACTGTAGGAAGAGTGTACCCTCTTTGCAAATAAAACTCACTATTTGCAGAGTGCTCACTCTCAATAACATAACTCCTCTAACGAGCAAATACCTGAAAAAAATGAACATTCCCAGAAATGGCACAGGGAACTAACTACTGGCAATGAATATTTTCTGGCTTCTCTTTCCCTATTCTGTGCCAGCCTCTTTCTTCTAGGAATCCTGCAGGAAAGAGGAAAGGAGGGGACCACCTGGTGTAGAGCACAAAACAGATACCCCGATCCTGCCCCCTCTTTTCCATTCCCTCCCTTGGACCCACAGTCCCACTTTCTTTTTGACTACAAATTAAGCCCTGATCATGTGTCGACATAAATATACAGATGGGCGGTTTTTCTTCACCAATGTAAATCAGGAGCATAGCCAGACCTCGAGGTGGGAGGAAGTCAGAGCCCAAGGTGGGGAGGCACATTTTGGTCACTCCCCCGCGAATGCCCCCCCCCCCCACTGCCACCTTGCCGCATCCCCCTCTGCCACCCACCACTGCTGCAAATACCTTGACTGGTGAGGGTTCCCCCCACCAGCTGAAGACTTCATCCAGCGCTGCCATATTGCCTGCCCTGTTCTCTCTTCCCCTCACGTCCAGCACGCTCCTTTTAAGGAAACTGAGCATGCTTAATTTCACTAACAGGAGCGTGCCCAACATGAGGGGAAGAGAGAGCAGGGCAGGCAATGTGGAGGAGCCGCCGCAGACCAGCGCAAGACAAAGTCTTCAGCTGGCTGGTGGAGGTTGGGGACCCCTGCCAGCCAACCAGGGGCCCAGAGCAAATTTGGGGGGCCCAGGCCCCTTTGGCCCCTCCGAGCTACGCCACTGACTTAAATTCCTAACAATCTCCTGGAAGTATGAAAAGGTCTATCCACCCTCGTACCATATGAGGCACCAAGAGTAATTTTCCCACCTATCTAGAGAGAAGCCCTCCTCTGGGCCACACATGGCTAGAAGATCTTGTCAGCCATACTCGCCTCTCTTACCTTCTCTCTTCATTCCCATAGCAAGACACTTCTGGTAGCGGCAGTATTGACACCGGTTTCGTTGCCGCTTATCGATCAAACAGTCCTTGTTGTCTCGGCATGTGTAAGTGAGGTCTTTCCTCACTGTGCGCTTAAAGAACCCTTTGCAACCTTCACAGCTGTACACTCCATAATGTTTACCTGTGGCAAAAGAAAAACAAAAACGTGATAACCAGAGACATGCAAGAATCCACTTGCTCCACGGTGAAGACACAGGGCAGGGCAGTTACATCCATTTAGGGGCAAAACAAGACAGCAAGTACTTTTTGAACATAGTGCTTTGGGCAAGAGGGTAAAAATTGACGATAACTCTGGGTTAATCGACATGTTTGTCAATCATACTCTGTGTCAGCATGCTATGGCAGCCTAGTTGAGGCATACCAGTGCCGTTTGCTGCCTCATGTCCTGAAGAATGACTTGAGATGGGAGTTGGGAAACTAAGAGCACACCAAACATTCCACTTTCTAAATCAGCACAGACAGAGGTGTGTATGATACCCTTGGGCCTGCAGAGATGGTGTGCCAGTATTGTTCCAATTTAACTAGTGTTTTTTTTTAATTAGAACAGTGTGTGGTGACCCTATTGCTTTCTTATGCAGGCTGCACACTAGCAGAGAAGGAGTCAAGAATCACACCCCACCCACCCCCCCTTATTGAGGAGTGCAGAACTAAACTCTACTTCCAGAAATGCTCCACTCGGTGTGGCACTGCCTCTTTGGAAATGTTCCTGCAGTCCACTCTAGCCATGGGCCATCACTACGCAATATCGGCACTAAGTGTTTCCATCTCCAATTTCTGTCACTTTCAGTATCGTCCTGCTGCTTTTCCACAATGGGAAATTCATCTGTAGAAGGTGGGGGAATGGGGAAGATATTTCACTCACAGAGCAGAATAGCTAAAGATACTGCAGAAATCGGCTCACAGAATTTACACTATTGCTATGGCAACCTGAAAACAGGAATGGCTGTTCTTGGACAGATCATTCCCAGCATCCTCTTCTGCCTTCATAGAAAAAAGGGTTATGAGACTGCAAAACTCTCTCTCCTGCCTCCACAGTGTGATAATGATACCCATCAAGGTCAGTGAAAAGAATAATTTAAACACTTAGTGGTCAATATTCAAAGCAATTTAACCCAACAGAAGAGGCTCCTGATTAGTGCCATTGAATATCAGCACTAACTGCTAAAACCATAGCCAGCTATTTTGTGGTCAGTCTGAGGAGAAGTCAGCACTAATGTGGTTAAGCGCTGATATTCAGAACTTAAACATCTAAGTTAACCAGACCAGTTGGACCACATAAATCTTAGTCTCAATCATATATTTGTCTTGTTCAATTTGTGTGGTTAAGTGCCAAATATCACAATTAATTGCATAAGCTGGTGGTTCCCAACCCTGGAGGAACCCCAGTCAGTCAAGTTTTCAGGATATTGACAATGAATATTCATGAGATAGATTTGCATGCAGTGAAGGCAGTGCATGCAAATCTCTCTAATTAATATTCATTGTGGATATCCTGAAAACCCGACTAGCTGGGTTTGCTCTGAGGATTGGGTTGGGAAGCACTGGTCAAAAGAGTCATAATGGTACTGCTGCTCTGTCTCCCTTCCTAGGAGGAATTTAACCACCATGGATGTTTTCCTATAGTGCACTATTATATCCTGCAAAAAGGTTTGATCATGTTACCCTTTTGCGCAACAGCAAAGGGTCATTTATAAGGATCTTGTTACCACTTTCAAGGTTTTTAAAATGGCTGTCCCAGATTACTTGGCTCTCTCCACGATTCTGCACACACCACCTCGTGCACTTCGTTCTATGAATGATTTTCATCTGGTACTCCCAGGTCCCAAACAAGAAAGACTAAAGTCTACTAGACAAAAGGGGCTCATTTTCAAAGCACTTAGACTTACAAAGTTCCATAGGTCACCATGTAATATTGTATGTCTAAGTACTTTGAAAATACGACTATACCACCTAATTTGAGAACAAGTCTAAGTGGTATACAATACACTACACTTACAGAGAAGCTTAAGTATTTATCTATTCAGCAACAGTTAAAAGGCATTCTTTATTTAGAAGCTTTTTTTCCCCTTTGTTTCTGTCCCCATTACAAAACTAGATCAGATTTGGTCACTATTCCACATGGGTAACCATCATGACATTTCTCTCCCTCAACAGACTCATCGATCCTTAGATCAGTTCCTTATCTCTTGCTTAACTATACAAAAAACTTGCCTTGAGTTTAGCTAACCATCTAATTATCCCAACTGACTGTACCATGTATCTTGTTCCTATCATATACAGTGGGGGAAATAAGTATTTGATCCCTTGCTGATTTTGTAAGTTTGCCCACTGACAAAGACATGAGCAGCCCATAATTGAAGGGTAGGTTATTGGTAACAGTGAGAGATAGCACATCACAAATTAAATCCGGAAAATCACATTGTGGAAAGTATATGAATTTATTTGCATTCTGCAGAGGGAAATAAGTATTTGATCCCCCACCAACCAGTAAGAGATCTGGCCCCTACAGACCAGGTAGATGCTCCAAATCAACTCGTTACCTGCATGACAGACAGCTGTCGGCAATGGTCACCTGTATGAAAGACACCTGTCCACAGACTCAGTGAATCAGTCAGACTCTAACCTCTACAAAATGGCCAAGAGCAAGGAGCTGTCTAAGGATGTCAGGGACAAGATCATACACCTGCACAAGGCTGGAATGGGCTACAAAACCATCAGTAAGACGCTGGGCGAGAAGGAGACAACTGTTGGTGCCATAGTAAGAAAATGGAAGAAGTACAAAATGACTGTCAATCGACAAAGATCTGGGGCTCCACGCAAAATCTCACCTCGTGGGGTATCCTTGATCATGAGGAAGGTTAGAAATCAGCCTACAACTACAAGGGGGGAACTTGTCAATGATCTCAAGGCAGCTGGGACCACTGTCACCACGAAAACCATTGGTAACACATTACGACATAACGGATTGCAATCCTGCAGTGCCCGCAAGGTCCCCCTGCTCCGGAAGGCACATGTGACGGCCCGTCTGAAGTTTGCCGGTGAACACCTGGATGATGCCGAGAGTGATTGGGAGAAGGTGCTGTGGTCAGATGAGACAAAAATTGAGCTCTTTGGCATGAACTCAACTCGCCGTGTTTGGAGGAAGAGAAATGCTGCCTATGACCCAAAGAACACCGTCCCCACTGTCAAGCATGGAGGTGGAAATGTTATGTTTTGGGGGTGTTTCTCTGCTAAGGGCACAGGACTACTTCACCGCATCAATGGGAGAATGGATGGGGCCATGTACCGTACAATTCTGAGTGACAACCTCCTTCCCTCCGCCAGGGCCTTAAAAATGGGTCGTGGCTGGGTCTTCCAGCACGACAATGACCCAAAACATACAGCCAAGGCAACAAAGGAGTGGCTCAGGAAGAAGCACATTAGGGTCATGGAGTGGCCTAGCCAGTCACCAGACCTTAATCCCATTGAAAACTTATGGAGGGAGCTGAAGCTGCGAGTTGCCAAGCGACAGCCCAGAACTCTTAATGATTTAGAGATGATCTGCAAAGAGGAGTGGACCAAAATTCCTCCTGACATGTGTGCAAACCTCATCATCAACTACAGAAGACGTCTGACCGCTGTGCTTGCCAACAAGGGTTTTGCCACCAAGTATTAGGTCTTGTTTGCCAGAGGGATTAAATACTTATTTCCCTCTGCAGAATGCAAATAAATTCATATACTTTCCACAATGTGATTTTCCGGATTTAATTTGTGATGTGCTATCTCTCACTGTTACCAATAACCTACCCTTCAATTATGGGCTGCTCATGTCTTTGTCAGTGGGCAAACTTACAAAATCAGCAAGGGATCAAATACTTATTTCCCCCACTGTATCTGCACCTCACCTATATGGAAAGCTGATTTGTAGAAAATGATTAGCATGTTGGTTGAATGGTCTACTGCATGCTTATTAGGTTTATCATTAGTATTATGCTAACATTGTATTATATCTCTGGTATTTGATATGGGGTTTTCTTTTGTTACATTTGTACCCCGTGCTTTCCCACTCATGGCAGGCTCAATGCGGCGGGCAATGGAGGGTTAAGTGACTTGCCCAGAGTCACAAGGAGCTGCCTGTGCTGGGCATCGAACTCAGTTCCCCAGGACCAAAGTCCACCACCCTAACCACTAGGCCACTCCTCCACTGTTAAATGTGTATATTTTTATACTGTTTCACGATAATTCTATTAATAGGTTATGCTGTTAACAAAATTGTAGGTTTTATGTTAAATTGTACCTGTTGTACATCGCCTTGAGTAAATCACTTCATAAAGGCGGTTAATAAATCGCAAAAAAATAAATACATCCACAACGATTTGGATTAATACCCATAAAGAGAGGTTTTTCTGGGATTCATGCTCCTTCTGCTGTTTGATTTATGTTATTAGATGGCAATTAGGGCCCCTTTACCAAGCTGTGGTAAAGGGGATCCTGCAGTAGAATCAGCATGCGGATTTGCCATGCACTGAGGCCCCTTTTACCACAGCGGGTAAAAGGCAAAAAAAGAAAATGGCTGTGCAGTAAGTGCACACGCCGCGTGGCCATTTCCGGGGGGGGGGGGGGGGGAGCCCTTACTGCCACCTATTTAGGAAGTGATAAGGACACACTCACTAACCCAGCGGTTAAAAAAAAAATTTGTTGCATGTTGGGGGTGGCACTATCACCACCTCCTGCGGTAGGCTGGAGGTAGTGTCAGATTGGCGTGCGACAACGCCACCGTAGCTCTACCGCAGCACTGTAAAAGGGCTCCTTAGTTAGTTGTATACCTACAATATGAATTAATCCCCTTATCTAAAGGATTACTCCTGTTCAGATGGATGCCTTGCAGTGAATCTGATTCTTTGCTCCTGAGGTTGGTTTCATAGGGGGATTCAAAGTCATGCCATTCCACACCTCTCCCCACCCTGTGACAAAGTGTTGGAGGACACTAAAATCTCTCAGGGTTGGTGAGGTCCTTTGCTGCTCTACCACTTTTTGAGAAAGCAATACATTAATCAAGACTTGAATTCCTCACTTGATTTTCTTCAACAGGTAATTGGTTGCCGGAACTACACTGCTAGATTAAATACAAAACTGTAGTTATTTAAACAAAAACAAAAAAAAGAAAAAGACAAATCACTCAAGATATTTTATATAGATGCAGAAAAATATGCCTCTTTTTATGTCCAAGAACACAAACTGTGAGAGAAAATACTACCAGTCCCTCTACAGGAATCTGCGGATAGACTCTCCACTCTCCTGACTGCCTGCACATTAATGATGGACAGAAGACATCATACTGACATTTGGGTTGCTTCTCTTCAGCTTTTCCCCATCGATGTGCTTTGGTTAAGTTTGAAGCAGTTTTCTTTTAATTACTTACGTACTTACTTACAGGAATCCTGTTCAGAAGGAAAGGATCCTCAGGAGCTTAACCGAGATTGGATAGCAGAGCCGGTAGTGGGAGGCGGGGCTGGAGGTTGGGAGGCGGGGATAGTGCGGGGCAGACTTATACGGTCTGTGCCAGAGCCAGTGGTGGGAGGCGGGACTGGAGGTTGGGAGGCAGGGATAGGGTTGGGCAGACTTATACGGTCTGTGCCAGAGCTGGTGGTGGGAGGCGAGGATAGTGCTGGGCAGACTTATACGGTCTATGCCAGAGCCGGTGGTTGGGAGGCGGGGCTAGTGCTGGGCAGACTTATACGGTCTGTGCCCTGAAGAGCACAGGTACAAATCAAAGTAGGGTATACACAAAAGTAGCACACATGAGTTGTCTTGTTGGGCAGACTGGATGGACCGTGCAGGTCTTTTTCTGCCGTCATCTACTATGTTACTATGTTATTTATTTATTTAGATTAGCTTTTGCTCACATATCAAGCTATTTCACTTTGGGCGTCTCTCACGGGAAAGAATGGGCTAAGATGCATCAGACAGCGAAAAACACTGAGGTTATACGTTTAACCACAATCCAGACACAATGAAGACGGATTCTGGTGCCCATCCATAACCCAAAACCTCAATCTAAACAGCACTTCCTCTTCAAAAATGAAGGCAATGCAGCCTGTGCTCATGGGCCTTCCACTGAATCATATGAAATGTAGAGCCTGCTTCTCTTTGGGAAAACGCCACAGATGCAATCAGGTCCTTTCCATTTGGAAGCAGGCAGGATGGGGGGGGGGGAGTTGGAGGGGGCAGAAGGGAACATGCTTCCTATTGTTATCACTTTGCACAAATAAATGTTCTGCAATGCCTGTTTCTGAACTGTCCGATATACAAAGTCAGACTTCCGCCTGCTTAAACCGTGCTTAGCAGGCTGACCGCCATTATTCAAGTCTATTTAACTGGACATTGCTGCTAAAAATAGGTACTAACTGGCCATTTCAAAAGTGGGCAGGAGAAGGGTGTTTCGGAAGCTGAGTCAGGGGCTACTCTTGTGTTCTTATACCCTGGGAGAGAAGTAATTAGAAGGACTTGGAGATCTTGCTGTGGGGATTAGCACAGGTATCAGATTGACTGAATTGCTTCCTACACATTCAGAGGAAGAATAGAGCACCATAAAGGCCCTGATTTGCTTCCATACCCCGAGTTGGCAGGCCAAGAGTCAATAGGCCTAAATTGGTTTACTTAGGCCTGTACTTTGTCTAAACTAGTTATGTTTTTGTTTTTAATATTATATTGTTTTTAACATGATGGTCACCCACCAAGAACTCAGAGGACTGAGCAGGCTATCAGTGCATTAAAATAATTAATTCATTTATTTAAATATTTTTTAAATAAAACCTAAGGAAGTTCTCATTTCTCTACAAAGTATTCGCAGATTTACAGTTATTTAACATATGAATGTACAAATAACTCTTTTTAAATCAAGGAGACATAACATGAAGTTTCAAAGGGAAAGACTCAGGAGCAATGGCAAGAAACATTTCAATCCAGAAAGGATGGTGGATACATGGAATGGCCTTAAGAATGCTTGGGATAAGAACAGAGTGTTCTTAATTACATGCAGCACTTATGAGCACGTTGTCAGGAGCCATCCTTCAGACTGAAAGGTCCACCTCTCAACATCATCAGAGGTCTCAGGTCTGAGTTTAGGCTGGATTTGACCTGGTTGCACCTGTTTGGGAAGGTTGTTCCAGACATTTGGCGTAGTGAGGTAGAAAGAGGGGGAGTTGAGAATTACTCCTGAATTCTATAAACATCATCCAAACTTAGAAACACCACGGAGTGTACAGTTATAGGATAGGGCCAGTAGCATGCATAACATAATTAACTAATTGGCAAATAATTGGTGATCAATGACAATAATCACGTTAACAAGCATTAGTTGGTGCAAATTTGCCATTGCATGAATAACAGACTTATATCTCTATTCTATGAATAACATACCTAAGTTCTCTTGTGTGTAAATGCAAAAGGGGTATTAACGCGGGAAGGGCATGCGCATGTCAGGAGCATTCTGACTATTCTTATGCGCACTTCATAGAATAGTTGCATTTCCACACCCACCTGCTGCATTTAGGCATCACCATTTAGACTAGCCGCAGACATGGCATAAGTGGTCGGGCTTAAAGTGCGACATGTAACTGCAGACTTACGCTAGTATTCTATAGCAGATTTGCCCCCAGATTCTATAAAGGTCACTTAAATTTGAATGCTCAGATTTGGGCCCAGATCTCAAATCTATTCACACACTAATTACTTAACAAGCCGTTAACAATCAATTATTGACGTCAATCGGCACTAATTTGGAATTCGGATGGATCTGCCTGCACGTTGTTCTATAACACTGCGCATCTAAATTGTCCCTCATGCAGCTCAAAAGGGGGCGTGGTCATGGGAGAGGCATGGGTGGGTCAGGAAACAGTCTCCAAATTTAAGAGCCGTGTTATAGAATACCGAGGTTATGTGCCCAAACTTATGTGCCAGCATTTACACCAGGTTTCAGAAAGCCCAAAATTGGGTGTG
Source organism: Microcaecilia unicolor (assembly GCF_901765095.1). Taxonomy (NCBI): domain Eukaryota; kingdom Metazoa; phylum Chordata; class Amphibia; order Gymnophiona; family Siphonopidae; genus Microcaecilia; species Microcaecilia unicolor. The sequence continues at coordinate 284,550,628 of NC_044036.1, forward strand.
GGAATCTATACTAACCCCCATAATTCTACAAAAGTCACTAAAAGTTTTGCACAAAAGTTAACTGAATAATCAGCTAATTAGTGCCAATAATTGTTTTTTAACAAGCAATGTAGTAAAAGCAGTTAGCTTAGAGGGGTTTAAAAAAGGTTTGGATAGCTTCCTAAAACAAAAGTCCATAAGTCATTATTAAAATGACTTGGGGAAAATCCACTACTTATTTCTAGGATAAGCAACATAAAATGTATTGTACTGTTTTGGGATCTTGCCAGGTATTTGTGACCTAGATTGGCCACTGTTGGAAACAGGATGCTGGGCTTGATCCTTCAGTCTGTCCCAGTATGGCAATACTTATGTACTTATATTGGCACTAATTAGATTTAATTGAAATGTAAGTGCATAAATTTAGGTACGAGATTCATGCCTAAATTTTACGCACAAGCCAAAAAAGGGGGTATGGGAATGGGAGGGTCATGGGCGGATCAGAGGCATTCCTTTAAGTTATGCATATAGTTACAGAATAAGGGCATTCATGCCTAAATTTATATGCGGGTATTTGCACCACGTTTTACTTGGTACAAATGGCCACACCTAAAGTTAGGCGTGATTTCCGGACGTAAGCACTATTCTATAAACTACGCCTAACTTTAAATGTGATTTATAGAATAGCGCTTTTTTCAACACCATATACAGAATTCACCCTATGTGCTATTTTATAAAGGTCACTTAGCGCTAAGTGACCTTTATAGACTTGGTGCTCAGCGTGGATCTTAACGGCGCCTATCTTTGGGCATCATTTACCGAATCTGGCCCCTAGTGTGCAACTCTGCTGTTATAGAAAACTAGCTTAGTGCCCATTTTTTAGTGACCTGTACAGAATTTACCCCTTAGTGCCTTGGGAAAAGGGCACAGAGACACAGCTCGCCAAAAGAACAAACTTTGGGAAAACAGGTGTATGTATGGGGAAAGAAGAGCGAAGTGATACTGAGGGGCAGTGACCTGAATGTACTTGTAAGACAGGCATAAGAATCTTCAGTTTTAGGTGGGAATGGACGAGGAACAAATGTTGTTATTTGAGAAGTGAGTTGCATGGATCATAACAGCACTGGAGGATGTTTTTGTGCCACACGGCTATGCTTTAAACAGACTGTAGTGGAGGGAGTTCATTCACCAACACACCATTTGTAAATGCTAAATAAACATCTGAAGCACACACACACACACAAAAAAAAACCCTAAAATGCAATTTCTGAATTAGGTTTTACTACTAACCATACACATGTATTTGATACACACGATTGTCATTTTCAGTATATATTTTGAGCAGAGTTTGTTAAAATCTGTGCCCACTGAAATGCAGAGAAGCCACTGGCCAGCATTATCTATGTCAATGTGATGAGCTAGTGTAACTGCTACTGTGATTTTTAAAAAAAGAATGTTTCTGGGTTCTACTTTTTATGCCACATTGGGAACTGTAATGTGACAAGCACTGCTGCCAACACAAGCTGTTCCTGTTTACAGAGGGCAGCTGTGAAAGTCATGCCCAGCACCTATCGTGAGTGTTCTAGTGGTTAAAACTTTGATTCTGGGATACGAGTTCAAAGTTGCCCTCTGCCATGTACTCTGTGTGATCTACCTCATGTCACTTTTTCACCTCATGCCTCCAGGGCACAGATGAATATATGACTGGCTTTAGCGTATTTAGTATAGACAGTCTGACAGCAATTTCTCAAATCTAATCACAAGTTACCCTACCTCCCATCCTCACCTGAAGATCGGTCTCCACAGATGGCACAGATGTGTTTGGTGAAAGATGCCATAGTTCCTGAGGGGTGCATGGGCACTTTAAGAATGCCATTAATTCCCACAAGGGGCTTAATGTCTTCTGTGCTGCTGATGGAACTCATGGGGGAATTGAGCTAAAAATAAGTAAATAAGTTAATTAAACAGATGAACATTTTACATGAATACTGTATCTGTCTTTCTTCCTGCCACCGCTTGGCCCACATGGGGCATTCAAAACAGTTAACCACTGCTCCTGCAGAGCTAGCGTGCTTGAAGATTTTGTTTAGATGGCATCCTCTTTCGAAACTGCTTGGGCCACAGCTACATGCTGTAAAACTTTTAAGGCAAGCTCTAAAAAGGCAGTATTATTATTAAAACAGCGGAACAGTGAGTTTCTGGAGCGTGAGCAATGTGGTTTACCAAGTCCGTTCCAGACTGCTCTAGTGAGACTTTCAGACGCTACAGCCTGTGCAATCAAATGAGCTGGGAAAAAAATACAACTTTTTTGTTCTAATAAAAAGAAATTGAAGAGTAGGCAGAAAACCGAAGTACACACATTGTGATAGCTACACTATCTGTGGTCACATCTGATGACTGAAGCCACGTGGTGACTTACTCAGTTGCTCAACAGTCACATGATTTAGTGAGTCAGTGGGGAAAAAAAAGGTAATAGATTTAAATGTCTCCAGCAAGGAGCAATCTTCTTTTCACACTGGAGTTCTAATTTGCATATTTAAAGGGGCATGAGTTATTTTTCCCTGTGACAAACTATATGCACTCAGTTTTATGACTTCATATACAGGCTAGCTACCCAGTGCATCTCAGTCCCAGGCCCAGATGCATCAAACAAACATAAAAAAATCTAAATCGTTAAAGTCCTTAACGATTTTGAAAAACCGAAGCATGCACCAAAAAAACAGGTCAAACATGTTCGTTGCGGTATCGAGAAGTACAATGTATCAATGAATCATAATCCCCGTCATTAATCGGCCCCTAAATCATGCGCAGAGCAGCCAAGCGTTATGCTGGCTGCTCTGCGCATGCCACAAACATCCAAAAAAAACCACAACACAAACACGTGGCTCCCCACTTCCCCCTGCACTAACCAAAACAAAAAAAATCCAAATAGATCGGGAGGGGGCAAAGGCGCTAGTCAGGAGCATCCTGTATGGGCGCCCTTGCCCCCCCCCCCTGAGATCGCCGCTGTTCCCCGCTTCAGCCGGTTTTAATAAAAACAAATCTCCAAATTTTCTCATCCCCGCTCCCCCTCCCTTCCTGTGTCTCCTGTCCTTTGCTCCAGGGCTCCACCTCCCGCCATCCTCCGCCTCCGCCCCCGTGCCCCACCCCCTGGAATAGTCTCTGCCGCTCCCACCTTCCACCGGACCCCCCCTCCACATTACCGTCCCGTGCAGCGCCTCTCACCTGTATGCGAAGGTGCTGCATGGGATAAAACATCTGATCGCCAATTGCTTCTCCCTCCTCCGACGTCAGTCTGTTGTTCCTGGGCCCGCCCTCCATTGACGTAAGTTACCTACGTTAGTTATCTACGTAGGTAACTTACGTCAATGGAGGGCGGGCCCAGGAACAACAGACTGACGTCGGAGAAAAGAGAAGCAATTGTCGATCAGATGTTTTATCCTGTGAAGTGCCTCCACATACAGGTGACAGGCGCTGCGCGGGACGGTAATGCGGAGGGGGGGTCCGGTGGAGGGTGGGAGCGGCGGCAACGATCCAAGGGGGGCGGGGCACTGGGGCGGAGGCGGAGGATGGCGGGAGGTGGAGCCCTGGAGCAAGGGACAGGAAACACAGGAAGGGAGGGGGACCGGGGATGAGAAAATGTGGAGATTTGTTTTTATTAAAACCGGCTGAAGCGGGGAGCAGTGGCGATCTTGGGGGGGGGGGAAGGGCGTCCATACAGGACGCTCCTGACGAGCGCCTTTGCCCCCTCCCGATCTATTCGAATTTTTTTTTTGTTTTGGTTAGTTCAGGGGGAAGTGGGGAGCTACCAGTTTGCGTTTTTATATAACTTTTTTTTTTTTACATGCCAGCTTGCATTTTTAAGGTGCAGGAGGGAGTGGGGAGATGACAGCTGAGGCCTGAATGACAGGTCTGAGAGCTCGCTAAATTTGTCACGTTAAATGATTCGTTAGAATCGTCGGTATGGTTAGTGCATAGCGAATTGTCCACATTTCAATGGTAGTTTCTGGTTTGCATTCCGTTTTCGTTATCTGCTAGCGGCTTCAGAAAAAGGCCTATAATGCATGCAACGGTCACAAATTTTGTCGTTAGAGGGTCATTAAAGGATCATTAGAGTTTTGTGCATCTAGGCCTCAGTCTGGTTTGCAGGATTAGCACAATGAATATGCATTTGAGAGCTTTGCAAACAATGGGTCTCAATATACGCATATTCATTTTAGTAATCCTGAAAATCAAAGTGAATAGGAGTATCTCAAAAAGAGGGTTGAGAAGCAGTAAGTTAGCCACCCCAACTCTTAAGCTTCCAATATAATTGCAATCAGTTTGGTGCCACCGATTCCCCACCACCACCACCACCACCACTAACCATGTGATGCTAATGGGCTATGAAGAGTTCAAGAGGTGATGCACCAGGGGAATTCATTCAGTGGGACTTTTACAAAGGCGCACTAGCATTTTCAGCGTGCGCTAGACGCTAGAGATGCCCATATATTCCTGTGGGCAACTCTAGCATTTAGCGTGCGGTAATGATTAGCACGTGTTAAAAACGCTACCATGCCTTTGTAAACCCCCCCCCCCATGCCCTCTCACCTCCTGATTCTATAAATGGTACCCAAAGATAGGTGCACAATTGGGTGCATTGTCATAGAATAAGGTCACTTGTGCACGTGAACTAATTGGCTCAATTGGTACTTAATAGGCGATAACTATCAATAATTAACCTTAACGAGCACTAATTGGTAATAATTAGGAGCTCTGCATGTAACTGATCTACACCACTATTCTATCAACAGCACACCGAATTTCTATAGCATGCATCTCCTAAGGGGGTGTGGCCATGGGAGGGGCATGGGTGGGTCAGGGGTGTGCCCAGTATTTAGGCACACTTTTATTGAATACTAACATTTATGCGCCTAAATGCCATTAGGTAGGTGTGAGCATTTACACCAGCCTTTAGCTAGCACAAATGCTCATACCTAAAGTTAGGCTTGAAAAGGCAAACGTAAGCTAAGTATTCTTTAATGGCAGTTATCCGCATAACTGCCATTATAGAATTTATGCTTGGCACCCTATCTTTAGGTGCAGCAGAGAAGAAGTAGTGTAACCAACAGGACACTTCCACACAGAACGAAAGCGTATGTAAGGGAAAGGGAAATGGGACTTGATATACCGCCTTTCTGAAGTTTTTGCAACTACATTCAAAGTGGTTTACATATATTCAGGTAATTATTTTGTACCGGGGCAATGGAGGGTTAAATGACTTGCCCAGAGTCACAAGGAGCTGCAGTGGGAATCGAACTCAGTTCCCCAGGATCAAAGTCCACTGCACTAACCACTAGGCTACTCCTCTACTGAACATCTTTATTCTACAAAAAAATTCGACACGGCACCTGTGTTTTGGCAGCAATGCCTGCATCAGGAGTCTTGTAATATATGAGATGTGAAACTCAGATCTTGAACTCAAATGTAATTCAAAAAACTTTAAAAAGACTGTCGAAGAAAACTCATCCAATGAAGTAAAAATATTATCACTGATTATCACTTTCATGACACATGCTCATGGGCTGGTGGATTTATGGAACTCTTGCCTGCTGTCATGCTTACTGCTGAACCACACTAATGAGAAAATATTATTTTAAAATGTGGTGTTAGCTAAGAGGTTATTTACTTAGTGGCAGATAGTGTGCAGTAATGACATTAGCATGCACGTACTGTAAGTAAATGGCCCCGATATTTTTCCGCAGTCTCTCCACTGCTACCACTTCATTGGATGAGTTTTCTTCAACAGTCTTTTTAAAGACTCCATTACCACAGTGATTATTTTTTGAATTACACATGAGTTCAAGACTTGTGTTTCACATCTCATATATTACAAGACTCCTGATGCAGGCATTGCTACCGAAACACGGTGAAAATGTCTCGTCTTTTTTAGAATAAAGACGTTCATTTTGGACATACGCTTTCGTCCTGTTGTTCTTGTTAGAAGTGTCTTCTTCTCCACTGCTGCTACGTCCGTAGTGTTCCGTGTTCCTCCACCCTTTTGGACCCCTCCAACTATCTTTAGGTGCCATTTACTGAACCTACCCCTCAGATCTCTTCTATATTGCTCCCCACTCTTTACCTTCGGGGGGCACAGACATCAGCCAGGAAGGTAAGAGGCACTTGAGTTCAATTCAGGAGGCAAAGGTTAGAGCTGGAAATTTAAATTTACGGGGCCATTTACTTACAGTACGTGCATGCTAATGTCATTACTGCACATTATCTGCCACCGAGCTGCAAGTAAATAACCTCTTAGCTAACACCATATTTTTGAAATAATATTTGCCCATTTAGTATGGTTCAGTAGTAAGCATGACAGCAGGCAAGAGTCCCACACACTGTTGCTCTGCATAAATCCACCAGCCCATGAACAGGTGTTATGAGAGTGATAATTAGAGAGGGTGCCTACTAAGAAGACAAGTTTCACGGGAAAACAGTACACAAGCCACAAAGCAGAAGGGAATATTTGTTAAACGCTTGGCCAGTTATCACAATGCAAAGTAAACCACAGAATAGGGAGTTTCCTTCACATCAGTTCTCATTCTGTGAAGTCTTAGAGTAGTCAGGACCTGTGGGCACCAGTGCTCTGAGTGTGTTATTCAGACAAAAAGCAACACTCTAGTCCTTCTGCTGCCTCCTCCCCCTGCAGGGACCTTCTGAGGGTTCTCTGGCAATTCAGAATATATGAGATAGAGCTTAACACATTCTTTAGGACCACCTTTTGTGCTATACACAATACAGACCAAGAGATCAGGAATATCCAAGAAACACATCCAGAACGTTCATGGGAGGCTGGGACTGATTATTGTACAAGCTAATAGTCCAGGAAACATGACATGTTTCGGCACATGTAATGCCTGCATCGGGGGCAAATTAACAATGCTTCCAGAACATCGATCACACCTTTTTGCGAAAAAGAGATTCAATTTGGTGGATTTTGAAGTACACTATGGGCTCTGCCGACAGCCTTTGGAATATTTACGTGCTCATTTTCAAAGCAGATAGACATCTTAAAATGCCTTTTAAAAAAATCCATCTGCTAAAAACATTCAAATCCTGATTTTGGAAAATCTGAATTTGGACGTTTCACACTGCAGTTCGTCCAAATAGCAAGGGGGCATGTTGTGGGTATGTTTTGGGCAGGACTAGGGAAGGCCCAAATGTAGACCGTCCAACAGGGATTTTCGAATGGGAAGAAACGCCCATGTCTAAATAGAAGGATGTTTTTTTTTCTAGACCAGTTTCAGTCATGTTCAAGTTACATAAACTTGCTCTAATTGAGCAGCTGACCACTGGAGGGATTAAGGCATGACCCTTCTTAATCCCCCAGTGGTTGCTGTTCCCCTCCCTCTCCCCTGAAAGGAAAACTGAAAAGGAAAACCAGGCTCTATGTCTGCTGCGGTTATTATGGCCATTCTGAAGAAAGTAGTAAACAGCTCAGAAGAGTAGCCTAGTGTTTAGTACGTCATGCAAAGTTGAAAGTCAGGAGTCACAGACCAAGAAAGGGATCTAGGTGTCGCGATACCTTCTGCTCAATGTGCTGCTGCAGCCAGGGCCGGTCTTAGGCAGAGGCGACCAAGGCAGCCGCATAGGGCTCCGTGCCTAAGGGGGCCCCACGCGGCGCGCCTCAGCTCTGCCTCGCCGCCGGACTGCCGCTGCTCGCCCGCCCTCCACCCATGTCAAACGACGGGACTCTCCGCATTCCCCTGCTTCCCCTCCCTCCAGGCACCTGAGCCCCCCTCCCGTCCGAGCCCCCCCTCCCCGACCCGCGAAACGACCCTCTTCTGTCACCCGACCCGGCCGGCACCTCACCTGACCCAACATTTCAAAAAAAAATCTTCAAGCGGCGATGCCTGCGTCTGACTAGAAGAAGAAAAACTGCTTCGCGGTTCGTCCATTGGCCGGCCTTCCCTCATGTCCCGCCCTCTGATGTAACTTCCGCAAGGGTGGGACATGAGGGAAGACCAGCCAATGGACGAACCGCGAAGCGGTTTTTCTTCTTCTAGTCAGACGCAGGCATCGCCGCTTGAAGATTTTTTTTGAAATGTTGGGTCAGGTGAGGTGCCGGCCGGGTCGGGTGGTAGAAGAGGGTCGTTTGGCGGGGAGGGGGGGCTCGGGTGCCTGGAGGGGGAGCAGGGAAACGAGTCTCGTGCTGGACAAGGGTGGAGGGCATGGGGGACGGGGGCGGGGGGTTACTGGACATGGGTAGATGGCAGGGGAGGGGGGGGTTGGACATAGGTGGATGGCAGTTGGCAGGGGGGACAGGAGGGTCGCTGGACATGGGTGGATGGCAGGGGAGGGGGGTTTCTGGACATGGGTGGATGGCAGGGGAGGACAGGGGGGTCACTGGACATGGGTGGAGGGGAGGGGGATTTCTGGACATAGGTGGATGGCAGGGGCGGGCAGGGAGGACAGGAGGGTCGCTGGACATGGGTGGATGGCAGGGGAGGGGGGTTTCTAGACATAGGTGGATGGCAGAGGGGACGGGGGGGGTTGCTGGACATAGATGGATGGCAGGGGGGATAGGAGGGTTGCTGGACATGGGTGCAAGGAGGAGAGAGAAGAAATGCTGGACATGGATGGAGGCGAGGGAAGAGTGAGGAAGGCGATGAGGTGAGGGAAAAGGAAGAGAGGAGAAAAAGTGCACATGGATATAGAAAATAGGCAGAAGCTGGATCCACTGGACAGTCAAGTCTGCAGAGGACCCAGCTTTTACTTACGGATGTAGGGCAAGAAATGAAGAAGAAAGGCGGAAAGTAAAGAAATAAATGTAAAGGAAGCCCTGGAAACAGAGTTAAGAGGACAGATAGCAGCACAATCGGATACTGAGCCAGCATGATCAGAAAAACGAAGTTACCAGACAACAAAGGTAGAAAAAAACTATTTTATTCAGGATTTATTAATTGGAATATGTCAGTTTTTGGAAATGGTGGGGGTTCCCTAGCGTTTACAAGCTGCCGTCATTTAAAGATAATTTTATGCACTGAGATATGTTGGGCATATTTTATTATTAAAAACAGTTTTGCTGGATTACATAAATTATATGACTTGGAAATTAAACAGTGTGATATGAATGATAAGAAGGGGATTCAATGAGGATTTGCACCACACCATTGCGCTTGTGACGCAAAGAACATAACTGTTCAGATGGATGTGAGAGGCAGTTAGATCTGATGAACCCCGAAAATAATTTGGAGTAAATCGTGGATGACTATAAAAATTTGTAAACCCTGCAGTGAATATATATGTTTGGGACGCTAATAGGATATTGGATGGAAGTTTAGTCCCCACATTTGTTCTATCTGGTGGGCTGTAATTTGAATAGTTTTTGGAAATGTGCATCTGTGATATTTTTCAAGTAAGTTTCAATTTTTGTAGTATTGCTGCATGCTGAGTCTGACTTCTTGAGGTAACTTTCCAGTTCAGTATTTTGCCTTCATGTGTTTTTCAGGTGTGATCAAGGAAGGTACAGTATTCTGCTAGCGTATAGTTTGCAGCCCTTTTTGTTTGTTTGTTTTTTTTCACTAGGTTGTGCACTGGTGTTTTAGAGCCCGGTGTAATTACAGTTGCCTTTCCACGCCACGCATAAGGTTGTAGCTCGTCCTGTCCTTGGAATTAGTGCTGTTTATGGTTTGTTAAGGTTATGAGTGTGTTTTTGCACAAGTTTGTGTACAGTGTTTTGCAGTGGAGAGATAGTGTGTTGGCCTTACTAAGGTGGCACCAAACATCAGAAAGGGTGTAGAGCCTAAATCATGACACACTACCTCTAAAAGGGTGATTTGTGGCTCTACATGAGAATTGTGGTATTATGATCCCTTGCTAGCTTCATATTGTTGACGGTCTGCATTTTCCGTATGGCTGGTATATTGGTGTATAAGGTATTAATTGTGTCTATTTTATTTTTACTTATTTTTTTCTGTGTGTTGTCAGACAATTATGGATGACAGACAGAGTCGGAGTCTTCTTGAGTCAGAGAGTTGTGGTATATATTTTAAAACAATTTTAATACCTTGGTGGTCTATATGTTTTTATATTGTATATTATATTTTACACATCACTTAATTTTATTGTATATCTTTTCATTTCATTTTTCTTTTATTGCATATATGGGTTACAGAGTAATAGGGGAATTTGAAAGTACTGAATCTTTTCTTAATATTTTTCCTTTATTCTCCTTTGTTATGAGAATTGGAACTACTAATTGTAGTGGACTTGACCTGAATAATATCTGGGGAGGGGAGGTTTCATGATAGCATTGTGCTTATTATTTCAATCAGGTTTTTTGTACAAGTTTAGCTTCATTTGTCGTTATTTGAAATTTCATTATAAAATGTTCTAAAAATGGAATAATCGTATCAATGGGGCGGAGCTAGGGTGGGGGCGGGGCTACAGTGGGGCGGGGCTAGGATGGGGCCCCACCAAATTGGTCTGCATAGGGCCCCGCACTTGCTAAGACCGGCCCTGGCTGCAACTAAGAAAGCAAATAGAATGTTAGGTATTATTAGGAAAGGAATGGAAAACAGAAATGAGGATGTTATAATGCCTTTGTATCGCTCCATGGTGCGACCGCACCTCGAATATTGTGTTCAATTCTGGTCGCCGCATCTCAAAAAAGATATAGTGAAATTAGAAAAGGTGCAGAGAAAGGCGACAAAAATTATAAAGGGGATGGGACGACTTCCCTATGAGGAAAGGCTAAAGCAGCTAGGGCTCTTCAGCTTGGAGAAGAGGCGGCTGAGGGGAGATATGATAGAGGTCTATAAAATAATGAGTGGAGTTGAACGGGTAGATGTGAAGCGTCTGTTTACACTTTCCTAGAATAGGGGGCATGCGATGAAGCTACAAAGTAGTAAATTTAAAACGAATCAGAGAAACATTTTCTTCACTCAACGTGTAATTAAACTCTGGAATTCGTTGCCAGAGAATGTGGTAAACGCAGTTAGCTTAGCGGAGTTTAAAAAAAGGTTTGGCCAGCTTCCTAAAGGAAAAGTCCATAGACCATTATTAAATGGAATTAGGGGAAAATCCACTATTTCTGGGATAAGCAGTATAAAATGTTTTTGTACTTTTGGGGGATCTTCCAGGCATTTGTGACCTGGATTGGCCACTGTTGGAAACAGGATGCTGGGCTTGATGGACCTTTGGTCTTTCCCAGTATGGCAATACTTATGTACTTATGACTGTGAACTAAGGGACCCTGGTTCAAGTCCTGCTTCATCTTTTTTTTATACTGAGCCTTTCAAAAACAGAAAAATACCTACTGTACCTAAATATATAAGATACCTGTAAGCCTGAAGGCTATTGAAATGGCATATATTCAGGTACAGTAGATATTTTTCAGGTCCTGGAGGGATCACATTTACAAAAAAAAAAAAGAGTTACACTGAGATTTGAACCTGTGTCCCTTGGTTTACCATCCAGTACACTAACCACTAGGCTACTTCTCCATCCTGCAGAGCTGCCTGTGTGGCCATATGTTTGAAAATGATGCCAGACAGGCATTCATGCCCATGGATTTTTTGTTGTTCACAAGTTGGACGTTTCACTTTGGAAAATGGCTATTCATTTTGGAGGATTTCAGTGCAAAAATGTCCATCTCACAGCCATTATCAAACTGGAAATCTAGACCTTTTTCCTGTTTGATTATGGCTGTGAGATGGATGGGGTTTTTTTTTACTTAGATGTTTTTTGGAAAATACCCCCATGTGACATATTAAACCCTGATCTGCTACCGTGTTCTTGAAGCACTGTTAATTTGCCCCTGACGCAGGCTTTATATGTGCTGAAACATTTCAGGCGTATGTCTTAACATCTGAGCAATTGGACATTGTGACCTATACCATTGTACAAAAAAATGCTTTTATTTACGACCACTAGTTGCTATTGTGCTACTCTTGTTTCCAGGACTTCTGCTGCTACTATTCATTGTCTCTTCTTCTTGTAGAACCGAATAGAACAAATACTGATAAACTCCCTAGCACAGGTAAAATGTGGGATGTAGGTCAGCAGTACCTTATAGGACAGGATTCACAGAAGGATATGACATGGTAGGGGGAGGGCTTTATCTTTCAGTGGGCTGGATGGGGCATTTGAAGAACAAGGCAGAGAGGCAGCACAGCAACACTGTTAGAGTGAAGTAATATGTTTGACACCTCACCTTCTTCCAGCATGTCCCATCACTGCTGCCACCCTAGGAGGCCTATTGGTAGAACTGCCCCTGCCAATTCTGGGTTGCTGAGCCTTTTTTGACTTGGTGCTGACTCTCTCCCTCCCTACACTAAAGGGGCTTCATGGACAGCATTTATGCCACTGAACATCTGCAATGGATTTTTCCCAGATTAGAAAGAAATTCTGACGCTTCCCTAATCCCTCCTATAAATTCTGAGACAAGATGTTATAGACATCAGAACTTGGCCCACAGGTCCGGGCTGTTGTAGGAGCCAGCAAAACACAAACTGAACTGAAAAGCAATACAAACACTCCCAACCACAAAGAGCTCAAACAAGGTTCACCATTTGTGGAAACATATTCATTCTGTAGCTGCTGCTGAAATACATTGAAAAAGGTTTAATACTTTGACTGCTCATAATCAGTGTAATTTTCCAACAGGTCGTCCAGGCTTAGAAGGCAGGAAAGCACCTACGTTGGTGCTATTTTATAAAGACAGATAGGCGCCTAAGTGTCTTTATAAAATACTAGCCCAAATCCAACAGCAAGAGAGCCCACATTGAAAGCACAATCATTAAAGCTTGCTTGAGAGCAGGCATGAATGTCTAAGCACAAATCTATGGAATCAATATTCAGCCCGCGGCTGTGAGCGGCTTATAAGCCACTTCCAGCTGTGGGCTAACTTAACCCCAGATATTCAATGCCACAGCATATGCGGCTCCCGGCACTAGATAATGGGGTATGACCGCCAACCCAGAAGTTGGCCAGTGCCCAGTTAGCTCACTGCATAAAGTTAGGACAGCTGTTTATGCAGTTACTTTGCCAGTTAGTGGACTGAAAATCTTTACTAACTGACTAAGTTTCTGCTCTGCCCTAACTCCGACCCCAGACAGCCCACAAACTAGCCAGTTTTGGCATGGGCGGTTAGAGGGAATATTCAGCAGCACTATCCAGTTAAGCGCAGCTGAGTATCCCTGGATAGCCAGGACAAGTGATTTAAATGGCCAGGAACCCTATTTCTTCTCTTCACAATTCCATCTGTGCTCTGCCCAGACCACACCCCCCAGCAATGCCTACAGTAAAAGTATGCTCAATCATGTCTACACAAGTACTTTAATGCCTGACCTGACCTAATTTTATAAATCATTTTATACACATATATCACCATATATTCAATATAATGACTTGATAAAATTACCCCCAATGAAAGGAGGCTTGTAGGCCTATTGAAAATTCCCCCCAGAGATGACCTTTCAAACTCCTACAGCTGCCAGCACTCTGCCAGGAAAGGGCGAGGGGTTACCCCCCACATACTTTGCAGATAAATAATATACCACAATTTCAAACAAATGAAATTCTGGCATGTTATTCAGCAAGAAACAACAGAGAGCACACACCAAAAGTCCAAACAAATCCTTTATTCAAACAGACCCAACATGGCCACGTTTCGTCAATAAGGCTGAATCAAGGGTAAAGACATAAAACAGCTAACCAGGGGCAGAGAAGGCTTAGCCCAGGTAGCACAACTGACCATCCAAGATGACTTCAGTATCAGTTTCCTCACAGGAAGTTGAGCAACAGCTTCATACCTCTGAAATCCTGGCATGTTATTCAGCAATCCAGAAGGCAGCTACAAAAATAGTCAATAGTCTATATCAAAGCATATGGGACAGACTTAAAGATTTCAATGTGTATATTTTGGAAGAAAGGTGGGAAAGGGGATAGATATGTAAATACCTCTGTGGTATAAAAGCCAAGGAGGCAGATCTCATCTAAAGGTTCAAAGAAGAGCGACCAGAATGATAAAGGGGATGGAACTCCTCTCGTATGAGGAAAGGCTAAAGAGGTTAGGGCTCTTCAACTTGGAAAAGAGATGGATGAAGGGAGATATGATTGAGGTCTACAAAATCCTGAGTGGTGTAGAACAAGTAGAAGTAAACTGATGTTTTACTTGTTCCAAAAGTACAAAGACTAGGGGGACACTCGAGGAAGTTACATGGAAATACTTTTAAAACAAATAAGAGGAAATATTGTTTCACTCAACGAATAGTTAAGCTCTGGAACTCTTTGCCGGAGGATGTGGTAACAGCGGTTAGCGTATCTGGGTTTAAAAAATGTTTGGACAATTTCCTGGAGGAAAAGTCCATAGTCTGCTATTGAGACAGACATGGGAAGCCACTGCTTGCCCTGCGATTTGTAGCATGGAGTGTTGCCACAATTTGGGTTTCTGCCAGGTACCGTATTTTTTGGACTATAAGACGCACCGGACCATAAGACGCACCTAGGTTTTAGAGGAGGGAAATAGGAAAAAAAAAAAATTTCCTTTTTCCCTCCTCTAAAACCTAGGTGCTCCGGTGCGTCTTGTCCGAGTTCGGGATCGCCCTCCCCCCGGCCCTGTCACCATTTCTCCCTACTCACGTCACGCGATCTTCCCTGGTGGTCTAGTGACGTCGGGGCAGGAAAAAGCCCCCCTCTTTCCTGCCCAGCGCGCTGCTCTCCGTCCTCCTGTATGCTGCCTGACGGTCTCGGCGAGATTCAAAATGGCCGCCGAGAATTGAAGGGAGGGCGATCCCGAACTCGGGGGGAGGGCGGGAGGGAGGGAAATCGTTACCTTCGGACTATAAGACGCACCCCCCATTTTCCTCCCAAATTTTGGGGGAAAAAAGTGCGTCTTATAGTCCGAAAAATACGGTACTTGTAACCTGGTTTGGCCGCTGTTTGGAAAACAAGATACTGGGCTAGATGGACCACTGGTCTGACCCAGTATGGCTACTCTTTTGTTATGTTCTTAAGCTGTGCGATGAGGGTGAAAGGGGTAAGGCAAAGATGGTAGATGTGTGGAACAGCCTCCCAATGGGGTTGGTTGAAGATGAGGATGGTAGCTAAATTCAAGAAAGCATGGTATAAACATTGAGGATCTCTAAGGGAGAGGAAGGGAATGCAGAGCTTAGTAGTTGGCATGGGTGGGCAGACTGGATAGGCTGTATGGTATTTATCTGCTATCATTTTCTATGGTTCCACATTGGGAAAGGTCAATTTTCAAAAGGGATTTTACAGAGGCAAAACACCCATTTCCCTGGGGAAATCTATATAAAAAGTATCTGTAATCTAATTTTAACTCTGAGATTCTGATTTTTCATCCTGTGGACAAAGAAGGGGAGAAAAGCCCCAGTGAATTGGGCTTTAAGTGGTTCCTGAACCTCCTACAAAGCGACAGTTGGTACTGCTGTGATAACGATGCATGGTGTATCATGTGCCCACTTGCTCGCACTCCACTTTATCATCAAAAACCCCATCAATTGGCCAGTTGGTTTAATAAATGTTGTGGACAGAGTGTGCATGAGTTTCCTTGATTGGAGAATAGGATATCATTTGTGTATTGGCAAACTTCCGCCTAACACTGTAAGGAAGCTTTCTATCTTATCTGCATACATATTTATCTTAATCCAGCTCTTGTCTCAGCGTAGGGGAGAGCAGGGGGGAACCTTGTGCAGTAATAATTTGCACTGCTGATGTGTAGGAGTATTCTTTTGCGATGAGAGCTTGTCTCTTCAGCTGATACTGACCAGAGCATTTCCACTGGGCTGCTCAGACGCCTTTCAGCAGCTTTTTCCAGAAGAAGGGAAACTTCCTTATAGCTCTTATTTCCCTGATGCAATGGATGCTGGCTAAAGACATGTGCCAGACTTGATGATCTGTCTATGTTACACTGTCCTGGGACTAGAGTACTATGAGGTGACCAGGTTATCAAGGACAAACTGACCAACACTAACTCCTCATTCAGATGCAACTTATTCAAGCCTCCGGACTCCCCAGAACCTCAGGAGGCAACATCATTTCACATTTCCTAAGGACGAGCATACATGTACCAAGTCCAACAGTGTCATAACTAATGGGTAACCTCCCTACATCTTTTGACATAAGGCCCCAGCTTTTAGGGAATTGTTTTAATAATATAAATTCAAACAAAGTTGCAAAGCTAAATCTTTACTAAGACTGCTCAGAAATGTATTTGTCTACTTAAGGCATGAGTTCCCAAACCTGTCCTGGGGAACCCCAGCCAGTCAGATCTTCGGGATATCCACAATGAATATGCATGAGATCAATTTGCATGCTAAGGAGGTATGCATGCAAACTGATCTCATGAATATTCATTGTGGATATCCTGAAAGCCTGACTGGCTGAGGTTCCCATAGGACAGGTTGGGGAATCACTGACTTAAGGCAAGAACACCAGACCCCTGAATATGCAGAAGACTTGGATTAGGATTGCAGTGTTGGCCATTATTTCCAGCAGTGTGGTATGCTCAGATAACTGCTGTAGCCTGCTCTTAGGCTCAGAACTTTCCTAATGCAGACTTTGCTCTTTAAATCTGAGTGACCAACTTGTCAAGTACAATGCAACACAAGACATAAAAACAGAAAATAAAACACACACACTCAGATCAATGACTTCCAGCTAACCTGTACTTTTCCATATAGTCCTTTAAGGTTTGTAAAGGTCAACTAATTGGTTAGAACACTTTACTGTGCCAAGGCAGAAATGTTAACTGGGGCACAGGCTTGTTAAGTACTTGGAAAGACTGTCTAGTGCACAACCATGTACACAGCCCACTCGGAACATTGTTCCTTTTCATATGGTCATGCCTTTCAAAGCAGTGCTGCACTTTTCTGAACACCTGGGGATTTTATGATACAAGGCTTCTGAGTATGTAAGAACTTTGTGGAAACTGATTTTTTTTACAGCGCAGCAGAAAGATTTAGATTTTATAATTTGATTATTAATCAAAAGCTCAAATAAACAAACAGTGTCTCACATATTACATTGACATATTGCCTTTTTGTTTTACATTCCACGGGCCTTATTTACGAACATCAATACTCCCTCTCTATGCTACAGGTAACACTTCTACAATCTCCACTGTCTAATACAATGCTTCAAATCCTAACTCTACTTGTTGTCATCTCGTGCCCTCCATTACTAGTACTATCTCAAACTTCAGCTACCCCAGTCCCCGTCCCTCCCCCTCCTACTCCTATCTACCTTATTCCTTCTCCTTTTATCTCTATTCCCCCCCTTTTTCCCCTCCCCTCCCTCCCCCCCCCTTTCTTTTGTTCCTGTAGTGTCAGTCTAGTCTGTCATGTCCGCCAGTCACATATTAAGAATACGATCTCTACCCCCTGGGGTATAGTCTGCCAAAACGGCGAGTTTGGGCGTCGGGAAGAGGGTTAGGGCCTGAGAGGTGAGCTTTCTGCATCTGCTCCCCTCAGCACATCACGTGATCTCCAAAAGATTTAGATTTATTATTTTTAACTCACGCTTATCCAGGGTGGTTTACAATAAAACATTCATAAAAATAAAATAAACAAATACAGAAAACCAAAGAACTCAAAACAAATCAAATACAGCATTAATCAGAATTATAAAAAGCCTTAAACAACAAAAAGTCTTTCAGATGTTTCTGAAATGCTGATTTACTGGTTTCACATTTAAGCCTCAGTGGAAAACTATTTCATTAAATGGGGCCTCTGATGCAGCAGTGGAGTACTGCGAAACACTGGCCATCATCAGGAATCTGTTTAAAAGCTGTTTGAAGACCTTGTTGATTTATTGGAAAGAGGATTGAAATACTAGAAAGTATAATAACGTTTGGAAGATGGAAGGTTTTTCAGTCTGTGATGGACAATGAACAGGTTAAATATATACTTTTCCTGTGATAGATCTGAGGCTTTTCCTTCCTATTCAACTAGATGTCCTGTGAACGTTGTGAATTCTGAACATATGATTCGTGAAGTTTCTTTTTTTTTTTTAATGTTTGTCATTACACTTCACGCTTTCTTAGTTGACTTTGTATTAATAGATTAAATTGCATGAAAAACTCTGATGCCAAGAGCAGTAGGAATGCAGAAAACATTAAAATACAGGAGATTTTGGAGACTAGGAAGGTATATGCCAGTTGCTAATTAGCAGGTGCCACTATCCTCTTCTCACTGGCTAATAAACTTGTAGCCACAGACTAATCAATGCAACTTGTAACAAGACAATTCATTTCTGCCTCAGTGAACAAGGAAAACCGGGCAACTCACAGCTACCTCAACAAGGGAAGACACTGCAAGAAAACAGCAGAGCACCCAAGACCAGAACAGGGCAATCCTTGCCTGTGATACCAAAAGGCTCAGCTACCTAGGGTCTCACATGCCTTAAGGTAGCGCTACCCAGATGCGGTCCACAGGGTACTCCACCCAGGCCTCCTTTTCAGGACTGTCACAGCGCAGCAGATCTGCAGACATGTAAGCATGTAACATGTGGACAGTGAATATATGGAAGTTAATACATTTCATCTAAGAGACCCAGGATCATTTGTAGTTTGTCGATAAGCCTGAAAACTAGACTTGTTTGTAGGGAGGGAAGGAAGAAGAGCTGAGAAATAATGTGCTGTAGTCCAAGAATACAAAACAGGCATGATTCCCCTCTCCTTTACAGGGCATGGCACATTTTTGCATCCCAGCCCCTTAATATCTCCCTCCAATACATTTCACTGAGACCAGGGCTCCTCCCTATTAAGAGCCTTCCAATATTACTGGCCTGTGTCAGTTCTTCACTAGGATGCAACTGTGTTGTTTCTTGTTGTTCTTATGGCTTTACCAAAAAGAGGATTACACGTGAGCAGCAGTTCCAGTCAGTGTTGTAACGGATTATAGATATTCAGGCTAGGAAGTGCATAGGTACATGAACCCTGCACCCTAAAAATACCAGTACACAATCACACCCTTATATCTATACACTTCCATTGCTGGAGAGGGAGAAGTTTGCTTCTGACAGCCCTCAAAGTGATCACTCAATCCTGCATAAATTACATTGATCTTCAAAGTCTAGCCCCATGCCAATGGGTACAAACCTCACCAGCCCCTTCCCAGTCCCCAGGAGAGAGTGTGCGTGGATGGAGCATGTGATAACAAGCAAAGAATGCCAGACTCCACACTGAATCCATGTCACAGAGCATCCTTCATACAGATCAGTGTAGCAGAGACAGCTACAGAAAGACAAACAGTTTTTTTTCTAACTCCAGACTCGCACTGCATACCAAAGGGAAGGCTTTTTTAGATGCCAGACTCGCACTGAGCGAAGGAGGGGGCCAACTGACTTCCAACCCAAAGCGATTATTAGTTTTCTGTCTTCTGAAATGGATATATGGATTTGGCTGTACATATCCTACATCTATTCTGTTTTCCTTATACAAAAACTCTTAACAGTTCTGCTGGCTCCCTCTCTTTGGGACGCCAAGTGCATTGTACATTTCAGCTCTTTATGTCACATTATTGGAAATATCTGGTAAGCACATGCTGACCTCCACATGAACAGAGCAGCGACAGGCAAGGGGTTCTGTGAAAGGAAATCCCTTCTTGTGTTCTATACTTATTCCCAGAAGAACCACAGCAGGAAATCTGATTGGCTCTTCACTGGAGTATAATCAGAGCCAGCCTGCATAAAGTCCCTGCAGAAATTTGCACTGGATACAGTAGAGGAAAGACAAAGCAGAGGGAGAAGAGATGAGGGAAAAAAATTTAACTACTAAAATATCATGTAATTCCAGTTTTGGAAGGCCCGATAACCTTGGGGAAAACTCACTGCTTATTTCTGGGATAAGCAGCATAAAATGTTTTGTACTTTTTGGGGATCTTGCCAGGTATTTGTGACCTGGATTGGCCACTGTTGGAAACAGAATGCTGGGCTTGATGGACCTTTGGTCTGTTCCGGTATGGCAATATTATGTACTTATGTAATCTAGTACGCATCACTTATTATAATATATGGGGATAACATGATACAGTAATAATAGTAAAAAAACAATACAGCACAAGAAATCAATAAGCACCCGATAATACAATATCAACAAATAAATGCAATAGCAATTAAAGGGATAATTTTAGCATTGAGTGCATATGTGCTAGGCATGGACACACTTTTCATTCAACGGACTTTGCTGGATTTAAAAGCAAATGATCTCAGGATAAAGTGGTCATGCACATTCACACCTGTTAACTTGTGCAGATACTTTTTCTGCATGAGTAAATATTTGTACATAGTTCCAAATCCACCTTCCCTGAGTAAAGGTGGGCAAGAAAAGTATATGCAGTAGGTTTATGCACAGGCAGGATGAGCAGTTTTACAAAAGTCAAATTCCAGGGCTTAAGTGTTGTTTACCCATAGGAATGGCTTCGAACATAGCAATAAACATATTACTACAAAATAAAACAAACAAGTCAGAAAAATAATCTCAACATGCCCAATTTATATCATTACAGCATTAAAAATCAATTCCTACAAACAGGGCTGCCGAGAGGGGGGTAGGGGGGACAAGATTCCCCAGGCCTGGGCCTCCAAGGGGGGTCTGGCGCCGCAGTCCCACCCGCCCTCCGTCGTCAACCGTCTGCCACTGGGCTGGGCCCCCTGCATTGAAATCACAGCACCCCTTACCTCCGTGTGAAAACGCTGCAGGCAGCAGCAGATCGCCTCCCTTTGGACCTCCTTCCCGCCATGTGTCCCGCCCTCGCGGAATTTACGTCAGACGAAGGCGGGACACTGGGAGGGAAGGAGGCCCAAAGGGAGGCAATCTGCTGCTGCCTGCAGCGCTTTCACATGGAGGTGAGAGGCGCTGTGATTTCAATGCAGAGGGCCCGGCCCAGTGGCGGATCGAGGAGCGGCGGCGGAGGCGACCTCAAGTGGGGCGGGGCCCCGGGCCCAGCCCAGTCTCTCGGCGGCCCTGCCTACAAATCAAACCCCTTCCCACTCTCACTTGCTTTGGAGAAGGGTGTATAAATATAATTAAAAACAGTACAAACAGGAAAAAACATCTTCCACAAAGATATCAAATGAAACACAAGAGTGAAAGAAGCCAACCACAATCCTTAAGTGGATCACAAAATTTGTTTATTCATCCAAGGTTGAAAGAGTGAACACTTCCCAATTCTGACAGACTGAACCCCTACAATGAATATTCAGGAGAGAGATTTGCATGCACTTGCCTCCACTGCATGCAAATCTATCTCATGAATATTTGTTGTAGATATCCTGAAAACCTGACTGGCTGGAGTGCCTCCAGGACCAGATTTGGGAGCCACTGCTATATACATTGGATGCAACCTGCTGGATCTTTAATTACTTATGAATTTTGTACACTAGGTACTTGCTACGCGCCCTGCGAGCCCAGTTCTGGATGGCCCACCACCCATACTGCAGGAACCCTACACGAATTTGCAGGCACCCTATTCGGAGCTGCACGACCCATCATTGAAGAACGGCAGCTAAGAACCAAGATCTCTCACCCTCTATGTTGCTCCTCTTGGCTGCCACAATTAGCCACAGCGTCCTCCAATCTCTGAGCAAGAAATTCTAAAGCTGATTTATCTTTTAAACATGACTGTTACTGAAGGACAATTTTCACTACCTCTCTTCTATCTGATCATTCTCACTGATGCAGGCAAACCCCCAGGCCAAGGTAAAAGAAAAAAAAAAAACAGCCCCATGCAACACACAAACACAAGCATCTCAGAGCCCAAACACACAAACACCCCCAAGCCAGAAGTAACCCCCAACCTGAGTGCATGGATCTTCTACTATACAATAACAATATGGATAATGGGGATACTAGCAACAACTCCAACCGAATAGAAACAAAATACCAGTACACATCACAAGACGAAGACACCCACTCCAACAGCTGGAAGAACCCAATCGCCACCTAAACAACAACGCAGTGGCCAAACAAACAACCAGCAATATGAAACCAAACATGAACAACACCCAACAAAACCACAACAGCAAAACAGACAGACCACACAGACAACTACAAACTGTTAAAAACACCAACATTAAACACGACATATATGTCCCAATACAAATAGGTTACATAAATGCGAGATTGGCAGTAAATAAGACAACACTACTAAGAGATTGGATAGAAATGGAACAACTCAGACTACTGCTCATAACTGAAACATGGCTGCACCTCGAAGACAACCCTACACTACTAGACCTATGCCCACCAGGATATAAAATAATACATATCAACAGAACCAAAAGAAGGGGAGGAGGTGTTGCAATAATATACAAATCCTCCTTCACCGTAGAACCTGTCACTAAACACACATCCACAACAATCGAAACCTGGCATGCAAAATCACAGACAAAACACTAACTGACCAACTAGACATCACATTATTCTACCACCCTCCAAGGAGCTGGACAAATGCCCAAGATGATTTCACAGACTTCGAATCAAACATCTGCACCAATCACCCAAATGTCCTACTAATAGGTGACATAAACCTGCACCTAGAAAAACAAAATGACACAAACATCAGAACACTAATGAACTTCATAAACAAATGGAACTTCACAAGAGCACAAGGAGTCTCATCGTGCACAAAAGGACACCAATTAGACATACTAGCCCACAGATTCTCAATGGGAAGAGGTACCATGGTAAGCTCACAACAAGCTC
The DNA here is from genome assembly GCF_901765095.1 of Microcaecilia unicolor. Classification (NCBI taxonomy): domain Eukaryota; kingdom Metazoa; phylum Chordata; class Amphibia; order Gymnophiona; family Siphonopidae; genus Microcaecilia; species Microcaecilia unicolor. Next base: position 284,573,318 of record NC_044036.1, read on the forward strand.
ACTTTCAACGGAAAGAAAAAGCATGAAAAGAGAGCCAAGAACCCAACACACATTCACAAGCAGAGGAAAAATAGACAACCACAATAAATGAACTCAATGACATACCACCCGAGGATAAACACTTCATGAGAAACTTAGACAAAACAAGTTAAAACACACTAAACAAAATAGCACCACTCAAAACAAAAACAAAAATCACAAAACAACTACGTCCCTGGTTTAATGACAAACTACTACACATGAAGAAACTCTGTAGGAAACTCGAAAGAGCATGGGCCAAAAACAAAACAGACGCAAACAAAACCATATGAAGAAAAGCCATAAGAACATATACAAACAGCAGAAACACTACAGAACATATACGAACCTTGACCAGACCAATACGAAAAAAAATATTCGAACTCATGAACAAACTACTGAAAACCCAGAACATATTGGCGACAACTGAAACACCACCAACTACAGGCAAGCTTGCACAACACTTCAAGAACAAAATAACAAACACAAGATCAAACCTTGCAAAAGCACAAACAAATGTCACAGACTACCTACAGGACTGCAAAACACATGACAACCACACCACAGCAGACAAAATATGGACCATGTTCAAACTGCCCCAACTAGACACAGTAAAGACACTATTGACAAAATACACACATACATACTGTCTACTTGACAAATGCCCCAACTACATGATGAAAAACCCACCAGACTGGTTCATCGAGTACCTCACCAAACACATCACATACATGTTAGAAAGAGGTCAATTTCCAACAGACAAAGGTGACATGGAGGGGCATAATTGAACGAAAACGTCTATCTCCATGGGCGTTTATCTCCGAGAACGGGTCCATGAAGGGGCGGACCAAACCGTATTTTCGAAAAAAATAGACGTCCATGTTTTATTCGACAATTTGTGAGCTGGGCGTTTTTGTTTTTCAGTGATAATGGAAAATGAAAGCGCCCAGCTCAAAAACAAATAAATCCAAGGCATTTGTTCGTGGGAGGGGCCAGGATTCGTAGTGCACTGGTCCCCCTCACATGCCAGGACACCAACCGGGCACCCTAGGGGGCACTTTTACAAAAACAAAAAAAAAGTAAAAGAGCTCCCAGGTGCATAGCACCCTTCCCTTGTGTGTTGAGCCCCCCAAATCCCCCTCAAAACCCACTGCCCACAAGTCTACACCATTACTATAGCCCTAAGGGGTGAAGGGGGGCACCTACATGTGGGTACAGTGGGTTTGGGGGGGTTGGACGACTAAGCATTAAGCAGCACAATTGTAACAGGTAGGGGGGGATGGGCCTGGGTCCACCTGCCTGAAGTCCACTGCACCCCCTAACAACTGCTCCAGGGACCTGCATACTGCTGCCAGGGAGGTGGGTATGACATTTGAGGGTGAAAATAAAAAGTTGTGAAACATCATTTTTTGTGGTGGGAGGGGGTTAGTGACCACTGGGGGAGTCAGGGGAGGTCATCCCCGATTCCCTCTGGGGGTAATCTGGTCATTTAGGGTACTTTTTTGGGCCTTATTCGTGAAAAAACAAGGTCCAGGAAAAGTGCCCTAAATTCTAGCTACAAACGCATACTTTTTTTCCATTATCGGCGAAAGGCACCCATCTCTCCTCGGCCAATAACCACGCCCCAGTTCCACCTTCGCCACGCCTCCGACACGCCCCCGTCAACTTTGTACGCTTCCGCGATGGAGTGCAGTTGAAAACGTCCAACATCGGCTTTCCATTATACCGATTTATACGTTTTTGTGAGATAAACGTCTATCTCCCGATTTGGGTCGAAATCTAGGCGTTTTTCTCTTTCAATTATAAGGTGGATAGTACTCACACCTATCCCCAAAAACACTACCAGCAACATCAGCAATATCACAAATTACAGACCAGTAGCCTCAATACCACTACTGACCAAAACGATAGAAGGTCTAATAACACAGCAACTAATGGAATACTTGACAAAATTCTCAATTCTTCATAAATCCTAATCAGGTTTCAGACCACAACACAGCACTGAAACAGTCATAACCACTCTGATATCAAAATTCAGAAGCATAATATGCCAAGGACAAAACGTATTACTACTACAATTCGACATGTCAAGTGCGTTCAACCTAGCAGACCACACCTTAGTAATGACACTGGTTGACAACATAGGAATCAGCAGTGCAGTGGCAACAGGGTTCAATGGCTTCCTAAAGACAAGATCCTACATTGTAAAGATCTCCAACCAAACATCAGCCGCATGGATCTCTGAGTGCAGGGTACCACAGTGATCGCCAATATCACCGATACTGTTCAATGTAATGATGGCGCCACTCGGAATAAAACTGGAATTAATGGGTTTCAACCCATTTATATATGCAGATGACATCACCACCTTCATACCTTTCCAAAACAATATCACAAACATACAGGACAAAATAAAAAAAGGATTGGACCTCATGGAAGAATGGACAACAACTTTCAAACTCAAACTGATCAGAGACAAAAACAAATTCCTAGTACTATCCAGCTACACAACCCCATATCCTACCAAAAATTCACAATTAACCAACAAACATATCACATCGAAACACAACTTAAAATACTAGGAATCATTCTCGACAAACACCTAACTCTGGACAATCAAATATCAGCAGTAACATCAAAATGCTTCAGAACACTATGGAAACTGAGAAGAATATGAGATTATTTCCGTAGACAATCTTTCCAAATACTGGTCCAGTCAACGAGACTATTGCAACCAGACTACTACAATGCAGCATACATAGGGTGCAAGGAAAACACACTAAAATCACTGCAAACAGTCCAAAACACAGCAGGAAGACTGGTTTTCAAGAAATCAAAATATAAAAGGGCGCATCAGCGCGTGTTTTTGATGCGTGCTGAGGCCTTCCTTTACCACAGCGGGTAAAAGGCTGCTTTTTTAATTGGAGAAGAAATGACTGTGCGGTAGGTGAACCACTTGCTGCATGGCCAATTCAGGGGGGAGCACTTACCACCACCGTTGAGGTGGCAGTAAGGGCTCCTGTGCCAACCAGGCGGTAACCAGGCAGAGCGATTATCGCCAGGTAAGCACCGGCACTACAAAACTAGAAAATATTTTTGTAGCACCGGAAATGGCGTGCACTAGGGATGGGAACTACCGACGAGCTCCTGCGGTACTCTGGCAGTAGTTCCAGATTGGCGTGCAACAAGCCTGTTGCCACGCACCAACCCTTTAGTAAAAGGGCCCCTAAGTCATTTTTTCAATATTGATTGCACAATAAAAGAAATCTTTAAAACTACTGAGACCAAGACTTAATCTTAAAGTTCTCCAGAAATAATGTTTGCCGCTCATTGTAGCGGGATCACTGCAAAAATCCCAGCATGGACTAGGTTTTGAATAGCTTCATCAGGGGAAATTTCTCATCTGTGACAGTGCTTTGCTAATAATTCTCCTAAATATCTCATCTCTTTTTTTTTGTTACATTTGTACCCCGCGCTTTCCCACACATGGCAGGCTCAATGTGGCTTACATGGAGCAATGGAGGGTTAAGTGACTTGCCCAGAGTCACAAGGAACTGCCTGTGCCGGGAATCGAACTCAGTTCCTCAGAACCAAAGTCCACCACCCTAACCACTAGGCCACTCCTCCCCACATGCCTTTGAAACACGCCTTATTGTCCCACTACAACTCTTCGCTCCATGTCAGTCTTTCGGCTTACCTTGACATCTGCTTATCGTGCGCATCTTGAATCAACGCATCTCTAAGCTTCCTTTCAGATTGCCTGTACCCTCTGGGATTCTCTGCCTTCTGCACTTTGTATTGAGCCATTTGCTTCTCTCTGTATTCTTTTCTATCAATGACTGTAGTCCTTTCCTCCTAGTTTTTTAATGTTACGTGGTTCTGTAAACCGTTATGCTTGCCCTGACAAATAAACAGAGACATAAAAATATATTCTGACAGGTCTTACCCTACGTGTTGGAATTTGTTCAGTGACGGGACTATAACTATTAATTTTCATCAGTGGAGTGGAAGAAGCTTATTGTTGTTTGCTTGTCTGAGCTAATTAGAATTGGCATTTTTGGTGGTAAGCTGTGATGCAGAAAAAAAAACATCTGCCCATATTAATTGAGAGTTTATATTTGAGAGGCTCACAAAAGACCAATGGCTGAACACCTTTACCCCTCTCACCTCTGGTTCCAATAATGGAACCAGTATTTTGCCACTTGGCACCACAAAAAGCCTCTGGAAAACGTATTATTATTAAATTTTAAAATACATTTCCCTGACAATGACTTGGCAGTTTTTGTTCCTCAAATTTTTCACTGTCTCCACTTCTTTCTCTTATAGCTGGGTCAATTTTCTGTCCATCAGTCAGCACAAATAACCCCCCCCCCCCCAGGCCACTCCCTTCCCATAGCGTGGGACCCTGCCTCAGCATATCTCAACAGAGTGGAAGCAGTTACTGAAAATGTCAGACAGAAATATTTCTTCCTTAAAATGCCTCCTGTCTGCCAGTCTCATAAAAATGTGGAAATTAAAAATAAGAAATGGTATCTGCCACAAGATTAGTTCTCTTTCCTTTACAGTGTCTTTGAGATTTGAAATGTTCAGTTCCTATTTTAGTAAGTCAAAGCCAGTTGTGGAAATGCAGCGTAAAGATAGGTGCATCACATCATCACTACTGGCAGATCTGCGATCTCTCCTTTATATCACCTGTATGATTGAGTCTACCTAATCCCTTCAGTTTCTAACAAGTATTTGGGTTAAAAAGAGAAAACGTTGAAACCTGGGGAAGTTCTAAGGTAGAAGGCTCTCTTTTGTATATAATAAGGTATTGCAAAACACTTCAGTTAGTACTGGCTCCAGCTTTGAAAATTTGTAGAGCATGGGTCAGATTCTACCTTTCTTGCTGTCAGTCCATTGCCTACACTAAAGCACAGTTCGCTCCGCAACACAATTGCCCTTAGGCAGGGACCCAAAAGAATCCATCTTGCAATGATTTATCATCTGCCCGCACGAGCCACCATAGCACATCTGGAAGTGTGAGCCGAGATTTGAAGGATAGCTGGAGAGAGACACCCAGCAGGAGAACGTGCCTTTGATCTGGACCCTGCAACACTTCTCAAGTGAACGTAAGGAAGCCCAAACTCACACAAAGCAACCATCTGCAAATAATAGAGAGATGAAGATTGGCATTTCCTGTCTATCAAGCCATCTCATTTATCTTGGTTAAGACATGATTTTGCTCAATACCTACAATCTTGCTCATGACTATATGCCTGGGACTTGTCAGACAAGTACAGGCATATGCCTCTTGGTACATTATATTCAGCAAGTCTACAGAATATTTCTGGCATTTTGCAGTCCAGGAGTCTCCAAGATAAGAGGGCATAGTAAATAACCTCAATGGCCTTCCATAGGTACCACCTCCCTGTGCAGCGCGGCAAATGATACAAGGACAGTGGAATCATATTTCTTCACCGCTCGTCTTCCACCTCCATCTTGAGAGAACCCAGTAATACACCTAACACATAAGGGAGAAGTGTTCCTGGGAGCAGAATGTGCATACATTATAACTCAGAAAAAGGATCTACATAAGTTAGCAGGTATGAACATGCATGACTACTTTTCCTGGGATAATCTTCAGCTTGAAAGTAAACACATGCTCTTACTTTACAAATCCAGCAAAGTCCATTGAGTAAAAATTGTTTACATACCTATCACATATGCAATTTGTGGTAAAATTAACACCATATTCTCCATTGTATTTATTTGTTGATATTGTATTACTCTGTACTAAACAATTTGTTATTACTATTGTTATTGTATCATGTTATCCCTCTATATGGTAACACTGGATTACCAGTGGATTGTAGGCCTCCCAAAACTAGAATTGCATTACATATTATTAGTTATATTTTCCCTTACCTTTTTTCCCACCATTTTCTTTTCCTCCACTTTACACAGAACAGATTTTGGGGGGTTCATGCATGGTCTCACAGTTGAAGAAGATACCCTTAAAGGGGACGTATGACCAAAGTTGGTGAGCTGGATTTATCCAATCTGAGGACATCATTTGTCAAATTATATTCACTGGTCTATAAGAGATTGGTGGTCAGGTAATAGGCCAATTACTAAATACCACTATCATTTAGTTTGGTTGTAATTTAACTAAACTCCTATTCCCTCCTTCACTTTCCTCTTTGCCTCTCATAGCACCAACTCAGATCCAATTGCATTACTACACTGGGATCCCCTGCTATGAAACACCTCAGGACGTTGAAGAACAGCTATGAGAAATTCAGCCCGGGCTCTTCAAAAAAAAAAATCCCTTTTGTTATTTTTTTTAATGTCATGCTTGACCTTTGCCATCTCCTTACCCCCACCTGTCAAGATGTTTTCTTCAAGGAATTGAAAGTCCAGGTACCCACAGACACACACCAAAACACACATCTATTCAATTTCCATCTAGTTTATTTGAAACCATGGCTCTTTCTCACACAGGAGAGTTCTCTGAGGTGCTCCTACACCATCTGCTACAAGAATGTTGAAGGTGTAATTTTATAAGGGAAAGGAAAGGGAAATGGGACTTGATATACCACCTTTCTGTGGTATTTTGCAACAACATTCAAAGTGGTTTACATATATACAGATACTTATTTTGTACCTGGGGCAACAGAGAGTTAAGTGATTTGCCCACAGTCACAAGGAGCTGCAGTGGGAATCAAACCCAGTTTCCCAAGATCAAAGTCTGCTGCACTAACCACTAGGCTACTCCTCCACTGGTTAAAATGCCTTTTAAGGCATCTATGTGAAGGCTATTTTTTAGACAAGGAGGTGTCTATATCTCTTTGTACAATACTAGCATAAGTGGCCCTAGAGTTGATGTAAATGGCCATGCCAATATCTTTCAAGTAGGTATGTAAGTTATAATCTATGCCCAAACTTGCATGCTCCGCCCATACTTTACCTGTGTCCATGCCCACTGGCAAAATATGCATCATCATGTCAAAGCATGCATTTTTGCGCCAATCGGTATGAGAGGTATTTATATCCACATTCCAGAATTATCATTAGTACATTTTAAAACATCTTAGCTAGCAGTGAAGTTGAACTAACTAAAGTCATTACAAGAGCTGCACAATCTTGCTTTTTACTTGCAACTAGAAAGTAGCAGGTGCCGAACCATCCAGCAACCCAGCCCTACAGCCTGACTGAATACACGACAGCCCAGTTCATGCCACATCTATCTGCTCCTGGAATCAAAATCCTAAAGAGCAAGCATGCCACTCAGCATGGTTCCTTGCCCTGAATATCAGAGAGGAAGCCCCAGCTAGTGCCCTTCCCAGCAGAATTAATGACAGGAACGCTCATTCTTCTACCGAGCTCCTGCCATCTAGGAACATGTGACCTTTTACAAAGCCACCGCTATCTTACTGAAGGAGAATGGAGAAATCACTGTGACAGCAATATCTGATGTGATACAGGAAAAAACAGAAAACAGTTCTGGGAAGTTAATTTGTTTCTACAGTCTCATTTTTAGAAGAAGAAAATAAAAAGAAGTTAATGGAGACATTCTTGAAGCTTGCTACCTGTTATGCTAAGAGCACCACCTTACAGGGAAGTTTGGCCACTGGAAGGGGCATGGAGTCTGTCCCTAGTTCTGACACTCATCTCACTTTTAAAGTACAAATTAATGCTGTCCTTTAAAAGTGAGATGAGTGCCCAGGCAGAAACAAGAAATAGGGCCAGAGGGGGGTGGATCACGTCAGCTTCAGGGCAACCAGAGGCAGCTTGTGAGGATGGCTGCCTTTTGAGAAGGGAAATAAATTTTTAAAGATTGGGAAGGGAGGAGGGGAAGTGATGCCTGAAATGTGGGGCCCAGAGCAGCTGCCCTGTTTGCTCCCCCCACCCCCAGCAGCTTCCCTGAAGTTAGGAGCCCAACAGCTAGGACAGGCAAAAGTGTCTCCAGTGACTTGCTAGTATTTTATGTTTCGTTATTTCATATTCAGCTTTATACAATTGGCCCACGACAGCTTACAATATAAAATCTATCAGTGAAACAGTTATACAGGTCAACACAGAACAGCAAAATGTAGACAAATCAATGTAAGGATAGATATTGAGCAGGTGGCAGTCAGAATTTTGCTGACCAGAGATGGCTTGATGCCTGGATATTCAATGCTCACCCATGGACAGGTTCCAGTACTGAATACCAGACACAGACAACCAGCTAAAGCTTATCTGGTTAAGTGCTAAATATCGGTCCTTAACCGGCTAAGAACCATATCAATCCTATTTATCTCATTAACTTATCTGGTTACGTGCTTAATATTGGCACAGCTGAATATCGGCACTTAATCGATTAAGTGCTGAATCTGCCCCCGGAATGCCCACAACATAGTTGTTTTCAGCTTGGGCGCTAACCTGGCATTTTCAGTGGCACTACATGGTTAAGGACCATTGAACATGGCCAGTTAGCCCCCAGGCAAGTGATTTAAATAGCCAGGAGCCATTTCTGGCTATTTAAATCACTTTAAATAAGGACCCCATAAATAAATACCTCAGACTGAATGAAGAACTGTCACTATCTGAATATAAAACCTTTCTTTCTGTAAGTCTCATCCCTCCGTCCCAGCTCTCCATTGCCACCACCCAAACCCCCATACCGAGGGCTAGTTTAAAATAACAATATGGTTTCTTCTAATATCAGTATCAGTTATCCAGCTATCAGTCTTGCTCTGAATTCAGGTATCTGTGTTACACTCTTAAGTTCTGCCTTAAGGGAGAAAAAAAACAATCTCCTTTCCTTGAGCTGTGAAACAACTCCATGCTACTCTCCTGTCTGCCAGGTAAAAAAAAAACAAAGAAACAAAAAGGCACATTAGTTCATCTGGCCTTTGGACTGGCCGACACTCACCTGAGGACTGCTGGTTCCAAAACTAAGGGTGGGCGTTGAAGGGATGGGTAGTGGGTGGTGTCCCATGGGGGAGTTGATGACTGAGAAAGGAGGCCCCATGCCATTCATAGGGGAACTGAGATTGCCAATGGGTGAGTGCAGCTGGCCGGGTGACCCCAGCGTAGGACTGACACCTGATCCGCCGAGGGACGGATGGAGAGAGGGCAAGGCCATCATTCCACGGCCAGTGGGGGAGTTCAATGCCATGGAATTCACTTGCGTGGAGAAATCTGTAAAGACACAAACAGAACAAGAGAGAGATTTACTATCATATCAAATCTAACCAGACTGAAATACGGCCGTACAATCTGATCACCAATTATGTTTTCCGAGTACTTCTGGGGTTCGCATTCTACATACAATACAAGGTATTTACAGCTAGGGCCGCATTATGACTTCTGTGGGCCCAAGGCACTTTTGCCTTCATGTGCCCCTCCCCTCAGTAGCATTTAATATATGACTCAGCTTTTAATTTGAATTGTCTATATATTTGATTTGTATTTTATATACTTGTATTCTATTTATTGTGTATATTGTCAAGGCAAATAGGCAAGGCATGGAAAATAAACAACTTCTGCTTCATTTTTATTCTTTCTGATTAACAAAAAAATTAAAACATTTTCATAGGCCCTAGGCAATGTGCCTAAAGGATAAGTCTGCTCTGTTTACAGCAGAGTAAACTGTGAGTATGTATGTTGCTCTCATAAGCTACAATCTACTCTCAGTATCTTTCTCCAGTTGCTGCAAAGTTGTATGACTGACAAGTTTTGTGTCATCTTCTGCCTGTGCCAGGATGCAGAGGGTCAGATTTAAAAATAGTTTCTAAGATATATGCCTACCAAAGCCCTTTTTGCTTATTTCCACATCCTGTCACACTGCTCCTAAACAATGCAAGACACTTCTCAGTGGCCCGAGGCGTTTCCTCATGGCCCTGTTACAGAGCCTGGCTGGCCCCACCCTCCCCTTCTTTTAAAAAGAAACTACTGTGTGCAGGTATGAGACACTGTCAATATTCTTTGGCTCTTATGAACTACTCTGAGGCACCCCGTTCTGCCTGTTTATTCAATTTGAAAACCTGCGGGCTTGTGTCATTGGAAAATCTAAGCTCTGTGAGGGTGGCCTATTCAAAGAGTGCTCCTCTTCAGTTTCTGCATGGGAGAAAAAGCAGAGCTCTGGGATAACCCCACCCCCCTTGTACATGTGCCACAGGACAAAATACAGACACCAAACCCAGAACCACATGGCAGTAGCTTTAGGGACCAGACAGTGTCCCTCCCTTCTCTCCAACACTTTGGGGTTTCATTTTCAAGCAAAGTTCCATTTATAGAAGGCCCTGGGGATCTCTCTGTTTAATTAAAGCCTCAAATCTAACCTAAATCTTAAGCCAAGCTAGTATTAGCAGAGCCATCCTGGCCTGAAGCTGTAAGGGTGTAACAGATTTCTAGACCTCATGCATAATGTACATTGTAAACAGCACACTTTCTTCAAAATATAAAGCACATACAGGCTCTCTCTTTCTCTCAGACATCCACGCATATACAAACATACACCCACAACTTCTGTTGTAAGTGGTTTTCTCTTGCTGAATCTGGTTCTGAAACCAAGCACCCACACTGATTCTGTGCCTGTATTTGTAAGAAGGGTGGTGCCACTTCCCTGCTGTGCTCCCTGGCTCCCAAGTCTTGGCTGACTGCTCGCCCCGGGATCAGAGATTTAGCACCGAGATGTGTGGAACTTAGAGGAAGCATTACAAGCACACAGAATCTATTTTTACAGCTCCTGTGGTAGCAGCAAAAAACAAAAATAGCAATTCAAAAACAAACCAGTTCGGGGTTTCAAAATGCAATTCCAGCCTTGTAAATGTATGTGGTATATTCATCACAGCTCTGTGGCACACACAAACTCAGCTGACGTTGTCTTGTGACCTTGGATTGGCAATGACCTATAGCCCTGGGCTACCAATGCTGCCTGGTAGGCAATATCAATACACCAAACCAGGGTATCCAAAAAAGTCAAGAAGGATATGGGGAAAGTATGAATAATTAACTGGTGATAAAGGAGAAATTCTCACAGTAATAACTCACCCAAGCGGAGTGCCACCATGAGGTCAAAGGCACCACCTAGAGCAGTGATGGGCAACCTTTTGAGCTTGGTGTGTCAAAATTCACCAAAAAAACGAGCATAACTCGGCTGGTGTGTCACTTCAAGAAAAATCACTGCTACTAGGACCTCCCCCGGGCCCCCCCTACCCGAGATCGCTGCCCACCCAAGGTCGCCTGGCCCCCCCTCCACCCGCTACCGGGCCCGGAACTAACCTTAAAGCCTCCTTTCACGTTGCAGCAAGCAGCAGCAGGGCAGACCTCTCCTCCTTCCTTATGTGCTCCGCCCTCGCGGACGTTACGTCAGGCGAGGTCAGGACACGGAAGGAAGGAGTGGCCTGCCCTGCTGCTGCTTGCTGCAACGTGAAAGGAGGCTTTAAGGTTAGATTCCGGGCACGAGGGAGGGTGGACCACACTGCGGTGGCGCCACGTGTCATCGAAAATGGCTACGTGTGTCAGTGCTGACATGCGTGTCATAGGTTCGCCATCAGGGACCTAGAGGGTGGATAAGTTTCTCAATCACTGAAAATCTCCTATATATGAATATAAGCACACCAAGTGCTCCCAATAACAACTATAAGTGCCAAACCAAGCATAGTATCTCACCATTAAATAACATAAAGTATAAGTGACAGTGATAATTCAAACATATAAATATTCACAAAATAAATCAACCTTGCCCTTATCCTTCCAACTAAGGAATACACACTTACTCACACACACACATACACTCAAAACATCCATGAATAGCTAAAGAGCTAAAATAATCTATCTTCCCCTTCCAACTGAGTATTAATTGTAATTCCCATAATCAATTATGGGGTCCTTTTACAAAAGCGCACTGAAAAATGCCTTATGGTAGTGTAGGCACGGGTTTTGGGCGCGCGCCGATCCATTTTTTAGCGTGCCTGTAAAAAGGCCTTTTTTTTTCGAAAATGTACATGCGGCAAAACCAAATTGCCGCATGTCCATTTTGGGTCTGAGACCCTACCACCAGCCATTGACCTAGCGGTAAGGAATCCGGAGAGTAATGACCTGCGCACGTCCAATATGCGTGCCCCCCCAAAATTTTTCAGACGCACGTATTGGACGCATGCCAAAAATGAAATTACCGCAAGAGCCATGCGGTAGTCGGGTGGTAACTCCATTTTGGCGTGTGTTGGGTGAGCGTAGATGCTTACGAAGCTTAGTAAAAGGGCCCCTAAGTTCTTATTTAACATTACGCATGGCACCTCCCTCCTAAAAATTAAAGTTGAGTATCACACATGTGAAATGTTCTATTGTTATCAAAATACCACATATGTATAATATTATAGGTCATAAACACATAATATATCTAGCAATCACACACTTGACCAGGAAGCACCTTGGTTCACTCACATTATTATGTGGTAAACCTTCCTCCTTCAATGTAAGTTATTTATAAGCCAAAGCCTGCATATAATAATGTGCTTTTAAAAGGGTTCTAACTTATATGAATGGGCTCTGCTTTAAGAGGAAAGGAGAAACGGGTGATATGATACAGACGTTCAAATATTTGAAAGGTATTACTCCACAAACGAACCTTTTCCAGAGACGGGATTGCAGTAGAACTAGAGGACATGAAGTGAGGTTGAAGGGGGGCAGACTCAAGAAAAATGTCAGTAAGTATTTTTCACGGAGAGAGCGGTGGATGCTTGGAATGCCCTCCCGAGGGAGGTGGTGGAGATGAAAACGGTAACAGAATTCAAAAAGCGTGGGATAAACATAAAGGAATCCTGTTCAGAAGGAATGGATCCTCAGAAGCTTAGCGGAGATTGGGTGGCAGAGCTGGTGGTGGGAGGCGGGGCTAGTGGTTGGGAGGTGGGGCTAGTGCTGGGCAGACTTCTACGGTCTGTGCCCTGAAAATGGCAGATACAAATCAAGGTCAGTTATACATATAAAGTAGCACATATGAGTTTATCTTGTTGGGCAGACTGGATGGACTGTACAGGTCTTTTTCTGCTGTCACTTACTATGTTACTATCCAGCTCATTTTCGAAAGGGATCGCCGGTGATCTTCCGACACAAATCAGGAGATCGCCGGCGATCTCCTGATCCCGGCCACATCGGTATTATCGAAAGCCGATTTTGGCCTGCCCCAACAGCTTTTTCGTTGCAGCGCCGGCCAACCTTCAAGGGGGCATGTTGGTAGGGTAGCGAAGGCGGGACAGGGGGCGGGACTGGGGCGTGTGTACGGGATGGCCGGCTTCACGTTATAATGAAAAAAAATGGCCGGCTCAAACGAGCATTTCGCCGGCCGCACTTGGTCCATTTATTTTTAGGACCAAGTCTGAAAAAAGTGCCCCAACTGACCAGATGACCACTGGAGGGAAGCGGGGATCACCTCCCCTTACTCCCCCAGTGGTCACCAACCCCCTCCCACCCAAAAGAAAAACCTAAAACTTTTTTGGCCAGCCTGTATGCCAGACTGAAATATCATACCCGCCTTCTTGACAGCAGTATGCAGGTCCCTGGAGCAGCTTTTAGTGAGTGCAGTGCACTTCAGGCAGGTGGACCCAGGCCCATCCCCCCCTACCTGTTCCACTTGTGGTGGTTAATGTTGAGCCCTCCAAAACCCCCCAAAACCCACTGTACCCACATGTAGGTGCCCCCTTCCCCTTAGGGCTATGGTAATGGTGTAGAGTTGTGTCGAGTGGGTTTTGGGGGGGATTTGGGGGGCTCAGCACCCAAGGTAAGGGTGCTATGCACCTGGAAGCTATTTTGTTTTTGTTTTTTTTTAAGTGCCCCCTAGGGTGCTCGGTTGGTGTCCTGGCATGTGAGGGGGGCCAGTGCACTACAAATGCTGGTTCCTCCCACGCCCAAATGCCTTGCATTTTGTCGGGTTTGAGATGGCCGAGCCTGGTTTCCATTATGGCTGAAAAACGAAGCCGGCTATCTCATATAAACCCGGCGATCCTGTTCTAAACCCGGCGAGCGATTTGGCCGGCGCCAAGCGTATTTCGAAAGTACGCTTGGCTCCGCCCCATCGCAGAGCCGGCCCCGAAGATGGCCGGCGCAATTCGATTATGCCCCCTATGTTATATAAGAGGTACCATCATTTGTTGGTACCTCTTATATAATATTATACATACTAGCCGTTAAGCCCGTAAAAACGGGCGAGTATTGCAGCCCTCCTCTCTCCCCTGGCCTCACCCCATCCACCGATCCTCCCCCCATATCCAGCGACCCTCCTCTTTCCCTCGGCCTCCCCCCTCCCCCCATGTCCAGCAACCCTCATCTGTGCCCTGCTCTCACCCCAAGTCCAGCAACCATGGCTTCTCCCCCCTGCCCTCCCCCCATGTCCAGCTACCCTCATCACCGCCGCTTCCTCCCCCCTCCGTGCCAGGCCCCCTGCACTGACCTTACAGCGCCTCTCACCTCTGTGTGAAAGCGCTACAGGCAGCAGCAGATCGCTCTGCTGCTGCCTGCAGCGCTTCCACATAGAGGTGAGAGGCGCTGTCAGGTCAGTGCAGGGGGCCCGATATGGAGGGGGGCGGGAGCGACGGTGGGGATGGGGGGGGAGGGGGGAGGTTGTTTTGCGCGATGTTCCTTTCCAGTTGGCAGCGGCCGACAATTCGACTCCGTTTCCCTCTCTGTTCCGCCCTCTGACGTCATGACGTCTTGACGCGAGGGCGGGACAGAGAGGGAAGTCTGTACTGCGCATTTGCAAGTGAGTATGGTCACTTGCCGTTTATATGTTTGATGTGATATTTTGATAACATTTATGTTAAATGTCACACATAAATATCTTCAGTTGTTATCAGTATTGCCTGGTAGGCAATAGGCCGACTCGAGAGGTCCCAGTGAATATTAGAACAAATCTATCTGTCGCACCCCCATGGCTGGGTCTAATGTGATTATTTTCTGCAGGGTAAAAGAGGTAGCAGAGCTGACAGAGACCAAGAGTCAGGCTGGCCTGGGGATGCCAGAAAACTGCAAAATCGGTTTGCCAAGGCTGGACTGTGAGAACTGTAGCTGAACCAGAACCAGTCTGAATACTTAAGACATCTTCAATGTAATCAGCAGGTTCACAGTTCAAGTTTATTTAATATAACGCAAATAAATAAAAAATATCTACATAGTTTACATACTTGAAAGACTTGAAGCGGTTCAAAGAAAAGCGACAAAAATGATAGGGGGTATAGGCAGCAAGACGTACATGGAGAGACTTGCTGACCTAAACATGTACACTGGAGGAAAGAAGAAACAATGGTGATATGATACAGATGTTCAAATATTTGAAAGGTATTAATTTGCAAACAAACCTTTTCCAGAGATGGGAAGGTGGTAGAACTAGAGGACATGAATTGAAATTGAAAGGGGGCAGGAATAATGTCAGGAAGTATTTTTTCACTGAGAGGGTGGTAAATACCTGGAATGCCCTTATGCGGGAGGTGGTGGAGATGAAAGCAGTAACGGAATTTTAAAACACAAAGGAATCCTTTTTAGAAGGATCAGATACAAAGAAGCTATGAGGAGAGTTGGTAGAAAATTTCTACGGTCTGTGCCCTGATGGAGGCTGAGTAGATTTGGATGAACCGGAGAGGCGCTTTTTGGGTGCTTTGACAACAACTTCAGAAATTCTAGAACAAGGTCAGTGCCAGGCAGACTTCCACTGTCCATGCCCTAAAAATGGCAAGGATAAATGAGGAACAGGTACTTTATACCATAAGTAATGAGTTTATATTGTTGGGCAGACAGGATGGACCATACAGGTCTTTATCTGCTGCCATCTATTATGTTACTATGTTACAAAGCAAATATATTTGAATTTGAGGGGGGGGGAGAGGAAACAAAAGGATTGAGAGGCTACAATGAAGTATATTAATTTAATAAAAGAGAGAAACTAAGCTTAATCAAGAGAAGGCAAGCTACAATAGGTGGGGTGAGTAGGGATAGACTGGACATAAGTAATGCCACGCTGGGAAAAGACCAAGGGTCCATCGAGCCCAGCATCCTGTCCACGACAACGGCCAATCCAGGCCAAGGGCACCTGGCGAGCTTCCCAAACGTGGGTGGTTCAGGTGGAAATGCTATAGCATTTTCTGAGGTTCAGCTTGGACTGGTATGGTATCACGGTTTGTGGCATTCCAAAACTGCTCGATACAAACTACAGTGGTAAATCATGGTAAATGGGCACCTTTTCAGCATTATTGCTAAAGAAGGAGCTCCTTTGGAAAAAGTGTTGTCCCTTTTCAATGCTACTGATGTAGTATTTGCTCCTCTGGTGAATTTGCCTCTCTTCAGTGTCATCAGTTGCAGAAGAAAGAGATAAGGAAAGACATAAAACCTCCAAATCTTCCTCATGGGTCCTCCTGAGATCACATGTCATTTCTAAGACTGGATCGTTAAACTTTCAGATTAGCACAGCTTGCCCAGTACATGCATATGCGGAAGGACAATGCTGATCCCAACCAGATGAAAAATCCTAAAGGTCAATGCTGGGTCAGCCCAAACAGAATCCAGACAGTTGTACATGCTTCTCTGCCTGGGTTATCCTCCAAGAATCCAGGCTGATTAGGGGGAAGTGAGGACTTGTCCTTATGTAACAGAGGGGCATTTTCGAAAGGACATCCAAGTCAGAATAGAGACATCCAGCTCATAATGTCCAAAACAGATATCCATCTCACATGTAACATAGTAACATAGTAGATGACGGCAGAAAAAGACCTGCACGGTCCATCCAGTCTGCCCAACAAGATAACTCATATTTGCTGCTTTTTGTGTATACCCTACTTTGATTTGTACCTGTGCTATTCAGGGCACAGACCGTATAAGTCTGCCCAGCACTATCCCTGCCTCCCAACCACCAGCCCCTCCTCCCAACCACTGGCTCTGGCACAGACTGTATAAGTCTGCCCAGCACTATCCTCACCTCCCAACCACCAGCCCTGCCTCCCAACCACCGGCTCTGGCACAGACTGTACAAGTCTGTCCAGCACTATCCCTGCCTCCCAACCACCAGTCCCGCTTCCCACCACCGGCTCTGGCACAGACCGTATAAGTCTGCCCAGCACTATCCCCGCCTCCCAACCACCAGCCCCGCCTCCCAATCTTGACTAAGCTCCTGAGGATCCATTCCTTCTGCACAGGATTCCTTTATGCTTATCCCACGCATGTTTGAATTCCGTTACCGTTTTCATTTCCACCACCTCCCGCGGGAGGGCATTCCAAGCATCCACTACTCTCTCCGTGAAAAAATACTTCCTGACATTTTTCTTGAGTCTGCCCCCCTTCAATCTCATTTCATGTCCTCTTGTTCTACCATCTTCCCATCTCCGGAAAAGGTTCGTTTGCGGATTAATACCTTTCAAATATTTGAACGTCTGTATCATATCACCCCTGTTTCTCCTTTCCTCCAGAGTATACATGTTTAGTTCAGCAAGTCTCTCCTCATACGTCTTGTAACGCAAATCCCATACCATTCTCGTAGCTTTTCTTTGCACCGCTTCAATTCTTTTTACATCCTAAACAAGATACGGCCTCCAAAACTGAACACAATACACCAGGTGGGGCCTCACCAACGACTTATACAGGGGCATCAACACCCCCTTTCTTCTGCTGGTCACACCTCTCTCTATACAGCCTAACAACCTTCTAGCTACGGCCACCGCCTTGTCACACTGTTTCGTCGCCTTCAAATCCTCAGATACTATCACCCCAAGATCCCTCTCTCCGCCCGTACCTATCAGACTCTCCCCGCCTAACACATACGTCTCTCGTGGATTTCTATTCCCTAAGTCCCTGATGGCGAACCTATGACACGCGTAGCCATTTTCGATGACACGCGGCCGCATGTGGCCGCATACAGAGAAGCAGTGGCGTTCCTTGCTGACACCCGGGCGGATCGCCGATGCGCCCCCCCCCCCCCAAGGTGCAGCGCGACCTCCCCCCCCCCCGAAATCACACACCCCCCCGGCGAAATCACACCCCCCCCCCGGTGCATGTTTACCCGTGTGCGCTCCTATTGGCTCCCTCCGAGTCCTCCGCTCGTTCCCTCCCTGCTGCTCCCTCTGCCCCGGCTCCTGCACGGCCGTTTGACCTCACTTCCGGCCGGCGGAGCAGAGAGCAGCGGAATGCCGTGGGGGACGCATCTCTGAGGGCCCTGTGATCGCCATTACCAGCAACCACATAACCACAGCAACCATCATCCAATCTACTGTTCTGGGGTGTCATGGATTTCTAATTGACCATCATTACTGAGATAGGTGAGGGGGAGGCTGGGAGAGGCGAGGGCATGTGCTATGGGTGCCGTTTCCCGCCATTAGAAATAGCGGCAGCCATCTTAATTTACATAAGGTGGTCAGTTAGGCTAGTTAACCCCTAATTGCCTGCAGGGCTAACAGGCTATCTATAATTCTATCTTCTGTCACTGCCCCCCTGATGGAGAACCCAAAAAATAAAAAACCAAG
Source organism: Microcaecilia unicolor (assembly GCF_901765095.1). Lineage (NCBI taxonomy): Eukaryota > Metazoa > Chordata > Amphibia > Gymnophiona > Siphonopidae > Microcaecilia > Microcaecilia unicolor. Next base: position 284,591,806 of record NC_044036.1, read on the forward strand.
GTTAAGTAAAGGAAGTGGTAGTAGCAGTAGCCGACCCTTTCAAGAGATATGGACCGAGATGTATGGCATTATAGAAAAAAATGGCAGATCATTTTGCGTTCTATGTACTGAAACGGTAGTAAGCAGAACGTGGAATATAAATAGACATTTTGAAACTAATCATTCCCAGCTCTTGAAAAAAAGTGAGGATGAAAGGAAGGAATACATTTCCAGGCAGCTACACTTTTATAAGAGCCAATCTAATTCCATCCTTACATTTGTAAAAGGTTCTACAAATTTAACATCTGCAAGTTTGAGCATTGCTCACTCCATAGCTCAGCATGGAAAAGCACTCAGTGAGGGAGGATTTATTAAAGAAACTCTCCTAAGATGTGCACCAGTTCTATTTCACGATATGCAGAATAAAGATGCAATTATTAAGAGAATATTTGAGTTACCAGGAAATTTGGAGTGCCTGGATCTGATTACCAGACACTTTTAGCACCCTGAAAAATATGACAATGGCTTTACTCACAATTTTTCCCTCTACGTACTTTTGTGAAACCTTATTCTCAGCGTTAAATAATATCAAAACCAACAAAAGAAACAGATTGAAAGATGAAGTTAGTAGTGCTTGCTTGGGCTTGAAGTGTACAAAATACCAACCTTCAATTGAAGATTTAGCCAATGAAATTCAGCAACAAAAAAGTCACTAATAGGCAGATTAGTTAAAGAATTCCCCCTCCCCCTCACTTATCTTTGTTCACGGCACCCCACACAAGTTAAATAATATCAAGACCAACAAAAGAAACCGACTGACAGATGAACAAAGAAGTCACTAAGCAGGTAAGTTAAATAATTAGGTTTTGGTTTATTAAATACAGTTATATATTACAATTATACATTTTTGTTATTTAAACTATAAATATCGTGAAATTATGTTTTTTTTCTCGAAGTGACACACCACCCGAGTTATGCTCGGTTTTTTGGCGAATTTTGACACACCAAGCTCAAAAGGTTGCCCATCACTGCCCTAAGTGCATCACTTTGCATTTCTTCGCATTGAATTTTAATTGCCAAACCTTAGACCATTCTTCTAGCTTCCTCAGATCCTTTTTCATGTTTTCCACTCCCTCCCGGGTGTCCACTCTGTTAAAGATCTTAGTATCATCCGCAAATAGGCAAGCTTTACCTTCTAACCCTTCGGCAATGTCACTCACAAATATATTGAACAGAATCTGCCCCAGCACCGATCCCTGAGGCACTCCACTACTCACCTTTCCCTCCTCCGAGCGAATTCCATTCACCACCACCCTCTGGCGTCTGTCCGTCAACCAGTTCCTAATCCAGTTCATCACTTCAGGTATTTTCCAACAGGAAATATGTCAGTATTTTTCTGTTCAAAAATACGTGAGGCAGTCATCTGTGTGCAAGGACACCCAGCATGAACACCATTTTACAAACTGGAATGTCCAACATATGGATGTCAAAAAAGCAAGAAGAAGGAAGGAAGTCTGTCTGGCAGTATTCTTAAAATGGCCACACAGATATCTTTGCAGAGCAGAGGGGTAGCCTAGAGGTAAATACAGTAGACTTTAAACCAAGCAACATGGGTTCAAATCCCACATCAACTCTTATTTGTAATTGTGAGCCCTCCAGAACAGAAAAATACCTATTGTACCTGAATGTACACTACTAAAATAGCCTTTAGGCTTGCAGGTGGCTTATATATTTAGGTACAATATACGCGCAAAGTTTCTCTTACATATGCACACAGCTCTGGAATTCTCTACCAAAACACCTGAAATCTACAAATAATCATCTAGAATTCCGAAAAAACCTAAAAACTCACCTGTTCAAGAAGGCATACCCCACAGTATCTGATATAAATATTGAATAATGAAATATGGCATTTTAATCAGGAAACGGACAGTATTCAACCCCGACGCATAATCACACCCTATCATTTTGTCTGAATCACCCCAACCTATTTACCAATACTTCTTTACTGTATTTGTCACTGTAATAGTACCCCTATACTGTATTTGTTCACATCGGAGTATGTAACCACCTCTCCGGAACCATGTAAGCTACTTTGAGCCTACTAATAAGTGGGAAAAGGTGGGATACAAATGTAACAAATAAATAAATAAAAATAAAATAATCAGTAGACTACCTGCTTTGCTAAGAATACCTATAATATCTGAAGCTGTCATACAGCCTGGCATCCTCTTTCAGTTTCACTTTCAGGGGAGAGTGAGGTGGACCGCAACCACTGGGAGATTAAGGAAGTGTCAAGCCATAATTCCTTCTGTGGGCAGCTGCTCAATCAGAGCACATTTTTTGTACCCTAGATGTGACTGAAACAGGGCTAACAAAAGAAGAGTTTCTTTTTAGGCTTGGACTTTTCTTCCCATTTGGTAATTATTGTTGGACGTTCTGACCATGGGCCTTCCCTAGTCCCAACCAAAATACACCCACAACACATCCCTTTGCTTTTTGGATTTACTGCAGTGTTAAACATCCTTTTCTGCCTTTCCAAAATCAGGATTTGGACATTTCAAGCACATGGACATCCATTTGGGCATTTTGAAATGTTCATATGCTTCGAAAATAAGCTCTATAGTAGCATAATACATGGCAGCAGATGAAGACCAGCATGGTTCTTCCAGTGTGCCAGGAAAAGTCTTCCCCAAATACTTCAAAGGAACATTTCACAGCAGTCAGAGGGGGAGAAAACAAGAATATGTAACAATCATAAGACTTTGAAAGAATGAGTCATTCATCTGCACAGTATCAGAGCACAGCCAGATAAATGCAAGCAGCCACCACTGGAGTAGATGACGGTCACTGCTGATCTTTCAGCACAAGAACAATCTGTGGTGATTTCAGACTTTGGTGAAAGAAGAGAAGTAGAGAGACAGAGACTGGTCTGAGTTTATAGAGTCATATGTGTCGACATGAACCTGGGTCTTAATTTCCAATCTTCTTAATCCAACAAACCAAAGTTCCTTTCATACTTGGAAAGAGATAGGAAGTCACAGGTATTAAGATAGTGGAGTGGAAGACTGGCCTAGTGGTTAGCGTGGTGGACTTTGGTCCTGGGGAACTGGGTTCAATTCCCACTGCAGGCACAGGCAGCTCCTTGTGACTCTGGGCAAGTCACTTAACCCTCCATTGCCCCAGGTACAAATAAGTACCTGTATATAATATGTAAGCTGCATTGAACCTGCTATGAGTGGGAAAGCACAGGGTACAAATGTCAAAAAAATAAAATAGTCCAACCTGCCCTGTTTTACTAAAGGAAGCCCCTAAGAGGTCCATATAGGATTCAACTGCCTGCAGTCTGGTAGCCAAGATGAGTCTTGAGGCTGGAAATGAATCATGTTGAACAGTTTGCAAGAAAAAAAATGTTTTTTGCAAAGCAACCTTGAAATTTTGGCCCTAAAATATTACATTTAATAAATGGGCAAAAGCTTTTGCTAGTGCTGCTTCTCCTTTGCAAGAAAATGTAATTCTTTGGAAACACTGATATATGTAAACACTGATTTGCCCAAAACTTAAACCTAGCCCTTAGGGTTTACTAGATTGTGAACAAAAGCCTATTATTTCAACTAGAGAGTCTCGTCAACACATCATAAAACTTCCCAAGGTCTATACTTTAAATTCTCACTTACTTAAAAAAAAAAAAAAGACAAAGCTTTACTTCAAGCAGGTGAACTGGAATGGACCCTCTATCTTTAAAGGGCACATATCACGTTTGGAGACACTTTATTCACAAGACTGTAAAAGCAAACAGAACATGCCATGCGTTACTTCAGATAATGACTTTAAAATGATAGGAGGCAGTAGGAGCATCGGAAAGAGGCTGGAATAACTCTCCCATAAAAGGCTAAAGACAGTTGAGGGGAGATAGGAGTGTAACAGGTAAATGCAAATCTACTGTTTAATCTTTAAAAAAAAATACAAAGACTAGAGAACAGTTAAAATAAATAGGAGAACATTATTTTCCTACTCAATATATAATTAAGTTTTGGAACTTGTTGCCAAACGATGTGATAAAAGCAGGCAAATTGGTGGTCATGCACAGAGGAGAACAGAATATTGATGGATGTGGAAGAATACATATATAAGAAAATGGGCCAGAGACTAATGTGCTGGCTAACTAACATACAGGGGTCCTTTTATTAAGGTGCGCTGAAAAATGGCCTGCGGTAGTGTAGGCGTGGGTTTTGGGTGCACGCAGAATCATTTTTCAGCGCACCTGTAAAAAAGGCCCTATTTTATTTTTGCTGAAAATGGACATGTGGCAAGATGAATATTGCCACGCGTCCATTTTGGGTCTGAGTCCTTACTGCCAGTCATTGACCTAGCAGTAAAGACTCACACGGTAACTGGGAGGTAATGACCTACGCACATCAAATGCCACTTGGCGCGTGCCTAATAAGCACATCTGAAAATAAAAATTATTTTTCAGATGCGCTTATCGGACTTGTGACAAAAATGAAATTACCGCAAGAGCCACGTGGTAGCCGGTCAGTAACTCCATTCTGGCACACATTTGGCACATATAGACTTACGTGGCTTAGTAACAAGAACCCTACAGAGAATAAAACAGAAAGCTAATGGGTAGGTCAGCCATGATCCGGAGAAAGTTACTCAGGCTTCTGTAAAATATTACTAAGAGCACACCTCAGAGCCAAGTGCACCAAGAGACAGATGAACTCCTTTTCAGTGGTATCATTGGCATAAGCCTGGAAGCTGAGTTCAAAGACATGTTGGAGGCTCCAATCTCAGTTTGAGGTCCACAAGGTAATATAGATGCTTCCGAGGGGTAAGGCAGCAAGCCCTGATGGCTTCCCACCAGAATTTTATAAAACTTTCTCACAGCTGATTATCCCAATAAAGTGTTAAATAGGATGCTGGAAACTGGGATTCTGCCATCACCTTTTTGCCAAGTAAATATTACTGTAATACACAAAGGTGTGTGGAAACTAAAACGTGTGAAACCGTTCTTCCCGAGGGAAATATTTCGCAACCTGGTACAGTCAATGGTACTAAGCCACGCAAACTACTGTAACAGAATCTATGCAGGATGCAAAGAACAAATCATAAAGAAACTTCAAACCGCCCAAAACACAGCAGCAAGGCTTATATTTGGAACAACACATTTTGACAGTGCCAAACCACTCCAAGAAAAATTGCACTGGCTTCCAATTAAGGAACGCATTGTATTCAAAATCTGCACGACAGTGCACAAAATCATCTACGGCGAGGCACCGGGATACATGACAGACCTCATTGACCTGCCACTCAGAAACACCATAAAATCAGCACGATCATACCTAAACCTCCACTACCCAAGCAGCAAAGGACTCAAATACAAATCCACTTACGCATCCAACTTTTCCTACCTGAGCGCACAACTGTGGAACGCACTACCAAAAGCAGTAAAAACCACACTCGACCACTTGAATTTCCGAAAAGCACTAAAAACAGAACTGTTCAGAAGGGCATACCCCTCCGACCCAACATAAAAAACCTGGACATTTGCGACACAACGTAACCAAAGATCGTAACGGACATATACTATCTCTTCCTTTCCCTAAAGATGTCCTCCCCAACTGTCTTTACCATACATGTTTCTCACTCTACCATAATATCACCTTGATATTACTCACACCTTGTATTTGTTCACACCGGAATCAGTCAATGTCGATTACGGTACCATGTAAGCCACATTGAGCCTGCAAAGAGGTGGGAAAATGTGGGATACAAATGCAACAAAATAAAAATAAATAAAAAGTGGTAGGGACTTATTAGTATGCAGTTCAAATCAGCCTACCTCCTGTTAAATGTGACGATTCTAGCAAAAATATTTGCCATTAGATAGGCCAGAATTTACTAGTGGAAGAAATTCATCTGACGATGTCCACAAGGGCTTGAATATTACAGAGCCTGTCTCTAAGAATATAGAGGAACCTGTAGTTTTGCTAGCACTAGATATCAAGAAGGCATTTGAAAGAGTCAAGTAGCATTTTTTATTTCGAGTGTTTGCGAAGTTAAACTTTGGACTGGTATTTCAAAGAGTTATTAAGGCCCTGTTCTGGAATCCAAGGGCATGTATAAGGAACATCACTATCTATACCCTCGTCAAAAGAAATCACACAATGGGATACCCATCAGCGAGTCTTCCCAGGAGTAGGCCCCACACCCTGGAACAACTGATTCCCAGAGGGGCTATGCCTAATTCAAGACATCAGGAAGCCTGGCTGTTCTCCCAAGCCTTTAATACTAACACTCCGCATCTGGATTAGCTTGCCATACAGACCAGTTTCTTATACCTTATTCAACTATACATATGATTTGCTTTCAATTTAGCCACTCATCTATTTATCTCAATGACTTTGTCCTACCTAGCTTGTCAATCTATGGGGCCTTTTTATCAAACAACGGTAAAAAGTGACCTTAGCATGCCCTTAAATGGGTCATTCCCATGTGCTAAGGCCATTTTTATCACTGGGGTAATATGGACGATTTTCTGTATTTTTCAATAATGGCCACATGCATGATCATTAGCATGTGAGCCCCTATGGCCACCTATTTGGTAATGATAGGAACTCATGCACTAAACCTAATTAATCAGTTAGCATGAGGCAATGTAGATGAGCTAACAAATTGTACAGAACATGCCTACTCTCCACCACGACACGCCCCCTGCATCAAAAAAATAATAAATGTTTTTTAATACGTGGGTAGTGTGTGCACATGGCAAAATTACCCCAGGATGCCTCAGCACCCCACGCTAAGCCATTTTTTTTGCTGTGGTAAGCACGCATTAGTTACATAAGTACGTAAGTATTGCCATACTGGGAAAGACCAAAGGTCCATCAAGCCCAGCATCCTGTTTCCAACAGTGGCCAATCCAGGTCACAAATACCCGGCAAGATCCCAAAAATGTACAAAACATTTTATACTGCTTATCCCAGAAATAGTGGATTTTCCCCAAGTCCATTTAATAACGGTCTATGGACTTTTCCTTTAGGAAGCCGTCCAAACCTTTTTAAAACTCCGCTAAGCTAACCGCCTTTACCACATTCTCTGGCAACGAATTCCAGAGTTTAATTACACGTTGAGTGAAGAAACATTTTCTCTGATTCGTTTTAAATTTACTACATTGTAGCTTCATCGCATGCTATAGCTTTGTAAAAGGGCCCCTATCCCCCGGATTCTATATAGCACACTTAGCGTTCTGCGCCAAAATCTAAGCATATTTTATAACAAGTGTAACTTAATTGGCTTAACAAGCCAATCAGCATTGTTAACAGCACTTAACAAGCAATAATGAGCACTAATTGGCAATAATAATAATAATAATTAGAATTTACACGCACATCTCCCTAAGCGTATTCTGTAACCTAAATTTTAATGTGATCAGGCAAAAAGGGGCGCAGTTATAGGCGGGGAGATGGGCATTCCATGGGCATATTAAAATTTATGTGTGTTGTTATGGAATATAGCACTCTGCACCTAAATCTACATGCTAGGATTTACGCCACGTTTTCATTGGTGTAAATGGATGCGCGTAGTTTTAGGCTCTAGGATATCAGCTAAGCATATTCTATATATCGTGCCTAAATCTAGGTGCAGCTTATAGAAAACACTTAGGCAGAAATGTTTTCCACATGGATTTTTTAAAGTGCCATATATAGAATCTGGCCCTATATGTCTCCACTGCACTTGTTCCCTATTTCATTTTATGATACTGTGATATTATGAGCAGCATATCTATGTTACTTGAATGTTCTAACATGTGCATATTAAGTGTTTCCCTTGTATTGTGCTGACACTGTGAATATTGTATCTGTTATATGAATGTTCTTGCTATGCTGCCTATTATGATATATCATTTGTACTCTGCTGGCATTGATCATATTTCTATTATATGACTGTTCTACCGTGCAGTTTAATTCTGCATAATTCTGATAGTGTGTCATGTTTCTCCTATTTCTAGGTTTCAATTTGCCATCTCCAGGTTTACCTCATTGATTTTATTTATGCTTATATTTAATCATTTCACTACTGTTATGTTGTTAACAAAATTGTTAGCTTTATGTCAAACTGTACTTGCTGAATACCGCCTTGGCTGAATCTTAAATCACAGTAACTAACTACGAAGCCCTTTTACTAGGCTAAGTTAGGCGCCAGCATTCATCTAATGCAGCTTAAAATTGTCTACCACTGGACACGCTCTGGCATCCTGCAGTAACTGCCGAGGGGGAAATTCTATATATGGCGCCTAGGAAATTCACGTGGGAAACATTTTAGCCTAAGCATATTCTATAAGGGGTGCCTATATTTAGGCGCGGTATATAGAATACGCTTAATTGATATCCTAGCGCCTAAAACTACATGCCTCCATTTGCACCAATGAAAACGTGGCGTAAGTCCCAGCAAATAGATTTAGGCGCATTGGGCCATATTCTATAACAATGCATGTATATTTTGGAATACCCATTTCCCTGCCCATAACCACGTCCCTTTTTGCTTGTGCGCATTAGAATTTAGGCGCAGTGCATTACAGAAAAGGCTTAACAAGTTATGCAGGTAAATTCTAATTACTGCCGATTAGTGCTCATTATTGCTTGTTAAGTGCTGTTAACAACGCTGATTGGTTTGTCAAACTAATTAAGTTACGTATGTTGTTGCAGAATACGTTTGGATTTTGGCGCAGAATGCTAGGCGCAATACATAGAATCCGGAGGCAAATGTCCACATACAGCCGCATGCTAAAAAATATATTGTTTTGAGGGGGTGTGTCAGGGGGGCAGAGAGTGGGCACTCCTGTGTTAAACAGTTAGCGCATCTACATCAGCATGCACTAACTGGTTAGCGCAAGAATACTGCGCAAACCCTTACTACTGCAAAATGGGCAGTGGTAAGTGCTCACCCAGTAATTTTTTTAATGGCTGCACGCTAAGGGCAAGATTAGGGATAATGGAGTTGAGTTTTGGTAGCCTTACCAGCAAGATTTCGGATGTAGAAACTGAAACATTTGCATTTTTTCTCATAAGGAATGACACTGTCATACAAGTTAAGTGAAGTTTATTTGGCAAGCCTAGCTCTTTCCTATGGAACTGATTCTTCTATCATATAGAAACCTGAGTTGAGAAGTTGGTCGTTATTTGTACACTGTGTGTGGCTGCATTTTTTCAGTAGAGGTTTTTAATCCTTATGGAGGAGTTGTTTTCCATTGCTGTTTTTGCAGCTTACTACAGGACCCGATGACAGCCCTATTGGGGTTTCTAAGAGCAAAAGTCAATGACTTTCCCTGAGCAGTTAGGCTTATTTTATTTAGTAATAATTAGTCTTTAAGGTCTTCTCTCTTAATTTTTAGAGCAAAACATCTCTAGCAAAGTGTTAAGTTGAATTATGCTCTTCCATTACTATCTTTACTTGTACATAAGATTAGTGCTTAGCCATTAATACAAGAAAATAGAAAAATCAGTCATTTTACTGCTGCAGTAAAACTAGACTTAGCGCACAGGAAAGACCCATGTAAAGGGAAATGGGACTTGATATACCGCCTTTCTGAGGTTTTTGCAACTACATTCAAAGCGGTTTACATATATTCAGGTACTTATTTTGTACCAGGGCAATGGAGAGTTAAGTGACTTGCCCAGAGTCACAAGCAGCTGCAGTGGGAATCCAACTCAGTTCCCCAGGATCAAAGTCCGCTGCACTAACCACTAGGCTACTCCTCCTTAGGTGTGCTAAGGCTATTTTTTACCACAGTTTAGTAAAAGGACCCCCCTAAATACACGGGAGCCTAACAAAGGAGTTTGCCTAAGGCAGGGAGACCCAGCAGGGGTGCCTTCTCTCACTTCTTCTGTTGACATTATCCCTAGAACATCTAGCACAGGTCATTAGGCAGAATAGGGGAATTCTAGGTGATGCTGGGGTCATTTCTGGGGGAGGGTTGGGAGAAGAGCACAAGATTTCATTATATAGTAATCCAAGAGTTTCTATAGATTTGTAGGTTATCAATAGAAATCAAACAAAATAAAACATGGAAAAGAAAATAAGATGATACCTTTTTTATTGGACATAACTTAATACATTTCTTGATTAGCTTTCGAAGGTCGCCCTTCTTCCTCAGATCGGAAATAAGCAAATGTGCTAGCTGACAGTGTATATAAGTGAAAACATTCAAGCATTACTATGACAGTCTGACAGGGTGGGAGGATGGGGGTGGGTAGGAGGTATGCATGGGGACATCAAAGCATATCATTGATATTCTAACAGGATAGGTGTGGATAGGTGAGGGGTGGGGTGATCAACAGAGACATACAGCTTTATGGTTTATAATGGGCTAGGAACCCCAGATCCTTGTTAAGTCCTTTCTGTTGGGTGTTAAAATATTCAATCATTCTGACTTCAAAGGTCTTACTTCTTGTATGGTTTTAAAGTTACCTTTCAGGATTCTCACTGTGAAGTCACTGGTACAGTGTCCTGGTCCTGTAAAATGTTGACCAACAGGTGTGGGAACCCTACTGGCACCAGTATTGTTCATGTGATGTCTATGTAAATTGAATCTTGTCTTAAGCATCTGGCCTGTTTCTCCAATATAGCATCCTTCGTTACATTTTTTACACTGAATGATATATACCACATTGGAAGATGAGCAAGTGAAAGATCCCTTTATGTTGAATATCTTTCCTTTGTGGATGACTTTGGGGTCCTGTGAAATATTTTGGCATAGTTTGCAGCTGGATAAATTACAGGGAAATGTGCCCTTCTGTTCCTTTTCAGTCTGTGATGGAAGTTTACTTCTGATTAGCTTGTGTTTTAAGTTGGGTGGCTGTCGGAAGGCCAGTACTGGTGGGGATGGGAATATCTCTTTCAGTAATTCATCCTCCTGGAGTATAGGTTGTAGATCTCTTATGATTTTCCTCAGTTTTTCCAGCTCTGGATTGTATGTCACTACAAGGGGGATTCTGTCTGTGGATTTTTTCTCCTTGTACTGTAGCAGGTTCTCCCTGGGTGTTTTGAGGGAGGAGGCAATATTCTTGGAGATTATTTTGGGGTTGTAGCCCTTCTGTTTGAAGGATGCAGTCAGGCTTTTAAGGTGTCTGTCTCTGTCCCCTGGGTCAGAGCAGATACGGTGGTATCTTGTGGCTTGCCTGTAAATGTTGGATCTTTTTGTATGTGAAGGATGGAAGCTGGAGTTGTGGAGGTAGCTGCATCTGTCTGTGGGTTTCTTGTATATAGATGTTTGTATACAGCCATCACTGATTGAGACTGTGGTGTCCAAAAAATTGACTTTTTCTGGGGAGTAGTCAATTTTGAATCTGATTGTAGGATGGTATGTATTGAAGGCAGAATAAAATTGTTTCAGAGTTTCTTCACCCTCCGTCCAAATCATAAAAATGTCATCGATGTACCGGTAGTATTTTAGAGGTTTGGTCTGGTGTGTATTCAGAAATGTCTCTTCCAGCTCAGCCATAAAAAGGTTGGCATATTGGGGTGCTGTCCTGGTGCCCATCGCAGTGCCCATTATTTGCAGATAGATATCATTGTTAAAGCGGTGTTAGCAGTCATGTCTTAACACATGAAGAAGGGCGACCTTCGAAAGCTAATCAAGAAATGTATTAAGTTATGTCCAATAAAAAAGGTATCATCTTATTTTCTTTTCCATGTTTTATTTTGTTTGATTTCTATTGATAACCTTAAGAGTGGACTAACACGGCTACCACACTCCTCTACTTATAGATCTGTAGTAAATATAGCTAGATCTCAGGATATATACCAGTCCGGCTAGTTAAATGGTACTTAACCGGCTATCTGGCAATATTCAGCACATCACCAGTTAAGTTCGGCAGCCAAATTAGGCTTCCAAAATAGCAGGCCTCTCTTTCTCCAGTTTCAACTTAACCGGCCAGCCAAAATACACCCAGATATTCAATGTCGGTCACCGGAAACAGCCCAGCACTGAATATCCAGGCTCAGCGCTGACCATGGGAGGCAGCCCGGCTACCTCTCACAGTCTGAATACTGACCCCCAATGAATCTACATCAATAATTATGCCCCTTAATATGGAAACACAAACAGCTAAGCTACCTAGAGATCATTCCAGTGGCCCAGATAAGCAAACATTAAAGGATATTCAACCCACTACTGCATGTACAAGCAAATCTTAAGAGATGGGCCTTGACTGCTCCATCATTATTAACTCGAATTACTGTACAAGATGAATGTCACCTCTACTTTAAATATTTATATATGATGTCCCGTTCAGCATACCAAAAGGTTTTTTTGAGAAACTGAATAGATATAATTTCAGCATATCTTCGGAATAACAAGTGGCCTTGGAGAAAACTCAGTTCCTTGATAATACAGCAGCAGAAAGGGAGGCCTCTCCTTTCCGAATTTAAAGTATTATTATGCAGCCCCAGATGACACCAGTATGGTCCTAGAGGGTGGAAAACAGAAACCAACTCTGAAATGAACAGAGGTTTACTGTGTTAAACCATTGCACTTCCTAAAGTTCAACAGTGCGGACAAATTAGCTCACTCCAGTGGCGTTCCTAGACTGGCTGACACCCGGGGCAGATCGCCGATGTGCCCCCCCCCCCCCCCAGCAAAATGACCCCCCTCCCCGGGTGCATTTTTACCTGCAGGGGGGGGTGCCACACACCTGTCGGCTCCAAGTCCGCTCGTTCCCTGCTGCTCCCTCTGCCCCAGAACAGGAAGTAACCTGTTCCGCGCAGAGGGAGCAGCAGGGAGGGACTGAGCGGACTCGGCCAACAGGCGTGTGGCACCCCCCCAGCGGCGTGCACCCGGGACGGACCGCTCCCACCCCCACCCCCCACCCCCACCCTTGGTATGCCACTGGCTCACTCAAATTTACAAGTTTGAGAAACTGTGGTGAGAGACTTATATCTTTAGGCAGAGACTTCACCACTAGCCACAATATATTTTGACCCCAAATACTCCCAGGATATAATGAAAAGAATAAGTCTAAATGGCTGGAACAGAACAATCCAACCAGGACAATACAATACCGGAGCTGGCGAATGCCTTCACGGTAAGCCACATTGGGCCTGCAAATAGGTGGGAAAATGTGGGATACAAATGCAACAAATAAATAAATTTTATTTCAGAGAGTGCCTTTATGACTAAGGGAGATATTCTGGATAAATGCCAGAGTCCTCCATACCCTTTTTGTCTGTTCCAAGTCGACCATTTTCCTATGCAACAAAAGTACATTATTTCTGAGAAATATGACTCCAGTTCAGATCTTGTTTTTAAAAGCTCCTTCATCTACATGAATAACAGCAAAGATATCTAGTGTTTTGGCAGAGGAAAAGAGCTGCCAAGCTCAGAAAACATAGGAAAGAGATATGCAACAAGTATGGATTGAACAACAGTGGGAGGAGATTTGGGCCTGTGTCAGGAAGGTCCCTTCCTGTACCACCATTCAGAGGCGTAGTCAGACTCAGTATTTTGGATAGGCCCAGAGGTAACCGGATGGGCCCTTCCACAAGCATGCGCATGTGTCCCCTCCCACCCTCACCACACCACACTACAAATATCTTCCCAGAGATATCTTTTAAGAACAGAAGAGGGTTTTTTCACCTACTCCACATCTTCTCCCTCTCCTCTACAGCGTCCCGTCATCTGTGCTCCGGTCTCTGAACTCCGTCCTTCCCCAATGTTGGTAGAAGCGTCCTCGGTGCCTGCAGCAATTCATTCTTGCTGTTTGTGCTGGCCCCGCAGGCTTCCTTCTGCCATGTCCTTCCCTTGCTGAGGTCATTGTCTGTTTCCTGTCTGGTGGAATGCGGCAGATGGAAGCCTGCAGGGCCGGCGCAAGCAATGAAAATGAATTGCTGCAGGCACCGAGGATGCCTGTACCGACATCAGGGAGGGACAGGGTTCCGAGCCAGGAGAGCAGACGTCGGGATGCCGCAGAGGAGAGGGGGGAAAGAGCAGTGCGGCGCTGCAGCTGGGTGGGCCTGAGCCAAGAATGGATTGGCCTGTGCCCACCCAGGCCCACCTGTGGCTACGCCACTGCCACCACTGTACAAAATTCTCTATCAAGCCCCATTAAACCTTTATGAAATATCTAAATATTTATTTATTATATTTGTATTCCACCTAAACTAAGCGGATAGCATTAAAACATTCGGATCTGATCTTTGCTGGAGAAGCAGTGGTTGTAAAAACACATTTATGTGCATCTGGTGGGAATGTGACAGGAGCTGGCCCTTTCAGAAGAATGTGTGGAAGTAGGCCCATAGGATTATGGGGCTGAAACATCCTTTAATGTTGGGGTATAATGATACTGGTTAAGAAACAAGGATCTGCTGAATTATTTAGTATTGGCAGCCAGGTTAACCATAGCTGGCAAATGGAAGCATGTACAGTTGCCCTCTATGGAGCAATGGCAAATTACGGAGGGAGAATGGCTGGCAAGCAACAGTGAGAGGATGAAAATGTAGGAGCTATTTGCAGAATATCAGAAAAAAAATGCTGTGGGTAGAACTGATCTAGGTCTGAACCTGAAATATTGTAGTTGAGATTTTTCCTTTTTTTTAACTGTCAAAATTAAATGGAAAATTGAATGTAAAGTTAGCATCAATGTGAGTAAAAACACTGGGTGTGAATGAAGTGGATCCAGAGCTGTTGCACTTCTCTCCCTCCCTCCACTTTTCTAATTATTTATTTGTTTGTTTGTTTATGGCATTTGTATCCCACATTATCCTGAACAAGCTCAGCTTCAATGTGGCTTACATTCAAGAAATGATACAGTCAGATAATTCATTATAACATTTTAACATATTGTTTATCATGAAGCTAGGCAAGAGCATTGGTATGCTGAAACATATAAGAGAGACGGCAACATTAGTTTGTTGTCTTCTAAGTACCTTAATTACAAAGTCAAAGTTATAAGAATCTAACGCTGAAAGAAACGGGATTGACCCCTGACCTTAATGCTATTTGCCACCACCATAAAAGACCAGCCTAAGATGAGCAAGCAAGACTGAATAGTCTTAAGTTAGTTATGGTTGTACCAATTTTTCCCACCTTCCTTGCTAGTTTCTTCTTTTTCAGTTTCTTTTCTGTCTCCCTCCCTTAGTTTTTCCTCTTTTTCTACCCCCAACATATGTTGAATTTGATCTTGTATGTATGGCTCCTCTTTCCAATCCAGATGTTGTAGTTCCTTTCCGAAAACTTTTGGCTTTTAGAACGTGAACCGCCTTGATCTGCCAGTTAGCAAAAGCAGAATAGCAAATATGAATAAACTAAAATATTTTTTATGGATGTTCTTCCTTTTCTTGGATGTACTAAGCAATGCTTGACATGTAAATGCTGTTAGGCTAATGGAAGAACTGTACATTTGGTATTGTCCAATGATAATAAAAACTTACAAAAAAAAAAAAAAGAGACAAATGGAAGAGGGAAGAAGAAGACAAGAAGCAGTTCCAGAAGACAAAGGTGAGAGCAGCAACAGAGTCTGGAGTAGAGAGTTGCACGGGGACAGAAATCCAACCCTTCCCCGCTGGAATCTAACCCGTCCCCATGGGGAATCTAATGGTACATTAAAAAAAAATTCCTGTCTGCTCTCTGGGTTCGAGCCACAGCACTGAAGGCAAGGAAGGAACAGAGGTTGGAACACTCTGGTGCGCACATGTAAGACTTCTCTGATTCACTGGCACTGTGTGCTAAGAGATCGCCAAATGCACACATCAGTAGGTCAGGTGACATCTGATGCTCGTGCCTATGTCAGAGCTGAGGTCTGCGCATCAGCCCGGGAGCAGAGAGGATAAATAATAACATAGTAAATGACAGAAGATAAAAAACCGGAACAGTCCATCCAGTCTGCCCAATAGACATAATCATTATCAAGTCATGATTAAATCAACAATGAGTGTGATATTATATACTTGATTATGGTCTTTCTGTGGCGTTTCTGGTACATAGACCATAGAAGTCCGCCTGGCCCTATCCTTATGATCCAACTGCTTGAGTTGCCCTCGAAGCCCACTCCAGCCTATTTATCTTCTCATTTGCTGGACACAGACCGTAAAAGTCTGTCCAGCATTGTCCTCATGTTCCAGCCACTAAAGTTGCTGTCTAAGCCCTTTCCGGCCCATCTTAAACCAGATTGCCATATATGAGATACAGACCATACAGGTCTCCCGGTATCAGCCCTAGTTCATCACAGCCAGAGTTGCCATCTAAGTGTCACTCGACACATCCACACACATGCAGTCATTTTAGTTTTTTTTATAACTTCCATTTTCTAATTAGAGATCCTCTATGTTTATCCCATGCTTTTTTGAATTTCATCACCATTTGTATCTCTACCACCTCCTTAATGGAGACTTTCCGCATCTGTGCTGTTAAAGCAAGGAGGAGAAGGAGGAGATGGAACTCAAAGAACTTGGTACTCAGTAGGTGAGAGGCTGGCGCAAATGCAGCATATACTTCCACGGGAACCCCAAAGGAACTGCTTCCGTCCCCGCGGGAACCCCACAGGAACTGCTTCCGTCCCCGCGGGAACCCCACAGGAACTGCTTCCGTCCCCGCGGGAACCCCACAGGAACTGCTTCCGTCCCCACGGGATCCCCGCAGAACTGCTTCCGTCCCTGTGGCTCATGGACTTTTCTTTTTGGAAGTTATCCAAACCTATTTTAAACCCTGCTAAGCTAACTGCTTTTACTACATTCTCTGGCAACGAATTCCAGAGTTTAATTACACACTGAGTGAAGAAATGTTTTCTCCAATTTGTTTTAAATGCATATAAAATTAAGTTAACATCAAATAAAGTAAAGAAATAGGATAAAGGAAAAACATAACACATTCCAACACTATAAGCCAAAGTCAGCAGCAGCACACTGCCTATAACAGTCAAAATCAGGGAAAGAGTCAGTAAGGAAATAAGACTTAAAACTGACTTTATGTTTCCAATATTTCTTGAGCTGAAGAAAAAGAGAGAATTCCAAGATAAAAGAGCCAGAAAGGGAAAAGGTAAACAAGTCATCTCTAATCGAATGAGGTGAGATAGTATGAAGCTGTTGATTATGAGAAAAGAGAAAGCAACAGGGATGATACAGAACCAGAAATTTAGAAAAACAGCGAGGAGTATCTGTGTAGAGTGACGTTTAGTTTCAATATTATCTTTTATTCATATATTGAGAGAGACGTGTATAGGATCCAGCCATGAGCATGAGTGATTCCTGCTGTGTGCCTTCCAGTTTAAGATCTTAAGGAATAAAAAACAAAAACAAAATCTCAAAAAAGATATAGTGGAATTAGAAAAGGTACAGAGAAGGGCGACGAAAATGATAAAGGGGATGGGACGTCTTCCCTATGAGGAAAGACTAAAGCGTCTAGGGCTCTTCAGCTTGGAGAAAAGATGGCTGAGGGGAGATATAATAGAGGTCTATAAAATAATGAGTGGAGTGGAACGGGTAGACGTGAATTGTTTGTTTACTCTTTCTAAAAATACTTGGACTAGAGGGCATGCGATGAAACTACAAAGGAGTAAATTTAATACAAATCGGAGAAAGATTTTCTTCACTCAACGTGTAATTAAACTGTGGAATTTGCTGCCACAGAATGTGGTAAAGGCGGTTAGCTTAGCGGGGTTTAAAAAAAGGTCTGGACGGCTTCCTAAAGGAAAAGTCCATAGGCCATTATTAAACTAACTTAGGGAAAATCTACTGATATTTCTGGGATAAGCAGCTTAAAATGTGTTGAACTTTTTCAGGATCTTGCCAGGTATTTGTGATCAGGATTGGCCACTGCTGAAAACAGGATGCTGGGCTTGATGGGCCTTTGGTCTTTCTCAGTATAGCAATACTTATGTACTTATGCCAGGACACAGAATGCATCTCCCTCTTTCATGGATAATAAATGTCAGAAGAATGAGCCCAGCCTCTTCCTCTTTCATTTCTGTAGTGTTGGACTTGGCATTACTCTTCACAGTCCAAACAAAAAAAACAGCACCACGGGCCTTTAAAAATGGAACACAGTTCTTTAATGAATGAGCCTTGACAAAAAGACCCGACACGGGCCGTGTTTCGGTGACTAGCACCTGCGTCAGGGGTCTACATAGAATACAAAACACAGAATTTTTTAACATATAATGAATAAAACCTATATAAACAGGCTTATATACGTATGCTTGATGAGTCTAAATATTAATCTTTGGTTTTATTCATTATATGTTAAAAAAAATTTTAAAATATATTATTTCTGTGTTTTGTATTCTATGTAGACCCCTGATGCAGGTGCTAGTCACCGAAACACGGCCCGTGTCGGGTCTTTTTGTCAAGGCTCATTCATTAAAGAACTGTGTTCCATTTTTAAAGGCCCATGGTGCTGTTTTTTTTTTTTGTTTGGACTTTAGTTTGTACTTCGTTCCCTCTCTTTTGTTATATTACTCTTCACAGTGCCAGAAAACCCGCCAGTATGGCCAGACCTATGCTCGTCCAGAGACACTTGTGTCCTCATATTGCTTTTTAAAGAACAAAAGGTTTTACTTTTACTTCCACAGCACCATTGAACCCAGACTCATGCACAACATGTCCACAACAAAGCCTTCCTATGAAGCTGATGAGGTCCTAAACTGAGAGAACTCCTTGTTTCTCCCTTTACCCCACAGAAAGACGAACAAACACATAGGCATCCATAGGAAGCAGAGCTGCGAAATCGTGATCTCTTAATCATTTCTGGTAGAAGCAGCAGTAGCAGAATGCAGCAGTGGCTCAGTGATCCTCTCCCACACATTGATCTGATCCTTGTACTCTGCGAGTGACTTATAATGTTTTGGTGTTGCAGGTATAACCAGGCATCAGTGGGCCAGCAGCAGTAGCACTGTGGCACCAGTATGGCCTCTATGGCACATTCACTACGGCCGAACCGTCCCTCTCCTTTTCTTAATTCTCCCTATTCTAATGCTGCATGAAGAAATGGGGTCATATTTTAGGGTCAGGCCAAAAATAACAGTTCTCTGTCATTACCTACAGAACGTATGTCCTGGGGTCAAACTGGCAGCGACCTTTGACCTTCACAGGGGGAATATTTTTTTTTCCTTTCCAGGAAACAGCAGATATCCTAGAAGTTCTTGCATAAATTTCAGATCTACCACAAATGCAAAATATTCACAATTTTGCACATAGCTTTTTTGGGGTTAGTACTTTGCCTGGCTTCTTGTGTGTTAGTTGATAATCACTAAACTGTAATAACATTTAGGTCTTATGCAAGAGCTCTGATAACTTTATACTTGTTCTACTTCAAACCACAAACACCCCTGCTTCTGATTATCTATTCGTCATCTGCAGGTCTTCTTTATTTCCAAGGAATTCAGATATTGACATAGCTAGAACAGCCGAGTGGTCTGCCGAAGGGCATTCTTTAGAAATAACATTTCTTCCATGCTGGGACTTCCTGGTCGGAAACATCTGTACAATACTGAGTGTGAACTGACAGAGAAACATCTGCAGCTAGAATCTGCTTCGGCTCCACCCTGGCAAAAGAGACTCCCTGGGACACCAGTCCCTACCCATAAAATCATCACCCCATCCACCTGTCATTGGACTGACAGGAATAGCCCTGTTTTTTCCTCTGATTTGTGTCCAAAAACATTCTATTAGGATCAAACCCCAGAATGTTCGGAAAAGGAAGAGAAAAGCCTGGCTTGCCCATTTCTCATGACCCCAGTGGATTAAAGACCACAAATCTAACATATACCCAGCCTGCAAATATGACAACGAGAATGTGTGTGTCCTGTAGGTTTGTACTTTTTCCCCAAGATGAATTATAACAGCTCATAAAAGCTGGAAGGGAGATTCTGTTTGAATGAATAGTTGTTCAAGTCCCCAGTCATCCAGCTTTGAATTACAATCCTCCCATATTCTACTGGAGTTTAAGAAAATGTACCATCCAATGTTCACAGACCCTCCAACAGAGCACAAAAATGTACATGTGTGTGCACGGCACCACCAATGCCCCACTTTCTGTGGAGGGACAGATTCCAAAAATCTTGGTGGGTAACAATTACAGAACAAGAAAAATATAAGACAGATACATATTCTTCCATAGAACAAAAGTACTTAAATATTTTACCAAAACCAATATAAGACTGGTTTAAATCATGCTTTGGACATAACCATACTGAAACCTGAACACCAATATACACGGTGACCGGAAAAAATGGGACCCCCAACATTTTTCCCAAAACACTTCTGCCTAAAATCTGAGACATTTCTGAGTACTGTATTTTTCAGCAGGATGGAGCTCCAGCGCATCGAGCTCGCATAACAGTTGAGATCTTAAAATAACAAAACCCCAGAATTCATTGAGCCAGTATCTCAGTGGCGTTGAACACAAATTATGAATTAACTAAGTGTACTTTCAAAAGTCATACTTAGGCCCTTCACTTTGAATGGGCTGTTTCGGCATTGCTGCGCGGCTTAGTAAACAGGGGGGTAAATGTTTTAAACAACTGTAAAGTATTTTGAAACTATGTAAGGGTCATGTTTTTTCCAGACACTGTGTTAAGTAATTTGTCTAATCTTTAAATATTAAGATGTGGAACCCAAAATACTGGCAAACGCCTGTCTAAAAAGTGATCTTTATAATAATGTAGTACTGCAGGCTATTTTTTCATGTGTTTATTTTTGTAAATTAATAACAAAATCAAAAGGTAGTTTAAAAAAAATGAGAGAGGATGAACAGGCACCTCCTCAACCAGTGCACTGTAACAGTCCAGTCTCATTCTATGCCAGGGGTCTTTTTCCAGTCCTTACAACCACAAACATATCAACTCTATAGTATGTCTGAGCACATTCATCACGTAATACAGACTTCAGCTGCAGAAGCACGCAGCCCAAAAAGGATTTAGTTGGAAAATTACTGTACAGTAACAATTAACACAGAGCTGACTGATTCCAGCTGGAGTAGGAAACCTTTTTACTGGAGATCACCACATCTGTCTTCTTCTGAATTCTTCAGCGTCAGCTCCATTTTTCTTCTTTTTACTGAATTTTGAAATTCCTTCATTGCTGGAAGTCAGACTGGGTTAAGTCACTGACCGTAAGTTCCTTCCGCGCAACAGAGGCCTGGCAGGCTCGGGAGCACTACATTCAAATCCGACACATCTTAAAAGCAACGTAGAATAAATACTGTATGTCCATGTCATACTTGACTTATTACATGCCAAGTTCTATATTTTTAGCTAGACACTAGAAGTGGGTCGTGTAGTAACTATTATGAACAATTAAAAGGCATCATTTCTTTCACACAATTCTGCCAGTGCACCCCACCGCTGTACCAGAGCTGAGAAAACACACCCCTAATTCTTCCCAGTGTACCAAATGCCTATTCTATTGCACTCCCTGCTGTTCATGGACTGAGAGCCACCCCACCCCACCCCAAACATACATAGAGCTCAATTCAGTAAAGGTCATTAAAACGTAGGAGCCCAAAATATGGGCACTAAGCACCAATCCTATAACGAAAATATTGCACAACTGCCATTCTAGAATACTATAAGTCTGTACTTTGGCACCTAACTTGAGGCACGCGTACTTATGCTGTGTCAAGGTCTGGTGTAGGGGTGGACTGACTATTTGGGCAACTGGGCAGTGCCTGAGAGCCCAGAGTCTCTAGGGGTCCCAGAGGCTCTGCCTGGATGCCTGCTGCACACTATAGCCCTCCCTGGTTCTACCTTTAAGGGTGCGCCACTAGTGATCTAGCGGCCTCTGCGGGGGGGGGGGGTGGACGTGTTCTTTCCCCACCCGTTGTGCTGCTGATATTCCCCCTGCCCAGCACCGCCTTACTTTAAAAACTTTAAAAATGGCAGCTGAGACTCCCTGCGGAAGTCTCACGAGACTGTCAAGACCTGCAAGACTACCGCAGGAAGTCTCGGCCGCCATTTTGAAAACATGGTGGTGCTGGCAGGCGGGGGAATAGCAGAACCAAGGCCCTTCAGGTAGGACCGGGGCAGCGGAGGCATCAGTTGCGGTGGTAGGGGGCAGCAGCACGGCGGTAGAGGATGTGTCAGGCAGTGGCCAGGTGGGTGACCCAGACCACTCTAAGTGCCCGGAGGCCCAGACCACTCTCAGTCCACCCCTGGTGTGGTGTAAATGCTCACAGTCAAATACTGACAGTATTCTATCATTTGTTGTAGTTTTGGACTAATGTTGTCCTTTCCTTGCTATTATTAACCCACTCTGAACCTAAATTTAGGAACAGACGCGGGCTATAAGTATCCATGCTCATCATCATCAATTAACTGGCATGCCCGACCCACCCATGCCCCTCCCATTAGGTGCTAAGGGGGGGGAGGATTCTATATTTGGCACCTAAAAATTCCGCACAGAAACCATTTCCACCTAAGCGTATTCTATAAGCGGCTCCTAGATTTACGCGCAGTATACAGAATGTACTTAGTTGATATCTCAGCACATAAACCTACGTGCCTCCATTTACACCAATGAAAACATGGCGTAAATCCCGGTGCGTACATTTAGGCGCACAGGACCATATTCTATAATGTGTGTAAATTTTGGAACAGACACAAAATGCCCATTTCCCCACCCTTAACCATGCCCTTTTTTTGCCTGTGTGCATTAGAATCTAGGCGCAGTGCGTTACAGAATATGCTTAGCGAGTTGAGTGTGTGAATTCTAATTATTGCCAATTAGTGCTTATTATTGCTCGTTAAGTGCTATTAATGCTGATAGGCTTGTTAAGCCAATTAAGCTACACAAGTTGTTACAGAATACGCTTGGATTTTGGTGTGGAACATTAGGTGCGCTATACAGAATCTAGGGGTAAATTTATATTATATGGGCGTAAGTCATTTACATGCGTAACTACAAATTAATATCAACTAGTGCTTGTGGCACCAATTAGCTAATTTAGTTACATGCATAAATGTTCCCTGTGTGCCCAATTGCGTGCCCAGTTTTTAACACCCTTTATAGAATCTGGGGGAATACTATTCTGCCAGTGCACTGCAGCACCCCCAGCTGTCACAAGTACTTATCTCTTTTCACACTGCAAGTGATAGGTCTGTGTCTGCATTCATGCCACTATTTTCCAGCTAGGAATCATGTTCTTATGCTATGCAGTTCCTCACGGGGGGGGGGGGGGGGGGGGGGGGGTACAGCATATTAAGCCCTGCCAGCCAGATGTTCACATCCACAGTACCAAGAAAAAATATGAGAGAGAGCTCTTTCTACCCCACGAACAGAAAGATACACAAACATGGTAGAAGGGCAGGAACGACCCTGAATAGAAGAAGGGACAATCAGGGTAGCTGATGAGGCTAAGTCTATGGGTTATGTGGGGGGGGGGGTGGGGGAGAGAAGAGTGTGATGGAAAGTTAGAGTGTTACAACAAAGATACAGTGGGGGAAATAAGTATTTGATCCCTTGCTGATTTTGTAAGTTTGCCCACTAACAAAGACATGAGCAGCCCATAATTGAAGGGTAGGTTATTGGTAACAGTGAGAGATAGCACATCACAAATTAAATCCGGAAAATCACATTGTGGAAAGTATATGAATTTATTTGCATTCTGCAGAGGGAAATAAGTATTTAATCCCTCTGGCAAACAAGACCTAATACTTGGTGGCAAAACCCTTGTTGGCAAGCACAGCGGTCAGACGTCTTCTGTAGTTGATGATGAGGTTTGCACACATGTCAGGAGGAATTTTGGTCCACTCCTCTTTGCAGATCATCTCTAAATCATTAAGAGTTCTGGGCTGTCGCTTGGCAACTCGCATCTTCAGCTCCCTCCATAAGTTTTCAATGGGATTAAGGTCTGGTGACTGGCTAGGCCACTCCATGACCCTAATGTGCTTCTTCCTGAGCCACTCCTTTGTTGCCTTGGCTGTATGTTTTGGGTCATTGTCGTGCTGGAAGACCCAGCCACGACCCATTTTTAAGGCCCTGGCGGAGGGAAGGAGGTTGTCACTCAGAATTGTACGGTACATGGCCCCATCCATTCTCCCATTGATGCGGTGAAGTAGTCCTGTGCCCTTAGCAGAGGAACACCCCCAAAACATAACATTTCCACCTCCATGCTTGACAGTGGGGACGGTGTTCTTTGGGTCATAGGCAGCATTTCTCTTCCTCCAAACACGGCGAGTTGAGTTCATGCCAAAGAGCTCAATTTTTGTCTCATCTGACCACAGCACCTTCTCCCAATCACTCTCGGCATCATCCAGGTGTTCACTGGCAAACTTCAGACGGGCCGTCACATGTGCCTTCCGGAGCAGGGGGACCTTGCGGGCACTGCAGGATTGCAATCCGTTATGTCGTAATGTGTTACCAATGGTTTTCGTGGTGACAGTGGTCCCAGCTGCCTTGAGATCATTGACAAGTTCCCCCCTTGTAGTTGTAGGCTGATTTCTAACCTTCCTCATGATCAAGGATACCCCACGAGGTGAGATTTTGCGTGGAGCCCCAGATCTTTGTCGATTGACAGTCATTTTGTACTTCTTCCATTTTCTTACTATGGCACCAACAGTTGTCTCCTTCTCGCCCAGCGTCTTACTGATGGTTTTGTAGCCCATTCCAGCCTTGTGCAGGTGTATGATCTTGTCCCTGACATCCTTAGACAGCTCCTTGCTCTTGGCCATTTTGTAGAGGTTAGAGTCTGACTGATTCACTGAGTCTGTGGACAGGTGTCTTTCATACAGGTGACCATTGCCGACAGCTGTCTGTCATGCAGGTAACGAGTTGATTTGGAGCATCTACCTGGTCTGTAGGGGCCAGATCTCTTACTGGTTGGTGGGGGATCAAATACTTATTTCCCTCTGCAGAATGCAAATAAATTCATATACTTTCCACAATGTGATTTTCCGGATTTAATTTGTGATGTGCTATCTCTCACTGTTACCAATAACCTACCCTTCAATTATGGGCTGCTCATGTCTTTGTCAGTGGGCAAACTTACAAAATCAGCAAGGGATCAAATACTTATTTCCCCCACTGTACATATTACTGCAGCTCTAGAATTAACCTACCTCAAAACAATTGTTGTAAAGCACCTAGATATAATTACAGTCTGGAAACCTAATACAGTACTATAATAAACTGGAAACAGTGAGGGCACAAACCGCTGTTTCAAGGAATGGCAAGCTCCAGGGGGAGAAGTGGTGGCATTTATATGGGGGGCAGAGGGGAAGTGCTAGAAACCCAAGTTATTAGTATCTAGGTTTCACTGCATAAAATGAGACCTGTGCTAAAACAGCATGAGTTAGTGGTAAAATAACATCTTAATGGTAGCCCACATTCATAACATCCCCCTAAGCATTTTAATTTTGTTTTGCTTTATTGTGGACCTGAATTAAACCTCTTCACTAAACAGATAGTGGCTGAAGATGAATTTTCAGTGACACTATCTGAATAGTACCATTGAAAATCGATGGACTGCGGACTTGTACATACAGCAGTGGCCAGTAGACATAGAGCGGCATAATCGAACGTGGACGCCCATCTCCATGGGCGACTATCTCAGAGGACGGGTACGCAAAGGGGCGGGACAGACCGTATTTTTGAAAAAGATGGGCGTCCATCTTTTGTTTCGATAATACGGTTGGTGCTGGGCAAATGCATCAGATTTGGGCGGATTTGAGATGGGCGGTATCGGTTTTCAGCGATAATGGAAACCGAAGCCACCCAGCTCAAAAACGAACACATCCAAGGCATTTGGTCGTGGGAGGGGCCAGGATTCGTAGTGCACTGGTCCCCCTCACATGCCAGGACACCAATCGGGCACCCTAGGGGACACTTGTAAAAAGTAAAAAAAAACAAAACAGTAAAATACCTCCCAAGTCCATAGCTCCCTTCCCTTGGGTGCTGAGCCCCCCAAATCCCCCCAAAAACCCACTCCCCACAACTCTACACCATTACCGTAGCACTTATAGGTGAAGGGGGGCACCTACATGTGGGTGCAGTGGGTTTTGGGGGGTTTGGAGGGCTCCCATTTACCACCACAAGTGTAACAGGTGGGGGGGGGGGCCTGGGTCCACCTGCCTGAAGTGCACTGCAGCCACTAACAACTGCTCCAGGGACCTGCATACTGCTGTCATGGAGCTGGGTATGACATTTGAGGCTGGCATACAGGCTGTAAAAAAAAAAAGTTTTTAAAGTTCATTTTTTTTTGGTGGGAGGGGGTTAGTGACCACTGGGGGAGTAAGGGGAAGTCATCCCCGATTCATCTCGGGTGGGCAGTTGGGGCACTTTCTGGGGACTTGTTCATGAAAAAAAAGGGTCCAAAAAAAGCAGCCCAAATTCTCGCTACTGCCGCCCTTCTTTTTTCCATTATCAGCCGAGGGCGCCCATCTCTCCTCGGCCGATAAACACGCCCCAGTCCCGCCTTCACCACGCCTCTGACACGCCCCCGTCAACTTTGTTCGTTTCCGCAACAGAATGCAGTTGGAGGCACCCAAAATCGGCTTTCGATTATACCGATTTGGGCACCCACGGGAGAAGGGCGCCCATCTCCCAATTTGGGTCGGAATATGGGCGCCCTTCTCTTTCGAAAATGAGCTGGATAGAAGTCCAACTGAATATTGAGCTCACTATTGCTACTGTATTTCTTTATTATCTGTAAGAGCAGCCACAGTGTTGGCATATGTTGACTCTATTCCACGCTCTCACGTTCACCAGAAAAAAAAAAACTTTCCTGAAACTATTAGTGGGCTTAAAAGGACCCCCTAAAACGGCAATGTCTAATCATGGTGTGGCACTCCTTTTTGGGACAGCAGGTGAGGCCCCAAGCGTAAGGAAAGCTTCCTTAGTTCTGTCCTCAGTGGCCCATTAATCAGCTCACCACTGCAGCCACGGGTTAGGGAGGAGGGTGAAGTGCTGCTAGAGCCCCTTTCTTCCTCCTGGCAAAAATAAATAAATAAAAAAAACAGATTCTCTCCTACTGCCTCGTTCACATCGCACTGGTTCAAAAGTTCAAGTTGTTATTTCAGTGGCGTGGTGGAGGGAGTTTCCACATTTCTCTGGAAGTTGCTGGAGCGCCTTGGGGGGAGGAGGGAGGTTTCCACATTTCCCTAGAAGTTATTGGAGTGCTTTAACACAGGAAAGGAGCAGTGTCTGCCTGTCTGCCTGCCCATTAGTACAAATACTTATTGTCATAGAAAGTATACAATGCTGTACAGTGGTGGTAAGTACAGTACAGAACAGTCTCGATTATCTTACCTTCGCTGATCTGACCATCCGGCATATCCGACAGACCCCTGGTGACATCACACAGCTTTTCTTTCCATTTTCCAAATTTGGGACCCTACTTTTACCATCTTTGTGAGCTGGGACCCTGCTTTTACTGCCTTTGTTTCTGCATTGTTCGAGAGGTTACCACTGTTTTCGGATTTATCCGATTTTCATTTATCCAACAACGGGTCAATCCCATTTAAGTTGGATAATCAAGACGTTACTGTATTTAATGTATGAGAAGTCCCTGCCCTAATGAACTTAAATGGCTGATGCAGAAAGCTACCACAGGCTTAACTGAAGGTTACACATGGGTTGTGTGTGCCGAGCAATGCAGAAAGGGTTTGTGGACACTGAGGGTCTTTTGACGCATGGTTAGTGCAAGAATATTTCCATCAGGTCCAGTACAAGGGTTCGTGGAGAAGATTTATGTCAGTTTGAGATTTAACTGCCAGTTTTGTCTTATTTTGCAACCAAAAGGAAGCCTCTGCAACTTTCGAAGACAGACAGGAGATAACAGACATGTGTGCATGTCTGATCAAAACCAAAAGTGACAGCACAGATCAGTGCTTGTTCATTGACACCTAACTATGAGCCTTACAAAAAAAATTATGTGCAAGCAGTCTTTGCGAGGTTCATATTTTGGCACAGAAGAACAGGCGCTGATGTGTGCTGACACTTTTGAAGTTTGTTTAGACATGCGCACAGGAAGCCATGGTTACCACAAAATGGTTGACTGCATGTGTCTGGCACACTCCCCTCATTAGCTGCAAGTTTTCTATGCATAAAATTTGCATGCCATTAGGTTTCTGCATGGCATAGTATTGCGCTTATGGTAGAAGCCACATCCTCAGACATCTGTGCACGGCTCTACTATGAGCTTCTGAATCCTGATGTGCCTAGTGCTCAGCAGGGATGTGCATTCATTTGAAACTATTTAGGATACATCATTGGCAAATGGAAAATTTTGATGGCAATTCCATAAGGTCAAGCCAAATTATAGGCATCACCAAGGGGCACGGGTAAGGCCAGCAGCTTCATGTTTGAGTTATTTAGTACCCTAGAGTGCATACCATACAGTCCAGGTGATTTCTTAATTTGTCAATTTGGCCAATACATCTTCCAGATTCACTCTTCTGAAATGTGTTTATGACTCATGTCTAAAAAGCCAACTCTCATGGACTCTGCATTCTACTGTGCTACTCTCTGCCCTGCCAGACCACAGCTTTTAAACACAGGAGTGTGTTCACAAGGAGCACTACACTAAAATCACTTCACTGACTGCATGAAGATGCTGTCGCTTTCACCCTTTTAAGCAGACAGGGGGAGCAACAGCAGGCATCAGCAGATACACTGCCCTTCTCAATAGGATATCAAATGACAAACCCAAAGTTAAAA
Organism: Microcaecilia unicolor; assembly: GCF_901765095.1. Classification (NCBI taxonomy): domain Eukaryota; kingdom Metazoa; phylum Chordata; class Amphibia; order Gymnophiona; family Siphonopidae; genus Microcaecilia; species Microcaecilia unicolor. The sequence goes on from NC_044036.1 coordinate 284,620,432, forward strand.
ATCTCATAAGCCATGAAAAAGTTCATTTGTCCCAGCATCCTGACTCCAACAGTAGCTAGTCTGGGTCACAAGTACCCAGCAGATAGCAAAAAAAAAAAAAAATACCAACAGCTCATTGGCTCTCCCAAGTCCATCTGGCTAATAATTTATTGTGGATATTTTCTCCTGGAACTTGCCCAACCTTCTTTAGGACACCATGACTGCATCCTCTAGCACAATATTGCACAGTTTGCCCTACTGAGGGATCAATGGAGAGGAACAGGGATTGGAGGGACACTATGACAGTGGTTCAGCATTGTTTTGGGTGACTAAAAACAAGTGTTTGGTCGTGTGGGACATGCAGTGTGGGGTTCCATATACATTGGTACTTTCCCTGACTCTATTTAAAACTTTCCTATCCCTATCCCCTCTTTGGAAAGAATGAATCAGAAATGATGGCACTGAAATTCCAAATTTTCACTGATGATGCAGAGAGAAGATCTGTAAGACTAGTTATGGTTTGTAGGTAGTGTCAAATTGGTTAAGGAAGAAAGAGTTGATGTTACGTGTGGTTAGGGTGGGAGATCCCAGGGAACGATTCTGTAGCTGAATACAAATCTATCTTTTGATAACCCACCTCTAGAAATGGACAGTGCTTTACAAAATGCGGATGGTCGGAAACTGAGACCTTTAAGTGTGGACAGTTTAGGAATGGTGATTTGTGCTTTGATGTTGTCCAGACTTAGACTATGGGAGTGCATATCTGGTAGGTTTACCTAACAAGTTTATATACCAACTACAGCTCCTACAAGATAGGGCAGTTCAGTTGATAGAGGGACTAGGGCCTGAAGCAGAGGGGTGGCCTGATGGACTAACAACCAGGGAAGCCCAGCTCAAATCCTGCTACTGCTCCCTGTGATCTGAGCAAATCACTTAACCCTCCAGGCACACACTTAGGGGGTCTTTTACGAAGTATTTGGACTATTGTTCTTATGCTATCTAAATCAGTTATCTCTATTTCAGATAATTATCATATGCATAACAGAGAATTTATGATTATGTCTTATTTGTGTTACTCAAATTTGTATGTTTGTAAACATAGGTTTATGCAGGTATTTATGTTTATTTCCTCGACGATATTTGATTTCTCCTTCCAAGTGTTTGTTTGATTTTATATATTTGATATGGTTTCTTTTTGATTATTAACGTTTTATGATATAGTATTATACAAATATATATGTTTTTAATTGCAGGTATTTATGTTTATTTCCTCGACGATATTTGATTTCTCCTTCCAAGTGTTTGATTGATTTTATATATCTGATATGGTTTCTTTTTGATTATATGTTTTTAATTGTATTTGATTTTATTTGCTTTTGTAGAGCCCCTGACGCAGCCCTTGTGGGCGAAACACAGTCTGTGTCGGGCGAATCTCTGAAAATAAAGTTTTGAACCATATCACTGGTTGATCTGCTTTGTTTGTCTCCACGTTGGATTTTGCGGATCGTTTGCCATCTTGTTTCTTAAAATCACTTAACCCTCCAGGCACACACTTAGGGGGTCTTTTACGAAGTGTCGGTAAGCCCAACGCGAGCTTACCACATGCTAAAACAGAAATACCACCGGCCTAACATGGCTGCCGGCGGTAGTTCCAGCTGAAGCGCGCACCATATCCAGCGGTCCATAATAACATTTGCTGTAGCACAGTGCTAACCCACATGGCCACGCAGTAAGGGTTATCTTACCGTGTGGCCATTTTGGGGGGGGGGGCTTTTACTCACGAAAAATGGCCCCCACCACTACCGCAGGGCCCTTTTTCCTGCACCTTAGTAAAAGGACCCTTTAGATTGTGAGCCTTCCAGGGACAGGGAAATACCAACGATACCCGAATATAACTAACCGTGAGCTACTACTGAAAAAGGTGTGAACCAAATATAAATATGAAACCATATTTTGCCTCCATTAAAGTCTTCATTGGTTGCCACTAAAGTTATGAGGGTGTTTTAAAAAACTGATATTAGTCTTTAAGGCTAGGAATGATGATGTCCATGGTTCCATACAATCCTGCTTGTATTCTACAATCCTCACAAAGGGGGTCATTTACTAACGATTAGATCATTTATCTGCCGCACGACCCATTTTATTCCTATGGGCCCTGCTGCAGATAACGCGCACTAATCTTTAGTAAAAGACTCCCAAAATGATTTGCTGTACACACCTTCTTGGAAGGATCTGTATTTGCAATTTAAAAGGAAGAGAATCTTCTCTAACACCAAGTTTGCAGAATAAGTTGCCTTAATGTGTTTAGTAAGAAATGGCTTCTCTTTATTTCCGTAAGAGGCAGGCTTTTGTAGGCAATCCAAAATTAAGGGTGGTGGGGGTCAAAGGAGAGTTAAATCAGAACAAGGTCATTATACTGATTTGTTGATTGTGTTTATTTTTCAGTGCTTTAAACATATTTGAAGAGGCAGTCGATAAATCTAAATAAATGTGCTGTGTAAAAAAAAAATTATTTATGGGATTTGTTTACAGTCTGCTGTTTCTCAGGTAGGAAGCAAGGAAGATGGAAGACAGACAGACGTACAGATATACAAACTCCTCACAGTACACCACAGGACAGGACTCCCTAGGAGTGGAGGAGCAGCCTAGTGGTTAGTGCAGTGGATTTTGATCCTGGGGAACTGGGTTCAATTTCCACTGTAGCTCCTTGTGACTCTGGGCAAGTCACTTAACCCTTCATTGCCCCAAGTACAAAAGTGCCTGTATATACTATGTAAACCACTTTGAATGTAGTTGCAAAAAGTACAGAAAGGCAGTATTTATTATTGTTGTTATTATTATTAGCATTTGTATAGCGCTACCAGATGCACGCAGCGCTGAACACCTGATACAAAGAGACAGTCCCTGCTCAAAAGAGTATATCAAGTCCCATTCCCTTCTGAGTCAGGGTTTCTCCCAGGACAAGAATGCCCATAAAAAGTAAGATCAGGCATATCTACAAAAACTTAATGATATGTGACCGTCTCTGGGAAAAGGTGACAAAAGACTCAGATCTACAAGGCTGACTTTTCATGTCCTGGGTCCATAAACAATCTGCACAGCTACATGTTTGAACTTCTATTACTTTTTTATTTTTTCACGTAAAAGGATGCAGTTTGCTCTAACAGAATTCATTAAAACCTCATGTTTTGTTTCTGGTGACTTTAGTCACCTTTTCCCAGAGATGGTCACATATAGGACTTGATATCATTTTGCTGACCATTACTGGCTTTATTCCAGGATACTCAATGCCAGGCCATGTCCAGGCACCGGCATTGAAGACCTGGGCATATGCGATCAGTTAAAACATAGCCAATAAAGCGTAATAGTCAACACTTACCTGCTTATAATGAACCGCATAAAGACAGGACTGTGTTTTATGCAGTCCTACCTGCGCTTTTATCATAGCTGAATAATCGGTACTTAATTGGCTAAATGTCGAGTATGCTGACTCAGCCCCAGGAATGCCCACAAAGTAGTCAGTTTTGGCTTAGGCACTAACTGGGCATTTTCAGTGGTACCACTGGTTAAGTACCACTGTATATGCCTCATTAGTCCTGGACAAGAGATTTAAATGGCCAGGAGCCATTTCTGGCAGTTTAAATCGCTTTGTTGGCAAAACACTCATACTACTCATACTACTCCTACTACTACTACAGCGCTGCGTATGCCTTGTAGCGCTATAGAAATGCTAAATAGTAGTAGTAGTAGTAGTACTATTTAGCATATCATACCCAAGTAAAACCGAGCTTCTCTGGGTCCCTAACACAAGTGGATACATACCTGACATCAAAATCCCTTTTGGGAAGTATGAACTCCCCCTCAAATCACAAGTCAGGAACCTTGGAATACAGTTAAATTCAACACTTACTCTGATTCCCCAAATCCAAGCAACCTTCAAGAGCTGCTTCTACTATTTGCAACAGCTATGCTGTCTCTCTCCTTACATCGAGAACGTAAATCTTATCTCAGTTGCGCATGCCATGGTAACATCAAGACTGGATTACTGCAATGCACTATACAATGGTCTGACTACAAAGGGCCTGCACCAGCTCCAGTTGATTCAGAATGCAGCAGCAAGACTCATAGAAGGTTGCAAGCGACATGACCACATCACACCATTTTTGCAAAAACTTCATTGGCTACTAGTACAATATAGGGCTAAATTTAAACATCTATGTCTGATCTTCAAGGCCCTGAAAGGAAATGGCCCAGAGTATCTGAAGAATAGGATGATCCTCCACACACTGCAAAGGACACTAAGGTCCACCCAAGGACTTTCACTAACTACACCCTCTCCAAAAGACATTACACGATGCGATACCCGCAAGCGAGCCTTTTCCAGAGTAGCCCCCACACTCTGGAATGCATTGCCTGAAAGGCTCCGCTTAACACAAGAATACCTCTACTTCAGGAAGCAGGTGAAAGCTTGGCTCTTCAACCAAGCCTTTAATGGAAGAAGTAACTAACTTGTTACTCACACACACACACACACAATGATTGACTCGGGCTGCACATACTGCAGCAGGACATGTTTATCCACTCCTACCCTAGCTGAGATAATATTTAACTATCTCTCTGACCTCACTTGCAACTTTCTTCAAATCAATCACCTTACTTTCTAATTCTTCCTACTTTCTTACTCATTAATATGTTACAACTCTGCCTTACCCCTCACTACTAATTATAATGTTCTAGTACATATTGTGTTGTCATTGCAAGTAGTATACCATGCCATACTTTTTATTGTTGTTCGAATATTTTTACTGCTCTAATTGCCTACTGCTCATGTTTGATCTATTCTTACTGTACACCGCCTTGACTGAATTCCTTCAAAAAAGCGGTAAATAAATCCTAATAAATAAATAAATAAACACTGCTTTACTTATGGGAATAAACTGTTCACCCTATTTGCAGGTAAACTTATGTATGTGATGCCTTAACAAGAGGAGCTCTCATGGGTGGGGTTGACAATGGGTTTGCATGTAGTTTTTCAACTCTGACGCAATTTGTGTGTATTTTTCTGTGGGAAATTACCTACACGACTTAGTACAAGTAAATATGCCCAGGTTATTTTCCTGGGGTTATTTTCAATGTTCAAATCCATTAGTAAAAGATTTCCAGTAATTAAAAGATTACCCCCTAAAATCCAAGAGGGGGCACAAATGAAACCCTCCTTGCCTCCCCCACAGGCCTGGTTCTCCTGCTCACAATAAAGGCATCCGAATACAGTTCCCACATAAGCACTGTAAACCACTTAAGGGGGGGGGGGGGAAACAGCTAAAGGTCCCAAAGACTGAATTTGAGAGATTCTGCATCCTAAATGAGAACTCTCCGTGTAATTATTAATTAAGTGCATGATAATAGTTGTAACTAGCTCCGGTTTTAAACTAATCTATGTGATGGCAGAGAAGGTGAGACATGCTAGTTGCATCAGCGTCCCTGCATCCAGCACTCGCATTACCCTCTTTCACCTGCTAGTAGTATATTTTATGAGTTGTGTGCTGTTTTTCTTGGAAACATTCAATGTCGCATTGTCTTGTGGTCATTTCTCATTTTTATAACCTGATACTTTAGAAGGGGGGGGGGGGGTAAACAAATACATAGTGACTTATTTTTGGGGCTGTAGGGAGTAAAGAGAAGTTTACCCATATTAGTTTAAGTTCTCTCTAGGTCCACAAGATATAGAGCTTTATATCTGCATATGGCGTTTGTTTCTATTGCTTGCCCTAGTTATTCTTTGGGTACTTTTTCTAGCTATGGATTTTGGACTAAGTTTTAGAAGGGCAGTAGGTAAGCACTTTCCGCCACATTTTATACCAACTATTCTAACAAGCACTTAAGGTGATTTCCAAATAAACAATGCAATACAAATCAGCTCAGAAGTAGTATAAAGCACAATACAGTATAAAATTATAAAATACATAAGTACATAAGTATTGCCATACTGGGAAAGACCAAAGGTCCATCAAGCCCAGCATCCAACAGTGGCCAATCCAGATCACAAATACCTGGCAAGATTCCAAAAAACTACAAAACATTTTATACTGTTTATCCCAGAAATAGTGGATTTTTCCCCACGTCCATTTAATAACGGTCTATGGACTCCTCCCTTAGGAAGCCGGCCAAACCTTTTTTAAACTCCGCTAAGCTAACCACCTTTACCATATTCTCTGGCAATGAATTCCAGAGTTTAATTACACATTGAGTGAAGAAAACTGTTTCTCCGATTCGTTTTAAATTTACTACATTGTAGCTTCATCGCATGCCCCCTAGTCCTTGTATTTTTGGAAAGCATGAACAGACGCTTCACATCTACCCGTTCAACTCCACTCATAAATTTATAGACCTCTATCATATCTCCCCTCAGCCGCCTTTTCTCCAAGCTAAAGAGCCCTAGCTGCTTTAGCCTTTCCTCATAGGGAAGTTGTCCCATCCCCTTTATCATTTTCGTCGCCCTCCTCTGCACCTTTTCTAATTCCACTATATCTTTTTTGAGATACGGCGACCAGAATTGAACACAATATTCGAGGTGCGGTCGCACCATGGAGCGATACACAAAGGCATTCTTTTGCCGGCTTCCTGCTTTTAATATACCTAAAAAAAATTTTACGATGTGTTTTTGCCTCCAACGCAATCTTTTTTTCAAAGTCCCTCTTTGCCTTCCTTATCAGCACTTTGCATTTGACTTGATATTCCTTATGCCGTTTCTTATTATTTTTAGTCGGTTCCTTCTTCCATTTTCTGAAGGATTTTCTTTTAGCTCTAATAGCTTCCTTCACCTCACTTTTTTAACATCTCACAAGCCTAATGGTGTAAAAATGATAAAACCAGAAATTCACTATAAATGGGAGTAAATAATCAAACCACCCAGACTTTGAAGGTCATTTAGCCTTTAAGATAAAACCGAGGTGGTAGTTTCACTTGGAGTACTGCCCCCTACCTTTTTGAAATAAATGGAACATTCCTTTTAAAGGCAGAAATATGTGTATGGCTTTGATTATTCAGAACCGTATGCACTCTTGCCTCTCTCAACCTAACCCTTCCCTGGCTACAAGTGGGGATATTGTAATTTTACTCACATACATAGTATGCAATAATCAAAGAGCCAGGGAAATGGAAATATTACCCGTTATAGATGGCAATTTGCAAAAACCATTTAAGCATGTGAAAGAATGTTCTGAAAATCGTCCCCCCCTGTATGCAGAGGTAACCCAGGATAAGGTTAGGCCAGGGGAGCCAATAATGCACAGTTTTCCATTTTAAAAGTTACATGTATTATTTTGCTGAGAAAAGGGTGAAATCTCTGCAGAGTTTCTTTGAGTAATTTTCAAAATGAAAATATGCCTTACTTTCCCTTTGAAGCCTGGGGCAAAATCCAGAAGTACCTGTATGCTTTGTATCTGCCCACAAAACTATGAAAATCACCCTGATAATATAGTTATCCATGTTGCATGTATGTGAATATATCACATGCATGCAGTTCAGGCTTCTAAGCTGATATATATATTAGGGGACATTCCATAGGAGCCATAGGTGAGCCCCAACTTCCATCATAACCCAGGGCCCTATCTGCTCTGGAAACTATGGGGCCCTTTTATCAACTGGGGTAGCTCACAGTGAATTGGCCTTATCACCGGGCTTGAGCGGTAGTTCCGTTTCCATCAAACGCTGTTCCTCCTAAATAGGAAGTGGTAACGGCTACGGCCATTTACTGGCTCTATTCAGAAAATGCCCTTTTACCCACTGTGGTAAAAGGTGGCCTCGGTGTGCAGCAATCCCACATTCTGACGCCATCGTGGGCCACCTTTTACCGCCTCTTGGTAAAAGAGCCCCTAAGATAGCAAGTGCGGCCTAGTGGTTAATGCAGCGGATTGAGAATCCTGGAAGCGAGGACTCAAATCCCACTCACGTTCCTCATGACAGTGGGCAAGTCACTTAATCCTTCTCTGCCTAAGGTACAAACTGAGACTCAAAGCCTTCTGGAGACAAGAAAATGCCTACTGGACCTGCTTAGAGCTCTCAATGAAAAAGTGTGAGCTAAATCCAAATATTTCAATAAATAAACTCAAGAGATAACACACACATTTTCTAAATAATTTAGGTGAACCTTGGACCTTCAACTACCAGAAAAAGACAGTCCAAGACACAAACACAGGGGCCCAAATCTGTGGATGTTCTGGATACCTCAGCATTTCCAATGGCGTAATTTGTGTTGAGTTTAACAGCCCCAATCATTTTCAAAATGTACCCCCTATGCAAATAACTGCAGAGAGAGCTATATAGATCTCACAACACTTAGCAAAGCATAAGAAGTTGTGCAGGTCAGCGGCTGGCAGCTGCGCACATTACAGAGCTAGCCACGTAGAGTACAGCTCAAGCTTTCACCATGCATATACACTCCCTGAAAACCTTTCCTCCCCTCCCCCTATTTCAGTCTCCTAGCAAAAATTGCTTAGAAATCAAGTTATTACAAAAATGATTCAGGCAATGAAACTGTTCCAGACTCCTAACGCCACAGACACCTCCCCTTGCACGTAGGAAGTGCTGTCAGCAGTCTGCCTGCCCCTCACTTCAGCTCTGCTTTAACCACATCTGAGGTACCTCTGAAACCAGCCCATCGAGTGATCACAGTTCTCTGCAATGTCACTGCTGCTTCCCCCATTTCTGGGGTCCCTTAGTCACACCAGATCCAAAGAGAGCAATGGCAGATGTTGTCCACAGCTGGGAGCAAGCACTAAAAAAGAAATTGTCTGCTGCAAATGAGTCATTGTATGTTCTAGTGCGTGTAGTATCATGTCCCCCTGAGTTCGCTGCTGCCTGAGCGCTCACCTGTCTCAGCTTGAAGAGAGAATTGCGATTTGGGCTAGGTTTCTGACAGCTCTCCCTACGTGGCAATCCAGTAATACAGGGGGAGGCCAAAACAAGTTCTGCATCTGCGGCAATGAAACAAATTTTTGCTTTCTATTTCTTGCATCTTCTGTATAAAGAAACATAAGGACCAAAGCAGTGACGCACAAGGCCATGTGGACAACACAGCTTCACTTCCCAGGTCAAGTCTTTAGCCCTTTGCACAGGTGAGGCAGGCCTTGTGTAACAGCAACACCTTGTGAGCTGAATTTAGGGCCTATGACTGTATTATTCTGGATGGAGTACCTATGTGTGGCCCCTGACCAAGGTCTGTTGTTGCCATGAACATTGGGGGAGGGGGAAATCCATGGCTAATGGATGAATGAAGGTTTATGACACCATAACACGTAGGCTGGATGCCCAATGGAGGAGAAGGAGGAAACTGCCAGGCCAAAAAAAATCTTCTTTACTTGAAAGATCACAAACAGAATTAAATGTTGCAGGTCCTGTTTTCACAGGTCTTCAATACAGGCACAAAGAGTAAGACAGTAGCCTGAAAGGGTCAGTATCTTGTCAGTATAATGGCATGTACTAGCATAGGGAAACTGAGCAGTACTGTACAGTCTTGCCCTTACTAATGGGAAGCAATCCTTATTCATACGCGGTCTGATTAGTCAAAGCAGCCCCTCCTCCACACCATCCTTGCTGAGAGGCTGGTACAGTATCAATGTGCCATGTGAAACTGGAGAAGAAACCTCTCTAACCAAGATAGACAATATTACGCCATCATACTTATTCTTAATTAGGATGCCACCTGCCCCACATCAACCCTGAAAGGTCCAACCAGCCCTGGGGTTTTACCCCACTCTATCTACAGATCTGTACGTCTCATTTCTCTCAGAAAGGCAGAAATACAAATCCACACAAGCCCAACAGGGCAATACCAGAACTGTATCAACTCCTCAAGGTTGACCTAGATCAGGTTGTAACTCTAACAAAAGCTAATTCCAGTGGTAGAAACTCGGTATCTCATGTCACTGCAACAGCGTGACTGTCATAGGAAACCGCATTCCTGGGGAGCTGCAAAAACCCAATTCCTGACACCATACATGAAAATGCAGGAATGCCATGGTAGGAATGTGGCACCATAGGTAGAAATGCAGGAATGTCACAGCAATTATGCAGCGCCATGCATGAAAGTATGGGATATTAGGGCAGGAATGTGGTGCCATAGGTGGAAGTGCAGGGATGTCACAGCAATTATGCGGCTCAATGCATGGAAATGCAGGGTTGTCATGGCAGGAATGTGGCACCTCTCTCTCTCTCTCTCTCTTCTAATGACATCGTTCTCCCTTTTGTTCTCTCTTTCCCTTTCATGCGCAGATCTTGCTGCAGCTGTGACAGAAGCAAGCTGATTACAAGTAGAATATTGGACGAATGTGCATCCTTCAGAATTATACTTTTTGACAGACGCATACAGCTATCATCTGAATGTGGACCCCAACGGTCCACAAAGGGTAACTTGTCCTAGAATGGTGCAATAGGGTTGGCTGATTTGGCTGAATTACAGCTAATGTGTGTTACTGGGACACCAATACACACTAATGAATAGTTTAGTAAATAATTAAGTCGTTCAAACGAGTGACATTCAAAGGCGTACAGGATCTCCAAACACCACAGAGGCAAAGAGAGAAATAAAATCCTAAAGGAAAACAAAAATACATTGTAACTTGTGGATTAACTATTGTATTATTTTTGAATGCACTGTAACTTGCCTCATGCTTCTGACAAGTTCGGCAGTGATACACCTGGAAGATTAAAACCTAATAAAAAGTGATAAGAGAAGTTATGCCAGATACTTTACGCCATGGGTTGGCAGTGAGAGACTGGAATTCTGTTTGGCTTGAAGCCTCAGACACCACAGTTCATCCCTTCTCTATCCTCCATCGGAACACCGCCCTAGCATGTCATCTTCACTGCCTTAGCTCGGAAAATGCTAGCCTGCAGGAGGTTCTGCTGGATGCAGTGCAGTGCTGTCCTCGAGGTCTGGCTGCTTCTCAGCTTGCTGACAGTGTCTAAGATAAGGCTGTTCCCAGGGCAGAAGTGATGACTGTTTGTGACAGGGTGGAGAGAGAGGCCCTGCCAGCTGTATGAACTACTGAGGTATCCACTGCAGTTGCCAGCTGCCAACACCTGGAGGGAGATTCCCTGCAATACAATGACAAACCAACCAAAACATGTCAAAACAGCAGCTAAAAATCCAGGGTACCACCCCAATTGCTCAAATGTATTTCCACTTGGTTGACTCAAACTCAGTTCAGACTGTTGTGAAAAGAGTGAAATCCAGTTTATGGATAACAACTATAGCTCTAAATTCAGCTTCAACTCTCACACACTGTCTTTTTGCAGTATCAGACTTCACCAAGAATGAAGCCAAAATCAAAGGGGCAGCACTCCCTAGTCCCATAAACGTATATCGTGAAGCCATGAACAAATTACATATATGGACAAATTTCTATTGCAAAATGTAGCAATAAAGTTCATAAAGAAAGTCAGAACTGAAATGTACCATAAAAGAAAACAGATGTAGGGGGGGAAAAAACTGTCACATGCATCTAGCAGGCTTAGCCATGATGGGGGGCTAAGTATTGACTTCAGCAGCAAGGGTCTGCATCAAGAGAAAACTGAAGTCCCGAACATCAAATCCATCTCAGAAAGTAACACTGCATAGCCGGTGACTCCCAGCTGCCAAGAGCATCGCTGCCATGGGCAGGTGTCAACCACTTAGACGAGCAAGAGTCTGCCATAGCCTGGCTCATCTACTGCTAAATCTTCTCCGATTTCAGGGCTAGATGCACTAAACCTTAATGGCCCTCTAACAACCCTTTAAGAACGAAATTCCCAACCGTTGCATGCATTAAAGGCCTTTTTCCAACGAAGCAAGCAGCTAACGAAAACGGAGTAACTACCATTGTAATGTGGGCGATTCGGGATGCACTAACAATACCGACGATTACACCGAATCATTTTCCGGTGTAAGTTTCCTACGTCAGAGGAGGGCATGCACAGGAAGAAGGAGAGAGACGTCGGTGGAGGCAGAAGGGAGCGACGATCCGTTGTTTCATCTCGTGCAGCGCCTTCACACAAAGGTGAGAGGCACTGCATGGCCGGTAAGGCGGAGGGGGGTCCTTTGGAGGGGGGGAACGGTGGCGACGAACTCGGGGGGGGCGGAGCAAGGGGCGGAGGATGGCGAGAGGCGGAGCAGTGTTGGGAAAAGAAGAAGATCAAGACAGGAAGGGAGGAGGGCCCGGCGCTGCTAAAGTTTAACTTTTTATTTTCAGTTTTTAATTTAGTGAAGGGCGGAAGCGTGGAACAGCGGCGATCTGGGGGGGGGGGCAAGGCCGTTCATACAGGACGCTTCTGAAGAGCGCCTTTGCCCCCTCCCGATCCTTTTTTAAGGTATGTTTATTTTTCAGGGATGCAGCGGGGAGCGGGGAGCCACGTGTTTGTGGGGGTTTTGTTGTTGTTGTTCTGACGGTTCTGGCATGCGCAGAGCAGCCAGCATAACGCTTGGCTGCTCTGCGCATGATTTAAGGGCCGATTACCGAACAGCATTGATACATTGTACTTTTTAAATCCACACCGAACTTGTGCAAATTGTTTTTTTTGAGCATTGTTCGTTTTTTTAAATTCGGTTCGGACTTTAACGTTTGTAATTTTTTTACGTATGGTTGATGCATCTGGGCCTCTTTCAGTGTCTTTAAGAAGAGAAGTTTTCGTGCCTCCTCCTCTCTTCCTATGCTCACTCTCTAAAGCTTTGCAGCTCACAAGGGAGCCCTGACCAAGAAAAGGGAGGGGGGGGGAGATTGAGGAGGAATACATTCTGACATCAGAACTTTTCTCTGGGCCACGGGTCCTCTAACTTGCGGACCACAGCTGCTCTGCTTACTGGTTGAACTCATGGTGCTCTATTACATTACTGTATAAAGCATATGATGTACAAAGCTTGGGATATGTTCTCTTCCCCCCCTCCCCAAAAAAAGTTAATATCAAATAATTGCAATAGAAGTTTCATTCTTCATTACATGTGCACCAAAGAGACCTGGGGCACGTCTTTCTACTGGACGCACCTTGTGATTTAAGAGACATATTACTTTTGTTAGTGAAAAGGCCTTGTCAAATCCCTGGTCTTAGGAGGTCCTCCTAAGTCATCCGATCGGAGGAACTGAGCTGCTGCAGATCAAATATTAATCACATTGAGAACAATACCCAGAGTTCTTGAAGGAGTTTCGGCTCAGAGGGGCGATTATATGGCTACTCTACTAAGGTGATCTCTGTGTTGTCCTTGTTCCCGAAAGATGAGCAGTAGAAACAATGTGCCCTAAACCTGTATGCTACAATGTCATGAAGTAGGCACTGGTAATATTAGCCCTGCAGAAAAATAAATACTGGTGTGGCTCCATGGCTCAGCCTACAGCACGAAGCCTTTCCTTTTTCAGTGTCTCTTATTTTTTCCACATCAAGGTAACGCTGACTAGCCTGGAGTTCCCACCTCTTGCCTCCTTCTGTTTAGCACTTTGTAAAAAGAGACTGCATCAGCCCTTCTCTAAACCCGTGGAACCTCCCCTGTCTCATTCCAAGAAAAGTTAAAGGAGTTTGAAAAATATAAGATTGGACAAAACTAATTTCGAGTGATATGCATTCAGCTTAGCAGCTAGATGTCAGCTCCAACTGTTACCCAAGCTTTATGGGGAAGGGGGATGGGATTTGATATACTACTTTTCTGTGGTTACAATAGAGAGGTGTGGTACAATCAAAGTGTTTTACATATTATATACAGGTACTTATTTTATACTCAGGACAATGAAGGTTAAGTGACTTGCCCAAGTCAAAGTAGGAACTGAGCCCTGTTCCCCTGGGTCTCAAGCCACTGCATACCTCCACTCAGGTACCCTGTAAGCATTACACATAAGCCAGAGCATCTCTTCTCACTCACAATGAGTGACACATGGCATGAGGTATCCTTTATCTGACTTTCCCTAATTCACCACAGAAGCGTCAGCTTTCCATCATGCTCAGTCCTGGGGGCTCGTTGCCTCCCACAGCCTCCCTGTGTCCTATTCTGAGCTGGAGATGTATGATATGGTCACAGAGCCTCTAGACAACACTATTGCTGAATGTGGAGTAATTTTTCAAGGCCCTTTAAAGGCAGGTGCAGAAAAATATGCAGTTTCTGATGGATTCAACAAGGTTCTGCTGCTGCTGCAGGGCAGCGCAAGCTCACAGGGAATAAAGAGCTCTGTCTTCAGAAAACAGGGGTCTTGGTAGGTCATGCTGAGAGAGACAGAACAAGGTCAATATTCCACCAAATGGTTAATGTAATTTGAAATAAGAATGGGACTTGATATAGCCCCTTTCTGTGGTTTTTGCAGCTACATTCAAAGCAGTTTACAGATACTTATTTGTACCTGGGGCAACAGGGAGGGGGGATGTTAAGTGACTTGCCCAGAGTCACAAGGAGCTATGATGGGAATCAAGCCCAGTACCCCAGGATCAATGTTCACTACACTAACCACTAGGCCGCTACTCCACATCAGCAGATGTACTTAGGCACCTCAAACTTAAAAGAGCGTCTCGGAATTCTTGATTTTCAGTCATTTATGGCAGCAGGAAATTCTTTGGTAAACTGCCAGCTTAAGCCATCACCCTACACCCTTACTGCTGATGCTACTGCTGCTTAAATATAAAATGAAACCTGTAAGGGGCCCCCACCCTAGATCACCACATACATCACCCCCTTTTATGGACAGACTAGTAAAAGAGGCCCGTTTCTGGACCAAATGAAACGGGCGCTAGTAAGGTTTTCCTCCCCAACACCCCCCCTTCTCCCTCCCTCCCTACGTACCTACCGACCCCTTTGTCGTTAAGACGCCATTGCTCCACGCACCGTACGCCATTGCTCCGCCCTCGGTGTGTGACGCCATTGCTCCGCCCTCGATGTCATCACGTTTGACGCAAGGACGGGGCCCAGCGACTTGGCGATTTCGGTGGCTTCACCACCACGAACCCTTCGAACCTGTGTTGAAGGAAGTGACGTCAGTGGCTTGGCTTCACAGACGTCAGTGTCTTCAGAATGTTGAGGGTGAGTTTTATTATATAGGATAATTATCGTCATGTAATGATCTGTATGTACAAAATTATCTGTTCAAGTGGCCTGAATTTAAAAAGAAAAACACGTACGTGGCCAGTGCAGCCATCACCAGTATAAATGCTTGTGAACATTGAACATCTTCATTTATTATACATCTTTTTCCCTTGCTGTGTGCCATGACAAAGTAGAAAAAAAATCTCAATACAAATCCATTGCAAAGTGACAGATGTAAAACACGATTACTGTTCATTCATAAAGAGGTATCCAGCATCCAAGAAGTGCCATGGTAATTATCCGCTTAACACCCACTAATCTTGTTACTGGCACAGCTGCCACATAACCCATGCTCAACAGTGTGGCTCTGAGCCAGGTCTGGGGTGGATTTAACCACTCTTAACTCCGTACTGCACAAAAAGAAAAAAAAAGAAACCCCAAACACTTAGAAAAGGAAGCATTCAACCCCCAAAATGGATGAATATGTGTCTTGTGAAATGTGGGGCAACCAACCAGCAGCCCTCTACTAATGCCAAAATCCGAAGGAGCAAGGCTACCGCATATTAGACCCAAAGCCTGGGAGGATTCTTTCCTTCAGGAAAAGCTGCAGAAGGGGAGGGGGAGAGAGGTTACTCTTCAGTTACCAGCACACTGCCCTTTGCATCCTCCCTGAGGGGCTGACACTGAGGCTTTCAGGGAAACACATCCCTAGCAGGAACAGGCCAGCCTGCCCGGGTTTTTCTGCCTTAAAGGGCTGATGAACCCAAGGGCGTCAGCAGCAGCATTAATGGAGAGTTTTCTTTTTAATTTATTTTTATGTCTTTATATATTTTCTATTACAATTTTGACATTTGTCTGAAACACAGAGAGTTTTTTTGTGTGTGCATTACCAGCCAATTGTAATGAAAAGCAGACAGATATGTACAGTAATATACAAAATAATTTTTAAAAACTGCCCAAGGTGGAGATATCTTTTTGGCACTAATTCATCTGAACTGCTGCTGATGTAATAGATAATCAGCTGTTTTGCATCTTATTACCTTATTAACATAAAGTTTGCATTAACATTAACATAAACTAGTTTAAGCTTCCGTTACTGTTAATGAGGAGTGCCCGATGCAAAGAGCTCCTAGCTCTCAGAGAACGTGTCCGTTCCCTTGAGGCTAGAGTAGCAGACTTGATGGAGCTGAGGGAGACAGAGAGGTACATAGAGGAGACCTACAGGGATGTTGTAGAGAAGTCCCACCTCCAGTCAGGTAGCCCCTGTGCTACCTTGGAGGAGGGAGGTCTCCTAGAAGGAGAGCATCACCCTGGTGAAGTAGGAAGTACTCCTGTAGCCAGGACCTGCCCACCAGGGGATGTATTATCCTTTCGCACCGAGGATATATCTCCAAATGTTGCCCGGGAGGGAAAGGTTAGGACAGCTGTTGTACTTGGTGATTCGATCATTAGGCATATAGATAGCTGGGTGGCTGGTGGACGTGAGGATCGCCTGGTGACTTGCCTGCCTGGTGCGAAGGTGGCGGACCTCACGTGTCACCTAGATAGGATTCTAGATAGTGCTGGGGAGGAGTCCGCTGTCTTGGTACATGTGGGTACCAATGACATAGGAAAATGTGGGAGAGAGGTTCTGGAAGCAAAATTTAGGCTCTTAGGTAGAAAGCTGAAATCCAGATCCTCCAGGGTAGCATTTTCTGAAATGCTACCTGTGCCACGCGCAGGGCCCAAGAGACAGGCAGAGCTCCAGAGTCTCAATGCGTGGATGAGACGATGGTGCAGGGAGGAGGGCTTTAGATTTGTTAGGAACTGGGCAACATTCTGGGGAAGGGGGAGCCTATTCCGAAAGGATGGGCTCCATCTTAACCAGAGTGGGACCAGGCTGCTGGCATCGGCATTTAAGAAGGAGATAGAGCAGCTTTTAAACTAGAAATGGGGGGAAGGCCGACAGTCGCTCAAAAGAGCATGGTTCGGGATAAGGTATCTTTCAAAGATATCACCATAACAGGGAAGATACAGTATCCTGATAGTGAGGTTGCAAAAGAGATTGTAGTAGATCGGGTATCTTTAAATAACAATAAAAATCAGACAAAAGATTGCCAATTAATACTGTCAAGTACTAAGCATGATGTACTTAGGAACAACAAACATAGTTTGAAATGTCTATATGCGAATGCCAGGAGCCTAAGAAATAAGATGGGGGAGTTAGAATATATTGCACTAAATGAAAAATTAGATATAATAGGCATCTCTGAGACCTGGTGGAAGGAGGATAACCAGTGGGACACTGTCATACCGGGGTACAAATTATATCGTAGTGATAGGGTGAATCGGATTGGTGGAGGGGTAGCATTGTATATTAACGAGAGCCTTGAATCAAATAGATTGAAAATTCTGCAGGAAGCAAAACACTCCTTGGAATCACTGTGGATTGAAATTCCATGTGCAAAGGGGAAAAGGATAGTGATAGGAGTGTACTACCGTCCGCCTGGCCAGGACGAACAGACGGATGCGGAAATGTTAAAGGAAATCAGGGACGCAAACAAACTGGGCAACACAATAATAATGGGGGATTTCAATTACCCGCATATAGACTGGGGTAATGTAACATCTGTACACGCAAGGGACATAAGATTTCTTGATGAAATCAAGGACAGCTTCATGGAACAGCTAGTTCAGGAGCCGACAAGAGAAGGAAAAATACTAGACTTAGTCCTTAGTGGTGCTCATGATCTAGTGCAGGGGGTAACGATACGAGGGCCGCTTGATAACAGTGATCATAATATGATCGGTTTTGATATTGGCATTGAAGGAAGTGAAACTAGGAAATCAAGTACGCTAGCGTTTAACTATAGAAAAGGTGATTACGACAAAATGAGAAAAATGGTGAAAAAAAGACTGAAAGGAGCAGCTCGCAGAGTAAAAAACTTGCATCAGGCGTGGATGCTGTTTAAAAACGCCATCCTGGAGGTTCAGGACAAATATATTCCACGTATTAGAAAAAAGGGAAAAAAGACTAAACGTCAGCCGGCGTGGCTAAACAGTAAGATAAAGGAAATCATTAGAGCCAAAAAACAATCCTTCAGAAAGTGGAGAAGAGAACCAACTGAAAGTAACAGGATAGATCATAAGGAATGCCAAGCCAAATGCAAAGCGGAGATAAGGAGGGCAAAAAAGGACTTTGAGAAGAAATTAGCGTTGGAAGCAAAAATACATAGTAAAAACTTTTTTAGATACATTAAAAGCAGGAAACCGGCCAAAGAGTCGGTTGGGCCGCTGGACGAAAATGGTGTTAAAGGGGCGATCAAGGAGGACAAAGCCGTAGCGGAGAAATTAAACGAATTCTTTGCTTCGGTCTTCACCGAGGAGGATTTGGGGGGGACACCGGTGCCGGAAAGAATATTTGAAGCGGGGGAATCGGAGAAACTAAACAAATTCTCTGTAACCTTGGAGGATATAATGGGTCAGTTCAGCAAGCTGAAGAGTAGTAAATCACCGGGACCTGATGGTATTCATCCCAGAGTATTAATAGAACTAAAAAATGAACTTGCGGAGCTACTGTTAGAAATATGCAATCTGTCCCTAAAATCGAGTGTAATACCGGAAGACTGGAGGGTAGCCAATGTTACTCCGATTTTTAAGAAGGGTTCCAGAGGAGATCCGGGAAATTATAGACCGGTGAGTCTGACGTCGGTGCCGGGCAAGATGGTGGAGGCTATTATTAAGAATAAAATTGCAGAGCATATACAAAAACATGGACTGATGAGACAAAGTCAGCACGGATTTAGTGAAGGGAAGTCTTGCCTCACCAATCTAATGCATTTTTTTGAGGGGGTAAGCAAACATGTGGACAATGGGGAGCCGGTTGATATTGTATATCTGGATTTTCAGAAGGCGTTTGACAAAGTGCCGCACGAAAGACTCCTGAAGAAATTGCAGAGTCATGGAATCGGAGGTAGGGTATTATTATGGATTAAGAACTGGTTGAAAGATAGGAAGCAGAGAGTAGGATTGCGTGGCCAGTATTCTCAGTGGAGGAGGGTAGTTAGTGGGGTCCCGCAGGGGTCTGTGCTGGGTCCGTTGCTTTTTAATGTATTTATAAATGACCTAGAGATGGGAATAACTAGTGAGGTAATTAAATTCGCCGATGACACAAAATTATTCAGGGTCGTCAAGTCGCAGGAGGAATGTGAACGATTACAGGAGGACCTTGCGAGACTGGGAGAATGGGCGTGCAAGTGGCAGATGAAGTTCAATGTTGACAAGTGCAAAGTGATGCATGTGGGTAAGAGGAACCCGAATTATAGCTACGTCTTGCAAGGTTCCGCGTTAGGAGTTACGGATCAAGAAAGGGATCTGGGTGTCGTCGTCGATGATACGCTGAAACCTTCTGCTCAGTGTGCTGCTGCGGCTAGGAAAGCGAATAGAATGTTGGGTGTTATTAAGAAGGGTATGGAGTCCAGGTGTGCGGATGTTATAATGCCGTTGTATCGCTCCATGGTGCGACCGCACCTGGAGTATTGTGTTCAGTACTGGTCTCCGTATCTCAAAAAAGATATAGTAGAATTGGAAAAGGTACAGCGAAGGGCGACGAAAATGATAGTGGGGATGGGACGACTTTCCTATGAAGAGAGGCTGAGAAGGCTAGGGCTTTTCAGCTTGGAGAAGAGACGGCTGAGGGGAGATATGATAGAAGTGTATAAAATAATGAGTGGAATGGATCGGGTGGATGTGAAGCGACTGTTCACGCTATCCAAAAATACTAGGACTAGAGGGCATGAGTTGAAGCTACAGTGTGGTAAATTTAAAACAAATCGGAGAAAATTTTTCTTCACCCAACGTGTAATTAGACTCTGGAATTCATTGCCGGAGAACGTGGTACGGGCGGTTAGCTTGACGGAGTTTAAAAAGGGGTTAGATAGATTCCTAAAGGACAAGTCCATAGACCGCTATTAAATGGACTGGAAAAATTCCTCATTTTTAGGTACAACTTGTCTGGAATGTTTTTACGTTTGGGGAGCGTGCCAGGTGCCCTTGACCTGGATTGGCCACTGTCGGTGACAGGATGCTGGGCTAGATGGACCTTTGGTCTTTCCCAGTATGGCACTACTTATGTACTTATGTACTTATGTACATGGTGTTTACAATAGTAAAATGACCAAATGTAACAAACGATATCACTAACTACCACCCAGTAGCATCTATCCCACTAGTAGTCAAACTGATGGAATGTATGGTAATCAAGCAACTTACTGATTTCATAAACAAATTCTCAATACTACACGAATCACAATCAGGATTTCGCGCCAACCACAGCACCGAAACAGTACTAATTACTATCTTAGCCAAATTAAAACAAGAAATTGCATTAGGTAAAAATGTACTTCTCCTACAATTCGACATGTCTAGTACATTCGACATGCTAAACTACAATATACTACTAAGCATCCTAGAATACTTCGGGATTGGCGGAAGTGTACTTAGTTGGATCAAGGGTTTCCTAACTACTAGAGCACAACAAGTGAAATCGAATTCGAACATATCATCACCATGGAAAGCAGAGTGTGGAGTACCCCAAGGATCACCACTATCACCGCTCCTTTTCAACTTAATGATGACCCCACTAGCCAAGTCCTTATCCCCTTCATTTATGCAGACGATGTCACAATATACATCCCTTACAAACATGATCTAGCAGAAATCACCAATGAAATCAAACTCAGCCTAAACATCATGAACTCATGGGCGAATGCATTTCAACTAAAACTTAACACAGAAAAAAACACACTGTCTCATCCTCTCATCCCAATACAACATGAACACGCCCACCAATATAATCACCCCAGAACACAACCTCCCTATCTCAGACAGCCTAAAAATTCTCTGAGTTACAATTGACCGTAATCTCACACTGGAGAGCCAAGTGAAAGCCACAACAAAGAAAATGTTCCACTCAATGTGGAAGCTCAAACCAGTAAAACCTTTTCTCCCCCCCCGAGGGAAATATTTCGCAACTTGGTACAAACCATGGTACTAAGTTAGCTAGACTACTGCAATGGAATCTACGCGGGATGCAAAGAACAAATCCTGAAGAAACCCCAAACTGCTCAAAACACAGCAGCCACCTCTGGGGCGGCAATGCATTACTCTCTCCAGGAAAAACAAATTAAATGATCCCAGGTTCCAATCTAATTCATGTTTAATGTGAGATAAAATGCCATAAATAAGTAAATAAATATAAACTTTTAATGTTGAGCACCCGATTCTCAAAGTGAACATATTCCAAACACTATAATGAAAATAAAATGATTTTTTTTCTACCTTTGTTGTCTGGTGACTGTTTTTCTGATCATGCTGGCCCAGTATCCGATTCTGCTGCTATCTGTCCTCTTAACTCCGTTTCCAGGGCTTCCTTTCCATTTATTTCTTTCCTTTCTTCTTCATTTCTGGTCCTCAACTTCTGCCTATTTTCTTCATCCATGTGCAGTTTTTCTCCTCTCTTCCTTTTCCCTCGTCTCATCTCCTTCCTCACTCTTCCCTCCCCTCCATCCATATCCAGCATTTCTTCTCTCTCCCCTCCTCTCCCCTGCCCTCCATTCACCCATGTCCAGCGACCCTCCTCTCCCCTGCCCTCCATCCACCCATGTCCAGTGACCCTTCTCTCCCCCTGCCCTGCATGCACCCAGCGACCCTCCCCTGCCCTGCATGCACCCATACCCAGTGACCCTCCTTTCCCCTGCCCTCCATCCACCCAATCCAGCAGTGACCCTCCTCTCCCCTACCCTCCAGCCACCCATACCCAGCGACGACCCTTCTCTCCCCTCCATGATCCACCCATGCCCAGCGACTCCCTAGTTCTCTCCCCTGCCACCCCCTCCCGAGTTGTTAATAGAATTCTCCTCCCTCCCTCCCATCACCGATCTGACTCCTTTAATTCTTCGGGCCGGTTCGCGCTTCAAAATGGCCGCCGAGACTTACAAGGGCGAAGTCTCGCGAGGCCGCCTCTGGAAGTCTCGGCAGCCATTTTTAAACCGCGAACCTGCAGCACCAGCGGGGGAGACTCAGCACTTGCAGTGGGCAGGCAAGACTGCCTGCCCCGAAGAATTCGTCAGGTCGGTGATGTGAGGGAAGAGGGAGGGAGGAGAGCCGGCTCGCGGGTTTCAACAACCGGCTCGCAAGAGCCGAGCAAAGTTAACAAGCGGCTCTTGCGAGCCAGTGCGAGCCGGCTCCAGCACACCACTGGGTAGGTATCACATTGTGTGATCTCTTTTGATGAGGGTACAGATAGAGATGCTCCTTGAAAGAGGACTTTAGATGATCCAAAGGGGTGTAGAGCAGACTTGTTCTTTAAGTACTCTGGCCTGTTTTGTCTGACGGCCTTGACAATGAAAGACATTTTTAAATTTTGGGAAAGATAGTTCTGGCTTAATACCCAAGGGCAAAGAGTTCCACAACCTTGGAGTGAGATAGGTGAACGATGCAGATCTGGTGGTCTGTAATCAAATCCTATAGGGGGGCACCAGAAAATAATTTTGTTGAAGACCAGAATGTGCAATGTGCAATCAGGACTCAGGAATCAATGTCTTTATTTTATTTGGCCAAAACAGGAATGGGAGAGAAGGGGAAGGGCGGAATTAGAAGCAGCATCATGGGCTCCTATAAGGCTCTCTCATTTGCCAGTGGAGGAGTAGCCTAGTGGTTAGTGCAGTGGACTTTGATCCTGGGGAACTGAGTTCTTCCCACTACAGCTCCTTGTGACTCTGGGCAAGTCACTTAACCCTCCATTGCCCCTGGTACAAAATAAGTACCTGAATATATGTAAACCATTTTGAATGTAGTTGCAAAAACCTCAGAAATGCAGTTTATCAAGTCCCATTTCCCTTTCCCTTAACACTCCTTCATAAACACTGCCACCACAGGGTTTCTGCACCATTAATTTGTTATTTTAATAATATCAGAAGAATAGCACCCTAGCAATTATAAAAATTTAAGGCAGTAATATGGAAGATATTATCATTCTCTCTGTTGTTGAATGAGAATATTAATAAAACGGAGCCACTGGGGCTTCACTGCTTTTCGTATCATCCAAGATTATGGTACCTTTTGGTCCCTGACTCTTTGCCCTGCATAGAATTTACACTCAAGCTTTTAAAACTTCCTTTCATCTTCACCCCTATTAGTCCACTCCCTTAATAGTGGCTTTGAGGCCCCGGTGCTCAAAAGCAAATGCAGAGGCTAGAAGCCATTAGCGCCAGACTAGCGCCTGCATTTACTTGCGCTGAATGCTCAGAGCCAATGAGCATGTGAAACAAGCTCGCTGGCTCTGAGCATAATAAGCAAGCAAATGCATGCAAAAGAGGTCATCCCCTATTCCTCCTCAATGCTCAGCAGGGGGCGCACCAAACAAGGGCGCTCCTCCCATGACAAAACCTACCCCAGCTCGGAGCTGGTGTTAGGGTTGTGCCGAGCTCTGGGGAGGGGATGATCTCCTGTCAGAATTAAAGCCCTGATGATCCCCCACCCCCACAAACACGTAAGGTGCTGGTGGTAGTTAGGCCCCGCCCAGTGCATCCCAGGATGCACTGGGCAGGGTGCCGCCATTTTGATACTACACTCAGCAGGAGGAGGGATTAGGACTCCTTCTTCAAGGTAGAAGGGGGTGGGGGACCACTGCTAGGCCACCGGGGATAGGCTAGTCTTTCGGGGAAGGAGTCCTTGCCAGGAGTCCCATTGGACCACTATGGTTTTATTTATTTTCAAGGGGGTATCTGGGGTCCTCCAGACCTCCAGGCCCTTACGTCTTTGGGGGGGTGGGGGGTCTGGGGTCCACTGGACCATCAGGGCTAGTGAGAGCCAGTGTCCTGGGCATGCGCTGAAAAATTGTGCTTAATGCACAATTTTTAAGTGCATCTGCCAGGCACCATCCTGCCCCTAACTGCCAAACAACTCCCTGGATGCTCAACACTATGAGCACGCTTAAATTGCATCTCGTTAGCATTGAGTATTATGGAGTTGTTTTGGGGCATTGTTCTGGTGGTATTTCTCTGGCGTTGTTTAATACAGCACCAGAGTTTTTAGCATTGGGGCCTGAAAGAGCTGTGGCACCAACCTGCTGTTCATCATCAGGCTTGTGTCATTAGTGCCCCGAGATGACTTATGAACTAATCTCAGAAGAAAGTTACAAAAAAAAGAAACAGTTATTGTTCTATCAAATTATCACCTGCAACTTCAAATCCACATAAAACACATTTATAAAGGGTCAGGGAGACTGTACAATGAAAGAAAACCAGCACCAAGACTAGAAAAGAGTCAAAGAGAACAGTGCTAACAAGTGAGCTACCTCAGAGAAGGCCGCATGTATGTCTGAAATCCTGCTTGAAAAAGCATTTTAATTTAATAAATTACCTTAGCAGGGTCTGCACTGGAGCACTCTGTGGCTTGCTTGTGGTGCAGGGGGATTTGGGCTCAAATTTCTTGCCTGATGGGGCTGGTGTGACTGGGGCACAATGCAAGGGCACTGGGTGTGAGGTTCACAATACCACAGCAAATGCCTGCTAGCAGGAGGGCAGCACTGAGGCTTAGTCCCATAGGGTCCTCCCATTCCTAGATCACAAGGCTTCCTCCGTCATTTGAATACCGTCCAAACAAGGGGCTTTAGACCAGGTAGGATGGAAAGGAAAATAAAAAAATCCATGGTCTGTTTTATCCCATAATGGTAAGAGCATAGCATTAACAAAAACTGAGGTCTGGATTCCAATCCCACCACTAGTAATCACAGTGCAACCTTCCAGAGTAAGCTCCCTAGGACTGGGACCTGATAAGTAGGTGTGTCCTGGTAGTGCTACTATCAATAAAATCATAAATATGAAAAATACACACAAGTGCCTGTCCTGTTGGCTGCCTTTCACTGCACTGAGTCACTCAGCTCCCATGCCCCAAAACCAGCACTGGCCAGTATTACCCAGCAGCTACAATCTAAACTTGTTCTTCAGGCTGCAACGCCCTCCTCTTGCACCAGAGCTGAGCAAACTGTTCCCTCACAGACAAAAAAATCTGTGTTTGCATTTCCTTGTGCCACAACATCCTGGCTCCTAGCAAGCAGCTCAGAAACAGGAAACAGGCACTGTGTGACTGGGATATTTCTGGCCAGTCTCTTCCTAAGGATGAGGGACAACCAGTAGTATCAGAGCTCTCATGCCATCAGCCAGGAGTAGCTAGAGCTGTTCCTGTATCACAGAAAAGCTCTGTGAAATCTAATGCCAACGCAGAAACCCTACCACCTGCTTTTTATATTTGCAAAGTGCTATATGCAACGGCGCGGCGGTACAAGTTCAACGCAAGACAGAAGTACAATAAGCCAGATAATGGTTGCCACCTCAGGATATTATTTTTTAACTAGCAACTTAACTTTATTTTACTGACACACACAGTTCACTGTTACCAGTTCATGAACTGGAGTCTTGATGCTGACATTCCTCCCCGTCATGCGTAGAGACTGTCCTCGACATCTTGCAGAGCCCAAGTCTGACACAGCACCAAAGAAAAAGGCACAGCGTGTCAGGAATCTCTAACCAATACAAAATTATTATTATTATTATTATTATTACTATTGGAGTCGATATTCAAAGTGACTTAACAGGGCAGAAATGACTCTTGGCTGGTTAAATCGCCTGTTCAGGGCTAAATGCTAATTTTCAGTGTCACTTAACCGGTTAGTGGTGCTGAAAATGACCAGTTAATGCTGAACTCAAAACCAGCTATTTTTTGGGGGCATTCCAGGAGCACAGTCGGCACTTAGCTGGTTAAGTGCCAATATTCAGCACTTAACCAGCCAAGGTAACCACATAAAAGTCAATCCTACTGTTATGCGGTGACACATAGCCGGTTAAATGATAAATATCACACTTAACCGGCTATGTCATACCCAGCTCCACAAACCCATGGTCCAGCCTTGACTTTCCAGGCATAACGCCGGCAGCGGTCAGCAAAACACTAAGCGTCACTGGCTGAATATCAACTCAATTATTAGAGAACAACACATGACCTGATGACCTTCCGGAAGTTACTAAAGACTTACTTGTTCAAAAAGACGTACAAAAAAGATCCCCCATAAGAAACTGACACCTAAACTTCACCAGATACATTTATAATGGACCTTTTCTAATTTGTTTCCTTTAATTTACACCCTAATTACTGAATATTATATCTTGTCCTGATATCATTATGTTATGTTTTATCTATTTTCCACTTCTTATTATACATAATTTGCTAATGCACCTCATCTGCAACAATGCTGAAATTCTTACTCCGTTAATATGGTTGCCATGATATATTTTTGCACCTTATCTGTTATCTATATTCTGATTTTCTTATTCCATCAATGTGATTGTTGTTGTATTATATTGTAAGCCACATTGAGCCTGCAAATAGGTGGGGAAAATGAGGGATATAAATGCAGCAAATAAATAAATAAATAAATTATTTTTACTGACATTTACTAATTGTTGTAAACTCTAAGTGAGATCCACATCTGTGATGAACATAACAGGAAAACCATGCTTGCTATAGCAGGCATGGTAACTTCCAGCATCGTGCTGCACCACAGGGCTTTGATAATGGAGAACGTCAAACTGATGCATTAAAATAAGAATCCAAGATACACCCCAGTTAATGAGTGCATGAGACAAGCCAAGTTCATGGGGATATGCAAGTTGAATATGGGAACTGATCGCAAGGAATGCATAATCAGTGGACTGCTGAATCAGACAAAACAAATCAGCTTAACCAATGCAAAATAAGAGAGAGGTATTTTAATGTTTATTGCCAGGGCCATTTTAGTTAGTTAAAGCCTGATATGGTAAATTAAGAGATATTCTGAGACTGGGAAGGTTGAGGAGATTTTGGCAGAGAACGAATACAGTGCATCCCAAGCGAGAGGGCAGCCTGCACTGCAGTCGCCTCCTTTCCTCGCAACAACAAGACAGCCCTTGATCCATCAGCACTAAGGAAAAATTGAAGTACAAAACAACAGGAAAAATGCAAACTAAACATGAGAGGTAGGAGCTGGACAGGCGGGTAAGCACAGGCTCCAGTCAACCCAGGAATCCAAGCAGCTTGGGGTCTCCACTACTGCCATACATTTCAAGAGAGCACATTAAATTTCCAACTCTGTTTTAGTCCAACAGCAGAACCTGTGTATTAAAGACAGTGGTTGGGTCAGAGATGTGGTCCAGGAATCTGAAAGGCAGAAAAGTCCTACAGTGAAGAGCCTGGGCACAGTGTGTCCTCTTTTCATATACCACATATTCCCTCACTCTGGCCCATCACCGGCTGCCCCTCACCCTTTGCTTCCAGAATACGCATAACGTTAATCATACCACACACACTACCACTACACCCAAAGCACCTCTGCAGTGAGGAAAGCAATGGTGTGTGAGACCGCACGAACCCTACAGAACACCATCATCTCTCCCCTTTCTGGCTTTCAGTCCCCACTACACTTCATACTGGGAGAAAATCTTGACCACATTTCCCAAGATGTCTTGGGAAGAGTTTGCTAAATCAAACCAATGGTGTGCAGAAAGCTCCAGTATTTGGCGACCTATGGATTAAGCCCTGGCACATAAGGATAATTCTCAGAAGGTCACCAAAATGTAGGTGTCAGGATAATGTGCAGATTACAGAATAGTAGCATAAGTCTGCAGTTCCACGCCAAACTTTAGACACGAGTACTAACACCAGCCAAATCGTGTTAGGAGCATAAATCCTTTGAATATTGGGCCCTTAGTCACACCTGGAGAATGTAAATACCAACTTAAAAAGCTCTAGAAGATAAATGAATGCCATGAAAATGGGGAAAGGAGTATTGTGCTAAAGGCATAGGCTTAGAGATTTTGATGTCACCGCTGACCTTGTGGGCGACCTCGAGCAAAACACTGTTCACCTTCCTTTGCACAGCTTAACCTCTTGTACTTAACAATAACAGTGTAAATGGGATTGTTACTATATTTGTACTAGAAGACAACCTGAAATAATTAAATGCTCCATAAATCCCACATTACTACCACAGAGCTCATCTTACAGACCCCAAGGGATGAAGCAAGTTTGCAGCCTTTTATTAGATTTTCCTTCTCAGCTATGATGCTGCCACATTTGATCTTACTCCAAGGTCTCCTGCCTCTCTCGCCTTAATGCTATTTCTCTTTCCTCTTTTCTGGCTTTGTCCTGTTGTGGTCACTTCCCTGATTTTAAAATAGATCACCTTCACTCACTGCATTTCTCCGCTGCTGGCACAGCAGCACACCTGCTTCCCTCAGCTCAGTGTGACACCAACGAGGGATTCAGATGGGGATCAGTAGATCAGAGCACCAATTTACTTACTTTCAGAATGATGCGGTTGGTAGACAGGTAAGAGGTTTCAAAAGAAACAAACATTAAACTTCTTACGAAGAAGAATGAAAATGAGGAAGCCTTAGGATTAAGTTTAACTACCACATATTCTTAGTCTGACAGCATCTCTTGGCATCTGAGGATCTCCTGTCACTTCATATGTTGTAGAGAATCATCGTTTGGTACTGACACCTCTACCGATAATACTGTGCTCAGATATAGAAGTGAAGAAATATGAGAGGATGGAGGTTTTTTCGAGCCAATGAAGAATTGAGGTTCTGCTGGTTACTATATTTTATTGAAGAAGTACCGCAGAGACTTGCAGAGGCTTTTTCCTCCATTCTATTATTTTCTTTTTCTTCACTTTTTTATAGATCTCATTGTAACTCAAGGTGTTAGTAGAACCACAGTGTATGTTTGGTGGAAAACCCTTTACTCAGTTACCAGTTTTCTAGGATCGAGCCTTTTACCAGTAGGGTTGTAATGTCCCAGGTGATCTCAACTTCTTCATGCTCCACAATTCTGTCTAGGTCATGAACCTAGTGTTATTCTGGTACAGTCATGTTATAGCATTTCCCTGGTTTCCAATGAATGAGCCAAACTACTTTATTGTACCTTTCTGGGTTCAGGCTATACCTAGCGATGAGGTGTGCAACCATTTCCAGTTATTGCTACACCAAATCCATAAATTTTGTCTGTTTTACTGAATATTTTTTAGCAATTGGGTGCTGGTGGATTCTCTCTCATTCCTTTTATTCAAATTTAAGGACAGAGAATGTTTATATGCCATTTTTCTTTTTATATTTGGATCTGCTGATGCAGTTAAGTACATATGGAGGCCTCTGATAGAAGCGCTAGACGTAAAACCTATTTCTCTAACATCCATGTCTCCCGCAGCCCTTTTTACAGATAGCTGGGAAGCCTGGAGGAGTTTTCTTGTTTTAACATTCAATCATTTGAGGTCCTTCTGAGGCCAGTTTATGATCCTACACCACGGATTGCACGTTGATGGATGACTTGTATCTTATTCCATGCTGTTTAAGCACACTTCAGTCTCCTGTACTGCTTTCTCTTAATCTAGATGCGCTGAGAACACATGGTGATTATGTTCTCAGGCATGCCATAGGCTATGGTGAGAGCCTGTCTGGAAAGGACTGGTGGTTATTGAAATTCCTGGAAAGCAGTGTCAATGATACCTTTGAATATAAGCTGAAGGTGTCACTCAAGGACCTGGCTGGGGAAAGCTTGGTTACATAGCAGCTCCTATTCAGTCCACTAACCAGTTAAGTAAGCGGATAAAGAGGACAGCAAAAAGGCTGTTAATTCAACTCACAGCTCTAAGTGGTTTAAAAACTGCTGACCACCACCAGCTGACTATCTATACCTGAATATCTGGAGTTTCTGGTGCTGCTCTGTCCACCACTCTTTCCCCTCCCTGGGCCTTCTCCTAGAGTCCCTCCAGCTTCTGGTGGGCTTCCAGTGCTGCCCTAGCTTTTCTTATGGCCATGTGCGTTCATGTCTACCCTGCCTGCTCTGTTAAGAATGGTGCATTACACATTTTTGTTAATGGAGGTGCACCATGGGCTTGAAAAGGTTGTGAAATGCTGCACTACCGCCCCTTTGAATGTTCTTTAAAACATTTCTAGCTCAATACACGTGCTCAAACGAAATAAATTTTACCAATAACTTTGTGTTACACATCTTAGTCACTGAAGGTTCAGAAGCTTCAGAAGGCAAACCCAGAGCTGCCAAGTTCCAGGAGGGAGATTTTAAGCCACTCCTGCATTTCTGACAATTTCATCCTAATACATCATAGAACCCACAGGTCTGATTTCAATGTGAAGAATCAGAGACTACAAATCCCACACTGCTTTGAGATGTAAGTTCTAAACCAGAACTGGCCAAAAGGTCTCCCTCCAGGAACTTGGCAACTTGACAGTTCTGCAGACTCTATGAAATCCTGAGATATCAGCTCTAAGCCCCTTCTAATACAAACCGATACCAGGCAAGCCACTCTACCTCTCTGAACTTCAGTTTACTCTCATACAACACAAGAAGCATCCTCTGGAGCTGTCACACAGCCCAGTACCAGGCCCATGCTAACCACCTTGAGACGTGGCTGCATACCAGTGCACATGAATCCAACTGATAAATCCCATTGCTTATGACTTGGGGTTTAAATAGCCAGTGTATTCCAGAATGGTATAGTGCTCCTGAGGTCCACAGTAGGGGGAAGAAGGCTGGGGAAAAACATGAGTGTGCCTTCACGGCATAACAGAAAAAAGAATGGAGCCACTGAGAAATATTTACAACTGCAGGGAAATAACTTTTGAATCTGCTTATAACCTGCCTTCAGTTCAAACTGAAAATGGCAAGTAATGAAATCTCATATCCAAACCCAAACTAATTTGGAATCGGGTGCACTAATAATGAGTTTCCACACTTTATTCACATGCTTCCAATAAGATGACTCCAATCTGTTCAAAATATGGCACTTTTGTCCAGTTCAAATATTCAATTAAATTTCTCCGCTCCTCCATCGAAGTCAGCTTCTTATTGACTACCGCATCAAATTTAAGATTTTGTTGCTTGCTTATAATTCTATCTTAGGATACCCATCCTATTTGGCATTATTACTATCTCCTTATAATCCAACTCATTATCTAAGTTCTTCAAATGAGTCCCTTCTCTCCCTTCTCCCTTCTCCCCAGTGTCTCTCCACACTCGTCCTTCCCTACACTCCTTCCCGTGCACTCCGCTCCATGGATAAATCCTTCTTATCTGTTCCCTTCTCCACTACTGCCAACTCCAGACTTCGCACCTTCTGTCTCGCTGCACCCTACGCCTGGAATAAACTTCCTGAGCCCCTACGTCTTGCCCCATCCTTGGCCACATTTAAATCTAGACTGAAAGCCCACCTCTTTAACATTGCTTTTGACTCGTAACCACTTGTACCACTCACCTCCACCTACCCTCCTCTCTTCCTTCCCGTTCACATTAATTGATTTGATTTGCTTACTTTATTTATTTTTTGTCTATTAGACTGTAAGCTCTTTGAGCAGGGACTGTCTTTCTTCTATGTTTGTGCAGCGCTGCGTACGCCTTGTAGCGCTATAGAAATGCTAAATAGTAGTAGTAGTAGTAGTAGTAATAGTAGTAGTGTCTCAGGGTCGCTTAGATTCCACTCCATCCTCGGCCTTCTTTTTCTTAGCACCAACATTGTTGAATTCTTTGCCATGAACTTTACGTGCTGTGCCCTCCTGGCACAAGTTTAAAGTCACTCTTAAAACACATTTCTTTAAGGCTGCCTTTACCGGTTGTGGGAAGACCAACAGGTCACAAGGAACAAAGTTTTGGTGTCTACATAGACTTAAGGTTCTGACACAAACTGCAGTTGAGTGTTTAAGCTAATGGAAACGCTTCTGAAAAGGAGGATTGTGACATTTCTTGAACTACATGGAATGCGAGATCTGAGGCAGCATGGCTTCACTAGTGGCAGGTCGTGTCAGACGAATCTGACTGTCTTCTTCGACTGGGTGACCAAACAGTTGGATGTGGGAGGGGCGCTTGATGTGGTATACTTGGATTTCAGCAAAGCCTTTGACACGGTTCCGCACAGGCGACTGATAAATAAATTGAGTTCCCTCGGTGCGGGACCTAGAGTAACTGATTGGGTAAAAAATTGGTTGAATGGTAGGAGACAGAGGGTGGTGGTAAATGGAGCTTGCTCTGAAGAAAAGGAGGTCGTCAGTGGAGTACCGCAGGGATCGGTCCTAGGGCCGGCTCTTTTTAACGTCTTTGTGAGCGATACTGCGGAAGGTCTGTCTGGAAAGGTTTGTCTCTTTGCGAATGATACTAAACTCTGCAACAGGGTGGACACCCTGGAGGGTGTGAATGACATGAGGAAGGACCTAGCAAAGCTAGAGGAATGGACCGATATTTGGCAACTAAGGTTTAATCCCAAAAAATGCAGGGTCATGCACTTGGGTCGCAAAAATCCAAGGGAATGGTACAGTATAGGGGGTGCAGTGCTTCAGTGTGCGAAGGAAGAGCAGGACTTGGGGGTGATTGTGTCTGACAACCTTAAAGCTTTCAAACAGGTAGAAAAAGCAATGGCCAAAGCCAGAAGGATGCTTGGGTGCATAAAACGAGGCATGACCAGCAGGAAAAAGGAGGTGATACTGCCGTTGTATAAGTCTCTGAGTCCTCATTTGGAGTACTGCGTGCAGTTCTGGAGACCGCACCTACAGAAAGATATAAACAGGATGGAGTCGGTCCAGAGGGCGGCTATGAAATTAGTAAGCGCTCTTGAATGCAAAAGTTATAGGGACAGGCTTATGAACCTCAACATGTATACGCTGGAAGAGAGGAGGGAGAGAGGAGACATGATAGAAACGTTTAAATATTTCAAGGGCATTTATGTAGAGGAAGAGAGCCTTTTTCAAATGAAGGAGAGCTCTGGAATGAGGGGGCATACAACAAAGTTAAGAGGGAATAGGCTTAGGAGTAACCTAAGGAAATATTATTTCACAGAAAGAGTGGTGGAGGCGTGGAATGGCCTCCCGGTGGAGGTGGTGGAGTCGAGGACTGTTCCAGAATTTAAAAAGGCATGGGATAGGCATGTGGGATCGCTTAGGAACAGGAAGAATTAGGGGTTACAGAGGATGGGCAGACTGGATGGGTCATATGGCCTTGCAGTCATGTTTCTATGTTTCTATAAAGTACTTAGTATGAATGGGCTTGAACAGGCTTTATATTCTGACCTATCAAAAATTATGGAGTTCTTTTCTCAATCTTATTTATTTAATATTTTGTAAACCACGTCGCTCTATTTCTTACAAAAGGCAATATAGAATGTCAAAATAATTATAAACATAAACATGATGTATCATCTTCATTCTGATGATCCAGGGAGCTTCCATACCATAAGCCCAATATGTTCTGTTTACCACCATCTGGAAGTCTGTAGCGTGAATAAATGAAAGCCCCCCCCCCCCCCCCCCCCCATTGCAAACTACAAGAAATCATAACTTCCAGCTTCTCCCTCTGAGACTAGAAGTGTTTCAAACTTTTTAGTTATTAAGAAAAGTGGTAACCAGTTTTTTTGGAAATATGCATCTGGCACTGGTTCAATTCTTTATGAAGAGTCAAAGCAAGGCCATCCCTAAGCTGAAAGAGACAACTGTGGAGTGGAGTGGCCTAGTGGTTAGAGCACCAGTCTTGCAATCCAGAGGTGGCCAGTTCAAATCCCACTGCTGCTCCTTGTGATCTTGGGCAAGTCACTTAACCCTCCATTGCCTCAGATACAAACTTAGATTGTGAGCCCTCCTGGGACAGAGAAATATCCAGAGTACCTGAATGTAACTCACCTTGAGCTACTACTGAAAAAGGTGTGAGCAAAATGGAAATAAAATTTTAAAAGAAAAACACTCTCAGGAGATAATTAGTAGCCTATCTTTAGATCTCAGCACATGCCATTGCAGGCTAGTCTGGATCAGTAATCTAAGAAGCTGTGCTTATGCTGTCATTTTTAACAGCCCTCTTCACCATAACTCTAGCAGGTTATACCCATCCTCACTGTTTAAGGTGAGAGTACCAATGGGTTCTCACAAAATTAAAACAACCTAGCTAGCAATGATTCTCAGAATGCAGGAAAAGTGTCTTGTCTCTGCACCACAGCCTCGGACAGTGAGGAAAGGATCCACTGCCTTCTCTATGAAACAGATTAATGTGGAATATGAACACAAGACCTACACTTGTGTTATCCCACTCACAAGAAATAAGGGTCTCAAACTTTAGCAGGGGTACACTGGGCTAAAGGGGAAGGAAAATGAGCTCTGAGGACAGCCAAATACTAGGACAGATCACTTGAGGAAGAATCTCCATCACTAGGTCTGCAACTTCAGTGTAGGCTAGTTTAGGTACATGGTACCACTGTGTGGTTCAACAATCCCACTGATATACAGCTGTGTCCATGAGGATGCCACACCAGCAGAACCTCTGGCTGAAGGGAACTGCCTTCACAGGGAACAAGTGAAACCAATATCTCATCAGTCTCTCATCAGCAACAGCACGTGGGATTACTGGAAGACCCCTCTGTATATGCCCTGGGAGCACCTATTTGCAGACCACAAAAATATAGGGACACACCTTCTGTACATTGCATACAGCTACACAATTTATAACAGCCCTTTTCTGCAAATAAAATGGGCTTTACACCCAGAAAACAATTTATAAGTTTACCCATGGAGAGCTACAATCACAGACCTTCCGGCAGACCCGAATTTAGGACCGCTGACAACTATAACTCTGCAGGCCAAAAAGTGATCTTAGAAAGACGATTTAAAAGTGGTTTTCAGATCCTGATTTTCTTCTCATTACTATTAGGATTATAATTCCATCTTTCCAGCAAAGTCCTGTACATATTATGCCTTCGTCAACACGATAAGCTCAATTGAGAAAGCATTAGCTGTAAGTCTAAGAGACTAAGATCATAGCCCATATACAGTGACAAACGGCTGAGATTCATTCCTGGCATGGTATGCACAAAATTAAACTATTTGGAGACGTTATCTGAAATAACTTTTAAGGGGGTTTTTAGGCTCAGCAAGTGAGAAGTGGCTGGTGTCTATTTCACCGTGTGTAGTAATAGCACTTTAGATCTGCGGCTGCAACATTTGCACAACTGACTCCTCCGCGGAAACTCCTCAGCATACTTATCTTGAAATACAGCTTTATGGTCACATCATCTATGCTACTCACAGTGTTATCTCCTTATTAACCACTGAAATTCTCTTCACTTCTACAAATTAATCTCAATCAGATGGCAGTTCTACTATTCTCTCTTCACTTGTGCAAGTTAATCTCAGTCAGCTGACAATTCTGTTATTCTCTCTTCACTTTTACAAGTTCATCTTAATCAACTGGCACTTCCATTATTCTCTTTTAAATACTTCAAACTAAACTTAATCAGTTGGAAGTTCTACTATTCTCGCTTCACTTCTACAAGTTAATCTCTTTCAACTGGCAGTTCTACTATTCTCTGTTTACTTCTACTCAGTG
This sequence comes from Microcaecilia unicolor, assembly GCF_901765095.1. Classification (NCBI taxonomy): domain Eukaryota; kingdom Metazoa; phylum Chordata; class Amphibia; order Gymnophiona; family Siphonopidae; genus Microcaecilia; species Microcaecilia unicolor. The sequence goes on from NC_044036.1 coordinate 284,655,893, forward strand.
GCGTACCTAGGGTAGTTGACACCCAGGGCTGGTCATTTTTTAACACCCCCCTCCAAAATCCAGTACTAGGCATACCGAAAATACAAAACACTCAGGACCTATACAGCAATTCTAGCATACCATAAGCAGTAATTTCTACGAGTCACACAAGGAAAAGGAAAGCATCTTAAACACTACAGTGAGAACTAGAACATCAATTCACCTATTGTTAAACAAAACCAGACAGAATAATACAGATCATCGATCCTGCACAGTCAATGCCAACTGAAAGCCATGTCTTTTTCACAAAGACAGATACACCCTAATCCACTATAGAATAAGTAATCATAAACTTTCTATTTAGACAAAAATTAAACTGAACGCCCAAGCTGCCAGATTCTGCATACAATGAAACACCACAGAATCAGAAAATGTCCCCTAGTACTGTGCAAAATATAAAGACAGCAGATGTAAATTTGAAAAAACTAACAAATATCAATCACCACTTTACAAATTAACAAATAGAAATAAAACATCATTTTATTGGACTAATACATTTAGCTTTCAGAGGCCAAAATCTCCTTCCTCAGGTCAATACAATATAGTGCTGTTACAGTATCCTATCCTGACCTGAGGAAGGGGGTTTTGTTCTCCGAAAGTAAAATGTATTAAAATTAGTCCAATAAAAAGATTATCTTATTTACACGTTCTATTTATAAACATTTATTAACACAGCTACAATACTACTTTATCCTAAAGCAAAAAAATAAAAATATATATTTTATTTACAGTTTGTTGTCTCTGGTTTCTGCTTTCCTCGTCTTCTTTTCACTGTCTTCCTTCCATCCAGCATCTGTCTTCGCTCTCTCTCTCTGCTATCCAGTGTCTGCCCTCTCTGCTATCCCCTCCATCCACTGTCTGCCCTCTCTCCCTGCCCTTTCCATCCACTGTCTGCCCTCTCTCTTCTGTCCATCCACATCTGCCCTATCTCTTCCTTCCATCCACATCTGCCCTCTATCTCTGCTCCTTCCATCCACCATCTGCCCTCTCTCTCTCCCCCTTCCATCCACTGTCTGCCCTCTCTATCCCTTCCATCTACTGTCTGCCCTTTCTCTCTGCCCCTTCAATCTACCATTTGTCCTCCCTCTCCCATCCATCCTGTGTCTGCCCTCCCTTTCGCTCCCCCTTCCATCCAGGGTCTGCCCTCCCTCTCGCTCCCCCTTCCATCCAGGGTCTGCCCTCCCTCTCGCCCCCCCCCCCCCCGGTCCATCCAGGATCTGTCCCCTCTCTCTCTCTCTCTGTCCCCCCTTTTCAGCCTCCAGTTCTAGCCCCATTATCCCACCTGCCCCTAGTTCCAGCCCCAGCCCACATCTCACACCTGCCCCCCTTTCAGCCCCACTATCCCATCAGTCCCCAGTTTCAGCCCCAGCCCTTTTCTCCCACCAGTGCCGAGCTTCAGCCCCAGACACTTCTCCCTGTCCCCTTTTCAGCCCCCAGTCCCCACAGTTTCAGCCTCAGCCCCTTTTCAGCCCTCAGTTCCAGTACTGGCCCCCTTATCCCACCTACCCTCCTTTTCAACCCCCAGTTCCAATCCCCTTCATCCACATGCTTTGCATTAGAGCCCCCCTTTTCAGCCCCAGAACCATTCTCTCACCTGTCCCAGGCATAGCCCCATTCTCCCTCCTGCCCCCTTCTCAGACCCCCAGTTCCAGCCCCCTTCTCCCATCTGAGTCCCCCCCCTTCCTGACCCAGTTTTCTTCTCCCATCTGAGCCCCCCTCCTCCCATCTGAGCCCCCCTCCCCGACCCAGTCCCTACCTGCCTACCAGCTCCGTCACCAGACGACCCTCTTCTCCCGGCACCTGACCCAGCCTTTAAAAAATAAAGCTCTGAAGGGCAGCACGGCACCTCACATCTGCTCTGCGTGTAAAGGAAGAAAAATCGCTTCGTCGGCTGGCCTTCCCTCACTGTGTCCCGCCCTCTGATGTAACTTCCTATTTCCGCGAGGGCGGGACACACTGAGGGAAGGCCAGCCGATGAGGCAATTTTTCTTCCTTTACACCCAGAGCAGATGCGAGGCGCCGCGCCGCCGCTTCAGAGATTTCTTTTAAAGGCTGGGTCAGGTGCCGAGTGGCAGGAGAAGAGGGTTGTCTGGCGATGGAGCTGGTAGGCAGGTGGGGACCGGGGCGCCAGCGGAGCACCCCCCCCCCCCCACCCGCTGACACCCGTGGGCGGACCGCCCCCACCGCCCTGCCCTTGGTACACCACTGCTTCTACAAATTAATCACAATCAGCTGGTAGTTCTACTATTCTCTGTTTACTTCTACAAATTAATATCAAATGGCAATTCTATAATTCTCTCTTCACTACTATAAATTAATCTCAATCAACTGGTAGTGCTACTATTTTCTGTTTACTTCTACAAATTAATCTCAATCAGCTGGTAGTTTTACTATTCTCTCTTCACTTCTACAAATTAATCTCAATCAACTGGTAGATCTACTATTGTGGATCTTGTCGGGTGATTGTGACCTGGATTGGCCACTGTCGGAGACAGGGTGCTGGGCTAGATAGATCTCTGGTCTGTCCCAGTGTGGCGATGCTTATGGCTTATGTCTCTTCACTGCTACAAACTAATCTGAATCAGCTGGCAGTTCTACAATTCTCTCTTCACTCATACAAGTAATCTCAATCAACTGGTAATTCTACTATTCTCTCTTCACTTCTACAAATTAATCTCAATCAACTGGCAGTTCTACTATTTTCTCTTTACTTCTACACGTTAATCTCAGTCAGTCGACAATTCTACTATCCTCTCTTCACTTGTAAAAATTAATCTCAATCAACTGGCAGTTACTCTATTCTCTCTTCACTTGTACGGTTAATCTCAGTTAGCTGTTGTTCTACTATTCTCTCTTCACTACTACAAATTAATCTCAATCAGTTGGCAGTTTTACTGTTTTCCACTTTTACAAGTTAATCTCAGGCAGTTGACAGTTCTACTGTTCTCTCTTCACTTCTACAAGTTAATCTCAGTCAACTGGCAACTCTACTAGTCTCTCTTCACTTGTTCAAATTAATCTCAATTAGCTGGTAGTTCTATCTTCTCTTCAATCATACTAGTTAATCTCAGTTAGTTGACAATCCTACTATTCTCTCTTCACTCGTAACAAGTTCACCTCAGTCAGTTGACAATTCTGCTATTTTCTCTTCACTCGTACAAATTAATCTCAGTAAATTGGCAATTCTACTGTCCTCTCTTCACTCATACAAATTCATCTCAGTCAGCTGACAATTCTGCTATTTTCTCTTTATTCATACAAGTTCATCTTAGTCAGTTGACAATCCTACTATTCTGTCTTTACTTCTACAAGTTAATCTCAGTCAGATGGTATTTCTACTATTTACTCTTACAAATTAATCTCAAACAACTGGCAGTTCCACTATTCTTTCTTCACTTGCACAAGTTAATTTCAGTGAGCTAGCTGTTCAACTATTCTCTCCACTAGAAGATGTGCTCAGGACAGAAAGAGAGAAGGCAGCAAGAGCAGAGAAGGGGTTAATTGTACTCTGCATCCAGACTAATCTGAAAAGAAAAGTTAGTGGGAAGCTGTGCTGGAATGTACAGAAATACTTGAGCACTGTTAATTATCAACCAGATTGTTTTATTTGCAGGACAGAGGGATCAGCTATCCTGTAAGGCTTTCCTTTTTCTTCTTGCATGTCACAAAAGTTATCTGCCCCTGCTCCCCCCCCCCCCCTAGACACCGCCTCTCTCCCATTGAACCCTGGACTTTGATCCTCGTGGCTCCAACATGGGGCAGCTGCAACTAAATGCCATCCCACAATGGCTGTTGAGCAATAATCCTGACACTGAGTTTTCCTGGAAGCCAAGTGCTCAGGTCAGCTGCTTTGATCTGCGAATCAGTTTATCTTATTCAGTGCCAACTTGTTAGCCTGGGATGAGCCAAGTCCTGGTATTTGGAGTAAAGAGAATGATTTCTGCCACTTTTACTCATGCTGGCTGCATCTGTCTGATGTCACTTGTTCTGCTAGAAAGGATACCACCTAGTACTTGGATAATCCCTCTTACAAACCCAATGTCCCTGGTTTCAAAATATCAACCTACATATGGGTCACCATATTTTATGAAACGCAGGCCACGGCATTTAAAAATATGCATATTTAGCACCACTACATAGATAGGTGACAGCGTTGAATATACATGGAATGCAGTGAACACTGGTGGCTATATGTTAGTGGCTGAATATCGCCACTATATATCCCATGGGGGTAATTTAATAGTGTGAGCACCAACATTTAGTCACCATATATATGCGAATGTCTGCACATATGCACGTAAATGCCATTAATCCAGCTATGCACTATTCTGTAACTATTTATTTTATGAAATAAAATGAATAAAATAAAATAAAATGAAATGAAATCCGCCCCTGACTGCTTCATAGCGGACATCACATCCCACCTAAACTACATGCTTCAGCAAGGTCTCTTCCCTAAGGAAAATGGCAATATTCTACTCACTCCAATACCAAAAGACACCAAGAAAAAAAACAAATGAAACCACTAACTACCGTCCAGTAGCATCCATTCCATTGTCAGTCAAACTGATGGAAAGCATGGTAGCCAAACAAATCACAGATTATATAAACTAATTCTCATTATTACATGAATCACAGTCAGGTTTTTGCCCCCTCCACAGTACAGAAACAGTGCTACTCAATCTCCTAGCCAAATTCAAGCAGGAAATAGCAATAGGCAAAAACATCCTCCTCCTCCAATTCGACATGTCTAGTGAAATTCGACATGGTAAACCATAATATATTAATAAGACTACTAGATAAGTTCGGGATTGGTGGAAACATACTTAGCTGGATCACGGATTTCCTAACCACAAGAACATATCAAGTAAAATCAAACTCAAACATATCATCACCGTGAAAAGCAGACTGCGGAGTACCACAAGGATCACCACTATCACTGATCCTCTTCAACCTGATGACCCCACAAGCCAAGTCCTTATCCAACCAAGGCCTTAACCCTTTCATCTATGCAGACGATGTCACAATATTCATTCCTTACAAATCTAAACTGACAGAAATCACCAACGAAATCAAGATCAGCTTAAACATCATGGACTCTTGGGCAAATACATTTCAACTAAATAAAGAAAAGACACACTGTCTCATCCTCTCATCCCTGCGCAGCACAGATAGCCCCACAATTATCAACACCCCATATTACACCCTCCCTATCTCAGACAGCCTGAAAATCCTCAGTGTTACAATGGACCGCAACTTAACACTAGAGAGCTAAGTGACATCCACAACAAAGAAAATGTTCCTCTCAATGTGGAAACTCAAACGCGTGAAACAATTCTTCCCAAGGGGAATATTTTGCAACCTGATACAATCAATGGTACTAAGCCATGTAGACTACAGCAATGGAATTTATGCGGGATGCAAAGAACAAACCTTAAAGAAACTTCAGACCGCTCAAAGCACGGCAGCCAGGCTTATCTTTGGAAAAACACGATTTGAAAGTGCAAAACCCCTTCGTGAAAAACTACACTGGCTCCCAATCAAAGAATGCATTGCTTTCAAAATCTGCACTCTGGTTCACAAAATTATCTACAGTGAAGCTCCGGGATACATGACAGGCTTGATCGACCTACCAACTAGAAACACATCCGAATCAACACGAATGTACCTAAATCTGCACTACCCAAGCTGCAAAGGACTCAAATACAAATCAACTTACGCATCCAGTTTTTCCTACATAAGCACACAACTGGGGAACACATTACCAAAAGCCTTGAAAACTACGAACGACCACCTAAACTTCCAGAAATCACTAAAAACTAACCTGTTTAAAAAGGCATACCCTATCGATCCAACATAAATGCCTGATCTCTGCAACACAACAAAACTAAAGAACGTAATGGACATAACACAACTCTTCCGTTGTATGATTCCCTAGTGTGGCTGGGCCACATGAACTTTATCTTACCACCACATCACTTTGTATTTGTTTACACCGGAGTTTAGCTCTCCAGTACTATGTAAGCCACATTGAGCCTACAAACAGGTGGGAAAATTGGGATATAAATGTAACAAATAAATAAATAAAATTAATTTATTAGGATTTATTTACCACTTTTTTGAAGGAATTCACTCAAGGCGGTACAGTCAGAATAAATCAAACATGAGCAATAGGCAATTACAGCAGTAAAAATATTCAAATAACAATATACAAAGTATGGCATAGTATACTACTTACAATGTCAACACAATACATAATAGAACATTTTAATTGATAGTGAAGGGTATAAGCAAAGATGGAACATACAGATAGGTAAGAGAATAAGAAGAGTTAGAAAGTAAGGCGACTAATTTAAAGAAAGTTGCACGTGAGGTCAGAGAGATGGTAAGAGAGAAAGAGGAGTTAGAAAATAAGGTGACTAATTTAAGGAAATGCACATATGAGGTTAGAAAGATGATTAAATTTTATATCAGCTAGGGTAGGAGTGGATAAACATGTCCTGCTGCAGTATGTGCAGCCCGAGTCATTCCTTGTGTGTGTGAGAAAGACTAACAAGTTAGTTACTTCTTCCATTGAAGGCCTAGTTGAACAGCCAAGCTTTCACTTGTTTCCTAAAGTAGAGATAGTATTGTGTTAAGCAGAGCCTTTCAGGCAGTGCATTCCAGAGTTTGGGGGCTACTCCGGAGAAGGCTCGCTTGTGGGTATCACATCATGTACTGTCTTTTGGAGAGGGTGTGGTTAGTGATAGTCCTTGAGAGGACACATATCTTCAATAGTGCGTAGTTTGCATGTGGGTGGAGCACAAGCAGAGTGGGTAGAGCATGAGCAGAGTGGGTGGAGCATGGGCAAAGTGGGTGGAGCATGGATAGGGCTCACACTTAAATGCATATCTCCAGAATCTAGGTCAGGGCTACCAAGAGACTGGGCCAGGCCCAGGGCAAGACCGCCCCGCCCCCCCCCCCCCCAAGGCCGCTGCGCCACAGTCCCCAGTCTCCACCTGCCCACCTCCGGCCCCATCAACAGCCCCCCTCCATCTGCCACCTGGCCAGGCCCCCTGCATTCAAATCACAGTGCCTCATCTCCGTGTGAATGTGCGGCAGTGGCAGATCGCCTCCCTTCGGGTCTTCCCTCCCTGTGCCCCGCCCTTGCGGAAGTTACATCAGATGAGTGCGGGACACAGGGAGGGAAGGCCCGAAGGGAGGCGATCTGCGGGCGGGTGAGACCGGGGACTGCAGCGCCAGGCCCCCCTTGGAGGCCCGAGCCCAAGTAATTTTGTCCTCCTTGCCCCCCTCTCAGCTCCCCTGATCTAGGTGCAAGCATTTATATCAACTCTATGGCGGCGGACTAAGTTCTCATGCCTACCCATATATACTGGCATTGTATACATGGAAAGTAGGCTAGCACCTAGTTCTTTTAAAGAATAGGCTCCAGATTGGTGCTGCTTTATAGAACTGCCTCTAACTACTTCAGCACTATCTACATAGTGCCTCTGAAAATCAGCAGCTTGGGGAGTTGTAGATCTAGCAGATGGTGGCAAATATGTACCTCCTTTAAAATACTGATCTGTAATTTTTTTTCACCATTCTGTATCATTCACCTCATACTCGGAATTATCTTGGTTCACCTGCCTGGCACCTCTAAAACAGTGATACCAGTCAACACTGCTCAGCCAGGTGAAGACACCGTTTGCAAGCTAGCAGCCCATGCTTTGATCACTGCTTTGAAAAAAAATGGAGAGAGGTTCAGCTCCTTTCCACTGGATCACTATTTTTGTAAGAATGAAAAAGAGAAAAAGAGAGAGCGCATCAAGGAAGTGGGGTTTGCAAATGTCGGTTCTGCATCGCGACCACGGCCGACACACTGGTGTAATATTTTCCAGATGTGGCAGGGGAAGGAAGACAGAAGCAGCTCTGTTTCCCTGCTGGAGATAATGGAGAATTCCTGAACGCATGCCAACGGTCTCTGCCTGGGCTGAGCGCAACGAATTCCACAGCCAGACTGAGCTCCTTCCCTTTTCTCTGTGCATGTGCCGCAGGGCTTTTATTTCAGGCATCTCAGAAGCCTTTTTCCTTTGCGTGCCCATTGTGAGAGATGAAGCTCCTACAGCAAAACTGAACAACTGCTTTCCCTGACTTCATCAGGGAGGAAATGATCATGTTCTGAATGGCAGCTAAAAGTAAAAATATAAAACAATTAATCCAGAGGAAAAGGGAGATCTAGATTTTCTTCATTCTGTAATAAATACATGGCTCAGCTCAATGTTCTTCCTTCATTTAAACTAGGTGACAAACACTGCTAAAACCAACAAATAAAAAACCTAAGAATGAAAAAAACAGCACAGAAAGACTGGTCTGGAAGCTGTGAGGGTGATTGGTGGCATCTCAACACTCCAAAAGAATCACATCTGGCTGAGGAGGACAGAAGTAATGTCTTATAAGTCCCCAGCCGCCTGAAACTGAGGGGGAAGGCTTTATCAAGAATAAGTGTAGGAAAATGGTAGGCACTGTGGTTACATTAAAGAAAGCTGTTTTCCCTCTCTGGCCTCCTACACAGTGTGAGCTAGTAGCCCTGTTCATGCAATTTCACATGACAAGCAACTTATCCGTCCATGACTCTTCCTGCCCAGATTAAGGGCTGGACAGTCACAGAGCCTGAAGGAAAGCTTGGGGTCTAGAGGGCAGTGAAATGTTCAGCTCAGCAAACCCTCTACTCAACAGCACTAGAGGCCTCTGAATGCCTAGATAAGTTACAAGGCAGGAAGAACTGTGGCTTAGAGGAGAGTAAAAGAATTAAATATCCAGAACTCGGTTTAGTTGTTATGTAGTATGTATTGTGTTTTTTTTGTTTTGTTTTTTTAATTTGTGGCTGTTTTTTTTCTTTTTATGTTTTTTAATTAATTTTATTGTGCTTTTATTGTCTGATTTTGTGTTATGTGGACTATTTGTTTTTGTAAACTGCTTTAAACAGTCATCCCTTGGAGACAAAATATGGATTTTTATAAATAAATAAATAAATAAATAAATTGAACAACAGAAAAAGATTCTTGGTTATAATGGAGGAAAGGCATATATCATTCCACCATACACTAACGGCCCTTCCAGAGTAGACATTGTTCAGCTTAGGTACATTCATCAATATCTCCAAACAGCAAAGGCCCCACAGCCCTGTTTCACTGATACATTCATAAGACTGGAAGCCTGAAGCACGCTAAAAAAAATGGTGCTCTTGCAGAAGGGACAGGAGAACTAAATCTGATCAAACAAAATTGACTATCAACCTCCAAACCACGTGGCTAGGCCCAAAAACCAGAAGACACCAGAAACTGCTACTGCTAACTGTAAAATTTAGTGAGGGGTTTGACTATGTTGCCCCCTAATTTTCAAATGTACATTGAGCAGTTTCAAACCAGAAGACACCAGAAACTGCCACTGCTAACTTTAAAGTTTAGTGAAGGGTTTGACTATCAGGCTTATTTTCGATAGAGAAGGGCGCCCATCTATCGACACAAATCGCAAGACGGGCGTCCTTCTCCCAGGGTTGCCCAAATCGGCATAATTGAAAGCCGATTTTGGGTGTCCTCAACTGCTTTCCGTCGAGGGGACGGCCAAAGTTCACAGGGGCGTGTTGGAAGCATAGCGAAGGCGGGACTGAGGCGTGCTTAACACATGGGTGTCCTCGACCGATAATGGAAAAAAGAAGGGTTTCCCTGATGAGCACTTGGGCGACTTTACTTGGTCCATTTTTTCTTGCGACCAAGCCTCAAAAAGGTGCCCGAACTGACCAGATGACCACCGGAGGGAATCGGGGATGACCTCCCCTTACTCCCCCAGTGGTCACTAACCCCTCCCACCCTCAAAAAAAAAACTTTTAAAATATTTTTTGACAGCCTCTATGTCAACCTCAAATGTCATACCCAGCTCCCTGGAGCAGTTTTAGTGGGTGCAGTGCACTTCAGGCAGGCAGACCGAGGCCCATCCCCCCCTACCTGTTACACTTGTGCTGGTAAATGTGAGCCCTTCAAAACCCACCAGAAACCCACTATACCCACATGTAGGTGCCCTCCTTCACCCCTTAGGGCTATGGTAGTGTTTTACAGTTGTGGGGAGTGGGTTTTGGGGGGCTCAGCACCCAAGGGAAGGGAGCTATGCACCTGGGAGCTTTTTCTGAAGTCCATTGCAGTGCCCCCTAGGGTGCCCGGTTGGTGTCCTGGCATGTCAGGGGGACCAGTGCACTACGAATGCTGGCTCCTCCCACGACCAAATGGCTTGGATTTGGTCGTTTCTGAGATGGGCGTCCTCAGTTTCCATTATCGCTGAAAACCGGAGACGACCATCTCTAAGGATGACCATCTCTAAGGTAGACCTAAATGTTGAGATTTGGGTGTCTCTGACCGTTTTATCGAAACGAAGGATGCCCATCTTGTTTCAATAATACAGGTTTCCCCGCCCCTTCACAAGGACATCCTGCGAGGACGCCCTCAAAAAAACTTGGGCGCCCCGTTCGATTATGCCCCTCTGTCACCCCCTCACTAATTTTCAAATGTACATTGGGCAGTTTCTATTGTGTTCCTTTCCTACCAGGCCTCAAGCCCACAGGGCATATAGAAGAGAATCTATAAAGCAATCAGACCCTGTTCACTGATCTCAGTCCCAGCTACTCTCTCTGATTATCTGCCTCTGATAAGAGCACAGGCTGCCCACAACTACTTCCTTCAGCATTCAGACTTTCCATGTTTGAACAGCCTGCCTCTGATGGACAGCCAGCACAGCGGGGGAGAATGGACTCTCCGACATAGCTGAGCTCATCAAATGAATATTACAAGCTGGAAGCGCTGCCCGTGAAAGATGTCCTGCAAACAATGCAGGGGAGAAAATGGAGAATGTTCATATAAAAAGATGAGAAATGCAGATAGGGTAGAGGAAGATGGGGTCCAAAGACGGGAGAACACAGTAGGTATGGACCCCATAAGGACAAGAACTAATAAAGTACAAAAGTCCCATAATAGCTACAGTAGAGAGAGTGAAAGAGGGCACAGCAGAACAGAGGACTAGCCAAATGGTTAGATCAGTGGGCTGAGAACCAGAAAATCCAGGGTTCAAATCCCACTGCAGCTTTTTGGGATCTGGGCAAGTCAATTAACCCTCCATTGCATCAAAACTTAGGGGGCAATTCTATAACTTGGCACCTAGAGGTAGGCACCACTTACATGCATCAAAGGCATCATAAAATTAACAGACACTTATATGCACTAGGTGCTATTGTGTATGGCAGCACCTATTTATAAGGGGGGGGGCATACATGTGGGCAGAGGATGGGCATGTCTCCCAGTTAGGCACATACTCTCTGATATTCAGCACTATTTAACCAGCTAGGAAGGCTCCTAGTTGGTTAAATAGCGCTTAACCAGCTATCCTCGAATATTCAGCAGGAGATAGCTAATTATCTCCCACCAAATATTCGCAGTCAGCACTTAGCAGATAACTAGCTATATCACGCAATATAGCCAGCTATCCACTAACATTCAGCACATTCCCGTCTAACTTGGGCGACCAAATTGGGCCACTGAAATAGCAGACCTATCTTTGGCTGGTTTCAATTCAACCGGCCAGCACTGAAAATTGGCCTGGCCAGTTAAGTTGAAACTGGCCACAAATACACCAATATTCAACACCAATCACCGGAAACTGCCCGGCATTGAATATTCAGGCTCACGCTACAGCAGCTGTGAAATGGTTTGCATCAAAGAAACACTATCCCAGCCTGCTGTCTGGATGGAGCATCCCCTACCGGTGACTGCTATGGGACAGTGTTACCAGATGGCTTTGTATCATTGACCTGTACTCCTGCCTTCATATATATATTAAAATAAAGAGTTTACAGATGCAATGACAGAAAGCTAGGCCTCAGCCTGTCCCCAATGAGCTGGAGCCATGAAATAACTTCATCTTGATCTTATAGTGCACCTTGAGAAGTCTCTTATCCTCACATATAACAGAGAGAGCCACATACACAAACAAAATTCCCCTCAACACACACTGAAAAGAAAATGTCACAATTAATGGTCTCTAACAGATCCCAAGTCTACCCTTTTAACCCCTGTAAGTGAGCCTAAATGCTTGAATTACACAGCTGAACAAGTCCAACCTTCCTAGGAGCACTTCCCATTGACCTCTCCTTTATTAAGCAGTCACTGCCCCTCCCTCCTCTCCCATCTAGGCACATTAGCTCTGCCACAGCAGCCAGAGAGCAGACAGGCCAGTCAGTGAGACAAAATGTACATCCAAGCAAGCTCCCAGACCGGGGAGGGGGGGGGGGGGGGGGGGGGGGGGGGGGGGAGAAGCCCACATGCTTCAGGAAAAGGAGGGAGATTTAAATACACTGAGCTAATCCTAACAAGCAAGAAGGTCTTTGGGAAAATGAGGTCAGCAGCCCCCTGAAGGAACATGCAATACATCTGCTGCTAGAACATTAAATGAAGTGAAAAGGCCTTGCAGGAAAGTCTGCAGGGAAACCTCAGAATCTCACATTGGAACTGCATCTCTAAATCTAGAAACAGCAGCTCCACTATCAGATGCACGGAACGTATTCAGGGTTCAGGGACATTCCTACTAGAGGCCGACCAAATTGTGGTTTTGGTTTCAGTTACGGTGCCCAAACTGGCCCAAAATCATTTAGTCAACGGGCTAAAGCCATGGTTTCGGTTTTGGCCGAAACTGACCATGTGTTTTCAGTGGAAGCTGAAAATGTGTGCTTTGTCCTGTTTTCCTCCTTCCCTACCCCTCCCCTCCAAACAGGAGTTGCCTTTCCCCCCTGCCCCTTCAGGCCTATACTACAATCCCTGGCGGTCTAGAGGTGTAGTTAGGGCAGGAGTGATTCCCAGTTGCTCCTGTCTATGCTGGCTCTGCTCTGAAAATGGCTGCCATGGCAATCTTGCAAGACTGCCGCAAGAAGTTACAGCAGCCATTTTGGCATTGGCAAGAGCGACTAGAGATCACTCCTGCTCCAACTACATCACTAGACTGCAAGGGAGTGTAAGGTAGTCTGGGGGGAGAGGGAGCTACTCTTTGCATTCTTTTATTTTTCTGCAATGCGATTGTAAGTAATGCAGTTCCAGTCTTGCATTGTAGTTTATCTCTTATCACCTCTCGCTTAGACTACTGCAACTTGCTTCTCACAGGTCTCCCACTTAGCCATCTCTCTCCTCTTCAACCTGTTCAAAATTCTGCTGCACGACTAATATTCCGCAGTGTCGTTATGCTCATATTAGCCCTCTCCTCGTCACTTCACTGGCTTCCTATCCGTTTCCGCATACAGTTCAAACTCCTCTTATTGACCTATAAGTGCATTCACTCTGCAGCTCCTCAGTACCTCTCCACTCATCTCTCCCTACATTCCTCCTCGGGAACTCCGTTCACTGGGTAAATCTCTCTTATCTGCACCCTTCTCCTCCACCACTAACTCCAGACTCTGTTCCTTTTATCTTGCTGCACCATATGCCTGGAATAGACTTCCTGAGCCGGTACGTCAAGCTCCATCTCTGGCCGTCTTCAAATCTAAGCTAAAAGTCCACCTTTTTGATGCTGCTTTTAACTCCTAACCCTTATTCACTTGTTCAGAACCCTTATTTTATCATCCTCACTTTAATATTCCCTTATCTCTTGTTTGTCCTGTTTGTCTGTCCCAATTAGATTGTAAGCTCTGTCGAGCAGGGACTGTCTCTTCATGTTCAAGTGTACAGCGCTGTGTACGTCTAGTAGCGCTTTAGAAATGATAAGTAGTAGTAGTAGTAAATAGAGCGCTCCAAATAGATGCTTTTGATAAAAAAGTATAGCAGGAATTTAAGTATGTAAATTTGGGATGATAAGTTCCTTAGGCATTAGCCTCTCTGTGGAGATATGACATCAATTGTCACTCCAAATATGGCACAAAGTTAGCCACTGTAAAAGCACTGTGGCTTTTAGTTTCAGTATTCATTAGCTGAGGTCTATGTGTGCGAAGGCCATTTTGCTTGGAAAGAAAATATGGTCTTTATATAATAATTTAAACAATGTTTAAATTCTGACTTGGTTACTATTTAGCTGATTCTAAAGAATTTCCAGGCTCTGCTGGGTATGATGAAGATGCAGTTTTAATCAAATTTGTGACATGCAGAAGCTAGATTTGATAAGAAAGGAAACTGTAGTGATTGTTTTCAAGCACAAGTACTGGTCAGCTTATAATGTTAGTAAGGAAATAATATTACAAAGAAATTAAGTTTATATATTAGAAAAAAAAATGTGAGACATTATAATGCCTTTGTATCACTCCATGGTGCGACCGCAGCTTGAATATTGTGTTCAATTCTGGTCAGAGCATCTCAAAAAAGATATAGTGGAATTGGAAAAGGTATAGAGAAGGGCGATGAAAATGATAAAGGGGTGGGATGACTTCCCTATGAGGAATGGCTAAAGCGGCTAGAGCTCTTTAGCTTGGAGAAAAGACAGCTGAGGGGAGATATGATAGAGGTCTATAAAATAATGAGTGGAATGGAACAGGTAGACGTGAATCACTTGTTTACTCTTTCCAAAAATACTAGGACTAGGGGGCACGCGGTGAAGCTACAAAGTAGTAAATTTTTAATGAATCGGAGAAAATATTTCTTCACTCAACGTGTAATTAAACTGTGGAATTCGTTGCCAGAGAATGTAGTAAAAGTGGTTAGCTTAGTAGGGTTTTAAAAAGATTTGGATGCGTTTCCTAAAGGAAAAGTCCATAGACCATTATTAAAATGGACAAGGAAAATCCACTGCTTATTTCTAGAATAAGCATATACTGTATTGTACTGTTTTGGGATCTTGCCAGGTACTTATGACCTAGCTTGATGGACCTTTGGTCTGTCCCAGTATGGCAATAGTACTTATATAAATGTATTGTTCTTGATTGAAGCTGGTAATCATGATTTTTTTTTTTTTTTTTTACTCATTCTCACAAAGGTACTGTCTCAGAGGATATTTAACTACATCTGCTTTGACTTGAGAACATTAACAAACCAGACTTGTTGTGAAGTCCTGGTTAAAATGGTTCTCCCAGTTGTCAGCCTGTGCTTTCATTTCCTGGGACTGGAGGGTAATAATCCCCTGTGGGTTTAGCAGAGGGCTCCTGACTGCAAACTCTGACAATCCCCAGTAGGCCTCGTTGCTTCACAGTCACACAATCAAACTTTAGTTTTCGGTTTCAGATCTGGTGGAAACCAGGTGATAAGTTTCGGCTGCAGTTTTGGCCGAAAGTGTTTAGACACTTTTGGTAGCACTTTCAGTCAGCCTCCAATTCCTACACTGGAAATCAGCCACAAGCAAACCTCAGCTGCTCCACTATGGGCTAGCTGCAACATGAAACCCTTTGGAAAGGAAAAATAAACATATAAGCGCAATTCTGGTGTCCCCTATCCCTCCACTCCCATCTCACCTCAGCCTGTCAGACACAATCCACCAAAAGCTAAGAGGAAGAAATGTCCTGTGGAGAGCAGAAGCTGATCTGATACACATTACAAGAAGTGGGGGGAGAGGGCAAAAGCCAGGAATTTTTATTTTTTTTTTATTTTTTAAGGAATAATTGGGGATGACAGTGTACACTCACAGACTGCTCCCAGGACTCTGCATTCCAGAAGCACCACCTCCTAGATTCATTTCACTAAAAGGCAGTTTCTGAGCTGTTGTGCATTGAACAGATGAAATGGAAGAACACAGGCCCTTTCTTCCATTCTCCATCTGCATATACAGAGAGGGTACAAAGTACAAGACAAAGTCCAAAATAGCAGACAAAAGCACTAAGAGCCTTCAAAACTAGGACACAAATCCTTGTAATTGTATAACTTGAATACCAATCTTGTGTTAATGACCCGACACAGGCCGTGTTTCAGCGCACAGCGCCTGCGTCAGGGGTGAAGGATTGATTCTTAAGCAATTCTGATTGAAAAAAAATCAAACGTACAATGGAAATGCCTCCTTTCCCACACAATGCAAAATGGAGTGGAGTTCCCTACTCCTCAACATCGAATACGAAACATGACGCAAACGGATCAGGAAGGACTACTTCGTATTCGACGTTGAGGAGTAGGGAACTCCACTCCATTTTGCATTGTGCAGGAAAGGAGGCATTTCCATTACACATCAGATTTTTTTTTCAATCAGAATTGCTTAAGAATCAATCCTTGACCCCTGATGCAGGCGCTGTGCGCTGAAACACGGCCCGTGTCGGGTCATTAACACAAGATTGGTATTCAAGTTATACAATTAAAAGGATTTGTGTCCCAGTTTTAAAGGCTCTTAGTGCGTTTTTCTGCTATTTTCTTATCTCCATTTAACATTTTTGTTCCAAGGTTTTAAGGCTTTTCCAATCCCATTCCCCCTCCCCAGGGCACAACTACAAATCCCAAGATGCACTGTGACCATGCCAGAATGGCATTAGGAGAAAAGTTAGAGAAAAGCTACATTCGTGCTGAAAGGGGAAAACATTCAGCTACCAAGCTCAGTGCTCATGCATCTTCTCTCCATCTCCTTGTGATTTTTACTCATTTATTTCTCATATTTTCACAAGGCAGGGTTTCTTGTAGCTGCTGGTCTTTAGAACAACTGGACTCAGTGCAGACCAGGGGCGTAGCCAGTCCTCATGGTAGGAGGGGGCCAGAGCCCGAGGTTGAGGGCACATTTTGACTGCCACCCCACTGCCCCCCCACCACCACCTCGCCTCATCGCCCCCCACCCCCACCACCTCACCTCTTCCCCTCACAAACAAATACCTTTGCTGGCAGGCATCCCCAACCCCGCCAGTCGAAGCCTTCTTCAGCACCGGTCTCCGGCGCAGCCGCGTTCGCTGCCCTGCTCTTCTTTCTTCTTGCTCCTCCTGTGCACACTGACGCTCCTTCTCAGTTTCAAGTAAAGGAGCATCAGTGTGCACAGGAGGAGCAAAAAGAAAGAAGAGCAGGGCAGCGAACGCGGCTGCGCCGGAAACCGACGCTGAAGAAGGCTTCGGCTGGCGGGGGTTGGGGACCCCTGCCAGCCAAACCAGGGACCCGGATGAAATTTGCGGGGGGGCCCAGGACCCCGTGGCCCCCGGTAGCTAGGCCCCTGGTGCAGACTGTGATCAGCTTGTATCAGACCAACAAAGAAGATATCCTGAGTTGTGGACAATCATGAGCTTGGCATCTGTGGAAGGAAACTTTCAGCAAGTTTGCTTTGAGACCTTAAGGGCCCTTTTACTAAGCTGTGGTAAACACTAACGCATGCTTACCACAGGTCAGGGGTAGGCAACTCCGGTCCTCGAGAGCTGCAGGCAGATCAGGTTTTCAGGATATCCACAATGAATATGCAGGAGATAGATTTGCATACCATGGAGGCAGTGCTTGCAAATCTATCTCCTGCATATTCATTGTGGATATCCTGAAAACCTGACCTGCCTGCAGCTCTTGAGGACCGGAGTTGCCTACCCCTGCCACAGGTTAAAAACCACTACTGTGGGGCGTGGTAATCTTTGGATTGGCACACGCTAAAAAATGCTTTTTAATTTTTAGTGCTGGGGATGTGTTTGGGGGCAGAGAATAGGCATGTTCTGCTCTAATTGGTTAACGCAGCTACATCAGTGCACAGAAATAGCATGTGAGCTCTTACCATCTAGAAAATAGGTGTTGATAAGTGCTACTGGGGAAATTAGTGTGTGGCCATTAATAGAGGAAATATAAAATGCGGCCATTTTACAAGCTGTGCTAAAAGTGGCCTCGGTGCACCAGTGATAGCGCAGGCCACCTTGTAGCGTAGCTTAGTAAAAGGGCCCCTTGGAGTTGCATGCACACAGTGTTAAATTAGTATATTAATCTTATGCATAATCATTAGAGATATCCTGGTGTACATCGCCTTGGGTAATATAACATAACAAGAATTTATATGTCACTTCTACCAATAAAAGCGGTTCGAGGCAGTGTACAGAACGAAAAGTGCTAATATACAATACTAATCAATAAAATCATAAATTACAAGATTTTTAAAAATCCAAACCACTAAAAAAATCAGTTACAATCAAAACATCATAGAATACTAATTACAAAACCAAAACATCCAAAACATCAAACAAAAAACTTATTTAAAAGACAAGTCTTAAGCAGTTTTCTAAATATAAGATCATTTGATTCAATGCAGACATCGAATTATAAAGAGGTCCAATTTTTTGGTACAAGCTAGAAACAATTTTTTACAAGAACCTTTTAATTTTGTAGATTGGAAAGGCAATGTTTAAGTGTTTTTTAAAGAAATAAATAAATAAAACCCAACTGGTCTGTGGCCCTGAAAGATCAGAGGTTCTTTGTCCCTGCACTATATAGAGACAGATTCGTGCCTTATAACCCAGAAATTTAAGCCAAATGAAGAACGCAGGGCCACAGGAGCAGAATATACCAAAGACCCAGAAAAATGCAGACTACAAAAAAAGAAAAGAAAAAAAAACCCTAAATTACAGTCTCAAAGAAAAGAAATACTTTGGGAGCCCTGGGGTTGAGTCATGCTTCCAGTGGCATAGCCAAGATCAATTCTTTGGTAGGGCCAAAGTTTAACATGAATGGGCACTATCTATGTGAATGTTGGCACTGCCTCCATTCTCCTCTCACTGGCCCATGCCACTGCTGCTGATTGGATGCGCCTGGCTGCAAAGTGGTAGAGTCATGGCCCACTCATGACCACAACCCTTCATGTCTCTTTGCCCTCATTACTCAGAATGCAACCCAGGTCTATTGTAATTAGTTGAGGTAGCATCGTAAGAACTATCTCACTGTCACCCCTAGATACATTACCAGTGCCAAGACTCAGTCTCTTGCCTGTCTCCTAAGGTTTCAGATCCATACAGGAGGACCTGCACAGTATCAATGCAAGAGGCATGACTGTTCTCTGTAGGAACTGCTGCACTAGCAGCTCAGCTGCATCCAGTCACCTGCTACCCTGTGAGATGCCAGAAACCAGGATTCCTCCAATCTGCATCACTGAATATCTAGTAGGCAACACAGTCCATAGCTGGATCAGAGGAGTTGTAGGAACACAAAGAAGGAAATGTAAGGGAGTGAAAAAGCAATTTAATTATTCTGCCTTGTGCTTCTAGAAGCCAGGAACACGTTGCCCTGATACAGGAAGCATTGTTTGGAGTCATTTATGATCTGCCAGTGGAAAGCCACTGATTTCTCCCTAGAGGGGCTATTAGCAATGGCTGACACTGAGAAAGTGAGATGCAAAGGGGTCATTGTTTGAGAGGCAATGAGCATCCCAAAGGCTCCAGACCCAGGGTTTATTCCATGCTGCAGGGCAACATGACACAGCTAGTAGCTGCTACACTAACTGAAACTGATTCCTGAAAACCTTGGAAACTAAGCAGGGGCAGGCTTGGTTAGTACTTGGATGGGAAAACTACCCAAGAAGAGCAGGTGTTTTGTCTGCATAAGGAAACTCCAAGCATTTATCACCACCATGTAATCAGGCCTGATCACCAATGCCTTATACAGCGAAGGCCCAGAATACCACCATCACAGCAAAAAATGAACTGTTGTTGGACAATACTTCTGGTAGATTGTGTTTGGGCTTTGAAGCCAGCTGTTTGCAAAGTCAATCCTAAAGAGCCCTCTACAGATCTGGTTTTCATGAATATTCATGAGACATAATTTGATTTTTTTTGCCAAATGACTGCTATTAAGGCACAATTATACACTTGTAGTAATCAAGAGGAACATCAAGCAAGCAATCTCTAAGCTCAAAATTTCCCTTCTGACTGTGAAATGACAGTGAAAGTAAATCCTTGATTCACCAAGTACCTACCAATTACAACCCCACTACATGCTATAATCCAGTAATATGGACAATTTTGAAAAGAAATTTGTGTATAAATCTGGGTTCAAGGAACATATTATGATCTGGAAGCGGTTCATTGACAATATTTTTATTGTGTGGACCGGTGATGGGACACAACTGACAGCATTTCTTCAATATATAAATAATTGTGATCAATACATAAAATTTGAAATGTTTGATGGTGGATCATCTATAAACTATTTAGATATTACAATTTCATATGAGAATTCCAGATTTGTAACTTCAGCGTATAGGAAACCTACAGATACCAACACTTTGTTGCACTTCAAAAGCTATCATCCGTATTCAGTGAAGACTGGGATTCCCACTGGCCAGTTTCTAAGAATTAGAAAGATATGTAGCAATGATGAAGATTTTAAAATGAAAGCTTCTGAGATGTATTATAGATTTCGAAGAAGGGGTTACCCACATAAGATCATTAAAAAGGCGCAGAAGAGAGCCTCTAATACGCACCAACAATGGTTGTTACAACCAAAGTTGGAATCCAGGGATCAGCAAGATCGGCTTACATGTGTACTGCCATATTCGTCATGTACTGGGCAAGTGAAGGCCATAATACGGAAACATTGGCCAATATTAGCTTTGCTTGATTTTCATGATCTTCCATTGTTTGCCTGTACCCATGCTAAAAATACTGAGGAATTATTACGACGCCGCTGCACAGTTGACACAAATGTGATCCCCCAGTTGAGTAAAGGACATAATCCTTGTTTACGGTGTGTATATTGTAAATACGTGATGCAGTCCAACCAGATGTGTCACCCGGTAATGGGTCAAAAATATGAGATTCGGGTGAACACGAATTGCGAATCGTCCCAAGTTGTCTATGGGATTGTATGCCCTTGTAGTAAATGGTATATCGGCTACATAACGAGGAGGATAAAACAACGTATAGCCGAACATATCAGTAATCTGAGGATATTTAAAAGGGAAGCACCCTTAGTTGAACACTGGACAACTCTGAATCATATGCTGGATGATTTAAAATATACTGTGTTGGCACAAATTAGAACACCTTTTGGTGGTGATGTAGCGGAAATACTCAGAAGTAAAGAACAGAGGATGATTTTCCAGTGGAACACTGTTATTCCACGGGGACTAAATTGTGAAATCGAGTGGCTGTAGGTTTAATGGGGAGGTGGAGTCAGCATGATTCAGGAGTATAAGACAGCGCATGTGTGGGCGTCTTTTCCAAGAGGAGAGCCGTGGCTGGGAGATTGTCTCACTGCAGGTATGCCAAAAAGTATATGATAAATGGCTTGAAGATAATGGCGTAAAATAAATGACAATGAACTGAATGTTTATAAAGATTTTAAATATACTGGTAGTTTTGTCAGTAGTACGCCGACATGGTCATTTAAATCTGTTTTTATTTTTAGATTTTGTGATTTCCCCTGATGAAACAACACCGTTGCGAAACACAGCTGGTGTTGGGAAGATCATTAAGACAATCATGAAAGTGGTTGAGGAGAAATTTGAAGAGGGAAGGATTATTTTATGAACACACGAGTGCACTTTCATAATTTTTCTGTCTTCACTCCGGTATATGGACTACAGCTAGCATATGGACTTTAACGCACTGCCACAAATAGTGCCCCAGAGAACCGTCTCCAGATAAGTATCTTGAAAATTGGAATTGATTGTTACACATGTGTCAAAATTTTGAAAAAAACTTTTTATGATCAATCTTGGAGGTAGGCAGGGACACAGTGCAGTGATGTTTGAGTGATTAACGGATTAAACTCAACTATGCGGAGTGATGGCCAATATGCACAACTGAGCACTGTATTATTCATCAGTATATTGATTATGTATGTGAGTTAGAAGTACTTGATGAGCATGTGAAAAAATTTGAAAAAATTAAACAAGGGTTTCAATTTTGAAAACAAATTGATTGATTTGTGAAACCAGGACGGAATTAGTTACCCCAGTTTTTTTGTATTGGATATATATATATATATATACCATGAACTGTTCCATGTATGTTATGTTCCTTCTATGTTACCATGTATGTATGCACCTTAACGCAACACCATTTGTAATTCTGTTACCCGGAAATGGCAACCGCCATTACGGCAAATGTAAGCCACATTGAGCCTGCAAATAGGTGGGAAAATGTGGGATATAAATGCTACAAATAATAATAATAATAATAATCTACCTTATGCAAGAACCAGACTGGTAACCTGGGGTCAAAATGCCAAATCTGATGATATAACTAGCAACCTAATCATGGGTCCCATAGATTGGCAGATATGGACATTGAAAAGCCTTCAAGGAGCACACTGGAAAAATACTCACTTCAAAAAACAATAACAAAGCACGGTTCTGCCTCAAATGAAGAAAACTTGTAAGGAAAAGCAGAAGCAGAGTTGAAAAGGGTAAGATTTTGATATACCGCCTTTCTGTTGTACAACCAAAGCGGTTTACATTTATTATATACAGATAACTTTCTCTGTCCCTAGTGGGCTCTCAATCTGTTTTTGTACCTGGGGCAATGGAGGATTAAGTGACTTGCTCAGGACACAAGGAGCTGTGGTGGGAATTGAACACCATTTCCCCAGGTTCTTATCTCACTGCACTAATCTTGAGGCTACTTCTCCACTCTGTGAAAACATTAGACTTTTTTATCCCACTAATCAGAGATGACTTTGGGATCGGAATCCATTTCAACTTAACAGTCACCAGAAAGTATCATGACAATAGAAGGTGTCTTAATATGAAAAGCAAGTCTGGCCTAGGTCACCCTGGCATTAATTCAATCTCCATTTCAGCCACAGCCAACTAAGAGTTAAAACAAGGTTACCAGTCTCCCTCTTAATGATAAAAATGTATTTTTATTTCACACTTCCCCAGCCAAGAGCTCTGAAGGCATGTAAACCCAAAGATCCAGTTCAAACCTAAAGTGCTATATTAAAAATATATTAGACAGCAGGCAATTAGCATTGCAAAATGAAGCTGTTTTGTTTAATTGAAAAGCGTCACAACGGAAGCCACACTCCATAAGCACAGACACAGCAGGTAATTACTGTTATGCAACAAATACTCTCTCTGACAAGGGAACATAATTAGGATGTAGTTCTTGTTGAGGTAACATCTTTTACACAGCAAGGCCTTGTCAAAACAAACAGGGTTAATGCAGGATAATTAATTGGGTCTGCAGAACAAGCTGCTTGACCCAAGTGTAAACACCACAGAGTTAAACTTCAACTTGCACCACATCAGAGCGTGACATCTCCCTGAACAGATTGCCCAATTCCAAAGGAGAATAAGCCAAGAAGTATCCTAGTACCCAGTTTATTTTTTTCAATAGAAGCTCAGTTGAGATTATCCTCCCCCACCCCCATCACCACCATAAACAGACTTATTAACTCAAAATTTCAAGTTTTGTCCTGAAAGCACAGGAATGGATGGCATACATCTCCAAACCCAATTCTTCCCCATCCCAAAAAGGCCTGGTATTCATGTATCTGCAATGAATAAACAAGACAGAAATGTAGGATATGTAGTTTAAGAATCAGGTCATTTGCATGTCCCTGAAGGATTGCACTTGATAACTCCATGACTTAGAAACCAATCGCTGACATTCAAAGAGTCATCAGAAGACTAAACAACTAGGGAAGGTCTATTCCATGGGTGATACTGCTACCATACAACATAAACAAGCTTTCCAAAGTTTGGGCTGTAGTAGGAGCCCAAGTCAACTGGTCAATCATCAGCTAAGGTATTTCAGGAATGACACTGATGAGTGACTGGCCACATATGCAGTCTTTAACACGCCAGCTGGTCCACATTTTGCCAGCCTAAGACTGGCACATAAAAATTTGATATACCTCCTTCTAAGCATCAAATCCGACCCTTCAAAGAATAAAATAATAAGCCGCATTAATAATTCCTCTTCATCTGACCCTTTCTAAAAAGATCTTGCATTTTATCCATTAATAATACCCTTCTTCCATTTCAATATGAAATATATGTATTGGGAAAGAAAAGGTGGCAGATAACATTGGCTGAGCAACCTTGAGCCAGCCAGATATAGGTGGGAACTGAAAAGGATATGAAGGGTAGAAATGGTGGTGAGGAAGGATTAGGATAAAGGGTGTGAAGGAGCATGAGAAAAAATATGGAATAGTAAGATAAGGAATGGATGAATAGGACTGGTAGGGTAAGTGGCTGTAAAGGAACTGGGGAGCAGTGATTGGAACATGGGGAAGGGAGGGGTGGGTTTGGGGGTTTATATGTGCTAAGGTGGGTAAGGTTAGTAGAGGGTGGTTGGTGGGAGTGTCATTTTGTCCCACCCTGCCCATCCCTTTGTGAGGTTGGAAGGGTAAAGTGTGGTTAATGTGTAGTTGTAGAATTGTTGCTGTCAAGTTGGGTTGGAATGTATATAGGGATGGAGTTTGAAAGGCTTGGAAGAGATGAAGTCACAGCTGGGGTTGTGAGGAAAGAAGTGGGGTGATATAGTATGAAGGGTTGTATACACGTTGTTGAATAAGTCAGACTCAGTGAAAGCCATATTAAGTTGTTTGCTCGTGTGAATTACCACTACGAGTTTTTGGAGAACACTCCTGTGACACCGCGGAGCGAGCGTTGGGGTACTGGAACTTTGAAGTGTGGATACAGAGGGAGTGGCTAGTTTGATACAGACTAGCTACGAGGGGTGGGGGGGGGTGAGTAAATGAAAAAGTTACAGTTGGGTATCTGATGACAAGTTTATAATTGTGTGATTTAAATAAAAACTGTGGCCCAATGTTTTTGTAACTTAATTCAAGTTGTTGTTTTAAATTTCTTATGTATACTGTTCTTGGTTATGGTAAGAATGGTGAAAGATTGTTCGAGTGCCAACCGGCAGAGGTTGCCCAGGTTTGGGAACCACTGGCGTAAATGAATGATTTTCAATAGCACACAAAGACACACAGATGTATGAACTAACCTGAAATCTAATGTTGTTTGTTCCTCTGACATTAGCGAAAACTAATTCAGGTCAGGAAACCAGAGCCTGTCTCTTAAACCCATCCCTGACAGGCAGGAGCAGTGGAGCAAACTGACAAGCCAGCTCCATGCTCGTGAGCTCTCTCAGACAGTTAAATATTCATAAACAAGAGAAGATAAGCTTAAATATCTCCGCCTTAATTAAGGAGGGCCATGTTTAATTTTCTAATTGATGTGGCCACATCATAAAGGAATAGCTTACACACACCTGGAACTAGAGCTCACTTTCTCTCTCTCTCTCTCTCTCTCTCTCAGTTGCACCTGAGCTGCAGTATTTAAACCACTAATGTAATATTGATGCCCTCAGGATGCAGGATTATACAACTCCCTTTCCCCTGACTGAATCTTCAATCTCCCATAGACACCTGGCAGGAAGTTTTGCTCCTTAATTTAGTGATTATCTACCTTCACCATTTTTCAGGTGGGGGAAACTTTGGCCAAAATCTGTAGAAGGATATGGTTGGCCCAGCTGCTCAAGTGCATTTCAAGTCTGGTCCCCATCCCATGCACAGCCCCTCACACACATCATCTGTCCCTGTCCCCCAGCTCCTCTCCCCCCACATGTTCTAGGTGAATTTTGGTTATACATGCAAAAATCACTTTTATAAAACTGTGTTGCACATTATCCCTCAGATTCTATAAATGGCAACTAAAGTTGCATGCGTAAATCTGCTTGCATAGCTGATCTGTGCACACAACTTAATTGTTTAACAAATCAGTGCAGATAATTTGCCAATAGGAAGCAATTAGTAGCACTAATTGTCACAAATTAGAATTCACGCATGCAACTTTCTAAGCATATTCTGTAAAGTGGTGCATGTAAATTCTAATGTGCACATTACAAAAGGGGGTGTGGCCATGGGAGGGTCATGGGCGGGTAATGGGTGTCCCTGAAAACTACATGCACGGTTACAGAATATGCTCAATCCGCGCCTAAATTAAATGTGGACATTTACACCAGGTTTTCAGTTGGTGTAAATGGCTGCACCTACATTTTAATCATGGGACAGCCGCTATGCTTATTCTATAAACCACGCCTAACCTTAGGCAAGGTATATAGAATACCACTAAGCATGGTTTTTTCGGCACCAATTTTTTTTTATGCCACATATAGGATCTGGCCTTATCTGCATTGGGCCAAATTCATGCATCTTTGGAAAATTAGCATTGCTAAGGATACAGCTGGGTGGAGCTTGGAATATAAGCACATACTTTGCATGTATTAAGTGGTTTAAGTACATGTGTATATTTTCAACTGCTGTTCAGCAGGCTCAGCGTGCACACGTGTGCCTATTTTATGAATAAAGTATGTGCATGTATAAAATAAATAAAGAGTGGGTGGAAGCCTCTCAAAAAGGTCTAGGTGCCTAATTGCAAATCTATTCATTAAATCCTGTATCACTTAGCCAAAATCTGTTTATAGCAGTTTAAAACAAATTGATGCTGTATAACTGAGTATGTTATGTTTTGTTCTGTTCTAATTTTCATTCTAGGTTATTATATACCAATCACTTGTAATATACACTACTGTAACCTGGCACACTTATAACCCTAATTATAAGCATGAAACAGATTATTGGCTGCTACTTTGAATTTCCACATTATTGCATTAACAGAGCTGCCTTATTGTAACCACTATACTTTTAATATCTACATAAGTTTTGCTTATGTTTTTAACTTTAGCCCTAAAAAGGACTACTTCAGCTTTGTTTATTACATACATAATAACAAAACAGATGATGGCAGATAAAGCCCTGTACGGACCATCCAGTCTACCCAACAAGATAAACTCGTAGCATAAGGTAAGATGTGATACTTCATACGTATACCAGTAGCATAGCCAGAGTTTAATTTTTAGGTGGGCCTGGAGGTGGACTGGGTGGGCACAGGCCTCGCATTTCCTCTCCACCTGCTACCACCCCCTCCCCCCGCCTGCCTGTCACCGCATTTCCTCTCCATCTGCCCATCGCCCCCGCATTTCCTCTCCACCCAATACCCCCCCTGCACATGGTCAGTTCTGGTCATTTTTACTGACCTGAAGCGCCGTTCGCCCTCCAGCACCGGCGATTCCCATAGCCAGCCTTCTGCCAGCGCGCATCGTCGGAGCCTCTTCTCAGGCGCATCCCGCCTACTCTGCAACTTCCTGTTTTCCGCAAAGGTGGGATGCAGGAAGTTGCAGAGTAGGTGGGAAGTGCCTGAGAAGAGGCTCCGACGACACGCGCTGGCAGAAGGCTGGCTATGGGAATCGCCGGTGCTGGAGGGAGAACGGCGCTTCAGGGCAGTAAAAGTGAGCAAACCACGCGGACGGGGAGAGCGGGCAGAAGAGGCTGGGCGGGCCTGGAGCAAAAGTGGCTGGGCCTGGGCCCGTCCAGGCCCACCCGTGGCTACGCCCCTGACGTATACTTGATCTTGATATGTCCTTGCCATTTTCAGGGCACAGACTGTAGAAGTCTGCCTGACATTGGCCTTGTTCTCCAAGTACTGAAGCTGTCATCAAAGCCCCACTCCAGCCCATCCAAATCTCTCCAGCAATCTGCCTCCCCACTAGTGTACACACACACACTCATATGTTTATTTGGAGATTTGCAATATTGTTTTTCATAACAACAAATCATAGCTGTTACTCTGCATTAGCTGGGTCTGGGTTCACTAGTCCAAGGTTACTAATTAGAGGAAGTCATTTTTAGGGCTTTTAGACATGTGGTGAAAATACATAGAGGGATCATTCAGTCCGGAAGCACACTAAAAATGTCCGAAAACAGTCCGGATCAGCTTCTGCCACAGTCCAGCAACTACCCTACTGAAATTACCCTGGACTTGATAAAAGCTGAGGGAAGAGGATCTTGTTAAAATGTACTCCAAATTCCTCCTGTACAGGGTCTGGTCTCCATTGTTCCACTGTGGTCACACTCACTCACATTTCATCTGGTATTAATTTCTCCAGAAGTAACTAATTCAGATGCAACTTCATTAGAAAGATGAATGGCTGCCAGGGTGCTCTCATACTTCCTTCTGCACAAAAAAAAAAAGTCGCAAGTACTTAAATTCAAACAGAATCACAGGGGGAGGGAATGTCTTCTTACAGACATCCTCCTCTGTTTTGTCACAATTCTCTTTACATCTCTCTCTCTCTCTCTCTCTCTCTCTCTCTCTAGTGGCCAGAAACAGTGTTACCCTAACTTTGAACTTGATATGCCACTTGAACCAAGTCACTTAAAATCCACTTTCCCTTTGCTATTCACTTACCTTCTTCGGCTCAGGCTGTGTAGGCAGTGCAAAATGAGTGCAGCTTTGTTTGGCCTACGGCTGTGTTTTTTCCTTCTGTCTCACACTTGCATACCACGTGTAGAGCAGGAGAGAAATTTATTTCACTCCCATCTGTCCCTCCTACCATTTCACCCTCCCTTTCTGTCCATTTCCCACCATCCCTCTGGCATATTTCCCCTCGTTGCTTCCATCACTCAATTTGCCCACTTTGTTCCGGTGACATATTTGTCATCAATGAGTGTACTTCCTTCCTTCCTTTCCTCCCCTCTGATTTCTCGCACATTTCTTTTCCACCATTCTCTTTCCTCTACAAAGGAAGACTTACTAATCTGACAAATCATATCAAATTATACAGTGCAAAATCTCTTCAGTATCTCCTCATAAACTCTCCAGAGGCTGAGCTGGCACTGGCTATCTTTCCCAAGGCTCAGCACCCCTTCCTCCCACAATATCACATTACACAAGTAAAAAAAAACACCCTTCTTTTGGTTCCTGGTTGTTCTAGGAAACAATCGGAATTTATACAAATCAAGCCTTCTAGAGGCCAGTTGCTCTTCTGTGCCATTGATATAACTGGACCCAGATAAAATTAGTACTGACCGCAAAACCTCATCCAAAAGATAAGGCGTGTAGAGCTTCCTGGACTGTTACCAAAACCATAAGTGTGGAATATGTCAAGAGCTAAGAGGAGGTCCAACATTAACAATCTGCATCAGGGGCGTAAGGTTTACAGCAGCTGAACAGCCACAGCCTTAGTTACTGCCATCCAGGGGCGTAGCTACGGGTGTAGGCGTTTTTTTTCTGGGTGCCAAAGGAAGGGAAAAGGACTTCAAACATATTTTACCTTTTTTACTTATCAGGCATTTAAATTTTTTATAAAGCAAAGTATATGCCATTGCTGTAATTATACTTCAGGATCCTGTTATGTATGTTGACATATTTGCCATTATAGTAGACTTATATCTGGTCAACTTTGATATGATATAATGTAACTATATTTAAAAATATTGTTATTTCCCATTAAGTACGTATGTGGTTTATATTGATGCAGGGCAGTTGTTGGGCAGACTACTTAGAAATCCATCATCAAGTGCCTTCTAAGGCATTATTTTGTAGTATCCCAAGAAACACTACTCATACATAGTGCCCACCCATATTAGCTCCGAGCCCACCCCAAATGTCAGGTCTGGCTACGCCACTGATCTGCATTTAGACAGCTAACAGGATGAATCTGAATATGTGACAAAGGACTCTCACACTTCCCAACTGTATCTCAGACGTTTAGACAGTTGCACTTTCAACATCCAAGCGCAATTTTAAAAAGAACGGCCTTTCAAATCAACTTCCTCCTCAAGCCACTAGCATAAAGGGGCACAGATTAGAAGATGATTCCACCAGGAGCATTTCTTCAGCTCTCTTTAATTCCCAAAAGTGATCCACTACTAACACTATGATACAGAACTTCAATGTCTTAATCCTACACAGCCACCACAAGAAGCACTTGATAAGAGAATTATTACAAAAAAAGTGCATCATAGAATGTATTTATATTTCTTCATTC
Source organism: Microcaecilia unicolor (assembly GCF_901765095.1). Taxonomy (NCBI): domain Eukaryota; kingdom Metazoa; phylum Chordata; class Amphibia; order Gymnophiona; family Siphonopidae; genus Microcaecilia; species Microcaecilia unicolor. The sequence goes on from NC_044036.1 coordinate 284,685,633, forward strand.
AGGGCCTAATTAGCTTAGTTCTATGTCACATGTTTTACGCCAAGCTAGAGCCTTCTGTATCAGTGGCAATCTCAAGACCACACCTGAGGTCCCTATTTTGTTGGTGCTTTTGTACTACCTTGTAACTATTTCTTCACCATAATTTGGATTCATTTCCAACTCATGAACACCCTCATTTACAGGGCTTGAGGAAAAGGCTGGGTTGAAGTCTTTAAAGACCCTGAATTTTCTTCATCTGTAAGTTCGCTTGATGTAAGACCAAACAGCAATTCCATATCTTATGACTATTTGTTTGCAGGGGCGTAGCCAGACAACAGATTTTGGGTGGGCCTAGGCAAGAAGTGGGTGGACACCAAGTGTCCCCCCCCCCCCCCCCTCCCAACCACCACCCAAAATATATCTCACCTGGTGAGAAAACACATCTTTACATCTTGGCAGGCTGCAGAAAACATGTGCTGAAAACTGAGCATGCACAGGTGCCGGTATCGTGGAGAGTAGCATTTTCGTTACCATCAGGCGGAAGTCTTCAGCTGGCCGAGCTTGGGATCCCCACCAGCTACCGCTAAACGTGTGCTACTGTTGGGTGGGCCTGAGCCTTAAGTGGGTGGACCCCGGCCCACCCAGGCCCATCTGTGGCTATGCCACTGTTTTGTTTGTGTTTACAGACTAAACGATAGTGATTCTGTAATGTTGGTATGTTGTGTCTGAATTCCCAGGATTTGGTCCCTTTTTGGGGTACAAGGTGCTTTCCAACATGGCTACATTTCCTTTACAATGGGTATTCTTATTTTCCCCTATCTACACTATCTAAAATGTGTTCCCTAATTATGAGGATGAATGATACCATTATTTTAATTAACCTATATCCTTTTACACTTGCTGATCACAACCTTAGATGAATTTCTTCAAAAAGGTAGTAAATAAAATAGTTAATTCTTCTATGCATAGGCTGTATCATCATCTTTTCCCATCTTCTGTCCCCACCTTCATGACCTCAGTCTCAGAACTGGCTTTTACTCTCCTCTCATGTATCCTGCTATGAATGGCTGGCCAGTTCCCTCTGGCAGAGGAAGGGATTCTGGATTCAGCTGAGCCCTTTCTCAGTAGTGGCTCAAGGTGAGTAACATTCAAGAAGAATAGGAAGTTTTCTGTCCCTGTAGAGTTTTGTGCTAACACATTTTGATTATTGTAATGCCTTGTTGATTGGTGCGCCGGCTCACCGAATTGCTAACACCTCAAGGTTTGATCATATTACCCCGGTTTTGGCTTCCCTTCATTGGCTGCCAATTGACAAGAGGATCCAGTTTAAAATGTTGACCTCGATTTATAAGATCTTAAAAAATGAAGCACATTCAATCTTGTCTATCAATCTGAAAATGTATAAACCTGTTAGGACTCTGAGATCTGCTGATTAACTGCTTTTCGAAATCCTGAGTTTTCGTGTAGTTAGTTTGCTTAGATCTTTTACATTTCAAATAATGGGTCCTGCATTATGGAACTCATTACCTTTTGGCTTACGGAAAATCGATTCATACCTTTCTTTCAGGAAGCAGCTCAAAGCTTACTATTCCAGAAGTCATTTTCATCATTTTATGAATTAAATCAGGGCAGGGACAGGCTCTCAACTGTGATTTCTGATGTGATGTGATGTGAGTTTTTTTAAGATCTGTTATTTTTATTTTGTGTATTTTATGGTATATATTGATATTTTGATTATGTATGTTAACCTTGTAATCTGCTAGGAACTGTGGATTAAGCAGAATAGAAATATTTTAAATAAATAAATAAGTTTGTCCCTGAGGCAATGCAAGATTAAGTGGCTTGTTCAAGACTAGAAGGAACAGGAGTGAGATTTGAACCGGACACCCAGTCCACTGCTCTGACCATGAGGCTGGGGTCTACGCCAGGCTCACTGGTAACCTTCTCTGGCAGAAGCTTTACAAATGTTTCATTCTTCATCACCTGGTCATGCCACTGCTTCCTGCTGCCCCTATACCTGTACCCTCAAACACAGCAGGTAAATTAAACAGGGAAAAAGGGATGGTGAGAAAGAATAATTTGAGCTGGCTGTCCTGCCAGTTGTTGCAGGAATGCATGTATACTAGATGTTTGCATGCATCTAAGACAGTGGTCTTCCCTAATATTTAAGTCGGGGTCACTTTAGATCCAAATGAGCTGAAGGAGAGCTGCTAAATATCTTCCCAGGAAAACTCTGCTGATCAGTGTGTGTCAATGACATCCACCCATCAGCCTACCTTCAAACTTTTCATTGGTTGTATCCTCAAGGAGGTACGCATTTCCAAATACATTCTCTTTATCTATTGAGAAATGCCTTGTCCTTTGAGCATAAGTACATAAGTACTGCCATACTGGGACAGACCGAAGGTCCATCAAGTCCAGCATCCTGTTTCCAACAGTAGCCAATCCAGGTCACAAGTACCTGGCAAGATCCCAAACAGTACAATTTATGTTGCTTATTCTAAAAATAAGCAGTGGATTTTTCCCAAGTCATTTTAATAATGACTTGTGGACTTTTGTTTTAGGAAATTATCCAAAACTTTTTAAACCCCGCTAAGCTAACTGCTTTTACTAAATTCTTTGACAACGAATTCCACAGTTTAATTACACGTTGAGTGAAGAAATATTTTCTCCGATTCGTTTTAAATTTACTACTTTGTAGCTTCATTGCATTTCCCCCTAGTCCTAGTATTTTTGGAAAGAGTAAACAAGCGATTCACATCTACCCATTCCATTCCACTCATTATTTTATAGACCTCTATCATATCTCCCCTCAGCCATCTCTTCTCCAAGCTGTAGAGCACTAGTCGCTTTAGCGTTTCCTCATAGGGAAGTCATCCCATCCCCTTTATCAGTTTCATTGCCCTTCTCTGTACCTTTTCTAATTCCACTATATCTTTTCTGAGATGCGGTGACCAGAATTGAACACAATATTCAAGGTGCGGTTGCACCATGGAGCGATACAAAGGCATCATAACATCCTCATTTTTGTTTTCTATTCCTTTTCTAATAATACCTAACATTCTATTTGCTTTCTTAGCCCCCGCTACACACTAAGCAAGGGTTTCAGCGTATCATCAACGATGACACCTAGATCCCTTTCCTGGCCTGTGACTCCTAATGTGGAACCCTGCATTATGTAGCTATAGTTCAGATTCCTCTTTCCCACATGCATCACTTTGCACGTGCTTACATTAAATATCTTCCGTCATTCAGATGCCCAGTCTCGTAAGGTCCTCTTGTAATTTTTCACAATCCTCTTGCGATTTAACAACTTTGAATAACTTTGAGGGGCATAATCGCAGGACGTCCCCGCGAAGGGGCGGGGAAACCCATATTATCGAAACAAGATGGGTGTCCATCTTTCGTTTCGATAATACGGTCGAGGATGCCCAAATCTCAACATTTAGGTCGACCTTAGAGATGGTCATCCTTAGAGATGGTCGTCCCCGATTTTCGGCGATAATGGAAACCGAGGACACCCATCTCAGAAATGACCAAATCCAAGCCATTTGGTTGTGGGAGGAGCCAGCATTAGTACTGCACTGGTCCCCCTCACATGCCAGGACACCAACCGGGCACCCTAGGGGGCACTGCAGTGGACTTCACAAAAAGCTCCCAAGTGCACAGCTCCCTTACCATGTGTGCTGAGCCCCCCCAAACCCCACTCCCCACAACTGTACACCACTACCATAGCCCTTAGGGATGAAGGGGGCACCTAGATGTGGGTACAGTGGGTTTCTGGTGGGTTTTGGAGGGCTCACATTTACCACCACAAGTGTAACATGTAGGGGGGGGGGGGGGGTGGGCCTGGGTCCGCCTGCCTGAAGTGCACTGCAGTACCCACTAAAACTGCTCCAGGGACCTGCATACTGCTGTCATGGAGCTGGGTATGATATCTGAGGCTGGCATAGAGGCTGGAAAAATATTTTTTTAAAGTTTTTAGGGTGGGAGGGGGTTAGTGACCACTGGGGGAGTAAGGGGAGGTCATCTGGTCATTTAGGGCACATGTTTGAGGCTTGGTCGTAAAAAAAAAGGACCAAGTAAAGTCGTCCAACTGTTCATCAGGGACGCCCTTCTTTTTTCCATTATCATCCGAGGATGCCCATGTGTTAAGCACGCCCCAGTCCCGCCTTTGCTATGCTTCCGACACACCCCCGGGAACTTTGGTCGTCCCCGTGAAGGAAAGCAGTTGTGGACGCCCAAAATCGGCTTTCGATTATGCCGATTTGGGCGAGTCTGTGAGAAGGGCGCCCATCTTGCCATTTGTGTCGAAAGATGGGTGCCCTTCTCTTTCGAAAATAAGCCTGCAAGTGTCGTTGGCAAATACTGACTATTTAACCCTACCAGTTTTTAATCCACAATACTACACTACCTCCAATCCCATTACTCTTCAATTTTCTTTGGAGTCTTTCATGAGGTATTTTGTGAAAAGCCTTTTGAAAATCCAGATACACAATGTCGACTGGCTCACCTTTATCCACATGTTTGTTCACCCCTTCAAAGAAATGTAGTAGAATGGTGAGGCAAGATTTCCCTTCACTAAATCCATATTGGCTTTGTCTCCCATGCTAACCCAGCAGTAACCAGGCAGCACATGGCGCTGCCCCATTACCGCCGGGTACACACCAGTGCTACAAAACTAAAAATATTTTTGTAGCATCAAATATGATGTGTGCTGGGGGAGGGAAGTACTGCCGGGCTGCTGCAGTAGCCCGGTGGTACTTCCCTTTCAGTGAGCAGTAACCCCGTGTTGGGCTTACCACTGCTTTGTAAAAGGGCCCCTTAACCCTCCATTGCCCCCAGTACAAAAACTTAGATTGTGAGCCCTCTAGAGACAAACAAAGGATCTGCATATAACGTGTACAGCGCTGCGTATGTCTGGTAGCATTATAGAAATGATTAGTAGTAGTAGTAGTTGTTGTAGTGGTATAGTTAAGCTCTGGAACTCGTTGCCAGAGCAAGTGGTAAAAGCAGTTTAATGTAGTAAAAGGTTGGGCAAATTCCTGGAGGAAAATTCCATTTTTAAAGTAGACCTTGGGATGAAGCAACTTGGAATCTTGCCACTTTTGGTGACTCTGCCAGGTAGGTATGACCTGGACTGGCCACTGTTGGAAAAAAGATAGATAGCGGGCTAGATGAGCCTTTGGTCTGACCCAGGAGGGCAACTCTTATCTATATATATAAAACTCACCCTCAACGTTCTATTTGCACTGACGTCACTGAAGCCAGGTTCGTAAGTTCGAAGCTCTGAAGCCACACAAAATCACAGTCTGTGGGCCCCGCCCTCGCGTCAAACGTTATGACGTTGAAGGCGGAGCATATTCTCAGCTCCAACGTTGTACTGCACTGTAGCTCTCGCACGGAGGCTGCAGGGGGGCCGGCGACACACAGAGACACAAAGGGATGGAGGGGAGCCTTGCTAGCGCCCGTTTCATTGCGATTTGAAACGGGCCTTTGTTACTAGTGTTCTAATACAATGAGAGCTCTAAAAATAAGTTGTCACCTGGTACCAATTATAAATGGAAACACTTTTGGTGTACATGGCTCAGGGGAAGGTCATTTTAAATAGATATGTCTTAATTGTTTGTGTCATGAAACTAGCTGTGATTTCAAAGGCTTAGCACACGCTTAAGGGTGTATACTCAAGCACTCTTTGTAATGCTCACCTATCCTGCCACTGTAAGGTAAATTCATGCAACCAAGATCTATCCTAATAACTCACTCAATGCCATCTAGCCAGTGGCTTTGCTCCTGTCCTCAGTTGAATGAACACAAGCCTTCTTACCCCCTCCCCCACCAAGTAAGAAAACTGCTGAGCACATCAAAAAAATTTAAAAAACACCTTCCATTTCTGATAGAACTGGGTCTCAGACATGCCAAGCACCTACTTCAAGGAAACAGGGAATAATTCCTTTTTACACCTGCCATTTCTTCACTTGGACCTAATAACAACTGGCAAAGAGCATCAAGTGCCCTTTCCTCAGACACACGAGCACAGAACTTTGACACCTAGGTATCCACCTCAGACACTCGCTGTGGGATACTTATCAGAAGCACATGTACAAAACACAAACATTAAAGGGTTAACAGAAACAAAGTCTTCTCTTGGCTAACAAGGGTTCTGCACTGCAACAGACCCAATTCCTGACTGTCCCAGGAATACCACTGGGTGGAAGAGAGGGGATGCCTGGGTATCTGTAAACAGGAAAACAGAGACCCTGCAGAACCCTATTCCTTTAGAAACCTTGTTTCTCATTGGAGGAGCCATGGCTGAATCATAACTGCAATGTTAGTTGCTCAGTGGCCAGTGATTGCCGCAGGGCTACCTGCTCCTCACACAAATCACTTCGTTAATCTTCATCTGCCCAAATGAGTCATTGAGCCTAGGTAAATTTACATTTTGATTACACCACTCTGTAAAATTAAAGGCTCTATGAATTCCCTCCAGTTCAGAACACCTATTTTTACTTTTATTCCTCCATTTGCTTCCCTTCTCTGCTAAGGTGTGGTGTCTCATTTTTCCTGTCCAGATGTCCAGCTTTGAGCCTCTACAACTGCAGTTACATGTTACAGAGCTCAAGAATGGCTTTATTTATTCTAATAACACAGAGATGCCAAGGGCGGACCATCTGAAAGAGTGAGAATCTTAAGGCCGTGTGTCTGGGGTGTAAATCTAGAAAGATTTAAGTGGCACATTGCTTTGCAAATGGAAGAAGTGTTATTTAAAAGGTATTTGCCTTTTTTTAGACTCTGTGAAATGATGCAGAAAGGAAGAAATAGAAGGGCAATTTTCAAAGGAAGCAGTCACCTAGATAAATTTTCCAGGCTGAAAATTTCCCTCCGCTCTGTGGATAAAAATATGTGTACAGCTACTTTTACACCTGTAGACTTTGCTGGTCTGATTCTCAAAGGGAAACTATTATATGACACCATCCCCACCAGAAAAAGACACATACACACAGCTGGAGGAAGATACACTAAAATGGAAAGAGAGACAGGCACACACAGACAGAGGTGGAGAGGGAGAAACAGAGACACATAACGCACACAAGCTTCTGCTGTTCACTGCTCACATGCTCACTCAGTTTATTTATAACAATTTATATACTGCCTATTTTTGAACAACCTGCCATTCAAAGCAGTTTTATAATGAATGTTACATAAAATCACAATAAAATAGAATGACCTTCAACAACATTAGATATCAAATTTAACACAAACATCAACAACAGCGTGAACAAAACATAAAAAATACAATACTGACTTTACGAGGACAGAGGATGGATGTTCCATTCTATTTATTATATCCTTGGAGCTCGAAAGAAAACGGCTGTCATCTATTTCCTAAAGGTTGAAATATTTCATTCTGAGTGAATTTCATAAGGAAGCCACTGCATCATCAGATAAAGGTCTTACACTTGCTGCCAGCTCTCTATATCACCCTGCAGCAGCCACCTCACAATTTCCCCCCATTCCTAACCCTTCTGGGCACCCTACAAATGCAGGTCTGCCTAGGACCCAATCTAGGAGTCCTTTTACTAAGTTTTTTCTACTTAGCGCTCCTTAAAAGGAAAAATTAACATGCCTTATGTGCAAAGGCTATGCATTAATTGTTGGGGGGGGGGGGGGGGATGCCCAGCCCATCCTCTGCAATTACCATGCTGAAATGTTCACAATTAGCACAGACACTTAGCATTTCCTCTTGAGAAGGCGCTAAGTGATCCCATGACAGCATGCATTGGAAAAGATTCTATATAAGGTGCCTAAAAAAAATCGGTGCTGAAATCACTGCCGACTAAGCGTATTCTATAACTGGCACCTAGATTAAGCACTGATTATAGAATATGCTTAGCTGATATTTCAGCACCAACATCTGCACGCATCCATTTACACCAACAAAAGCCTGGTGTAAATCTCAGCACGTAGATTTAGGCACACTGGGCCATATTTTATAACTAGGCGTCTAAATTTTGGAATGCCCATGAAACACCCATTTCCCTGCCACTAACCACGCCCCTTTTTGCCTCCACGCACTAGAAGTTTGGCACACATCGTTACAGAATACGCTTAGCGAGTTGTGAATCTAAATTCCAACCAGTGCCAATTAGTGCTCATTATTGCTTAAGAGCGCTCATTAGCTGGTTAAGCCAATTAAGTTACGCGCAATGTTATAGAATCTGCGCCGAATCTAGCAAACATCTAAGTGCACTATATAGAATCTGGGGGATTATGTTTTCTGCACCAACTTCAATATGCTATCCATGCATATTCTCCACCCATGCCCTGCCTAGTTCCCGCTAAACACAAAATGCACTTACCATGTGCATTAGTGCATGCTAACTGCTAGACCACTGTGCTAAGAGTTGGTACGCTTGTGCAGAAGTGGTTAACACATGCTAATTCATGCGTTAAGGGCTAGATTCTTTATATGCCTAAAATATCGGCAGCGAAAAAATACGCCTAGGTGTATTCTATAAAGGATGCCTAAATTTCCATGCAATTTATAGAATATGCCGAGTGCCCATTTGCATGACTAAATTTAGTCGTGGGCATTTACACACCTAAATTAGGCGCAGACCGGGTGTATTCTATAACAACGCACATAGATTTTAGAAATGCCCACAACCCGCCCATTCCATGCCCGTGGTCTCACCCCTTTTCAACTATGTGACTTAGAATTTACACACGTTATGTTACAGAATACGCTTAGACAGTTGTGCACATATATTCTAATTAAGGCCAATTGGTGTCAATAATTGCTTGTTAATTAGCACTTATCGGTGCTGATTGGCTTAACTAATTAAGTAGTATGCGGACATCCAGAATACACCTGGATTTGTGCGTGCAACATAGGTTGCGCTAAACATAGTAAACATAGTAGATGACGGCAGAAAAAGACCTGCACGGTCCATCCAGTCTGCCCAAGAAGATAAATTCATATGTGCTACTTTTTTATTTGTACTGTCCTCTTCAGTGCACAGACCGTATAAGTCTGGCCAGCCCTATCCCCGCCTCCCAACCACCAGCTCTGGCACAGACCCTATAAGTCTGCCCAGCACTATCCCTGCCTCCCACCACCAGCTCTGGCACAGACCGTATAAGTCTGCCCAGCACTATCCCCGCAGCCCTGGCACAGACCGTATAAGTCTGCCCAGCACTAGTCCCGCCTCCCAACCACCAGCCCTAGCACAGACCGTATAAGTCTGCCCAGCACTAGCCCCGCCTCCCAACCACCATTTTGTGATTGCACCCAGAATTTGGACTTTTAATACCTGCCTGTTCTCTCTCTCATCTACATTAGATTAAACACCCCTTTGCTGGTCTAATATTCTGTACCTGTGTTTCCAAAGTAACACATAAGTGGTGACAAGGGAAGAATCAGAACTATAGTAACAGTGACAGTTCCTGAGTTCTGGTTCTGATCCGGATTGTCCCTGGTGAGATTATTTCTGGTTTGGTGGCAAGATGCAACATAATCTGCTCCTCTAGCTGCTGTTATTCCTCCCTCCTCCAGAATTGTATAGAGATTTTTCTCTCTCTCTGTGATATTTCTCTATTTTGCAAAGTACAGAGGAAAAGGAAGCTGACCCAGCCGCCTAGGCAGTCAGATGCACAAACAGGTGGCAGCCCAGCATGGCTAGAAAAAGGAGGGCTAGATGGTGGGGAGGGAGGCTGGGGTCAGAAGGAAGGGTTTGCAGGTAGAGGTAGGTTGGGTAGAGCAGGGATAGCAGAAGGGGGAGTTAGTAAAAGTCATGAGGGGAAGGGTTGGGTTGTATGCAATAGGAAGGGAGGTCCTGGGGCAGAGAGGGGAGGTGGCCACGTTAAATAGTAAGAAGGGTGTTGGCAACAGTTCTGTTGCAATTTTGCATGCTGCACCAACAGGCTTACCCGCTTCACCTGCCCCAATTTCAGGGAGGTAGGGGTACAGGGAGGTAGAATACAGGGGTAAATGCTTAACACCCTTTAGTAAAGAGCCCCCTAGTTCTGATCCAGCTCTATTCTTAATCACAGGAAATAGGACCAACGTGTTTTGGGTAAGAATATAAATACAAAACAACCTGATTAAAATTGCAAATAGTGTTAGAGGGCCAGGAAAGGTGAATGCGAGGGGGTAGGAGAGAGGAGAGAGAAAGAAAGACACTCAGTCCAATGGAGGGAACCAATCATACCATAACACTAGTGAAATACCTTGTGTACCTATATGTAACTCACTTTGAGGTACTACTGAAAAAAAAAGTGTGAGCTAAATCAAATAAATATATCATAACTCCCAGGATGCAAACAACACACCTATGAAAAGGCAGCACTGCAAATATCAGTGAGGCTCAATCTTGTCAAGGTAAGTGCATGAGAAAGGCATCTTAAGGAATTAAGTCAGCATCTATTGGGGAAGCAAAACAAGCTAGACTGCTAGAGATACCTACACAGAACCGACATGCTAACACAAAACTTTATTACAATCATACATGTCCTTCATCAGATGCAGAATAAGTCAACAAAAGTGGACAAAATCAGAATGTAAAACCCCAAGAAGTCAAAATCTGCATGCAGTACAATACTGGAGAAATAGAAGCAGAAATACACAAACAGGGCAGGCAGCAGCATGGCATTCACTTTTTACCACACAGAGAACACTCCATATATCAGCATGTGACAAATTATCCAATAAAAGAGTGGAATTTATTACAACCTGTCATATACCGTAGACATGCCAAGGCCCTACTATCACTTCTTTGATAGGGGTTGTTGTAAAAGCACCTTTCCCCTCTTAATGTTGACTCTTTTGTGATGTCTTCAGCCTCCCTATTCCGTCCAAGTCTGAGGTAGGCACTGCTGACCTTCTCTTACACTGGCCCCTCTCCGTACAAGAGGGGGACTGCCCATGGTTTTGACATCATCTATGCCACAGCTAGTATGTGACCATACAACTTACATATTTGATCACTATTGAAGCTTGATTTGGTCTGAAACCTCCTGCTGTGTGCTGTACTAGACTAGGAACCACTGCCGCTGAATGCTGCAACATGACCCCTACCTCCCTGAAATTGGGGCAGGTGAAGCGGGTAAGCCTGTTGGTGCAGCATGCAAAATTGCAACAGAACTGTTGCCAACACCCTTCTTACTGTTTAACGTGGCCACCTCCCCTCTCTGCCCCAGGACCTCCCTTCCTATTGCATACATCCCAACCCTTCCCCTCATGACTTTTACTAACTCCCCCTTCTGCTATCCCTGCTCTACCCAACCTACCTCTACCTGCAAACCCTTCCTTCTGACCCCAGCCCCCCTCCCCACCATCTAGCCCTCCTTTTTCTAGCCATGCTGGGCCGCCACCTGTTTGTGCATCTGACTGCCTAGGCGGCTGGGTCAGCTTCCTTTTCCTCTGTACTTTGCAAAATAGAGAAATATCACAGAGAGAGAGAAAAATCTCTATACAATTCTGGAGGAGGGAGGAATAACAGCAGCTAGAGGAGCAGATTATGTTGCATCTTGCCACTAAACCAGAAATAATCTCACCAGGGACAATCCGGATCAGAACCAGAACTCAGGAACTGTCACTGTTACTATAGTTCTGATTCTTCCCTTGTCACCACTTATGTGTTACTTTGGAAACACAGGTACAAAATATTAGACCAGCAAAGGGGTGTTTAATCTAATGTAGATGAGAGAGAGAACAGGCAGTTATTAAAAGTCCAAATTCTGGGTGCAATCACAAAATGTCTGCAGCATGTCCCACTCTGCTGAAAGACCCTCCTCCTCTGGGTTTCTCTTCAAAGTAGCTGACCCAGATTTAGCAACCTACGAGTCTTTCTAGCATTGCAAACACTTAACATTTTGTTCCAATCATACATTATGCATCCATAGTGATAATATAAAACGTATGTGAACTGCCACCACATTGCTTGTGCCTGCAAGGAAAGTGCATTAAAGCGTAGCATCCTGCAGTGTTCACCAATTCTGGAAGGAAAAGCAGAAACCAGCTGGAGCACCACCCATCTTTTTTCGGTGTGGCTTTCCTTGGTCCTTTTCTTCAGAGTCTGAGCCATCCCTGCTGTCTGATTGTGGTTGAATCCTTGTCTCAGTGGTTATCCAATGTGTGGAAAGTGAAGTGCTGTACACTGCCATGCAGACAGACCTTGGTTCACTTGTTAGGCTCTCTGGGTTGACTGAAGCTGGGTATCCTGCTCCAGCAGCCCTCCCAGTGCCTGAGAGGAGTGAGTTCCAGTCACTGACAGCAGTGGAAATTGGGGCTCCAAATAGACTTAAGTGTTCCAGAAGGAGTGGTGCATGGCCCCTGGCCGAGGACTGGAATTGCAATGGCTAAGTAAGGTGAGAGGAGGTGTGGAATAATGTGAAGGAATTGGAGAAGGTGCAGAGAAGGGCGACAAAAATGATAAAAGGGATGGGACGACTACCTTATGAGGAGAGGTTAAGAAGGCTAGGACTCTTTAGCCTGGAGAAAAGGTGGCTGAGGGGTGATATGATAGAGGTCTACAAAATAATGAGTGGGGTAGAGCGGACAGATGTGAAGCGTTTGTTTACGCTTTCTAATAATAATAGAACCAGGGGACACAAGATGAAATTAGAATGTGGTAGGTTTAAAACAAATCGGAGAAAGTTTTTCTTTACTCAGCGCATGGTTAGACTCTGGAACTCATTGCCGGAGAAGGTAGTGACAGCAGCTGGCCTTGCTGAGTTTAAAGGGGGTCTGGACAGATTCCTGAAGGAAAAGTCCATTGATCGTTATTAAATTTTGGGGTTTTGCCAGGTTCTTGGGGCCTGGATTGGCCACTGTCAGAGACAGAGTGCTGGGCTTGATGGACCTTGGGTCTTTTCCCAGCATGGCAGTACTTATGTACTTAAATGTGGCTCCAGGTTATCTGCACTCTAAGTAACAAAAGAGAGGGTCCAAAAGTACACAAAATCCGAACAGCAAAAAGAAGCACAATAGGGTCTTCAAGGCTGGAGCAATGGTACAATCTTTAATGAAAATGACCCAACACGGTCTGTGTTTCGGTGCAACGTGCACCTGCCTCAGTGGTTCCTCTCGGAAGTGATTGGTACGACTCACTGCTTAAAGATCTATACAGTTCCAAGGGACGATGTGAGATATTTGTTTACCAACAAGAACATTTTTCTTGACCCCTGAGACAGGCGCACGTTGCACCGAAACACAGTCCGTGTTGGGTCATTTTCATTAAAGATTGTACCATTGGTCCAGCCTTGAAGACCCTACTGTGCTTCTTTTTGCCTATCAACACCCTAAGACAGTGCATCATATTTTGCAGCTTTTGCTGCAATTACAACAGGAAAGTTGTCAGGGGTAGAACTGTCCCTTCCAAGTTGCATTACTGCATTACTAATGAGTGGGGATGTGCATATCCCACCCATGCATCACTAGGAGTTGCCATTGCATGAAACCTTCAACTCCCCCTCTCATCCAGGGCCTATGAGTGCTGTCTTTACTGCACCCTCAGTCCCAGCCAGCTGGCAGTGGAAGCCGAGTCCCACCGCACAGCAGTGCACAGCACCAAGACTGACCCACGGTTAATACTTTTAGCATGTTCTATATATTTCCTATATCCAGATGGGGCTGTGTGCGAGCTGAAATATCACTGTAAGATGGTAATGACAATAGATAAAGGCCAAAATGGCGCATCCAGACTGTCTAGCAATGATTTGTCCACTGTGGGTATATGAACATGCTAATTCCCATTTCCCCTGTGTCCCTCCTCGCATCTATTAAAGTAGTACCATTGTCTTTTAGAGCTGCTAATGTCACTCTGTGCAGAATGCTCCCCCTCCACCCAAAGCATTTGGTTGATCTCTGCCTTTAAATCATGTCTCTTCCCACACTACCTTTCATCACCTTTCAATCTTACAATGCCTCTTTCTTTCCCTGGCATACCTGAAAAATATCATCACCTCTCTTTGTCTTTTCTGCTATCTTTCCTTCCACTCCCACTTTTGCCATCCTGATTTCTTCATCTCTTTCAGCTTTACTAAATATTCTTCTACAAGTTCTTCTGTCTGAGATCCTTTGTACTTTTAGCCTTTTTTTGCGGGGGGGGGGGGTTCTGCCACTCCTTTGAAGAACTCTATTAGCTTCTTTTGTCTCTTATATTTATTTACTTTTCTGACATAAAGATTTGTCACCCTATTGATAGCTCCTTTTAGTTTTACCCACTGTTCTTCCAAGTTATCTTCTCCCAACCTTCCTGAAGATACTTATGGAAGTCAGTTCCTTGATGTTCAACGCCTTGTGCTAAATGTGGTTCCTCTCCTTCTTACTGGTATATGAGATCATACCGTCTGATGATCACTGATGCTAAGGAGACACAATCTCCATTTACAAATACCACTGCCCTCATTGGGTCAATCAGAAAAAAAAGAGGCTCATAGCAGTCACAGAAATACACCAATGACAGAAAGAGGTGTAGGACATATTTAAGTTTCAAGTTTATTAGGGGTTTGCTACCCCACCCTTCATAGGTTACATCTAGGTGACCTACAGACTAAAATATAGAATAAGAGAAATAGGGAGATAGGACGTGACTAATACGAAAAGGGGTGGAACTACAATGATGATAGGATAGAGGGGAGGGGGGAAATACAAAAGGCGAAGAGAGATTGTTCAGAGTCACCTCTACAGCACATTGCAATGTAACTACCACTTTCTAGTTGGGGACATCAGGATCTGAACTTGTAGCAATCTGGCTCTAGGCCCAGGATTTTACTACTGAGATACAGGAACAGCTCCTCTGGTTAAGCTAGTAGGCGGTTCTTCCTATCTCAGCCTGGTAGCTATTTTTGAATCAGGTTTCATAGACAGTGTAAATGCTGTGAGTGATGCAGGAAACAAAAGGGGGATTTGTCTTCCTGTCACTTTCTGTTCCATGAACTCCCACAACTGTCAAGACCAGCTGGGTAAATGAACTGAGTCTGGGATCTTTAAAGAGGGAACTGCATCATAGCACTTCCTGTCGATTCTCCCCATCAAGTCTTCTGCTGGTCTTGGGCAGGGAAGAACCACAGCAGGACCAGCAGCAGCAGCTTGAACCCCAGTCAGACTGCTGAGTTTCCCAGTAAGGAAGGGAGGGAGTTTTGTTTGTAGAATCCCAAGAGCCTCCACCTCAGCAGGAGGACTATTTAACCAAGAAGTATATAAGTAATGCCATACTGGGAAAAGACCAAAGGCCCATCAAGCCCAGCATCCTGTCCCCGACAGCGGCCAATCCAGGTCAAGGGCACCTGGCAGCTTCCCAAACGTACAAACATTCTATACATGTTATTCCCAAAATTGTGGATTTTTTCCAAGTCCATTTAGTAGCGGTCTATAGACTTGTCCTTTAGGAAACCGTCCAAACCCTTTTTAAACTCTGCCAAGCTAACCGCCTTCACCACGTTCTCCGGCAACGAATTCCAGAGTTTAATTACGCGTTGAGTGAAGAAAAGTTTTCTCCTATTTGTTTTAAATGTACTACACTGTAGTTTTATCGCATGGCCCCTAGTCCTACTATTTTTGGAAAGCGTGAACAGACGCGTTACGGGTGCCCTTTTGCAGCCTGCTGTGCAAATTACAAAAAGTAAAGACCAGAGAGGCCAGGAATTGTAGGGGCCACAGGCCAAGTTTTCTTGCAAGTCAGGTTCTCAAAGTCTGAGAATAGAAAGCAAGAGCCACCATATAAGAAGGAAGCAAGACCAAATGTGCTGTGACACAGCTTTCTATGTGAAGCTGCCACTCTCATTGCAGTCTCTGAGTCACAGAACATACAGGCCCAGGCCACTGGGGAGTATATGTGAAATATACTTGCAGCTAAATGTTTTACTGAGAATAAAGCCTCCATTCCAGACTTTCAGCAATATAGAAAAGAGCAAGATCTAACATGATATATTTAATGTGGTTTTCAGCAGCTCTCTCTGCCACTGGATGTGAATTCAACCAATCAGAGGGCTGCAAGCAATTATCTGCCTTCAGGAGCTGAGATAAGGCCTCATCTATATTTAAATGAGGATGGACTGTAAATACCCAGCAACAGCTGCTCTCCTTTCTTCACATATTTTGGTTAATTTATTATTGTCCAACTGCAAAGGTAAACCAGCTAGGCCATCTGAAATCCACAGAGAAGATGGCATAATGAAAGGGATAAGAATGATTACATTATGAACATGTTGGTCTTGGTGGATACCCCTATATAATCAAAAAGAGGGCAATGGGGATACAGTTCTACTCATACAATTTTTGTTCAATCCCCCATCAAGAGTGTGTTCTCTCAAATTATCCTTCTTATATATTCAGCACAATATCATCACATATCAATTTTATAAAAGAATATCTTTGAAAAATTGAGAGGAAAAAGCATCAACTGACTCCTCATTGGCTCAACAGCCAGATAATTTCTTGGAGTTCATAAAGTCATCAATGGCCCAAAAAAAACTCTCAAAAAATCTTTTATTATCCACAATTCAAATATCCATAAATAATATTACTTAGCTTTTAAGAGCTTAATATTTCCTCAGTGCTCACACCATGCAAACTCCATGGCCAACCATGGCCAAAGTTTCATAATCTTCTTCAGGGTCTATGGAATATATACTCACTCCACACCGTAATGGGTGACTGAACAAAAAGTGTAGGTCTTGGTGGATAGACGTGGGGAGTCAGTCATCTGGATAGACAAGCAAGCTTGGTGTTAGGAATAACAGCTGAGTCCATATCACCTGGAAAAGTTGCTCCAGATGTAGTTTTATCCCACAGCACCTAAAAATGATAGCTTATGGTGGTGTGACGAGCAGTCTGAATACCTCTAGCTATCCCAGTCTGGCATGGAGAGGCCCAAGCAAAGCTCTTATCTGGGCACCACTAGCATAAAGAGGACCTACCCTCAGAAATGTGTGTTAAATTCTAGAAACAACCTTCTCCAGCAGGTCCATTCCTAGAGAAGTAATTAATGATTAGAACAGAGACTCACAATGGACTACTAGTACACATTTCCACACCACATGAAATGAGAAAAAACCCAGGCCAAAGCCTCCATACTGTCACACTGTGTCTGCTATCTGACATCTCCCCGTCCTTGAGTCAGACAGGATTTGCTCAGGAGAAGACAATTATTACACACGTGAATAAGTTTCTCAGAGATTTTCAAAGAGGGTTCTTGCTCTTAAACATTTCACGCAGACAATTTCCAGCCAACCTAGACCTTAGGAAAGCATCGTCTTAGTCAACACATTCTAATGAAAGTGAGTAAATAACTTCATATGCACCAAGTTGTTTCTGTTTAGTCCTGGATTTACTATTTTCAGCACACCTTTCCAAACTTCCTGCCTTCTACTTCAGCATGAAAGCAGATTACAAACCTGGGAAGAATTTATGTAACAATAGCTGAAAACAAATGAAGCATACTCCTTTCCACTCAGCTCCACCACTTTACTATTGCCAAAGAGTTCAAGACATAGAGAGAAGTCAATTATTTCTAAGTCCAGAAAACACACCCAGATGCCAAGTGGCATCTGACACACGTAGGTCCTTACCGCCCAAATTCTTTACCGTTAGGTCTATGGCTGGTGGAAAGGTCAGAGACCCAAAATTTGGATTTTGCCGCATGTCCATTTTCAAAAAAAAAAAGAGGCCTTTTTTACAGACATGCTGAAAAATGATTTTGCGTGCGCCCAAAACCTGCGCCTACACTACCATAAGCCACTTTTCAGCGCGCTTTTGTAAAAGGACCCCTAAATTAACAAGAGGAAGCTTTGAGTTTATAAGAAAACATCAGACCTTCTAATGCAGTACAGGTTTTTCATTTTTGGTTCTTCTGGTGGAAGAGAGGGGATGCCAGCAGCAACTCATAGATTTTTTTTCCGTTCTGTGTCTATAGGTAAAACACGTGGTTGATCTAGCCCAGAGCAGACAAAGGAAAAAAAGTTCTCAAGTTTCTAAGACCTTGAATAATTTTAAAATCTGTGCCCTAAGCTTATTAAAGCACAGTTAGAATGCATGAGTGAAATGTAACAATTCCTGCTTTATTTCACTCTGGAAGAGGAACGCGTTAGGAATTAAAGATCATTACTAGCCAATCCCACCACCACACAATGCTATTCTACACAATACGTGCCCTCCTGCATGGATTGGATCATCTCCAGGCATCTGGGCAAGGATCGCATTAAAGCACATATAGCATAAATACAGCTGCGGTAACACAAGAATGACATCTGTGAGAGAAGATAAAATATTTCAACAGGGGGCATGGCCATGAAAAAAATACGTATCATGGATTAACAGAGCCTAAAAGCTATTCCCCGAATTCTATATATGGTGCCCAAATTTTGGCGCAGATCAAAGCTGCGTGTGCAAATAAGTTGTTTAATGAGCTACTAATTAGCAATTAATTGATATTAACGATCATTGCAGTTAATTGGCAATAACTAGGATTTGCACGTGCATCTGTCTGCGAGCTATTCTATAAGACCAGGCGCCTAAATCCCCTAGTGTGCAATTCAAAAGAGGGTGTGGCCAGAGGATGGGCAGGGGCGTTCTGGAAATTTGTGCACGATTTGATAGAATAGTGTCATTTTTGCGCCCAAATGCTATGAGTTGGGCACTGGCATTTGCACCAGGTTTCAGCTGGCATAAATTGCTAATTAATGGCTCATTAAATAACTCTGGGCACTGAAATCAGCATTATGAATTATGCTATAAAGGGGGCTCAACCCAGTGCCCCTTTCTGGCACCAATTTTTGAATCTAATTTATAGAATTCCCCCCTATATGGACTATATAAATATGAAATATAAACATATAAAGATAGCAATTTTTTCAAACCACTTCTGTGGGTAAAACAATGCTGTTGAAAGGCACTTTTTGAAAACTGCCCAAACTATATGTGGGTGCAATTACAGAATTAGTCCCTACCTCCCGGAATGGGAGCAGTGTTCCATGTTTCAGGGTTTGCAGACACATGCCTACTTTTGAATTTTCAAAACTACACATATTATTCTATTGAGTTAAGGTTCTGCACAAAAAAAGGTGTGGAGAGATCCATGTACATACTTTCATAGAAATAGAGAAATATGAAGGCAGATAACTATATGGGCTATCCAGTCTGCCCATTCATGTCATCTACTATCCGTTCGAGATCTTATGTACTTGTTTGAATCTTTCTTCAATTCAGATACAGTATTTTCTCCACTATCACCATTGGGAGGCTGTTCCACAAATTCAACACTCGTTTCATGAAGAAGTAATTCCTCAGATTACTTGAGTCTGTCCCCTTTCACCTTCATCCTATGGCCCCCTCATTCCAGAGCTTCCCTTCAATTGAGACTCGCCTCCTGTGCATTTATGCCATGGAGGTATTTAAACATCTCTATCATATCTCCCTTCCCCCACCTTTCTTCAAAAATATACATATTGAGATCTTTAAGTCTGTCCCTATATGCTTTATGACAAAGACCACTGATCGTTTTAGTAGCCACCCTCTGGATCGACTCCATCCTGTTTATATCTTTTGGAAGATTCAGTCTCCAGAATTGTACACAATATCCTAAATGAGATCTCACCAGAATCTTATACAGCGGTACTACTACCTCTTTCTTCCTGCTGGCCATTCCTGTCCTTATGCACCCAAGCATCTTTCTAGCTTTCGCTGTCACCTTTTCTGTCTGTCTGGCCCACCTTCAGATCATCACATATGATCACATCCAAATTCTGCTCCTTTTTCATATACAAAGGGTCTTTGCCTCCCAAACTGTACCATTCTATCAGGTTTTTTAAACCCAAATACATGACCATGCATTTTTTTTTTTTAGCATTAAATCTTAGCTGCCAAATTCTGGACCATTCTTCAAGATTTGCTAGTTCCTTCTTCATATTATCCATGTTAGTTTCACAATGAACCCACTTTTTGTGTCATTGTGCTTTATAAAGTTTGTAAAACTCTTATTGTCCCCTTTACAACAAAGTTACCTTGTTTGAGGGGAAATTAGATCCACTCCAGAAGCCTTTTTCAGTCATATACACTGGTTTCAAATCTACCCTTTCTTGGGAAATTCATGAAAAAGATTGTTTTCTGTCAAGCTATTGAATTTTGTGATAAGGAAATTATTCATCCATTTCCATTTTGTTTCTGTGACGGACATGAGACTGAGACAGTTTTAGCGTCAGTTATGAATGATGTATTGTATTGTAGCTTGTCAAAAAAAAGGTCAACAAATTTGCAAGTAATGCCTATTAGTGGAATAAAAACCTTTTGACTGATTTTCAAGAGTAATCCTTTCATTAGGTTGCATAAAAAGGACCGCAACAGCGACAAAACATGGCCCAAGTTGGCAGCAGATTCTTTTTGAGATAAGTTATTACATAGTATAGTTTATAAATTCACAAAATATGCTTTTTAATATAGAAAAAAAGAACCTAATAGTTACAAAAAAAAAATGTTACATAGAGACCAATGAGGAGGCAGGTGAACTATGGATCATGTGTTCGTGTGAAATGAGTTGCCGCACGTGCTGGTGGTGGGAACTACCGCTGGGATCCTGCGGTAGCCTGGTGATAATTCCAGATTGGCGCATGGCACGCCCTTTGCTGTACACCAACCCTTTAGTAAAAGGGCCCCTTAGTTTCTTACAGGGGCGTAGCCAGACTTCGGCGGGAGGGGGGTCCAGAGCCCGAGGTGAGAGGGCACATTTTAGCCCCTCCCTGGCACCGCCAACCCCCCCCCCTCGCCACCGCCACCACCAACAACAACTTTGATCCCCCCCCTGCTGATGACCCTCTCGACCCCCCCCCCCCTCCCATGCAGGACATCAGACTCAGAAACAGAACGAAGGAAGAAGAGGACCTCGGCTGGCAGGGGTTGGGGTCCCCCACCAGCAAAGGTAGGCGACAGCGGGGGAAGGTTGTCGGCAGGGGGGTCCAGGGCCAAATCTATGGGGGCCCAGGCCCCCATGGCCCCACGTAGCTACGCCACTGGTTTCTTATGAACTTCAGAGGTCTCTTTGCTTCTCTCAATTTTCATTATTAAGGGCTTCTTTTACAATGCCATGCTAGCGAATCCTGCGCGGAAAATGAAAGGAAGCCCTCAGAAACTGAGTGGGATTTCTCTCATTTGCTGCTCAGGAATCGCTAGTGTGGCTTTATTCAAGAAGCTCTAAGTGTTCCATCTTGTGTCCAACTACAATCTTCTAGACAATGAGGGTTTACTTTCTTAGGTTGTGGAATGCTTTACCAACGTAAGATTCTGCAAATGAACTAAAGATTGGCTGTTTAACCAAATATCACATACTGGTGGTAGTGGGATTCTGTGGCAGTTTGATAGTGATTGTTTTTAAGTAATTTCTAGTTTTATATTTTCGGGGTGGGTTTGGGTATAAAGGGACTATTTGTATACTTGCTTTGCTGCTGTACCATGCCTTGAGAATTTAATAAGGTGTGTAATAAAGCTCAATAAATAAATAAGTATGCAGGTAGCTTGAAAATTGCCCCTGCTAGAAAAAATAGAAAGGAAACCTAGAAATGAACGTAACAGAAGCTGGAAGAAACACGAGAAGCAGACTCATTTTAACAGTGCCTGACTCTTAATTGCAGCCTCCCCTGAACATTTCTCTTTAATCCATTTACTGTACCACTATTCCTTTATCAACAGCACAGTGGTTTATAGCATGGTCTACACTAAGAAAATGACAAAAGGAACAAGAACATCTAACAAATTACAATAAAACAAATATTTTAAAAAGAATATCAAATCAATACCTCCCACACCCACCCTGCAATACATTCAGAATAAGCATAAAATAACAACTCAGGCTGGACAGTGTGAAAGCATACAGTATTCTACTTGTAAACCACCTTGACATTTTGTAATGAAACGTGGTATAGCAAATCTAAATGAGCATAAACATAACATAAAATAACAAATCGGTCCAGATAGCATGACAGCCTGCAATACATTCATAACAAACATAAAATAATCAGACCAGATATTGTGAGCAGCCTGCAATACATCTTTTACTAAGTTGTGTTAAAAAGTGGCCTTAGTGAAGCCTTACATGGGTTTTTCACACTCACTAAGGCCATTTTTACCACAACAGAAAAATAGCCGATTTTCCTTTTTTTTTTAAATGAATGGCCATGTGCTAATGTTGTCATTAGCACGCATTCGGTGAGGGTGAGAATCCTATGCTGTTGCCATCACTTCATGGCTGCATCGCTCCACACACACACACACACCCCGACCCCAAACAAAAGCGTTCAGTTCAGGCGCCCAGTGGTGACACAGCATGATGGGCAAGATTGGGGCGTTGGTGGCATCCGTTTCACCTCTGTTCACAGCTTTGAGTACGCTCTACACCACAGACCATAATGTACAGCTTGCACCCCCAGTCTGTTTATTTATTTATTTATTTACCTACCACCTTTTTGAAGGAATTCACTCAAGGCGGTGTACAGTAAGAATAGATCAAAACTGAGCAATAGGCAATTACAGCAGTATGCCACAGTATACTACTTACAATGTCAACACAATACCTAATAGAACATTTTAACTGAAAGTGAAGGGTAAAGCAAAGATGGAACATATAGATAGGTAAGAGATTACAATGCCATGGTGCCACTTCCAAAACAGTGGACTCTAGGCAGATGCCTAGTCTGCCCTGTGCTTGAGCCACAACTCATGCTTGGAGCTGCCTTGGAGTTCAAAAAGGCAGGTTATTTCTTCCCTTGGCCATAGAAGCCAGAATTCTGGCCCCTTCTCCGATTCCTTTCCTCCCCTCTCAATTTCTTGTGCGGCCTCTGATTTCATCTGTGGATCTCTAGATATTATGTAGCCCTGCAGTGGTGGGGAACAGTGAGTGTGCTGTAATTCTGCTGCTCTCTTCAAATGCCAACTTGTTTAATATTTAAACTCTTCAAGAAATGGTTCTCCATTCCACTTTTCTTCTATGCCAGAACACATACACCCTAACGAAATATGCCCTAAAGGGCCAGCAAGCTCTGCCAGAGTTTTTGTAAAAACATTATGGAAGGAACCACTGGGGAGCAGGAAATACCAGAATCTCCAGCAAACTGCAGAACACAAGGCCTGCCAGTGCCAGGAACTCCATCAAAATACCACCAATTAGCAACCGGATGAGACAGGAAAGAAAATGCCCACAGCTATACGGAGACATGAGCACAAGCCTATACAATCCAGTGCAAAGCACCAATCAGTTTGAAAGGAATGTGTCCTGGGTAGGGGGAGTCTACAGTTAGAGCTCCTCACTTTTCCCATGGCATTGCCATATGTCCATGTATTAATGGGAGAGGGGAGCAGTTCATCTCATTAACAGTCCAATAGCTGTACCTCCTAAAAATTCCCTGACCTCTCCAACACGAAACTGCAACGCTCAGGGGTGGGATGCCGTTAGGTACTGGAGGTAGAGGTAGGAATAGAAGCTATGCATTTGCAAAATAGTTCTTTTGGTTTGTGTGTTTTTAAAACTGGTTATCACATATCTCATTAAACACTAGTGTCAAGACAAACTGAAGTGTGCAGACCCCTAAAAGGATGACTTTCTCTATATAAAAATTTGTCTGTGCAGATATCAATATAGAGCACTACACCAACAGTTTAACATTTAAACATGTAACTGCCCATTAAAAATTATATATATTTCCAGTGGCAGCTTTAAAAATCCATGGATAAGTTTAAGTAGCTACTCAAGTTTAAAAGTTATTTACCCATTGATAGTTTGATGGATAACTTATGTTTACCAGTGAAATTCAGCATTGTATATATATATATAAGGTTTCCTGCCCATGGTCTACCCCAAATCACTCCCAAGTTCCCAACACATAACTTTAGAATAAGGCTGTTAACTGGATCCAGTCCTGTGTTTACCCCATTGCATGCAGGGACTTGTAGTTCTGATTTCCCCATTGCATTACCTAAAAAGGCAAGACTACAAGTCCCAGCTTGCACTGGGGTAACCCAGGACTGGATCAACCCTGTCCTGTGAATCTGGATCCAGTTGGCAGCCTTAGAACATAAGAAACAAGTGGCCAATCCAGGTCATGAGTACTAGTCAGGTTTGTGAATAAAATGGCCAATTATATGTGCGGCCACCAGTGACTTATTTAAAAAAAAAAAACACTTATATAGCTGTCTGTGGCAACACAGACACCAGTCACATAAGTGTTTTTGAGTAACTGTAATATTCTATAAAGCTATAACATTTGAAACACATAGATATCATATCATGGATCCTGCAACCATGAAAGTTAAAAGCTGAGAACCTGGTACGTAAGTACATAAGTATTGCCATACTGGGAAAGACCAAAGCATCCTGTTTCCAACAGTGGCCAATCCAGATCACAAATACCTGGCAAGGTTCCAAAAAGTACAAAACATTTTATACTGCTTATCCCAGAAATAGTGGATTTCCCCCAAGTCCATTTAATAAAGGTCTATGGACTTTTCCTTTAGGAAGCCGTCCAAACCTTTTTTAAACTCTGCTAATCTAACCGCCTTTACCACATTCTCTGGCAACGAATTCCAGAGTTTAATTACACATTGAGCGAAGAAAAGTTTTCTCCGATTCGTTTTAAATTTACTACATTGTAGCTTCATCACATGCCCCCTAGTCCTAGTATTTTTGGAAAGCGTGAACAGACGCTTCACGTCTACCCGTTCAACTCCACTCATTATTTTATAGACCTCTATCATATCTGCCCTCAGCCGCCTTTTCTCCAAGCTGAAGAGCCCTAACCGCTTTAGCCTTTCCTCATAGGGAAGTCGTCCCATCCCCTTTATCATTTTTGTCGCCCTTCTCTGCACCTTTTCTAATTCCACTATATCTTTTTTGAGATACGGCGACCAGAATTCAACATAATATTCGAGGTGCGGTCGCACCATGGAGCAATACAAAGGCATTATAACATCCTCATTTTTGTTTTCCATTCCATTCCTAATAATACCTAACATTCTATTTGCTTTCTTAGCTGCAGCAGCACACTGAACAGACGGTTTCAACGTATCATCAACAACAACACCTAGATCCCTTCACTGGTAGGTACTAGGACAGTGACCACTGCAAGAAGCTGAAAATTCTTTCATGCCTGCCACTGACTGGCTCTTTCTGATGACCAACACCAATCAGTGCCAGGGTGGGGAAACATTTTGTCCAACTGTTGCAGTAACATGGGAAGGGGGCACAGAGAAAAGAGAGAAGGAGCTTGTGCAAGTCTGGGAGTTTTAATGGGTGGAGGGGGTGCAAAAATGTGTGCAGCTCAGGTGAGGAGGGTGCAAAAGTGTGTGCAGCTCAGGGCCACTGCTCCCCGTCTCCTCTGCTTCAGCTGTCCAAGCAAGTGAGTCACTGAACACCTATGTGCTAAAGCTTCAGCCCTTGCAATACATGTAAACTGCATGCATTAAAGCATTAACACTTGTAATAACACGTGCTAAAACCTAAGCTTTTGCCACACATGTGTATTGCATGCATTAAAGATTTAACACTTATAACCTGTAATAATACATGTTAAAGCTTTAATATGTGTACCGTACACTTTAAAGCTGGAAAAGGAGACTATTATAGCCGTTTAGGAATGTAAAAAGCAATTTAAACACATGTCCATTGTCTGAATTTTGCCCCCTCTCACTATTGCATGCATGCATAGCATTCATTCCTTTAGCCACATCTAGAGGTGGCATTCCCAGGGATGTGTTTGTTTCATGGAAAATAACACATATAAATATGAGAATGCAATCCAAGCAGACCAAAAGTACCTGCAGAAAAAGCAGGCACAGTTGGACGCTGGTCCCTTGTAACCACAGCAAGTTGGTTTGAAACACGATGCAATGCACCAATGAAGTTTGAATTCAGATAATCTGAGAACTATTTATAATAAATTTAAAGTTTTAATAAAAACACACTATTTTAAGTTGGCTTTTGGTTTGTAGTCCCAGGAGATAGGAGGTCTAGCTTGCATTGATTATTCTATATTATGTTATCAGTAGTTATGATTGCATATGACAGAATGATTCTCTGGTGTACATGTTTCAGGTCTTTCCTTTAATAATGAAATTCCTTTCTTTATTTGGATTTTGCTCACACCTTTTTCAGTAGAAGCTCAAGGTGAGCTACATTCAGGTATACTGGGTATTTATTTGTCCCTGGAGGGGAAATTGTACCTGAGGCAATAGAGGGTTAAGGGGCAGCCGTGGGATTTGAACTGGCCACTTCCAGATGTCAAGACTGGTGCTCTATCCACTAGGCTACGCTCTAGTATTTTTAATTTTGTTTTTATTTAATATTTGAATTTGTTTGTAAACCACTCAGATCTGAAAAGGAGTGCAGTGTATCAGGTTATAAATACATGGAGGGGCATAATCGAAAGGGACGTCCAAATTTTGTTGAGGACGTCCTCACAAAACGTCCCAATGGAAGGCAGGGAAACCCATATTATCGAAACAAGAGGGATGTCCATCTTTCATTTCGATAAAACGGTCAGGGACATCCAAATCTTGAAATTTTGCTCGTCCTTAGAGATGGTCATCCCTAGACTTGGTCGTTTCTGATTTTCAGCGATAATGGAAACCAAGGATGTCCATCTCAGAAATGACCAAATGCAAGTCCTATGGTCATGGGAGGAGCCAGCATTTGTAGTGCCCTGGTACCCCTGACATGCCAGGATACCAACTGGGAACCCTAGAGGGCACTGCAGTGGACTTCATAAAATGCTCCCAGGAACAAAGCTCCCCCACCCCCCCCCACCCCTAAAACCCACTGCCCACAACTGTTCACCACTACCATAGCCCTTACAGGTGAAGGGGGGCACCTAGATGTGGTACAGTGGGTTTCTGGTGAGTTTTGGAGGGCTCACTGTTTCCTCCACAAATATAACAGGTAGGAGGGGGAAGGACCTGAGTCCACCTGCCTGAAGTGCACTGCACCCACTAAAACTGCTCCAGGGACTTGCATACTACTGTGATGGACCTGAGTATGACATCTGAGGGTGGCAAAAAATATTTTTAAAGATATTTTTTGAGGGTAGGAGGGGGTTATTGACCATTGGGGGGGTAAGGGGAGGTCATCTCCGATTCCCTCCAGTGGTCATCTGGTCATTTCAGGCACCTTTTTGTGCCTTGGTTGTGAGAAAAACATGACCAGGTAAAGTCATCCAAGTGCTCGACAGGGATGTCCTTTTTCTTTTCTCATTATGGGTTGAGTACATCCTAGTGTTAGGCACGCACAAAGTCCCGCCTTTGCTACGCCTCTGACACGCCCCCTTGAACTTTGGCAGTCCCTGTGATGGAAAGCAGTTGGGGACGTCCAAAAATCGGCTTTCGATTATACCAATTTGGACGACCCTTTGAGAAGGATGCCCATCTTCTGATTTATGTTGAAAGATGGGCGTCCTTCTCTTTCGAAAATGAGCCCAATAGTAACATAGTAGATGACGGCAGATAAAGACCTGTACAATTCATCCAGTCTGCCCAACAAGATAAACTCATTATATGTGATACGTTATATGTATACCTGACCTTGATTTGTCCTTACAGAAGTTAACTAAGAATAGGGGCAATTATTATATACTATTCCTCCAAAGTTATATAAAATGAAATCAAAATAGGAATAGATATATATTTTATCTGATATTGCTTTATTTACTATAATATTTCTAACTAGCTCATATGAGCTAGTTAGAAATATTATAATAAATAAAGCAATATCAGATAAAATATATCTATTCCTATTTTGATTTCATTTCTTGATTTGTCCTTGCCATTTTCAGGGCACAGACCATAGAAGTCTGCCCAGCACAAGCTTTGCTTCCCAATTACAGGTATTGCCACCCAATCTCCACAAAGCTTCTGTGGATCCATTCCTTCTGAACAGGATTCCTTTGTGTTTATACCATGCATTTTTTGAATTTCGTTACCGTTTTCATCTCCACCACCTCCCACAGGAGGGCATTCCAAGTATCTACCACCCTCTCTGTGAAAAAATACTTCCTGACATTTTTCCTGAGTCTGCTCCCCTTCAACCTCAATTCATGTCCTCTAGTTCTACCGCCTTCCCATCTCCGTAAAAGGTTTGTTTGCGGATTAATATCTTTCAAATATTTGAACGTCTGTATCATATCAACCCTGTTTCTCCTTTCCTCCAAGGTATACATGTTCAGTTCAGTACATCTCTCCTTGTACATCTTGTAACGCAAATTCCATACTATTTTTGTAGCTTTTCTTTGCACCGCTTCAAGACTTTTTACATCCTTAGCAAGATAAAGAACTGTCCCTTGGTACTGGCATACTCCCATATTCATTAATTTATATTTATAAACCACCTTTCCAAAGAGCATGTATTTTGAGGTAGTAGTCCCAGGGACTTATTTTCTGTCTTCAGTAGATGGTTTCCACACCAATTTTCACTTACCAACCCTTAAAACTGTAGCCCCCCAATTTCCTGTGAGAACCCAGGGGTTCGCACTGCAGCTGTTCTACAATACATCCTCATAAATTTGAATCACCTTGAGCAATAAAAACAGCTGGCAAATCCCACTCTGTGTCTGTACAATTTTTTTTTCCTGTTTGGAGTTTTATAGGTGGGCAATCTCAGGTATCAATGTGTGTGAGGAGAGGAAGAAAGCAATTTCAGGGTGGGGGAGAGAAAGGACAAGAAAAGAGGACCAAAAATGGGGCAGGGAAAAAGAGGATGGAGAAGGAGAAAAAAAGGGGAAGATGGGGATTGGAGAGAGCAGGAGGAGGGAAGAAAAGAGAGTTACAAATGCTCTGTCACCTCTCCGACCTGTCAGTAACCAGTTCTCATGGCTATTCTGCAAATTGATGTCCTGCTTATAGTCACTTATCACCTTCCTGCAACCCTGACAGTGAAACAGAACTGTATCTCCACTCTGGTAGTAATCTGTAACCCCCTTTGGGCAACAGCAGAATACTTTTGCCCACCCTCCTTCAGCCAGTCATTATCTGTTCAAAGAGCTTGCAAACAACTGTCTTTGAGCCTAAACTTTTATTCCTAAGTGAAAAGGGAAAAAAACTCATTAGCTGCAATATAATTAGAGCGATGTAAGCATGATCATTACCAAATTCTGAAGCGATTAGATAATTGCTCATGAGGAAGTGAAGCAAAGCACAGCCCGTGAGCACATCTGACTGCACTGCCAGAGGAGAAGCTGCTTTCTCCGGTTCAGTCACATCCCAGAGAGATGGAGGAACTGAAAAGACCAGACTCTGACAGAACAACAAGCTCCGAACTTTTTCTTTACCGGAGATTTGAGAGATCACTGGGCAACGCACACTAAAGAACAAGAGATTTGGAAAATATAGGGACCCTTTTACTAAGCCGTGTAAGCGTCTACGCACGCCCAACAAGTGCCAAAAAGGAGTTACTGCCCGGCTACCACATGGCTCTTGCCGTAATTTCATTTTTGGCGTACGTCCGATACATGTGGCTGAAAAATAATTTTTATTTTCGGACATGTGTATTGGACACACGCCAAATGGCATTTGATGCACGTAGGTCATTACCGCCTGGTTACCGTGTGAGACTTTACCGCTAGGTCAATGGCTGAATGGATGCGCAACAATTTTGATTTGGTCGCACGTCCATTTTTGGCAAAAATTTTAAAAAAGGCCTTTTTTACACGTTCGCTGAAAAATGGATCAGCGCGTGCCCAAAACCCATGCCTATACTACCGGAAGCCATTTTTCAGTGCATCTTAGTAAAAGGATCCCCTAGAGAACATTTTGGCAGTTTGCTTCACTGGCTACTGAAGACCTAATTATTCAGCCAGGCATGCGGTTCCTAGTTTATTCATTTTATTTCCAGGTACTGTGGATAATTTTCTGCCTTTCAGTATCTGTTAATAGGGCCTGAATCTTTTAGAAGATGGAATTTCCATCTATTGTTTTAACTGTTTTTTTTATCTAAATGTATCTTAGTTATTTTGCATAGATACAGTGAACAAATATAAAAATCACTGCAATTACATTTATAATCTATTCAAGTTACTTTGATGCATTTTCCCCTGAACATCTGCACTGATAAGGCAGGTAATAAACAAACATGGTGTGACCTTAAATAGCTGTGTGAACCTTCTCTAACAGTGCTGGGAGGTGGCCTTACAGTGGGATATTTGGGTTTTTGCTAAAGATCCAACAAGAGACTTTTAGGGTCCTATTCTTTTCAGTGATGTTGCATTGATTATAGTTGGTGCAGAGGGGGCAGTAAGTGTACAACCTACCAAAGTCTTCTTTACCCTTCAGCACAACACAGCCTTTCGCAACATTTTCAAGACCAATGTCCAGCTACAGTGACAAAACCGTGGTGTGGAATGCCAACAGAGCAGGCAGTGTGGACATTAGGGATGTGTATTTGTTTATGTACCTTAAAAATGTTACTTCACGCAAACTCGACTGTACACACATACATCTAAAGATCTACGCGCATTAAGTTTAAATAACTTTTGGTACGTGTTAAAATGAATGTGTGAAACGAACTGAAATAAACCTCAAAAACTCCAAAAATGAACCAGTAGACAGGGAGAGGAGTCATATCACCAAAAGAAGAGATAGGAAAGCACTGAAAACCCCACCTCTCTCTCACCCAAATTTGACAACAAAGGGAAAGATGGGATGCAGACACATACAATAACCCTCTTATTTTGACCAGTTCTCTCTATATGTAAGTGCTGAGGCCCCGATGATCAATTCCTCGCGCTGTTAAGAAAAAGCACTGTAAAAATAGCACCAGAACAGTACGGGAAATTAACGCTAATAACATGCATATTTAGGTGTGTTATTAGCGTTGATCATTAGGGGAAAGTGCAGGAGCATTGTGCCTGGGCATGTGCTCAGGCACAATTTTCCCACACTTGTTTTGACAGGGCTGTCAAAAAAAAGTCTGGACCTGTCAAACATTCGGACTCCCCTCAAAGGCAAGGCCCTGGTGGCCTACTGCCCCCCCTCACCCCTAGACACTGACACAGGGGGG
Source organism: Microcaecilia unicolor (assembly GCF_901765095.1). Classification (NCBI taxonomy): domain Eukaryota; kingdom Metazoa; phylum Chordata; class Amphibia; order Gymnophiona; family Siphonopidae; genus Microcaecilia; species Microcaecilia unicolor. The sequence goes on from NC_044036.1 coordinate 284,716,637, forward strand.
CTGGAGGCCTGGTGAACATCCAGCCCCCCCCCCCAACACCACTTCAACAGAAGAAAGGGCTGGAGGTCACTGAACCTCCAGCTCAACACCCCTCCCCCAACAGAAGCATCCCCCCCCCACATGGTGATGTAGTAGCCCCAAACCCTCCCATGTACATTTAGATGATGAAAGGGAGTAGAACTCCCTCCTCCTTTCAGCGCCACCTCCAAAATGACGGTGCCCTGCCCTGTCCAGTGCATCCTAGGATGGACTGGGCAGGGCTTCCCTAAATTATAAGGGGAAGTGGGCTTAGGGTTGACAGGTCTGGGAGAAAATCCCGGACCTGTGAAACCTCTTCTGCTGGTCTCACCCATTCCTCCCTTGCTGGCCAACTCTGAGCTGGTGTAAGGTTTGCAGCGGAAGCAGCACCCTTGTTTGGCCCGCTGCCCGCTGATCGTAAGGGAGAAATGCGGGAGACCTTCGTTTGCATGCATTAGCATGCAATTAGCGGTCACAGCCAGCGAGCATATTATTTCACGCGCTTACTGGCTCTGATCCCAGGGTGCAGGCAAATGGGTGCGCTAGTCCGGCGCTAATGGCTTTTAGCACCGCGTTTGCTTCTGATCATCAGGGCCTGAGTAGGGTTCGGGGTGGTGCTACACAAATTACGACTCAGGGTGCTGCAACACAGAGTGGAGCTTGGGATAGTGCTCCACAGAGTTCAACTCGGAGTGCTGTGACACAGAGTGGGGTCCAGTTGTTTTTGCACCTTGCAAGCTGTGTGTTCATTCCCACGCTCTGGAAAGCAGCTCCTGTATGTTTTTGAGCCACTGGTGGTGTCTCGTGCTGTGAGATGCTGAGGTCAGAGCCCACGTGCTGGAATGGACCCAAGCATCAGCCAGTGAATGGTGACTTCCCCATAACCATAGGAGCCAACTTTGGCTACACTCAATGGAAATGACCCCTCCCTGGACACAGTCAAAGAGTTTGTTCAAATATTGTGGGTGCTCGAGCACCCACAGAGCTGGCTCCTGTGCCCATAAACACACCTGATCAGAACTGAGGCCACGCTGGTTGATAAAAACTGTTGTAATAGCTACATGAGAGTAATGAGAGATCCGATTCAACACACACACTTCATGCTCTGCTGCCTAATGAGCCCTAGATGTGAAATTAAAGATTAGGCATGTTTTCTGTATGATAATGGGCCTGAATTACAAATTCACAATTCATTCATATCAACAGAACGGTGCACTGTGGCAAAATTTACATAAATCAGCAGTCATTTTAAAGACAAGTCAATATTTAAGTGGGAAACCACCCCTTCGTCGCTCTCCCTCTCTCTAGTCTGCCAGTACATTCCTCTCCCCCTCCCCCTTATCTATCAGCACCACTACATCTCAGGAAAAACAGCTGTGCAAAAGATGCCAGCTCACCTCCTAAAGAAAGGGAGGCATCTCAGCGGCACGCATCAACATGGTACACCTGTCCGTGGAGCGGAACAGGGAATTAATATCTCTAACAAGGCTTACTGTGTAATGCCAAATAATTAGATCAGCTGCAGGCTGCTCTCTGATGTAATTTGGGCCATATGTCATAACCTTTCCTAAACAAAAAGAATTAATGATGCCTGCAGAAGATTACTGCTTGGAAGTGTCCTTGCTCACCAACACTCCGCCTCACACGTGCACAGAGCTTATGCAGGATTAATACTGTAAAGAACATTCAACGCCCCCCAAATAGCAGCAAGGGCAGCAAAACTAAAATGCATTGGAAGCAACATTAAATGATAACGAGTCAGAAGTGCCTGTCTGTACTTTTCACGCTGTCGTGATGCTCAAAAGTTTTAATTGCTGAACTTCCTCCATATGCATCCTCCCCTCCGTGCGTGCCGTTATCAGCTATCACATTCCTCTGGCCATCAAAACTGTAGCACATCCATATTAGTTACCTCCATAATGCACATTATGGGGCACCTTTTCTGAAACCACCAAACCTTGTAAAATGGCCTCCATTATACTTTTGCTCTGTTGTACATCACTCTGAACAGCACGCTAGGGAAAGTGGTACAAAAAATTTCCTCCATCAACCAAAATTACTACTACTACTTATTTCTATAGCACTACTAGACGTACGCAGTGCTGTACACTTGAACATGAAGAGACAGTCCCTGCTCGACAGAGCTTACAATCCCCCTCACCCCGTAAATGCCTTTTTTTTTAAATAACTTGGCTAAAAGCAGACATGCTGTGAAAGTCATACGTAAGTTTGGACAGAAGATGGCAATTTTCACCTGGGCAAATGGCTTATTTCTCTTATCTACCCTCCACGTGACGTGCCTACTGCATACGTTGATTTTTACATGCGATGGCCCTGGTGGCACACTTGTGAGCTGGAGGCTCAGAAAAATTTCTAACCCACAGCCCAAAGGGCCCAGTTTGCAGGTTCTGCACATGCTGTTGTACCTGCTGATGGAATGACTGCACTGCAGGGAGAGATTCCGGAAGGGCAGACTCCAGGGAAGGTTTTCTTCTCTCTCTTTTTACTCGTTCCTGCTTCCATGTGTCTGTCACCTCTCACTAGGCTCCAGGTTGAAAGTCCACAGGTGCTTTGCAAAGGCTGAACTTTACTCTTATGAAACTGTTATAAATCTTGTCCTGAGGCCTCTCATGCTGAATGTTCCACAGACACAGAAGTTTTGGAGTCCAGGGTCCTTTGCGCTGTGGTACTGTTATTAACTGTGTATTCACAAGACCTTTACTGCGCCAGGACTGCAGCAGACAGGTACTTATGCAGTTAATTCCCTGTGTGATATGGGTTTCACCCAGTCAGGACACCAAGGTGCTCATTTTCAAAGCATGAAGACCAGGGGCGTAGCCAGATGTCAGCAGGAGGGGGGGCCAGAGCCCGAGGTGGGGGGGCACTGTTTAGTCGCCTCCCCCATCGCCGACACCGCAAAAACCCTCCCCCATCGCCGCCAGGTACCTTGTTTGCTGGTGGGGGTCTCCAACCCTCGCCAGCCGAAGAGTCTTCTTCAGCGCCGGTCAACTCTGGCGCCTTTGCTGTGTGATGATGTTTCAAACTCCTGACATCCTGCACTGTGCACGTCCTGTATGTAGCCCCGTGCAGGATGTAAGGCGTCAGAAATAGATCATCACACAGCGAAGGCGCCGGAGTTGACCGGCACTGAAGAAGACTCTTTGGCTGGCGGGGGTTGGGGACCCCCGCCAGGAAACAAGGTACCTGATGCGGCGGCAGGGCGGGCAGTGGCCGGCGGGGGGGGGGGGTCGGTGGCTGGGGGGGGTCAAATGTAGAGGGGGCCAGGGCTTAATCTGTGGGGGCCCATGCCCCCGTGGCCCCACGTAGCTACACCCCTGATGTAGACATCTTAAAATGGCCAAAAAAAGGTCCATCTGCCGAAAACATCTAAATCGTGATTTTCAAGACGCAAAATTAGGACTTTTTTTCTTAACTGTAGTTCACCCAAATAGTAAGGGGTGTGTTTTGGGTGGGATTAGGGTAGAGCCCAAAAGCTGGGCATCTTTCAGCGATAATGGAACAGGAAGAAACGTCCAAGGCAAAAAAGGATGTTTTTATCTAGACCTGTTTCAATCATGTCTTAGTTACTAAAAGCTGCTCTGATTGACGAGCTGACCACTGGAGGGATTAAGGCTTGACCCCTCCTTAATCCATTAGTGGATGCTCTCCCCCTCCCACCCCCATAAGAAGTTAAACTGAAAGGGGACACCAGGCTCTATGGCAGCTGCAGGTATTATGGGCATACCCAACAGAGCAGTAAGAAGTTCCCAGGAGTAGCCTAGTGGACTGTGAACAAGGGGATCCAGGTCTAAATCTCACTCCCCCTAGTACATTTGTGGTGGAAATTGTGAGCCCTACAAAACCACCAAATTACCTACTGTATCTAAATATAAGATACACCTGATGGGTGGAAGCGATTGTAATGGCGTACAGTTAGGTACTGGGAGTTTTATTCTGTTCCTGAAGGGTTCACAATACAAAATAAAGGAGCTATGGAAGGAGTTGTACCTGGGTGCCATTGTTTAAAGTCCACTGCACGGACCACTAGGCTGCCCCTCTGATCTGCAGGGGCATCTGTGTGGCCATTTCTCTCAAAATGATGCCAGACAGACATTCTTCTGCCTGTTTTTTTTGGCGTTTATAAGTTGAATGTTTCGGTTTGGAAAGTGACTCTTCATTTTAGATGTCTCCTGTGCAAAAAAAAGTCCATCTTTGAGCCAGTTTCAAAAGGGAAACTCAGACATTTTTCCTGTTCAAAAATGGCTCTAAGATGGACTTTTTGGATATAATGAGCAAAACATCCCAATTCGGATTTCGACTACTTATCAAAAGTACCCCTTCACATGCCAGGAAATTTGCTAGCACTCTGATATGATAAGCTGGAAGAAAACCATGGTGTTTCACCACAGGGCTACAAAAATCAGGATGAAGGTTCCATTCCTACCCCTAGCAAAATTTAACAGTATGCACACAATACCAGTCTCCACAGTATGGAAATAAAAGATTGTTTCACGTGAAGGGGCATAATCGAATGGGGCGCCCAAGTTTTCATGAGGGCATCCTCGCAGGACGGCCCCGCGAAGGGGCGGAAAAACCCGTATTATTGAAACAAGATGGGCGTCCATCCTTCATTTCAATAATACGGTCGGGGACACCCGAATCTCAACATTTAGGTCGATCTTAGAGATGGTTGACCTAAATGTTGAGATGGTCGTCCACGGTTTTCGGCCATAATGGAAACCAAGGACGCCCATCTCAAAAACGACCAAACCCAAGTCCTTTGGTCATGGAAGGAGCCAGAATTCGTAGTGCACTGGTCCCTCTCACATGCCAGGACACCAACCGGGCACCCTAGGGGGCACTGCAGTGGACTTCACAAATTGCTCCTAGGTGCATAGCTCCCTTAGCTTGGGTGCTGAGCCCCCCAAAACCCTCTCCCCACAACTGTACACCACTACCATAGCCCTAAGGAGTGAATGGGGGCACCTACTTGTGGGTACAGTGGGTTTCAGGTGGATTTTGGAGGGCTCACATTTACCACCACAAGTGTAACAGGTAGGGGGGGGGAATGGGCCTGGGTCTGCCTGCCTGAAGTGTACTGTACCCACTAAAACTGCTCCAGGGACCTGCATACTGCTGTCAGGGAGCTGGGTATGACATTTGAGGCTGGCAAAAAAAAAATTTTAATTTTTTTTAGGGTGGGAGGGGTTGGTGACCACTGGGGGAGTAAGGAGAGGTCATGTGGTCAGTTTGGGCACCTTTCACGGCTTGGTCGCAAGAAAAAATGGACCAAGTAATGTCGGCCAAGTGCTCGTCAGGGACGCCCTTCTTTTTTCCATTATCGGCCAAGGACACCCATCTCTTAATCACGCCCCAGCCCTGCCTTCACTATGGTGCTGACACGCCCCCATGGACTCTGGTTGTCCCCGCTACAGGAAGCAGTTGAGGACGCCCAAAATTTGCTTTCGATTATGCCGATTTGGGTGACCCTGAGAGAAGGACGCCCATCTCCAGATTTGTGTCAGAAGATGGGTGCCCTTCTCGTTCGAAAATAAGCCTGATAGATAACTACACTGTATGAATGTATTCTTCACAGCGATGTGACCATGACAGCTATGTGGTTGACCTAGATGGATAGCATGATCCAGAGAGGGTGCCTACTTTTCTCACTACTAGCAAGCCACCAAACCTCCCTGCAGAAGAGTGTCCATTCTCTTGGTTAAGGATCTCCTATTTTATGGTGCTCCGATGATCTCATTTTTGGAAAATTTTGAAGAGAGTAAGGCAATTTGGAGGAATCACTAACCATCTCTGCACAGGATATAGAATGGACACAACTGAGCAGGCTCTGTGATTGGCTGTGCACTGGCAGGTATATCCTATCCAATGTGCCACATACCACAGGTTTCAATGAAGATTGGAATGTTATTGCTGCACCTTTATGGGACTCTAACAGCTCATTAAGTGCAAAGAATGAAGAGCGTGTTTAATTGAGCTGAGTTACAGTGGGACGGCTGGCCTGTGGCATTCGCTGGAAAACTAAGTTCTTTAGAGCGGTGGTTGAGCAGGGTCTGTTCCCAGGAATCCACAGTTGAGATAAGGTCTACAGTCAATGCTTCTCCCTCCCTCACTGGCTCTTTCATCTTCTAATACAGCACATTTAAACCCTCTATCAAATAATCACAAGAACTTGTCTTGTTTTATTTTCAGTTTCTGAATACACCTCTTGAGTCCCCTAAACTGCCCCTTTGATCTAAAGTCAATAGGAAAACACTTCTGCCAATGGCCACTGTGGTTTTCTTTTCTCTTCCGTCACAAAAAGGGGTGAATTTGCACCTGTCTGAAACTTACGAGCAGATAAAGAAGTGGGAACAGAACTAGGCTCTTCAGAAAACAGACCAGAGATGTCCTGTATTTGAAGTACTCTTTATTAAAAGAAGACTCAACAAGGTACCCTGTTTCAGCACTGGAGTGTCTTCTTCAGGAGTCTACATGGATATGAAAAATGGTCATCCATGTAGAATCCTGAAGAAGGCACTCCAGTGCTGAAACAGGGTACCTTGTTGAGTCTTCTTTTAATAAAGAGTACTTCAAATACAGGACATCTCCGGTCTGTTTTCTGAAGAGTTTGGTTCTGTTCCCACTCCTTTATCTGCTCCTGTGATTATCGTGGGACACCGTCATTCTTTTCCACCTTGGTGGTTTTGCAACTGAAACTTACGAGTAGCAGCATCCAGGCCCTGATGACTGGCTCAACTACTCACAAGCTTCAAAGGAGGGGGTGAATGAAGCAAATCTCTTTTTGTGTCTCTTATCATCTATCCACTATGGGGTAGAACGATATTCAAAGGGATTTAAATGACTAGAAGAGGTTCTCTGGGGATATTCAGTGTTACTTAACCGGATAGTGCTAATGAATATGCCTTCTAATTGCCTAGGTGCCCTTTTACTAAGTAGCGGTAAGCCTACCACAGGCTTACCACACACCAATCAGGACCTACCGGGCTACCGCAGGAGCCTAGCAGTAGTTCCGACCCCTAGGGCACATTATTTCCGATGCTACAAAAATATTTTTTGTAGCACCGGTGTTTACCCGGCAGTGCTGCCTGGTAGCTGCCAGCTTAGCTCAGGAAACCTTGCCACCACCCCCCTGAAAGGCTGCGTGGTAAGTGGTTCACTTACCACATGATCTAAAGGTATGTATGGGCGAGGTTTACCTCTTTCTATTTGTAAATTATATTCAAATATAGAGATTAAAGAGATTACAAACAATAGCAGCTATAATAAAAGAGTTTTTTTGGCCAATGATGATGAAGTCCAGTCCCCGGAGCCACATTTAGGCTGGGGGCTTCTCGATGCCTTTTTCCTCAGGAAGCAGGCGCTGCTATTGTTTGTAATCTCTTTAATCACTTACCGCATGGACATTGCTTTTTGGGAAAAAAAAGACAGCCTTTTATCCGCTGCGGTAAAAGGGGGCCTCAGCGTACATCAAAAACACACGCTGACACTAATGCAGGCCCCCTATTACTGCAGCTTAGTAAAAGGGCCCCCTAGACGGTTTGGGGACAGAGTTAGGGCAGCCAGTTAGCAGTGATTTTTCAGTCCACTAACTGGCTACAAAACTGAATATTATTATTTTTATTATTCGTTGCTTTTGTATCCCACATTTTCCCACCCATTTGCAGGCTCAATGTGGCTTACATATTACTGTTAGCGGCGTTAGCTGATTCCGGTCTAAACTAACACATGGTATGAATGAATACAAAGTGATAATATGGTGGAATGAGGTACAAGTAGTGTTCATTGCGGTCTTTGGTTAAGATGTGTCGCTGTTGTCCAGGTTTTTCATGTTGGGTTGGTGGAATACGCTCTTCTGAACAGTTCCGTCTTTAGTGCTTTCCAGAAGTTTAGATGGTCGAACGTAGTTTTAACTTCTTTTGGCAATGCGTTCCATATTTGTGCGCTTAAGTAGGAAAAGCTGGGTGCATAGGTGGATTTGTACTTGAGTCCCTTGTTAATAAACAACTATCCTCATTTTATGCAGTGAGTTAAGGCACCAGTCAAAAAATCGGCCAGTGCCCTGTTAATTTCTGAGTCAGTGGTCATACACGGATGTTCAATGCCAGCAGTCACACATGCCTCGGGCACTGAATATCCAGGATGAGTTCAGCCCATGGATAAAAGCAGTTTGTGAGCTACTTACTGCCTCAGGCTGAATATCGGGCCCTACATGTCCACATTATTTATTTAAATTTATAGAAGGTTATGAATTGCTGCCTTCTTTTCATCAAAAAAGCCACTGTGCAGCAGCTGCAGTGCTCCAACTTGGTATCTGAGAATCCTACAACATATGAAGGCTCAGGAGGGGCTGAGATGCAGCTGAAGCAAGAATAGCGATAACAGAAAATGAAGCAATCAGAAGCTATTTTAAAAGAAAATTGAAGCATTCAAGGCAAAAGCACAAGGAACAATGTTTTACATAATTTAGTGATAAAATACTCTCTTCATTATGTAAGTTAGAGGGTTTTAAAGTGCTGTGAGAATGTTGATCGTCTAAGAAATAACAGCTTCAAAATGTTAGACACCTTTACTATCAGGAATGTAGTTAAACTGGGTTGCCACTATGCTGATCATCATCAGAATTGTAAATAAGTTGGGGTGCCACGTGCTGGCTGTCATCAGAAATAGCCTATTCCATGCAGTACCATGCTGATATACATAGGATCAACTCTTATTTAGTTTAAACAAACATTTATTTTCCACTTAACCCATCAGTTGAAGACAGGTTACAAAAAAGAAATTAAAAATAATATTAAAACATCTATAAACATCTATATATATTTTTTTTTTTAAACCTATAAACTCAAAACAAATTACAACATAGGTAAAATACAAGCAAATTCAGTAAAAACAAAAGTAATTTCAAAAATAGTATGACACCAGAATTCTCCATCCCCCATCCAGCAGTCATATAGCCACATCTTCAAGAATCTACAAATTCTCGTGTACACTCTTCATAAATCTTAGGAGGTAAAAGACAGAATTGTGAAGCCACAGAAATTTTTAATTTAACACTGTAAGCAGATCTAGCCAATGTACAATGATGCACTTGAAATGAGAGATAAGATGGACCAAGACCATGCAAACACTTAAAAATTAAACACAATGTCAATTCACTCCTAACCTGATTAGGAAGCCAATGTAAAGATTTTTTAAATGGGGAGGCTCGATCTGCCCTAGTATCTCTTTAAATAATTTTTGGCTGTAGTGTTTTGCAGCAATTTAAGTCAGAGCAAAGATCATTTAGGAATGCCCAAGTACACAATGTTACAATAATCCAGTTGGACTAAAATAACAGCCTGCATTACCTTTAACAAATGTTCTAAACACAGGGAATCAGGTATCTGATGAACCAACAACAGACAGAAAAAGGTGTTCCTATGCACAACCTTTCAATCATCAAGTCAAGCTTAACACCTAAACTTTGAATTGAGGATTGTTAACAAAAACTGATGCCCAACTCAAGCCTAACTCTACCTTTCTGCCCACCCAGAGCATAACTGTTTTTTCCACATTCAATTTAAGATGACGTTTTGCCATCCACATTACTATACCACTAAAACAAAAATGCACTCACTTATTAAAGATGAAAGCTGAAAATTGATGGTGAAAAACCATTAAAAAGACATGCATGGGGAGTTCAAAATACATATTTGGACAAACAAAAGAGAGAGATCTAGGAATAAGATACAATGAATTCAAGAGACAGACATGCTGCTGTTGTGAGGAAAGTAACCTACATTCAGCTACATTGTACAGTAATTCCTCAATTTTTACACAGTAACACAGTACAAACAATATCTAGAAATGAAAGGGAAAGACACACACGTTTCTTGGCCTAACAATTTGTATATCCACTGCCAAACTAATATCTAAAGTGGTGAAAGGGAAGACAACACCAGAGACAATTGCAGGGTTCTGAGGATGTCCTCTCCTAACAGAGACACTTCACAGTCATTTACATGAAGGAGATGTGAAGGCTCATTTTCAAAGCACATAAAGTTCCTATGAGACTTTGTAAGTCTATGTGCTTTGAAAATGAGCACCTAAGTCTTTGATGGGCAGATGATTAGAAGCAAACATAGGCGCTAGAGGCTATTAACGCCATACTAGCGCCTGCTTTTACTACTACCCTATGATCAGAGCCCCTGAGCTCGTAAAATAACGCGCTCGCAGACTCTGAATGCAACTGGCATGCAAATGCATGCTAAACAGGGCTCTTAGCATAAGTAGCATGCAAATGCATGCTAAACATATTCCTCCCCAATGATCAGCGAGCCAAACATTGGCGCGCTGTCCAAAGCAAATCGAACACCAGCTCGGTCACAAGTACGGGGGGGGCTGTTTGGGGTCCCACAGACCTCCAGCCCCTGTGTTTGACAAGTCTGGGCTTTTGACACTTTACCCCATGATCAGAATAGTGCACATAAATTAGCATGCTATTATCTCTGATCATAGACGTGGTAAAGCCTCACACTGTTCCAGCGCTATTTTTAGAGCGCTGTTTGGAACAGCGCAGGGCTTTCGATCATCTAGGCATGAGTGTGTGTGCCTCTGTCATGGGTAGAGCACTGAAGACTCCCTCTTAAAGTGTCCTATTGACAATGTCAGAGCTGCCCTCTTGCTGTCCTACTGCAGAACCAAGCAAGGAACAAAAGCTAAGACCTTAGGGGTAGCTATTCATCTGATAGCATGGGCATTTTTTTAGCCACCACCAGTCTTATTCACAATATTCAATGACAGTCCATGTTCTGACACTGACACTGAATAACAGGCTTATGCAGCCGGCTACCTCTTATGCAGTGAAGTGTGATATTCAGCCCTTAACTGCATAAGTAACACCACATAAAGACATGAGTGACTTTTATACAGTCCGATTTGGCCCGTTTCACTTAGGTTATTAAGAGCTGAATATCAGCACTTAACCGTGCAAGTGCTGACTCTGCCCCTGGACCACATACAATATAGCCAGCTCTCAGTGTAGCAGTCTGTGGTGATATTCTGGGCCGCCAAGAGACATAGCCAGGCCCGGGACTGAGCCAGACCACAGCAAGCCCCCCCCCCCCCCCCACTCGCATCACCCGCCCCCTTTCCTTTCAGTCTTTGCATCCAAGGAGGGGCCTGGAGCCAGCAAGCCGCTTCCTATATGCCTGCTCCCACGGTCTGTCCTCTCCTGCTCCTGTCTGTGCAAGGAGTCAGGACACGGATGACTGCATTAACACGATATCACGCTAACACACTCATCCGGGTCCTGGGCAGCACACAGGAGCAGGGAAGGACAGACCTGGAAGCAGGAAGATGCTTGCCAGCACTGGGCATGGGGAATTTTGCCCCTCCCTCTTTGGCGGCCCTGGTGATATTTAACAGCACTAACTGGTTAAGTGGTGCCGAGTATCAGCGGATAGCCCCACACAGGTGATTTAACCAGCCAGGAGCCATTTCTGGCCAGTTAAATCACTTTGAATATCAACATGTAGGGGGCAACAAACCAAACTTGCCTTGGTGCACACACCTGCAGGGTTTGTACAAATCAAAGCCAATGTATGCACACACTTTTGCTTTTCCATCTATTAAGGGGTGTAGGTCATGAAAAATATTTCATTCTTCAACATACGACCAACCTGCTATGATATGGAATTACCTTCCAACATCAGTTCGAATAATCAATGATTACACGATGTTTCGCAATTATTTAAAAACTTGGTTGCTTAACAAATATTTGATCTCAATAACATGAAGTGGTAGATACTTAAATTGTCAATCTGGATTTATTGTATTCAATCTCATTTTTTGTAATTTTATATTTTGTAATGTTATTTGAGCTGTAATACTTGACCTTATTGTATTCAACTTCTTGATATTTTGTAATCCACATTGAACTTTACAGGTTATTGCAGAATATAAGCAGTGTGTAACATAACATAAAGTTCACACAAACTCCAAATAATTGAATCAGATAATCGATCACAACAAATTCTTACAATACCACATGCACAGGGCCTCTAAGATGAAACAGCATTTCAGCCCATACAAAAAAGTGGAGAAAAAACCTCAGTTGAACCACCCAGCCAACCACAGTTATAAGGCTTGGGCACAGCTCACCATCACAGGTTTAAAAAAAAAATCCACTAAAAGTGCACAAAATGCCTTCTCAAACTGTCCTACGAGTCACAAACGCAAGTGTATAATCACAGGAAATAAAAGTTGTCAATCACTGTTAACATATTGGTGGCATAATACTCATCCATCAATCTTCTTATTCTTCGGTTAGAAGCAAACCAACATGTCCATAAATCCCAAATACCCAACAGGGATTCCCCGTTTCGCCGAAGCTGCGTTGGGGATAATAATCCTGTGTCATAGCCGCTGCATACCAAACACCAGTGGCTAACTGAAAAAAGACGCCAAGGACGTCATTTAAAAAGCTTCAGGCCACGCCTCTCAATGCAAAGGACAACCAATAAACACTTGCCGACTCAATTACAACGTCACTATCAGCCGTCCTGAGAAGGCATAACATAGCCATAACACACATGACTCCAATTTCCATCTCAGTGTCTTTTTGCATTTACCCGCTAACTGCACAGCCAATATCAAAACCTCAAACTACAGAAGTAAAAAAACTGCTTTACTTAAAGAAATGGCCCAGTTGACCTCAACCTTTAACAATAACCAAGCCCAGAAATTCTTCCCGGAAATTTTCTGCGAGTTTCACTTGCAAATTGCCCAGAAAATTCTTAATCATAGGATCAGGTCCCAGGTTTCTTCATGTTTAAAGGATGTTCTCATCATCCCTTACAGTTCTGCATCTGCTCCTCCACATTCCCAGTGCATCTCAGTTAAAGACACTGCTAACACAAACAAATCAACCAGAAAATAATAAAGAGACAGCGAGGAGGGAATGTGCCTGGAAAAGAGGTACCCGGCAGCACCACAGCTTTCAGAAGTGTGAGGAACAGTATATACTGCACCAAGCATGCGAGTCAAATATTTCAAGCAGGTACATGAACCTGGTACCCAAATATACTATTAATAAATTACAGCAGATTAAAATGTCAGATGGGTGAGCTGCCAAGGGTTCAGCTGTCTTTGCTGAGTAGAATTACAGAGCAGACAGGTTGTCAGATGCAGAACTCGAATATTCTCTTAGGCTTCCACGGTTGGCATCATGATTTTTACGGTTGTCTGGGTTAGAGGAATGACACGAGAACAGAGTTTGTCCCCATCCCCGTAAGCTTTGACCCCATCCCCGCAAACTCAAATTCCACTGCACTAGTTCCTTCACTTTCAATAAAAAACAATTACTTGTTTTTTGTACGAATGAGATTTTGTACTGTTGTGGGGACAGGCTGGGGATGGAGACTAACTTTGACCCCATGTCATTCTCTAGCCCAGGTCTTGCCACATTTGACTAATTGGAATCAATGTTTCAGCCATCGTGCTTTCTTCAGTGTATGCTATGAGGTCTTCAGTATGTCTTTATATAGCGGGTTCTCAAACCTGATTGGTTGGGGTTTGAGGAGAAAGGTTTCCTCAGAAAGGTAGGACATTTTGGCAGTTCTACTTATTCAGTTGCAGCAAGACCCGGACAACCACAATAATCATGAAGCACTCGCATTCCAGCATATCTACACATTTTGTGAGCAATTTTCTAATAGCCTTATGGAAGCACACACAGAAATATCTTTGCAACATGAGAATTATCCAACTATTTTCAGTCTGTGAGAATGTATAAGTCGAAAACAGAGTGCATACAAATACACAAACAGAGCAGTGATACTCGGAAAGTCCTCAGATACTGTATCCATGCAGAAAGACACACTTAAGAATAATACATGCTGGGTTTCATGTAATCTGCAGGGCCGGCCCATCTATAAGGCACAACTAGGCAGTCGCCTAGAACAGCAGCTTCAGGGGGGCAAAGCAACACAGTAAATCATGAGAGGTACACAAACTCAAAGATCCACCAGCACCTGCTTTTACAAGTAAAAAAACAACATGTTACATTTAATGCCACGAAGTCCAATTATGTACTTTGAAAAATATATTGCAAGGAGGTGTCATGATAGTAGAGTACAATTATCACAAGCTTGGAGGGGGGAACCTACAGATTAGGAACCTGAATTTTACTTGGGAGGGGGAAACAAAAGGCTGAAGGTTCATGTAGGACATCCAGTACTCTTGCACTAACCCTGGTATTCTGGGATGATTTGGAAATCTTCCGAGTCTCTCTAGAAAACTGAATCTATGGAGGCCGCATCTTTTCCTGGCCTCCTACTCCTTCACTTTTGTCAATTTTTTATGTTCGAATTATTTTTATTAAGAGCAACATATAAATGCATTCTGGACAATGCACAGTGCACAACAACCGCTATGAAGAAACACCAACCTCGTTATGAACTAACACAAAGTTACCTAACCATAACGCAGTAAGTACAACAAAGTAAGAAGTGTCCTCAGGACAATCCATAGACTGTACTCATTTCCCCCCACCTCGCTCCCTCCCATTGGGGCTACCAATTGTTTTCTATGTGCCGGGTGCCACACCCTCACACTAATGTCCTCTTACCATTCAGGCAGACCAGCCAAGCACATCCAAACCCTACTGACTGCTCCATCCACCTCAACCATTATATTAAGCAAGGGTGGCTTTATCTCCCTAAACAAATGCTGGAGGAGTACATAAAGCTTAATTTATTCAAAGCTTGAGTGGTGATGAGTGTTTAGACATAAGAGGGATGAGACAGGAGCCATAGGCCAGGTTGTAACCTAATCCTAGCATATGGAAGCCTTTTCCATTTCCAGGCCTTTCTGGATACTCTTAACCACACTGCCTCTACTACTTACAAGGGGGAGGAGGGACTAAAATAGACACTGTCCCTTTAAAGACTATGCCATAAGGAACAGGTTAGGTAGGTCCCGGTTTTATCCCACTGCATCAATGGCCTCCTAGTCCTGCAGCTTTTATAAAACATGGGGCTTGGAGACTCTCACCCCCCACCCATCCTCTTCTATACCAGAGGAGAAGGAATGGGGAGAAGCAGTGTAGGTTGAGAATCAGGATTTTAGTGCTGGTTTCCCTATTTCCTCTGACCTTGAGCAGGTCCTCATCTCCTGTTCCCACAGTTACCCAGTCAAACTGTAAGCTCTTTAAGGAAGGCACTTAGATCTGTAACTCGCCTTGAGCACTATTTGGAAAAGGGGAGAGGGCTAAAAATTTTTTAATTAACAGTCTCACTAGAGGAGCTCTTGGTCATCTCACTTCTTGCCAGTTCAGTGCTGATTCACTAATCAGATGGATTGAGAAAAGAATCTCCACAGCTGAAGAAGGGTATCTTTACTGACAAAGGCTCAGAACATGATCTGTGATCCAGCAATAGATTCTCTTGCAGGGGAATGGGTTTAGCAAGCCTTAGCATATTTCCAATGGTCAGAAATTCATCCAGCATGACTGCCCATGAAGAGAGGGACTGTGTCCCTCCTCAGCCCTGGACCACAGCTCGGTTCAGCTGCGGTGCCACTGTGTAGAAGACCAGAAGCGGGCAGATGCTGTGCTAGATAAGTCCACAGTAAGCTCACCGGGTGTTGGTTTCCATGTCTCACAATCTAAGAGCAAATGAAACAAGCTAAAAAATCATAGTAAAAACCAAGATCACTGGGCTACCTTTTCTTCAATATCTGGACTCTTTCTAGTCACCGGCCTCATGTGCCACCACTGACTGGCAACTCTGAAAATGGCAAACACAGCATCACAAAATGAAGGGGAATGTAGGCTTCAAAGTCTCACTGCCAGGTGCTAACACTGTAGAAGTCTTTTCTGCAATATAATATTTTTAGGAAGCAGGTACATATTTGGTTACTTAGCAAAGCACGCAAGCAGCTTCGGAAAAAGATTGTATAATATGATGATATGGCTTCAGTGAGGTGTTTGTTAGGGATTTTCGTTGGAGGGTGTGGACTATGTTGTGGACTATGAGGTGGGGTGTTACAATATTCAACCCTTCAAGTTTTTTGGAAAACGAGCATTTTATAAATGGAAGGAAAAACATTTCAGAAGGCATACGACACATCAAAAAAAAAGGACTCTTAAGAGGCTTTATACTATCAAACATAAATGGCAAGAGGCGTACTCACTCGCAAATGCGCAGTAGAGACCCTTTCTGACCCGCCCCCGCGTCAATACGTGATGACGGGGGCGTGACAGAGAGGGAACCTGCGCACCTGCGAGTGAGGGAACCACCGTCGCCACCGCTCCCCCCCCCCCAGGGTTGCCGCTACCGCTCCCCCACCCACCCTCCACCCGGCCCGGGTACCTGGCTTCACTATTCAAACCGACAGAACGCAGCACACAGCTCATCTGAGCTGCCGTTGGCCTTCCTTACCTGCCTGTGTCCCGCCCTCGCCGTCGTTACGTCACACAAGGGCGGAACACACGCAGAGAAGAAGGAAGGCCGACGGCAGCTCAGATAGCTGTGTGCTGCGTTCCGCCGGTTTGAATAGTGAAGCCAGGTGCCCGGGTGGAGGGATGGCGGAGGGGACTCCGGGGGGGGGGGGCGGTGACCTAGCCAAGGGGGGGCCTTTCAAACCCCCCCCCCCCTTCCTTTACTAGCCCGTTTTTACGGGCTCAACGGCTAGTAAGTAAGGAAAAGACCACTGACCAGAATTAACAAGGGAACATAACTGACCCAGAAATAAACATACAGGAACACACGGACTGAATATGTGCCCATGGAGTTTGAAACAATCTCTCTGTGCCATTTGCAATAGTGACAGATTATTTTCTGTGCTTTGGGCATGGAGCAGAAAGGTGCACAGTCTTCCCAACTGCTGCTCCAAGGGAACTAACAACAAAATTACAGCACATGAGCCTTGATAGCAAAACTGAAGGAATAATGCAGCCTTTGGGCAAGTAAATCTACAAGGGATTCATCAGCGAAGTGCGTGCCCTCTGCCAAACCAGTCCATGCAAGGTTCCACGTTAGGAGTTGCGGACCGAGAAAGGGATCTGGGTGTCGTCGTTGATAACACACTGAAACCTTCTGCTCAGTGTGCTGCTGCAGCTCGGAAAGCGAATAGAATGTTGGGTATTATTAGGAAAGGTATGGAAAACAGGTGCGAGGATGTTATAATGCCATTGTATCGCTCCATGGTGCGTCCGCACCTTGAGTATTGTGTTCAATTCTGGTCGCCGCATCTCAAGAAAGATATAGTGGAATTGGAAAAGGTGCAGCGAAGGGCGACTAAAATGATAGCGGGGATGGGACGACTTCCCTATGAAGAAAGACTAAGGAGGCTAGGGCTTTTCAGCTTGGAGAAGAGACAGCTAAGGGGAGACATGATAGAGGTATATAAAATAATGAGTGGAGTGGAACAGGTGGATGTGAAGCGTCTGTTCACGCTTTCCAAAAATACTAGGACTAGGGGGCATGTGATGAAACTACAGTGTAGTAAATTTAAAACAAATCAGAGAAAATGTTTCTTCACCCAAAGCATATTTAAACTCTGGAATTCGTTCCCGGAGAACGTGGTGAAGGTGGTTAACTTAGCAGAGTTTAAAAAGGGGTTAGACAGTTTCCTAAAGGACAAGTCCATAAACCACTACCAAAGGGACTTGGGAAAAATCCACAATTCCAGGAATAACATGTATAGAATGTCTGTACGTTTGGGAAGCTTGCCAGGTTCCCTTGGTCTGGATTGGCCGCTGTCTGGGACAGGATGCTGGGCTCGATGGACCCTTGGTCTTTTCCCAATGTGGCATTACCTACGTACTTATGTACTTATGGGCAGAAAACAGAGAATAACCATTTCTCCAAGACTTCAAATTTCCTCTCTCGCTTGGTCAGCGACAAATACTTTCTCCATTATAGAGTGGGCTCCTTGGATAGCACTAGCCCATCGGTGAGAGGAAGCAAGGCTTGCTTTAGCCATGTACATCTACCAACTTGTGTTTCCTGCTGTGCTTGGAGAAACTGGAATTTTTTATTATTATTATTTCATTTCAGAACTAATGTGTTTCTTTCAGTATTCAAGACCAGGAAAGGAAAGGCGACAGCAGCCACTTATCCCAACTCAATGAAGGCAACATGATGAAATGGTGAAGCTGTGCCTCAAACAGCAGCCCCCTCCTCAACCGAAAGACAGGGCAAACACATAAACAGCAGGCAGAAACACACTGCAGGTAAAGCCCCTCAATGTGTCTTTGTGCAATCACTTCTGTCTATATAAAAAAAAACAACAACAATGAAAGACAGAACGGAGAGGAAAGCATTTTTAAGAATAAAAGGCCCAAGAGCTGGTCTCGACGGGCCCCGTTAAACGAGGGCTGGGCCCGTTCGAGTCAGTTCTGCATGGGCATGAGCAATGGGAGGGGGTCAGAGGCCATGGGGGTGACGTGCGAGGAGGGACGCGATGTGAGTGGCCCGTTTAAAAACTGCTCACTCGGTGGGCCTCGTGGGGAGGGCTGCTATTGGTGGTTGCTGGCATTGGGGGGCGGGGCTAAGGGGGAGATTAAAAAGACCCCCTCCGTGGATACGGGTGTTGTCCCGTTCCTCAGAGGCAGTTTGCCCACCCTCCCGCCCTAGCATGGGCTGTGGGGTTGGGAGGAGGAGGTTTGAGAGGCAGTTTTTCTGGTTGTGTTTTTTCTTTTATTCCAGCAGATGGCCTGGGAGTTTTTGTCGCAGCAGCAAAAAGAAGCAATCAAACCCTGAGCTACAGGAGCTATGGCTCATAGGGGCTGAGCCAGGGCATGACAGGCGGGTCGGGCGACCCGGAAGATGTGCGGAGGTCCGCACGGATCAGGGCCCTTGCTGGTAGGGCGGGGCCCTGGGAGTTGCCGACAAATTGCCGCTTTGCTAATTTGGCGAGCGGCGGAAGGGGGGGCGAACTGTTGTTGTTAAGCCTGGACATATGTAGCTCAGGGTAGGGGGGGCACATTGTTTATTCCTGTTTTATTCATGTTAATAAAAGTTATGTATTACATGGTTAATAAAGCAAGCTGCGGCCTATGGTTACCCAACTCCAGTGTCGGAGAGTTATTAGAAGGGGAGGAGCAAGGGCGGCAGGAGGGGGGGTAAGTGGGGTCGAACGGGGTCCCAGCTCCAAGGTTTAAATATATATCTCCAACCTTTGCTTCCCAAAAGCTGCCGTGAACAGGAGAAACCTGTGCTCCTTTCTGAGGCTAAAGTCAGCAAGTCACTTTGTGGAAATTTCAAAGGTCCTCTTTCTTTACAACCTTCTGCCTGCCCATTTCCAGTCCACACATTTCAAATGTGCTTTACAGGTCTAAATATCCGCATTTTAAACCCTAAGCAAAAGAGTCTTTGAAAAGGCTTGCTGTAATTCTCTCACAGCTAGAAATGTTATCTCACAAGATCCTGAGATCTAACAGCTTTTTAAACAAAAAAAAAGGTTATACCAATGGCATATCTAATTATTCAGTGCCAAGCCCATGTGCCACCAGCCCTTCACGGATAACCAGCTGTACACTCATAGAACTACACAACATTTTTGGACATATGATCTAACCACAGATTAGCAAGGTCAGAGTATTAACGCAGGTATGTAAACATTCCAAAAATGACATTTATCTAAGCTGGCTATCATGATCATGAAATTATAACTGTGAAACTCTAGGAAACTTACATATAGTCTGGATTTATACCAGTCAGAGAAGTCAAGACCTACAACATATGGAATGGTTTATACCACTGTAGAGTGCAGTCATTTGAAATGAAATATTTTATGTTGTTTGACATTTCCTATATCTTTTCATACTGTCAAAATGGAACAATAGGAAAAACCTGAAATTTCAGGCTGTTTTTGCTTTTGTCAGTCATGCACAGTATTCCCATGTAGCACACACTAAGCAGAATAAGCTTCAATTCCATCATTATGGGTAGGAAATCACCAACTGAGTTTCCAAAGTCCTGAGATTCATCTTGGTGATTCTACTTCGATCATGAAGAAACACATCATCTCTATTATTAAACCTTGTTTTTATCTCTCTTGGAATATTAGATATTTGCACCCTTCCTTGATGGAAACAGACTCAATTCCTTTAATTCATATTTTAGTAATATCACAATTAGATTATTGCAACTCATTGTATGTGGATTTACGTACAACTGAACTGCAGAGGCTCCAATATACTCAGAACCTGGCAGCAAAACTAAGATGTATGCTGGCTACCAATCTTACCATCAAACACTATTCCCTATGTCCAAAAAAAAGCCCCCTCCTTATCAGTGTTTCCATTAACCTGGTATGTATCCACAGGTAATTTACGATCTACTAGTAAAGCCTAGCTACAAAATTCCAAGAGCGTTGGACCAACGACTCTGAACTCTTGGGTCTTTTTAATGTAAAAGTCCGTTCCTTTGCAATCAGATTCCAAATGAGCTGAAAACCACTGATGATCTCACTGCATTTTATACACACACTGTAAAACTGGCTGTTTTGAGATCACCATTTCTGTAATTTTAACATTCCGTTCTATAATATTATTGTTTTTTTTATTTACTATAAACCACTCCACAGCCTCAGGAAGAGGTGGGTATATAGTTTAAAAAATCAGAAATATTCCAAAATAAAAAATAAACAAACATTGCAAAACATATTTTCTAATGCACACGCTATAAAGCCCCAAATATTTGCTGCAACTGTATTTTCACTAAACATTATTACCATTATAAAACTCTGCTAGGTGCTGCATTAAATAATAGTGGGTAATGTTATGAAACACAAATAGGACCTAAACAAAGAAATGCACTAAATTATGTTATGATTTTTCACACTTTAATAAATGGGATGGAAAAGCGAGTACATGCTAACCAGCTCCCAATACAGGTTATACAGTCTAATAACTCACTAGAAAAGATGTAAATGGCTTAGAAGAAAATCCTACACCTTTCTGAGGCGTTGCTAGTTAGTCTAATAAAAGCGGAATTTATATGGCTAATGATACAAGAATTTAATTTTGGCACAGGATAGGGCACTGAATTTGTCTAACCTCTCGCCTGCCAAGTTCTGCTCTGATTCTAGAAACCAAGGCTTGGCACATAGGGTAAAGAGCCATTTTCAAAAGCAAATCCCCCTGCCCCCCTCCCCCCCAAAACCGATCAGTTTACTATAGACCAACACTAGCTGCAGAGCACAAGTTTAATGCCACTTTTTCAGCACTAGGAAAGTTTTACAACCTGGCCTTGCTGGGTCCCTTTCTCCTTTAGGGTTTTATTTCTGGGGACATTCTTGTTTTATTTGATTTCAGGCTCAATTTGGGAGCAGGGGTGGAAACGGGCACAGGCAAGAAGTCCCAGGATTATTTATGCATCTTTCAGTAAAAACATTTATTTATTTATTTTACACTGCTCCCTGTTATTTTTTTGGTAACAGTTTCACTGTTCCAAATCATACAGGGCTAAAATGGCTTGCATTCTATTTTTCCAGGATTTTTGTTTAATGTACTGTATTTGGGGGTTTTTTTGTAGAAACCGAAAATTTGGTGCAAGTGCAAAATTAATTAGGTACCCTAAATGGTAGCAGTTTGGTCATGATGGGAAAGAGAAGGTGAGTACTGAGTATACTATGACTTATTTTAAACCTGCTCAGACGCTTCCTTGTGAACTTTGCTACGTTTTCAACGCCAAGTAAATGCGCAATTCCGCTTTGAAAACTGCTCCGGAAAAATGATGCGCTTATATTTACACCTGCTTTTGTGACAAGCACAAATTTTGAGGGCTCATTCACATGTACAGGCTTTAATTTTTCTCAACTGCCCACGTAAATGCAAACCCTGACCATCCTCCGCTTACTGCGGGATACGTACATGCAAAGAAAACCAAAACAAAATAAATGCTAATTTTATAAAAAGCCCATTTCTGTACGTACAACCATCGGTTTTCCAGTTAAAATGGTTTTTGAAAAGTGTTCTCTAAATGTAGCTTTCAATTATTTTAAGAATGCATCTGGGTGTTCCGATGGTCCCTTGAAACAAGAACTCAAATGAAAATCTCCACTAGAAGCAAAATATGACTCAAGTCATTAGAAAGCGGTTTAAAATACAGCAGTGGCTTAGTCAAGCCGCACCTTATAAGATCACTTAACCATTAATTTATACACACGCCACCTTTAACCTCAGCAATTACATTTATCTGCGCCAGGCTGCACGCTTGAAAAAAAAGAGAAAGAGGTAATACCCTGCACCAGAAAATGACAGAAAGGAAACGAGACATCTGATCACTACAGCAAAAAAAAAAAAAAAACTAAAAAACGCTGGAAAAATTCCCACAAGCATGCAAAGACTTTAATGGAGCAAAAGGAGAGACGGCGTCTCACGCCCTGCACTTTTCGGATCTAGTCCCTCTGTTCCTCATCTCTTTTTACAACTTCAAGAAACGAGAAACCTTTGCTCTGAAGTCGGAGAAACCTTTGCTGCCCACTTTTCAGACAGGATTTTTTTTTTTGTAATAATTATTTTATGAAATTTATTTCTCTTGACCAGACAGAAACGGAGTCACTTCACTTTTGCCGAGCTCCACTCCTCCCCGCATTCGGGCTGGAAGTGGCAGGCACAAGCTGCCAGCTGTGTTATTAGTGGGGTGGAGGGGAACGCTCCCTGGCACCGATCCGGGGAGGGTAGCTGAAGATGTATGTGCTGCCTCTCCCTGCCCCCGGGATATCGGATGGGAAACGGAGCTGGAGGTCAGGTTTCGCGACATTCACTCCCCCCCCCCCCCCCCCCCACACACACCCCCACCACCACCGAGACCAAATTCCAGCAAAGAACACTAAGATCGGGGGAGACAGGGGCCCGATCCAGGCGGAGAAGCCCTCCGATCACTCTGCTACTCACCCAAGGGTAGGAAATGCTTGGTGTCCATCTCGAGCTAACTCATGCCAAACGGCGGAAGGCTAGCGGGAGCCGTGCGGGGGGCTACGGGGATCGGGCCCGGCTAAGGCCAAGGCAGAGGGAGTTGTTGCAAACTCAGCCAACAATGTAACTAAAGTACTTGTGTGTGTCTGCCTCTGCGCTCCGAGCCAGGGGACCCGGCAGGGGGAGCTCCGACGGCCGACGACAGCAAACCCACACGCAAACATCGGGAGCCCGCAGTATCCCATACGCACACAAGCTATCACAACCCGCACAGACTCGCCACTTTCTGCAGACCTCGTACAGATGTTGATATTCCATCTCCCACAGACACAGCCTCACTGGAATATGCTGGATACGGCATCTTGGCCTCCTGCTAGTTAAGATCTGACCAGAAGATAAGGATGCTGAGAACCTCTCTAATGCAGTGGTGAGGGGAAGGGATTTACGCCCAGCTATCCAACCCCCATTAGGAGATACAATGAGGTTGCAGCCAACTTTAGACACTTGCCTCTGGGTTCTATATATGGCTTGAGTTGGGGGTGCAATTTGTATGCACAAAGTAATTGAATAAAAAGCCAATCAGCGCCAATAATTGGGCAAGAACAAGCAATTATTGCACTAATTGGCAATAATTACAATTTTTGCATGCATCTTTTAGGCATATTCTATTAAAAGGTGTACCTAAATTCTAGTGCATGATCAAACAACAGGATGTGGCCATGGGAGGAGCATGGGCGGGTCAGGGGCATTCCTAAAATTATGCACGTTGTTATAAAATTATGGGGATCTGCGCCTAATTTACGTGTGGGGATTTTCACCAGGTTTTCATTGGTGTAAATGGCCATGCCTAAATATAGTTACAGTTCCTGATGCTAAGTGCTATTCTATAAACTGCACTTAACTGTATGCATGGTTTCTAGAATAGCGTTACGTGCTATTTTTTTCAGTGCTGATTTTTTTTGTAGAATCTAGTCCTTGGAGGGTAATTCTCTAACTAGTTGTCTGGGTTAAAAGGTGCCTATTTGAAGTCTGTTTTATGAAGACACATAGACTCTACATGTCTATAAAATGCCCACATAAATCATGGGTAAAAATAAACCCACTTACATTTTATACACCAGCTGAAGAGCAGAGGTAGATTTACCCCAGTTATATGAAGTACATCCATGCACCGTCCAGCTCTGCCCAGAACTCACATACACCAAACACAAGTACTTTATGCTAGGAGATGCTCACGCTTCTTTTTTGCAGGTTTTGTGCTAACTGCAGCATTTTTCAACTGATGTGCCGCAGCGCCTCCTCAGGTGTGCCGTGAAGAATGGCGTGCCATGACGAACAGCTGACAAGTGCACCATGATGAGCGGTGGGAATCCTGCGTCATATAAGTAGTTCCTGGCAGAGTTCTGACGGGAACGGGGAACTGCAGTAAACTGCGGTAAAGACTACCGCTTTACCGTAGATTTACCACTGGGTTCCAGCCACCCTCTTCCATGTGCTGCATGTCCCTCCTCCCTAATGCACTGCCTCCCACTGATTCCACAGCCAAAGGGATGGTCTTACTGCCCCCCATCCCTGTCCCTATGCATGACATCATCATACGAGGAGGACCATGATTGGCCTCTTCTGCTGCTGCTACACTGCAACCACACAGTTAAATAGCATGCCCCCCAGGGCACACCATTTTGTGGGTTTGAGAGTGGCATGCTGAGTAGCGTGGCGCAACAATTAGTACTGGGTGAGCAAGTATTAGTGTAGGAGTAGGGAGCGAGGAGCAAGGACTCGGAGCGAGTGGAGCAAAGCATTGACAGCGTAGCAGCAGAGTAAGAGCAGAAGGATTCAAAGAGCCAACTTTGGAGACTATAATAAGGCGCCTCCCTCCCTGCCATACCCCCAGCTATGACTTTCAGCTCTCCCTCCATTGCTGGGACTGGCTGCATGCTGCTTCCCTCTCCAGCCATAACTCTGTCCCCTTCTCCACACCCTGGAATGCTTCTCAGTCCCAAGTCTCTCTCCTTCCAGCCCCCCCCTCCCCCCACACACACCATTAACAGTATCTTCCTCTGCTCTCCCTTCCAATGTTTTGCCTGGTGCCCACCAAATTGTCATCCCTCTCCAGCCATGCCAGACTGTCTCTCAAGCCTCTAACCCTCCGCACCCCCCTCCCAAGTTGTAACAGCACCTTCTTCTGCTCTGCCTCCCTTTCTGTGCCTTCCCTCTCTAGACATCTCTGTCCCTTTTTCCAAACAAATGCCAGACTGTCTCTCAAGTCTCTTCCCCTGTGCCCCCTCCCCCTGCCATGTTGTAACAGCACTTGCTTCTACTCTCCCTCCCTGTCTTTTGCCTCCTGCCATACCAAATCCCTCCAAGAGGTAAAAGGCAGAGATGGCTGGAGAGGGAAGGTAGCAGCATGCAAAGATGTTTTCTTTTCATGAGTCTGACCTAAAAATGCCAATGCCATAGCAACACTGGAAAGAAAAACTCCTGTAAACCCTATGCTTCCAGGGGAAAGGTAGGGGAAAATTGATTGTTTAAAAATATAACCAATTCCTTTGAGTCACACTGTAAACCTTCAAGGAATTAGCTATATTCTTAATTTTCCCCTACCTTTCTCCTGGGCATCAAACTTATCCATTCCCAGGAAGCGGCATAGGGCCGCGGGAGACTTTTTGGCCAGTCCTGGTTTGGAATTTACTTCCCAAAGCATTCTAGGATTTGCTTTAAAATTGTTGTTTTTGAATGCATGTTATTTTGGGCTATAAAGATAACACAATGTTTAAAATTTTAATTATTGAACCGTAAACACAATCTTTATACTTGTTTGATAAATGACAATTTTTGTGTCTTGCAAGTGTGTCACGAGGTGAAAAAGGTTGAAAATCACTGGCTAACTGGATACGGCTCCAGTATCAAACAGTCACCATCAGGAGGCAATAATGCTAAAGCCAGTTCTAATCCTCTGCTATCACCCTGCCTTCTATACTCTCTCACTATCTTGTAACCATACACTATTCTTAAGGGTAATTTTCCTTGCGGCCAGCAAAAAGATAATCACTAGTTGGGAATTGCAACAATAAAGCTGAATTCCTGATTTATCCATTTGGGATCTAATACTACATAATCAATTACTGTACTAATTTACATTTTTAGTGACACGTACATATAACCTTTTTTCATATATTAATAACTTTCTCCTATAGTTCATTCAATGTTTGTTGCATGCTGTATTATGTATGTCTGTGTTCATCAATCAGGAATCCCTGGCCCTCCCCCCCCCCCCCCTTCCTCTCAAGTCTGCATCATTACACCTATCATCTGTGCCACCATAAAGTTTATTTCAGATTATTGAGCTCCAGAGGCTGACTTCAAGAAATATTAGGACATTTCAAACCCCTGAAATTAAGAAATCCACTCAGGGCTTGTAGCTACAGTTCTTTCATGGATTGAAATGAAGTCTTTACTCTCTTTCAGTAAGTTCCCTAAAGTGTGTGTCAGTGCTATACTGGGATAAACTGGGAATCATGGTGTGGGCTGGATTTTGAATATGGCTCTTAACCCCACTGTACTGAAATTTACATTGCAACCCCTCAGAGTTGGGACATTGTTCTCAGCTGTGATAGCTGGTGCAGAAAAATAGCTGGAATACTTTTTATTTGTATGGTATCAATGCGATAGTCCCCAAACTCTGCCTTGCTGTGGCTGGACACAGAGGAGGGATTTACAATATTAGTATAACAGACACACTATAAACTGCAATAGCCTGGAGGGACAGAGAATATCCATAGATCTCTGCCAGCCTCAGATGTGATTTAAATATTATATATGAGGTGCGTGTAGCATTCATAATATGATCGCTGTTATTGATAGAGGTCATAAAACAGAGTGCTTTGCACTGAGGAATATGAAAAATAATCTAGCCATTCTCTTAATGTTCTTCCGCGCAGTGCAGTGAATGAAACAGCGCTTCACGGGGTATCTTTTTCTTTTACGGATTGCCCTCGGTGACAGTTATGGCCGATTACTTTGAGGGCTGTATTTTGCACAGCTGATTCAGTCGCTGGCTACAGAGTCTGGCAGTCCACCACCTTCAGGCAGCAAGGCTGAACAAGGCAAAATAAGTTTGGTGTGTGTTTCTCCCTCTCTCTCTCCACCCCCCCCCCCCCCCCCCCACCCATCAGATTCCACCATGATAAAAAGTTCAGGGACGCTGGGGGCACTGGTCCATTCCCCCTCCAGTCACACGCTTCACCACATTAGATTTGCTATTACAGCTTTCATGAGCAGGAGTTGTTGATGGTTTGTGCTTGGTGATAACCTAATCCACCACAGATATTAGTTTTAGTTGACCAAGGAGCTCATTTTCAAAAGAGAAAAACGTCCAAAAAGTGGCATAAATCTGAATTTGGACACAAAAATGGCCAAATTGGTATTTTCAAAACCAATTTTTAGATGTTTTTCTATGAAGTCCATCAGAAGTGCATTCAAATCACAAGGGGTTTTGTCAGGGGTATGTTAAAGGCAGGATCTGGGCGTTCCTAACACTTGGACGTTTTTCAGCCATAATGGAATAAAACAAAACCGTCCTGGACTAAAACTAAGAAGTTTTGAGCTAGACCTCTTTTTATAACAAATAAGGCACAAAAGGTTGCCCTAAATGACCAAATGACCACTGGAGAAAATCAGGGTGACCCCCCAATACCCCCCAGTGGTCACTGACCCCCTCCCACCCCCCACAAATGTGAATACAAATATGATTTAGCAACTTCTATGACAGCCTCAGATGTTAGAGCCAGGTCTATTAGAGCAGCATGCAGGTCCCTGGAGTAGTGTAATGGTCAACGCAGTGCAGTGCACCATAGATTGGGGGACTCTGGTCCCTATCTCCCTCTACCTGTCACATTTGTGAGGGAAACTGTGAGCCCTCCAAAACTCACCAGAAATCCACTGTACCCACATATAGGTGCCCTCCTTCACCCATAAGGGCTATTGTGTACAACTGTGGGCAGTGGGTTTTGGGGGGGGGGGCTCAGCAGACAAGATAAGGGAGTAACGGTGAGATGTGTACCTGGGAACATGGTTTTGAAGTCCACTAGGTTGCCCCATTTATCTCCTGGGATGTCTGGGAGACCAGTCTACTAAAAATGCTGGCCCCTCCTACATCCCAATGGCTTGATTTTCTACATTTTTCTCTTGGGCATTCTTTTTTTTTAAACGGACCAAAAAAACAAAATGTCCAAAGCACAAAACCTTGTTAGAAACAGTATTTTCAAAAACAAAAGAAAGACATTTTTCTTTTTGAGAAATAAACTTCTTTCTTATTCATATTTTGGATGGTTTTTTTTTTTTTTGCAAAATGTCTAAAGCCAGCCTTAGACATCATATCAAAAATGCCCCTCCATGGGTTACAAGGTGTGTGTATCTCAGCATCTGCATATATGTGCCTGTCTGCTAGGGAAATGTCGAAGTCATATGCCATGATACGTAAGAGAGGGAATCCAAAAAAGCACAAAAGCAGAAGTAAGCAGCCAAAAGAAAGCAGAAGGAGCCTTCAAGAGTGGGGGCATCACACTAGCACTTTACTGATAGGACCCGACACGGTCTGTGCCATTAAAACCTGAAAACGAGCAGAAAAACACGAACATTCCTGTTTTTTCAATTGTTGATAATAGTGCATACGTTTTTTTTTTTTTTTTTAATTTGAAAAGTAGTTTTATTGTTCCTAAATACATACACATAATCAGCTAACCGCTGTGCCACAAATAATAATAAAGTGAACTGCAATACAACCAATTGAAAACATATTGACTTTTCTCCCCCCCCCCCCCCCCCTCCCTTCATGGCTGAATACTCTGTACTGTGGTTGCAGTAGTCCATAAACGTTCCAAGTGTGCCCACTCTTCCGCTGCAGGGTCAAATCTACCCCTCCGTCTGTCCATCAGCTGCTCAAGCCCCATTATAGTTCGGAGCCTCGTTTTCCACTCTAGAACCGTAGGGCCCACTCTCTGCTTCCAATGGGCTGCTATTTCCAGTTTCGCAGCTGATAAGCTTAGTCTTTTTAGCCGCTTCTGCCATTTCTTGCCCCTTTTATTTCCCCACCCCAGTAAGCACCACTTAGGTTCTGCAGGAAATTGTGTGTCCAAAATAGAGGTCAGGTACAAAGTTATTTCTTCCCAAAAGGAACGTACTGGAGGGCAAGACCACCACACATGTATAAAACTCCCGATGTCATTATCACATCGCCAGCACCTGTCTGAAGCACCAGCATACATTCGTTTTAGCCTATCTGGCGTATAGTACCATCTGCTTAAAACTTTGAAGGCATTTTCCTTTATCAATACACACACAGATGCCTTTTTTACCTCCATGCATATCCTTTCCCATTCCTTCACATTCAGTTCACAATGCAAATCGCCCTCCCAAGCCTTCATATAAGGTAATTTAGTCAGTGTGCTACCTCTCATATAATTATATAACCTTGAAATGCCTCTCCTCCCCACCTCCAGTGTAACCCAGATGTTTTCTAGGGGTTCCCGTTCCCTCGGGTCTGCACGCAACCACCCCTGTTTGCTCATATAATGTTTGACTTGCAAATATGCATAGTT
Organism: Microcaecilia unicolor; assembly: GCF_901765095.1. NCBI lineage: Eukaryota > Metazoa > Chordata > Amphibia > Gymnophiona > Siphonopidae > Microcaecilia > Microcaecilia unicolor. The sequence goes on from NC_044036.1 coordinate 284,746,184, forward strand.
ATCAGACTCCCGCAGGTCAAACTTCCTTCTTAATGTCTCAAATGACCTTAGTGTACCATCTGACATTAAGTCTCGGAATCTCCGCAGGCCTTTTCTATACCATTCATGAAACGTACCCCCCGCTTCTCCAGCTGGGAACTCGACCTCATGAATAATATGAGCCAGTGTTGAGGTTTTAACTCCTTTTTTAAATTTGCGTTTCAGCACATCCCATGTATGTAACAGGTGCCCTATAAATGGGTTGTCCGTTCCCCCCCGGGAGGCGCACATCTTTCCCGATCCCCACAGTCCCCGTTCTAAATTACACCTAGGCTCCAATTGTTGCTCTAACATCACTATTGGTGCCCTGTCCCCCTTGCTCCATTCCGCCACTTGTTTTAATTGTGCTGCTTGATAGTACCATGTAATGTTGGGCATCCCCCTCCCCCCTTCCTCCACTCCGCTCCACATAATTCGCTTAGATAGCCTCGCCCTTTTCTCTCCCCAAGCAAAATTTGACATATCAGATTGTAATCTGTTCAGGGTACCCGAGGGAATTTCCAATGGCAGCGTCTGGAAGAGGAATAGCAACCTAGGAAGTAGGTTCATCTTAATAACTGCTATTCTGCCCCACCATGAAAGCAGCCCATTTTTCCATCTACTTAAATCTGCTCTAAGTTCTCTAATCAAGGGAACATAATTAATTCCATATAAAGACCCAAGATCCCGCGGAAGCCTTATCCCAAGATAGCGAAAGCTCTCTCTGGCTTGCCTAAAGGAGAATCTGGTTAATATTCTCTTCAAATCTTGAGTGTGACCCGTAATACCCAACACCTCGGACTTGTCATAGTTAACTTTAAATCCAGATATTCCCCCAAATGCTCTGAGCTCCATACATATATAATGTAGGGTCTCTTCCGGGCGACTTACATAGAAAAGAATATCATCGGCGAATAATGCCACTTTATGCTCTTGAGCGCCCACCACAATCCCCTCAATGCTGACCGTCTCCCTAATCCTCTGCGCCAGCGGCTCAATTGCCAAAGCAAAGAGCAAGGGCGACAGGGGGCAGCCCTGACGTGTACCACGCTGTATCCGAAACTGATCAGAGTATCCCCCATTGACTTTTATACGAGCTTTTGGTGTTGCATACAGCCCCTTAAGCCATGTCAATACCCCTGGGCCAAACCCCATATGCTCCAACACCTCCCATAAATAATACCACTCCACCCGATCAAAGGCCTTTTCTGCATCTGTTGTTAAGAGTACAAAATCCCCACCTCGACGTTGGGCCTCCCATATTATGTTTAGAGATCTCCGTATATTATCCGCTACTTGCCTATGCGGGACAAAGCCTGATTGATCCTCGTGGATTAATTGGGGCAAATATTTATTAATCCGCTCCGCCATGGCCTTCGCCAATATTTTAATATCTATATTTATAAGAGATATAGGCCTATAGGATGCACACAGTATAGTGCATACGTTTTTGAAGCAGTGTGCCCTATTTGGAAAAAGGGTACAGCCATTCTGAAAGTGTGCACATTGTTTCCCGGACTGCGCTACACACATGAACTATTGCACATGTGTGAATAGCACATGAATGCACAGGCTATTGGAAAAAGTGTGTGCCCTTTTCCCAAATAGGATGCACTTTTTCGAAAGAGTGCACATTATACAAATTTGTTCCTGTGACAAAACAAAATGGCCAGGAAATGATCGAAACAAACATCTCCAGAAATGGCAGGACACAAACAAAGATATAGATTACTGTTGGTTAAATGCCTGACAGCAGTTAGGTGCGAACATTAATAACAGCCATTGACCTAGTGTAATTGCTCACATTTTGAGTTAGGTGCATAACTGTGGACTTATGCTAGTTTTCTGTAATGGCAAGTATGGATGTAATTGCCACTACTGCAATCAGGCTTAGAAAACACATTTTAGGTGTCTGGCTTTAGGGGACCTTTTGAGAATTACCCTCTTGGTGTTCAGTGTATGCTCTTCTAATCTCTTTCAGCCTAGGGATAAGACAAGCTGAATGACCTCAAAGGAGGTACTGCTGTGTGAATAGTTGTGCCGTACGAAGTGGGGCTCACCGATCCATGCTCTATGTGCAGTCCATTAATCCCCATCAGGCAGGTGTAGCTACGGGTGGGCCTGGGTGGGCACAGGCCCACCCAATCTTGGCTGAGGTCCACCCAGCTGCAGCGCCACACTGCCCTCCTCTCTTCCACAGCGTCCCGGCATCTGCACTCCAGTCTCTGAACCACTTCCCTCCCCAGTGTTGGTACATGTGTCCTCTGCACCTGCAGCAATTCATTCTCGTTGCTGGCGCTGGCCTCGTTCCGCCAGACAGGAAACAGACAATGACATTAGCAAGGGTGGGGCATGGCAGATGGAAGCCTGTGGTGCCGGCGCAAGCAACGAGAATAAATTGCTGCAGGCGCCGAGGACGCCTGTACCGTTATCGGGGACGGATGGAGTTCAGAGTACAGGAGCACAGATGTCAGAACGCTGCAGAGGAGAGGGAGAAGATGTGGGATAGGTGAAAAAAAGTCATATGCTCTTTAAAAATATCTCTGGGAAGATATTTGTGGTGTGTGGTGGCGGGGAGGGGCATGTGTACGTGGAAAGGTCCATCCAATTTACCTCTGGGCCCATCCAAAATACTGAGTCTGACTATACCTCTTCCATCAGGGCTCCAATTGTGGCTAGGAAGGAGAGACAGATGACTACTTCTTCTCAGAAAGGAGCTCCTGCACATTTACCCACTGATTCTATAAAGGTTGCCAAAAATTGCACACACAAATTTAGGTGCATTCCTGATTTGTGCACGCAATTTAATAGAATAAAGAGCCAATTAGTGCCAATAATTGGCTTTTTAACAAAAAATTATTGGCACTAATTAGATTTAATTGGGAGCAACATGGGAAAGGAAAATGATTTCCTGCCTTTCTGAGGTTTTTGCAACTACATTCAAGGTGGTTTATGTATATTCAGGTACTTATTTTGTACCAGGGGTAACAAAGGGTTAAGTGACTTGCCCAGAGTCACACGGAGCTGCAGTGGGAATTGAACTCAGTTCCCCAGGATCAAAGTCCACTAGGCTACTCCTCCACACATAAAGTTAGGCTTGGGATCCATGCCTAGAATTCACACACATTCCAAAAAAGAGGGTGTGGAAATGGGAGGGTCATGGGTGTTTCACAGAAGAACGGGGGCGTGCTTTGGAGTTACGTAGGTAATTACAGAATAAAGGTGCTCCGCATATAAATTTAGCATTTGCACATGTTTTTTGTTGGTGCAAACGGCTGTGCCTACATTTATGTGCAACTCTCCGCTTAAGCGTGTTTTCTATAAGCTGCACTGAACTTTAGGTGCTGCATATAGAATGCCATTTATGTGGGTATGATTCTGCACCAAGTGTTTAGGCACCATATATGGAATCTAACCCTTGCCGCTGGCTCTAACTGTTGCATCTGTGAGGTGCTGACGGCAGAATCCAGAGGCTGGGTTGGATCTGAGCATCAGACATTGGTGACTTTTCCATGGCATACCGGATCAGGTTTCATGGCACACTGCTTGGGCAACATTGGCCTAGTGGAAAGGGGAGTAGTAGCCTAGTGATCAGAGTAGTGGGCTGAGAACAGGGAACGTCAGCTCCTTGTGACCGGGGCAAGTCACTTCACCTTCCATCATCTCAGGTACAAACTTGAGGTTAAACTTACTAAAGCGCATTAATGCTGTAAACACACTTTGGGGGTCTTTACTAAGGTACGCTAGTGTTTTTTGCTCATGCTAAAAATCAGTTGGTGCTAAACGCTGAGACACCCACAGTAAATAGGTTTTATAAAATGGGATTTGCTGTAAATAACGCATCTTAGTGCGTGACAGCACACGCTAAACCAGTGGCACCTTTCAAAAAAATCTAGCCCTTCAGTGTTAAGCCCTCTGTAGCAGGGAGCTACCTATTGTACCTGAAATGTAATGTGCTTTTGAGAGGTAATTAAATCCAAGTTGGGCATTTCCCACTTTACCTTTCGCTACCCTTGAAGCTGCTATGAAAACCATCTAATGAGTGTTTATTATTATTTGGGGGCATGAAATAAATAGTTGAAATGCAAACAGAACCACTTCCTTGCATAAACTTCAGCCTCACCTCAGTACACAAAATGTTGGGTTCCCAGGTAGCAGCCCAGTTTGCTACCTCGTCAGTGCACGTATTCACCTTAATCTACACTATCATGGCCTTGTGTCCTCTTTCACCCTCCTGTCCACACAGAGGTTGTCCTATGAAGTTGGGAACAGCTTCACAAACACAATTACACATGTTAAAGTAGAAACTAGTATTTGCACACTTTAATAAACACTGTTTGAAATGCTAAAGATGGCAAACAGTATGCTAATTTGCTGAAACATCATGCAGATAGACTCCTTGGTGAATTAACTGTAGTTATATGATGCACAAAACATTTTACAAAAAGAAACGTTTTTGCAAAATTAAAATAAATTGCAGCTTCTTGGAATGTAATTAAGAGCACAGTTTTGTAAAAATGTGGCCTGCAAATCAATTTGAATATTAATCAAATGGGCCAGTGGCACACAAACCGCAGGTTAGTACATCAGCCTTCCTTATGATCAATAAATGTGACATCATTGCAATGAAATGACTGCAGGGTCATGTGATAGTTAATTCTTCAATTGGAGGACAATGTTCACTCACTGGCATCTGACAGCTGCCCACTCTTCCTTCCCTCTACTCTCATCAGCTTCTGATGTAAGAAGTCTTTATCTCTGCAATTTTTTCATACTTTGGCTCTTTCCCTCCTCTCAGCTCCAGTTTTGACAGTTTGAAATTTGTTAATAGATGCTTTTCTTTTAGTGCAGCGGACTTTGATCCTGCGGAATTGGGTTCGATTCCCACTGCAACTCTTTGTGACTCTGGGCAAGTCACTTAACCCTCCATTGCCCCAAGTACCTGTATATACTATGTAAAACACCTTGAATGCAGTTGCAAAAACAAAAGAAAGGCCGTATATCAAGTCCCATTCCCTTTCCTTTCCCCTTTCTTAGGAGTGGAGGAGTGGCCTAGTGGTTAGAGTGGTGGACTTTGGTCCTGGGGAGCTGGGTTTGATGCCCACTGCAGGCCCAGGCAGCTCCTTGTGACTCTGGGCAAGTCACTTAACCCTCCATTGCCCCAGGTACAAATAAGTACATGTACATAATATGTAAGCCACATTGAACCTGCTATGAGTGGGAAAGCGTGGGGTACAAGTGTAATACAAATTTTTAAACAGTAACAGCAGCAATGAGCTGGGCTACCACTTCCCATGAAAAGGCAGAAGACCAAAAATGGGGCATTTGTAATGATTTACATAATGAAACATGGAGATAATAAATGAAGAAGACCAAAAAGTCACATATATGTGAGCTTTGTGAGGAAAAAACGAACAAATGCACAGGGGTCAATGCAGAAAGCTGCACAGTAGAGCTGCTGACCCCACAGGTTCTACCATGACCATGAGCTTTCTGTATAAAAAGTGTCCACAGGATGCAGTATTCATGAGCATGCAAATTACTGCCATGTTAAAAACACAGTAGTAATCCGCAGCTGATTGTGATTGACTCAAGCCCTGACAGGAAGAGAGACATTTTTAAAAAATGACCAGCAGTCTCCATCTCCCTCCCATCTACTCCCGATAGCTAAAAAAAAACAAAAACAAAAAACTGGCACCTAGTGGAACACCTCTCTTCCCCCCACCCCACCCCACCGTAACCTTTGTAGTCTAGCAGCCCCCCCCCCCCCCACTCTCAACTGTAAAAAAAAAACAGATCCCTGGCGTCTTGCAGCACCCCCCTCCAATCCCAACCCTTCACTCTGGTCTCCCAAGGAATAGCTTAACAGAGGCAGAAGCAATGCCTACTCACTTTTGCTTCCAGCACTGCCATCTTGAAAAATGGAAGCATCTGACCCTAACATGATGCATTCTGGATAGTCTCCTCCCAGACTACCAAATAAGGGAAAAAAATCCCTTATTTGGAAGACCAGCCCTACCTAATGCATTCCAGGATGCACTGAGTCAGACACCTCCATTTTTCAAGATGACAACTCCACAGGCAGGAGCACTAGATTACCAGGGATTATTTTTGGAAGTCAGGGTAGGGGACTTAGATTGGGCAGGGGGAGAGGGAAGGAAGTGGGGCCATTAGACTACCAGTTTTTGTTTTTTTTTGTTATGCTGGGGTGGGACAAAGAGGAGTCAGATCAGTTTGGGGGTGGAGGGAGGGGGCTGCTAGACTACCAGGGAACCATACAGAAAGTTGTTGGGAGCAAAGGTTTGGGTCATGGGCTCCCCATTGCCCCTCTACACTGTCTCAGACCTGGTGGTAGATCTCTCATGCTGTAGACATCAGTACACAGGTTAGAAGCTTTTCCGCATTGCTGCGGATTAGTTAATAGCTTTCTTACCATGCATTGTAATATATATTATGCTGATGTCTACCGGGGCAACTTAATTCGATCACTGAACCCCTTTCTGTATCATGCAGCTCACAATGAGCACACAGACTGCTCATTACCATATGCTGCAGCCCAGAGTAACTTTCTGCTTCAGCCTCTCAAAGTAGAGATGCAGAGAGTGACTCCAACATCCAGTGCCAATTTAAAAACCTGATTAAACACACAAGCAGACCTTTGCATGCAACTCTGCACTTGCGTATACACACCCAGCCGTGCACAGTTAGTGGTGTGAGTACTTGCGCATAAAGGTGTGTGTTGGTGTGCAAACTGCTATGTATAAGCGTAACTATGTATAAATGTGTGCAGGAAGTGGCAGATCCACGTGCACATGCTGTGCATGTGATGCGAGATGCACAATTAACAAGGGAACCCAGGACAGAACAGCACTGCTAAAAAACAAAGTGGAGACATTTTTTATAACTATGGAAAGTAAAGTGACAAAGAGGCAATAGAATTATTTATTTATTTGTAACATTTGTATCCCACATTTTCCCACCCACTTGCAGGCTCAATGTGGCTTACATATTACCGTAAAGGCGATCGCCAACTCCGGTGGGGGTAGACAAATACGATTTGAAGTAAGGGTCAGGTAAGAGGAGGGTATTAAGGTACATTAAGGGTCAAAGATAGTAAGGAACATATAATGTCCAATACAATCTAAGGTTTTGTTGTGTTGCAGAGTTGAGGCATTTACGTTGGGTCGATTGAGTAGGCCTGGCAGAACAGGCAGATCTCTAATGATCTCCTGAAGTTTAGATGGTCATAGATCGTTTTCATAGTCTTTGGTAATGCATTCCACATTTGTGTGCCTAAATAAGAGAAATTGGATGCATAAGTTGATTTATATCTGAGTCCTATGCAGCTTGGATAATGGAGGTTCAAATAAGTACGTGATGCTCTGGTCCTGTTTCTGATCGGAAGATCTATCAAGTCAACCATGTAACCTGGGGTTTCACCATAGATAATCTTGTGGACCAAAGAACAAAGTTTGAAGGTAATACGTTCCTTGATAGGGGAGCCAATGCAGTTTTAATCGGAGAGGTTTGGCGCTATCAAATCACTCTATCATATTACTTCTCCCCCTCCCCCTTCCCGGCCCTTTCACAGCATTACTATAATAACTAGTAAAAAAGGCCCGTTTCTGACACAAATGAAACGGGCGCTAGCAAGGTTTTCCTCGGAGTGTGTATGTTTGGGAGAGTGTATGTGAGAGTGAGTGTTTGAGAGTCAGAGTGAAAGTGTGAGTCTAATCCATGCTCCTCTGTCACCTGGCCCCTCCATTCATCCCTATCCAGCAATTCCGTTGTCTCCTGAGGCCTGCCCTGCAATCCATATCCATATGCATCCATGGCCATCTGTCCCCTCCATTCATCCCTATCCAGCAATTCCCCTCTCCCTGAGTCCTGCCCTTCCAATCCATGCCCATCCATGCTCCTTTGTCACCTGGCCCCTCCATTTTTCCCTTTCCAGCATTTCCCCTCTCTGCCTGAGGCCTGGCCTGCAATCCATATCCATCCATGGCCATCTGTCCCCTCCATTCATCCCTATCCAGCAATTCCCCTCTCCCTGAGTCCTGCCCTTCCAATCCATGCACCTCTGTCACCTGGCTCCTCCATTCATCCCTATCCACAATTCCCCTGTCTGCCTGAGGCCTGCCCTGCAATCCATATGCATCCATGGCCATCTGTGCCCTCCATTCATCCCTATCCAGCAATTCCCCTCTCCCTGAGTCCTGCCCTTGCAATCCATGCCCATCCATGCTCATCTGTCACCTGGCCCCTCCATTTTTTCCTATCCAGCATTTTCCCTCTCTGCCTGAGGCCTGCCCTGCAATCCATATCCATCCATGCCCATCTGTCCCCTCCATTCATCCCTATCCAGCAATTCCCCTCTCCCTGAGTCCTGCCCTTCCAATCCATGCCCATCCATGCTCATCTGTCACCTGGCCCCTCCATTTTTCCCTATCCAGCATTTCCCCTCTCTGCCTGAGGCCTGGCCTGCAATCCATATCCATCCATGGCCATCTGTCCCCTCCATTCATCCCTATCCAGCAATTCCCCTCTCCCTGAGTCCTGCCCTTCCAATCCATGCACTTCTGTCACCTGGCTCCTCCATTCATCCCTATCCACAATTCCCCTGTCTGCCTGAGGCCTGCCCTGCAATCCATATGCATCCATGGCCATCTGTGCCCTCCATTCATCCGTATCCAGCAATTCCCCTCTCCCTGAGTTCTGCCCTTCCAATCCATGCCCATCCATGCTCATCTGTCACCTGGCCCCTCCATTTTTTCCTATCCAGCATTTTCCCTCTCTGCCTGAGGCCTGCCCTGCAATCCATATCAATCCATGCCCATCTGTCCCCTCCATTCATCCCTATCCAGCAATTCCCCTGTCCCTGAGTCCTGCCCTTCCAATCCATGCCCATCCATGCTCATCTGTCACCTGGCCCCTCCATTTTTCCCTATCCAGCAATTGCCCTCTCTCCCTGAGGCCTGCCCTGCAATCCATATCCATCCATGGCCATCTGTCCCCTCTATTCATCCCTATCCAGCAATTTCCCTCTCTCTCTGAGTCCTGCCCTCCCAATCCATGCCCATCCATGCTCCTCTGTCCCCTGCCCCCTCCATTCATCCCTTTCCAGCAATTGCCCTCTCTCCCTGAGCCCTGCCCTCCCAATCCATGCCCATCCATGCTCCTCTGTCCCCTGCCCCCTCCATTCATCCTTTTCCAGCAAGTTCCCTGTCTCCCTTCCATGACCCCCCTCGCATCCATGCTCCTCTCTCTCCCATGTCCCAGCCTGGGCCGCCCTCTTCTTCCCCCCCCCTCCCCCCTTCGCATCCATGCTGTCGTTCCTCCCTTGGCCACCCTCTTCTCTGCCCCCAACATGGGTTTTTTTTGTTTTTAAATTTACCTCCGTGGCGGTTCCGGCAGCGAAGCGTCAGGGAAGGAGGTGGTGTTCCCGACGTCTAGGTTTCCCTTCGCTGTGTTCCGCCTTCTTTTGACGTCATCCTTGACGTCAGAAGAAGGCAGAACACAGCGAAGGGAAGGCTAGACGTCGAGAGCGCCGCCTCCTTCCCTGACGCTTCGGTGCCGAGCGTTGCGATTGGTTGAGTGTCATTGCTCCGCCCTCGACGTCATCACGTTTGACGCGTGGGCGGGGCAGACACAATGCGATCTCACCCCCTTCACTTAGAATGTTGGCTAACAGAGGCTTCAGAACGTTGGAGGTGCGTTTTATATAGAGAGATGATTCCCTTGTGGGTTTTTTTTATAGTGTTGTTCTCTTGCTCATTCTGGAAGGGAGTGCAAAAAGATCATTTTATATTATTATTTCACATAATGGATGATGGCACATAAAGACCAACATGGCCCATCAAGCCTGCCCAGGAAAGTTGGGTTTGTATCTGTCAGGCACTGCAGGTTACTTTCCCCGTGCTTATGTCATTGAGGTTGTACAGTACCTGCTGTGCACTGCAGGGTACTTTTCCCATGCTTGTGTCGCTAGGGTTGTACCTGCCGTGCACTGCAGGTTATTTCACTTATAGGGTCTGTGCCAGAGCTGGTGGTTGGGAGGTGGATTTGGTGGTTGGGAGGCGGGGATAGGGCTGGCCAGACTTATACGGTCTGTGCACTGAAGAGGACAGTACAAATAAAAAAAGTAGCACATATGAATTTATCTTCTTGGGCAGACTGGATGGACCGTGCAGGTCTTTTTCTGCCGTCATCTACTATGTTACTATGTTATTTCTTAGAAGTGTTCTATGCTTAGTTTACTACTACTATTATTACTTGCATTTCCTTACACAAACACATTAAGAGACTGCTTGCCTTATAGGGATCCACTGTGGTTATGCCTATCGTTTTTGAATTCAGCACCATTTTTGCTTCCACCAGCTCTTTCATATGGATGCTCCAGGCATCCACCATCTGTTCTGTGATGTTTCTTTTGACGCTACCTCCTTGTAGCTTCATATCATGTCTCCTCATTTGGAAAAAGGACATGATGCATTTTGTTGGAATGTAATTGTATTTTACATGCATTGCCTGTCACCTATTATTTCTCTGTGATTACTCTGTGACCTCTGATGTGAATTACTTAGAGAGGTCACACAGCTATGCAACTTCCTGTGGGGGTTTAGACACAGCAGATGCAGCAGATGCAGCACATGGTGCACATGGAGCTCATGATCTCTCCTAACCTGAGAGAATCTATGGTGGTGTGAGCATCCATTACCATCTAAGCACATGGAAGGAGCTGATAATACAAATGTATAGTAATATGTATATATAAGCCTGTCTGATTATAATCTAACTACAAACTGTGAGTAAACAGATGTTTTGTTACTTCAACTTTAAAGTGACTCAGCAGTGAATTATTCAGGGGTGAATGAGAGAGAGATGAAGAAAGAAATTAACATTTCTAAAGCTGAAGCTGTGTGTACTAAAATCTGCTAAATTATTTACTACAAATAATCCAACAAAAGGGTTATGGGCCCAGGGTCCAGGAATTGAAAAAGAAGAGAAATATTACCAGGCAGAAAAAAGGCCACATTTTTCTCTTAAGTTTTAAAGGAAAGATTCAGTCTGTCTCTCTCTCCCCCCACACAGCAGACAGAAGGCTAAGAAAATGGCTGAGGGAAGAAATTCACCATTGTTCTATTCTCTCAAGGTGCCTAAATTAACTGAGTTTAATTATCAGCAATGGGAATTAAGATTCATATGTTTCCTTCGAGCAAAAAGATTAGATATATGCTTAGACCAAGACAGAACAGATGAAAATATGGCTGAATGGGACAATGCAAACTATTATGTGAAGTGCATGCTTTTGGAAGCTCTCTCAGAGAAACAAGCCATATTAGTGGAGGGAAAAGATACACCAAAGGACATTTTATATAAACTGAGAACTATGTATGCAACTACATATGCAAAGCAGCAACCAATTTGGTTGGCAGAGTTGAATGAAACCAAATTAAGGGATAAAAGTAAATGTAATGATCACATTATGTATCTTATGTCTTCATTTCAAAAGCTAGAACTTTCTGGAATTCCCATGTGTGATGCATTGAAAAGAGCATTTCTTTTTACCTCACTATCAAAGAAGTTTGATGTTTTTAGGTCTGTAAATGAGGCCATTGAAGGGCAATCTTTTGAACAGACAACATCAAAACTAAGGCAGGAATGCATAATAAATGATTCTGAGGAGATGTGTTCTCAAAGCAAGTCAGAGAGAAATGAAACAAATTTCTTGGCAAAGAACAGAGGAAGGCGGAGCTATGGGAAAACTCCACCCAAGGGCAAGCTGATTTGCTACTCATGTGGAAAGGAGGGACATGTATCTAAATGGTGTAAGGAAACACAAAACACTCCCTCTAGCTCACCTAAGCCAATGGAACTAAAGAATTTTCAAACCAGGAAATGTATGAAGGACAAAGATAAACACAAGGGCTTTCTAATGGCAGAAAAATCTTTGACTATGGTAAATAATAATTCAAATGAAAGTACTTGGATTTTGGATTCAGGGAGCACATGCCATTTAACCAATTGTAAGAATTTCTTTCAGGAAATGTGTCCAGAGGAAGGTATTCTTAAAACTGCAAACGCAGGGACTGCTAAGATCCAAGCAAAGGGTATTGGATTCTTAAAATGCAAAGTGTCTAATGAAGTTAAAGAAATTCCTGTAAGTGATGTCTTGTATATTCCCCAAGCAGTTTGCAATATGCTTAGTGTATCTACATTAGATAAGAAGGGATTTGCGATTCATTTTGAAAACAGTAAGTGCACAATCTCTAAAAATGATGAAGTGTATGCTGAAGCTTTTATGCATAATGATGTTTATAAGCTGAACATTTCAGGTGAAGCCTCACATATGGCGCAAGTAAGGAAGAATGATGGAAAATGTAGTCTGGAAATCTGGCACCGCCGCCTGGGACATCGTGATTCTAAGGTGATCCAGGATCTTTACAGTAAGCAACTGGCCACCGGCATTCAGATAAGTGCAGATGCTGGTAAAATGGAGAAATGCATAGACTGTGTTACTCAAAAAGGTGTGAGACCCTCATTTCCTGCATACACAGGAAATAGGAGTAATAAAGTGCTGGACTTAATACACAGTGACTTATGTGGACCGTTTAATATCCCATCATTGGGAAATAACAGATTTGTGCTAATATTCTTGGATGATTTCTCTAGATATTGTGTGGCCTATTTGCTGAAAGAGAAAAGTCAAGTCACAGACATGCTGAAGAAATACGTAGCCATGGTGAGCAATAAATTTGAAAGAAAACCAAAGGTTCTTCAGACCGACAATGGTGGTGAGTTCACTTCACAAAGCATGCGCACATTCCTAGAACAAGAAGGCATTCAGCATATCACAACAGTAGCTAATACACCAGAGCAAAATTCTGTTGCAGAGAGAAAATTTAGGTCACTTGTGGAAATGACCAGATGTATGCTGTCAGATAGCAATCTCCCTAAAAGACTATGGGGGGAAGCCATTCTCACAGCAGTGTACCTACAAAACAGAATGCCAACTAAAGGCGCTGAGCGCACACCACATGAGACATGGCATGGTAGGAAGCCAAACCTGTCACACATAAGAACATTTGGAAGTACAGCATATGCTCATATACCAAAGCAAAGAAGGCATAAGCTGGATTCCACAACAGAAAGGGGCATTTTAGTTGGCTATGCTCCAGGACACAAAGGATATAGAATTTTGAATCTGAAAACTGGCATTGTTGGCATAAGACATGTTACATATTTTGATGAAAACAAAAGGGTTGATAAAGGCTGGATTATCCCAGATGAGCCTTATCATCCAGAATATGAAACTAGAACCATAATAGACATGCCAGTGTATATAAATGCCATACCAAGGCAGATGTCTGAAAGCAACTCACCTGTATCTAACGAGGAACAGGCAGAGGAAGCAGACACAGAAAGGATCATTGAAGAAGACAGTACAGTTGGAGAAGGGGAATCAATTGGAGAAGAACTCTCAGATTTAGAGGATGCGGAAAGGTCAGACCAACCTGTTGTCAGACGCTCATCCAGGGAAAACAAAGGTGTTCCACCCCCAAGACTGTCGTACCTAACAAAGTCAGCAGAAGCTCAAGAGCCCTTAACATGGGATGAGATTGAGAAAATGCCAGCAGAAGAAGCTGCTGAATGGCGTAAAGCTGCACAAGAAGAAATTGATGCATTGGATAAAAATAATACTTGGATTCTTACAAAATTACCTCCTGGCAAGAAAGCTATAGGATGCAAATGGGTATTCAAGTTAAAAAGGAATGCACAAGGAAAAGTGGAAAGGTATAAAGCCAGATTAGTCGCAAAGGGATATCTTCAAAAATATGGAGAAGATTTTGATGAAGTGTTTGCACCTGTAGTGAAACACACGACAATAAGAACACTTCTGAGCATTGCAGTCTCAAAAGGCATGCAAGTCAACCACATTGATGTGAAAACAGCGTTTCTTCATGGAGATATAACTGAAGACTTGTACATGGAACAACCAACAGGTTTCATAAATACAAAACAAAGACAGCTAGTGTGTAAATTAAACAAAGGTCTTTATGGATTAAAGCAAAGTGCAAAATGTTGGAATGAAAAATTGCATGAAATATTGACAAATTTAGGATTTAAGCAAGGTGAAGCAGATAAATGTTTGTACACTAGGTGCAGAAATGGACAATATGCATACATTTTAGCTTTTGTTGATGATCTGCTCATTGCAAGCAAAAGTGAGCAAGAGTACAAGGACATTGTAAAGTATTTAAACCTCAATGTTGAGATAAAAGAACTTGGTAATGTGTCATACTATCTTGGTATAGAAATTGAGAAACAAAATGATGGTTCTTATCTTCTAAGCCAGAAGCAGAAAATAAATGAGCTTATTGAAAGTTTAGGTATGCAAGATGCCCAAGTTGTAAGCACTCCCATGATCACTGATTTTCTGAAGGATGAAACAGTAAGAGAACCTTTACCAGATAACATCCAATATAGATCAGCCATAGGTAAGCTTTTATATCTAACTACCACATACAGGGCTGATATAGCAAATGCAGTAGGAATTTTGAGCAGAAGGGTCAGCTCACCTACCAAATCAGATTGGACTGCAGTTAAAAGGATGGTAAGGTATTTAAAGGGTACCATTGATTGTAAATTAAAGATTTCAGCCAATAGTAATCCAAAACTAATATGTTACTGTGATTCAGATTGGGCAGGGGATCATTCTGATTATAAATCCACAAGTGGATATGTGTTTATGTATGGAAATGTACAAATTTCATGGGCCAGTCATAAACAAAGTATTGTGAGTTTGTCTTCTACAGAAGCTGAATACGTGGCCGTATCGGAAGCGTGCAGAGAACTGATGTGGATTGAAAAACTTATGCTGGATTTCGGAATAGCTGAACAGAGACCAATCCAGATAATGGAAGATAATCAGAGCTGCATCCGACTGTCACAGAATGACAAGGTTCAGTCACGCACCAAGCACATCGCAACGAAATACCACAACGTGCGAGAGTTGGTGAAAGAAGGGGTCATCAGTCTACACTATTGTCACACCAGTGAGATGACAGCTGACATCATGACCAAACCGTTACCCAGAGAACATTTTGTGAATCTGCGTATAAAGCTTGGACTTTGTATGAATAAATAATTGCATGACAGTTATGCATGAGAAGGGGTTTGTTGGAATGTAATTGTATTTTACATGCATTGCCTGTCACCTATTATTTCTCTGTGATTACTCTGTGACCTCTGATGTGAATTACTTAGAGAGGTCACACAGCTATGCAACTTCCTGTGGGGGTTTAGACACAGCAGATGCAGCAGATGCAGCACATGGTGCACATGGAGCTCATGATCTCTCCTAACCTGAGAGAATCTATGGTGGTGTGAGCATCCATTACCATCTAAGCACATGGAAGGAGCTGATAATACAAATGTATAGTAATATGTATATATAAGCCTGTCTGATTATAATCTAACTACAAACTGTGAGTAAACAGATGTTTTGTTACTTCAACTTTAAAGTGACTCAGCAGTGAATTATTCAGGGGTGAATGAGAGAGAGATGAAGAAAGAAATTAACATTTCTAAAGCTGAAGCTGTGTGTACTAAAATCTGCTAAATTATTTACTACAAATAATCCAACACATTTAACTGTCATTTCAGTTATTTTCCTGGAAAACCTGCAAAATTGGAGAAAACAATTACCACTTGAAATGGGTACTAAAGTGAGACTGTGGCCCTGTACAAGAGCTGAGTGCAAGCTGTACTCTCTTTCCTCACTGCGACTGTACTACATAGGCAGCTTCCCTAAGAGCATTCTTGTGAATTATCAGAGAATGATGAACACTAAAGGAGACCTAAGTAACATCCCCTGTATGCCTTAAAGCTAACACCAGGCTTTCTGCCTACTATCTTTCTCAATTTTAAAGCAGAACAAACAGTAACACTGCTGAAAAAAGCCCTACCAGGTACTGTCAGTAAAGCAAGCGGCCTCCAGAACTAGTGGTCATTTAGTCTTGACTGCCAGGTACTTGTGACCTGGCTTGGATCACTGTTTGGAAAACAGGATACTGGGCTAGATGGACCTTTGGTCTGACCCAGTATGGCTACTCTTATGTTCTTATAACTCTAAAAGGAAGCATGTGTAATATACAAGCCCACCAGTATTCAGCTACTATAGAAAAATCTGGGCACTGCTGTACTTTTGTTTTATAAAGCTCACCACTGACAGGGAGTGCAGAGCTCTGACACAGGGACCTCAAGATCCAGTCTCACTATCAAGCACTGATCTGCCCTGAGCTCAAAATACTCACCCATGAGTAGACAGCAAGGGCTCCTAAGCAGGACTGAAAAAGTGACAAAACTAAACTCACAACAGAACATACAGACCCAAGTAAATTATGGATACTATTCTATCTTTTCTTTAATGTAAGGAAATATTTCTTTGTAGAAAGAGTGGTGGATTCTTGGAACAGTCTCCCAGTGGAGGTGGTGGAGTCAAAGACTGTATCTGAATTCAAGCACAGAGGGTCTCTGAAGGAGGGGGAGGGATTGTAGAGCTTAGTAGATGGTGTTGCGTGGACCGACTGGAACTATTAGGCAACAAAAGCTACATGTATCCAATTTCTTCTTTTTTTTTTAAACAAAAGTACATGAATTGAAACATAATACATTACATTATAAGGATAGCAAAAAAAAAAAAAAGCCAGGACAAAATAAAAATACAGCATGCTTTATATATTAATAATACATAACAAGTCTCCAAGTAAATATGCATGACTGACCAACAAAACAGCAAATGCCACAGAAATATTATAATATGACAGGCAGAAAAATAAGCACATCTGCAAATCTACCATCCTCTCTTTAAGAGGCTGAGAGTGATTCTAAATGTACTTTCCTCCATGTCTTTTGCCATACTCAAAAGTCCATTTATGCCTCTCCAACAGTGAGATTTTCCTAACTTCCTGAATAACAGCCATCACTGCTGTTAAAGAGGAGACAAGGTTTTGCTTCAGTGAAACCTTGCCTTCCACACAAAAGACAAAGTTGCCACATTAATGAGATACAAGGTAGTGGAATCAAACCCCTTCTCTGTCTTCTTAAAAACTGCAGACACCCATGCTGGACTGATCAACATTAATGGGCAAGATTTTGTATGGACTCCGCTCCTTCTATCTCGCCGCACCTTATGCCTGGAATAGGCTTCCTGAGCCATTACGTCTAGTTCCATCCCTCGCAGCCTTCAAATCCGCTAAAGGCCTACCTGTTTGATGCTGCTTTCGACTCCTGACTTGTAACTTTTATCTTATCCTTATGTGTCCTTCTGTCTGTCCTTCCCTTATCCTTTTTGGTTCTGTCTGTTAGTCCTGATTTAGATTGTAAGCTCTTTTGAGCAGGGACTGTCTTTCTTCTTCATGTTCAATTGTAAAGCGCTGCGTACGACTGGTAGCGCTATAAAAGTGATTTATAGTCGTAGTAGTGGGCTTCCTCTGCTGTCATTTCCTAGGTTCACATGTCCAGTAGGATAAAATATGGTACAAGCGCAGTTGTGGTATTTGGTGGTCTGCCTTGCTTCTAAGTAAAGCCTTGTTTTGACAGTATTTGCCTTTCGTCCAACACTGAGTCCATCCTTAAAAACTCATGCCGTAAACATTTTTTCTTTTCCCACGCTGTTCAAGTGGAACTTATGAACTGGTGGCTTGTACCATATTATCCTTTTTGTGAAACAACGGTTATTGCCTTACACAGATACTCTGACTCCTGAAGCAGGCATATTACTGCCAAAACACGGGACCATGCAGAGCCCATTGTAGCTGATCCTTTCAATAAAGAAAGATAAACAATACATAGAGAGAATTTTATCTGCGCCTGGAGTCCTGCCTGGGTTGGTTGTCCTACGTCCCTTCCCTACTCCTTTGGACGTTCTGACCCTTCATAGGGAACCCTTCCTTGATCCGTCAGTGTAAACATTGTTGGCCAGATTCTGTAAAAGGCACCCAAAATTAGGCACCATTAAGACCTGTGCTAAACGCCAATTCTATAAGAGTCACTTCGTGCTAGGCAACCTTTATAGAATAATGTTTAGCATGTATTCCAGTGCCCAACTTTGGGCATGAGGATTTAGATCAACTGAAACCTGGTGTAAATCCTGGCACATAATTTAGGCACGGAACCCTCAAATTCTATAGCACTGTGCATAATTCTTCGGAATGTCTCTGACCCCCCCCCCCCCTTGCCCCTCCTATAGTCATGCCCTCTTCTGGGTTACACACGGGAGGATTTCGGTGCAGATCTTTATAGAATCATTCATGGCCAGATCCTCGCACAAATCCAAATTAGTTCCAATTAACATCAATAATTGATCGTTAACAGCCGATGATGGATTGTCAATGGCTCATTAATTTACGTGTGCGTGGATCTCAGAACTGCGCATGATTTTGGGCACCATTTATAGAATCCAGATGTATATGTATATTTTATAAAGTATGTATACACATTACACCTCCACGCAGTTTACATTAAAATGAAAGATCTTTCCTTGTACTCACTTTTTACGAGCGCATGGTAATTATTTTCCACATGCTTTACATGCAGAAAGTGCTTTATAAAATTACCTCACATTTACCTAGATCTACACACCTGCGCATAATCACAATATACAGACACTGCTCATAGCTATACCTGCATTGTTATCATGTATGTATTTCTAATAAAACTGTAAACATTACAGAATTTTGCTAAGCACTATATGTGTGTGATGGAAAACAGAAAAGCAGATCAGTAGTAGATCTATATAAACTTTATTATTAGTGTTTCATACAAGAATATTGCCCAACACAGGCCGTGTTTCGCCCAGCAGGGCTGCGTCAGGGGCTATTGAATATACTGTATTGTAGGATGCTTGGGTAAAAGTTGTTGTTTATTCCAACAATTGATGTTGAACAACTTCACCAAAATCGTGAAAAAAACAGCATGGGTCATAATCATACAAATGAGGAACGACCTTACTTATAGCAAATGGCATGCGTATACCAAGACATAAGACTGTCGCTGGAATAAACTACAACTTTTACACAAGCATCCTACAATACAGTATGTTCAATAGCCCCTGACGCAGCCCTGCTGGGCGAAACACGGCCTGTGTCTGGTAGTATTCTTGTATGAAACACCAATAATAAAGTTTATATAGATCTACTACTGATCTGCTTTTCTGTTTTCCATCTTGGAGTTTGCGGATCGTTTGCCTTGCTGTTTCTTGGGACCCAACTTATATGTGTGTGAAACAGTGGATCTAAACCCAGTCCTCCGGGCACTCAGCCAGTCAGGTTTTCAGGATATCTACAATGAATATGCATGAGATAAATCTGCATTTATATATATATATAAGACATGACCCACCCATTTATATATATGTGAGACTTAGAGAGGAAGTTATCAATGAGGGCTACTGTATAGACGGGTTATTTTACCACAAATCCTGTTATTTTAGCACAGGTTCTCACAACAGTTGGAGCAGCCATCTTTCGCTTTTCTCTTGTCTCATCCCCCTCCCCTCCCTTCTTTCCATCCCGCCTCCCTTGCCCCCTCTCCCCCCATTCTCCTTCCTTTTCATTAAACACTCTGTAGTCCATTCTTTCTTCCGAAAGTGGGAATTTATTATAAAGGCTGCAGCAACACAACAATTGTTTTCATGCTAACATACAACGTATCAACATTATACACTATTAACATTCCTAACTAATACAAGTCAGTATTAACATTCTTAACTGATACAATAACATCCTAGCCTAGAGTTGTCCTATGCTTTTCTTGTCATATGTCAACCCAGGAGCTGCTTTGCTTGCTTATACTTCAGGGGACCATCCTCCTTGCACTAAAGGTTACTGGTGCTGAATGGCCCCCATTTCCCTATTGGCTCCCTGGGTATCTCTTGCTGCGTCAATGTACTGGAATGGGTAGGAGGGTTGCCACTTGCCCAGCCATCGATTTAAAAATGGATCTTTTTTTCTTCCTATTCTACCTTTCCTTCCTGGCCCCTCCCCTTCTTTCTTATTGGCCCTAATGTCTTCTCTACCTCTTTTCTTCCTTCCTTCCTTCCTCCCTCCCCCTCCCTGCCTGAATCTTCTCCACACTGGACCCCCCTATTGTGCAGGCCTGCACCGATGTCACAGCCTGCCTCTTTTCCTAAAATGGGACCCTGTGCTTAAAATAGCTCAACTTGAGGTAAAATAGCCTGTCTTAATAGTAGCCCACATTGATAACCTCCTCTTGTAAAGGAAAACTATATATCCCGTCTGCCGATCGGTACAAACTGTGAGAATGAATGATAATCAATGCTCCTTCTGTAGATAAAACAGCATTTTACCTCTGAGGGCAGGGCTTAGATTATTGTCTGCCTGTGAGCAAGAAAAGACATGTGCACAGAGGTGGCATGAAGTACAGGGCCAGGGCAAAGCTCAGAGACTGGTGCAGTTTTAGATAACCAAAATATTTTCAGATGAAAGACCTGAGCACAGGAAAGGCAGATACATTCACTGTGTGCACTTCTTCCTGGTGCACTAACCAAATCTAAAGTCACTGATGCAAAAAACGGAAGATAGAAGTGCATTACATCTGAGAGGAAGGGACTTGATATACCACCATTCTGTGGTTACAATCAAAGCAGTTTACATATTATATACAGGTACTTATTTTGTACCTGGGGCAACGGAGGATGAAGTGACTTGCCCAGAGTCACAAGGAGCTGCAGTGGGAACTAATCCCAGTTCCACAGGATCAATGTCCACTGCACTAACCACTAGGCTCCTCCTCCACTCCATTCTGACCAACAAAAGAACACTAGAGCAAAGAGTGCTAGCAGTAGAGTAGCTAGGTGGGGCGCCAGGGGAGCGGCCGCTCCCCCAAACGGAGTTCTGCCGGTGCCGGCGCCTATTTTTATTTCATTCTGTTGCAGTGAAAATGTGCGCCGGTGGAAGTCCGCTCTCGCTCCCCTCGCGCCATCAACTTGCCTCATCCTGGCTCCGCTTCTGAGTGCTAGAGCATAATTTAGGACATCACAATACAATAAAAGCCAAGACTACCCCAACTCAAACTACAAATTTATCAAATAAAAACATCTTAAGTTGTCTCCTGAACTGATAATAGTTCCTGACAGATCTAAGTGACAAGCGGCCTGATATGATTAGACTCCAGATGCCTAACTGATGGAAGAGTCAATAACAACTGAATCCTAAGACCGTGCACTACATTGCCAGTCAAACATTGAAAATAAGACTGTGTGAAGTTTGCAGCATAAGTACATAAGTATTGCCATACTGGGACAGACCAAAGGTCCATCAAGCCCAGCATCCTGTTTCCAACAGTGGTCAATCCAGGCACGATCCCCAAAAAGTACAAAACATTTTAATGCTGCTTATCCCAGAAATAATCAGTGGATTTTCCCCAAGTCCATTTTACTAATGGTCTATGGACTTTTCCTTTAGGAAGCCATCCAAACCTTTTTTAAACCCCGCTAAGCTAACTGCCTTTACCACATTCTCTGGCAACAAATTCCAGAGTTTAATTACACATTGAGTGAAGAAACATTTTCTCTGATTCATTTTAAATTTACTACTTTGTAGATTCATTACATGCCCCCTAGTAATGAGTAGCCAGTTCTAATTGTTGCCCATTGTGGGGATAATATTCTAAGCCACCATCTTCACATAAAGCATCTGCTACATGTAGATGAGGGCTCCTGCAAAGCTGCATGCATGCATGCAGCTGCACACATGTACAAAGCAGGCGTGCCAAATGACAGATCTCGGGTCAGCATTCCTGCGAGTTTAGTTTGGGCAGAGTGTGACGTACATATATATTTTATATATACTCAAGCACATGCATAGGGTACACTTACATATTTACACTACTTTTTGGGGGGAAAATCAGTTAAAGGCACAAAGGATTCTCAGCTCTGGCAGAGTATAGATAAATGCTGGAATAAACTCAGGGGATTCCTGAGTATAGATTGCCCAGTAAAGTTAGTCTCCACAGTATTACATCAAGAATAAGCAGACTACATGGATCTACTGGTCCTCATCTACCATCAGTTCCCTCCTCCCCCCCCCCCCCCCCCCCCCCATGGCATTGGCGATATTGCTACTGATCCACATTGCACCAAATTCAATTTTGCTGCAAGCCCCTGACAACACAAGCGGTAGGGGCGATCATGCCCTGTGCTCCCTCCTGGTGGGCTTGTCGCAGTCCCCCTCAGCTGGGGGGACAGTCTCCTCTTTGGTCTCTGCCATTTTGTCAGAGTCTGAAGAAGTCACAGGCAAAGCAACACAGGTCAGAGGCGGGTCACCAGGCAGGGACAGGAGTCCAAAGCCAGGTTACCCCTCCCCCTGGGCTGGGCTGCCCTGACACCCCCTCCATATCACTGGAGACACTTGGCTTTCTGCAGGGGGTCCTGCCTGCACTCGGGACCAGCTGACAGAGCCATAGAAAGCCCTGTCAGTTCTCTGGTGACTAATAGGCCTCTCCTGACAAGTACTGATGAGTCCCTCCAAGCCAGATAAGACCTGGGAGGGAGGAGGAGGAGAAAGAGAACAAGAAAGAAGAGAGGGGGGTCCCAGGCAGGCCCGGCAAATTTAATAATTCGCCAGCCTCTCCCAAGCACAGCTAATGGGATTCCAGGCAATGCTAGAGTGGCATGGGCCTGGGCTATCATCCATCTTGTGAGCACCTTTTAGAAAAATATATAGAAAAGAAAAGAAAAGGGACTAGTGAAATGATGGAGCCTCTCAGGGTCTTTGTAATGCTCTCATTCCTGGGACAGAGAAAGATGCTTCCTTTTAGTGTTGCCATGGTATAAAAATCTTCCATCAATGGGAAGACCGCTCAACAAGAAACTGCTAATGGCATACAGCACATCTGTTCCTTAAAGTAGTCTCTGTCACCCCATTGTTAATTAGTTGAAGATTCTCTGTGGTTTAAAACAGACTTGCAGGTCCCGCCTTAATTTCCCCAGAGCTGATTATTTAAATCTGTCTTGTTACAGCATAAAGGTAAAAATGTCTTTCGGTCACTCTTCTTTTTTCCTACTGAAACCATGGAAGCTGGCAAGGTACTGGTTAAATAAATTAGAGCAGCATGCACTGTCCTGAATTTGGAGAGCCAAGTCCCGTATTTTGGTTAAAAGAACTAAAATGCCCCAGCCCCCTCTGTTTTTTCTTCTTCACTTTGCAAATTTATCCAACCCCAATGCATTTTATTGGGGTTTAGGGGTACATACATCATTCCCACATCTTCAAGACTGCATTTGGTAACTGTACACTCAGAAATGTATAAGTTCAGTTATTTATAGGGAGGCAGAGGGCTAGACTACTAACCACTAGGAGTAGCCTAGTGGTTAAAGTATCAGCCTGGACAATCAGGGGTGCCCAGTTCAATTCCCACTATTGTTCCTTGCAAAACTGGGCAAGTCACTTAACCCTCTGTTACCTCAGGTACAAGCTTAAACTGTATGTCCTACAGAGACAGGAAAATAACTAGTGTATCTGAATGTAACTGGTGGCCTTGAGCTACTACTGAAAAAGGTGGGAGTGAAATCTAAATAAATAATTACCTGACTCAATTACAGGAGCTCTGTTCAGTTACACCCTCCCCCTTGAAATTCAACACTATTTAACCAGTCAGGGGAACAGCCATTGTTAAATAGTATTTTAGTGCCTAACCAGCAATATTTAGTGGAAAATAACCGGTTAGACATGAATATTCAGTACCAACCAGCTATGTTTATTAGATAAAATAGGCCGCATAAATAGCTAAAAAGCTAACCGGTTAGCACTGAATCGGCATAACCAGATAACATTTTAGCATTAAAAAACCCTGGATAATCAATGCCGGTCACTGGAAATGGCCCGGCATTGAATCTCCAGGTTTAACGCCAGCAGCGGACAGCAAAAGCACTGCCCACCGCCGGATGAATTTCAGGCCCTCACTTTATAACCACTAACAGGAACTTAGGGTGTGCTTGAAAGGGCAGATGAGGCTTCAAGGTGGGAGGTTCTGCTGTGTGATATGGCAGAGGCTGCCATGGACGGTGATAATAGAGTGCTCGCTCCATGAATAAAAAAAAAAAAGAAGATTCAACAGGCCCAGAAAAGTTGCTAAGAAAAAGCTTTGAGCTAGCAACTTAAGGAGGTTTAAATATGGAATAGGCCAAAGAAAGGGTACAAAAAGCCAGCATATTAGTCTTGAAATGAATTCGGACATTATGGTGTTCATCTGAAGTTGTGGCATATCATCTCACTAGGAGTCCCACACAAACTGTAACTGAGCCTGTTTCCTTGTACTGTGTAGAGAGGTGTGGTAGCCATGTTAGTCCACTTTTAAAGGTAATCAATAGAAATAAAACAAAATAAAACATGGAAAAGAAAATAAGATGATACCTTTTTTATTGGACATAACTTAATACATTTCTTGATTAGCTTTTGAAGGTTTCCCTTCTTCGTCAGATCGGAAATAAGCAAATGTTGGTAGGTGACAGTATATATAAGTGAAACATCAAAGCATTTCAGTGACAGTCTAACAGGATGGGGGTGGATACCTGAGAGACAGGAAGAGTCAGGTGGATGAGGGACAGCGAGATATGCATGGAGATAGGAGGGTGACAAAGCAGTACATTTTTATGGCTTATAATGGGCTAGAAAACCCAGATCTTTGTTAAGTCCTGTCTGGTGGGTGTCAAAATATTGAATCATTCTGACTTCAAAGGTGTTCCTGTATTGTTTTAAAGTTCCCTTTAAGGATTCTTACCATGAAATCACTGGTACAGTGTTCTGGTTTTGTAAAGTGCTTTGATGTTTCACTTATATATACTGTCATCTACCAACATTTGCTTATTTCCAATCTGACGAAGAAGGGCAACCTTCGAAAGCTAATCAAGAAATGTATTAAGTTATGTCCAATGAAAAAGGTATCATCTTATTTTTTTTTCCATGTTTTATTTTGTTTTATTTCTATTGATTACCTTTGTACTGTGTATAACTCAAACATTGACACTTTAAAGAAATCTGAGTTTGGTCACCATTTATCCTGCATTCTAAAAACTACAAATCTTGAATGAGGCCTGGTTATTTGCATCTGATTCAAAGCTTCAGTTATGGCAATTAGACCAGAAACAAACTGTCTTCGTAGAAAGCCATAGGATGTATGAAATTGGCACTAAAAGGCCTTTATTTGTAAAGTATATGGTTTTCAGTGAAAAGTCATTACCTTTGTTGACTAGAGATTTTGAAAATTATGGCGTTATTTCAGACCATAACCTGTTATCACCCGGATTCGGAATAGGTCACTTAAAGTTGGGTGCAGATCCCAAATCTGTGTGTAAACTATTAGTCAATTAGGCGTCAACAATTATTGGCATTAACAAGCACTTAATTGGCAGTAATTATGAATTACATGAGGATCTGCCCTATGCCTTATTCTACAACATCTGTGCCTAAATTTCATAGCATGGAACTCCAAAGGGGGTGTGACCATGGTCAGGGGTCAGAGGTGTTCTGAGAAATTAGGTGCAATGTTATAGAATATCTGCATTTCCGCCCTCAACTGCCATTAGTTGGGTGCCAGCGTTTACACCGGCCTTTGGCAGGCAAAGTTAGACATGAAATGTGCACTAAGCTAGTACTCTGTAAAGAACATCATTTATGGAATTCCCCCCCTATATGAGAAGTCAACACAAGGATGCAATGATCAATGCAAGTTGCATGACACTGCCAGTATGATGGCCAAGAGCTGCAGGATGCTTGGGAGCACCTTCCAAGACATTACTGATGGGAAAAAGAAGCTCACATTGAAAACAGATGTAGATGGGAAGCCAGGTAAGAGACTCTACCACTGGGAAGGCTTGCAGGAAAGGAGTCAGTTTTGCTGTTGGATCCTGCATAAATTACACAGGAGTGGCCTGAGAGAGGAGGTATCTGTAGTAGTAATGAACAAGGTATGAATGACCCTCCATTGTGAAGGGTGGCAGGGTGGGACATTCCAGTCTGAGGATTTGCAATGCCTGGTTACAATTTACAATAGAAAAAAAATGGAAGATAAGAGACAGACTTGTATGGGATGAACCCAACCTTAACATGTGATACTTAGATGAATGAAGAGCAGTGAGAATTAGATATCCTGCTAATTGTTCAACAGGGATCTTAACATGGCATAAGGGAATTCGGGCCTTTAAGTGGATTTCTAGGGGTGCCCTGAATGTTTCATCTTTGGGACCCCTCTTCCCATACAGTGTATTATTGCTTTTCTTACTTTCCTTTTCTTATTTTTTATGGAATGACACAAGGAGTTTCTTAGGTGCTGTGAGCAACATAGCCTCATCATATTGGTTTCTTTCTGCATAGATTACTCATCTCCTAATTAAGATGTGGATTCCACATCACCCACTGCTGTTCCCTTACTCCTTCAAAATATATGTAATTAAAAGTTTGTGCATCTGCTACACAGAAGGTATAAATGTATTTATTCTACCAAAATTGTTTTAATGTCTTTCTCAGATAGGATAAGCTGTGAATATTGGGTTACTTGAATCCATGTTTTCTTGCATTGACTTGAAGGGCATAACTCAATGATAGCTCAAGCTGAGATTAATTATTTACCTTTCACCTTACAAATTCAGGTACAGATCACAGGTCCCTAACTTTAAAGGCTATATTTACTTGTATGAATGTGAGTGATGTACAAGGTTAATTAATAATGGGGTTTAGATTCAAATAACAGAGAAACTTATGCAGAATGCAATGTTAATATGTTGGTATTTTATTGACAGTTTGTTTTAGTGTGTATTTATTATTATAATTATTAACATCTCCATGAACCATATAGAAGTATTACAAATTTGTGGTACATAAGACTATTAAATGAAATGAATTGAGAATAACTAACATATTTTCATGTGTATTTAGCACACTTTAGTACATTTAACTCTGTACCGGGGCAAAGAAAGGTGAAGTGACTTGCCCAAGCCACAAGAAATGGAATTTGAACCCTGGTTTCCCTGATTCTCATCCCCTGTCTCTACTCTTTCAAACTAGCTGTATTAGTTCAGTATATTTATTTCTTCTGTTTGAATGAGACACCAGAGGTCTGTTTACACAGCACTGCACACCAGCTTTAGCAGGAGGAATATTAGCCATGTAATGTGAAAACAAGAGAAGTGAACCCATGCATCAGAGAGCAAATGGGGAGGGGCTGGGGCGAGAACTGAGGCTGCTGAAGATCAGGCATGTAAAGACATGAGAGACCTGGATGCCTCTGCTCCCAGATGTTTACATTCATATGTTCTTTTACCCAGAGGATAGAAATTCATTTCCCAGGTAGTCTCTTTCCTCAGCTCATTTTACAATGTTTCCATCCTGCTTACGGGCCTCGGAGAGTTCTTTGTGGTTTGCAGTTACTGAAGTAATATCAGAATTGTCCAAGAATATTTCCGCATGTGAACATTTTAGGTACACAAATGTCTCTTCTTCAGATTGCTGTAAAATGGGATTTATGTCCAAGCACCTGAGATGGTCTCCCGGTTTGCAAATTCTAAGCACTCTCTCTCAGTTCCACTGCTAGCCCTGACTACAGCAGACACTCTCGCTCAGACATGTGGCATTACTGTACAGGGCGTGCCATATTTCTTGCACAACCTTTTGGTTTATTAGCTTGTCTCCATTCTGAGAAAACCTCATATCTGTGAAGGGATGGGTTTGGGGCTTAGCTGTGCTCCTTTGCAGCGTGAGCATCCCTTTCTCTCCAGTCTGCTGTTGCTTTTCAATATACTGTATTTATGTTTAATTCTTTTTTATTAGCATAAACACCAAACGCCATACAACTATTGTTAACATCTTACATGAGCCTGGTTCAGTTTTGTAAAGTAATTTACACTCTTGTACAAACTCCATCTCTTTTAGTGACATCAAAACACAGATAGTAAAAGTACAAGATATTTCAACATTTTCTCCCCCCCCCCCCCCCCCACAAAACTCCCTCCCCCCCTTTTCTAACTTCCCCAGCAATATGATCAAATATCTCTTCACAGGCACAGATACTTTACTTGTATATACACAGAAACGACGATGCAGGTTTGGGTATAAGCCAAGTACTATACTTTATGGCTTCATTGC
The DNA here is from genome assembly GCF_901765095.1 of Microcaecilia unicolor. Taxonomy (NCBI): domain Eukaryota; kingdom Metazoa; phylum Chordata; class Amphibia; order Gymnophiona; family Siphonopidae; genus Microcaecilia; species Microcaecilia unicolor. The sequence goes on from NC_044036.1 coordinate 284,774,365, forward strand.
TACTGCCTCATATTGAAATCTGTGTATTTCTTGGTAGTTAGTTGTCACCTTAACTGAGACTTAACAACCAAAGCATCTGCAGCCTTGTCCCGTGACACCCTGTTCCCACTAGTGTTAGTACATTAACAGCAAAAAAAAAAAAAAAAAAACACCCAAAAAACAAGTATTTACAAACATAGGAGTTGGCAGTGGAAACAAAAACTAGAATGAAGAAAAGGAAGATGTTAATGCAGTTTTGTTTCAAGAGATGCATCAGCCCTGCCACATCCGAATGATTGAAAGCATATGGGTCTGTGTGCCCTCAAAAACAAACTTCTGGAATAAGCCAAAATTTGGAGAGAATGTTTCTTGTCCTTTGACCCCCCGCCCCTGATCTGCTCCACTACAGGCTATCAGAGAGGTGCATGTCACTGCAGCTACTCCCCTACAGGCCCCAAAATCCCAGAGAAGCACGGTTATTTCAAAGTGAACCTGGTGCACCAGAGCAATAAACTAGAGGTCTATATTTTCAAGTATAAAAAGCATTTGAACACGGGAAAGATTATGTACGCCCTCCCTCATCCTGTTCCAGCTCTATAAACAGCCCTCTCCGTTATACAGTGGTCTGTGCTGCTTTTCATGTCATTTAATCCATCTGCAGACTACAGCAGGTAAAGAAACAATTTTCAGTCCTGGATATTGCAAGAAGTGCCCTCTTCAGATTATTTTATCCTCCTCTATTGGGGTTTCAGTAGGCTTACAGCCCTGGAGAATCATGGTTTCTTCTCAAGCACTAACACTTCCTATGTATTTCCCATCCTAACCCACAAAGAAGTAGGCCGGGTTTCCCCCAGGGCCTGCAGGGCCAGGGAACCTCTGTCTGCATAAAGAAGTTGGAAGACTTTGTCCTCTTTGCCACGGATTTCCACTTTTTTCAGCATCTCTCCTGAATTTAAGAAGGGTCATTCACTGTTAGCTCCAAGTCATTAGATAACGCCACTTATAGGTTGTAAAAATTAATTATCAACAATTAAACCTTGCAACAGTTTTTTCAATCCTTACTTCTATAATCCAAATTAACCATTTGACCAAAGATTTGTAAAATGTTAAAAAGAACTGGCCCAAGAACCAAACGTTGTGGTACACCACAGTATTCTTTAAGGCAGTATATCAAATATGTTAATAAACTTGAAACTAGTATACTTATTTATTTAATTTTGGCTTTCTTTTTTAAATAATGTTCATACATTAAATAACATTATTTATTTATTTTTGTTACATTTGTACCCCGCGCTTTCCCATTCATGGCAAGCTCAATGCGGCTTACATGTTATTGATTGGATATCCTACTTGTCTGGTTGTCTACTGTATAAAACACTAATTAAAAAAAAAATTTAGAATCACTATACAGCAACATTCCCATGTTGGTGATAAATTCCCCAAAACATCCACCCCAGACCAGCAATACTCACCGGAAAATATTGCTAAATTAATCAAATTCATCCTAACTCACAACTATTTCTGCTTTAACAATGATATCAGTCTGCAAATCATGAGCACTGCTATGCAGAGCTGCCGAGAGACCGGGCCGGGCCCGAGGCAAGGCCACCCCCAGGGTCCCGCTGCCCCCCCGCCATTCCCCCTCCACCCCCCCAGGGTTGCTGCCGCCACTCCTCGGGCCCCCTGCATTGAAATCACAGCACCTCTCACCTCCGTGTGAAAGCGCTACAGGCAGCAGGGCAGCAGATCACCTCCCTTTGGCCCTCCTTCCCTCCTTGTGTCCCGCCCTCGCGGAAGTTACGTCAGACGAGGGCGGGACACAGGGAGGGAAGGAGGCCCGAAAGGAGGCGATCTGCTGCCTTGCTGCCTGCAGCGCTTTCACACGGAGATGAGAGGTGCTGTGATTTCAATGCAGGGGGCCCAGCCTGGTGGCAGACGGTCGATGACGGAGGGCAGGTGGGACTGCGGCGCCGGGCCCCCCTTGGAGGCCCGGGGAATTTTGTCCCCCCTGCCCCCCCTTTCGGCGGCTATGCTGCTATGGGCACCAGGATGGCTAAGCTCTTCATTGCTGAATACATATCAGACTAAACCCTTAAAATACTCCCTCCAGACTGGACAGCTGCTCTGACATCAACTCTTGCAACCCTCAAATTTGACAAACTAACTTCTCTGGGCTTGTATTTCTCCTGTTTCAGATCTGGAGCGGCTGTTGTGACTGGCTGGAAGTGATACACGCAGCTCAGGTTTCACAGAGGACTGTGTACAGTGTGAGTGAAAATGTCTTCCCTCCCTCCCTCTCCTGCTCATCTTGCCCAAACAATTCAGTGCTGAGCTTCACTTTCTGAGGATGCTGGAAAAAAATACAGTTTCTTTTTGTGCTCCAGAAGCCCGCTAGTTTAACAGACTGTCCCACAGGTGCGTTAGGGTTCCACATGTACAGCCTGCCAACATATATGATCTTGACTGTTATCTGTCATGTCTCAACTGTATGACTTGTGAATAACATTGGAGGTGTTGCTCTACATGCAGCTGTTCCAGGAGAAAACAGCTTTATCATGAATTATGGCAAAAGGATTTGTGTGAGTAATTGGATATTTCTTTGACTGACTGAGCAGAGAGCTGGATCGGGGAGAGTGCTAGATGTGGTGTATTTAGATTTTAGCAAAGCCTTCGACACGATTCCGCATAGACGACTAATAAATAAACTGAGTGCTCTGGGTATGGGCCCTAAAGTGACTGAATGGGTTAGGAACTGGTTGTGTGGAAGGCAACAGAGGATAATGAAAGTAGAACTCATTTCTGAGGAAGAGGATGTTACCAGTGGTGTGCTGCAAGGTTTAGTTCTTGGGCCGGTTCTTTTTAACATTTTTGTAAGCGATATTGCTGAAGGGCTGTCTGGTAAGAGTTGTCTCTTTGCAGATGGTATCAAAATCTTCAATGGAGTAGGCACCCCTGATGGTATGGATAACATGAGAAAGGACCTAGTGAATTTTGAAGAATGGCCTGGAATTTGACAACTAAGATTTAATGCTAAAAAATGCTGGTTCATACATTTGGGCTGCAAAAACTAAAGGGAACACTACAGTTTAGGGGGGTGAAGAACATTTCTGCACAAAAGAAGAGTGAGACATGGGTGTGATTGTATGTAATGATCGTAAGGTGGCCAAACAAATAGAAAAGTCAATGTCAAAAGCTCGAAGGATGCTTAAGTGCATAGGGAGAGGAATGACCAGTAGTAAAAAGGAGGTGATGATGCCCCTGTATAAGTCTCTAGTGAGATCTCATGTAGAATATTGTATACAATTCTGGAGACCACCCCTTCAAAGCAATATAAACAGGATGGAGAGGATGGCTACTAAAATGGTCAGTGGTTTTTATCATAAAGCATATGGGGACAGACTTAAAAATCTCAGTATGTATACTTTGGAAGAAAGCCGGGAGAGGAGAGATGTAATAGAGACTTTTAAATACCTATCCTGCTTATTTTCGAAAGAGAAGGCTGGCTATCTTCCGACACAAATCGGACGATGGCCGGCCATCTCTCAAGTCCGGCAAAATCGGCATAATCGAAAGCTGATTTTGGCCAGCCTCAACTGCAGTCCGTTGCGGAGCCGGCCAAACTTCAAGGGGATGTATTGGAGGCGTACCGAAGGTGGGCCGGGGGCGTTGTTAACACATGGCTGCCCTCAGCCGATAATGGAAAAAAGGGCGGCCCTGACCAGCATTTGGCCAACTTTACTTGGTCCATTTATTTTCAGGACCAAGCTTCAAAAAAGTGTCCAAACTGACCAGATGACCACCAAAGGGAATCGGGGAGGACCTCCCCGTACTCCCCCAGTGGTCACCAACCCCCTCCCACCCTAAAAAAAAATTAAAAACATTTTTTTGCCAGCCTCAAATGTCATACCCAGCTCCATGGCAGCAGTATGCAGGTCCCTGGAGTAGTTTTAGTGGGTGCAGTGCACTTCAGCCAGGCGGACCCAGGTCCATCCCCCCCCCCTACCTGTTACACTTGTGGTGGTAAGTGTTGAGCCCTCCAACCCCCCCCAAACCCACTGTACCTACATGTAGGTGCCCCCCTTCACCCCTAAGGGCTATGGTAGTGGTGTAGAGTTGTGGGGAGTGGGTTTCAGGGGGAGATTTGGGGGGGCTCAGCACCCAAGGTAAGGGAGGTATGCACCTGGGAGCAATTTTTGAAGTCCACTACAGTGCCCCCTAGGGTTCCCGGTTGGTGTCCTGGCATGTCAGGGGGACCAGTGCACTACAAATGCTGGCCCCTCACACGACCAAATGCCTTGGATTTGGCCGGGTTTCAGATGGCCGGCCTCGGTTTCTATTATCAGCAAAAACCGAAGCCGGCCATCTCAAACTCAGCCATCTCTGACATTTGACCGGCCCAAACCGTATTATTGAAATGAAAGATGACCGGCCGTCTTTTTCGATAATACGGTTCGGGACCGCTGTTTGTGGCACCAGCCATATAGATGGCCGGCGCCATTCGATTATGCCCCTCCATGTGGCATAAATGCACTGGAGGCAAGTCACTTTCAATTGAAAGGAAGCTCTGGAATGAGGGGCACAGAATGAAGATGAAAGGGGATAGTGTCAGAAGTAACCTGAGGAAATACTTCTTCATGGAAAGGGATATGAATTTATGGAATGGCCTCCCAGTGGAGATAAAAATTGTATCTGAATTCAAAAAAGCATGGGACAAGTGCATAGGATCTCTACGGCCTAGCTGCCAGTTGGCGATTTGCTGTATATCAAATGTAATAAAATAAATAGTAAGTTCCTACATAGAAAACTGAAGGCAGGCACATAAAGACCAGTTTGCCCATCCATGCCATCTACTGTTCCCTCCAGGGTGGTACCTGCTGAGGCTATCGGTGACCCTGATACAAAAGCTAACCTCTGTTAGGCATCCAGCAGGGAGCTAAATGGAGAACATGGCTTTGACTCATTTTGCCTGGGGAGGGTGACAGTCTATTCTGATGCCTCACATCACAAGAAAGCACTTACCCATGCTTGGCCTAAAAGCAGGAAAGTGAGCTGTATATCCTCTCTGGACTAGCGGAGTATCCGAAGAGTAGTGGCCAAGCAAACAGATGGCACTGGACACCTCTATACAGTAACCCCTGAGGTGGTGCATAAAATTCCTCATGGCAGGAGAAGTATTTGATGCTGCTCCTGTGACTGCCATCAAGGTGAAGTGGTGGGTGCAACTTGGAAAACTTGTTGCAAGAATTAACATGGAGTAGTTTTCTGCATGGGCAGATGAGGAACAGGCCATCTGAAAGACACTAAAAGGGAAAGTTATTAATGTGAGTTACCATTAAGACGTGTTAGTTTACCACTAACTCATACTGTTTTAGCGGAGGTCCCATTTTATACAATGAGACCTAGTTACTAATGACTGGGGTTAGCAGTAAAATAACACATCTTAACAGTAGCCTATGTTGATAACTTCCACCCTTAATTAAAGAAAAAAGATATATCTCTAGAAATCAACATCACTGCTATATGTAATAAAAGAGATTCAAGTATAAGGCAATCAAGTCATTGTGACATCACTGATGAGGTTGACTCTAAACATTGGTGGAATGAGGCATTATGACATCACAATATCAGCTCTGGTTACCATAGACTGCAATGTTTCATGCTAAGAGGGGAAGTTATTAATGTGGGCTACCATTAAGATGGGTTATTATTAGTTTGTGTTTTTTTAGCACAGGTCCCATTTTGTACAATGAGACGTTGGTTATTAACAATTGGGTTTAACAGTAAAATAACACTTCTTAACAGCAGCCCATGTTGATAACTTTTCCATAAAATTAAAGAAAATAGAAATGTATCTAGAAATTTAAATCACTGCTATATGTAATAAAAGTGAGTCAAGAATAGGACAGTCAAGCCATTGTGACATCACTGATTAGGCTAGCTGTTAGGCATTGGTAGAATGAGGCATTATCATATCACCATGTCAGCTCTGGTTACTGGAGACTGAAACTCTTCACACTAAAAGATGAAGTTATCAAAGAGGGCTACTGTTAAGATGTGTTATTTTACCACTAACTTGTGCTGCTTTAGCACAGGTCCCATTTTATGTAATGAGACCTAGTTACTACTAACCGGGGTTAACCCATCTTAACATAGTAAATGACAGCAGTCCATCCAGTCTGCCCAACAAGATAAACTCATTTTATATGGTATGTGATACTTTATACCCGAGTTTGATTTGTCCTTGCCATTCTCAGGGCACAGACCATAGAAGTCTGCCCAGCACTGTTCTTGTACTAAGTTCTGAAGCTAACGTCGAAATCCCTTAAAATTTACACTCCAGCCCATCCATATCTATTTAGTCACAATCAGGGCATAGACCATAGAAGTCTGCCCAGCACTGGTTTCACTTCCCAATTACCGGCTTCGCCACCTAATCTCCGCTAAGATTCTGTGGATCCATTCCTTCTAAACAGGATTCCTTTGTGTTTATCCCACGCACGTTTGAATTCCATTACCATTCATGTTCATAACTTCTTGTACTCTTTCATCCTTGAGATCAGAGATTTTGGAGAGAGACAGAACAGACAGCACCTTTTGGTCAACCTGTTATTGAAGGACTGTCCCCATACAATTCACACTCTTGCTCAGGTCGTCTACTTGTGAGTGCACAACTGTGCTCATCAGTGTTAAGAAAGAGGACTTTGATGGACAGACACGAGAAAAAATAGTAACGATTGAATTTTCAGAACACAAGACAATTTATACCATCTTTCTGTGGTACAAGCAAAGTGGTTTACATAGCAGTACTTTCTCTTTCCCTAGTAGGCTTAAAATCTAAGTTTTGTACCTAGGGCAATAGAGTGACTTGCCCAGGGTCACAAGGAACCACAAGGGGAAATGAACCCAGCCCTCTGCCCACTGCACTAACCATTAGGCCACTCCACTCACCTTACCTTCTGCTATGGTGCGTCTGCTTTGGACACTGTATGAGAACCAGTCAGTACTCTGAGCAATGAAAGTGACTCCTGACCTCCCTAGAGCTGCTTCTCATATAGGATCCAATTAGAAAAGTGCCCTACCCAATGACCCCCAGTACGGCTCTCACATCCAGCCATTGAGAGTGGCAAATATTACTCTAAGACTTTCAGCTTAACCACATGCAGCACCTTGGGTTCTTACTGTAAGAGGATTTTTCACTAACCCAGTCATCAATCATTGCTCCACAGGCTGCTGTAACTGCTGGTGTGGGGAATTTCTTAGATCTATTATTGTTTGGATTTTTATATTGTACATGGCTTTGATTTATGCGTTAAAGAAAATCAATTCATCAAATTTTAATAAACATAAACATCTCCTCACCTTTACATTCTATAACCGAACTGAGTGCACACTATCCACAGCAAGCATCATTCATATAAAAATTGTCTTATAAGATAGCAGATAGTTCTGTGCTGTTAAGAACAGGATAAGCTAGTCTGGGTCAGTTTAGAACAGCTAATAAATGGATAAAACCCAAACTGTCTCAGTCTGTCCCTGATAACATGGAAACGTTAGGGGTACATTGAGGGAAAGGAACATAGGCAGGGCAGAAAAAAGGGGCAATAAACAGAGTTAAATCCACAGGACATGCTCAGCATAGCTTCTCCCCTGAGCTGGCCAAAAATATATCCCCTATCACTTTTATCTCCAGGAAGGATTCATTCTATTATATTGTACATTAAAAAAAAAAAAAAGATGCTAACAAGACAGAAAGGCATTCCCACAGGAAATCAAACTTGAGGTACTAAATACAGCTTTTAAAGGGATACAGAGCTGATTCAGAGTTGCCAAATGACACATTTAGAGACAAGATTCATGCAGCACCTGTTAAAACAGAACCCAAAGACCTGGTGGAAGGAGATAAAGCATGTCTGCCATCATCATCCCCAAGGCTTTGTCAAAATCCCAGCCTCAAGGAATGAAGATAGATTTTCAAAAGGTGGATTCATTACCAGTGTTGTATAGTAACTAAGTAAATGTAACTAGTTAAGCAAATGTTTTGTTACTTTTGCTTGTAAAGAAGTACAGGATAACATTTGCTACTTTTACTTTTACTGACATAATAATTTCACCAAGTTTTACTACTTTTACTCAATTACATTTGATGCTTTCAGTTAAAAGTAAAAAGTAAACATGGAAGGAAGATGTAAATGAGGATTCCTCAGTAAAATCTTTGTAACTGGACTGCATGAGGATGATGATAACAAAGATGAAGATGCAAGTGATAAATTAGACAGCATCACTTCTAATGCCATAATACTGAGTATTAAATACTCTGCTATATAGAAGTCAAATGTTTCAGAGATTCCCTTGATCATAACCTGCAGATCCAGTCAGAAGACATCAGTAATACTGTATCCTGACCTGATTTGAAGAAACTTTTTATCAGACTGGACAATCGTGTAGATGTTGAACCTTTTTAGGTGACAGTCATTTTCAAAAATTTAGTTTTACTAAAAGCAAAGTGGATTGAACTGTACAGCAATAAAGTTGTTGGGATAAAAATATTAACAATAGTTGCATTCTTTGTAGTTGCAGTACTTTTACTTTTTACTCAAAAGTATTATATTAGGTAATTACTTTTTTACGTTCACTTGCGATGAAGCTACAATGTAGTAAATTTAAAACGAATCAGATAAAAAGTTTCTTCACTCAACGTGTAATTAAACTCTGGAATTCGTTGCCAGAGAATGTGGTAAAGGCAGTTAGCTTAGCGGAGTTTAAAAAAGGTTTGGCTGGCTTCCTAAAGAAAACGTCCATAGACCAATATTAAATGACCTTGGGGAAAATCCTCTGTTTCTGGAATAAGCAGTATAGAATGTTTTGTACTTTTTTGGGATCTTGCCAGGTGTTTGTGACCTGGATTGGCCACTGTTAGAAACAGGATGCTGGGCTTGATGGACCTTTGGTCTTTCCCAGTATGGCAATATTTATAAGTAAATTTTTTTGATGTGTTCTTCACTCTACGTTTACTTTTACTTATTAAAATATACATTTATTTTTACTTTTACTTGGGTACTTTGACCTAGAACTTTGAACAACACTGTTCATTACTTAAAGCTGCATTTCAGCATGGTCCAGTGCAAAACGCGCTACAGGATAATGTGGTATCCTACTACTACTACTATTTAGCATTTCTATAGTGCTACAAGGCGTACGCAGCACTGCACAAACATAGAAGACAGTCCCTGCTCAAAGAGCTTACAATCTAATAGACAAAAAATAAAGTAAGCAAATCAAATCAATTAATGTGTACAGGAAGGAGGAGAGGAGGGTAGGTGGAGGCGAGTGGTTACAAGTGGTTATGAGTCAAAAGCAATGTTAAAGATTTAAAGGTGGCCAAGGATGGGGCAAGACGTATGGGCTCAGGAAGTTTATTCCAGGCTTAGGGTGCAGCGAGACAGAAGGCGCGAAGTCTGAAGTTGGCAGTAGTGGAGAAGGGAACAGATAAGAAGGATTTATCCATGGAGCGGAGTGCACGGGAAGGGGTGTAGGGAAGGAAGAGTGTAGAGAGATACTGGGGAGCAGCAGAGTGAGTACATTTATAGGTTAGTAGAAGAAGTTTGAACAGGATGCGAAAACGGATAGGGAGCCAGTGAAGCGACTTGAGGAGAGGGGTAGTATGAGTAAAGTGACCCTGGCGGAAGACGAGACGGGCAGCAGAGTTTTGAACCGATTGGAGAGGTGACTAAGTGGGAGGCCAGCAAGAAGCAGATTGCAGTAGTCTAAACGAGAGGTGGATGAGGGTTTTGGTAGAGTGCTCAGAAAGAAACAGGCGGATTTTACGGATGAGTAAAGAAAGAAACGACAGTTCTTGGTGGTCTGCTGGATATGAGCAGAGAAGGAGAGAGAAGAGTCAAAGATGACCCCAAGGTTTCGAGCTGAGGAGACAGGGAGAATGAGAGAGCCATCAACAGAAATAGAAAACGGGGGGAGTGGGGAGGTGGGTTTGGGGGGGGAAATGAGAAGCTCGGTTTTGGTCATATTTAATTTCAGGTGGCGTTGAGACATCCAGACAGCAATGTCAGACAAGCACGCTGAAACTTTGGTCTGGATGCAAGGTGAGATATCAGGGGTAGAAAGGTAGATTTGGGAGTCATCAGCATAGAGATGGTAGGAAAAGCCATGGGATGAGATTAACAAACCAAGGGAAGAAGTGTAGATAGAAAAGAGGAGGGGACCAAGAACAGAACCCTGAGGTACGCCGACAGGCAGAGGGATAGAAGTAGAAGAGGATCCACCAGAGTGAACGCTAAAAGTGCGGAGGGAGAGGTAGGAAGAGAACCAGAAAAGGACAGAGCCCTGGAATCCAAGTGAGGACAGGGTATCAAGAAGTATGCTGTGATCAACAGTGTCAAAAGCAGCGGAAAGATCAAGAAGAATGAGGATGGAATATTGGCCTCTGGATTTAGCCAGTAATAGGTCATTGGAGACTTAAGTAAGCGCAGTTTCGGTTGAGTGGAGAGGGCGAAAACCAGATTGTAGTGGGTCAAGAATAGCATGTGAGGAGAGAAAATCAAGGCAGCGGTGGTGAACAGCACGCTCAAGTAATTTGGAGAGAAAAGGGAGGAGGGAGGTGGGTCGGTAATTAGAGGGACAAATAGGGTCCAGTGAAGGCTTCTTAAGGAGAGGTGTGACCACAGCATGTTTAAAGGCAGTAGGGACAGTTGCAGTGGAAAGTGAGAGGTTGAGAATGTGACAGATAAAAGGAATAAGAGCAGGTGAGATGGCATTAAGAAGGTGGGTGGGAATGGGATCAGAGGAACAGGTGGTGCATTTTGAGGAAGAAAGGAGAAGTGTAGTTTTCTCTATAGTAACTTCAGGAAAGGAGGAAAAGGAATGAGGGGAAGGAGAGAGAGGGGAACGGATTAGTGGAGGGAGAGGTGGCGAGGTAGAGAATTCAAGGTTTATCTTTTGAACCTTGTCGTGAAAGAATTCAGCAAGGGTCTGAGGATATAACGAAGGGGGAGTTGGGGGAGGGGGCATTTCAGCATGGTCCAGTGCAAAAAGCGCTACAGGATAATGTGGTATCCCTATAAGTACTGATGCTGTGCTCTCAATTTTGGCCTTCCTGCTTACCTTAGGGTCTATGTTTTGCACAAGTAAAGAATGCAAAAAAAACAAACTTAGGGCCCCTTTTACTAAGCCACGTAGGTGCCTACGAGCACCAAATTGGAGTTACTGCTCGGTTACCCGCATGGTAATTTCAATTTTGGCGGTTAGCTTGGCAGAGTTTAAAAAGGGGTTGGATGGTTTTCTAAAGGACAAGTCCATAGACCGCTACTAAATGGACTTGGGAAAAGTCCACAATTTCGGGAATAACTTGTATAAAATGTCTGTACGTTTGGGTAGCTTGCCAGGTGCCCTTGACCTGGATTGGCCGCTGTCAGGGACAGGATGCTGGGCTCGATGAACCTTTGGTCTTTTTCCAGTATGGCATTACTTATGTACTTATCCACAATGCGCATCTGAAAAATATTTTTTATTTTCTGGCATGCATAGCGGATGCGCGCCAAGTGGCATCTGACGCGCGTAGGTCATTACCGTTCAAATTCTTTACTGCTAAGTCTATGGCTGGCAGTAGGGTCTGAGACCCAAAATGGACACATGGCAATTTTGATTTTGCCGCACGTCCATTTTGGGGAAAAAAAGAGGCCCTTTTTACAGGCACGGTGAAAAATGGATTGGCGCACACCCAAAACCTGTGCCTACACTACCGCAAGCCATGTTTCAGTGCACCTTTGTAAAAGGACCCCTTAGTATATAAGGGCTTTGATCAAAAATAGGAAGTGTTTACAGACGTTCAAATATTTGAAAGGTATTAATCCGCAGGCGAACCTTTTCCGGAGATGGAAAGGCGGTAGAACTAGAGGACATGAAATGAGATTGAAGGGGGGCAGACTCAAGAAAAATGTCAGGAAGTATTTTTTCACGGAGAGAGTGGTGGATATTTGGAATGCCCTCCCGCGGGAGGTGGTGCACATGAAAACAGTAACGGAATTCCAACATGCGTTGGATAAACATAAAGGAATCCTGTTCAGAAGGAATGGATCCTCAGAAGCTTAGCGGAGATTGGGTGGCAGAGCCAGTGGTGGGAGGCAGGGCTGGTGGTTGGGAGGTGGGGCTAGTGCTGGACAGACTTCTATGGTCTGTGCCCTGAAAATGGCAGATACAAATCAAGGTAAGGTATACACAAAAAGTAGCACATATGAGTTTATCTTGTTGGGCAGACTGGATGGACCATGCAGGTCTTTTTCTGCTGTCATCTACTATGTTACTATGAAGCATGGGAGTAAAAGCTGGACTGGTCTGCCTTTCCTACTAAAACTAGTCAGTCTACCCTTAATCTTGTACTGAGACCTATTAGGGAGTGCAGGCCTCCTGAGTAGGTCCTTAGAATACAGCAAATGAGCTAAGTTTCTTTCATTTCCTGAAAACATTCAATATGTCGGAAGGCGGATATCTGGTAGCTTGAGCATTTACTTCCAAAGTATCCAGTGTTGGATGAAGAAAACACAGAGGACTGTGAGACGATAAGTTCTTGGTGTCTAGTCTAGTACAGGGAGTGGCTGAAGAGGAGGAAGCAACCTAACAGCTGTTGTAGAAGAGAAATTTCATAAAGCAAAATGTTCTTCCACTTGTAAATATCACACTTCTTCTAGACATCTAAGCCATGGATCATGGTGGTAGATGAGAACCACAAAACCCAGACCTGCACAATCCATCCAGTTTGCCCAATAAGGAAACCAGAGCCGCCTCTGTCACTCCATGCAGACTACACTCCATAATTAAACACCGGTATCAAACAGGACAATTTTCACCATGACAGCCACATATGGGCAAGTTATATATGATGCGTTCATGGTACAGTACCAGATACAAACTAATTTTCCACAACAGCATGCCTATAATCTGAAGAGAGGTTTTATTATTATAGCCACAGCATATATATGATTAAACCAACAAACCAGCAAATCACTTCCCCCGCAAAGGTCCCGGATCATATTACGGCCAATGATATCATTAGAGCAGCATTACATTGTTTATTGTTCTGGAGTGTGGAGGCATTTCCATTCAGCTTTTTCAATCTTACCTCATTCTAAACTTCAACAAGAAACAGGAGCAATAATCAGTCCTGTCCTGCCTTGGTTCGAATACCTATGCATTTCTCATGGCAAAATTCTTTGCCCCTCCCCCCCAATCCCTGCACTCCAAATATCTGAAACCTAGAATAGGCTAAAGTTCCCTCAATAATCTGCCCACACCATGCTTGGTTGAGCTAAGTCAAAAGTTATAAAAGGGGGAGGGGGATACACAAAGATATTAATACAAAGAGAAAACAAAGCTTCTTAAAATTAAACCTTGTTCAGTCTGGCAAATTTGGAGCTTGCAGGCTACGGATTGTGCAAGGGATGTAGCCAGGAGTGGGCCATAATCCCTCCAATTTGGAACCAAGTAGTGATGGGCAGCCAGATAATTGTAGTTTTTTCTTATTTCCTGTATCATTTCTAGGAATGATCATTTTATTCATTTTCATATGGCCATTTTTTAATTATTGGAGCAAAGTTGTCGAGTGTGCAGTCTTTTGAAAGAGGGCACACTAATTCTATACATGGCACCTTAAATTGTGCAAAACAAACAGAGAGGGTATACAGCATACATAGAGAGTATACAAACAAAAAAAGCAACACTGGGCCTTCAAGGCTGGGATAACAGGAGTATTTTATTGAAAATTGACCCGACGCGGGCCGTGTTTTGGCGTTAAGTAACGCCTGCTTCAGGGGTCAGCGTTTAGTTGTAAATTAAACAAGATGTATAAATGTCCAATGCCTCTGAGAATAAAATAAAAAAACTTCTGAGCCAAGCTGTCCTGTCGAGAAGGACAGCCACGGTCAACTCCTGTGTCAGCCGTTCCTTTTGCAAATTGTTTTTATCAAAGGAACGGCTAACACAGGAGTTGGCCGTGGCTTTCCTTCTCGACAGGACAGCTTGGCTCAGAAGTTTTTTTATTTTATTCTCAGAGGCATTGGACATTTATACATCTTGTATAACTTACAACTAAACTCTGACCCCTGAGGCAGGTGTTACTTAACGCCGAAACACGGCCCGCGTCGGGTCAATTTTCAATAAAATACTCCTGTTGTCCCAGCCTTGAAGGCCCAGTGTTACCTTAAGTTGTGCCAAATTACATGCACAACTTAATTGATTAACAATCCGATCAGTGCCATTAATTGGTACTTAACAATCAATTAGCAGCACTAATTGGCTTTAATTAGAATGTACATGCACAACTTTCTAGGTGTGTTCCATAATGTGGTGCGTGTAAATTCTAATGCGCACAGTCAAAAAAGGAGGCGTGGTCATGGGTGTGGAATGGGCATGTTGTGGGCATTTGAAAAACCTATGTGCACTATTATAGAATATACCCGATCTGCGCCTAACTTAGGTGGTTTTTAGGCCTGGTTTTAGGTGGCCTAAATAGGTGCACCTAAATTTTAGTCGCAAGAACAGCATGTGAGCATATTCTATAAACTACGCCTAACTTTAGGCGTAGTTTATAGAATCATGCTAACCGTGTGGTTTTACGGCACCAATTTTTAAGGGGTCATATATAGAATTTCCCCTTATGCGCACATGTGCAGCAGTTCACGCACACCCTCTGTGCAAATAGTGTACACCCTCTCAAAACAGAGCACACTATTTTCAGCAAACAGTAAAATACAAATTTGGGGCTTTTTTCTGGTTCTTTTCATTTGATAATAACATGGGATATAGTAGATGACGGCAGAAAAAGACATGCACGGTCCATCCAGTCTGCCCAACAAGATAACTCATGTGTGCTACTTTTTGTGTATACCCTACTTTGATTTGTACCCATGTTCTTCAGAACACAGACCTTATAAGTCTGCCCAACACTATCCCCGCCTCCCAACCACCAGCCCCGCCTCCCAACCACCGGCTCTGGCACAGACCGTATAAGTCTGCCCAGCACTATCCCCGCCTTCCAACCACCAGCCCCGCCTCCCACCACCGGCTCTGGCACAGACCGTATAAGTCTGCCAAGCACTATCCCTGCCTCCCACCACCGGCTCTGGCACAGACCGTATAAGTCTACCCAGCACTATCCCCGCCTCCCAACCACCAGCCCCGCCTCCTGATCTTGACTAAGCTCCTGAGGATCCATTCCTTCTGCACAGGATTCCTTTATGCTTATCCCACGCATGTTTGAATTCCGTTACCGTTTTCATTTCCACCACCTCCCGCGGGAGAGCATTTCAAGCATCCACTACTCTCTCCGTGAAAAAATACTTCCTAACATTTTTCTTGAGTCTGCCCCCCTTCAATCTCATTTCATGTCCTCTCGTTCTACCACCTTCCCATCTCCGGAAAAGGTTCGTTTGCGGATTAATACCTTTCAAATATTTGAACGTCTGTATCATATCATCCCTGTATCTCCTTTCCTCCAGAGTATACATGTTTAGTTCTGCAAGTGCAAACGAACGTCCATCCCTAAAGTCAAGTCCACTCAGTCTGTGGCAGCAGTACAGGCAAATGAGAACCAGAGATGATGTTGACACTTGCACTGCTTTCTGCCCACATTGGGCCACACCAAAAAAATCAGTTTTGCCTACACTGCAAGATTGCTCTAATGGGCTCAGCCATCCTGCAACCACAGCAGAAGTAGGACACTGGACAGAGGGTTTATCATCTTGTCTCTACACCTCCAGCTCTACTGCACAGTTGTATCTTAGAGGAAAAAAAAAAAAAAACCTTAAACCTTGAGAGGCTGGCAAGAGCTTTTCAGAAAGGAAGACAAAAGGAGGGCTTAATGCTCTGGAGAGTAAACACTTTAATACCCTCTCATCTGTTCAAGTGCTTTGTTTATTGTACAGAGAAACTTACTGCGGTAATTTTCCACAGGGATGCAGTGCCCCAGCTCTCATTTATCTGGCATAATTAGAGCCTTTGTGAGTCATGAGTGCTGCAGGCAGCCCCACCCCCCATGAAATATGGGGTCTGGACCCCCAACCCTACATTCCAGCTTAGCCTTCACATTTCATGGGCCCACTCTTCTCTGTGTTTTAAGAATCAAAAAGCACCAAAGAGGATCCTGCAGGCAGAAACATGGTACAGAGAGAAGTCATTTTTTTTAATAGGGGGTGGGGGAAGGTTCAAACTGGCTAAAATGATAATATCCTCCAACTCACACATGTGTTTCCATCTGTAATCTGCCTTTCTGAAAAGCACCCACAGTAAATCAAATAGAAATACATTAGATGTTACTTTTTGGGAACTGAGTGCAATGCCATCAGTTTTAGTGGTTTTGCAGCTGCCTGAGTTGTACCTGTTCTATAGTGAAGCACAGTGTATGAGTGTGCATGGGTGACAATGAGTGTATGAACGTGTGTGGGTGGTAGTGACTGTGAGAATGACTGTGTGAATGTGTGTGTGTGAGTGTTCATGTCTGAATATGTGTGTGTGTGTCTTTGTATGAATGTGTTTGTGAGTGTGTGTGTGTCTTTGTGAGTATGAACGTGTTTGTGAGTGTGTGTGTATTTCCATTTGCTGATGCCTGTGCTGGTTACGTGCCTGGCTTTAGATTCTGGCAGTGTCAGACTGGTCATTTTTATTGTCACTATAGAAACAGAAATGATGACGGAGAAAGATCACAAGGCCTACCTCATCTGTCCTTCTTGCAGTGCTACAGAACTTCTCCCATCTTTGCTTTTATCCCTTTCTTCCTCTACGGATTCTCTGTGCTTATTGCAAGCTTTCTGCCAGCTTTTGCACCCCCTGAGTGATTGTTCCATGTATCCAACACCCTTCTCTATAAAGAGATATTCCTAAATACCTCTGATATGAATATTTTATTGTTATTCAGTTAAAATTATTTCCTGACTTCTGAAATATGGAGGTAATTTTCAAAAGGTCACTTAAAGTTAGATGTCTAAAATGTGTATGCTAAGTACAAATTTTACATTGGCAATCATACACGTAATTGTTGTTATAGAATACTAGCGTAAGATTGCAGTTATGCACCTAACTTTAGGTGCGAGCAGCTATGCCAGCTGAAAGGCTGGTGTAAATGATCGCACCCCATAGTATTCTGTAACCTGTACGCATTCTAGACACACCCCTGACCCAGTGCCCCTCCCATGGCCACACTCCTAGCAGTAGCACACTAAAGGAATTGCATGCCAAAGTTACAGAATACTGACTAAGGGGTCCTTTTACCAAAATGCAGTTAAAATGGCTCTACGGTAGCAGCAGGAGCTGTTTTTCCCATGTGCCAGGGTCCTTTAACCTGCAATGGATAAAAAGCCCCCCCCCCCCCAAAAAAAATAGCCATGCAGTAAGATTATTCTTACAGTGTGGCCGTGTGGCGGGGAACACTTACTGCCACCCATTGAGGCGGCAGTAAGGGCTCACACGGTAACCCGGTGGTAACCTGACAGCGCCACTACTGCCAGGTTAGTGCCATGGTAAAAATGACACAACTATTTTTCGTTGCACTGCAAATGGCGCTTGCTTGAGGCAGAACTACTGCTGGAGGCCGTGTTGGAGCAGCAGTAGTTCCGGGTGGCAACCCGATAGTAAAAGGGCCCCTAAGTGCAGTTACATGCATACAAATTAAAGCCATTTAGCACCAATTAACTCCAACTATGATCAATTATGATTGTCAATGCCATTACTGCCCAGATTCAGTAAATGGTGCCCAAATTTGGGTGCCAGAAAAAAATCAGCATCCAGCACTATTTTATAGAGGGCATTCTGGCTTGAGCACCCTTTACAGAATAGTGGATAGCACCAATTCCTGTGCCCAAATTTGGGTGCCAGGACATATGCCTGCTGAAACCAGGTGTAATTCCTGGTGCCCAATTTGGGCGTGCATCTGCGGCATTCTATAACTGTACGCAAATTTCTGGAATGCCCTTGACCTACCTATGCTGTTCCTATAGCCACACCCCCTTTTGGGTTGCATGCCATGGGATTTGGGCATGCAGTAGACTAGCGTGTCGCAAGCTGCATGCACAAATCCACATTGGTGCCAATTAACAACAATAATTGATTGTCTGCACCCAATTATTGACATTCATTGGCTCATTACCCAATAATTTGGGAGCGTAAATTTGAGCACTCTTTATAGAATTCCCTCATTAGTGCCTAATTTAAACAATTAAGTTATGTGTGTAACTATTGGTATTCTGTACCCTACACGTGCAATTTTGTCTGCTAAGCATGCATGATTATCGAATTAGGGCATATGTGTGTACCTGCATATTTAATAAAATACAGTCTTACTTACTACTACTACTATAAATCACTTCTATAGTGCTACCAGTCGTACGCAGCGCTTTACAACTGAACATGAAGAAAGACAGTCCCAAAACTATGCCCTGCGAATGTCTATGTGCAGTGGGCCAAATTCTACATATGGCACCTGAAAAATCGGAGCCAAATCTATAAACTACGCCAAAATATTTGATGAGAAAAGTTCAGACTATTCAGAATGTGGCTGTTCGCTTGATCTGCTCTCTCAAGAAATCAGATAAAAATCACAGCTTATTTTGTTAAACTTCATTGGCTTAGTGTTGAGCCTAGCATCATTTTAAAATTAGTGTGCGCCTATTTCTGGAACACGCTAAAAACATAAGCACGCCTTAGTAAAAGACCCCCTGAAATTCTAACTAAGCTTTGGAAAGAAGGTTGTAGACTTCTCGCTAACGCAGATTACCAAGAAACTTTTTAAAGATGATTCATAGACTCTATATTACAAGACAACGAGGTAGCAAAATGAAGCTGTGGGACACAGATACCTGTCTTCGATGTAAATATAATCCCCTATTATAAATGTAGATTATAAAAGAACATGAGAGAATTCTTCAAAGTTACTGAGGGGAGGGTTCTGAGGTTGTGGGTGGTAAAGGATCTAGCCAGTGGTGTGCTGGTAAATGTTTAACAACAGGCTCTCTCCCCGGTCCCCCTCTGCGCCCCCCCCGGTCCCCCTCTGCGCCCCACGGTCCCCTCTACGCCCCCCCCCCCCCCGTCCCCCTCTGCGCCCTCCCAAATTGCAGAGCTGGCTATAGACGGGGAGAGAGCCTGGGGGGGGGGGGTGGCAGGAAAAAAAAATTAAATGATCCCAGGTTCTAATCTAATTCATGTTTAATGTGCGATAAAATGCCATAAATAAGTAAATAAATATAAACTTTTAATGTTGAGCACCTGATTCTCAAAGTGAACATATTCCAAACACTATAATGAAAATAAAATGATTTTTTTCTACCTTTGTTGTCTGGTGACTGTTTTTCTGATCATGCTGGCCCAGTATCCGATTCTGCTGCTATCTGTCCTCTTAACTCCGTTTCCAGGGCTTCCTTTCAATTTATTTCTTTCCTTTCCTCCTTCATTTCTGGTCCTCAGCTTCTGCCTATTTTCTTCATCCATGTGCAGTTTTTCTCCTCTTTTCCTTTTCCCTCATCTCATCTCCTTCCTCACTCTTCCCTCCCCTCCATCCATGTCCAGCATTTCTTCTCTCCCCTCCTCTCCCCTGCCCTTCATCCACCCATGTCCAGCAACCCTTCTCTCCCCCTGCCCTCCATCCACCCATATCCAGCGACCCTTCTCTCCCCCTGCCCTCCATGCACCCATACCCAGCAACCCTCCTCTCCCCTGCCCTGCATGCACCCATACCCAGTGACCCTCCTTTCCCCTGCCCTCCATCCACCCATGTCCAGCAGTGACCTTTCTCTCCCCTGCCCTGCATGCACGCATACCCAGCAACCCTCCTCTCCCCTGCCCTGCATGTACCCATACCCAGTGACCCTCCTTTCCCCTGCCCTCCATCCACCCATGTCCAGCAGTGACCCTCCTTTCCCCTGCCCTGCATGCACCCATACCCAGTGACCCTTCTCTCCCCTCCATCCACCCATGCCCAGCAACTCCCTTCCACTGCCACCCCTCCCGAGTTGTTCAGCGGCGACTTCTCCTCCCTCCCTCTGGATCTGTCCCTCACCGACCTGTCCTTCGAATTCTTGACTTGAATAACTTTTCTTACGACTTGTGAGCCGGAGTTAAAACCCGCGAGCCGGCTCTCCTCCCTCCCTCCTCCCTCTGGATCCGTCCCTCACCGACCTGTCCTTCGAATTCTTCAGGGCAGGCAGTCTTGCCTGCCCACTGCCAGCGCTGACTCTCCCCTGCCGGTTTGTGCTTCAAAATGGCCACCGAGACTTACAAGGGCGGCCTCCAAGACTTCAGCAGAAGTCTCACGAGGCCGCCTCTGGAAGTCTCGGCGGCCATTTTTAAGGCGCGAACCGGCAGCGGGGGAGAGTTAGCACTGGCAGCAGGCAGGCAAGACTGCCTGCCCTGAAGAATTCGAAGGACAGGTCGGTGAGGGACTGATCCGGAGGGAGGAAGGAGGGAGGGAGGAGAGCCGGCTCGCGGGTTTTAACAACCGGCTCACAAGTTGTAAGAAAAGTTAACAACCGGCTCCAGCGCACCACTGGATCTAGCCCAAGGAGGTGGGTTCCTGGGTAAGTAAAGTTGCAGAGAGAATTGTTTCTAGTTGTTGATTGACAGTAGAAGAGGAGTTTAAAGTTCATAAATGTGAGGGTTGGGGTTTGAACAGGGCCTTTGGTTGCCTGTACCAGGGGCGTAGCCAGATGGCCAATTTTGGGTGGGCCTGAGCCCAAGGTGAATGGGCATGGAATATTGTCTCCCCCCTCCCCCAGCTCCACTCCACCCCTTCCCATCCACCCGCCTGCCAACCCAAAATATTAAATATAGTGGATCCCCAAACCACACCAGCTGAAGATTTCCTCCTCTTCGGGCAGCCAACGCTGTGCTAAATGGCAGCTGGCAGCACTTGACTTGAGCTGCTGCTGCCACCAGCAGGCTATGCATGCATGAACACTGAGCATATGCAGCAGGGCTAATGTCAGTGTCAGCTCGAGGCAAGTGCTGTTGGCTGCTCTTTGGAAGAGTGCTGGCTGCCCAAGGAAGAGGAAATCTTCAGCTGGCAAAGTTTAGGAATCCCAGTCAGCCACAGTAACTGCCACAATTTTGGGTGGGCCTGAGTCCAAGATGGATGGGCTCTGCTACGACACTGGCCTGTACCCCCGCCAGGACCCTTGTGGAGAGGGGGGGTGTCCTGGATGGGTTCAAGAAACTAAGGCTGACCAGAAAGGAAGGCTTCTGCCAGTAAAGCATTAACCATGAAGTGGAGGAGTGCTCCAGCTGGGAAGTAGGGGATTCCAGCTTGGGAGCAAGAACAGAAAAGAGCTTGTTTGGAGCCAAAGCTGTCAACCTGGAAAGGTACTCCTTTGGAGGAGAGGAGTGTGGACAGACAGGAAGATTAGCTTGCTGCAAAAGTGCTGCAGGCATAGCCTTAGGTTGTTTCGCCCAGAAAGGAGGAGTATGGACAGGAGGAGCTGTAAATATGTACATACAGTAGGAGTTATAAATTCAAATTGAGAAGATGCACTATATCCCTGAGTTTGGCTCTAGATTTATTGTTGTTGGATACCAAGTTTGGATTACAAACTAACTGGGGTTTTTTTTAGCTAAATAGATCTAAACTGCCTGTTGCAGAAGTTTAGTAAAGTTTGCAATTGTATAAAATACAGTCCTCAGAGAGGCGAGTATTTCTTTGAAGTGAGAGTGAAGAGTTTGCTCCAGGCTCTCAAAGAGTATCAGTGAAGTCTGGATTAATACCCTACAACCTACCGAAGGAAGTCTGACCTCTGCCTATGCCCAAGCTTGAGTGAGGAGACAAACACTGTGTGTGACTGAATAATTTTGTTTTGTGGCTTGGGTCGAGGGGTGCCCAACCCTGAGAGCTAGTCAGTGCCCCAGGATGCCGTGCTGGGAGCAAGACCCAGGTTACATAAACAATACACAGGTTTTTTGCTACATACTTTTCTGGAGTGTCCATGATTGGCCACATTATGGATTCAGGACATAGCTACTATCGAAGCTACTATAGGCGGACAGCTACCCAATACCTACATTTTGTTATTATTAAGAGATTAGGAGGGAGAACCTGAGGCTCAACCTATAGTTAAACTATCAGTGGCCATAAAAAATCCATCTTATATGCTTTATTGGGGATTCACAAAGTGATCTTACATTATTGGAAAAGGGAGGAGTCTCCAAGTTAGCAGATGTGGTTAAGCCACATGACATCTTTGGCCCATCTTGAACTTTGATCTTATTGGGAGACTAACAACTTAAGGCTACTCCGATAAGTTAAGTAAAGGAAATATTTTTTACAACATTACATTAAACACCTACTTGGAAGGCCAAGTAGTCGTCTATTTGGAGGCAGTGACCTGTTATAAAAATACCCTCTATGTGGTTGACAGTCCCTGAAATTTATCACACTAGAAATAACCAAAGGATGCCTCTGACTCATCAGTCATGGAGCCATCTCTGCAGATGTAGACCACAGCAGATGTGGTATCTTCCAGCAACCATGGGGTTAAGAGTGAGGAAGAGTTTCTCTGTACTCTTCCCTCTCCATTAACTAAGGGATCTGCTTTGTAAACACAGCATGACCATGGACAAAATCTTTCTGGGCTACTTGGAGGGAAGATAGGCCCAAAGGAATGTAGCAGCAATCTCCAGTTTACTGGGTTCAATCAGCATCTTTTTTTTTTTCATATTTCTTTGTGTTAAATATGTCTTTTTTTGTACAATATGGAAAGATGACCAGATCATTTTCTAGAGACCTGGACTTGCCTATTAGCGACAAGATCCCTTGTCTAACTGCAACGCATTAAATATATTCTAATCACATGCAGTAATTCAAAATCTGATCTAGTACTTGAGACTGAACCAGCACAGCATTGCTTTTCAGTAGTAGAATTGCCTGGGGGAGAAAAACAGGCCTCAGTCCAATTTTCCCCTTGTCAAGATTCCAGAGAGGATTTTACAAGTCAAGATAGCCATCTCTGATGTGAGCCTGGGCACAAACCAACAGGCATCTGTGGTTTATGTTTTCCTTACAGAGGCTGTGGCCTTTAATTGCATAACTGCCAATGAAAAGCTGCAAGAGCAAGCAGAAGCCATTGCAGTGCCATCATGCTCAACACCCCCCCCCCCCCCCACCCAGCAGGGGTGGGGAAATAGGAGCACATTCCAACTCTTCCCTGGAGCACCTTGTAAAGGCACACTGGAACACTGCCAAGCCAGTGCCAGTACAGACATCTCCCCATACCATGCACAACATTCAACATACTAAGTGACAGCACTCTCCTGCCAAAACAGTTCAGCCAACCCTTGGGAAATAAACATTTTACTTGTTACTCGGCATACCCTCTTAATAATACAATCTGTGTGTTCTTAAATGTAGGCCTCCTGGGACTTATTGTCAACCCATTGTATAAAGTACATGGAGTTGGGGGCTGAGGGACAGCAGAAATATACAAGATAGCTGGTGTAGGAGGCAAAGTGGGGGGGGGGGGGGGAGGGAGGTAGGGGATTGATACTAGGTTTAAAGGAAACAAAGGTAAGCCAGAGCTTGGGTGGGTCTATTGTAGAGTAGGAAAGGAAAATGGTCTGATTGGCTGTGTCTCGTGTATGTTTTTCCCTGCTGTTCAATTTTTGTTTCTTCTGTTCTCAGGCTGTAGGTCCCACATCAGTACTTCTTCTTTCTTTTCTACCTGTGTGGAAAAGGAAAACCACGTGTCATAAGTGTGATATTCAATCTACAGAGCAACAAAATGCAATCTAATCACAAAGGCATTAATAGGCAACTAGTGTTGATCACATGACCTGCTCAGGACCACTTAGTGGCAGCCATCTTTGATCTGGCAGCTCATATCAACCAATTAGAGAACTAAGCAGAAATCCTCTTCCCAAAACATATGGTATCAAAGTTATATTACAAATTCTAGGAATATAAATATGTGATGTGTTGTAAAATGTTACAATTTCCTTCAATGCTTGCTTTCTTATTCCTGTGGTACTTTTTTTCTTTACACCAATTCATGTCAGTCATTGAATGTTGCGGACTGCCTCTATCAGCTGAATTGAGAATCAGTACTCTGGTCTTATTAGAGCTCAGTAAATTAAACTGTGTAGATAGGAAACTTTATTTGCAAAACTTTGGCTTCTCGGTGTACATGCATGAACTTGAGGGTTTGTTTTTACCCTAACAAACACAGCGTTAGAGGTCCTTGCATGCAGTGAGTGAAAACTAGGCTGGGAAGTCTGTGTCTGCGAGGAGCAGACTGCAGTAACTGTATTTTTGTTTTCACTCAAAAAAGCATGTATGTCTGCCTGTATATAAGCCTGTATATAAGCCTGTACTATAAATGTCTACCTAATGGGTGTCTGTCTTCTACATGTGACTGTCTGTGCCTGTCACGGTTCATATAATTCACTTCTTTTTCCCTTTCCCACATTATTCAATGTATTAAAATAAAGCTGTAAGAAAGTATTGTGCTCTTGAGTTATACTTCCTAGGGTTTTGGTTCTCACCCATTTTACAGCCTATTGTATTGGAAAATAGAACTACATTTTTCTACAAATATTCAATCTTAACCAAAGTCTGAAATGCCTGGCAAGTTTAATCTAATTTTATATCCCATCCTTTTAATCCAGCGGTTCCCAAACCTGGTCCCAGAGGCAGTAGAGGCAGTGTATGCAAATCTCTCTCATGAATATTCATTGTGGCTATCCTGAAAACCTTACTGGTTGGGGTGCCTCCAGGACCAGGTTTGGGAACCACTCTATTAATCCATAAAACGGGTTTATACAAGATCAGTCCTCAGAGCACAGACAGGTCAGGTTTTTAGACTATCCCTAGTGAATATGCATGAGACAGATTGCATACAAGGTTGTAGTATGATGCAGATCTCTCTCATGCATATTTATTAAGGATATCCTGAAAACCACTGCTCAAGGGCCATCTATATTCTGTGACAGGCTGATGTAATTTCAGCAGTTATAGTGGGATAATAGACAGAAAACAGAAGACAGTGAACAAAAGGAGAAAGATTAGGCCAGGCCCAAATCCCCAAGATGACATAGATGTCCCTTCTTAATATCTTGTTTATAGGTGTTGAGGGGCTTTACAGAGCAGGGCCAGTTTCTAGCACAAACCATCCACAGTTAGCAGATTTCCCTTAGAAAAAAACCAACAGCAAAACAAAAATAGCACAGGCTAGACCTTCTCCCCTCTTAAATCAGCATCTATCACCTGTTTCTCTTGCTCTCAACCTTCCCTACTTCCATGAACAATTCATTTTCACAACAGGTGAAAGCACCAGTAGTAGCTCACCATGAAAAATCCCATCGCCATGCTAGCAAAACCTCCACTCCCAGGCCCTGTCTCCCATACAGAAGCCACCTAGGAAAGAGTTCTGAGAGCAGAGCATGCGCTAGCTCAGGCCCAACCTGCAAGCACCACAACTGGCCATTGCTGCAATAAGAGAGTCCAGGGGAAGTCATCTGGTCTGGTCTGGAGGCCTGTAAATGGCCACACATTGGCACTTACAAGGCCAGCCAAATTCCACCCTCCTTAATAGCCTTCTTTTTCTCTCAATCTTTGTTTCAGAACAATTTATGGCCTACCAATCCAGGCATATATCCTTCTTTCGGTAGGTTACAACACATACACATAAAATATCCATTAAAATGTACAAATTCAACAACAACATAATATAAAATCAATCAGCACGATAAACATTGTCATTAAATCTAGTACTTTTTAAACTTACTACTCCCTTTGATCACCTTTTCCAATTATCTATGAGCTATACACTTCTAAAGACAAATAGGCCTTAAGTCTTTTCTAGTATGTAAAATAATCTTGTTCATTTTGTAACTCTTGATATAGATGATTCTACATCACAGATGCCACTACAAAAAAAAGTTCAGGTCCTGGTCACAGATAATCTAGAATTCCAATTGCAAAAACCTAACAGGAATATAAATCTAATTAATCTCTGCAAAAGTTGGAGATAATCCTGGATAACCTGGAATACATCAGATGGTGAGCAGAAGTCAATGAAGCTCCTCAAGATGGGGAGTAAATTTCACGATATCTACATCATGTAATAAGCCTCCAATCTGCATTTTGTACAAGCTATAACATCCTCATAGATATGATCATTAATCCCAAAAAAATCAAACCTCGTCTAACTAAAGTTTGCACAACTGTACAGAGATCTTGTTTAGCCAATAAATGGCAAAATCCCCACAATAAACATAATTTAAAAACAGCAGAGCACTCCACCATCCAAAGGGCCCTGTTTACTATGCAGCGCTAAGGGCATGTTAGCATTTTTAGCATATGCACGCGCTAAGCCCAATTCTATATATGGCACCTAGAATTAATGCACGCTAGGCAATTACGCCTAAGTGTATTCTAAATACCACACATAAATTTAGAATATGCTTAGGCGTAGTTCATGCGACTGAATCTACATGCATTAATTTACACCAGCGAAAAGCTGATGTAAATCCCTGCACATAGATTTAAATGCACTGGCCCATATTTTATAACAACGTGCATAGATTTTGGAACGCCCATTTCCACGCCCCTAATCACGCCCCTTTTTGCCTGTGCACATTAGAATTTAGGTGCAGTACATTGCAGAACATGCTTAGCAATGTATGCACGTAAATTCTAATTTTTGCCAATTAGTGCTCGTTATTGCTTATTGAGAGCTGTTAACATTTAACACCTTGTTAAAACAATTAATCTACGCGTGTAGTTATAAAATATGCCAGAATCCCAGGGCAAACGCTAAGTCGCCCTGAGCGACTCTAGCGTTTAAGCTTGTGCTAAAAACGCTAGTGCAGCTTAGTAAACAGGGTCCTTAGATTCTAATAATAACATATGAAGGAGTGTTCCCAAAGTCATCTCTCCAGGAACTATCCAATCCAAATCTTCAGAGAACCAACAACCCCTCCTTTGCTAGCTTCCTGGAACTTTCAACAATCTCTGTCTTTGAAATGATAAGTGAAACCAGTTGTCCTTCAACCAAGCATTAATACTCTCCAAACAATTTCAATAAAAGACAGCCTCCCACATACCCTGAACAGGGAAAATCAGTTAGATGTCATTTGCCTAGTCAGTAAATTGGTGTGCGATATTAGATTGGCAGCAGGGTCTGTGAATTCCACAGCTTCACCTGCATTTGTTGCCTTTTGCCTGGTGTAAATCTACGCTCATATATATCACAGACTCTTACCAATCTGCTGAGTCAGGTGAAGCATCTTTTAACGCTTGCTAATAGCCAGGCTGTTCAGTACAGCCCAGAACAGCTTTGCAGATCTCCTCACAAGATTTACCAGCAATGGTTTGGAAAAGATCCTCAGACTTTTGGGAAATGTTTTGCAGTGCATGACGACAGCACAGTAAATCAACCAGCATATAAATGAATCTGGCTGTTTGCACTGCTAAGAGTATGATAGCACCACGTTAGGGTTACCATATGGCTCCAGAAAAAGGAGGACGGATTGAGCCAGCCGGGTTTTACTTCCATTGCTTTCAATGGAAAGCAATTGCTTTCAATGGAAGTAATTGCTTTCAATCGAAGTAATTGCCCATTGCTTTCAATGGAAAGCAATGGAAGTAAAACCCGGCTGGCTCAATCCGTCCTCCTTTTTCTGGAGCCATATGGTAACCCTAACCACGGTGGGTCTGGAACCCACTTAGGTCCGCACAGAGAAGACTATTAAATGCCCTGGATATAAGAGTTATGCTGATCTGGACAGAGATGCTATTAGTAATTTACAGCTGGGATCAATAATTATGATGAGGGTTTCTGGGATGGGGATGACACCATAGCACAGTGTGAGCCTGGGATGCTGGTTCAGACTCCTGTGTGGTCTTGTCCCTGACTTCACTACCACTTGGTGATGATATGTGAGACCAATAATAAACCAGAGGATGAATAAGTCCTGCTCGCCCCCAATTCATACATTTTAGAGAAATATATTTTGTTGACCAACTTCCAAAGGCCAAGAAAAGCATAATAAAATACAAATACCACATAACAGTTTTCAAAAATAAATTAATTACATTCTAAAAAAAAAAGTCAATGAAAAGAACAGCATACCATTTTAACTAAAAGCATAAAACACTACAAAAAAGCACCCCAAAACAAATTGTTAATTAAAAGCAGTACTACATGTAAACAATCAGATTTGCCTATTTTCCTGAAACACAGTTAGTTCTTTATTATCCGTATATCTTTAGAGACTACAGGTTCCTTTTACTAAAACACGTTAAGATCTGGGTTTAACGCATGTAGGACTTTCCCATGTGTTAAGCCCAAATTTCTGCGACATTATTTAGGGCTTATATAATTGGTTTTTTTGGAGGTCCCATGCTAATATTTTCATTACATAAGAACATAAGTGTTGCCATACTGGGACAGACTGAAAGTCCATCAAGCCCAGTATCCTATTTTCAACAGTGGCCGATCCAGGTCACAAATACCTGGCAAGATCCCAAAACAGTAAAATAGATTTTATGCTGCTTATCCTAGAAATAAGCAGTGGATTTTCCCCAAGTCCATCTTAATAATGGTTTATGGACTTTTCTTTTAGGAAGTTATCCAAACCTTTTTAAAGCCCTGCTAAACTAACTCTGG
Organism: Microcaecilia unicolor; assembly: GCF_901765095.1. NCBI lineage: Eukaryota > Metazoa > Chordata > Amphibia > Gymnophiona > Siphonopidae > Microcaecilia > Microcaecilia unicolor. The sequence continues at coordinate 284,802,990 of NC_044036.1, forward strand.
CAATGAATTCCAGAGTTTAATTACATGTTGAGTGAAGAAATATTTTCTCCCATTTGTTTTAAATTTACTACTTAATAGCTTCATTGCATGCCCCCTAGTCCTAGTATTTTTGGAAAGAGTAAATAAGCAATTCATGTCCGCCCATTCCATTCCACTCATTATTTTATTATAACGCCCTAGTAAAAGGGTCCCTTCATTCCAAAGAGCAGGGCTTGCACATCAAAAAACATGCTTCCTGGTGATGAGAGAAGGCAGACTTCAGAAGAACACAAATACTGCACAGGGACAAAGTTCTAACCTACAGCATTTCTGAAATAATGTGGGCTAAAACTACATAACGCTTTATAAATCATTGATAGGGCTTATAAGACACACTCACAGCTACGGGCCTATGTTGCAATTATAAAATGGCAACTTTGTAGACATTCCACCTAGGTCCCACTGTATATAACATGAGCCCTAAAGCGTGGAGTTCAACCCATATTGATTAAAAGCTAAGGACAAGCAGGGGCTATAAAACAGAACAATGCGTATCAAATCCCAAGTATCTGAACTGCTACCAGCCTCTCTCTTTGCATTGTACAACTGAAACTGAAACCTGCAGTTCGAATACCCAGAGCCAATGTACAAGGATCTTCTTATATATTTAAAACCTTCAGAGCCTCCCTCACCAGAATTTATAGGCAGGTAAAAAAAAATAATAATAATAATCAGACAATAGCAAACACACAAACAGTATCAATACAATAACATAAGCTGGTACTTGGGATCAGGGCTGCCGAGAGACTGGGCTGGGCCGGACCCCGCCCCCACCGCCGCCCCCCCCAGGTCGTCATCGCCGCCCCCCCCTCCGTCCACCACCGGGCCAGGCCCCCATGAATTCAAATCATAGCACCTCACCTCGACCTCGCTCCGTGTGAAAGAAGCACAGCAGCAGCAGTCTGCAGATCGCCTCCCTTCGGGCCTTCCCTCCCTGTGTCCCGCCCTCGCGCAAGTTATGTCAGACCAGGGCAGGACACAGGGAGGGAAGGCCCGAAGGAAGGCGATCTGCAGACTGCCGCTGCTGCGCTTCTTTCACATGGAGCGAGGTCGAGGTGAGTCGCTATGATTTGAATTCAGGGGGGCCCGGGTCAGTGGTGGACGGAGGGGGGTGGGTGGAGGGGACTGTGGCACCGGGCCCCCCTTAGAGAGGCCCGGGCCCGGGGAATTTTGTTCCCCCTGCCCCCCTCTCGGCGGCCCTGCTTGGGATGCGTCTTTATGGAAATTTAAGAAGTCTGTCTCTAGACAGTGTTATATTTAAAGTGTTCCACGAGGTAGGATGACAACACAAATACTCGCCCTTGTACAGCGAAGGAAAGATCCAAGGGAACCACCACAGAATCAATTTCCTGGTTCAGACTCCTGCGCAAGGTATCAGTCAGATTAACAAGGATGGAAAAGATAGCCATTCTCCATCCATCGGTTTAATTGTATCCCTACTACCAAGACGGGTACATTCAAATGTCTTACTATTTGCCAAAATTCTTGTATCTAAATTAGAATTTTTTTTTTTTTTTTTTAGCATAGCCTTCACAAAAGCCTCTTTCAGTTTTAGAGGAAGCACTTCTGATGCTAATGAAGAATTAATAATACATTTCAGAGACCGAGTGGAGCCTGCAGCAGAATTCTGAATTAGCTGTGCAGGGCAAAGTTCCAAGCTCCCAGTAGACTTTGCTACTTCAGGACAGATTCTAACACCTTTATATATTTAGATTTAGCTCATGCCTTTCTCAGTAGCAGTTCAAGGTGAGTTACATTCAGGTACACTAGTTATTTCCCTGTCCCTAGAAGGTTCACAATCTAATTTTGTACCTGAGGTAATAGAGGGTTAAGTCTTGCCCAAGATTATAAGCAGCAGCAGTGGGATTGGAACCAGGCACATCTGGATATCCAGGCCAGTGCTCTAACCAGTAGAGTACTCCTCCAGGACCTTAAAGTTTGTCTTAATGGTACTTTCTGTCTTGAGGATTCTCATTAGTGGTGTAAAAATATGTAGCAAATTCAACTACTGAAAGGGAAACTCACCTTTAATGCTGCATTTGACTGTAGGTACTGTGACAATCTGTCCCTATGTTTTTGCATGAGATTTGCCATCCTGGCCCTGCAATTCCCTCACTACTTGAAATAAATAAAGCCTTAGGTGTGTTTCTTCCTTAGAGATTCTGGCATCATAGCAGGTTGTTTGGGTTTTTTTTTTGTACAGAACCTCAAATGATGTTTCTGTGTTATTACTCAAATTTATTGTCTTACACTGCAGTCGATCAAATCCCCCCACCCTTTCCAGAAGTCACAATTCAGGATTGAGCCATCTCTACACGGTGTACAGAAAAAAACAGGACCCTTTACATTGTTTCAAAATACTTTGCAATTGTTTAAACATTTGGTATGACCTTTGAAAATAGATTAGCCCAACCTTTATTAGGAAATTGTCTTAGCGAACACTTTGTGCCATATGCTTTATTTTGTTGCAAAAATGTAATTGCAACTTTATCTTCTTTGCTAAACACCATTTTGCTAAAACAGATCTTAATGGTCACTTCCTTAATTATGTCATTTTGAAAACAGGGATCAACCAGTTTTTACAGTATCTTGTAGTAACACCTGCCAATAATAGTAATTTCTTTATTTCTTTATTTATTTATTTGTTGCATTTGTATCCCACATTTTCCCACCTATTTGCAGGCTCAATGTGGCTTACAATGTTCCGTCGTGGCATTCGCCATTCCAGATTAAAAGATACAATCAGTATTACATAAGGAACATGGATAACATAATAGAATTAAGCAATCAGATATATAAAGAAAGCATTCAGAATATCAGGTAAATAAGATTCGTTACAGTTCCTATTATGGATCATTGTGGTATGCCTTGTTGAAGAGATAAGTCTTCAGTGATTTACAAAAGTTGATTAGGTCGTCAATTGTTTTCAGGTCAGGTGGCAATGCATTCCACAGCTGAACGCTGATGTAAGAAAAACTGGATGCATGTGTAATAGGGTTCTGTTTATAAAGATGCGCTAGCGTTTTTAGCACATGCTAAAAATTAGCATGCGTTAACCGTGTAGATGCCCATAATATTCCTATGAGCGTCTACACAGCGTGTGCTAAAAACGCTAGCATGCCTTTATAAACAGGGCCTATAATTTTTTAACAAGAATCCATTTGTTTTTGGGTTATTTGGAAAAATGGTGGGGGGAGTCCCATTTTTTCTGGACAGGGTGTAGAACTGGGACAATTCTTTCAGTTGTAGACGTTCAGACTTTCTACACAGTGGGGGAACTGTCTGCTGATTCTACAGGCAATATCCAAAACAGTTGCCAGCATCACACACAACTCATATTCTTAAACTATTTTGTAACACATGTCATTTGAGTAGAATGGATCTTCAGAAATAACAACACAAATGTTGCAGAATCAACTTATTTTAAGCAGCAGAGTGTAAAACGTCATTGATTCAAAATAATTTTTCAAGAATTTTTTGTTTGAATAGCATTGCAGTAAAAAATAAAGCTACTTAGCTTCAAGCTTCAAAAATAGTCAGAACCTCTGCCAACATGGCCAGGTTTAATTTTTCTTCTTCTTCAGGGAAGACGTTCAATTTAATTCTTCTCACTTCATACTCAGCTTCAAAGAAGACAAGACAGTGTTGGTCTCTCCTCCATCCTTGCCCTCCACCTAGAATCAGAAACACATCTTAAGAGTTTCTCCTACACCAACATCAGAAAGAAGTAAGAAACGTTTTGCAGCTATCACACTCAGAAAGGATACAGTATCCTTATTTCAATGAGCTTGTGAGTTACAAGTAGAGACCTGAGTAATCACTGTCAGAGAAAACCAAACACATTATGATGCAGATAAGGACCTTAAGGCCATGTGGTTTGACCAGTTTCATTCCTGGTGGAAGCCCATAGACTCCATTTACTCTCTCCCTTTCCCCTCATTTATTTCCACCAGCGCAGCCTGTATGCTTCTCTATCTATCTACTTATCATTTCTATAGTGCTACAAGGCATACGCAGCGCTGTACACCATACACAGAAGACAGTCCCTGCTCAAAGAGCTTACAATCTAGATAAGACAGGTAAACAGACAGGACAATTAAGGGTAAGGGAATAAAGAGGTGAGGATAAAGGACAGGGTAAGTGAGTTAGGAGTCAAAAGCAGTAGTAAAGAGGTGGGTTTTGAGTTTGGACTTGAAAACGGCTAAAGACGGAGCTAGACCTATAGGCTCGGGAAGTCTATTCCAGGCGTGAAGTGCAGCGAGATAAAAGGAACGGAGTCTTGAATTAGCAGTAGAGGAGAAAGGGACAGATAACAGAGATTTATCAACAGAACGGAGTACTCGAGGGGGAACGTAGGGGGAGACAAGAGTGGAGAGGTACTGGGGAGCAGCAGAGTGAATGCACTTATAGGTCAATAGGAGAAGTTTGAATAGAATACGGAAACGGATAGGGAGCCAGTGAAGTGACTTAAGGAGAGGGCTAATGTGGGCATAGTGACTTTGGCGGAAAATAAGTCACGCAGCAGAGTTTTGGATTGATTGAAGAGGAGAGAGATGGCTAAGAGGGAGGCCAGTGAGTAGTAGGTTACAATAATCAAGACGGGAGGTGATAAGAATGCTTCTCCCAGACTTTAAGAAATTCTGTTATGGAGCTTCTTCTGGAGCAACAAACTGCGCACACTAGCAATAGTTTCACGATTCTTGAAATGGCTGAAGCGAGCAGTATAGTTTTAGGTTTTCATGAAGACCTCCAGTGCTATTCCAGTGCTATTCCAAGCATCCAGTCCATCCTGTATCGAGGGATGGTGAATTCTATACAATAGAAAATGAGGGGTCCTTTTACAAAGGTGCGTTGGGCTCTATGCGCCTGCATCACACGCCAAAATGAGACTACCGCCAGGCTACCATACCCCCTGGCAGTAATTTCAGATTTGCCACTCGCCCATAATGCCTGGATGATTATTTATTTCCTCCAATGTGCGGCATCTCCAGCGGTAATCAGCAGTTGGTGCACACCGACCAGTCACCATGCATGTAACGTATGAGCCCTTACCACTAGATCAATGGGTAGCGTTAAGGGCTCAGGCTAGTTTTAGGTGCGTGCTGGTTTTGGTTTTACCGCATGCCCTTTTCCCGTCCCATTTTTTTGCAGATGCAGTAAAAACTGGTCCGGCACACACCCAAAACACATGCCTACATTACAAGCAGGTCATGTTTTACCATGGCTTAGTAAAAGGACCCATGAGGTATTTGAATCTCCCTCTCACACCTTCTCTACCCTCCCTCCTCACAGTTAAGCCTTGAATCTTTACCTTATAAAGTTTATGGTGCAGATTCTGAACCATTTTGGTAGCTACACTCTGCGGAGTGGAGGAGTAGCCTAGTGGTTAATGGACTTTGATCCTGGGGAAGTGAGTTCAATTCCCACTGCAGTTCCTTGTGACTCTGGGCAAGTCACTTAACCCTCCGTTGCCCCTGGTACAAAATAAGTAGCTGAATATATGTGAACCGCTTTGAATGTAGTTGCAAAAACCACAGAAAGGCGGCATGTCAAGTCCCAGTTCCCTTCCCCTATTTGAGATTCTACATGAAATGTTGAAACTATTTGTAGATTCTATAAGGAATGTTGCTACTATTGGAGATTCTAGATGGAATGTTGCTACTATTGAGATTCTGTTGCTACTATTTGAGATTCTACATGGAATGTTGCTATTCCACTAGCAACATTCCATGTAGAAGCCTGCCCTTGCAGATCAGCAATGCTACCGTGCAGGCTTCTGTTTCTGTGAGTCTGACGTCCTGCACGTATGTGCAGGACGTCAGACTCACAGAAACAGAAGCCTGTGCAGTCACATTGCTGATCTGCAAGGGCAGGCTTCTACATGGAATGTTGCTAGTGGAGGAGTAGCCTAGTGGTTAGTGCAGAGGACCTTGATCCCGGGGAACTGAATTCAATTCCCACTGCAGCTCCTTGTGACTCTGGGCAAGTCACTTAACCCTCCATTGCCCCTGGTGCAAAATAAGTAGCTGAATATATGTAAACCGCTTTGAATGTAGTTGCAAAAACCTCAAAAAGGCAGTGTATCAAATCCCACTTCCAATTCCCATTGTCTCTATTCTATATCCTTTCACTAAGCCCATTTTTAGTGCATCCCTAAAATAGGCCTTTTTATTTTTGCAGGTCCTGCACTAATATTTCCATTAGTGTGTGAGACCTGCAAAATACTTACCAGTCTAAGTCTCTATTATCCAGTTAGCATTTTAATGGAAATGCAATAACTGGATAATGCCTCCACACCTACTCCCCGCCCATGACACGCCCCCCTCCCCAAAATATCAAAAAGTCAAATAGCATGCAATTAGAGCCCACTGACAAGCAAATCACCACAATACACTTTAATGTGTTTTGCATAAGACTTTTTCAGGTATTACTCACGTTAGCACTTAACAGAGTTTAGTCTCAGGAAAGATGTCAGGAAGTATTTTTTCTCGGAGAGAGTGGTGGATAATTGGAATGTCCTCCCGCGGGAGGTGGTGGAGATGAAAACGGTAACGGAATTCAAACGTGCGTGGGATAAACATAAAGGAATCCTGTTCAGAAGGAAGGGATCCTCAGAAGCTTAGCCGAGATTGGGTAGCAGAGCCGGTGGGGGGAGGCGGGGCTGGTGGTTGAGAGGTGGGGCTAGTACTGGGCAGACTTATGCGGTCTGTGCCCTGACAATGGCAGATACAAATCAAGGTAAGGTATACACAAAAAGTAGCACATATGAGTTTATCTTGTTGGGCAGGGTCACAATCCATGCAGCTTTTCCTTCTCTGTCTCTCCATCCTGGTTTTCTGTTACCTTCATTTGTGACCTTTTCCACCGTGCTGTGTCTTTTGTGGAGGGTTCTGAGGGTGGTTGTTCGCTGTTCATTAGTTTAAGCTCCAGATGGCATCTGGAGCGGTCTGTGTCCCATGGGAAAACACCACAACATCTCACCTTGCAGTCTTCATTCTATGAAATTGCTGTCTTACTCTATCTCATGTGCCAGCTGCTCCACTTGTTCCCCAAGTCTGACGGTCTCATGTCCGTGGAGCCGCAGCCTGCATCAGTGCCATGAGTTCCTCAACCACCCAGTGGATCGGTTTAGCCGACTCGGCCCGTTTCCTTGGCTAGGTGCACCCGAATCAGCAGGGTCACGGCCTTCGTCAGTATCATGGGTCCGAGCATTGAAGTTCTGTCTCCTGCAGCTACGTGCATGTTCAGGCACACTCACCTTTGTATCAGTTTGGCACGCGTGAACTTGGCTGCTGTTTCTCAGTCCAGTCGCTGCCTGAAGGTCTCCCGATTTGTGGTGATCTTACACCAATTCTCCTCTCGTCCATTGGCCCCACTAATTTACTTTACTGTACTCTACTGTGACACTTGTATCCCACATTCGGCCTCTTGAGTTCAATGTGACTTACATTTATTGTCCACAATATCAGAAGAAAATGGCTAATACAGCTACTAATTAATCTACTAATCTGGTGCAACCGTTTACAGCCTGCAGATGTGAAACATGAAGGGGGTTCACTTACAGCACCCTGCGGTAACAGGGCTCAACCTCAGCTCAGCTCTACTGAGAGCTCCTCCCATCTTGTGGTCTCTGTCTTCTGCACATTTATCCATGCTCTGCACACAGGAGTCAGCATTTCGCAAGGACTGGGGGTGCTAAACTCAACACAAATTACTCATCCATAGACACAGTGTGGGTGCTCAGGCATCCACTGCACCCACAAGACAGACAACTAAACACAAAGAGATGAACAAACCTTCCAGCTTCACTCTTCCTTCCAAGCAGTCATTTAGAAGAGAGCTAGAGGAGATAGGATTTTAATGTTACAGTTGGTATTCCTAAATTGGAAATACTTTGGGACTCCTAGCTGCCGGTAACCTCAGAAGTCATCAAGCCCCCCCCCCCCTTACACATACACACACACACAAACACATAAAAACACACACATGATTAGAACCCAGAGTTTCAAATGGCAGTAGGATCCATGAGAATCATGGCTCTCTTCCACTAAGATGTCATTGTCTAATCCCCACTTTGTCACTGACTGTGTGACTCTGGCACATTATTTTGTGTCTTTGTGCCGCAATTTACACACTCGTAATGTTGAGACATCAATGCTTGTAACGAGTAGTAACAATGACAATGTTTTCGTGTTCTTTTCCCTTTCAAACACTACCACATGATCAAGGTGTCAGATCATGTAGTCACAGAGGTGGCTGTGGAGCTTTTAAGGCTGGTCAGTGTTATTTTATTTACCAACATTTCTAAAAGATGTAAATAAACATATAAAACTGATAGACACAAATCAACAAACATTAAAAAAAAAAAAAATATATATATATATATATATATATCAGTTTTATATGTTTATTTACATCTTTTAGAAATGTTGGTAAATAAAATAACATTGACCAGCTGAAACAGCACTCTCAAAGCACTTCAGCTCTAGTGACATCTGTTGGCTAGTCATAGAATAGTAATTGAAGTTTTTCATACCACTGGCTACAGGAGACTGTTGCATGGGTTTTGTCTGTACATATAGAAGGCAGCATTTTGGTAGGATAGGCCAAAGTAAGCCTAGTTTTAACCCACTGCATATAGTTATGTATTTCCCCTAAAAGCCAAATTGCTCCTCTAGTCTGGGGTGGGAGGGAGAGAGCAAAAACTGGAGGCACCGCCAGCCAATAGCCCATTCTATTTGACAGTGCTTGGCATGCCACTGGCTTGCATGTTCCTGGGCTTAAGGGGATGGGTCCATTGCACTGTTTAGAGAAGTGAGCAATATGATATGGAGTCTGTGCCAGAAGACATGTGAGAAGAGACTTGAATATGTGTATCCTGGAATCCTCTTCTACAGGAAGTACTACTACTACTACCAGGGGCGTAGCTACGGGTGGGCCTGGGTGGGCACAGGCCCACCCAATTTCAGCCCAGGCCCGCCCAACGCCAGCACCAGCTCCCATTGCCGGCCACTGCTGCTTTTCCTGATGAGCAGCAGGGCCGGAGCTACAAAAAGAAGAAGTGCTCAGCTGACTGAGCTGAGCGCCAACGCAAACGACGACTCACTCGACGAGAAAAAATGTTTTAAAAAAACACGGCACCGCAGGCAGCCTCGAAGCATTGGCTGCTGGCTCTGCAGGCTCCGCCCGTCTCTTACGTCACTGCCCCTGGAGCCAATGCTTCGAGGCTGCCTGCGATGTCGTGTTTTTTTAAAACATTTTTTCTCGTCAAGTGAGTCGTCGTTTGCGTTGGCGCTCAGCTCAGTCAGCTGAGTGCTTCTTCTTTTTGTAGCGCCGGCCCTGCTGCTCATCAGGAAAAGCAGCAGTGGCCGGCAATGGGAGCTTGGGCTGGTGGGCCTGAATCGGGAGAGGGAAAATGGATGGCAGGATGGGGAGAAAGAGGGAAAATGGAAGGATGGGGAGAGAAAGAGGGAAAACAGATGGGAGGATGGCAGAGAAAGAGGGAAAACGGAGGATGGGGAGAGAAAGAGGGAAAACAGATGGGAGGATGGCATAGAAAGAGGGAAAAGGGAAGGATGGGGAGAGAAAGAGGGAAAACAGATGGGAGGATGGCAGAGAAAGAGGGAAAACGGAAGGATGGGGAGAGAAAGAGGGAAAACAGATGGGAGGATGGCATAGAAAGAGGGAAAACGGAAGGATGGGGAGAGAAAGAGGGAAAACAGATGGGAGGATGGCAGAGAAAGAGGGAAAACGGAAGGATGGGGAGAGAAAGAGGGAAAACAGATGGGAGGATGGCAGAGAAAGAGGGAAAATGGAAGGATGGGGAGAGAAAGAGGGAAAACAGATAGGAGGATGGCAGAGAAAGAGGGGAGATGGATGAAAGGATGCAGAGAAAAAGGGGAGAGACTGGAAGGATGTGGAGAGAGAAGGGACACTGAACAGAAAAGGGTAGAGAGATAGACACTGGTTAGAAGGAGGGAGAGAGACATTAGATGGAAGGATCAGGAGAGAGGATAGATGGGTGGAAGGATGGGGAGAGAACAAGGAAAGACGCTGGATGGAAGGGTAGGGAGAAAGAGGTGACACGATGGAAGGATGCAGAAAGAAAGAGGGGAGACTATTGGAAGGATGGGGAGACAGAGGGGAGAGACTGGAAGGATGGGGAGAGAAAGAGGAGAGCTGCTGCATGGAAAGGGGGAGTAGTGAAAGATTGGAGAATAAGAGGAAGGGGCATGGGGAGAACAAGGGTGAGAAAAAGATGAAAAGCCATAAATAGATGAAGGAAATTGAAGAATGGATAGTAAGAATGAATTAAATCTGGACACAGAGAGAGGCAGAAAAATATTGAAGAAAGCAAAGAAAAAGGAGAGAAAAATGACAAATGGCCAGGAAACCCTGGCAGAAGAGTTAAGCGAAAACGAAGGAAAGCAGAATCTAGAGACTGGGAGCAACACAATGAGAAAAAGTAAATGGCCATACAACAAAGGTAAAGAAAATAATTTTATGTTTAATTTAGGATAAAGTAATATGGTGTTAATAAAGTTTCAGAGACCAATACTTCCTTCCTTAGGTCAGGAGAGGACACCGTAACAGCATTATACTGACCTGAGGCAGGAGGTTTTGGCCTCTGAAAGCTCACTGAAAAGGATTAGGCTATTAAATAAATTGTCTGAAATCTGATGCACTGAAAAGCAGCACTTTACCCTGTGTGACAAATGCATCTGAGTGTGACTAAATTTTGCTGGGGGGGGGGGGTAGAGAGAAAATTTTGTGCCCACCCAAAATTGGCAGTCTGGCTACGCCACTGACTACTACTCATCATTTCTATAGCGCTACTAGACGTATGCAGCACTGTACACTTGAACATGAAGAGACAGTCCCTGCTCGACAGAGCTTACAATCTAATTAGAACAGACAAACAGGACAAACAAGAGATAAGGGAATATTAAAGTGAGGATGATAAAATAAGGGTTCTGAACGAGTAAGGGTTAGGAGTTAGCGGTGATGAAAATGGTGATGGAATTCAAAAAGGTGCAGGATACACCCAGAGGATCCCTATATGAGAAAAGGATGGAAAATAACGCATAGAGTATTTCCACACGCACAAAACATAAATGACTGACACAAAGATAGAAAGAAAGAGAGAATAGAGGGGGTAACTTGCACAGAGCAGCAGATACAACCCTAGTCACCCTTCTGGGCAGACTGCATGGAGCATGCTGATTTTTATTCGTCATCACTTTGTTACATAGGCCGAAGAGTCTTTTGGAAAGTAACAGCTTTACCTTTGACTCCTCACCTCTTGACCCCTCCCCCCACCCCCTCGCTCAGTACTGCATGTGCTAATTAGATTTCTACAGATTGACCACTCTTACCCTCCAGTATAGTCAGGCAGTTCTTGATCTCAGAGAGAAAACAGGAACGCTAGGATCAGAAATGTGATTCACTATCAGGCAGATGATCAAAAGCCCCGCGCTGTTCCAAACAGCGCTCTAAAATAGCGCTGGAACAGCACAGGGCGCTATTAGACCTATGATCAGAGATAATGCATGCAAATTTAAGCAGCGCAATTATATCTGATTATGGGGTAGAAGTGCGGGAGAATTGTGCCTGAGCATGCGCTCAGCACAATCGTCCCGCACTAGTTTGACAGGTCTGGGCTGGAGACCAATGAAAAGAGAAGGACGCCCATCTTTAAATTGTAAAAAAGTGTATGGAGAGTTACTTGGGGAATTGATAGATACTGGTAACTAGTTGAAGACTGTTTCTCACGTTGATGAGTGATGCATATTCATTAGGGATATCCTGAAAACCCAACTGGCTGATGGTTCCCCAGCACATGATTGAGAACCACCTGTCAATCAATGGCACCTTTGACACGCCTAAGTGGCATGTACCTCAAGGCCCCAACTTCCAGAATTGCCCTGAATGTACAGCACTTAATCCAAGCATCTCAGTCCTACCACCATCCCAACCCAGTCATGAGAATTGCTGAAATAAGTTTTGACATTGCATGGTGCACTGTGAGACCAAATATAATTTATCTTCTAATCTCTATTAGCTGGGTGCTTTATTCTTTTTGAAATTTCCCTGTAAATGTATTGTTAAATACCAAATCTGTAAAATATATATTTTTTAATCCCACTCAGTTGACAGATTTTGTTCCTGAAATGTATACATGGTATAATTTGCAGTCTGGTTTTAATTCCATATTGAGGTTGATTTTTGATTCCTATTTCTTTTTTTATTACTCAATTTCTCCACTATTGTGGATTAGACCTTTATGTTAAAAGTTCTATTGCCTTTTGTAATTTTGGTACTGTACTATTTCTGTTTACTCCAAGTTCATATCTGTATCTGTAATATTATTACTAGGTTGATTTTTGAAACATGCTATAAATTATTTTTAAATTTGTTTCTTCTCTTGTATTGTTGTCAGACGCATCTTGATTGCAATATATACTACTACTACTACTACTACTACTATTTAACATTTCTAAAGCGCTACCAGGGTTGCGCAGTGCTGTACAATTAACAAAGAAGGACAGTCCCTGCTCAAAGGAGCTTACAATCTAAAGGACAAAAAGTGCAGTCAATCAAGATTGAGGCAGTCTAGATTTCCTGGATAGAGGTACAATGGTTAGGTGCAGAAAGCGACATTGAAGAGGTGGGATTTGAGCAAGGATTTGAAGATGGGTAGAGAGGGAGCTTGGCGTATGGGCTCAGGGAGTTTATTCCAAGCATAGGGTGAGGCGAGGCAGAAAGGGCTGAGTCTGGAGTTGGTGGTGGTGGAGAAGGGTACTGAGAGGAGGGATTTGTCCTGTGAGCAGAGGTTACGGGTAGGAGCGTAAGAGGAGATGAGGGTAGAGAGGTAGTGAGGGGCTGCAGATTGAGTGCATTTGTAGGTTAGTAGGAGAAAGTTAAACTGTATGCGGTACCTGATCGGAAGCCAGTGAGGTGACTTGAGGAGAGGGGTGATATGAGCATATCGGTCTATGCAGAAGATAAGACGCGCAGCAGAGTTCTGAACGGATTGAAGGGGGGATAGATGGTTAAGTGGGAGGCCAGTGAGGATTAGGTTGCAGTAGTCAAGGCGAGAGGTAATGAGAGAGTGGATGAGAGTTCGGATGGTGTGCTCAGAGAGGAAAGGGCGAATTTTGCTGATGTTATAGAGAAAGAAGCGACAGGTCTTGGCTGTCTGCTGGATATGGGCAGAGAAGGAGAGGGAGGAGTCGAAGATGACTCTGAGGTTGCGGGCAGATGAGACGGGGAGGATGAGGGTGTTATCGACTGAAATAGAGAGTGGAGGGAGAGAAGAAGTGAGTTTGGGTGGAAAGACAATGAGCTCGGTCTTGGCCATGTTCAGTTTCAGGTGGCGGTTGGACATCCAGACAGCAATGTCGGATAAGCAGGCCGATACTTTGGCCTGGGTTTCCGCAGTGATGTCTGATGTGGAGAGATAAAGCTGGATGTCGTCAGCATAAAGATGATATTGGAAACCATGAGATGAGATCAGCGAGCCCAGGGAAGAGGTGTAGATTGAAAAAAGAAGGGGTCCAAGGACAGATCCCTGAGGAACTCCAACAGAGAGCGGGATGGGGGTGGAGGAAGATCCATAAGAATGTACTCTGAAGGTACGGTGGGAGAGATAAGAGGAGAACCAGGAGAGGACAGAGCCCTGGAACACAAATGAGGATAGTGTAGCAAGAAGTAAATTATGATTGACAGTGTCAAAAGCGGCGGATAGGTCGAGGAGGATGAGGATGGAGTAGTGACCTTTGGATTTGGCAAGGAACAGGTCATTACAGACTTTAGTGAGTACCGTTTCTGTCGAGTGTAGAGGGCGAAAACCGGATTGAAGCGGATCGAGGATGGCATGAGAGGAGAGAAAATCAAGGCAGCGGCTGTGAACGGCGTGCTCAAGTATCTTGGAGAGGAAGGGTAGGAGGGAGATGGGGCGGTAGTTGGAAGGGCAGGTAGGGTCTAGTGATGGTTTTTTGAGGAGTGGTGTGACTATAGCATGCTTGAAGGAGTCAGGGACAATTGCAGTGGAGAGAGAGAGGTTGAGGATATGACAGATGGGGGGGGTGACAGTAGGAGAGATGGTGTTTAGTAAGTTAGTGGGGATGGAATCAGAGGAACAGGTAGTGCATTTCAAGGAGGAAAGAAGGTGGGCGGTTTCCTCCTCGGTGATATCAGGAAAAGAGGAGAAGGAGGCCTGGGTTGGTTGGTTGAGGGAGTGGGTTAAAGGGTGAAGAGGAAGAGGTGGCTTGGTAGTGAATTTGAGGTTGACTTTCTGCACCTTGTCGCAGAAGTAATCAGCCAGTGTAGCTGGGTCACCCATCCAGGACCCAGCCAGGCTCAACACTGCTTAGCTGCCTCTTCCTCCACACGACTGTTGCCTTCACTCCACAGCAATCTGGCTCCTCTGAGCCTTGGCTCCAGGCCCTGTGAACTCCCAGGACTTCCTCCTCCCTCCATTCCTTTCACAGAGGCACATTCAAAGCCCAATGTTTATAAGTAAGAGCTTTTATTTTCTTGCTTCAAATCAACAAAACACCCTTCACTCCAGGTTGTTTAGGCTAGCAGCCCAGAGCACAATTCAGGTTCAACACAGTCAAATTCAGGTTCAAAAACAGTCCATATAACTTCAAACTCAGGTTCAAAAATAGTCCATATAACTTCACTTCACTTTAGCTTAGATTACTTCACTTAGGGAACAGTACATTATCAGAGGGAAAAACCAAATAGCTTGGTAGGTTGCAGCCCAGACCTTTTTAGTATGAAACAGTTTACACAGTCTTTCTTGCACCTTCTTACAGCATGGTTACACAGCTTTATTCCCACCTGGTTCAGGCTGGGGTTTCAACTGTGCCCAGCTCTCTTTCTCTCCCACAGGCTGCACCTGTTTCCTCTTTAGTAGAGATTTCCCCCAGTGCCTCAGCCTCTCTCCTCCGGTCTTCCACCAGTCTCTCCAAGGTACAGCTAGCCACCCTCTTACAGCAGCTTTTTGGGTTTGAGCCAGGGCTCCAATCTCCATCTGTTCCTCCCCTATCCTTCAGTAATCTCCATTTTATCCTTCTCTTCAACTTCCCCCACCCCCAATCTCTCCAGCTGGCCCTCATCACCTTCCTCAGAGACCATTTCCCAATCTTCTATCTCCTCCCCTAACTCTTGCACAGCCGGGTGGGGAAGCGAAGGATTCTGGGACTGGTAGTTCCTCCCCTTCTTCCTTTACCCAGCCAACCTCTCTGCCTCCGCTAGCCCAGCTTTCTGAATGTGGGTGTTGTGCACATGAAATCTGCCCCATTGGGATTCCCCAGCTCCCTGTACCCCCTTTCTTCGTGCCTTCCCGGATCCCCTTTCACCTGCACTCTCACACCAGTGATTAAGGAAAGAGTGAGGGGGGGTGGGAGCGGAGGGCACTTTGAAGAGGGAGTTAAGGGTGGTGAAGAGACGACGAGGGTTGGAGCCGAGAGAATTAGTCAATTGGGTGTAATAGTCCTGTTTGGCAAGGAATAGGGAGGACTGGAAGGAGGATAGCATGAATTTGTAATGAATGAAGTCGCTATGGGTGCAAGATTTCCTCCAGAGGCGATCAGCAGATCGGGCGCAGGAGCGAAGGTATCGGATGCAAGGGGTCAGCTAGGGCTGGGGATTAGTACGCCTTGTGGGATGGGAGATGGATGGTGCAAGGGTGTCCAGAGCAGAGGAGAGAGTGGCATTGTAAGTAGAGACAGCCTTGTCGACAGACTCGGAGGACATGATGGACGGGAGGAGATTAGAGATACTAGAGGATAAGATGGGAGGGTCGACAGCCTGGAGATTCCTGAAAGTAGTGATTAGTGTTGGGCGGGACTGAGGGGGAGGGTGATAAAGTGTGAAGGTGATCAGGTGATGATCTGAGAGAGGAAAAGCAGAGGCGCAGAAATTGGAGGGTGAGCAGGTAGAGGAGAGGACGAGGTCAAGACAATGGCCAGTTTGGTGAGTAGGGGTGGTGGAACTCAGCTGGAGGTTGAAGGCGGATGTCAGAGTGAGGAACTGAGAAGCATAAGAGTCGGATGGGTCGTCAGCGTGTATGTTAAAGTCTCCAAGAATGAGGGACGGAGAAGAGGGATCAAGAAAAACAGAGAGCCAGGCATCGAAGTCAGTAAGGAAGGAAGAGGGGGACTTATCAGGGGGGCGGTAAATGACTGCCACTCTGAGTGGCAGCGGGTAGAATAGACGGATGGAGTGAACTTCAAAGGATGAGAAGCAGTGAGACTGCGGTAGGAGGAGGGGTTGAAAACTACAGGAGGGCAAAAGTAGAAACCCGATGCCTCCTCCGCGGCCAACTGGGCAGGGAGTGTGGGAGAAAAGATAACCTCCATGGCATAGGGCCGTGACTGAGGCAGAGTCGTTGGGGGTGAGCCAGGTTTCAGTTAGGGCGAGCAGTTGAAGGGAACAGGAGATGAAGAGATCATGGGTGAAGGGAAGTTTGTTGCAGACTGAGCGGGCATTTCACAGGGCACACGAGAAGGGGAGAGAAGAGGGGGAGAGGAGGGGAATAGAGATGAGATTGGAGACATCCCGGAATCTTTTGCATGGATAGGACGAGGACAGGTGTTTGCATGGATAGGACGAGAGCTGATGTGGAGGACCAGGATTGGGATTAATGTCCCCAGCGGAGAGCAGGAGAAGGAGTAAGAGAGTACGGAGAAGAGTAAGAGAGGTACGACGACAGCGACAAAGGCGACGAAGGCGAGATGTACTCAGATAGAAAGGAGATGGATGAATAGAAGGAAGTTAATGTTTAAGGTTGAGAGCTGAGAAAAAAGGAAGAAGAAAAAAGAGATGGTGAGATGATGAATACAGATGGTGGACAATGTGTTCCTGCAGTGTACAGTGGTTTAAGATGGAGAAACAAATTAGGAAGGGACAGTGCCAAGAAGAAAAAGTGTACTGGAGCCATAAGTAGTAACTGAGAGAAAAGTAGATGTAAAGAGAAAGCGCGGCACCTAGAGCGGAGGCCCTGAGTGGATCGGAGTGGACCTGGGAGTCACCCCGGAGAAGGCTGTAAATGATATGCAGATGAGCTGCAAGTCCTCCACAGCACCTGAAAGGCAGCCGGTGGTAGAGCTGGGCACCTCTCAGCTAGGAAAAGGCTTACCAGGGGTATATACTGAATGTGCTCTATACAACTCCTATAAGCCAACTTTTCAAAAGGATTGGGGTGCTAAACCCAATGGAAATGACCTCTCCTTGGACACAGTGAAGGACTTTTGTTTAATATTGAGGGTGCTCAAGCACCTACAGAGCTGGCTCCTATATGGGTGCAGGTAATCTAATACTTTATGCTAAGCAAGATATGTGCATATTTCAGTTATACGCATATATACACATTTATATGCATAGGAGCCCACTTTTTAAAATTATTGGGGGTGCTAAACCCAATGGAAATTACCTCTCCCTAGACACAGTGAAGGACTTTTGGGGGTGCTGAAATACCCACAGAGCTGGCTCCCATCTTCATGATAGGTAATTGCAGTTTTCTTTCAAAGAACTGAACAAAAGAATATGAACCAAAAGATCACACTCTTGAAATGTGGGAGAAAATGTACTCTTAAGTAAAAACATATCCCTGCTGCTAGTGCAGTGGAACATAAAGCAAACATCTTTCCTAATGGCTTTATCCTTGATCTGTGATCAGTTACTGAAAACTACATGCGTTACAAAGATTGCTTTATGCTAAATTTCTAGACCCCCTTTCCCACTCAACCAGTCTACATAACATATTTGCATATACCAGGTCTTCAATATATTTAGATTTATCTCCTGCATATTCATTGCGAATATTGTGAAACCTCAAATGGTTTGGGAATCCCTTCATCTACAGATTTCATGAAGCAGATGCAGAATTTATTTATTTATTAGGATTTATTTACCACCTTTTTGAAGGAATTCACTCAAGGCAATGTACAGTAAGAATAGATCAAACATGAGCAATAGCCAATTGCAGAGGTAAAAATATTCAAATAACAATAAAAAGTATGGTATAGTATACTACTTACAATATCAACACAATACGTAATAGAACATTTAATTGATAGTGAAGGGTAAAGCAAAGATGGAACATACAGATAGTAAGAGAGTAAGAAGAGTTAGAAAGTAAGATAATTAATTTAAAGAAAGTTGCACATGAGGTCAGATATGGTTTAATATTATCTCAGCTAGGTTAGGAGTGGATAAACATGTCCTTCTGCAGTATGTGCAGGCCCGTGTCACTCCTTGTATGTATGAGTGAGACTAACAAGTTAGCTACTTCTTCCATTAAAGGCCTGGTTGAAGAGCCAAGCTTTCACCTGCTTGCTGAAGTAGAGATAATCTTGTGTTAAGTGGAGCCTTTCAGGAAGCATTCCAGTGTGGGGGCTACTCTGGAGAAGGCTCGCTTGCAGGTATCACATTGTGTAATGTCTTTGGGAGAGGGTGTGGTTAGTGATAGTCCTTGTGTCAGGTTCTCAGGTTCAGAGCCCGCGGGGCCGGGCTCTGGAGCAAACGTGAGCCCTTGGGCTGCTGCCGAGGAGCGACAGCAGCAGGCAAAACCCACCAACCAACACTGGGTAAGCACACTGGCAGGGACTGTAGGCACTGCCCAGCGAACCGGAACACATGGACTAGAATCCCCCGGACTGGAGGACACAGGACTGGAACACACACCGGACCGGAACACACTGGACTGGAGCACACCAGACTGGAACACACACCGGACCGGAACACACTGGACTGGAGCACATTGGACTGGTCCGCACAGCTTCACCTGTGCTTAGCTACTAAGCCCCCCAGGAGTTGAGCTTCTGGGTTCGAGTAGCCGACAGGACTTACTGGTGACATAGGGACCAGGACTGGAAACAGAAGTGCTCCTAACCCTAAACTGATCTACGTGCTCCCAAGCCCTAAACCAGCAGGAGTGTTCCTAACAGTAAACTGACAAAAGGACTTCCTAAGCCCTATACTAAACAGGAGCTCCTAAGCCCTGCTCAAGAAAGGGACTTCCTAAGCCCTAAACTAACAGAGCAGGGAACTAAACACAAAGCTAACACAGGTGCTACTAAGCACCAAGCTACAAGCAGAGCTTTACACTAATAAGCTGAACACAGAACTAACCAGCTACCTAAGCACTGCTCTAGCAAGCTAGATACAACTAACAAGGTGCTTCCCAAGCACTACTCTGGCAAGCAACCAGAAGAGCTCCTAGCACTAAAAGGGAAGACAGGGGAGCCACAAGGAAAAAGCAGTGAAGCTAACACATAAGCCAAAAGTGCTTCTAAATCACCAAACACCAACAGCAAAGACTGCAATGCTCCCAATAGCACAAACACCAGAAGTACTTTTAACAGCAAACTCTGCAGTGTTCCTAACAACACCAAACCCTGAAGTACTTCTATCAGCAACAGAGCTTCCAAAGCCCTACACATAGCAATGCTTCCAATAGCACAAACACCAGAAGTACTTTTAACAGCAAACTCTGCAGTGTTCCTAACAACACCAAACCCTGAAGTACTTCTATCAGCAACAGAGCTTCCAAAGCCCTACACATAGCAATGCTTCCAATAGCACAAACACCAGAAGTACTTCTAACAGCAAACTCTGCAGTGTTCCTAACAACACCAAACCCTGAAGTACTTCTATCAACAACAGAGCTTCCAAAGCCCTACACACAGCAATGCTTCCAAAACCAAGAGGGAACAGAGGGAACCAAAAGGGAAAAGCAGGAAAGCTAAACACACAGTCACCAGTGCACACTGCACTAACACTAACCTGGCCCTTAGCAAAAGCAAGCAGGGAAACTAGACACAACGTCAGAAGTGCACACTGCACCACCCTACCTACAGCAAACACCACTGTTGCAAAGGCCCTGAAGGAAACACCACCACTTCCTTATCAAGGCCCTCCCTGATGATGTCACACTCCCTAGACCTAGGCAAAAGCACACTGACCCAGAGAGGCCCAACCCACACCAATGCAAAACCGTGAAACCCTTGAAGCCAGTACACCCAAAGAGAGTTAGAGCAACTCAGGCAACACACAGCTGTAGTAAAGTAAAACAATTAACCCTATGCTGCTGGAAGCTGCCAGCACAGAGAGACAGAGCCAGCTCAGAAAGGACAGAGAAAAGAAACAGAAGCCAGCTAAGAAGCTGACCCCCAGGAAAGAGGTAAGTTTGAGAGGGGTTCAGACCCCAATCATAACACCTTGAGAGGACCTTAGTGTCCTTGGTGGTGTGTAGATGATCATCCTATTCTTCAGGTACTCAGGGCCATTTCCTTTGAGGGCCTTGAAGATCAGACATAGAGTCTTAAATTTAGCCCTGAATTGTACTGGTAGCCAATGAAGTTTTTGCAAAAATGATGTGGTCACTTCACTTGCAACCTTCTATGAGTCTTGCTGTTCTGAATCAACTGGAGCTGGCCCTTTGTAATCAGACCACTGAACAGTGCATTGCAGTAATCCAGTCTTGATGTTATCATAGCATGCACAACTGGGATAAGATTTACCTTCTCGATGTAAGGAGAGAGGCAGCGTAGCCGTCGCAAATAGTAGCAGCAGCAGCTCATGAAGGTTGCTTGGATTTGGCATAGACCAAGCCAGCAATAGTGTGATTCATACCTGGGCAGCCAGTCTCTATTCAAGCCAACCTTTACAGTCACAGTTGAAGGGGATTCTGTTATTTTTGTTTACAGAGATGTTTAAGTTCTGTTAGAGTTGTTTTGTACATTTGTAAGGTTGATGCAAGTGAGATCTACCTAGAATGTGAGTGACATCAACAACAAAGTGACAAAAACACACCTTAGTCTGCAAACGTTAGCGAATCTAGTCCCGTATGTTGGAGGTGTTATGGGAGTATGGGCACACATATGTACATGTGGAAGGTCTATGGGGAAATCAGGCTGATTGTTACAACTTACACTGGACCCTTCAGCAGTGGCTGTTAGATTTGATTACTTCTGGAAGAATAGCATGGTGAACACCATGTCCATAGACCAAATCACATATTCATGAAAGGGGGATAATGATGTTTGGAGCAACTTTTGGCAATGGTGAAAAATCAATCAATATACTGGTGTGTCTTTCCATTTTTACTTCTGTATATGATGCTTATATCATATGCTGTGTTTGTGGTTATCTCTTGGTTGACCATTTATTTATTTAGATTTTGCTCACACCTTTTTCAGTAGTAGCTCAAGGTGAGTTACATTCAGGTACACTGGATATTTCTCTGTCCCAGGAGGACTCACAATCTAAGTTTGTACCTGAGGCAATGGAGGGTTAAGTGACTTGCCCAAGATCACAAGGAGCAGCAGTGGGATTTGAACAGGCCATCTCTGGATTGCAAGACCGGTGCGCTAACCACTAGGCCACTCCTCCACTCCATGAATGATGTACTCAAGTACTGCTGTGACCTGTTGTGTCTAAGTTAAATAAACAGCTATTTAATAAGAAAGTGGTGACTAGCCTATAAGTCTTAGAGTGACTTGCACATCTTGCCTCTGAACTACCGCAATGCAGAGTATGAAACCAGAATGTGTCAACTTTTATGAGATGAGGTAATGCTCATGGAGGTCTAAAGCAGATCAGCCAAGTCTCCCACATCAGAAGTTCAACGCCTGCTCTCCTGCACAGGAGCAGGAAACTCCTGCCCAATGCAATGGGGCTGGTCCTAGTCTGCTGCCCAATTTACCTTGTCTCTCTACACCAACATAGAAAGCAGGTTCCAACTTCTCAGATCAGCATAGCCTGCTGTATAACACATGAGATCAGCAAGAGAAGTGCCAGCCACTGGGTTTGAACCTGCTGCTCCATTCTCATCCGATAGCAGGAGAGGAATGCCAGCTAGAAGGTGGGGCTGAGGTGGGGCGAGGCTGGGCTAAGAATCTCCAGACTGAAAATTGTTCCTTTTGGCAGAGCTGTTAAATATGTCTGTCAAAACAATAGAGAGCTTATCATATAGAAAAGCACAAGGGCAGATTTTAGACCCTTTCACTTAATTGGTGCTGCTTAGAGTAAGGTACCCAGCATGAAAACAAACCCCAGTTTTTTATACCCTCAAAGAACCCCTAATTAGTTGGGATATAACACCTAAATTTACAATGTATAAAACATCAAAGAACAGAAGCCCTAAATATACAATGCCTGGTACCTGTACTGCTCACCTATGCAGACACTAGCTGGTTCAAAGTCCGCGGTTACCTATGCAAAGCAATCCCCCTCGCCCTCCCACCTTTACAGTAAAATATAAGTTCTTATAAGAGGAAAACCCATCTCTCTCTGCTAAAGCAAAAGCAGTCTGCTAAACTGTAGTAAACAACTTTATTCAGGATACAATGAGGGAACCACAGCGATCTGAAATGAAGTTTATTGCAAAAGAATGGAATAATGAGGTAAAAGGTAAAAATTCAAAAGCAGACACCAGGATCACCACCTACTACATTTAGGAATGAGCAACGGGGAGGTGATCTTTCAGGTTCTTCCAGTGATCAAGGCAATGTAGTGAGGTGCTGGTATGAGGACACTGCAAAGAGCTGAGTGATACACACACACCTGAAGAAACAGCACAGAGCAGGGACAGAGAATGTGATCTCCTGAGACCAAAGAATTACTACCGTCTTCACCAGTTGCTGTTTTATCAATTACCCGTTTGTGAAATCAATCATCATAGGTCTACAGCCTTGACTACTCAAAAATGCTACCCCCCGCCTCCAGTGCTGTGATCTATACAAATAACTTCACTAGCTGTGAACATAGAAATCTCTTTACTTCTCAGGGACAAATTAATTTCTGTACTAGACAGGTATAAGAGGAAAGATGAACAGGAAGACAGAAAGTCACAGGAGAATGTTTTGAGCTACATACAAGGCTATACACCTCAGATTTCTCTCTGAGCTCATTCCTGCAGATTAAGGTATCTTTTGCTTCCATAAAGACTCTGGCCGGCTGTTTGCTGTCAGTTTCTTGGCATCTCAGACTCTCTAAGTGAGATTAAAGACTCCATTTGCCTCTTCTTCAAGCCACCTACTGCGCTAGCCAGTTTTAATCCGGCATTTCCACTGGAATTAACGTAAATCAGGAGAAACAAGCCTGGTCTGGTCTATGCAATGCTTTGCTGAGCTGATCTGTCAACAAAGAGATGTATTTTACAGCTCAGCAAAAAGAAAAGTGTCATTGGTGCCCTGTATAAAACCTGAACAGCCAGCTGCTCCATACAAGATGGGAGATTGTCGAGACCAACCCAAATCATCTTTTGTCTAATGTAAATAGTATACGTTTGGGCAGTGATTAATCAGATGCAAGCTCCTGAAGCTCCTTTAAGTAGCTTTTGGCCAGTAAAGTCTTTACATGGCATGACAGCTCCATCCTCTCACGTCTGACCCCTGTTTAATGCAAGCTAGCAGAGGCCCAGCTTATTATCAGCTAATGAAACTGGGTCTTTTTCTGTCTTTTTGCTGAGGGTTGAGAAGCATATCAAGAATGGGGGTTAAGAGAACTAAGGAACAAGAAGTGTCAGAACAAGACACCATAAGCAGGTGGCCAGCTGTCATGCACCACAGCCTACAATCACAGGTATGAATCAAAACCCCAGGGCAGAGGAACTCAGTAATGGAAAAGGAGAAAGGGTTTATCATGCACAGCTTTCCAAACTCTGGGAGGAAGAAGCCATCTTGCTGTGCACTGCAGGGCCCCGATCTTGGGCGGTGACTGTGCTTGGGCCAGCTCAACCTGCCTCAGTGTTTAAGGGTAACTGGGTGAAAGGCAGAAGATATAACCAGTGGAACACACATGTTTACAGAAGACGAGCTTTTGCTGCATTTGCACTTAGTAGCTAGGCAGACGCGAGGTTCACCATCACTTACATCTGGGAATGATCTTCCAAGTATTTCGAAGTGATCAGATCTGGCCAGTGTTGGAGTTAGGATGCTGAGTTTGATGGACAGTAGTCTAAGCTAGCATGGCACATCTTAGGGAGGGAATTCTATAAATGGCACCCAAAGTTAGGTGCTGGGAAGATTTGCGCTAAACTAGAATTCCACAAAGGGCCAAGGGGGAGGGCAGGGGGGGCAGAATTCCCCAGGCCCAGCATCCAAGGGAGGGCTCGGGCAGGGGGCCGGCAAGCTTCTTCTTGCCTGCCTGCTTCTGGATATGGCCTCTCCTGTTCCTGCGTGCCACCCAGGACCTGAATGATTGCATTAGTGCGATATTGCGTTAATGCAATCATCCGGGTCCCGACTCCCAGCGTGGACAGGTCAGAAGAGGACAGAGTTTGGGAGCAGACAGGCAGGAAGAGGCTTGCCAGTGCCAAGCCCAGGCCCCCCCCCCCCTTGGAGGCAGAGGCAGAAAGGTAAGGGGGCTGGCGGGGGAGCAGCAGTGTGAATGGCGGGTGGCAGCATGAGTGGGGGATGGCGTGCGGTGGTCCAGTTCTGCCCCAGGCCTGGCTATGTCTCTCGGTGGCCCTGGCGCTCTGCGGACTGCCTGTTACAGAATACTAGCTTAGCGATGATCTCATGCCTAACTTTGGGCGTGACACCTACTGAAACTCGTTGTAAATGCTGACACACAACTAATGGCAGTTGGGTGCGTAAATGACCCTTTTCTATTACATTGTGCCTAATTTCTGGGAATGCTCCTGACCTGCCCATGCCCCTCCCATTGCCATGCCCCCCTTTTGAGTTGTGCACTATAAAATGTAGGTGTGCATGGTATTGAATAGGGAGCAGGGCATATCCGCACATAAACCTAAATGAGTGTCAATTAATACCAATTATTGATTGTTAACAGCTTATTGACTAATTAGTTTGCAGGCAGACCTGGGATCCATGCCCAAATTTGGGTGACCTATATAGGATTTATATTCCAGTGTAAAAAAAAAATGTAAAAGAGAGAAACACAAACACACATGCAAAATAGAAACCCCCCCAAAATACAGCCTGGAATAAGGCAGTCCAGACTGTGATAGGGAAAGCTGTAGGTGTTGCACCATTCATGTCATAGTAGATGATGGCAGATAAAGACCTATATGGTCCATCCACTCTGCCCAACAAGATAAACTCATTACATATGGTATGAAGTGATACATCATTTATATACCAGATCTTGATTTATCCTTGCCATTTTTAGGGCATAGACCATAGAAGTCTGCCCGGCACTGGCCTTGTTCTAAAATTTCTGAAGTTGTTATCAAAGCCCCTGAAAGGTTCCACTCCAGCCCACCCAAATCTATTCAGTCACAATCAGGGCACAGACCGTGGAAGTCTGTCCACCACCTGTTTTCCTACCTAATCTCCGCTAAGCTTCTTTGGATCCGATCCTTTGAAACAGGATTCCTTTGCGTTTGTCCCACGCATTTTTGAATTCCATTACCGTTTTCATCTCCACCACCTCCCATGGGAGGGCATTCCAGGCATCTACCACCCTCTCAGTGAAAAAATACTTCCTGATATTATTCCTGAGATGGCCCCCGTTCAACCTCAAATCATGCCCTCTAGTTGTACTACCTTCCTGTCTCTGGGAAAAGTTTGTTTGCGGACTAATACCTTTCAAATATTTGAATGTCTGTATCGTATCACCCCTCCAGGGTAGGCATGTTTAGGTCAGCAAGTCTCTCCATGTACGTCTTGCTACATAAACCCCATACCATTCTAGTCGCTTTTCTCTGACCCTCTCAACTGTCATGAATTCTGTACCGAGTTTCCAGCTCAGCAGCCAACAGCATGCCTGCTCCAGAGTGTACTCCATCAACCATAATGGGTCATGCACTCATACCTTCTGTTTTCCTAGTAAATCTTTGGCTTTACACGACATTACAGAGCCCAGCTTCTGCTAATCCTTAGAAACAATTTATTCCTAACTGCAAAGTGCTATCAAGGAAGGATAATCACTATTAATATTAGTTATTGTTATTGATTTCAGCTTTAAAGAATTGATTTTTGGTCCAGGGCACATTTATGAGTCTCTTTGCTGAAGATGCATATCCAACCTGATGTGAAACATTCAGAGGCTGGGTTCTGAGGATCACTTGTGACCCGGGAGTACAATGACTCCGAAGAGGGTAAAAGCGGAAAGGGAGGGGGCCCAGGGACAAAAGAGTTTTGAGGAAATAAGGACTTATCCTGTTCTCTATTCATTTAATATTTTTGGGGTGGGGGGGGGGGGGGTCTTCCACACATGTTTTCACAAACATGACAATAATACAATCAGGTGATTTTAGAAAGGACTTTCTCAGGCCTCAAATTTAAAGATATGCAAAAAAAAAATCTAGCATCAGAGTAAACCTCTGAAGGACAAAGTTGACCCCTCCTCTCCTCATGCATCCTAAAGAATCCAGCTGTTGTGTGCTCAGATATGTGGACAATCTGTGCTGCTCAGAACTTTCACAGAACAAAGGCCAAAGCAGATATAGGTGAAGAGTATTACTTCCATTAGAGAGAGACAAAGCATAATTAGGCCCTCCTGGAATTTGTTGTCAAAGGTTGTGGTAAAAAGCAGTTAGCATAGCTGGATTTAAAAAAGGTTTAGACAAATTCCTGGAGAAAAGGTTATAAACTGTTATGGTGGACCTGGGGAAACACTTGGGAATTTAGTAACATGGAGTCTATCTACTTTATGGGATCCTGCCAGGTATTTGAGACCTGGATTGGCCACTGTTGGAAGCAGGATATTGATAAGTACATACATAAGTAATGCCACACTGGGAAAAGACCAAGGGTCCATCGAGCCCAGCATCCTATCCATGACAGCGGCCAATCCAGGCCAAGGGCACCTGGCAAGCTTCCCAAACGTACAAACATTCTATACATGTTATTCCTGGAATTGTAGATTTTTCCCAAGTCCATTTAGTAGTGGTTTATGGACTTGTCCTTTAAGAAACCGTCTAACCCCTTTTTAAACTCTGCTAAGCTAACCGCCTTCACCACGTTCTCCAGCAACGAATTCCAGAGTTTAATTATGCGTTGGGTGAAGAAACATTTTCTCCGATTTGTTTTAAATTTATTACATTGTAGTTTCATTGCATGCCCCCTAGTCCTAGTATTTTTGGAAAGCGTGAACAGACGCTTCACATCCACCTGTTCCACTCCACCCATTATTTTATATACCTCTATCATGTCTCCCCTCAGCCGCCTCTTCTCCAAGCTGAAAAGCCCTAGCCTCCTTAGTCTTTCTTCATAGGGAAGTTGTCCCATCCCCGCTATCATTTTAGTTGCCCTTCGCTGCACCTTTCCAATTCTACTATATCTTTCTTGAGATGCGGCAACCAGAATTGAATACAATACTCAAGGTGCGGTCGCACCATGGAGCAATACAACGGCATTGCTTGTGTTCTTAACAAGCTCCACTTGTGTAATTCCTTCTCACAGTGATGGTACAAGACCTATTGGAATTACAAGGCACCCTAATTTCATAGCTGATACCTTTACCTTCCTCCAATGTCATCCACTTCTTAAAATATCAAGATTTTTCCATCTTGTGTACCCCCTGCTGGGAGCTGTTCCTGCTAGTAAAACTCAAATGGAGAAGACCACCTCACAGAAGAGTAGCTAAGCGGCCTTCTGGTTGGCTTTCAGCCTAAACTACTACTACTACTGTTGTAGTTATATATATATATATAAAACTAGAAAAGGTAAAATTGTTCTGAAATGGAAAACTATCATTTTCAAGTCCAGAGTCCCCAGTGGATCCTCACGTCCACCAGCCACCCAGCTATCGGACGTGAGGATCGCCTGGTGACTTGCATGCCTGGTGCGAAGGTGGCGGATCTCACGTGTCACCTAGATAAGATTTTAGATAGTGCTGGGGTGGAGCCGGCTGTCTTGGTACATGTGGGTACCAATGACATAGGAAAATGTGGGAGAGAGGTTATGGAAGCCAAATTTAAGCTCTTAGGTAGAAAGCTCAAATCCAGATCCTCTAGGGTAGCATTTTCTGAAATGCTACCCATTCCACGCGCAGGGCCCAAGAGGCAGAGCTCCAGAGTCTCAATGCGTGGATGAGACGATGGTGCAGGGAGGAGGGTTTTAGATTTGTTAGGAACTGGGCAACATTCTGGGGAAGGGAGAGCCTATTCCGAAAGGATGGGCTCCACCTTAACCAGGGTGGGACCAGGCTGCTGGCGTCGGCATTTAAAAAGGAGATAGAGCAGCTTTTAAACTACAAACGGGAGGAAGGCTGACAGTCGCTCAAAAGTGCATGGTTCGGGATAAGGTATCTTTCAAAGATATCACAAAAACAGGGAAGATAGTGTATCCTGATAGTGAGGTTGCAAAAGAGACCGTAGTAGATCAGGTGTCCTTAAATAAAAATAAAAATCAGACAAAAGATTGCAAATTAATACTGTCAAGTAATAAGCATCATGTAAGTAGGAACAACAAATATACTTTGAAATATCTATATGCGAATGCCAAGAGCCTAAGAAATAAGATGGGAGAGTTAGAATATATTACACTAAATGAAAAATTAGATATAATAGGCATCTCTGAGACCTGGTAGAAGGAGGATAGCCAGTGGGACACTGTCATACCGGGGTACAAATTATATCGTAGTGATAGGGTGGATCGAATTGGTGGAGGGGTAGCATTGTATATTAACGAGAGCCCTGAATCAAATAGATTGAAAATTCTGCAGGAAACAAAACACTTCTTGGAATCACTGTGGATTGAAATTCCATGTGTAAAGGGGAAAAGGATAGTGATAGGAGTGTACTACCGTCCGCCTGGCCAGGATGAACAGATGGATGCAGAAATGTTAAAGGAAATTAGGGACGCAAACAAATTGGACAACACAATAATAATGGGTGATTTCAATTACCCCGATATTGACTGGGTAAATGTAACATCAGGGCACGCTAGGGAGGTAAAATTCCTTGATGAAATCAAAGACAGCTTTATGGAGCAGCTGGTACAGGAGCCAACGAGAGAAGGAAAAATTCTAGACCTAGTCCTTAGTTGAGCGCATGATCTGGTGCTGGAGGTAATGGTGCCGGGACCGCTTGATAACAGTGATCATAATATGATTGGATTTGATAATAGCTTTGAAGTAAGTATACATCGGAAATCAAATATGTTAGCATTTAACTTTAAAAAAGGAGACTATGATAAAATGAGAAGAACGGTGCGATCAGGGAAGACAAAGCCATAGCAGAGAGAGTAAATGAATTCTTTGCTTCAGTCTTCACCGAGGAAGATTTGGGTGGGATACCGGTGCCGGAAATGGTATTCGAAGCTGACAAGTTGGAGAAACTTAATGAATTCTCTGTAAACCTGGAGGATGTAATGGGGCAGTTCTACAAACTGAAGAGTAGCAAATCTCTTGGACCGGATGGTATTCATCCCAGAGTAATGACAGAACTGAAAAATAAGCTTGCGGAGCTATTGTTGGTAATATGTAATTTATCCTTAAAATCGAGCGTGGTAACGGAAGATTGGAGGGTGGCCAATGTAATGCTGATTTTTTTTAAAAGGTTCCAGAGGAGATCCAGGAAATTATAGACTGGTGAGTCTGATGTCGGTGCCGGGCAAAATGGTAGAGACTATTATTAAGAACAAAATTACAGAGCATATTCAAAAGCATGGATTAATGAGACAAAGTCAACATGGATTTAGTGAAGGGAAATCTTGCCTCACCAATTTACTACACTTATTTGAAGGGGTGAACAAACATGTGGATAAAGGTGAGCCGGTTGATATTGTGTATCTGGATTTTCAGAAGGCGTTTGACAATGTACCTCATGAAAGACTCCAGAGGAAATTGGAGAGTCATGGGATAGGAGGTAGTGTTCTATTGTGGATTAAAAACTGGTTAAAAGATAGAAAACAGAGAGTAGGGTTAAATGGTCAGTATTCTCAATGGAGAAGGGTAGTTAGTGGGGTTCCTCAGGGGTCTGTGCTTGGACCGCTGCTTTTTAACATATTTATAAATGACCTAGAGATGGGAGTAACTAGTGAGGTAATTAAATTTGCTGATGACACAAAGTTATTTAAAGTCGTTAAATCGCAGGAGGATTGTGAAAAATTATAAGAGGAGCTTACGAGACTGGGAGACTGGGCGTCTAAATGGCAGATGACGTTTAATGTGAGCAAGTGCAAAGTGATGCATGTGAGAAAGAGGAACCCGAATTATAGCTACATCATGCAAGATCCCACTTTAGGAGTCATGGACCAAGAAATGGATCTAGGTATCGTTGTTGATGATACGTTGAAACCTTCTGCTCAGTGTGCTGCTGCGGCTAAGAAAGCAAATAGAATGTTAGATACTATTAGGAAAGGAATGGAAAACAAAACTGAGGATGTTATAATGCCTTTGTATTGCTCCATGGTGTGACCGCACCTCGAATATTGTGCTCAATTCTGGTCACAGCATCTCAAAAAAGATAAAGTGAAATTAGAAAAGGTACAGAGAAGGGCGACGAAAATGATAAAGGCAATGGGATGACTTCCCTATGAGGAAAGGCTAAAGCAGCTAGGGCTCTTCAGCTTAGAGAAAAGGCAGCTGAGGGGACATATGATAGAGGTCTATAAAATAATGAGTGGAGTTGAACGGGTAGATGTGAAGCATCTGTTTACGCTTTCCAAAAATACTAGGACTAGGGGACATGCGATGAAGCTACAATGTAGTAAATTTAAAACGAATCGGAGAAAATGTTTCTTCACTCAATGTGTAATTAAACTGTGGAATTCGTTGCCAGAGAATGTGGTAAAGGCGGTTAGCTTATCGGAGTTTAAAAAAGGTTTGGACGGCTTCCTAAATAAAAAGTCCATAGACCATTATTAAAAGGACTTGGGGAAAATCCACTATTTCTGGGATAAGCAGTATAAAATGTTTTGTACTTTTTTGGGATCTTGCCAGGTATTTGTGATCTGGATTGGCCACTGTTGGAAACAGGAAGCTGGGCTTGATGGACTTTTGGTCTTTCCCAGTATGGCAATACTTATGTACTTATGAGGTCTCATCAGAGTCTTATACAGTGGCATCATCACCTTCTTTTTTCCTACTGGCCATTCCTCTCCCTATGCACCCAAGCATCCTTCTAACTTTTGCCATTGCCATTTCTACCT
The DNA here is from genome assembly GCF_901765095.1 of Microcaecilia unicolor. Lineage (NCBI taxonomy): Eukaryota > Metazoa > Chordata > Amphibia > Gymnophiona > Siphonopidae > Microcaecilia > Microcaecilia unicolor. The sequence goes on from NC_044036.1 coordinate 284,834,108, forward strand.
GTTTGGCCTCCTTAAGATCATCACATTCGAGCACACCCAAGTCCTGCTCCTCTTTCAAGCACAAAAGTTCTTGAAATTCCACCCCCTAAATTATACTGTTCCCTTGGGTTTTTGCAGTCCAAATGTATGACCCTGCATTTTTTGACATTAAATCTAAGCTGCCAAATACCAGACCATTCCTCTAGCTTTGCTAAGTCTTTCCTCATGTTATCCACACCATCACAGGTGTCTACCATTTTGCAGATTTTGGTATCATCTGCAAAGAGGCAAACCTTACCAGACAGTCCTTCAGCCATATCACTTCCAAAAATGTTTAAAAGAACCAGACCAAGAGCTGAACCTTGCAGCATACCACCGGTAACATTATTTTCCTCAGAATGAGCTCCATTTATCACTACCTCTGTCATCTTCCACTCAACCAGTTCCTAACCCAGTCAGTCACTTTAGGGCCCAAACCAAGGGCACTCGTTTATTTATTAGTCATCTATGTGGAACCGTGTCAAAAGCTTTGCTAAAATCTAAATACGCCACATCTAGTGCTCTCCCTCAATCCAACTTTCCAGTTACTCAGTCAAAAAAGATTTGTCTGATACGACCTGTCTCTAGAGAAACAATATTGCCTTGGGTCCTGTAATCTATTTTAAAAGTGTTTCCATCAGTGGCGTTCCTAGCCTGGATGGCACCCGGGGCGGATCGCCGATGCGCCCCCCCCCCCCGGGTGCAGCGCTCCCCCCCCCCCCCCCGCCTGCGAAATGACACCTTCCCCCCCCTGGCGAAATGATACCCCCCCGGGTGCACGCCGCTGGGGGAGGTGCCGCGGCGTGCGCCTGTGGGCTCTGACTTCGCTAACTTCGCTCGTTCGCTGCAGCTCCCTCTGCCCCGGAACAGGAAGTAACCTGTTCCGGGGCAGAGGGAGCTGCAGCGAACTAGCAAAGTTAGCGAAGTCGGAGCCCACAGGCGCGCGCCGTGGCACCCCCCAGCAGCGTGCACCCAGGGCAGAACACCCCCACCGCCCCCCCCCCTTGATACGCCACTGGTTTCCATTACTTTACCTACCACAGTAATCAGACTTACCAGCCTCTAGATCTCAACTTCTTCCTTATTTCCGCTTTTGTGGAGAGGGACCACATCTTCTCTTTTTCAGTTCCCCGGGGCCACTCCCGACTCTACAGAAAACATTGAAAAAGTCAGTCAGCGGAGCTGCTAGAACTTCCCTAAGTTCCTTCAGTACACTCAGATGTATGCCATCCGGCCCTGTTGCTTTGTCCACCTTTAGTTTAGCCAGCTCCTCATGAACACAGTCCTCTGAAAATCATTCAGGTACTACCACCCCTCAATTCCTATTTGTGTTTGTCTTCTGAGGTTCTGCTCCTGGCCTTTCAGGTGTGAACACAGAATAGAAATATTTGTAAAGCAATTCTATCTTATCTTCATCAGCTTCTACTTATTCCTCCCCTTCAACTTTGAGTCTCACAATGCCACTTTTGCACTTCCTCCTATCACTATCATATCTAAAAAATGTCTTCTCCCCCCATTTTATTATATTGGCTATTTTTTTCTTCCATTTTTACCTTTGCTTTCCTGACTACTCTACCAGCTTCTCTTAGCTTTTCCAGATATTGTTGCCTGTCTTCCTCTTTCTGCGATTTCTTGTAGTTTATACAGGCTAACCGCTTCCTTACCTTTTCAGCTACTACTTTTGAGAACCTCTAGTGTTTGGATTAGTATTCAGATCTCCAGCTATGCATACCCACATTTTTAAACTATGGGTAAATGTTTGTTACTGAAACATGAACCAAATTTTTACATTAGAAGACTGTCATCAATAGATGACCCTATCAAACTCATAAATGCAAATGTGTGACTGCCCGTGATCTAGCGATGTTATATGTCACTATGGGGTAATAACATACTTAACCACATACCCTCTAATTCTATAAATGGTGCAAACAATAGTGCATGTGTTTATAGAATAGTGCCATTAATGTCTGCAACTTAATTATTTAATTGGCCTTAACTAGCACTAATTGGCACTAGTTATGTATGTGAGTTATGGCCGTATTTTATAAAGTGCATGTGTAAATTGTCTAGCACGTAACTGCACAGGGGTTATTCACATGGGAGGGGCAGATATTCTAGTGGATACTTAGAACATTGTCAGTTACATGCACAAGGTGCATTTACACCAGCCACAGACAGTACATAAGTGGTCACGCCTAAACACTGGTACATAAATGCCGATTTACGTTAGTATTCTACAAAGCAATTACATGCTAAATTGCCATTCTACAATTCATGCTGAGAGCATGAACTTTAAGTGACCTTTCTTGAATTGACCCCATATTCCTCTGTGATTCTATAATGGTCGCCAAAATTGCACATGCAAATTTAGGCGTGATCCTGATTTGCGCACACAATTTAATAGAATGAGCCAATTAGTTCCAATAATTGGCTTTTTAACAAGCAATTATTGGCAGTAATTAGATTTAATTGGGACTCACTCATGTAAAGTTAGACATGGGATCCATGCCTAAAATTTACACACAGTCCAAAAAAGGAGGGGATCAGAAATGGGAGGGTCCTGGGTATTTTGGGGCAGATCAGGGGTGTGGTTTTGAGTTACACATGTAATTGTAAAATGGTACTCCACACATAAATTTAGGCACAGATACTTACACCACGTTTTCATTGGTGCACGTGGCCATGCTTAAATTTACGCATGACCTCTCTGCACCTAAATTTACACCGAATTTTAGGTACAGCTTATAGAACACTGTTTACGTAGGTGAATTTTCGGTGCAACTTATAAAATACCATTTACATGGGGTTTTTTGGCACCATTGTGTAGGTGCTATATATAGAATTTAGCCCATTGTGTACATCTTTTACTAATGCTGTGGCTTATTTTTATAGCGTAACTAATGTTACACTTAGCAGACATGGAGGCTTTTAAACTCATGCTTTAAAGATAGACACAAGGAAAGAATCCCCAGTGAAAGAAACCTGTCAGCTTTCTCATGTTCTGCACTAGCATGTGGGAGGACCACTATAAGCTGAGGTTAAGGAAAATAAGAGAAAAACGCCTCTCATTTCTTCTTTCAGCTAATTCTGCCTCCAAGTGTTGCATTAAATCTTTCCTGTCAGGACAAAGTCCACATTCATTCATGTTTAGCCAGCATAAAAACAGAGCTAACCACTTCACGGATCAACATTGCTGGAAGCAAAAGTCCATCATTTAATCACAGAACAGGGACAGCATAGCAGTGTAAACTTCTGTACACACACACCACCCCACTACAGGACAGGTATTGCACACAGGGCTGACCTTAAGCAGGGGCAACAGGGATGTCTGCAAAGGGCCCTGTGCTTCCTGGAGCCCCCGCACTTAACGGAGCCAGTTTTGCATCTAGCGGTTGAATAAAAGCTTAAGCTTCTTTTCCCTTTCCATCTCCATCTCCCTCTCCTTGTCTCCCCCTCCTCCTCCCCCTTGGTACTTGTGCTTCTCAGCACTGAAGCTCTATATTCTTCCCCCCCTCCCCCCCCCCCGCACTATAGGCCAGGCCTTATATCTCCTCCCTCTCCCTCTCCCTTGGTTTTACACTGCTCAGAGGGATAGCACCATTTTATTGCCTTTCGGCAATTAAACAATTGTGTTTAAATATATTAAATATATAAATCCCTGATACCTCATTTGAAACCTTAAGTCTTGAGCAAGGGGCCCCCACCAAACTGGTCCACAGAGGGCCCTGAAAATGATAAGGTCTGCCTTGACTGCACAGACAGCAGCAATGAGATCAATACCTTCTTCTTCCCCGTCACAGAGCAAATACAGCAGAGGCAGCAGTAGTGGAAACTTCCCTCATCCACACACACAGTCCTAACACAAAACAGGTACAGCAGAGTAGAGGCTGACTGAAGTTCAGTTTCGGATTTGGCAACAAAACTACCTCGAAATCCAGGTTTGGGTTTCCACTGAAAATGCCTGTGCATTTTTGGCAGACACCTGGAAATGTATAGTGGTGTAGCAGTGTCTTTGGGGCAGGAGCATCCCAAATTGCTGCTGCCCCAAAAAACTGGCAGCTGCGACTTCCTATGGAAGCCTTGCAAGACTACCATGAGAGGTCATGGCCATCATTATGGAATTGAGAATAGCCTGAGCAGCAGTGATTTGCTCCTACTTGGGCCATTCCCAACTTCAAAATGGCAGCTGCAACCTCTTGCGACAGTTTCACGAGGCTGAGCTGGGAAGTCACAGCTGCCATTTTTTCAGCTCAATGAACAGGGGACAGGAGCAATTCAGGATGCTCCTGCCCTGAAGACATCACTAGACCACCAGGGCCTTTATAAGGTAGGCCCAGGGAGGGCCTACCATGGGGAGGGGAGGAGGGCGAGGAGGACAGAGTGGTGGGCAGCCTGGGGGGAGACGTGTTTTCTCCAAGTGCTCCAAGTGGCAGAGGTGGGGGGGGGGAGACTGACCTGCAGCAGATGTGGGGGGGGGGGGGCTGGGCCACCTTTCAGTTGTTTATGGTTCCAGCCAAAACTGAGCCATAGATTTTGGCGGTGGATTCGTTTTCAGCCAGAACCAGAACTGCTAGTTCCGGTCGACCTCTACACCAGAGGCAGCAGCATTGGTGCCTTCCCTCATCCACAAACACAATCCTAGCATACAACAGGTACAGCAGGGGCAGCAGCAATGCAAGATTCATGCACACACTTCACCAGCAGAGAATAGGGGCAGCACAACAGTGCAAACGTCTCTTACACAAAACCACACATTTCCCGCAGAAGCAGGGCAAATTTCCCTCGCATTTTACTAGACCAGGAGTCGCACAGTCAGGCTCAGGGCAAAATCTATTGAGGTCGCAAACCACTGGGCAAAACTTCAGCTCCAGGAAATATTCTAAACCTCATGTTCCTGGCAGCATAGGTACTGTGCTAACAGTTTCCAAATATCTCCTATCTATTGAAAATCTCAGTTGCGGCAAAGTTCCAAATGAAAGATTAATGTTAATGTTAGTCAGTCCTAAAGCTCTGACTGGTATTTAATGAGAATTTTCCTTGTGGTTCGTTTTTATTTTGCTTTAAGGAGACTTATGTATTTGAGAGGCATAACAGGAATTCTGAGTACCGTGATGTTCATTTGTCTCAGTTCCCTTTAGGAATCAGTACAAGGTCACCCGACCCTGAGATGGCTGCGTAGGGGCCACTGTCACGTGTATGGACAAGTTAGACATGTGTTACTCATATCACACTAGGATTGAAAAGGCTTGCTGGCATTTTCTGTTAACTTTTTTTCTTGTGGGTTTTGTTTTTCTGCTCAGTTTTTATATGAAAGGCCTTTATTTTACAAAAAAAAAAAAAAAAACTTGGCATGTAAGAATCCAACAAATACCAATTTAACAGAAGGGAGCTTTTAAAGGTCTTTTATTCGAAGCACTTAGATGTTCAGTTTCTGTCTACTAAATGTGCCTGATCTGCTGTTGGGTTGGGAGAAGAGATGGAAAGCTGCACCACGACTACAGTGAAACATCATGTTCCTGATTGGTGACAGGCATCCTCCTAATCTAGGTTTTGCAATTGCACTGAGATCACAGCCTGTCAATACTGTGGCAAGCAGCATCCTGAGTCTCTACCTGCTCTTTTAAGGCAGGACACGGACACTCAAAATTTGTTCTCCTCAAGCAGTTCTCTCCTGTTCTTCTCAGTATTTTTGTGATCCGTAATGGACATTTTTCTGCCTGATGTTTTAGCAAGGTAGTTTTGTCTTTCATTTGTTTGTCCTAACTGCTTGTATGTTTGTATTACGTATGTTTAGTTTTGTACTGTGGGGAGCTTTCATTTGGCCGTACCTTGCGGAATATAAGCCAGATGTAGACTGATAAATTAATTAGAGCCAGCACTGGGTTTTGCATCTATCTAGGGATTTTTCCACTACTCTGTAATTGCCCCCTTCCCCCTCAACATACCTCATCTGGTCATTGAAGTGACCATCCAGAGCTGGGAGCCATATACCTAGGGCATCTACCAGAACTCTGCATGCAGCCACTAGGAGTCACTCTGGGTGCGAAAGAGCAGACAGGGTTCAAACTGGGACCAGCCACATGCCACTGAACCAGCAGCATGCTTATGTTCCTGCAGGGGATGGCTCTCTCCAATGGATCTCAGTGGAGAGGAGAACGGGGCTCAGGGGACTGAATTTATTTTGGGCACCACCACCAAAGCCCAAAATATGATGATATAAGCTCTAGAACATTCATTAATGCTAGTGTGACCGTTCTGGTGTTTATGCCTCTCGTGTTTAAGAAACAGGGAAGGAGATAGGGATGATCTAGCTCTCCCTCATTAAAAATAACCTTTAATTGAAATACAGAAGTTCAAAATTCCCACCTCTCCCTGTGAAAAATTCACTTATAAATGCAAATTCAGAGGGGGGGGGGGGGGTAAGGCTACCATATGTCCGGATTTACCAAGACATGTCCTCTTTTTGAGGACACTGTGGGGCATGCGTGCTAGCTTTGCCAGTCTGCCCATTTATCTGGGTTTGAGGATGGACGGGCAGGAAGACTTCAGGGTGTCCTATCCTTCCCTCCTCTCCTTTACCTTATTATCATGCCCTGGTGGTCTAGTGGCCTTTTCAGGGCAGGAAAGAGGGGGCTCTTTCCTGCCCTGAAGAGGCCACTAGACCACCAGTGTGGCTGCAGAGCTGTCTTGCTCCCAGCACCGCTTCAAAATGGCTGCCGAGAGTTCAAGTGGCGACCTCGCAAGACTTCTGCAGAAGTCTTGCAAGGTCACTGCTTGAACCTGAACTCTCGGCAGCCATTTTGAAGCGGTGCCGGGAGCAAGAGGTCTACAGCCCCAAACAGGCCACTAGAACACCAGAGTATGATAATAAGGTAAAGGAGGGGATAGTTGTGCTTGTGTGAGGTTCTCTCTGGCTAGGGGACTATTTGCTACTCCCCTCCCCCCCCCCCCCCCTTGAATGTGTATAAGTGGAAAAATTAGGATATACCCAGTAATGATTCATGTTAATGGCTTCCAGATGCACTAGAGACACTATGTAGAGACAGATAAGATTTTTACAGTGAGGCAGGTGAGTTAGATGTGCCTGAGGTCAGCAGCAGGGGTTGTAGTGCCATGGTAAACTATGTGAAGGAGGCTGGTGATCAGGCTGCTACAGTGAAGATCCTTAATGAGCTGAGAGAGATGAGATGGATTTTATGAAAGACTTTTAAGGTGTAAAGGAGGCCATGTCCAGTATGAATAGAAAACTATAAGGTGTGTGCTCTATAGTAGAAAAGCTGGAGAGGAGGGTATCTGATCTGGACGACTGGGAGCCATTTGCAGCCAACTCAGTGATGTCACTATAGAAGCCTGGGTGGGTACTATAAGAAAAGGCAACAGACATAGAGGATTGGTCCAGAAGATCAAATATCAGGATTATAGAGGTCCCAGAGTAAATGGAAGAGAGCAGTACCTTACATTCTGGTAGGCACGAAGAAGGAAAGAGAGGGCTCTTTCCTGCCTCAAAGAAGTCACTAGACCAACAGGGCACTACAATAAGGTAGAGGAGGGGAGGGGATGCGAATGGATTCATGTGGGTGGAGGAAGGCTGGAAAAAAGATTGGGGAGGGCATAGAAGCCAACTCTGTGGGTGCTTGAGCACCCCCAATATTGAGAAAATTCCTTGTATGTGTCCAAGAAAGGATTATTTCCACTGGGCTTTGCACCCCCAATAATTTTGAAAAGTTGGCTCCTATGGGGGAGGGGATATACATGGGAGGAGAGAAAGGGAATCTGGCTTTCTTTGGGGGGGGGTCAAGGTGACATTGTGGTGCAGGGGTGTGACAGGGACAGGGTGGGGTGTGACAGAGGGTGGGTTGGCAAATATGGTAACTCTGGGGGGGGGGGTATTGATTTTGCAGGCATTTCTCTACTTGTCATGATTGTTAAGGCTACTGTAGAAAGGAATTGTGTGACTTCCCTGCATAATTCAGGGTGCTGTTCGTATCTGTCCCAGTAGAAACAGACATTGGACATCCCTCTTCCTGTGTGACAGGAAGTTCCTTGTGGCAGGCACTGCCATACATAGTGCTGTATAGTCTACATTTTTCATTGTTTTCATTATTACACTCCATGCTAGAAGGCTTTGTTCAGTATTCTCTTGAGAATATCTTCTAACAGCCTAGAAAATGGTTTAGTAACAATGTTACAACACATTTCTAAATTATCAATGATGCTGCCCTTTTGCTGTTCATTATTTTCATCAGTGCAACACTAGGCCCATGAGGATGACTGTTCTCTGCTGTGTACGCCTAACAGAAATTTTAATTAAAAATGTACAGATGCACATAACAGAGTTCCTTGTGCACAAAGCTTACTTTCTAGACAAGCAGCATCCAGAGGAGACTGAGACTGCAAGAAAGAGCAAAGTCACAGCTATTACAGTCTATGGAATAAAATGTCATTCTCTCCATGGCCTCCTATTGCAGTACAGATGTCCTTCCTGTACTGGCTCTCCAGGGATCTATTACACTCATCCTATTCACTGCAGGCCCACGTCACACACAGCCCCCTGAGCTCTTGCAAAATCGTGTTAGGAAAAGATACTGGGATGGCTGACAGATCCGTAGAAACAGCAGTGCCACCGGAGCATGAGAGCGCCAAGGTTGGGAAATGATCCCAGGTCTCTTCCCCTTCAAGCTGCCAGGTACACAAACAGTATGATGGTGACGCAAGAATGCGACATTAATAACAGGAATTAGTCTGGAGAGCAGTTACAGAGCTGAAGTTCCTCAATGTGTGTTAATCTTATCTCTGGCAGTACCAGAACCACAGTTTTATGGGTTTGCTACCACTTCAAGAGATATGGTATTTTCTAGACATTATGGACTCAATTCTGTAAATGGCACCCAGGTTTGGGTGCCATAAAAATGTACGCTAAGTGCTATTTTATAAACAATGCTCTAAGTTGGACACTATTTATAGTGCCAGGATCTGTGCCCAATTTTGGGGATAAGGATTTACACCAACTGAACCCTAGTGTAAATCCCCGCATCTAAATTAGGTGTGGATCCCCTGAATTCTATCACACTGCGCGCAAATCCCAGAAACACCCCCTCCCATGGCCATACCATCTTTTTGGATCTGTGCAGAAAAATTTATGCACACATCTTTGTAGAATAGTGCATAGCAAGACGCACATGTAAATTCCAATTATTGCCAATTAGCGCTGATAATCAATTTCTAGCACCCAATTATCAGCGCAAATTGCATACACAATTTTGAGTGCTATATATAGAATTAGAGTGCATAGGTTTCATATTCAAAGCAATTTGAACAGGCAGGAGTCTCTTGTGCCCACCCAGCTGCCGACATTCAACAGCATTTAACCAAACAGTGTCGCTGAATATCATCACTCACCGGCTGTATCCCAAGTTGGCAGGTCAGGACCCAAGGGCATTAGAGGGGGTGAAGCTAGGAGTTATGCGGGTGCCCCCCCCCCCCATTTTTACCATGAAGCCACTAGAGTAGGAGTGACTGGACCACCGGGGAGTTCAGGTAGGTCGGGGAGTGGGCTATTTAGACTGGTGGGAGGGAGGGGGTCTTTACTTGTCAGGAGGGTGGAAAGGGGGACATGGACACAGGACTTGTGTGGATCCTGGTCAATATTCAGCCAGAACCCATATGTGTCTTATGCAGGTCCCAGCTGGCCAGGACCTGTCACGCTCCAGTCAACTGCTGATATTCTCTGCCATTGCTCACAGACCAGTCACTGAATATCATTCATGCCCTAATTCTGCCCATGGCAGTCAGTGTTTAAAAAACAGTTGACCACTACCAGCTGAATATTGACTGGCATATATTTTTTTGCTTATCCAAGTAATAACAGCGTTAAAACAGTGGTGTTTTTACTAGAAATATATATCTTTTAATTTGTATAATGGATCTTCAGAGTAAAGCAGTCACTGCCCACTGGGCACCTTGTTGCATAAAGAAAATCACTGCTTCCTTAACTGATATCTATATTTTAAGACATTTTGTTTTTGCACGTTTTTCAGAATTCATAAATGTGCACTTCCCAGATCCAGACAAGGAACACAAATCCTTGCCTATTACTATCTCTTAAGACCTTACAGTTTATTACTATCCAGATATCACTACATAGCTGGCTAAGGGTGCTGTCTCCTCCTCCACTTCAGTCCCCAGGCAGTGCTCAGCATGAAGAGTAGCACCCTATCAAAGCTGTTCCTTTCCAGGCACAGGGGCTTGCAGGCCAGACACACTGCCTCTGCCCCTGACATGCTGCCAAGTGGGTAGAATATTAGAGATTGAGCAGGTATCTGCACATCTTTAGATAGGGACCTGCCCCTGGATAGTTTTCATGTTCTCAAGGCCCCCTTTTCCCCACCACTCCTCCCCAGCTCCTGGGTTGCCTAACAGAGAAATCTTGTCCTGCCTTAGACAGAAAACAAGACCTACCTGCCATAAAACAACTGAGAAACTAAACCTTCACTGCATATTGGCTTCCTTGGGCCATACTGGGAAGATGGAGTGAATCCCCTGCAGGAGGCACATTTCCGGACCTTCCATCTCTTTCCAGCAAACTTCCAAGAAGAATAAATTGTCTCTTTTTCTCTATATAAATGTTCAAGGAATAGATACTGCAACACTTAAAACTACAGGGATAAATCCAGGAAAAGCATATGATCATTTCCATGGGAGATATCGGCTTTTTAGGTGCAAAATGGAGCAAGGTGTGCTTTTTGGGTTTCCTGATGAAATGCTATGGCTGAATCAGAGAGGCAGAGTCTGAGGTACAAAAATGGACTTGGCAATGATATGGGCTCAGGCAGCAGAAAGTGTTAAATGCTGCAGATATGGGGCCAGCATTAGGAATCCATTAGGTGCTGATGTATTCCGAGTCCAGGTGAATAAAAAAAGTATTTGAAAAGAAGGACCTTCAGATTCAACCTTTTAGAGATTATCTAGACAAACAGCATTCATCCTTTTAAACCCTGTGTTTTTACAAAGAGGTGAAAATAAGTAACATACAGAGCAGGTGGAAGAGGTCCATGGATTGCTTCAGTCTCTTAGAACTGTAGCCATGGAGGTAATGAAGCTTTCAACTCGTGGGGTTTGTGAAATAACTGTCTGAAATTAGAACCTGCAGACAAGCTAATGCAAGAGTCGTTCTTCCCACATTATGCCGGGACTAATCTAAATGGAATGAAGACATGAGAGACACTTTGGCTACTGGGAGATGAGTTTGTTAACATTATCCTGGCAAACCATGCAATGAGTCTGTATCTCCCACCCCCTTCCCACCTCTCCTCAGGGCTGCATTATGACTTTTGTAGGCCCTATGCACTTTTGCCTTCATGGGCCCCCTCCCTCGGTGACATTTAATATGACTGACCTTTTAATTTGAATTATATGTATATTTTATTTATAACTGATTTATATTTTATGCATTTATATTCCACTTATGGTGTACATTTTCGAGGCCAAAAGACAAGGCATGACAAAATATGTCTATTTCATTTTTATTCTTGTGTTGAGGGGGTCGGGGGGAATGGAGCCCCCGTGTCGCTGGACCTGTCAAACAAGTGCACAATCCTCCTGCACTTTACCCTATGGTCAGAGATAATAGTGCACATAAATTTGCATGCATTATCTCTGGTCATAGGAGCGGTAAAGACCTGTGCCGTTCCAGCACTATTTTTAGAGTGCTGTTTGGAACAGCGAGGGGTTTTCGATCATCTGGGAATAAGGTTCCCTCCTCTGCCCCCTCACTCTTCTATGACTTGTATTTAAAAAAACGGGGCTGTGATTAACTTTCTTTCTCTCATTACAGTCACAGTAATACAGTGATACCTCGGTTTTCGTCGATAATCCGTCTGAAAACAACTGCGAAATCCGAAACCGACGAAAACCGAGGCAATACATCCAGATTAATAATACCTGTTCGACATCTTCAATTGTTTGCGATCTCTGTTTTGTTAGCACATTCACGCCTTTCGCTACATTAGCCTCCTTTATTGCTTCCTTTTTCGCCACAATGGAACTTATTGTGGATGGCGACTTCCCGTACATGCGGCCGATTTCAGCAATCTTAATGCCGCTCTCGTATTTTTCAATGATTTCCTTCTTCAACTTGATCGTGTTCCTGGCCTTCTTCTTTGAAGGGTCCAAGAAAGCAAAGGGGCAGACGATCTGCAAACTCCAAAGTGGAAACTGTACAAAGCAGATCGTTAATAAACCAAAATATATTTTATTGATATGACAAAGATAAAATATGCATACAATAGCCCGTATGCATATAATAGCCCGACACAGGCCGTGTTTCGCCCAACTGGGCTGCTTCATGGGCTACAGTATATAGTAGTTCTCCACTACCAAAACAAAAATATGCTGATAAAAGCAAGTATATGGTCAATATCCTGAAAAAAACGGCTCATCCAGAAATGCAGAAACAAATAGTTATGGACCTATTTGTTTCTGCATTTCTGGATGAGCCGTTTTTTTCAGGATATTGACCATATACTTGCTTTTATCAGCATATTTTTGTTTTGGTAGTGGAGAACTACTATATAGCCCCTGAAGCAGCCCAGTTGGGCGAAACACGGCCTGTGTCGGGCTATTATATGCATACGGGCTATTGTATGCATACTTCTTCTTTGAAGGGCTGCTGGCTCTGGAAACTTTCTTTGGTCCCATGATGGAGCTAAAAGGGTTAACTTATTAGCACAAAAACACTGGAAAGCAATGGAATTGTTGGGCACGCCGACAAAATCCGAGACAAATTTTTCACGTAAAAAATCAATGAAAACCGAAACCGACGATATTCGAAGTCAACGAAAACCAAGGTATTACTGTATTTCATTTCTGAAAAAGTTCCTGGATCCTAAATCAGAGTTTAGCCCTAACTGGCTTTAGTAGAAGTGCCCTGGAATCCAGTTTGGTGCAAAGTACTATCTGAACTGAAGTCACTGCCAGTCACTGGAACTCCTCTCTCTCATCAGCGGAGTTCCTGTAAGCACAGTACTCCAGAGACTGCCCCTCTTTAAAGTGGAAGACAAGCTGAGGGGAGGTTAACAAATGTTTTTCTAATGAGCTGGCTGTTAACTGCATTAATGGCTGCCTGGAGGAAATTGTTGATATTATAAGCTGCATTCTTCAAAAGCATATGACAGGGATAAGAGGCCTTTGATAGAGATCTGTTTCCAGTTCAGCTGCATTTTTCCTCTGCAATGGATAATGAGTCTGGTCCTATTAACTCAACAATATGGGTGACCCAGCCTGGTCTGATGCAATGCCCAGTAAAAGGAAATGTGAACAAAGGATACTCTATGTGCATGCACTCGTATGCAGGAAAATGCATGTATGCATCTGTGTGTCTGAGGATAGGGGAAAAGTGTGACATATATTGCAGATGGTGCCAACATCTGATTTCACCACTATCAGGTTCCAGTTAACTGGACAATTGTTCTCATACCTCACACTAGCATTATCTTTTCTCTCAAGTGCCCTATTTACAAAGCGGCGGTAAGCCCAACCCGGGTTTACCGCTCGCTAAAAAGGAAGTACCATCAGGCTACTGCAGCAGCCTGGTGGTGGTTGACGTCTCTCAGCATGCCGTTATATCTGGCATTACAAAAATATTTTTATTTTTGTAGCGCAGGTGTGTACCTGGCGGTAATCAGGCAGTGCCACTCACTACCCAGTTACCGCTGGGTTAGCATGAGAGCCCTTATTGCCACCTCAATGGATGGCGGTTAAGGGCTTCCCCCCCCCCCCCCGAAATGGCCACACGGCAAATGCTTCACTTGCCGCATGGCCATTTCTTTTAAAAAAGAAAGACCTACCTTTTACCCGCTGTGGTAAAAGGGGGCCTCGGCGCGCATGAAAATCACGCTCCAATGCCAGCTCAGGCCCCTTTTTGCCACAGCTTGTTAAAAGGGGCCCCTAGAATGTAAACCACACTGAACCCTGGAAAGGAGATATTTTGGTATACAAGAATTGATTTGATTTGATAAGACCATCAAAAACTAATTTTATCAAGCACTTTCCACACGTAAAGGCTGTTTTACATACACATAAAACCGCACAGGTGGTATACGAACATTAAGGACCCACTTTTTATGCGGCCTGCACACAGGTGTTCCCAGGAGCATAGTCCAGGGCAGAGCAGGGATGCAGTTGTGATGTACTTGTGTATTTAAAAAACAAACCCGCATATGGTGGGAGAACAAGATGGCGCCCTGAAGAGAACAGCTAAGCAGTTCTCTCTCCTACCTTCGCTCATTTGCCTGATTCAATTTTCCTGCTTCTATGCCAAAAAGGAGGGATAAGTAACATGTTGGCCCCACAACACCTGCGATACCTGTGGTGGGACCCATGGACCGCTTCGCTGCACTTGGACGTTCTTCGGGCTTGGATTCCTCGCTGCTGGGGGGAGCGGTGGGAGGTGACCCACCCCTTCAGCTTGAGGCTGAAATCTCTCTTAGCCCTGACGAACGGAGCCATCCGCTTATGCCAGCGACGGACCCACGACGTGCTCAGGAGGCCCCTCGCATTGACGTTCAGGAAGTGTTTTCTGCGGCGGGATCAGGTCGTGGTACAGATTCGCTGGCTTGTTACACTCAGGAAGCGGAGCGACAGGACCAGAATCAGCATTTTGCAAGACTCTAAGGCTGCAGTGGAGAAACAACTTTCGGATGAAACATTGACTGAATCTGCCTCTCTTAGTAAGTCTCTTTTGCCTTTAAAACCATCAACCATTACCTTAGACTCTATTTGGGATGCACTTGTGGGGTTGGAAACCTCATTTTCTCAAAAATTGATGTCTGTGATTCAGCATACAAAGGTTCCTCCAGAAAAAATCTCTATGCTGGAAACAAAAACAACAGTGATGGAAAAGAATATTGAAACTAATACTAGTAATATAGGTACATTTCAACAAGTTCAAGCGAACTTGATTAAAGAAAATTTGCAGCTTAACAATATAAGGTGGAAAACCTGGAAAATCAGCAGAGAGCTAAAACTTTGCGTTTGATAAACTTTCCTAAAGTGTCTTCTACTGCTCCTCTTATTACCTTTAAAAAATATCTATCAGAGATACTGAAGATCCCGGAACAAGCTTTTCCTCCAGTCTCCAAGATATACTATTTGTCATTATATAAAAAGAAAGGTACGAATCAACCTATAGCTGAAGGAGCTGATGTCTCATTTGATGGTTTAAACTTTACA
This sequence comes from Microcaecilia unicolor, assembly GCF_901765095.1. Taxonomy (NCBI): domain Eukaryota; kingdom Metazoa; phylum Chordata; class Amphibia; order Gymnophiona; family Siphonopidae; genus Microcaecilia; species Microcaecilia unicolor. The sequence goes on from NC_044036.1 coordinate 284,849,357, forward strand.
CAGTTACTTGAAGAGGATGAACTGGGCTCCAAACCAGCAACTCTAATAGTAACTTTTGTACTACAACCAGATCGAGACTGGATATTAAAACAATTTTTCCGGCATAGAGAAGAACATTTTATGAATTATAAGATTAGAGTGTTTCCGGATATTGCTAGAGTAACTCAAAAGTGACGGTAACTTTTTCTTAAACTTCGCCCTTGGGTCACACAAATGGGTGGTCTGTTTTGGTTGAATTTCCCTTGTAAATGTGTATTGAAAGTAAATTCGGTAAAATATGTTTTTTATGATCCTATACATTTGATTTCCTTTCTAGACTCCAAGACTGTTGTAACTCCAACTACGCAACCTATTGTAATATCTTCGTCCACTCCATAATTAATTTAATAGTCCGAGTTGCTCTTCTATTTGCTTAACCTAGTTAATAGAATTTATATTCCCTAAACTTGTACCTTATTCTCTCTCTCTCTATTGTGGACTAAAGATCGGATAGATTATATATTACCTGTAGTAAATTTGAGTAATATGATGTTTAATATTACTGATTCTTTCTGTATCTTTTCACTATCAAGTATGTTCTTGATTTAGTTTGTGAAAGTTTAATATAAAAAATTTTTTAAACACACCCGCATATTTATACCACCTGTGCAGTATATGTTCTGGAAGCCTATTTTAGAAAGGTACGTATGCGACATTTGGACTTTTCACCTAGGCACTGTTAAAACAGTTATCCCCTCTGATCTCTATTATAGGCTAAATTTGTTTCTTTTCGGATTGCGCTGTGGTGGTGAACGGCAGCTCCACTCTTCAAAAACATTTTTAAATATCCATACGGTACAAGGCATGACATCATTTTATTGGTTGGATTATCTGTGCTCTGGCCAGCTAAATGAATGGGAATATTGGACTTTTGATTTCATTTCCAATTCAACATTTTTTTAATTGCAATTACAAATTTATTATAATTCAAAAACAATTTATGGGGGAAGTTATCAATGTGGGCTACAGTTAAGACAGGTTATTTGACCACATCTCATCTTATTTTAGTACAGGTCCCATTTTATGCAATAAAACCTGGAATCAGGGCTTTTTTTGAGGGGGTACTTGGGGGTACTGAGTACCGGCACCTTTTCCATTGTCTGCTAAAATTTACCTATGGACTCCAAGCTTTAATGAAAGAGCTCAGGCTCTACACAACAATTCTGCCATGTCATAGATTCTGTGACTGGTTGCAGGAGGCCTGGCTATTGTGGGTGGGTTCCTCAGTGATCACCCCCACCCTTGAAGGGTGGCCTGGCATTTGAGTACGGGCACCTTTTTTGCTAGAAAAGATGCACTGCCTGGGATTAACAGTAAAATAACATGTGTTAATGGTAGCCCACACTAATAACTTCCACCCTTAAAAGAAACAAAAATATAAACAAAAGAATTAAATCTAAATTAATAGAAACTGAAATTACTTAGCCCACATTTTTTTTATTTATTTTTTGTTACATTTGTACCCTGTGTTTTCCCACTCATGGCAGGCAATGGAGGGTTAAGTGACTTGCCCAGAGTCACAAGGAGCTGCCTGTGCCAGGAATCAAACTCAGTTCCTCAAGACCAAAGTCCACCACCCTAACCACTAGGCCACTCCTCCACCTCAGAGTAGAAAAAGATAAATACAAAATGAGTTTCCATCATCAAAGAAAAAGAAGGAAAAGCCCTTCAAATTGTCAATGGTACCTACCTAACAAACTCTTCTTTTTTTTTACTCACATCCCTAACAAAATAATAATAATAATAAAAATTAAAGTCAGGCAATCTCTTGCAGACATTTTTCAAATTCTAAAAAGGTCAAAGAAAACATATTGGTACCCCTAAAATTTAACAATGCACTTAAGAACACAAGAACAAAGAAAATTTGAAATAAAAGTAAAGATTAAAAACAAGAACATGAGTTGCCAAACTGGGTCAGACCAATGGTCCATCTAGCCCAGTATCCTCTGTTAAACAGTGGTCAGTCCAGGTCACAAGTACCTTACAGGGAACTTAAATAAAACACTGCCCTCTGGGCTTTCTTCTGCACAAGAAATCTCCTAGGTAGCTGAGTCATCCGAGCCACATCTGGAAAATTTTGAATTTTTTTTTCCATAAAAATATTTTGTATTAAATCACCACATAAAAATGTTATCACCATTAATTTATCTCACTCCTTGAAAAAAGTAAAAAGGTAGCCCTCTCTACAATGTCACCTTGGGGGGGTCTTCAATAAACCAGACAGTATCACCATATCAAGCTCCCTTTCAGTTTAATTATTAAGGCAAACTTTTTTAAAATGCACTTTCAAAATTAACAAGCAGAAAACCACATTAGGCATAAAAATAAGAGCATTAAAAAAAAAAAAAAGAAAGACAAAGGAAAAATAAAGAAGATGGTAAAGTTCCCTAAAGTCTACGATTTAGGGAGAAATTATTATGAAATCAGGCTTTTAGAAAATAAATCAATAGAAGAAAAATACAGCAAAACAAGGCTCACAGCTAGCAAAGCTAAGGGCCTGGACTCCCAGTGCAGTAATGCTAGCAAAGCCCATTCACTCTGAATGGGCTCCATCAGCAATGTCACGCGGGAACTGATGACTACCTACACAATAGCAAGTTATTACTCATCATTAATCCCTTGTCACCATCTCAGTTGAGACCAAGATAGGGTGCCTATTTTCATGGAAAGCCTTTAGCTAATTGGGAACATACAAGATATAACAATCATTAACAAACTGAATTAAGCATTTGCATTGGATAGTATATTAGCATGGATGGGCAGACTGGATAGATAGGCCATATGGACTTTATCTGCCTTCATTTTTCTATGCTTTTTTTTTTTTTTCAGTTTTCTATGAAATTGTAAGACAAAATTAGCACCAAGTGCCAAAATTCTTTAGTGCATAGAAAGAAACTGTTTCAGTTTTTCTTGTGTAATAACAGAAACATCAGGGTGTACCCAGACCTTTCCATGGTGTCAAAACCCAGTCTTTGTCTAGTTCCAGGATGAGTAACACAAATAAAATAGATCTTTTAGGGCTCCTTTTACTAAGGTGCGCTAAAACAAATGGCCCACGGTCGTGTAGACACGTGTTTTGGGTGCACGCAGAATTATGTTTTAGCACACCTAAAAAAAATGCCCTTTTTTGCCGAAAATGTATGTGCGGCAAAATGAAAATTGCTGCATGTCCATTTTGGGTCTGAGACCTTACCGCAAGCCATTGACCTAGTAGTAAGGTCTCATGCAGTAACCAGGCGGTAATGGTCTACGCACATCAAACGCCACTTTTTCAGACGCGTGTAGTGGATGCGCGCCAAAATTTAAATTACCATAATGGCCACATGCTAACCGGGCAGTAACTCCAATTTGGCACACGTTGGGCACGCGTAGGCACCTATGTGGCTTAGTAAAAGGGCCTCTTAACCTCTTCCTCCAAAGAGAGCACTAATAGTTGACTAATAATCAAACTATCCATAGACAAGCTTTCACCTTAGAGCAGATCTCCCTCCATCCCTGAATGTGTTTTGTCAGGAAAATAATAAACGCAGAATGTTAGTGGTAGTGACTCCCTGGGCAAATCAAGGATTTCCAACAGTATTTCATAACCATCACTCTAGGAGAGATGGTTACGGACTTGGGGAAGTTAACAAAGTGGAGGTTCAACATTCTTGCATAATTCTCCAATTTCACCACTTTAACAGACAAGTCCATTCAGGATCCCACATGTGGTCATATCTCCAATTCTCTGCAGGTCAGATATACTGTGGGATAAACCCCCAAGTCTGCCTCCACAGCCTCTTGAGACTAGATTCAAGACTTGCAATCATTTAAGGTGACATTCACATCAGATTTATAACCCAGGAAAACTGGCTCAATCTTGTGATGGCCTCCCACACAGGGTCCAAAGTCACACAAGAAACATAGTAAATGATGGTAGATAATGAGCTATATGGCCCATCCAGTCTGCCCATAGGAGCAATGAAGGATACTGGTGGCTTCCCAGATGAAAAACAGGCTGAACAGACTAGAAGCTAGAGATACAAAATGGGCATCCTCACTCAGTTCCATCATCCGCACCTCAATTGACTAATCAACCATCTCCCACGCACATGGTTCAGGGGTTGGTAATTGATCCCCAGGGCTCAGTGATGTTTCTGCTGCCAGCAAAACCAGCTCTCTGCTAACACTGGCATCAAAAGCTTCAACGAGGCAAACATTTTTGTAACATGTTGAAATCCCAATCCCCTCAGGTTCAGAAAGAGATAGGATTCCTTAAAATATTTCCCAAGCAAATGTTCAAGAGACAGGAAATGACAGGCAGGAAAATTAAGAAAATGAAGATTTTTCCCTTTCGTAACGTTTTCAAATGCTTCCAGCTTCTGGTGCAAAAACAAATTATGTTTGATCCCTGATGCACCCAAAGCCTGCAGGACTTGCACCTGAAAGTTCAAAACCAGAATTTGAGACTCAGTCTGTGTAGTCCTATCTTCTATTTCAGTAAACTTGGCAAATGATTCCTGAGAAAACTCACAATGGTGTGCAACAGTTCCTTTAACAAATATTTCAGTTCTTGTAACAATTCTACAAAGATCTACCAAGGAAACTGCAGGAGGTTCTTGATGCATCTTCTCTTCTTGCAATACAGAAGTAACCATAGCACATGGAGCTCCCCACCACCACCACCACCACCCCAAACTGGGATGTCTGCAAATCATTGTGCTAGAAACCAGACTGCCAGGCTCTCCATCCGACACAACATCTTGGAAGGTTACCAGAAAAACCATAGGAAGGGCCTGTTCTGGCATCTTTAAGAAAGTGGATCTAGCATATTCTGCAGCTCAGACTAGGAAATGCTTAGAAGAATCTGCTACTGGGATGGAGAAAGCAATTTCCCTTGGCAGTTGTCCACACTGCCTTTTGCAGTGGTTCCCAAGCAATCCTTGAGACACATTTAGCCAGTCAGCATTTCAGTGTAAATAAGTATCACTGTACTAGGTTAGACTAAGGCCAAACAAGTGCAGTATCATGTTTCCAACAGTGGCCAATCCAGATCAAATACCTGGCAGGATCCCAAAAGAGTAAAATCAGGTTTCATTCAGCAGTGGCTTTTCCCCAAGTCCATCTTAATAATGGTTTATGGACTTTTCTTCCAGAAACTGGTCTAAACATTTTTAAACCCTGCTATGCTAACTGGCAACAAATTCTAGAACTTAATTATATGTTGAGTGAAGAAATATTTTCTCCACTTTGTTCTAGATGTACTACATAACAATTTTATTGTGTGCCCCCTAGTCCTTATACTTTTAAAAGAATAAAACAAATTGATTGATTCATGTTTACCAGTCCACTCCATTCAGGATTTCATAATCCTCTATCATATCTCCCCTCAGCCATCTCTTCTCCAAGCTGAAGAGCCCTAGCCTTTGTAGCCTTTCCTCATAAGGAAGTCATCCCAGCCCCTTTATCATTTTCATTGCCCTACTCTGTACTTTTTCTAATTCTGCTATATCTTGTTTTAAGATGTGGTGACCAGAACTGCAGTCATACCATGGAGTGATACAAAGGTATTATAGCATTCTCTGTTTTATTATCCATTCCTTTTCTAATAATTCCTAACATTCTGTTTACTTTCTTGGCTGCTAAAGCATGCTGAGCAAAGGATTTCAATGTATCATCAACAATTTTTTTTTGTTACATTTGTACCCCATGCTTTCCCACTCATGGCAGGCTCAATGCGGCTTACATGGGGCAATGGAGGATTAAGTGACTTGCCCAGAGTCACAAGGAGCTGCCTGTGTCTGAAGTGGGAATCGAACTCAGTTCCTCAGGACCAAAGTCCACCACCCTAACCACTAGGCCACTCCTCCACTCCACAATGACACCTAAATCCTTTTCCTGGGTGATGACTCCTAATGTGGAACTTTGTATCATGTAGCTATAGTTTAGGTTGCTCTTCTCCACATGAATCACTTTGAACTTGCTCATATTAAATTTCATCTGCCAACTTGATGCCCAGTCTCCCAGTCTCATAAGGTCCTCTTGCAAGTTTTCACACTCCTGTGATTTTAACAATTTTGAATAACTTTGTGTCATCAACAAATCTGATCACCTCAGGTCATTTACAAATATTTTGAAAAGCAGCAGTCCAAGGACAGATCCCTGGGGACCCCCAGCATTTACACGTCTCCATTGAGAATACTAACCATTTAACCCTACTTTCCATTTTCTATCTTTAAACCAGTTCTCAGTCCACAATCAGATATTATTACCTCCTATCCCATAGCTTTTCAATTTCATCAGAAGTCTTTCATGAGTTACTTTGTCAAATGATTTCTAAAAATCCAGATATTTTATATCAATCAGCTCACCTTTATCTACATGTTTATTCACACCTTGAAATCAAATGCAGCAGAGTGGTGAGGCAACAAATCCCCTGGCTAAATCCATGTTGGCTTTGTCTCATTAATCCATGCCTATGTATATATTCAGTAATAATATGCACCATTTTGCTTGGCACCAACATCTACACTGTAGTTTCTCTGGTAACCTTGGGAACCCTTTTTAAAAATTGCCATTACTTTGGCCACTCTCCAATTATCAGGTACTACACTTGATTTTCAAGATAACTGACAAATTACTAATACATCAGCAATTTCATTTTGTTTTTAATTATCAGTACTCTGGAGTGCATCTATTATAAGAATGCAAGACATGTCTGGATATGGTGGAAACAGTGCATGCAAATTTCTCTCATGCATATTCACTACAGGAATCCTGAAACCCAGCTGCTTGGTAGTTGAGAACCAGTGGCCTAGTGAGAAATCCAGGCCTCAGCAGCACTCAGAGCACTTAATGCTTCTCTATTTCACATATGGTGCTGGAGCAAGGATACATTTGTGTTGCTGTTTTTCACTGATGAAAGCTAACAACTGCTAAGAAAGTAAAGACCAGAATGGACAGAAAAGAGAGGGTCAAGAGACAAGGGCGATAACCCAAGCCAGAGCCGAGAATACATTTTCCAGAGCGGATAAGAGTTCAGGTCAGACGATCATAGTAAAATTAAAACATTAATCATGAAGCTACATTTCTGTTCAGCACTCCAGTAAAGCTCCTGCAAGGGTTACTCAGCATTGCTCCAATATTAGCATAATACAGCAAACCATCTTAAGTTGTGCTGGCTGGGAGACTAGTACAGAGTGAGCAGTGGGAGAGGGGATGGAGAAGCCCGTCAGAGCACGAAAAAAGCAGGAGACAAAATGTTCTGCTCATGTTGTAAACAACTTTAGAATCCAGAGTGTTTTTGAAGTCTCTTGTCAATCTAAATTATGGAGAAACAAAATGTGGGTATTGTAAAAGGCCACCCCTACTCTGTGCAGCCCCGAGTTTCCAGCAGTGAGGCTCATGTCTATTTCTGATTCCTAATGATTCTCTCTCATGTTTTTTTCCTCTCTGCTGTACTGCATGTACCAACGCTGGAGGCAATGTTCAGACAACAGCTTCTGGGTCCGCAGCATCCAAAATAAAACAGCCAAAACCTAAACAGGTTGTATTAGGATAAAGAGAAGGCAAAATGTTGTATTGAAGGAACATCCAAAAATATCCATTTCCTTTGCACAGTGTCGTTTTGTTTTCAACAGAATCTGGAGAGATGGGGCGCAGCTGGGGGGGGTCACTTTGATTCTTGGTGCAATGCCTTGCTGTACAGAAGTAGCACAGGGGTACCCCATGGCATCTTGCCTGTAACAAGTAACCAGATTTTCAGGCTATGCTGATCATGCCATCTCAAAACTGTAGTGTAGATTCCTAAAGGACAAGTCCATAGACCGCTTTTAAATGGACTTGGAAAAATTCCGCATTTTTAGGTATAACTTGTCTGGAATGTTTTTACGTTTGGGGAGCGTGCCAGGTGCCCTTGACCTGGATTGGCCACTGTCGGTGACAGGATGCTGGGCTAGATGGACCTTTGGTCTTTCCCAGTATGGCACTACTTATGTACTTATGTACTTCATCACCTTCCCTGGTTCAGGGTATCCATCCCATCTTGATTAGAAGCAGGGAGCACATTTTTAATCACATGCTGGATAAATCCCCAAAATGTGGTATTTTAACATCAGCTGACATCATACAAAAATATCATTTATTCCAATTTTTATTCCATCTTAACAAAAAAAACTCCTAAGTCAGACTGTAATATTAATATGGTCATGACCAATGCACAGTACATAATAAGTAATTTAAATTTGTCAGCATGTGGCTGGGAAAGGAAAGGGATGTGATGGAGGCTACAGTTATTATACAGGGACCTTGGAGGGAGGAAAAAGGAAGCAATGACAAACCGTGGACTGGGATGGTAAAGGCAGCAGCAGCAGATCAAAGCAGGGGCGTAGCCAGACAACAGATTTTGGGTGGGCCTAGGCAAGAAGTGGGTGGGTACCAAGCGTTCTCCCCCCCTCCCCCAATCACCACCAAAAAATATCTCAGCAGGTGGGGAAATGCTTCTTGCCACCTTGGCAGTCTGCAGCAGGCATGAACTGAAAACTGAGCATGCGCAGATGTCAGTATCGTGGAGAGTAGCGTTTTCATTCCCATCAGGGGGAAGACTTCAGCTGGCAGCGCTTGGGATCCCCACCAGCTACTGCTAAACGTGTTCTACTGTTGGGTGGGCCTGAGCCCTAATTGGGTGGGCCCTGGCCCACCCTTGGCTACGCCACTGGATCAAAGCTCCATAGATAAGGACGGAGAGAGACGGCCTTTACAACAACAGATCATGTACTAGGAGGAAGGAAACAGTGGCTGCAGAAGCAGATCAGAACCGGGGAAGGGTTTTCTGTTTGAATAAGATGGAAAAGAAAAAAAAAAAGTTCTTTTCTTTTACCAAAATTGCTGGATAGAAAAATATGATACAATTAAGTCACTCCTCATAAATTTCCTAATGCAGAATGTCTGTGACTTGCTGCTTAATTGCACTGTGTGCAGCACCTAGGAATCCAGTCCAGGTTTCATGTGGCAACGTAAACCCAGATACAGGTGTCAGCTCTGAGGATGTGGAGCACTTCCAATATCGAGCAAGATCCATCACTGTGTACAGGGAAGAGTAATTTGTGTTGCATATAGGCTTCTATGAACCCAGATACATTATTAAGGAACTTAAAAATGAGTGTTTAGTTCATTGACTGTTCAGGGTAGATTTAAGAAGGCAAACACAGATTTAACTGGATCATGGATAAACTCAATCTAAAATCAAGACAGCTTCCTTCAGCTCATGTTATAACCTAAGATGGAACAGCAACAATAGAGCCCCTGTCCCTAGGGGCCCAGCCCAATCCCATCAAGAAGGGACCCAATCCTATACCCCATAAAGAAATGGGAAGAAACCTGTGATGAAACCTTACCATGACAACAAAAAGCGACAATCTGAGGAAACCGAGACCGGCAAGGATCCAACTCAAGAAGACAAGTGACTTGCAAGAAGAACCTCATGATCCCAGGACAGCAGTATTGAAGGAGATGAGGCCACTAGGTCAGTATTTCCCAGGTCCGGTCCTGGAGTACACCCTTGCCAGTCAGGTTTTCAGGATATCCACAATGCATATGCATGAAAGAGATTTGTGTAATGGAGGAAGTGTATGCAAATCAAGTTTACGCATATTTATTTTATTTTTATTTTATTTATTGCACTTGTATCCCACATTTTCCCACCTCTTTGCAGGAGCAATGTGGCTTACAAAACATCATGGATAATGGAAATGAAAAGAGAAAAGGCATTTGGTGTTACAGAAGGATGTTGGGTTGCATTGTAAATGAATACATGATAGTAATATAATAGAAGGCATTATTAACATTTCTAGAAATATATGAGTATCACATGATTTGATCTTTGTGGTATATCTTGTCGAAGAGATGTGTCTTTAGTAGTTTACGGAAGTTGGTCAGTTCATAGGTCGCTTTTAGGTTGCGTGGCAATGCGTTCCAGAATTGCGTGCTCATATAGGAAAAGGTTGATGCGTGCATTAATTTGTATTTTAGACCATTACAGTTAGGGAAATGAAGATTAAGGAATATTCATTGTGGATATCCTGAAAACCTGACTGGCAAGGGTGTACTCCAGGACTGGACTTGGGAAACGCTGCACTAGGTCACCAAACAGATACATCTACGAGCAGTTGTATATTATCTGTAATGTTAAGGCTTTTTTGATTTTATTATAGCTTTTATCATGTGTAGGTATTGCTTTAGCATGTGCATACTGTCATTTTGAACTGGGTTTAATACCCACTGAGGCTGCTTCTTCTTCAAGTCACTTAACCCTCTATTGCCTCAGGTATTAAAAAAAAAAAACTTAAGATTGCGAGCCCACTATGGACAGAGAAAGTACCTATATCTATATAAATAAAATCCCCCCTCAGACGTTCTGAAGCTCACTCCATCTGTCCTGAACTCCTGTCCTCCTGGTAGGCTAGGCTATTCGGACTACTCACCCTCAGACTCAGCCACGCCCATCTGGGCCGTAGGCCACGCCCCATCTGCACATAAAAAGCACCCTCAACGTTCTAAAGCACACTCTGAGCCTTCAACAGTTCGTATGTTCGAAGCTCTGTAACCATTTTAAGCACACTACATCTCTGCCCCACCCTGACCTATCAGAGAAGGGAGGAGTGTCACAGCTGCACCGCTCTGACCTATCAAAGGGAACTGAAACAGGAAAAGAGAGGAGCGTCACACCGAATGACGGACCTATCAGAGGGAAGTCAAATAGAAGAAGGGAGGAGCATCAGAGGACAAAGGGGACGGCCGTATCTACGTCTCATAGGTTTCCTTGCTTTCTTTTCAGTGTATTGCAGCTGCAGCCACTTAGGTAAGTCTAGCAAGCCTGTCAGCTACTGAATACAGAAAGCAAAAGATAGCATGTGGAAACTTGCTCCATTTTGTTCTCTGGAATGCAGTGATTATTATACAAATGGTCTTGCTTTCATTATTTTGGTAGGGGCTGCCTTCATGACTGTCCACAGTCTCCCCAGTCCTGACACCTGACAGGGGGGACAGGGAAGGACACTCACTGTCTCACATACGCACTCGCACACACTCATTCTCACATACACACACGCTCTCTCACAGACACACTCACACCCACTCTCTGTCACACACACACACTTGCACATTCTCACTCTCACACAGTCACTCTCACAGACACTCTCTCAAACATACACACTCCGCACAAAACCTTGCTAGCGCCCGTTTCATTTCAGCCAGAAACGGGCCTTTTTTACTAGTGTAATATATAAACCACTCAGAATGTATAACAGAAAGGTGGTATATCAAGCATCTAATAACAACCACCTGAGAATCGGGCTCTTGGTTTATCTGTTCTTGAAGTCCTCTGTATTGCTGCAAATGGAAATCATCCACTAGAAATGTAAATATGTATGAGCATATAGGAAAATCAGCGAATTCAGAGAAGCATGTAGCACATGCTAAAGAGATGCTGGGATCAAGTCACTCCATTACCGTTCATATCCTGAAGGAGGTTGTGAAAGGATCTGACTGCAAGCCCTCTTCCTTCTCTCTCACCAAATTCAGAGCAGCAGCCTAGTGGTTAAAGCTATCAGCTGGGAATGAGATGTGTTTCTTCCATTTTCATTTCATTTATTTTTAAAAGGTTTTCATTTCGTCTTGTTTCGATTTCATTCTGTGTTGTTGCATAAGTTGTTGTCATGGTAAGGTAAGGTTTCATCACAGGTTTCATTTCTTTATGGGGTATAGGATTGGGTCCCTTCTTGATGGAATTGGGGTGGGCCCCTGGGGACAGGGGCTCTATTGTTGCTGTTCCATCTTAGGTTATAACATGAGCTGAAAGAAGCTGTCTTGATTTTATATTGAGTTTATCCATGATCCATTTAAATCTGTGTTTGCCTTCTTAAATCTACCCTGAACTGGCAATGAGCTAAACACTCATTTTTAAGTCCCTTAATATTGTATCTGGGTTCAACTATACCGGGAACCAAGAAAATCAGGGTTCAAATCCCAGTTTGCCCACTGATAGCCCTTGTGACCTTGAGCGAGTTGCTTTATCTCTTGTGTCTGAATATAGACAGAGCTCACTACACAAAAGGAAGGAGCTGGTAGACAGAATCAATGTCTCTTCAGTTCTTGCTCATAGAGTACCTCTGCATCACCCACATTGATCAGCAATTCACACTCTGAGGATGCATGCACCACATACAAACAGCATAGAGGAGGGGCTGGGGGCACCTGATGAGAAGCATAAGTACTGAGCCAATGAGATGCAAGAGAGCTAGCACAGAAGGCTACCATGATGCAATATCCAACCGTCTGAAAATGGTAAGCAGAGTTTCCAGAGGGAGCACTCCCATCCCCAGCCAAGAAAATTGCAAAATAATTCTTCTGCAGCAATCTCATTTTGCATAAACTCCTCTTTAGCCCACACACCAGTTGGGGCATTTCACAACCACCTCACATTGCAGTCTTTTCTCTGTTGACCTCATGCGATTGCAAAGCTGGTCACATTCCCCCTAATATCATCTAACTCCCTCTATAGTAAGCAGAAAATTATTAGCCCATACGTTATAACACTGGCAGCCTTTTCCTAATGGTAGGTTTCCTATGGTGAGCATGCTCAAGTCTGGAGGACACCTGCAGGCTAAAGGCACAGAATATATCTGGGCAGTGTAAGCAGTAATATATACATGCAGTACCTGATGACGATTCTGGGGCTTTCCATTGTTTTTCTTCACCTGGAGACTGATGCACACCCCATCCCAGGTGCTCATTCTAGGTTTTTTTTGTATTTTGGAATTCGTCCTACATGATTGTGGCAGGTTTTTTTTTAACATTACATTTTTAGAGAAAACCAAGGATTTGAACATAATGCATCCACTACAAATTATCATATGAAAACCTTCAAGCCATACAAGGTCCACTTGCAATCATAACAAAAGTGCAATCCAAGGTGCTGAATACCCCTTCCCCCTCTAAACACCCCCCTCCCTAATCCCATCCCCTCAGAACCTTTAAGAATTCTGGGTTAAAGTAGCAAAATGAGTCCAAAGATCAGAAGCAGGGTCATAGTGGCCCAGTCTCCTATCCGTCAGTTGTTCCATTTCTCCAATCAAATTTAGTAGGTCCCACTGACTGTTTTCAATGACTTGCAATAACACTTTTGGGAGCTGACAAACACATTCTCTTAAGACAGCGCTACCACTTCAAGCCACATCTATTACCAGCGCTACCACTTCAAGCCACGTCTATTACCCAGTCCTAAGTGGCACTGTTTTCATGTTAGAAAGACTACACAAGAAAGTTATCCTGCATTTTCTGATGTTCCAGATTGTTTGATATTTTTGGTACTGTGCTGTTGTAGGGATGTAACTGGTCCTAATTCACGAAGTCTATTATACAGGCATGGTTTTCTTTTTATCTAGCTTTATTATTCCTTACACTCTCTCTCTAGTGTTCTTCACTCCTCTCACTCAAATTTACCAGTAAAAACGTCATTTGACTAGAAGCCGAGCAAAACTGCTTTTTTCAGTTTTAGCCGAAACCAAAACTGTCACCGAAACTCTCTGAATGTTTTCACTCGAAAATGAAACTGCAGTCAAAACACATCACCTGGTTTGGGCCGAAACCGAAAACTCAAGTTTGTTTGTGTGAATGTGAACCAGTGAGGGTCACTGGGGATTGTCAGAGCTTGCAGTCTGCATCCCTCTGCTCAGGGCTTTTTTTGTGTCGGTATGCACTGGTATGGTGTACTGGCACCTTTTTTTTCCCCGGCGAGTTGCTGGCCTGCACCCTTCCCCTCCTTACTCTCAGCAGCGTGGTGCAGCGACTAAGTGAGGCTGCTGGTGTCGGGGCTTTCCCTTTGTGAGTCCTGCAAATGCGTAAACAAGAAGTTGAAACAAAGTAGGTGGGACTCACAGAGGGAAGGACCCATCCCGACACCCTCTCTTAATCACTGCACTGGCTGATGCTGGGGGCTCGGACTCTCAAGCAGGCAGAGGGAGGAGGATGGGCAGGGGAGGGGATGGAGAATCACTGGACATTGTGATAAAGTCACATCCAGGATAGTTGGGTTAAGGCAATGTCAGTCTGAAATACAAGTCCCAGAAGGCATTGCAGGCAAGGAGCCGGGGGTGAAATGAAAAACCCGGACTGGACTCCTAGCTGCAATAGGGGAAGACATGGGTGTAAGTTGGCAGGATGTGTAGATTGGCTGCCACTAGGGGGAAAGAGAGGAAACCCTGTGTGCAAGAGCTCATCATTAGTCTAATGCTCAACTCAGCTGGTATGGGTGTGGGGGAAGCTAATGGAAGGAGAATGATTGGTTGTGAGAGCAGAAGCCAGGGATTGATTAGGCAGGTGGGAAGGAGTCCCAGGGGAGAGAAGCAGAAGGAGAGAAGCAGTTGCAGGCTGAAAACCCTTGGGTAAGAGAGGTCCCTAAAGTACTGAAGCAGGCTGAAATCCCTTCGGTGTGAGGAAGTCCCAAAAGTATTTGCAGGCTGAAAATCCTTGGGTAAGGGAGGTCCCTAAATTATTGAATTTACCAGTGAAGCTGATGCAGGGTGAAATCCCTTGGGTATGAGGAGTCCCTAAAGTATTGAACTCTCCTGAAGGTAAAGAGAGTAGAAGGTAGAAACTGCTGCTTTGTGATGTAACTGTGATGATGAATTGAATGAACTGCTTCTATATGGAATTGAACTACTGCTTATTGTGCACTGGATAAAGAGCCCAGACTGGAGCTGACTGTGAGCCTGTATTGAATCCTGATATGTGCTGATAGCCTACTGCTGAAAGGGGACTATTTGCCACACACTTTCAGGTGGCTTATAGGTGCTTAAGATTGAAGGTGAATGCTGCTGTTGGAACTGTGTATCAGGTCTACTAGAAACCTGCATGGAATAAAGTCTTTAAGAATGAAGTTGCGGGTGGACATTTATTTCTTGACTGTACCAGGAGCCTGTGGCTGGAGGAGATTGTTCTATCCTTGGCTGCACTGAGAGGTACCTGGTTACAACATGGATGGCAGGAGAATCACTAGACATGGATGAGAGGGGAGGGGAGGGGAAAGAGGAGAATCGCTGGACATGGATGGCAGGGGAGGACAGGGGGCATAGGAGAATCACTGGACATGGAAGGGAGGGCATGGAAGAGAGGAGAAATGCTAGAAATGGATGGAGAGGAGAGCAAGAGAAAGAGGAGAATTGCTGGACATGGATGGATGGACAGGGGAGAGAGGAGTAATGCTGGACTTGGATGGAGGAGAGGGGAGAGAGAATTATTGCTAGATATGGATACAGGGAAGGGAAGAGAGAGGAGAAATGCTGGACATGGATGGAGGGGAGGAAAAAGAAAAGAAAAGATTCACATGGATGGAGATGATGGAAAGGATAGAGAGGAGAAAAACTGCACATGGATGGAGGAAATAGGCAAAAGCTGGATCCACTATACCTCCTCCAGTCAATTCCACGGCGGATCCAGCTTTTACTTATGGATGTAGGACAAGAACTGAAGAAGAAAGGAGGAAAGTAAAGAAATAAATGGAAAGGAAACCCTGGAAACGGAGTTAAGAGAACAGATAAAGAGCAGCTGAAAGAGACTGGGACCAAGATGATCAGAAAAACAAAGTCACCACCCAACAAAGGTAGAAAAAATCATTTTATTTTCATTTTAGTGTTTGGAATATATCAAATTTGAGAATTGACACCTGTTGTCTTATTTGGCACTGGGTATACTGGAAATGTTACAGCTTACAGAAATTATTTATAATGAAAAAAAAATCACAAGTTATTTTTTTCTCCTATACTAGTATAATATTTTCAATAATGTCTGTATATATGCGCCACGGTTGGTATAAGGGGTGTGGCTATCATAGGGGCAGAGCCATAGGTGGTGACCCAACCCATAATGAGTACCAGTACCTTTTTTTCCTACAAAAAATTCATTGCCTCTGCTAAACCCACAGTATTCAAGCCAGAATATAACTTAAATAATGAAAGACTGTATTTTACCTTCAAGCAAAATAGCTAGTATATAATAAATGTATACCACTTTGGTTGTATCACAGACCCTTTAGATGGACTGCGGCTAATAAACTGAAACTAAAAACCATGGTGCTTTTATAGTGACTGACTTTGCGTCACACTCAGAACTACTACTACTATTACTACTCATTTCTATAGCACTACTAGATGTACTTAGTGCTGTTCACATTATATGCAGGTACTTTCTATGTCCCTAATGGGCTCACAGTAACTCCAAAAAAGCAGAGTAGTTCTTTCCCCCTCCCCAAGACTACATTACAATCCCTGGTGGTGTAGTAGGGGCAAGAGCGACGTCCACTTGTGACAACCATTTTGAGAGCAGAGTCAGAATGGGCAGAAGTAGCTAGGGACCATTCCTGTTCCAACTACACCCTAGATTACCAGGGATTGTAAGATAGGGAAATGGGACTTGATATACCGCCTTTCTGAGGTTTTTGCAACTACATTCAAAGTGATTTACATATATGCAGGTACTTATTTTGTACCAGGGGCAATGGAGGGTTAAGTGACTTGCCCAGAGTCACAAGGAGATACAATGGGAATCGAACTCAGTTCCCCAAGATCAAAGTCCACTGCACTAACCACTAGGCTACTCCTCCACTCCAGAGGGGCCTACAGGTGGAAGGAATGAGACACTTGGAGAGGTCCAGGATAGAGAATGATGTGAGGACAAAGTCTGTAGCCATCCCCACCGCATCCCTGCAGGTTCTGTCTCTATCTCCATCCCAACCCCATGGGCCCTGTCTCCGTCCCCGCCCTGTCCCCACAGGTTTTGTCCCTGCGGGCTCTGTCTTCATCTGCAGAAGCCTCGAACACTTATGATTTTATATTTAAATCTTTTTATTAAAGTATAAAAAGGAACAATATGCAGTGCAACTGTTGTTTATAAATCACAAATAGAAAACAGTAATAACAACGAGCAACTATAACAACCCCCCCCCCCACACAAACACACCCTCTACCCTTCCAACTCCAACAATAGCTGATTTCTGCTACCCCACTGAATCCTAATCTACCCTGTTAAAATGTCCAGGGGTACAAAATACAACCTGTTCTGTATTCCCGAGCGGGGGAGAAATATGCCCTATGAAGCACTGTTATAATTTTTTAATCTGTGGATGAATAAGTCATCAACAGTCACAGGATTCAGTCTAGCTCTCCTGTCTTCCACAGTCCTTCCTGCAAAAGAAGATGTCTTCTCAGAAGTAGTGCTGGTAGCAGGAATGTACAGGATCCCCCATGCAAATTTTGCCAGTTGTGGCCAGCAAGTTTGCTTGTTTTTCCAAAAAATCAAAATACCATCGTCTGTATCACTCAAACATAAATAACAGTGCAGTTCATTAACAGACTTCAAAGTAGAGAATGACATGGGAACACAGTTTGTCCCCATCCCCGTGAGATCTATCCCGCCCCATCCTGTTCCCTCAGGTTGTGCCCTTGTCTCCATCCCAGCCCCCGCGGATCCCCATCATCGTGTCATTCTCTAGTCTGGAAGAGGGCAACACCTGTTCAGGGGGGAAGAAGGGAGGGAGACAAATGAGACAAAGCACAAGCACTTCCACTGAAAACACAGGGTCATTTTTAGCCAAAACTGAAAACATGGCCAAAACATTTTTTAAAACCTATCAACTGATACCAAAACTGGGCTGAAAATGGATTTGGGGCTGGTTCACTCGGTCAGCCTCTACATTTAAACAGATTAGACTAGACACCATGCACCATTCTATCTTCAGTGTCAAAGATCCCTCTGTCTGGAACAGCTCACTTGTTTCTTACCTCACACAGGAACATCTCTGACTAGGTTTAAAAGGGACCTTAAAACCTAACTTTTCCAAAAAGTCTACAATGCCTAATATAGTCTCTTTATTTGAGAACTTGGGGATCAGATCCTGGATTCAGGGGCCCTTTTACAAAGGCACATAAGGACCTATGCGCGTCCAGCATGTGCCAAATCAGCATTACTGCCCGAGTACCACATGCCCTGGGCGGTAATTCTGAATTTGGTGTGCACCGAAAAACACACAGTAGAAAATATTTTCTATTTTCTACCACGTGGAGCTTACCTGGCGGTAAACAGCAGTGGGCACGTGCTGCATGCCTACTGCCCAGGTAGCACATGAGACTTTACCGCTAAGTCAGTGGTTGGCGGTAAGGTCTCAAGCCGAAAATGGACACACGCTGGTTTTTATTTGGCTGCATGTCCATTTTCTTGCCCCTTGTCCACAGGCTGCCTTCGGGAACTGCAGGGTCCCCTGGAGGTGGTCCCTCTCATGGGGAATACCGCTACGCTCTGCCCCACAGGTACATTAATCCCACTCAAAGAACACAAAATGCAGGCTCCTGTGCACCAGTGCTGTTTATTGATTCAAAGTTGGCTACAGTTTTCCCTTATCATTGCCCTCCACCAGGCCGGCCTGGGAGTCCTCCAGTCCAGATTGGAGGCCAGAATGCTACTAGCCCTGCAGAGTTCCCCCTTCCCTTCTGGCACAGGGCAGGTGATAGTTTTAAGGGTCCCACAAATGCCTTTCCCTTAAGCTCAGGGACATGCCACAGTTCAAAAGTCTTCTCACCTTAAGCCCAGGTCAAAGTTCCAGAATGCCTTTCCCTTAAGCCCAGGGAAAGGCCACCGTTCAAAGCCAAAATGCCTTCCCTCCCCAAACACAAGCCCAGGCAATAGCTCCAAGTCCCAAGAGGCTTTACCCTTGAACACAAGGAAATGCCACAGTCCAAAAGGTTCAAACAAATGCCCTCTTCCTTGGAGCCCAGGGCAAGGCTACAGCTCCAAAATTCTCTCACTTAGCTGCTCACCTTCAGCTGCCTCTGGAAAAACCCTTTCAGCTGGGGCTGGAACAGCTACTTGATTTGCCTCCCCTGGCTCACCAGTTTAGAAGCCAGGTTGGCTAGGACTCGGAGTCCTTTTAATTCCTTTCCCTGCAGCTGGGCCAGAGCAGCAGTCACCTCCATAGCTCCAGATCATCAGACTCAGAGGTTTGAAGTGCCCCTCCTCCTCCCCTCGCTTCCCAGTCCATTAGTTCTTCTCCCTTTATATTCCCCACCTGTTCTTCCCTACCCTGCTTATTTGCCATTCCCCAATCCCTCCCCCCTCCCTCAGCATCCTGAGATCTGTAGTTCCCCCTCTGTTCCCTTTCCTTTTCCTTGGCGGATTGCACAGGATCCTGGGACTTGTACAGGGCCGTGCCTAGGGTCTCTGGCGCCCCCCTGCAGACTATCAGTTGGCGCCCCCCCCCCCCCCCCGTGAAAATGATCACCCCCCCCCCCCCATGAAAATGATCGCTCACCACTTGCCACACTGAAAGGAATTGTCAGCAATATTCTTAGAAACAAATTGCTATACATTGCAAAATAAGATAGCAGATGTAAATTCTCAAAGTGGACATATTCCAAACGCTAAAATGAAAATAAAATAATTTTTTCTACCTTTGTTGTCTGGTGACTTTCTTTTTTCAATCATGCTGGTCCAGTATCTGATTCTGCTGCTATCTGTCCTCTTAACTCCATTTCCAGGGCTTCCTTTCCATTTATTTCTTTACTTTTCTCCTTTCTTCTTCATTTCTTGCTCTATATCCATTTCCAGCAATTTCTCCTCTCTCCCTGGGTCCTGCCCTCCCATCCATGTCCATTCTTGTCCCTCTCTGCCCTTCCCTCCTCCATCCATAGCCAGCAATCCTCCTCTCTCCCATCCCCTCCATTTCCAGCAATTTGTCCTCTCCCTGGGCCCCCATGTCCATCCTTGTCCCGCTCTGCCCTTCCCTCCTCCATCCATAGCCAGCAATCCTCTCTCCCCTCCCCTTCCAGCAATGTGTCCTCTCCCTGGGCCCTGCCCTCCCATCCATGCCTCTCTGCCCTCCCATCCATTCAGGGTCTGCCCTCCCTCTCACTCCCCATTCCATCCCCCCTCTCTCACTGCCCCCTCTTTTCGGCTCCCAGTTCCCACCTGCGGCTGCCCCTAGTTCCAGATCCATTGATTCTCCCATCCACCCCTGCCCCAGGCATGACCCCATTCTCCCTCCTGCTCACTTTTCAGACCCCAGTTCCAGCTCCATGCCCCTTCTCCCATCTGTCTCCCACCCAGTCCCTTCTGCCCATCCAAGTCCCCCTCACCCCATCTGTCTCCCACCCAGTCCCTTCTGCTATCCAAGTGCCCCCCACCCTCACCCCATCTGTCTCCCACCCAGTCCCTTCTGCCCATCCGAGTCCCCCTCACCCCATCTGGCTCCCACCCAGTCCCTTCTGCCCATCCGAGTCCCCCTCACCCCATCTGGCTCCCACCCAGTCCCTTCTGCTATCCGAGTCCTCCCCCACCTTCAAGGTCACCCCATCTGTCCCCCACCCTCACCCTGCCTCGTCTTCTCCCTGCCACCCGTCTTTAAAAAGAAATTGCCGACGCGATAGCGAGCGCAGCACCTCATGTGCAAGTAAAAGAAGCGAATCCGATCATCTCATTGGGCCTTCCTTCACTGTCCCGCCCTAGATGAAATAGGAAGTTGCGTCAGAGAAGCGCGGGACAGTGAGGGAAGGCCCAATGAGATGATCGGATCCGCTTCTTTTACTTGCACACGAGGTGCTGCGCTTGCTCGGCAAATAAATTTAAAGGGCTGGTGCGGGAGGGGGGGGTGCCAGGATGAAGAGCAGTGGGAGCGGCGGCACCTCCCTCTCTGGTGCCAAAAGATTTAAAGTCCTCGGCGGGGCGAGGGTAAGCACCGCGGCGGCGCCCTCCAGAGGTGGGCGCCCCCCTGCGGCGCTTACCTCGCTTACCGCATCGGCACGGCCCTGGACTTGTAGTCCTCCCTCCTTTCCATGTTTCTCAGATATCTATACCTCCCTGAGGGACTTGGGTTAACCCTCGGATGGGGAAATCTATCCGCCCTACTCCTTTCCCCAGCTCCTTCTTCCCTCACCCCCTTTAAAAAGACCCTTTTTCCAGGACACGGCAAAAACTGGCCCAGCGTGCACCCAAAAGACATGCTCACACTGCCGAAGGCCACTTTTTGCCACAGCTTAGTAAAAGGGCCCCTCAGTTCTTTGACCCCTTCTCTCTCCTAGGATATAATTTATAATTTTAATATTTTTACTCTATTTTATTTTCTGCAATTCCATTTCTTGTTATAATTGAGTAAAGTGGTGTGGTAGCCGTGTTAGCCCACTTTTACAGGTAATAAATAGAAATAAATCAAAACATAGAAAAGAAAATAAGATGATACCTTTTTTATTGGACTAACTTAGTACATTTTTTGATTGGCTTTCAAAGCTTTTCCAATCAGAAGAAGAATGGTTACCTTCAAAAGCTAATCAAAAAATGTACTGAGTCCAATAAAAAAGGTATCATCTTATTTTCTTTTCTATATTTAGATTTATTTCTATTTATTACTTGTTATAATTGCAACACTTGTCAATTAAATAACTGTAAACCTGAAATCTAGACGTGACAGAGATCATGGTCCCACACCCCACCTTCAGACTGTCTGCAGACAGAGAAGTCAGAGAGACTTCCATTTAACTCTAATTCTCTACATTTTCACTGTCACAATTAGCATGAAGACAACAGATACCAGGCATGTTAAAATATGACAAATGCTATAGATCTGAAGCCTAGAGATAGGAGAAGAGGAAGGGAGAAAGAGAATTTTGGAAATTAGTACCGAGAGATATCCAACCTGACCATCAAAAGGAAAGTACTTCTCCCATTTATTCTTTTAAGAAGGAAAAACAAGTTATCAGTTCATGGATGACCTCCCCCTTCTATTCCCGATGCAATGGGCAAAAGGACGGAGAGTTCAAAAAGATTCCAGGGCAGTGACCTTGCAAAAAATCATTGCTGATCTGTCTCCCCCATATTTATTTATTTATTAGGATTTATTTAGTGCCTTTTTGAAGGAATTCACTCAAGGCGGTGTAGAGCAAGAATAAATCAAACATAAATAGACAATTACAGAAGTAAAAATATTCAGGTAACAGTAAAAAGTACGGCACAGTATGTTACATTACAACGTCAACACAAAAAAATAGATGCAAGGTGCTAATACTTCTCTTTGGTTGGGGATTCAGTTGGAGGGGGGGTTGCTTCAAAAATTTGGTGAGACGCATTTTGTCTGTTTGTAGTTATTGTTCATAAGACCATTGCTACGCTTGTTTTTGTATATTTGACTGTGTACACAATAAAACATTTTAATAGACAGCATAGGGTGTAAGCAAAGATGGAACACATAGGTAAGATAGAGTAACAGGAGTAAGAAAATAAGGAGACTAATTTAAGAAAGTTGCACATGAGGTCAGAAAGGTGCTTGAATGTTATCTTAGCTAGGATAGGAGTGGATAAGCATATAAACCAGATGGAGAAGCCTAAGAAGAGAGATTAAGGAAGAAAGGCATAAGAATTGACATTTTTCATCAGGGGCGTAGCCAGACTTCAGCGGGAGGGGGTCCAGAGCCTGAGGTAAGGGGGCACATTTTAGCCCCCGCCAACCCTCCCCCGCCATCACCTACCTTTGCTGGCGGGGGACCCCAACCCCCGCCAGCTGAGGTCCTCTTCTTCCGGCACAAGGCTTCGTTCTATTTCTGTGAGTCTGGCATTGTACATGCAGGACGTCAGACTCACAGAAACAGAATGAAGCCTTGCGCCGGAAGAAGAAGGCCTCGGCTGGCGGGGGTTGGGGTCCCCCACCAGCAAAGGTAGGCGATGGCGGTGGGAGGGGGGTCAAGAGGGTAATCAGCAGGGGGTCCAGGGCCAAACCTACGGGGGCCCAGGCCCACGTGGCCCCACGTAGGTACGCCACTGTTTTACATATGAACGAACACACAAAACAAAGCTTTGAGGCTTGTCTCGGGGGGGGGGGGGGGCTGTAACAACACCACAGCCTTTCCACATCAGGAAGAAACTGAATCTGTTCACACTGGGCAGATAGAGAATCCTGGCCTGTAGCACCACATATCCCCTGTAGGGGGTCTCTCAAATGAGTAATTAGAATAATGCAACGTTGAAACGTCAGAGCACAAATTTAATTAGTTGTGTTTTATTGCAGTGACTAGAGAAGAACCTTTTTCCCCCTTCTCTCTCTCTTTCTCCCTCTCCCCCACCCCCCACCCCCGACTCTCTGCTGGAGGACGATCAATGATCCACATTTATTTCCACTAGAAAAGGACTGCAGCTGACGGCACTCTACAGCGAACAGCGCAGTTTGATGGAGCAGCCGTCTACCAGAATGACTCCAGTGAGGGAGGGGAGAATGGGAAAGAGTCCTAGTCTGGTAAATAAATGATCAAAATCTCCAGGGAACCTGTATGTGATCTCTACTTCAACATTAGTAGGCAGCTAATAGGAACCGACATACACAGCTATAAAGAGACAACTCCCATTGCTCAATTAACTAATTATCTTTTAAGCTATTCTGACTCGAATGGGAAATAAAAGGCAGCAAAGCTTTTCCTTTTAATTTAAGTCCTTTTTAATGTTTATTGTGGAATGAAGAGGCACTGATGGCAGCGGTTCCATGGGATGCAAATCCTGTAATAAAATATAGTTATATATCCCATTAAAACATTTAAACCGTGCACAACATTCCCATAACCAAACATAAATATATTGTATTAAGATATAGCACACAACGCACACCTAAAAACCCATACATTACACAAGCTAAACCGACTATTGTTTTGCTCCTATTTTTTTCTCCACTCCTTTCCACGTCCTACACACCCAGGGCTGCCAAGAGACAGAGCTGAGCCCGGGGTGGGGTGGGGCGGGGCGGAGCGCCCCACTCCTGCCCAGCTCAGGCCACCACCCACCTCTCTGCTCCCTTCCCCTTGCTCGGGCAGACCCGGGACCCGACACACAGGAGCAGGAGAGAGACACAGGCGCCTGGCCCCCCTGGGAGGCTGAGCATGGGGAATCTTGCCCCCCCCCCCTGCGTCCCCCTCTCAGCAGACCTGCCTACACCCTGGCTCCACTGCTGCCCTGTGTAGCGACTTAACACACTGGCAGGTGGTCTGCAAATTTCAACAGGAAAGAATTTGTTAGAGCAAATAAGGTGGTAGAAGAAACAAAATTTTATTAAATATAAAAATTAAAAAGTGTGCCTTGTTTCGCTTGGCAAGGCTGCTCAGAGGCAAAACATTATTGTTAAAATATGAAGGAGTGGCCTAGTGGTTAGGGTGGTGGACTTTGGTCCTGGGGAACTGAAGAACTGAGTTCGATTCCCAATTCAGGCACAGGCAGCTCCTTGTGACTCTGGGCAAGTCACTTAACCCTCCATTGCCCCAGGTACAAATAAGTACCTGTATACAATATGTAAGCCGCATTGAGCCTGCCATGAGTGGGAAAGTGCGGAGTACAAATGTAACATAAATAAATAAAATAAAACAAACCATAAGTATCATAAAACAAATCAATGCATAACAGATCAAATCATATTAAAAACATAACACAGATATATGAATTAGTATTAAAATTAAATATCAGAAAGCAAATCAGTAATCAATAATAAATTATATAAAAAAGGCATCTCCAAAAAAACATACAAAGTGGACATACTACATTGACAAACATCAAAATATGTAGGAGATCATTACATACTTATATTGTGTAAACCTTTCACTTCACCAAAGGCAATACTGCAATCAGGCAAAGAATTTCATCCTTAAAACAGATATAAACAGTTTAAAATCATCAAAGATTCCACAAAAATACTTAGAGTACGCAGTTTATAGCTGAATTTTAATACTTATTATAGGGCTGCATTTTGATGAAAAATTTTAATCGATTTTAATCGCAATTAATTGCATGATTAAAAAAATTTTCATTGTGTTTAATCACACAATTAACAGTATTGTAATTTAGGGCCTCTTTTATCAAGCTGTGTTAGCGGCTCCCGGTGTGGTAATGTCAACAAAGCCCATTCACTCTGAATGGGCTCTGTCGGCATTGCCACACAGGAACCACTAGCGTGGCTTGATAAAAGAGACCCTTATTTATTTATTTATTCATTTATTAATTATTCTCCACCACCACCACTGCAGCTCCTTATGATTCTGGGCAGGTCACTTAACCCTCCCATTGCCCCAGGTACAAAATAAGTACCTGTATATAATGCATAAACCGCTTTTATAGAAACCACAGAAAGGCAGTATATCAAATCCAATCCCTTTCCCTAAAGAACTGAAAATCTCCTTCCCACCCCCAGATCCAACATTTTTTCTTTTCCTTCCTTCCCTCTTTTCTCTTTCTCCAGGTCTATTATATCTGTCTTTCTTTGGTGAGGTCCATTACCTCTCTCTCTTCTCTTCCTCCCTCTTTCCCTCCCATTGTCCAGCAGCTCTCCCTCCCTTCCCTCCACCCCCATGAGCAATAACACAAACTTGATGGTGAGCAGCACCAAGCTCTTCTTGTGGCTGCTGGAGATCATTGCCTCGGCCATAGCTTCCACCGGTGGTCCCTCCAATTTGCTCACAGGTCTGCAGTTTACTCCCTTCTCCCACCTGGGGTTTGGCATCTGCCCCCTCTTAATCACCTTCCCCCCCACAGTTCTACCTTAAAGGTAGTGTTCTGTTGGTCCCCATCAGCGGCAGCATTGCACATATGCTGCCTGTGGCCTGTTCAAAGCTTTCCTCTGGCCTGGGCTGCCTCCTCTGACAACACTTCCTGTTTCTGCATGGGTGAGACGGGTCTGAGGGAAAGCTTCAGATCAGACCAAAGATTGGGTACCAACATAAAATCACCTCTAAGGCAGAGCGGCATGGAGAGGGAGATGATGTTGAATCGTGGGGAGTGGGGGGGGGGTATTAGTAGGTGCACCACCAAAGACAGGGGTTGGGAGCAGTGTTGCCAGGTGGGCGGTTTTACCACCCAATTGGGCGGTTTTCTGCGACCTGCCGCAGGAAATTTTTGCCCGCGGCGGGTTGCGGTTTTTGGGCTTCTTTTTTGTTTTTTGGGCGGTTTTTTTGGCGGTTTTTTCGGCCGCGGGGGCGGGGTTAGTGATGTTTTGGGCGGGGCCGATGACGGTGGAGGCGGGGCCGATGACGGCGGGGGTGGGGGTGTCGGGGGCGGGGTTTGAGTTGGATTTAGGCTGGTTTGGGTGGGAAAAAAATTTTCCACCTGGCAACATTGGTTGGGAGTGGAAGAAAGCAGAAGAGATGTTTGGAGGAGAAAGAAGATGCTGTAGCGTGATTTAAAAAGTTAATCATAATTAATAATTAACGCATTAATCACAGAGTTAACTGAAATTAGCTTGCTGCCAGACGTATTATTTATATATCTGTTATATTTTTAATATGATTTGATCCCTTATGCTTTGATTTGTTTTTATGATACTTACTTATAGTTTTATTTGTTATAACAATATGTTTGCCCCTAAAGCAGTCCTTGCCGGGTGAAACACAAATGTGTCAGTTCCAGGCCTGAGCAGGCCTGAGGCATATGGAAGGTGAGACACGGGAACACCCCTACAGGGCACGCTTTTTAAAACTTCTTGTTTGAATCATCAAGTTTAATGACAGGGTCCACTGAATAATCTTATATGGAATCCACAGACTGGCCCAGGGCCGTGCCAAGGGCTGTTGAAGTGGTGCAGCCACACAGAGCACAAGGGAGATGGGGATTCCAAAACTGTTGACCAGCATTGTCTCCTCTTCTTGGCTGTGGTGCAGTGAGTGGAGACAACAGGGGGTGTCTCATATAGTGCACAATTCTAGCTCAGAATGGTCCTGGACTGGGCCCTCCCAGGGCCGGTCTTAGGCAGAGGCGGTCACACAAGGCCCTGCGCCTCCAGGGACCCCAGATGCTCCCTCCCACTTCCTGCCATTTCCTTGCTTCCCGTTCCCCAAGCCGCAGCGTGCCCTCCTAGCATCTACCTGAAGCCACCCTGGTGGTCGAGCCTTTGGGGCAGGAAAGATCCCCAGTCTTTCCTGCCCACTGCCGGCGCTGACCTCGCTTTTGTCGCATCGCTCTTTAAAAATGGCTGCCGAGACTTCCACTGAAGATGCAGTTGCTGGGTCATTTATAATCACGCTGGAGTCAGTAACCAAGAGCCCAGCTTAGAAAGGGGCACTGTTCAGCTGTGCCCCACAGAGCACGAATCAGTTTTATTTATTTTTATTTTTTATATACTGCCTGAAAACCAGAAAGCTATTGAAGTGGTATACTGGAGCCCATAGGAGGCGGTAAGGGCTCCCCCTAGAAATGGCTGCACATCAAGCTTTGTCAGCATTACCGCACTGGGAGCCACTAGTACAGCTTGATAAAAGAGGCCCTAAATTACAATACTGTTACACTTACCGCACCACCATTTCCATTTTTAAAAAATAAAAACCCCTTTTATTGGTGGCAGTAAAAGGAGGCCTTGACGCGCGGCAAACCCAAATGCTGACACCACCACAGGGGCTCTTTTGCTGCCGCTTGGGAAAAGGACCCCTTAACCAAGATCACAAGGAGCTAGACTAAAATCGGATCCAGTTTGCCCTGGTTTTCAGCCTGCTGTTCTAACCGTTAGACTATTCCTCCACTACTAAATTAGGAGTTAAGGGCTACATTTTATATATGGCGCTTGAAAACTTCACACCGAAAAAAGTACACCTTTGGAGTATTGTATAAAGTATGCCTAAATTTAGGTGTATTTTTTAGAATAAGCCTAAATTTCCATGCAGATTATAGAATACAGTGAGCGCCCATCCACGTGACTAAATTTAGTGGCAGGCAGGTACGTCAAATAAAACATGTTGTAAATCCCAATGCCTAAATTAGGCATGGACCGGATGTATTCTATAACAACGTACGTAGATTTGAGAAGCGCCCATATAACACCTGTGGCCATGCCCCCTTTTCCAACTATGTGACTTAGAATTTATGCGCATCATGTTGCAGAATACGCATAGACACTTATGCATGTAAACTCTAATACCAATTAGTATCAGTAATTGCTTATTAATTGGCAATTAGTGTTGATTGGCTTAATTGAGTTTTGGTTCAGGCCCACCCAGCAGTGGAGGCAGCGGAGCGGAGGGCGCAGGCTGAGCTCCGTTCCCGCATCTGCCTCCCTTATTGCTACATTTTTGTAGCACCAGAAATGATGGCGCTAGGGGTGGGAAGTACTGCCAGGCTGCTGCGGTAGCCCGGTGGTACTTCCTGTATAGCAAGTGGTAAGCCTGCATTGGGCTTACCGCTGTTTAGTAAAAGGAGCCCTAAATCATGTGCACAAATCCAGCTGTGGAATGCACTACCAAAAGCCGTGAAAACAATGCACGACCACCTAAACTTCCGGAAATCACTAAAAACCAACCTGTTCAAAAGGGCATACCCCATCGACCCAACGTAAGTGCCTAAACCCTGCAACCAGGGGCTTAGCCACGGGTGGGCCTGGGTGGGCCCAGGCCCACCCAGTTTTGGTTCAGGCCCACCCAGCAGTGGAGGCAGCGGAGCGGAGGGCGCAGGCTGAGCTCCGTTCCCGCCTCTGCCTCCCTCACTCTCACGGCAGCGCTTCCCAAACGCTGCCCGCCGCCGCCACGATCACGGGATTTACCTCCCTCCTCTCAGCACTCAGCAGCAGCGGTAGCAAATCATACACGCTGCCTCCTTCTAACCCGGAAGCGACAGAGGAGACGCTTCCGGGTTAGAAGGAGGCAGCGTGTATGATTTGCTACCGCTGCTGCTGAGTGCTGAGACAGAGGGAGGTAAATCCCGCAATCGTGGCGGCGGTGGGCAGCGTTTGGGAAGCGCTGCCGTGAGAGTGAGGGAGGCAGATGCGGGAACGGAGCTCAGCCTGCACTGTAAATTTTTTTGGGGGGGGAGAAGAGGGCTCCGGGCGAGCAGGTGGAATCGCAGGACATGGATGGGAGCGGGAGGGGCGAGAGAAGAATCGCTGATGGCTGGAGGGAGGGGACAGGGGAGAAAAGAGAATTGCTGGTATAGATGGATAGAGGGGGGCAGGGGCAAGAACAGAATTGCTGGATATGACTGGATAGGGGCAGGGCAGAGGAGAATTGCTGGGGATGGATGAATGGAGGGGGGCAGGGGAGGGAAGAGAATTGCTGGGGATGGATGGATGGAGGGGACAAGGGGAGAGAGAAGAGAATTGCTGTGGATGGATGGATAGAGGGGGGCAGGGGAGAGAAAAGAATTGCTAGGTATGGATGGCTGGAGGGGAGAGGAGAGTTGCTGGACATGCGTGGAAGGAGGGGAGGAAAGAGGAGATAGGAAGGTTGCTGGACATGGATGGAGGGAAGGATAGGGGAGAGGAGGGTTGCTGGACATAGATGAAAGAGAGGGAAGGGAGAGAGAAGAAATGCTGGACATGGATGGAGGGGATGGAAGAGTGAGGAAGGAGATGAGGGAAAAGGAAGAGAGGAGAAAAACTGCACATGGATGAAGAAAATAGGCAGAAGCTGGATCCACTGGACAGTCAAGTCTACGGAGGACCCAGCTTTTACTTATGGATATAGAGCAAGAAATGAAGAAGAAAGGAGGAAAGTAAAGAAATAAATGGAAAGGAAGCCCTGGAAACGGAGTTGAGGACAGATAGCAGCAGAATCTGATACTGGGCCAGCATGATCAGAAAAACAGTCACCAGACAACAAAGGTAGAAAAAAATCATTTTATTTTCATTATAGTGTTTGGAATATGTCCACTTTGAGAATCAGGTGCTCAACATTAAAAGTTTATATTTATTTACTTATTTATGGCATTTTATCCCACATTAAACATGAATTAAATTGGAACCTGGGATCATTTAATTTTTTTTTCCTGGAGAGAGTAATGCATTGCCCCCCCCCCCCCCCCAGGGCTCTCTCCCCGGCTATAGCCAGCTCTGCAATTTTGAGGGGAGGTGCACAGGTGGGGGGGGGGTGCAGAGGTGGACCGGGGAGAGAGCCTGTTGTTAAACATTTACCAGCACACCACTGTCTAGTGCCCACCCATCCAACCTGTTGGCCCACCCAAAAATTGACTTCTGGCTACGCCACTGCCTGCAACACAACGATACCAAAGCTTCTAATAGACTATACATAACTCTTCCTCTCTATGATTCCCAATGTGTCTCTAACACACGATCCCTATCCGGCCACAGCAACTCCATGTATTTGTTTCTCTACTGGAGATGGCGAACGCCTCTACGGAACAATGTAAGCCACACTGAGCCTGCAAATAGGTGGGAAAATGTGGGATACAAATGTAACAAATAAATAAATACGACCAGATTTGCGAACGCAACTTAACCCACACTATATAGAATCTGAGGGTAAGCATGGATCTCTAACTTTACAAAGGACTACACTGCTGCTACTACTACTACTACTATTTAGCATTTCTATAGCGCTACAAGGCGTACACAGCGCTGCACAAACATAGAAGAAAGACAGTCCCTGCTCAAAGAGCTTACAATCTGCCAGAAAGTAGCCTTACATATCTGTGATAAAGAAAACAAAAAGGTAGATAACGCTACCTCTTGTCTTTTCTGTATTAGGACAACATCTGTGAACACACTGCAATTTGAATTACAATGTGAGACAGATTTTATTACATTTTGGAAAAAAAACTGAAAGCACATTTGTTCCAGATATCATTTTCTTAATTACACTGCAATTAGATCTTTTTTAAAAAAAAAAAAAAGATGTTAATTATCAAACAGACAGAATATGAATTATGTATGTACTATTGGAAACCACCAAGACATGTAATGATTGATATCTGCAAATATATTAAATGAAACAGCAAGCTGTAGATTTTGTGAAATTCTGCCATATGTTGAGGAATGTATTCTTTACTCCAAAATGTTTCATCCAAAAAAAAAACCATGTATATTTATTTATTTTAAATTAAACATTTTATTTTCAGCAACCCAGAAAGTACACAGGGTGTTAAAAGTAAAGAAACTGGGATTGGAACTTCAAATCTGGAAGGAGATTGCATTACATGTTTTTCAAATTAAAACTCAACAATTACAATAAGGCAAAACATATACAAGAGGAGTCTTAAGCACATTTAAGACAAACCTCTGACTAATGAGTAGATCTAGCAGGGTGGTGTTAAGGAGGATCCTGATGACAGAGGCTAGATAAAAGGTTAGAAATAAACATGTAATACATGTGATATTTAAAACCCTTCGTGGTTAGAACAGGCCAGTTCAAGACACCTGTTAGACCAAAACACCCCAAGGTTCCAAAAAAAAAAAAACCCAACTTAGATTGTGAACCCAGTAGGGAGAAAGTACCTGCATATAATAAATGGAAACCATTTTGGCTTTACCACAGAAAGGCGGTAAAAATTAGGTTTTTTCTTTCTTCAGGAAATGGCCGTGCAGCAAGTGAAGCACTTGCCACATAGCCATTTCGGAGGGAGCCCTTACCGACAGCCATTGAGGTGGTGATAAGGGCTCTCACGTTAACCCAGTGGTAACCAGGTAGCGTGTGGCACTGCCCAATTCCTGCTAGGTACACACCAGCGCTACAAAAATAAAAATATTTCTGTAGCACCGGATACGATGGCACGCTGGGGGCAGAACTACCACCAGGCTGCTGCAGTACTTCCTTTTTAGCAAGGAGTAAGCCCGCGTTGGGTTACCACCACTTTGTAAAAGGGCCCCTCAATGAGGTAAACCTGAAACCTAATAATAGAACTACTGTGAAACAGTATCAAAAATATACACATTTAACAGAACTGGAATTCAAATACCAGAGATACAATACAATGTTAGCATAATACTAATGGTACACCTAATGAGCATACATTACAACATTCAGCTAACATAGATATGATACTAAAGATTTTCTACAATACGGCTTACCACATAGCTGAGGGAATGCGAGCAAATATATGATGGGAACAAGATGCATGGTACAGAGTCATTTGGGATGATTTGATGGCTAGCGAAACTCGAGGCACATTCTTTGTATAGTTAAGCAAGAAATAAGGAACTGATCTAAGTTACAGTGTGTGTAAGAAGCTAGTCCAGATGCAGAATGAGTGTATAGTCAGTCACCCTATGTATTAAAAGCTTGGGAGAAGAGCCAGGCTTTCACCTTATTCCTGAAGTAGAGGTAGTCTCCAGTTATACATAGCCCCTCTGGGAGTAAATTCCAGAGAATGGGGGGCTACTCCTGAGAAGGCTCGCTGGCGGGTATCACATCGTACAATTTCTTTTGACGAGGGTACAGATAGTGATGATCCTTGAGAGGACCTTAGAGGTCTTAAAGCTGTGTAAAGGGCTAACTTATTCTTTAAGTAGTCTGGCCCATTTTGTCTGAGGACCTTGAAAATCAAACATAGGAGTTTTAAATTTAGCGCTGTAAGGTACTGGTAGCTTTTGCAGGAAGGGTGTGATGTGGGTAGATCTGGTTCAGTGCATTGGAGCAGACTCTGTGGGTGCTGTGGGTGCTTGAGCACCCCCAATATTGAGAAAATTCCTTGTATGTGTCCAGGGAGGGGTTATTTCCATTGGGATTAGCACCCGCAATAATTTTGAAATGTTGGCTCCTTTGGTTCAGTGGATATAATAAATGTAGAATTTTGTGACCATTGACCGAAGCAGCTCAGCCAGAGGCTTGAGATAGATATTAAATAAAATGGGAGACAGTATGAATCCCTGTGGCACCCCACAGTTCAGTGCCAAAGGTAATGATGTGCTGTTGCTGAATAGAACTGATTGTTGTCTATCTGACAGGATTTGAACCAAGGAAATACTGTGCCACTGATACCTGTTTCTGCTAGTCAGTAAGCATGATACTATGATCCATGGTGTTGAAGGCTGCCGAGAAATCGAGCAACACTAGTATCGAGGCGGATCCCCGTCACGGTTTCTGTACAGATCATCAAGAAGAGACACAAAAACTGTCTCTGTTCCGTATCCAGGCCTGAAGCCAGACTGACATGGGTCTAGCCCAATGGTTTCCAAACCTGGTCCTGGAGGCACCCCAGTCAGTCAGTCTCTCTCATGCATAATCATTGTGGATATCCTGAAAACCTGACTGGCTGGGGTGCTTCCAGGACCAGGTTTGGGAACCACTGGTCTAGCCAGTTTCTTTCAATTAGCCAGTTCCTGAGTTGACTGCAACTCCGTCTCAATAATCCATACTTATGTATATGCTCTGTAATTGTGTTCTTTATAATGGTCTCTACTATTTTGCCCAGCACCAACGTCAGGAGCACCGGTCTATAAGTTCCCAGATCATCTCTAGAACGCCTTTTAAAAATCGCTGTTACATTGGTCGCCCTCCAATCTTCTGGTACCATGCTTGATTTAAAAGATAAATTACATATTACTAACAATAGCTCTGCAAGTTCATTTTTTCAATTCTATCAGTACTCTGGGATATACACAGAGGAGTGTATATGCAAGTTAGATGCATAAAGGTGTAACCAAGATTTTAGATGTAGTGGATGAAGAAGGTAAATTGTTTAGCATCCAACAATTCACATAGCAATATCTAATACAGCAGGCTGATATTTGGGACTTGCTCATTATGCAAGCACTTTAGAGGACAGAGTTATTAACTTAGGGGTCCTTTTACTAAGCTGTGGTAAAAGGCGGCCTGCGCTAGCATCAGCGTGTGTTTTTGATGTGCTCTGACGCCCCCTTTACTGCAGTGGGTAAAAATGTGGCCTTTTTTTTTTTTTTTTAATATGGCTGTACAGTAAATGAACCATTACCGCGCAGCCAGTTCAGGGGGGAGCACTTACCGCCACCCAATGAGGTGGCGGTAAGGACTCCTGCGCTAACCTGGCGGTAACTGTGCAGTGAGCGACACTGCCCTATTACCACTGGGTAAACAGCGGCGCAACAAAAATATAAAATATTTTTGTAGCCGCGCGCTGGTGATGGGAACTACCGCCAGGCTGCTGCTGTAGAACGGCGGTAGTTGCCATTTGGCCCACAGTGGGCTTCCTGCCGCTCAATAAAATGGCTCCTTAGAGATGATAGAAAAAATTGTTTCTTATCTAATCCTAACACGGCAGATATAACCATGTTATTTAAGATCCTTATGGAAAATATCCCAAATATAGATCTAATGGTGGTATGTAGATGGGAACAGGATCTCAGGAAACACTTACTAAGGATATGTTACATAATAATTTTAAACTATGATTACATATTGCTCCAAGAAGAACTATATTAATGGGTATTAATGATGCAGAGAAATGTACTAAAATAATGTTAGGGGTTCTCCACATTTAACACAACTATTTTGGAAATATGTGCACATTAAAAAACCAAATTGGGAGCAAAGAGCAATATATGTGGGTCAGCTGTTAGGCAGGCAATTCCTGTTCACTCCAATATTTGCAGAAGATCCTATTCTAGACATCTGGACAAACATGGAAAAAAAACATTTAGAGGCCCTTTTACAAAGCCGCGTAAGCGTCTACGCGTGCCCAATGCGCACCAAAATGGAGCTACTGTGTGGCTCTTGCAGTCATTTCATTTTTGGTGCGCGTCCGATATGTGTGGCTGAAAAAATAATTTTTATTTTCAGACGCGTGTATTAGACACACGTAGGTCATTACCGCATGAGACTTTACCGCTAGGTCAATGACTGGCGGTAAGGTCGCAGACCCTAAATAGATGGGTGGCAATTTTGATTTTGCCGCACGTCCATTTTCAGCAAAAAAAATTTTTTAAGGCCTTTTATTTTATAGGCGGCTGAAAAATGGATCGGCACGCGCCCAAAACCTGCACCTACACTACCGCAAGCCATTTTTCAGCGCACCATAGTAAAAGGACCTCTTACTTTGGAAGGTCTTCCTGATAACAAAGAAATGGTGTTATGGGGGTAATCAGAACCCACAAATTTCACTGAATGGAAAAACAGTGGTTTTGAATTGTTAGTGATGGAGTGCATGCATGCTTGGAAAGGTAAACCAGTTAAATCGAGAAACTTCCAGAAGGTATGGTCACCTGTATGGAGCTACACAGCTGAATAGAGTAGAAGGTGAAGGTTAAGTAGTGGCGTGACCAGGGCCCACCCACTTAGGGTTCAGGCCCACCCAACAGTAGCACAATTTAGCAGTAGCTGGTGGGAATCCCAAGCTCCGCCAGCTGAAGACTTCCCCCTGATGGTAATGAAAACGCTACTCTCCACGATACCGACACCTGCACATGCTCAGTTTTCAGTGCATGCCTGTTTCAGACTGCCAAGGTGGAAAGAAGTGTTTTCCCGCCAGCTGAAATATTTTTTTTTTTGGTGGTGGGGGAGAACACATGTTGCCTACCCACTTCTTGCCTAGGCCCACCCAAAATCTGTTCTCTGGCTACGCCCCTGAGGTTGAGTGGAGAATTTTACCCATCTGGATAATCTGTTTTGATGGCTCGAGGAAAGGGTGTAAGAGGTCCCCCCCCCCTCAGGGCTCTGTTATTTCTGATAAAATTACACATGGAAAATGTAATATGAAATATGTTCCAAAAGTAATTCCACTTGTATTTGATCTGTAGTGTAATGCTGTGGAACTAATGTTTCTGTAATTGTTTTGTCTTTGTTAAAATAACTATGGAAATAGAGAATCAAATATCAGCGTGAGAGTTTATAATAGAGAACGGAGGGCATTCTTGACTATCTTTTTTGCATGCCATTTTTGTTCCTGAATGTCTTTATCACAGATGTATAGCATTACGATTTTTTGTTCTCCTCTAATATGGTGAGATCACTTTCTGAAATTTGTTTTTAAATACAGGGAGGAGGACTCATATCAGGAATCATATTCTGAACTGTCCATGCAAAAGAGCACAAGATACCAGACAGAAGTGGCTAATAAAAGGGTGACATGATCTGATCTTTTACCTCCAGCCAGGAGTTCCACTTCCATACTCCGAATCAACCGTAAGCATTTCAGTATCACTAAAGGAAGACTTATATAATGCAATGCAGTAGGCAATACATGATACAACCAAAATACAGTGCAAAAGATCACAAGTCCAAGGTACCCAGCCAATATTTTGTAATTCTAAATTATACACAATGCAAAAAAAATGAATCTCTCAATAGAGTAGATTGGTTGCCCAAATTTCAAGAAGGCACCCGAATAACAATCCAGTGAAGCCACCAATTCACTAAGGTGAATCGAAACTCCTTGAATGACCAGAGAGGTGAAAGGTTGAGCGCCCTCGTCTCAAAAACTAAACAGCCGCATATTTGATGAGATTCAAACACGAACACGTTAGGCCATAAGGCAAAGGACAAGAGCTAAAATCAAGCCTTGAGGAACCCCATAATAAAGGGCATTCCATTCAGGAAGACTTGAAACAGTCTTTTAAGATTTAAACCTTGACAGTACAAAGCTTGTGATCCAAGATTCTGTAAACTCAGCATGAGATTATGATCCATTAGATCAAATGTTGCCAAAAGCTCTAGAATCAAAAAAGCCAACTTCTCAGAATGCAAGGCTATTCTCATTTTGTCCAAGAAACTTGTAAGCAGTGACCTCATGCTGTATCCCTTACAGACTGTTGCAGATAATTGCCACAGTGCAACATTTTCCAATATCTCATAGAGGAAAAGATGAGACATTGGATGATAATGAGCCACAATAGATGAATCAATGGCAGGTTTAACACAGATAAAATCACCACCTTCAAGAAGTATAGCACATAGCCCTGCCTCAGACTAGCTAGAATTATCCTAATAAGGAACAGCAGAAGCGTTTACACCAGCTTCTTAACTAAGAATGCTGACATGGGATCTAAAAGTGAAGCGGTAGATCTTAGATCACCTAAAACAGCTACCTACATCCCCCTTGAGGAACCTAGCTCCACATCTTCCAAACCCAGAACACCTAATGGGGATAAAGTTGCAAAGATGCATTTGCCCAGGTGGATGAGGTCATTGTTCAAAGGGTTTCCACAGCTGTACAACCTTATTTTCGAAGAAACAAGCCACAGCCTCAACTGAGAAAAAGGCAGTGATAAAAGATGACTATGGAATGGAAAAGGGCAAAGAAATGTAATACCTTAAAGAGAGTTTTGGACCAATCATTACATGCAGCCAGTGGCTGAGATATGTCTTCTTTGCAAGACATATTTCCTCTTTGTAAACCACAAATCGTAACTTACACATTGCTAGAATAAGTAGATCATTGAATTTGCATTGAGCATGGAAGGCTTGTGGCCTCAGCAACCACAGACCCACATTGTATCAACGATTAATATAGAATGTTTCCATGGCAAAGGCCTCAGAGGTGCCCTGATGTCCAGAGCTGAAGCTCCCAGCTACCACCAGGCCCCCCTTCACCTCCTGGGAGTCTAGGGAAAGTTGATCAAAATCCAATGAAAGACATAAAACATTCTCTGCCAAGAGCCTCAAATCAAGTTGATGAAAGTTGTCTGCAGGTCTTCAGAATAAAACCCAGGGGTACCAGGTTAAGCACAATGATAAGTAACAAATGATCAGTCCAGGACAAAGGAGAAAAGTAGAAAAGATTTCCTTTAGTCAAAGAGAAGGAAGAAAAAGCAAATCAATCTAATGAATGACCTAAGTAGGCACCTTAAGTGACCAAATCCAAGGTTCTCTAATGTGGAAAGGAAATGCATGGTGAACAGATGCCAGGTTATGTATTTTCTCATGGTTTATTTTCTACATGAGCTGTATATACGTTTTAAAGACATTTTGATATCAGTGTCTGCATATCAGCCTGTGGCTGATGGTAGCTGGGGGCACAGTTTTCTTAGTACTTTCAATAGCAGGCATGAATTTACAACTGTATGGGTGATGTGAAAAAGATAAATAAAACATGATACAGTAGAATTCACTCTGCTCTGGGGATGAAGGCAATTTGAATAATTATCCTGTTGCTAAAGACAGGATGAACAATTCTGATGCACTTTCCAACCCTTTTTGTTAATTTCTTCCTACAGATTCAGGCTTTAACTAGTGGCATATTTTCCTTCCAAAGTACAGCATTTGTGTCCTTTACCCATACTTAAAAGCTACTAAGTGCAGCTTGAACAGCAAACTGTGAAGTAAATATGTCCTAACAGGCAGGCAAGCTGTACCCATTCGAACAAATCACCTCTAATGAATAGCACATGGTGCACACATCATGTTTAAAAGTCAAAGCAAATCTGTCTGCTTCAGTCAGTGAAAACAGCAAATGCCATCCTCCCTGTGTCTTTTAAATGGCAAAGGAGATACTTCTGGTAGCGTTTTTTTTTTTTTTTCCCAAGGTGGGTTCTAGACTTCACAGCTGCCCCTTTTCTTGTGCACAAGGTTTCTCCGCCTCTCACACAGTTACTATTCAAGGGCTCTAGAGAGTTTGTTTGTTTTTTTGTGTTACATGAAAGACTTTAAACAGAAAGCAGTAATCCTGCACACAATGCTTTTATGACCCCTCCCTGACCTCACCCTGAAATTCAGGGGTCACAGCCTCAGCCTTGAACCCAATACTGTGTGTTCAGGGTTGGCCTCTGTTTCCTAGGGTCACACAGCCAATGATTCATTAGCGCCAGCCAACGATCTGCTCATTTGCCAACACTGACATCCTGGGAAAATCCTGATGAATTTATGAATTAGGGGCTATCAGTGCCAGAGAGAGAGCAAGTGAGCTGGGAGTGCTGCCATGTTTCATTTGCTTACAACATGCACAGATCCCACTAGCTCTGTGTTCTGGCTCTAGTTAGTGATGAAACGACTGAAGAATCAAGGAAAGCAATGAGCTAAAAGGCAAAAGCATCCAAAGTGGTGGCTGAGGGGGATTAGCGTCTGTATTGCATCATCAAAAGGTATAATAATTTATAATGATAATTATATCAGTATCAAGAGCAGGTACAGGTAAAGATATTTATGAACTATTATGAAATGACTTTGAGAAAGAACATGATTCAAATTACCTAACAAAGACTTAAGATAATGGTCATTCCTTCGAAAGGCACCAATCCAAAATTCAGTTTTTGATTTTCTAAAAGGACAAGCTCAGAATCTAAACAGAGATGGGGGTAGAGATGAGAACTGTATGAGAATTCAAGAAAGCATGGGACAAGCACAGAGGATCTCTGAGGGAGAGGTAAGGATTGTAAAGCTTAGTATTTACTGTGGATAGACAGACTAAATCAGCTCTCATTTTCTAAGTTTAGGGGCCCTTTTACTAAGGTGCGCCAAATCGGAACTACCACCCGGCTACCGCGTGCCCAGAGCAGTAATTCCATTTTTGACATGTGTCCAAAACATTTTCTATTTTCAACCGCGTGGCACTTACCCGGCGGTAATTGGAAATTTACGTGCGCTAGCCGCTTACCTCCCCGGTCAGTGCGTGAGACCTTACTGCTAAGTCAATGGGTGGCAGTAAGGTCTCAGGCTGAAAATGGATGCGCGCTGGTTTTGATTTTGCCGCCCATCCATTTTCGGCCAAAAAAAAAAAATGCCTTTTTTCCAGGCAAGCTGAAAGAATGACCTGTGTGCATCGAAAACACGAGCCTACACCAGCGCAGACCACTTTTAGCTGTGTCTTTGTAAAAGAGCCCCTTAACAATTAATGCCCAATTTTTGTTAAATAATTGTATCATTTGTTTATTCAACAAGAGCCACTGCTCCTTTAGAATAAGACTCTCCAGTATTGTACCCTTCGCTTTATCAGATTTCTCATCCTCCAAACTCTCTGAGATTCAGAACCGCATCCACTGTGGAACGGACTGCCACTTTTTTTAGTCAATATCAGGAGGATCAAGGCTGTATGCCAGGGATTCTCAACCCAGTCCTCGGGACTCAACTAGCCAGTCAAGTATTCAGGATGCCCACAATGAATATATAAGAGAGAGATTTGCATAGAATTGAGGTAATGCATGCAAATTTATCTTATACATATTCATTGTGGATATCCGAAAAATCTGACTGGCTAGGTGTGTCCCATGGACGGGGTTGAGAACCCCTGCTCTCTGCTAAAAGGGACAAGTCAATTCTACCATTCAGATAGCTAATATTCAGCCTATCAGATTGTAGGATATCAAATCCATTTTTCAAATCATAGCTCTTTCCTTTCTGTTTTAAAGCATCCTTTGTACTATTATCAGTCAATTGTGAAATATGCTTGTGTCGTATCAACACTGGATGCCTGAAATGTGTCTCCCTGGATTGCATCTGCTGAACTTGCTCACCTAGCAATCACTGGTTCTCCTTCAGTAGAGGAGTAGCCTAGTGGTTAATGCAGTAGACTGGGTTTGATTCCCACTGCAGCTCCTTGTGACTCTGAGCAAGTCACTTAACCCTCCATTGCCCCAGGTACAAATAAGTACCTGTATATACTTTGTAAACCACTTTGAACGTAATTGCAAAACCTTTCCAGATAACTTGGGCTGTGTTCCAGCTGCTCAGATCAGCATCAGGCACCTGTCATATTCTCCAAATACCCTGCACAGTTCCATACCGTGCAGAAGACTCCAGCACAGACATCCCAAGAATTCTGCAAGTCTCTAGCCTGGCCATGTATCTCATAAGATTTGAAAATTCACAGCAAATGGAAATTTAACCCTTTAGTGTTCAATGTTCCCATCAATCTGTTCCCATATGGCTTATTACGGAAACATTGGACACTAAAGGGTTAAATAGATGTGTTGGCCCTACAGAGACATCTGTCCTTATCCAGATCAATCCATAAAGTGTGGAGGGCCTGGGAAGAATCAGCTAGTAACCATACTGACCTAAGCTCTTCTACAAATGAGACGGTGCCTCTCTGTAATTTTTATGGGTGTAAGAAAAATGGTTTCACAACCCACAAAGAATTAAAAGCTCCAAAAAGGAAGAGCAATGGGAAAAAGGAGAGAAAGAGAGGTGCGGGGGGGGGGGGGGGGGGGGGATCTCAGGGTCTCATTGAACTGATAGAATAGTGATGAGAACATAGGTAGCAGAATGAGGTGCGTCACTGGGGTCACGGCCCCACCAATATTTTGCCCAACACATGATCAGCAATTAGAGGGCCTGGGGAAGGGGTAGCAGGGCTGGAGATTGGTCTGCTTACCCCCTCCAAACAAAAAGATGTTCCTCTGCCCCTGGAGGTGATGGTGAAAACCATGCCATTATTTATTTAACCAAAGGTGAGGGGGAAAGCTAGGAAACCTAATGCTTTTCATTCATTTCCTGGGTAATGAGCACTATCACAACTCTGGTCCATTGCAGAGCAGATACCAGTGCAGAGAGAATGACAGCCCACGAGCAGTGGCGACTCTCAGCGTTCCATTACCTTCACAGTACGCTTATCCTGTACCTTATTAACGCACACCATCTGTAGACATTTACACCCAGTGCTGTGGCATAAATATATATATACATGAAATATTTGGAAGTACGTATTCCTGTAAGCGATGAGATCGCCAGGAGGTTGCCTGGCAACCATGGAAAATGTTTTGTAGATTTTAATTTTTTAGCATGGTAAACACATATTGCTCCAGTTCATTTAATCAGCTTCCTGGCAACCCAACTAAGATGACTTCACTACGTTCATTTGTATTTTATGGGGAATGGGCTTATTTTAGCATTTAAAGCCATAAAGAATTACTTAAAAAAACAAG
This sequence comes from Microcaecilia unicolor, assembly GCF_901765095.1. Lineage (NCBI taxonomy): Eukaryota > Metazoa > Chordata > Amphibia > Gymnophiona > Siphonopidae > Microcaecilia > Microcaecilia unicolor. The sequence continues at coordinate 284,890,917 of NC_044036.1, forward strand.
AATAGAAACTGTTAATGTTTCCAGGGTATTATTAACCTGATATCAGCACAAATAACCATGGTAACTAACGGTTAATTAGTGAATAGCAGTCATTAGTGACACGGAAACAGAAGCAGCTCCAAAAATTAACAGAAATTGGATGGCTTTATTACTACAGTAATTAACTGTGGTTAGGTCAGACTGGAGCTCCAATGTCCCTAGAATACTGTTTGTTCCTGCCAGTGAAACCCCACAAACTCCAACTGAACCATCCTGACTTAAACCCAGATCACCTGAATCCTTCTTCATTTGTGTGAATGGATCTGAAGTGTTCTTGTTTTTGATCAGAGCCTAGTTTGAACAAAAGACCAGGTAATCCGAGGCTGTCTATCCTTTTGTGCTCTGACTGTAGGGCTCAAAAAAAGTCCTTTAAATGTAAAGAAACCAGGCCCAATTCCCTTGGAGAACTAGAGAAGAGGAGGAGCCGTGGATCATCTCTTGCCCCAGACTACCAGTTGTAACTTTACTGGCCAATGTTTAACAGCGCATTGGGGGGAGGGGTATTTTCACTTCATGCTACATGGGTATTTCACAGTAAAGGGGGAGGGAGGTACCACTGTCTTAACTTTGAAAACTAATGATGATTAGAGCAACTTGGATCACTCAAGCTGCCAAATTTCTGGAGGAAGAAGCTAAATCAGGTCCAACCTTTGAATTTGCACCCTGGTGCACTGTAGGGTTTTTCATCCTCACAGCCCTAAAGGCAGATACCAAAAGGCATCAGGGGTTGGGATGTCAGCAGACCAAGACAGCTAATGTCCCTCCCTCCCCACCCCAATATTTATCAGTAGTCAACTATAACCTTTACAAAGCAGAATGACAAATCATTGTTGCCAAAACACAGCCGTGTCGGGTCTTGTATCCAAGTTATGCTATGCTCGCTAGAATAAAGCCTACTTGATTTTTGGAAGCAGACAGCATCTCCTCACTTTGTTTGTTCATCTTTCCTTCTTTGTGAGGTGTTTGGTCCTTCTCTTTATCCTTTTAGTGTCATTGTTCCCAACTCCAGACGTTTCATGAAATGGAATTGCGATTCAGATGCAACAGCTACATTGCCAGTAGCAACAGGTCTGTTCAGGAACCAGCAGGACCTAAAAATAACTCAGAGCAACAGATGAGCAGACCAACCAAACCCAAGGCCTATTCTATAACTACCTCCCAGTGGCCTGTTGGGGGGGGGGGGGGGGGGGGGGGGATGCACATACATGAAATTCTGTGTTGGACAATAGATATGTAAGTTGTTATTGCTCACAGAGGCAAATTCAGCACCAAGCAAATGGACCCAATATAATTTCTGGATCACTCTTCACACTACTCAGGGTGTAGGAGACAACAGGAATCTACCAAGTCCAGGGCCTTACATAAAGACTGCAACTCAGTATCCCCCCTGCCCCCCGCGACGGTCCATCTCAGGGTCCAGAACCACATTCACTCCCGCCACTATCAAGGGATAAGTAGCATAATTAATGCATTCTTTCAGCAAAGATCTAAAAAAAGGAGGGGTCTTTTGGGACAGGACCATACACCCCCACTACAACTAAATCCCCACTTTGTATATTTAATAATACTCCTATGTAGCACCCTTGCGTGTCTTCAAAGAGTTGTCTAGCTGTACAGGAGAGCAATTTGTGTAGAAGAATAGCCACGCCCCCCCACGACCCTGCGAGGGGGAGCAAAAAACCTGGCCCATCCACTGGCGCTTCAATTTAAGGTGTTCCTCCTTCGAAAGTCTGGTCTTCTGTAGACACATCATGTCCACCTTATGGCATTTAAGGGCCCCTAACATCTTTGTACGTTTTACCGGTGAAGTGATCCCACACACATTCCACGAAAGAAATCTAAGAAGGCGTGATTGTAATTGGGTGGCGCTCATCCCCTGCAGAGCCTAACCCACAACACACTGTTAGTCAACTTGCCATAGTCCGCCACCAGGCGCCCAGCAGCAATCTTAACCTCCACCTCCAACCACTCTCATTCATACTGCTTACACAACTCACCCCTTCTACACAGCACCACCCTCCACTTCCCCCCCCCCCCCCCACAACCCCATCTTGAACCCACCCTACACCCCTCTGCCCTTCCAAGTCCCCTATCTCAAACTTCCCTTAAAGATCCCCACCACACCTCCATGTGATAAGAAGGAGAGATCACCCCACTGATGTTATGGGGCCCCGCACCCCCCCCCCCTCCCCGTATGACACCACTATAGTTACCGCTAGTCAAGCGAGTCGCTCAGTCTCAGTACATATCTTTCAGTCCAGATTCCTTGAACCCCATCAGTGGCAAGTTTACAGTCTCTTTGATTTCTTTCAAACACTGTAGGGCCTCTGCTGGCAAATCAAAAGCTTGCCATTATCCCATTATGGAAGATTTTCAACAATGCTGGGTACAAAAACATAAACCGAAATTTAAGATCTCTCAATTCACAGCACAGCGGTGAAAAACAGCGTCTCCTCTCCTGCAATGCTGCAGAATAATTGTGATAAATCTGCACCGGATGTCCCTCGTGTTTAAGGGAGTCTCTTTTGAGTCTAAAGCCACGCAGAATCTCTGTCTTGTGAATGTAATTATGCACCTTTGCCAGCACCACCCTGGGTCTGTTCAGCCCTTCTCTCAGACGACCCACGCGGTGCGCTCTTTCTAAGCACATGGGGCCCATGCTGTCCGATAAGGGAACTTCCGAGCGCAGCCATTTTCCAAGCGTGTCCAGTAAGGTGCAGTCTGGCAGAGACTCCGGCAGCCCTATCAAGCGTATGTTACTTCTGCGCAAACGATTCTCTAAGTCGTCCACCTGTGTTTCCAAAGCTCGTATTTGTTTATCCAGCTGCTCCAAACGCTTAGAGGCCCCGGTCCCCGCATCCTCCGATGCTGACACTCGTTCTTCCAGCTCTGCAATCTTTTTAGTTGTGTCCGCCAGCATTCCTTCCATTGCCATCAGCTGATCCGACAACTTATTCCATTGGGGTTCAAGAGCCCTTCCCACTGCTTCAGTAATTTGCTGCAGTTGCGCTGCTGAGAAGAACGGGCTTCCGCTAGCTTCTGCCAGTGCCATTTTGTCCTCCGAACCTCATGGCTTATCTTGCTCTGATTTTTGTTTTTTCCCAGGCATTTTAGGCATGGACGCGGACAGGAATCTGTCCATCAACTATTTACTGGTGTCTACAAACTTCCCCACCAGAGATCTTGCCGGAGGTTCACAAGGAAAGGGACTATGGAGGTGTGGGAACCCCAGAGAGGAGCCAGTGCACGTCTGCTCCTCTCAGCACATCACGTGATCTCACCACAGTTAAAATTTAATGCAAAGAAGTGCAAAGTGATGTACTCGGGGTACAGAAATCCAAAAGAGATGTACCAGATAGAAGGGGAGAGATTGGTAAGCTCGGCTCAGGAGAGACACCTGGGGGTGATGGTGTTCAAGGATCTCAAGGTGACAAAACCATGCTACAAGGTGGTGGCCATGGCCATAAGGATGCTAGGCTGCATAGAGAGGGGTATAACCAGCAGAAGAAAGGAGATGTTAATGCCCTTGTACAAATCATTGGTGAGGCCCCACTTGGAGTATTATGTTCAGTTTTGGAGTCCGTATCTTGCTAAGGATGTAAAAAGATTTGAAGTGCTTCAGAGAAAAGCTACAAGACATATGAGAAGAAACTTGCTGACATGAACATGTATACCCTGGAGGAAAGGAAAAACCAGGGTGATATGATACAGAAGTTCAAATATTTGAAAGGTATAAATCCACAGACAAACATTTTCCAGAAATGAGAAGGTGGTAGAACTAGAGGGCATGAATTGAGGTTGAAAGGGGGCCAACTCAAGAATGTCAGGAAGTAATTTTTCACTGAGAGGGTGGAAGGTACCTGGAATAACCTTCCACAGGAGGTGGTGGAGATGAAAATGGTAACGATATTCAAAAATGCGTGGGATAAACACAAAGAAATCCTGTTTGGAAGGATTGGCTCCAAAGAAGCTTAGAAGAGATTAGGTAGCAACACCGCTAATTGGGAAGCAAAGCCAGTGCTGGGCAAGACTTCTATGGTCTGTGCCCTGATCATGGCTACATAGATTTGGATGGGCTGCAGTGGATCTTTTCAATGGCTTTGACAACTTTAGAAATGTAGAACAAGGACAATGTCAGACAGACTTCTGTAGTCTATGCCCTGAAAATGGCAGGGGCAAATCAAGACTTGGTATACATATGAAGTATCACATCATACCATATGTAATGAGTTTATCTTGTTGGGCAGAGTGGATGGACCGTACAGGTCTTTATCTGCTGTCATCTACTATGTTACTATGTAAGTCCTTCTCTGACCCTGGGTATGCCCCATATCCTGCAGTACTCATCAGTAGGTTAATGGGGGAGAGGGATATAAAGGAGCATTGGTAAAAAGGGATCACTGGAATAAGAATAGGAAAAGAGAAAAAGTGACTAATTACACTACTTAGCTATAGGATGAGGAAAACATGCTAAGCAATGTGTTACAGAAGGATAACTGTGACAGGATGCCTCTTTAATGGGGCTGTACATCTCTAACATGCTACTGACACAGTCTTTACCCATTATCCTGAAGGGTGGTGACCCACTGAACTCATGCCTCACAGGTATCAAAATGCTTCAGGGCGGGGACCCCCACACCCACCGTTTTACCTCGTGGCTCTGTTCTTTCTGTCTGTCTTTCAAGGTGTCCGCTTTATCTGCCCTGTGCTGTCTGCTGCCCTTCTTCTCCCTGTCATCTTGGGCTTCGCTATCTCACATGTAGATTATTGAAACTCCCTCTACGCTCCATTCTCTAAAACATCTTCAACTCATACAATCAACCACTGTTAAATGTCTTCACAACGCACATTGATTCGACCACGTTACCCCAGTCCACTGTGCAGAGCACTGGCTTCCCATTTCAACCGCTTTTACACCTATGTTCCATGCCCTAGTGGTATATCAAGCCTGTGTAAATAAATAAATAAATCACCCTAAACCTGGTCCTTTATCAAAAATATGCTGGTGATCTCCATTCTCCCAGTCAGCTGGGTTTTCAGGATATCCAAACTATGTATAAAATTGCATACATGGGAGACTCATCACACATAAAACTGCCTCATCATGCATATTAATTGTGGATATCCTGAAAACCTGAAAGGTCACCAGGGCAAGTTTGGAAAAGGCAGCAGCAGCAGCAGCAACAGCTGTGCAGAGATCTGTGGGTCTTGGAAAACATATTTCTAGAATGATCCCTTTTTTATCAACCACAATAAAAAGATGATGTACAACCACATCCAAGAGGACCTATGTGGTCTGGGGTACAGACTCCCATGATGGCTTGATTATTATAATATTGTTTACACTGGGCTCCCATAATATCTTCTCTGATGACTTTAGACTGTTCAAAGTACACTGATGAGGATTCTATGCTCCACACGGAAGTGCAATCGCATTACCCCATTTCTAAAGCAACTGCATTGGCTACCGATCCAATACTGCATTCAATATAAAATATTTACCCTCACTGACAAAAGTTCTCTACACAATTCCCCCCACCTATCTTGCCTCGCTAATAATTCTTCATACTCACCCCCTCCCGAAGAGCCCTACACTCAATGCATGATGGGTGATTGTACGTCTCTTCTGTTCATGCTGCTCATTTTGATTCCACATGCGAGAACGCCTTCTTTTTGTGTAGCACCCCTTCTCTGGAATTCTATGCCATTGGAACTATGCACTGATCCATCTTTTCTGAAGTTTAGGGCAGCATTCAAAAACCTTTCTTTTTAAGAAGATCCTTAACGACTGATGTGGTGGTGGCGATATGGGTACCATAGACAGACTCCCTGTTTACACCATGCTATATGCAGTCAAATAATTAACCCTATACACTATTGGGCTCATTTTCGAAAGAGATGGACGCCCACCTTTCGACATAAATTGGAAGATGGGCGTCCTTCTCACAGGGTCGTCCAAATTGGTATAATCGAAAGCCGATTTTGGACAACCCAACTACACTCCGTCGCAGGGACAGCCAAAGTTCAAGGCGGCGTATCAGAGGCGTAGCAAAGGCTGGACTTGGGGGTGCCTAACACTAGGACGTACATGACCCATAATCGAAAGAAACAAGGACGTCCCTGATGAACACTTGGACGACTTTAACTGGTCATGTTTTTCTTACAACCAAGGCACAAAAAGGTGCCCGAAATGACCAGATGACAACCGGAGAGAATTGGGGATGACCTCCCCTTACTCCCCCAGTGGTCACTAACCCCCTTCCACCCTCAAAAAATATCTTTAAAAATATTGATTGCCAGCCTCTATGCCAGCCTCAGATGTCATACTCAGGTCCATCAAAGTAGTATGCAAGTCCCTGGAGCAGTTTTAGTGGGTGCAGTGCACTTCAGGCAGGCAGACCCAGGCCCACCCCCCTACCTGTTACGTTTGTGGAGGAAACAGTGAGTCCTCAAAACCCACCACAAACCCACTGTACCCACATCTAGGTGCCCCCCTTCACTCGTAAGGGCTATTGTAGTGGTGTACAGTTGTGGGGGCTCAGCACGTAAAGGAGCTATGTACCTGGGAGCAATTTATGACTGCAGTGCCCCCTAGGGTGCCCATTTGGTGTCCTGGCATGTCAGGGGGACCAGTGCACTACAAATGCTAGCTCCTCCCATGACCAAATGGCTTGCATTTGGTCATTTCTGAGATGGACATCCTTGGTTTCCATTATCACAGAAAATCAGAAACGACCAAGTGTAGGGACGACCATCTCTAAGGACGACTAAATTTCAGGATTTGGGCGTCCCTGACTGTATTATCGAAACGAAAGATGGACGTCCATCTTGTTTTGAAAATACAGGTTTCCCTGCCCCTGGATGGGGACATTTTGTGAGGACGTCCAAATCGAAAAGAGGATGTCCCTTTCAATTATGCCCCTCCACATTTTTTATCTCCTTTTCTTCTACTTAAAAAAGGAAAGGCAGCAAATAAAGTCAAATTAACCGTAAACCATGATGGGAATGGAATCTCATGAAGGCCTCAAGTTAAGTTCCATCCAAATCCTGCTTTACTCAATACACCTGGAGAGGAGGGTGAGGATGGCGGATGATGGTCCTTCCCCCACCCCCAACTGTCATTCATTTCAGAAAAAGACATCTTTGCTCAGAAAAACAATCCAGAAGCTGTTATTACCTAGCCGCTTCCTTCGAGCAAGTTCTATATCTTGTGGACAAAGCACCGGGGCTCAGCCTGTTCCAATGGCACTGGGTCAGTCTGTCAGTCTGTCGCCCCAGGGTTCAGCTTGCGTAAGCCTCCTGAATTTCTGTGAGAAATCTTCACAGCACATTAAAGACAAGCAAACAAAATTCTCGGAACTGTTTCTAGGCTGTGTTGTTTTCAGATTTTTTTTTTCTAAAAAGGAAGAATGTAGGTCAGAATGTTCCAGCTATGACCGTATTACCTTTAAATATGGGATTGAAAGAAGTTATCTTCTTTTGTAACTTCTCTGAGGTCCTTCTGTGATTCAGATGAAAGACAAGGAATCCATTTCTAGTTCTTACTGAAAGACAGAGTGAATAGATGAGCCACTACCATCTCTGTACTCAGCAAAGGCATGATGGTATTAGGCTGTTTGTTAAGCCTGTCTTTCTTTCTTCTCTCACACTGCACATATTCACTTCTCCCATATATCTGCCCTCACTATCCAATGAGATTTTAGAAAACAGTTTTTCTTTGATTCAGGATGTTTTATCGAAGTTTAGGCTCTGCCTCAATGCATTTGCAGTTCTCTACTTTGGCTTTATCAGCAACCCCCCCCCCCCCCCCCCCAACCTTGACTCTCTGATTAAATCAGTAAACCATGCCTGAAAGCTTCAAATGCCCAATGTCTTACTTTCACATGGTCTTGGTTTAACTGTGAATTGCAAAGAATTACAACATAGACATAAGCTACCAGATCGTGACTTAAACCAGAGTTCCTCAAGTGACGCCTGGAGTTTAGGATACTCCCAATGAATATCCATAAAACAGGTTTGCACACAGAGGCTGTGCATGCATATTCATTATGGATATCCTGAAAACCAGGACCAGCTTGGGAAACACCGACTTACCATGTGCAAGGGAATATTTTTTTCCACTGCATTGGTAGGATATCCGAGTCTAACATCCATTGATGTATTTAGTACAGGAGGCTGCAAAGGTTGTTTTTGCACACAGCAGCTCTACTGGCTGAGAAAAAGGCAACAGCTCAGCACACAAATTCAAACCCCAACTGAATGCAAAACCAACATAAAATTGGATAGTTCAGCAGATGCACATCTGGGAACAACACTAGAATGCATCAGAAGGGCTGGACAAGCCTGGCATCTAGGTATCCTGTTGCTTTGGCCCACCGGCAAGTACATTTTTAATAGGAAAAGGAACAGGGGGGAAAGGCCAGGAATGGCTGCCAAATAAAAAGGAGAGAAAGTCCACTCTAACATATGTTGTTATATCCTACATTGCAAACAAATTGCAAAGAATTTAATTTAATACTGCAGTGGAATTATACCAGGAGGAAATTGGAGAGTCATGGGATAGGAGGTACTGTCCTATTGTGGATTAAAAACTAGTTAAAAGCTAGAGAGTAGGGTTAAATGGTCAGTATTCTCAATGGAGAAGGGTAGTTAGTGGGGTTCCCCAGGGGTCTGTGCTGGGACTGCTGCTTTTTAACATATTTATAAATGACTTAGAGATGGGAGTAACTAGTGAAGTAATTAAATTTGCTGATGACACAAAGTTATTCAAAGTCGTTAAATCACGGGAGGATTGTGAAAAATTACAAGAGGACCGGGAGACAGCATCTAAATGGCAGATGACATTTAATGTGAGCAAGTGCAAAGTGATGCATGTGGGAAAGAGGAACCCAAATTATAGCTATGTCATGCAAGGTTCCACATTAGGAGTCACTGACCAAGAAAGGGATCTAGGTGTCGTTGTTGATGATACGTTGAAACCTTCTGCTCAGTGTGCTGCTGCGGCTAAGAAAGCAAATAGAATGTTAGGTATTATTAGGAAAGGAATGGAAAACAAAAATGAGGAGATTATAATGCCTTTGTATCGCTCCATGGTGCGACCGCACCTTGAATATAGTGTTCAATTCTGGTCACCGCATCTCAAAAAAGATATAGTGGAATTAGAAAAGGTGCAGAGAAGGGTGACGAAAATGATAAAGGGGATGGGACAACTTCCCTATGAGGAAGTTCTTCAGCTTGGAGAAAAGGCGGCTGAGGGGAGATACGATAGAGGTCTATAAAATAATGAGTGGAGTTGAACGGGTAGACGTGAAGCGTCTGTTTACGCTTTCCAAAAATACTAGGACTAGGGTCATGCGATGAAGCTACAACGTAGTAAATTTAAAACGAATCAGAGAAAATGTTTCTTCACTCAACGTGTAATTCAACTCTGGAATTTGTTGCCAGAGAATGTGGTAAAGGAGGTTAGCTTAGCAGAGTTTTAAAAAGGTTTGGACAGCCTCCTAAAGGAAAAGTCCATAGACCATTATTAAATTGGACTTGGGGAAAATCCACTATTTCTGGGATAGGCAGTATGGAATGTTTTGTACTTTTTGGGGATCTTGCCAGGTATCTTTGACCTGGATTGGCCACTGTTGGAAACAGGAAGCTGGGCTTCATGGACCTTTGGTCTGCCCCAGTATGGCATACTTATGTACTTATGTATGTGTATGTACCCCTATCTTTTATACCTACCAAATATACACAAGATTTCTTTGCAAGCATAGCATCTCCATTGCATGCAAATCTTTCATGTATTTTCAGTAGGAATACACATGGCCCAGGTATATCCCCACTGAATATACCCATGACCTGAAAACCTGACCTATTTGCTGTCCCTGAGGGCTGGGAATGAATTACCACTGTAATGTACCATTTTATCCTGCTTCCACTAGTTACTTTGTTTGAGATGGTTCACAACATAATCGAAAACTTCCAAAATAATTCTCAATCTCAAGGTACTTAAAAAAAAAGATCCTAAAACTGGGTATAACAATGCACTGTAAATGTATCAAAAAATACTAATTGTAACATAGTCCTAAAATAAAAAATGAACCAAAAAGAAGAAATTCTAATTGCTTTTCAATTTGTACCCACAGCAAATTTCCTACTATACCATCCTCATGCCTGATTAATATTCCTTCAACCAGTAATCAAATAACTGAATTTTAACTTGTCACAAAACACAGTATAATTAGGCTCTATTTTACCTTTCTAAAATCTGAGCTTTAAACTGGAGGTTCATGACCCTATGAAGCATGCTTACAGGTACTTGATAGCCTCATCTTTTTAGATGATACAATTTTCAAACAATGCTTTTGCTGAGACCTTATGGCCTCAAAAGTTATATAGAGCTGTATATAGGAGCCCTGACTATCACAGTACCTTTCAGGGGGAAGTTATGAAAGTGGGCTACTGCTAAGTCGGGTTATTTTAGCACAGGGTCCCGTTTTATTCAATAAGACCCTGTGCTAAACGAACCCAACTTGTGGTAAAACAACGTAGTGTAGTCCACGTTGATAACTTCCCCCCTTAACAGTTTTAAATACCACCACACCCAGGTACAGGAGCTCCTTCACTTTCCACTTGTGACAGCCACTGAGAATAAATACTGCCATCTGGAAAGCCTTGAGCCAGTTATGTTAATGGCATAATGAATGCACTGGTGCATTGCCTATGGCACCCTCTTAGTAGCTGATGAGTTCCCACACTGTGCTTCAAACTTTGGATTTTTGTAACATTATATATCATGGCTTGCCGCCCTCCCTCTGAGAGCAATACAAATGAAACAGAATACAGCAGCAAGACCATTACTCAAAAAGTCCAAGTTTGCCCATGTGACCCTGAGGCTGCAACATCTTCACTGGCTTCCATTGGAGTCTAAATACAAGGTTTTACTTACAATATTCAAAACTGTACACGGCCTCACCTCAGTCAATTTGTGTTCCCTTTACAAATTCACAGCACAGGTCTAATCATCCACTGAGAACGATTGTGTTGTTCTACCTTTAAGTGTAGGTAGCAGTAGGTGACACCTGCAGGCATAGGGGCTATTGTAGTGGTGTACAGTTGGGTACAATAGGTTTTGGAGGGTTCACCATACAATATAAGGGGGTAACAGTGAGATGTGTACCTAAGACCTTTTATGTGAAGTCCGCTGCAGTACCTCCTAGGGTGCCCCACTGCTCTGCTAGAATGTCTGTGTGGCCAGTCTACTAAGAATGCTGACACCCCCCCCCCCCCCAATACATCCCAATGGCTTGTTTTTGTGCATTTTTTCCTTGGATTTTTTTTTTTTCAAAATGGTCCGAAAAGATAAATTCACTAAGGGGGAAGGGAAGGGAAATGGGACTTGATATACCGCCTTTCTGAGGTTTTTGCAACTACATTCAAAGTGGTTTACATATATCCAGGTACTTATTTTGTACCTTCTTTGTCAAACTATACAGCGCTGCGTAACCCAAGTAGCGCTCTAGAAATGTTAAGTAGTAGTAGTACCAGGGGCAATGGAGGGTTAAGTGACTTGCCCAGAGACACAAGGAGCTGCAGTGGGAATTGAACTCAGTTCCCCAGGATCAAAGTCCACGGCACTAACCACTAGGCTACTCCTCCACAAAACATCTAGGAATCGGCCATTTTCAAGACAAAAATCTAGATAATTTTCAGGTTTGAAAATGGCCATGTTCACCACTTGATTTTTGAACGTTTTCAGCAAAACGTCCAAAGTCGAATTTAGACGTCATATCGAAAATGCCCCTCTATATCTTGTTGGAGGGAGGGAGGTGTAAAGCTTGAAGTTTCATCTGAGGTTCCCAATACTCTGGCACCAGCCCTGTACATCTTCAGTCCTTTTTGATAAGTGAGTATCCTATTTATTGGTTACTTCTGATATTTCTTCAGCGATAGATATGATCCATCATGGGCTGTTGATCCAGAGATTAGAGGCTTTGGAGATGCGGGGGAAAGTATTAGAATGGTTTCCTTCATTTCTGACTAGTAGAGTTTATAGGGTTGAAATGGAACGCGATATATCATCATGGATTGATGTAACTGCAGGTATTCCCCAGGGGTCATCTTTATCTCCGGTGTTATTTGTTATCCCTCTGTAAACTGTTAGCAGGCATGGGATTAAATTATAAGATCTATTTTTCTTCCCTATTTCTGATTCATTGGCTGAGACATTGGATTTGTTGCATATTTGTTTGCAGTCAATTAATTATTGGATGAGAGTTAACAGATTAAAACTGAATGTTTCCAAGACTCAGGTTTTTGCACTTTCTTATTCATCTTCAGTGGAATTCCCTTTGAACGTTACTATTGGGAATGATATTATACCTATTTTACGGGAAGTGAAATATTTAGGGATGATTATGGATTCATCCTTGTAATTCCAATCACATGTGAAGGATTTAGTGAAAGGATTTTGAGGGTGTTGAGAAAGCTGAAAAGTTTACTGTCCCATGAGAATTTAAGAATTCTAATGTACTTGCTTGTAACTCCAGCTGTAAAGGACTAAAATACAAGCTGATGCACGCCACCACCTTCTCTTACATGAGCATGCCGATATGGAATGGAGGAGTGGCCTAGTGGTTAGGGTGGTGGACTTTGGTCCTGAGGAACTGAGTTCGATTCCCGGCACAGGCAGCTCCTTGTGACTCTGGGCAAGTCACTTAACCCTCCATTGCCCCATGTAAGCTGCATTGAGCATGCCATGAGTGGGAAAGCACGGGGTACAAATGTAACAACAACAAAAAAAAATGCACTACCTACAGACCTGAAAACAATTGAAGAAATAACCAACTTTTGCAAATCTCTGAAGACATACTTCTTCAACAAGGCCTACAAAGAGAATCCATAGCTTCACCAATCCACCACACCAACCCCATTCAGTTACGGAAGCCCACCTCAATACATCCCTTCATTCTTCCCTTACTCAATCTCTGCACCTTACTAATTCTGACATCCTGGAATGTTAATGTCATAACAAAACTATGTAAGCCACATTGAGCCTGCAAATAGGTGGGAAAATGTGGGATACAAATGCAATAAATAAATAAAATAATGTATTGTTTCTAGGCTTACCAGCTTATGTTTTGAGATCTGGGATTTCCAGATATTTCACCAGTTTTGCAAGATTTGCATTTCTTTCCTGTTAAGTTTAGAGAGTTCAGTCTAAGGTGCTGAGCTTGATTTTCAGGGCAATAAATAGTGAGGTCCAAATTCCTCTTGCGACAGCACTTAGGGGTCCTTTTACTAAGCTGCGGCAAAAGTGGCCTGCGGCACTGCGAGCACACCTTTTGGGCATGCGCCGGACCAGTTGTATGCCACGTCCTGGAAAAGGGCCTTTTTTAAGGGGCTGGAAAATGGATGTGCTAGGTGCAGGTTACAGGATATGTCTAGGTGAAAATATTTTCAGTGCTGATTTTTCAGGCACCATATATAGAACCTACTCTAATATGCATAAATCTGTACATAAAACAGACAATCACGTATCCTAACTTTCAAGTTAATGCGTGTCTGATGTTGTATTTATATTGTTTGTTCAACTTTATGGTACCTCATCTTGACCTGTAGGGACTAGGTGAGTCCTAAGTCCACTACATAGTGAAATAAATGTTTTCCTCTTCCCAGACTGTTTTTCTGTCCCCTTTTCTCTTCTTCCTTGGTATGGCCTTATTCCCAGAAGCCACAGAGAATCATATATGGCAAGGTGAAAGGAACAAGAATAGCCAGTGTTTCAAAAGCTTTTGGGGAGAGATGGCCCCAGTTTGTGTTAAGTGAACACACATAAGATACAACTAAAGACTCCGGTAATGATTCCCGGTGCAGTAAATGCAACAAAGCCCATTCTATTCCTATGAGCTTAATCGCATTTGCTGCTCGGGAATCACTACTACTGCTTTGTAAAAGGAGCCCTAAGGCAGCCCTGAAAGCTTCCATCATAGGTGCTAGATCTGTGGGTTCTGGTGGGTGCTGAGCAACCCCAATATGGAGGAAACTCCTTCACTGTGTCCATGGAGGGGCCCATCTGTATTGTGTTTGTCACCTCCAACCATTTTGAAATGTTGACACCTATCTTCCACCCTAAAATATGATGCAGCTTGTTGCAGGTTACCATCCCACTCAAGGCCTGCCGTATTGTTTTAACCAATGATGCACATCAAAAGAAAGGCAGCCAAGTTGAAGGAAGGTTCATATGAGAAGGAAAGAGGGGTGATGGAAGCATAGAGAAAAAAAGGGGGAAAAATAGGAAGCATGAGCAAAAGTAGGTAAAAAAAAGATATTAAATTGTGAATATGGATGGGAAACAAATCTTCCTTATTGTTGCCTGGCTGGTTATTTACAACAAGCACACGGTAGCAATTCAATCTGAAAATTGCAGTGTTTCCAGAGGCGTGGGGCCCTGCAAATTGATGTCTGTGTTAATCAATCAGGCTGGAGCCTGCAGGGCTCTGAGAGGTGTGCAGACACTGGAGGTTTGTTCCATTGATTAATTGTATCCCAGGAAGGGGAGGGAAGATCAAAGGCCCGGACTGGATAAAAGCTTGGAAAGTGGATGGGGAGGGGGAGAGGGGTCTCTCTTTCAGAACTCCCTTGAAACGGGTTAAGGAAACAAAAAATATATATACATATTTGTAATGCCTCAACTCTGTTCCCTCCTTCGTAGGTCAACATTTTCTAAAATAATATTTTGTCTTTTTTATTTTTAATTCCCCCCTCCGCACCCCTGCTTTTATATATGCAGTAAAGTTTCAAATGATTGGCCCTGACAGGTCCAACTCTTTGGAGACTCCATGGCTCCTTTCTGCAAAGAAAACAGTTCACGGCTTTAACAGTCCCTGGCTTCCCTTTGCATTACTACACTTCACAAAACCAGTGTGCCTCTTTCAATAGTCTGCAGAAAGACCTAGGCACTGCTGCTGATTCACAGCTATCAGAAAGAGCTGAAGTGTGAAGATGAATGAAGTCCCTACTTAAAAACTTACATCTGAAAAATATCAGATGGAAACAGAACTAGTTTCAGAAGGAAAGATATCTTTCTAAAATTTAGTGCAAAATGTAAATTTGTTTTGCTTTACAGATGTTGCCTCTTCAACCTTCTAAAAGTTCTTCTGAATTCACTCCTTTCTTGTTTAAAATGTGTTGTTTTTGACTGTATTTTCAGGCTATGGTATCTTTTATTGGAGTAACCTAACACATAGAGGAGATGTGAGCCTTTGTAATCACATCACTTCACTTGCCCAGACCACCTTGCCAAAATTTGCCACTAATTATGGTTTACTAGCACCCAACTTTATTAGGTTACATCAACGCAGTGTACAATTTTAATATCTGAATCATGAAAAGAAGAGGTAAAGACGGTGCTCAAAGAGGAAAAGCAAAGTGGTGCATAAAGAACATTATATGCAATCATCCCTTCCATCACCAGATCTCCTTCATGTCATTTGGCTCAAGTTGGGTATGCCAGGCTAAACAGCAAATAGAATGTTAGTTATTATTAGGAAAGGAATGGAAAACAAAAATGAGGATGTTATAATGCCTTTGTATCGCTCCATGGTGCAACTGCACCTCAAATATTGTGTTGAATTCTGGTCACCGCATCTCAAAAAAGATATAGTGGCATTAGAAAAGGTACAAAGAAGGGTGACAAAAATGATAAAGGGGATGGGACAACTTTCTTATGAGGAAAGGCTAAAGCGGCTAGGGCTCTTCAGCTTGGAGAAAAGACAGCTGAGGGGAGATATGATAGAGATCTATAAAAATAATGAGTGGAGTGAAATGGGTAGATGTGAATCGCTTGTTTACGCTTTCCAAAAATACTAGGACTAGGGGACATTCAATGAAACTACAAAGTGGAGTTGAGGAGTGGCCTAGTGGTTAGAGCACTGGTCTTGAAATCCAGAGGTGGCTGGTTGTGATCTTGGGCAAGTCACTTGGCTCCATTGCCTCAGGTACAAACTTAGATTGTGAGCCTGTCTGGGACAGAGAAATATCCAGAGTACCTGAATGTAACTCACCTTGAGCTACTACTGAAAAAGGTGTGAGCAAAAATCCAAATTAAAACAAATTGGAGAAAATATTTCTTCACTCTACATGTAATTAAACTCTGGAATTTGTTGCCAGAGAATGTAGTAAAAGCAGTTAGTTTAGCAGGGTTTAAAAAAAGGTTTGGATGGCTTCCTAAAGGAAAAGTCCATAGACCATTATTAAAATAGACTTGGGGAAAATCCACTGCTTATTTCTAGTATAAATGCATTATACTGTTTTGGGATATTGCCAGGTACTTGTGACCTGGATTGGCCACTGTTAGAAACAGGACGCTGGACTTGATGGACCTTCGGTCTGTCCCAGTATGGCAATACTTATGTACTTAAAGCAGACAAACTTAGGGCCCTGTTTACTAACGTGTGCTAGCGTTTTTAGCACGTACTGTGTAGGCGCCCATAGGAATATTGTGGGTACCTACACAATTAGCACACGCTAAAAACACTAACGCACCTCTAGTGCAGCTTAATAAATAGGGCCCTTAGTGCTACAGGGCTCTGCATGTAAATCTCAAGGGAGGGAATTCTACAGGGTTGAGGTTAGAAAGTAAAACACTGAGGTCTTTTACTAAGCCGTGTTAGCGTTTTTAGCACACACTAATGCCTAGCATGCGCTAAATGCTAGAGACATCCATATATTTCTATGGGTGTCTCTAGCATTTAGAACATGCTAATCATTAGCGCGCCCTAGAAACACTAAGACGACTTAGTAAAAGACTCCGCTGAGTGACAGGTAGAGTCCATTTTTGCCCTAGCTACTGACAGCGGCGTGAGATGAAGCTCAGAAAATGAACGAAGATGTTGGAGAGGTTTTTGTGGAGTCAACAAAGTTGCCGAATAAAATGGAAGGCTTTTATGGACCACATTATGGGTTAGCATCAAGATCTTGTACTGGAACCACTATTGGTCTAGGAATGGTGAAATATGATCATACTTTACTTTTTCTACAGAAAACTCTCATTGCCATATTTTGAATAGATTGTAAATGTTTCAGTAAAAATTGGGTAAAGTGGTGTGGTAGCCATGTTAGCCCACTTTTAAAGGTATTAAATAGAAATAAAACAGAGAAAAGAAAATAAGATGATACCTTTTTTTATTGGACTAACCTAATACATCTTTTGATTAGCTTTCGAAGGTAACCCTTCTTCCACAGATCAGAAATAAGCAAATGTTGACAAATATCAGAATATATAAAATGAAACACAAAAGCATTTCAATCAGGTGCGTAGCCACGGGTGGGCCTGGATGGGCCCAGGCCCAGCCACTTTTGCTCCAGGCCCGCCCAGCCTCTTCTGCCCGCTCTCCCCGTCCGCGTGGTCTGCTCACTTTTACTGCCCTGAAGCGCCGTTCTCCCTCCAGCACCAGTGATTCCCATAGCCGGCCTTCTGCCAGCACGCGTCGTCGGGGCTTCTTCTCAGGCACGTCCTGCCTACTCTGCAACTTCCTGCGTCCCACCTTTGCGGAAAACAGGAAGTTGCAGAGTAGGCGGGACGCGCCTGAGAAGAGGCTCCGATGATGCGCACTGGCAGAAGGCTGGCTATGGGAATCGCCGGTGCTGGAGGGAGAACGGCGCTTCAGGTCAGTAAAAATGACCAGAACTGACCATGTGCAGGGGGTTGTAGCAGATGGAGAGGAAATGAGAGGGGCGGATGGAGAGGAAACGTGGCGGCGGCGGCAGGCGGGCAGGGGGGTGGTAGCGAGTGGAGAGGAAATGCGAGGCCTGTGCCCACCCAGTCCACCTCCAGGCCCATCTAAAAATTAAACTCTGGCTACACTACTGATTTCAATGACAGTCTCACAGGAAGAGGGAGGGATAGGTTAGGCGAGAAACAGGGAGAGCTGGGTGGATGAGGGACAGAGAGAGATCTACGGCAGATAACAGAGTGACAAAGCAGTAGAATTGTATGGTTTATAGTCGGATAGAAAGCCCTGAACTTTGTTAAGTCCTGTCTGGTGGGTGTCAAACTATATCATCATTTTGACTTCAAAGGTCTTACATTCCTGGATTGTCTTAAAATTTCCTTTAGTGTTCTTACCATAAGATAATTGATGCAATGTTCTGGTTTTGTAAAGTGCTGTTCCACAGAGGTAGCAACCTGGTTGGCATTGGAGTGTTGAATATTGTGTCTGTGTAAATTGAGCCGTGTCTTTAGCATCTGGCTTGATTCTCTAATATAGCATCACTTCTTCACACTTTTTACATTGAACGATGTATACCACAGTGAAGGATAAGCATATGAATGATCCCCTTATTCTGAATGTTTTTCCCATATAAGTGACTGTAGGATCCAGTAAATTGTGTTAGCACAGTTTGCAGCTGGGAATATTGCAGGGGCATGTGCCATTCCTTTCATTTTGAGCTTCTATTGGGAGTTTGCTTTTCACTAATTTCTGTTCAAATTAGGTGACTAAAAGACAAATGGGGTTCACACTCTCCACAAGGACAGAACACAGCAATAAGAGGGTGGAAAGGAACCAATTTTAAGTGGTCACCACACCAGGATAAGATGCTCCAATGAAAATTTTATTTGGACCCAACACGGCCTGTGTTTCGGCTATAGCAGCCTTCCTCAGGGGTCAATTGATGAGTGCTCAGTTGCGTATCGATTGATGATGGAGCGTTTTAATATCTTGGTAAAAATTCCGTGTAGCATACAGCCGGAGCAAGTTCAGAAATTTGAAAGTTGGCGCCAAAACCATTCAGAATAAATACCGGAACTCAGTGACGTGAACAACACCCAATCAATCGATTGACCCCTGAGGAAGGCTGCTATAGCCGAAACACGGGCCGTGTTGGGTCCAAATAAAATTTTAATTGGAGCATCTTATCCTGGTGTAGTGACTGATCACTTGAAATTGGTTCCTTTCCACCGTCTTATTGCTGTGTCAAATTAGGTGACTGTCAAGACCAGCACTGGTGGGGCTGGGAATATCCCTTTCAGTACTTCATCCTCCTGGAGTAGTGGCTGTAGATCTTTTATGATTCTTCTCAATTTTTCTAGCTCTGGATTGTACGTTACTAGAAGAGGGATTCTCTCTGTGGCTTTCTTCTCTTTGTACTGCAGTAGGTTTTCTCTAGGTATTTTAAGGGAAGAAGCAATATTTGAGGTGCTACTAATGTATGAAGAATTGTCTGCTGGTCATTTTTAGTAGGAGCACAAAATGGATGGAGGGCATAAAAGCAGTATTTAACAATTGCTGAAATTGGTGGTTATAAGAATACCTGAGTATTAAAAAGAATCTACTAACTGGATAGGACAGCCCAATAACAGACAGGTTACAGAAGGTCTAGAAGAATGGCCAGTCAACCAGTTAGCAACTGCTTTTGACATATTCAAAACAATGTGGTTTTCCTGAAGCCATGTGGAAAGATCCAAACAGATCTGAAGGGGACTGAATTGGTCTGTATAATGTAGCAACAGAGTTTCATCAGCGTAGAAATATGTAATAACACCAAATATTGAATTATTGTTGCCCAAAGAGAACACAGAACTTCGAGGAACACTATGTGCAGAGGAAAGACTGATTCGAATAAACTCTGAAACAGTGGTTACAATGAAATGAAGTACACCACTTCAATATTGATCTTGACAAACCAATGGATGGCAGTATGGTCAACAAAAGATCATGACTAACCAAAGTGAAGGTCACAGTGAGATCAAGGGAAATCACCAGTGCTTTCTTGTGCTGATCAAAGACACTGTGTATTTCACTTTAAAAATTGGGATGGCCGTTTCAGTACTAGATCCAGCTAAATCCTGATTGGTGAGGATGTAGAAGGTATGAATAAGCATGTGAAGAAAAGGTGAACTGGTTGATGTGGAGGGTCATTTTCAATATGAAGTCTAAATCCGATTTTGGACGTTTTCAAAAAAATAAAAAATGTCTACCCCCTCCCTTTTTTTTTTTTTTTTTAAATACTGTTTTGAATAAGGTTTTGTGATTTGGACGTTTTATTTTTTGGTTCATTTTCAAAATAAAAATGAATAGGTGCAAAACTTAGTAATTCATGCCATTGGGATGTAGGAGGAGCCAGCATTTTTAGAAGACTGGTCCCCCAGACATCCCAGGAGAGCAATGGGGCACTGTAGAGGGCACTTCTGTGCACTTCATAAAAATGCTCCCAGGTGCACATCTCACCTATGTTCCCTTATCTTGTCCCCTGATCCCGCCAAACCACTCAAAACCCACTGTCCCCCACTACAATAGCCATTATGGGTGAAGGGGGAACCTTGGGAGGATTCACATTTTCCACCACAAGTGTGACAGGTAGAGGGAGATAGAGACCTGGGTCCCCTACCTTATACTGCACCAACCACTACACTACTCCACAGACCTGCATGCTGCTCTAATAGACCCAACTTTAACATCTGCAGCTGTCACAGAGGTTGGTAAGTCATATTTTTATTCACATTTTGGGTGGGTGGGTCATCCCTGATTCCCTCCCAATGGTCATCTGGTCATTTAGGGCACCTTTTTATTCCTTATTCATTCTGAAAACAGGTCTAGAACAAAACATCTTGGTTTTAGTCCTGGACATTTTTGTTTTGTTCCATTATGGCTGTATAACATCCAAGTGTTCAGCATGCCCTAATCCTGCCTTCAAAAAGCCCCTGATGGCTAATTATGAGTATTAATTGACACGATGCTATTATTGTTACTTTTCTAGGGGCACAGCCTTGAAAAAGCCTAGTTGGCGAAACACGTGTCGGTGTGGAGCCCTAGACTATGAATGAGATGAGCGACATGCCTAAATGATTGCTAAATCTCAGTTGGTACAAAGCTAAGTACAAAACATTTTTCTTTCCAATATTGTGGAGGATGAATAAGTTTTAGGAAAAATAAGAAATAATAACAACATTTAAAATAATTTAACGTATAGAAAGAGAAGATATTGACCTATGACGAGAGGAGCATGAAAGTCTACTCACTAGATGCTCGTTAAACATCATAGTGAAAATTGACATAAGAAAATACCTCTGAGGTCTGATATAAGGGTTGTTATGAGAAGGAAATAATATACAGTATTTGGGATTAATATGAGTATAGTGACACTGGCAGAATATAAGTCATGCAGCAGAATTTTGAACAGATTGAAGAGGAGAGAGATGGTTAAGTGGGAGACTTGTGAGAATCAAGTTGCAATAGTCTAAGCGAGAGTTGATAAGAGTGTGGATAAGGGTTTTGGTAGTGTGTTCAGAACAGAAAGGGTGAATTTTGTTGATATCTAGAAAGGAATAGAGAAGACAACAAAGAATATCCTAATGTTTCTGTGTATGTTCACTGTTCAACTGCAACTTGAGTATTGTGTTCAGTTCTAGTCACCCTTTCTGAAAAAAGATAGAGAGGAACTGGAAAAAGTTCAGAGAAGGGCAACAAAAATAACAGAGGATTAGGGCTCTTCAGCTTCGAGGAGACAATTCAGAGAGGATATGGTAGAGATTTATAAAATCTTAGTAAACGGAATAGGGAAGGAAGGGTTATACCAAAGAAATTATTCAAAACTTCCCTTTCACTTAGACACAAAGATATAATAACCACTATGTACTCCTAAAATATGTGGAGAAAAAAAGAGCTCAGTGAAAATTACAAATGCCCAGGAGCCCTAATCAGAGTCCCCTGGGAAAAATCACTATCAGTGGTCATAAAAAAAACTCCAAATGTATCAGTACAAAATCAATTGGTATATGTCCATCAATTAACCACATGAATATATATACACATTACCTTTTGTGTGTCAATTTCAATCAAATCAACTGTTTCACTTTGTCATGTAAAGTAACTTTTCAAAAATTCTTGTACTTAGCTTCTCATGATGGCTGGAAACATCAACTTCAATATCACAGCACTGACCCAAAACAGTCTTCAGTCACTTTGGACACTGTGTCAAATCATCCTCTATTACCAACTTTATTCCTGGCAAGGGCTCCTGTTTCGCTCACTCAGCTGCTTCAGGGGAATTTCTGAACAGACCAGATAAAATCAGAAACCAGAGAAACATATCCCAGAAAAAAAACACAAAAATATTTACTACAATGTGTGTGATCCAGCATCATCAAACTGAAAATAAAAGCGAAAATGAAGGCATGGTGTTTTAAAGAAGGAAGAAGTCAAAATATCCAATCACATAACAGCCATAGCCAGAATGATGCTAGGCTGTATAGGGAGAGGTGTAACCAGCAGAAGAAAGGAGGTGTTGATGCCCCTGTACAAGTCATTGGTGAGGCCCAGTGCTTTTTTTGTAGAAAAAAAGGTGCCAGTACTCATTATGGGCGGGGTCACTACATATGACTCTACCCCTATTATAGCCACACCCACATTAGCCACACCCCTTATGCCAGTCATGGCGCATATAAACAGACATCATTGAAAATATTATACTAGTATAGGAGAAAAAATAACGTGCTTTTTTCATTATAAATAATTTCTGTAAGCTGTTACAGCTCCAGCAGATGTAAATTCTCAAATTGGACATATTCCAAACACTAAAATGAAAATAAATGAATTTTTTCTACCTTTGTTGTCTGGTGACTTTGTTTTTCTATCCATATTGGTCCCAGACTCTGATTCTGCTGCTCTCTGTTCTCTTAACTCCGTTTCCAGGGCTTCCTTTACTTTCCTCCTTTCTTCTTCATTTCTTGCCTTACTTCCATAAGTAAAAGCTGGGTCCTCCTCCGTGGAATTGACTGGAGGAGGTATAATGTGGATCCAGTTTTTGCCTATTTTCTCCATCCATGTGCAGTTTTTTCTCCTCTCTTCCCTTTCCCTCATCTCCATCCATGTGCATCTTCTTCTCTTTCCTTTCCTCCCCTCCATCCATGTCCAGCACTTCTCCTCTCTCCTCCCCTCCATCCAAGTCCAGCATTTCTCCTCTCTCCCCGCCAACACCTCCATCCATCCATCCATGTCCAGCGGTTCTCCTCTGCCTCCTGTCCTTCCTGCCATCCATGTCCAGCAATTCTCTCTTCCCTGCCCTCTCCTCCCATCCATGTCCAGCATGTCTCCTCTCTCCTCTGCCCTCCCCTCCTATCCATGTCCAGCAATTCTCTCTTCCCTGCCTTCCCCTCAAATCCATGTCCAGCGATTCTCCTTTCTCCCCTGCCCTCCCCTCCATGTCCAGCAATTCTCCTCTCTCCCCTGCCCTCCGTCCCCTCCATGTCCAGTGATTCATTCAAACCCCAGCCCCCCCGCCCTCCCTCAGCTCCCCGACTTTCCTTGAAGTGTTAAATTTACCCGAAGTCGCGGTGAACCAGCAGTAAAAACAGCTGGCAGGCAGGCAAGCTTGCCTCCCTGTCGCTTCCCTTTCCTCTCAGCGTGTCCCACCCTCGCGGAAAGGAAATTACATCAGAGGAAGGCGGGACGCGCCGAGAGGGAAGGGAAGCGACAGGGAGGCAAGCCTGCCTGCCTGCCTGCTCTTTTTCTGCCGGTTCGCTGCGACTTCGGGTAAATTAAAGATTTCAAGATAAGTCGGGGAGCTGAGGGAGTGTGGGGGAGGGGAGCACGGGTGCACGAATAGAAGGGAGCGGGCAGGTGAGCCGGACCTCACAAAAAAAGCACTGGTGAGGCCCCACCTGGAGTAATGTGTTCAGTTTTGGAGGCCATATCTTGCTAAAGATGTAAGAAGACTTGAACCGGTTCAGAGGAAGGTGACAAAAATAATATGGTGCTTGCATCAAAAGTTGTACGAGAAGCGACTGGAAGACCTGTCTATGTATACTCTAGAGGAGAGGAGGGGCAGGGGAGATATGATACACATATTTAAGCACGTGAAAGTATTACTATAGAAACAAATATTTTCCAGAGAAGGGAAAATGGTAAACTAGAGGACATAATTGAGGTTGCAGGTGGTAGACTTAGGAGTAATGTCAGAAAATTCTTTTTCATGGAGAAGGTGGTTGATGCCTGGAATGCCCTCCCGAGGGAGGTGGTGGAGAAAAAAAACTGTGGTAGAATTTAAAAAGGTGAGGGATGAACACAGAGGATCTCTAATTTAAAAAATGAATGATATAATAAACAAAAACTTAAAGGGTTGCATATGTGTTTGCATGTCAAACTGGCGCTTAGATGATGACTCTGGCTGTATCGACTAAGGCTGGTGCTGGGCTGCTTGTATGGTCTAAGTCCCGCATATAGCAATCTGGTTGTAGGATGGGCTGGACAGAGCTTTGACAGAAACTCCAGTATGTGGAACGTGAGGACATGCCCGGCAGATTTTACAGTCTGTGTCCCACAAATGACAAGATAGATTCAGATAGGCTGCAGTGAGCTTTGACAGCAAATCCAGTAATTGGAACATAAGAGCGGAGCCAAACGGACTTCTACAGTCTAGGTCCCAGAAACACCAAAGAAAGACCATGATCTAGTATATAACATCATGTTCATTGTTGATTTAATCTTATCAATAGAAATCAAACAAATAAAACACGGAAAAGAAATAAGATGATACCTTTTATTGGACATAAACTTAATACATTTCTTGATTAGCTTCGAAGGTTGCCCTTCTCGTCAGATCGGAAATAAGCAAATGTGCTAGCTGACAGTGTGATATAAGTGAAAACATTCAAGCATTACTATGACCAGTCTGACAGGGTGGGGAGGATGGGGGGGGGGGGTAGGAGGTATGCATGGGGACATCAAAGCATATCATTGATATTCTAACAGGATGGGTGTGGATAGGTGAGGGGTGGGGTGATCAACAGAGAAATACAGCTTTATGGTTTATAATGGGCTAGGACTGTTGGGTGTTAAAATATTCAATCATTCTGACTTCAAAGGTCTTAAGTTCTTGTATGGTTTTAAAGTTACCTTTCAGGATTCTCACTGTGAAGTCACTGGTACAGTATCCTGGTCCTGTAAAATGCTGACCAACAGGTGTGGGAACCCTACTGGCACCAGTATTGTTCATGTGATGTCTATGTAAATTGAATCTTGTCTTAAGCATCTGGCCTGTTTCTCCAATATAGCATCCTTCGTTACATTTTTTACACTGAATGATATATTCAGTGAATTGATAATGAATGCGACTTTTGGGAAGACTGGATGGACCATTTAGGTCTTTCACTGCCGTCACTTACTATATGTTAGGTATCAACTAGGGCAGAATAAAGACTGTTTATCCCCTGGGTGTCTTCTGAGCAAAGAGAAAGTTATATACTACTTCATATCTTGCAAAGATGAAAGGTGGAGTACTTTTCTATCTTGTAAGCTCGGGAAGCTATTCTGACACCTAGACAATACCACAGGAGTGCAGGTAGCCTTCCAAACTTATTTCACTGTGACACAAACCAAAGGAATCTCAGTTCTGAGGAACCATTGTATTAGATTTAGGGACACCTACAGCCTTTTCTTGGAGTTCAGCCATTATCACTGTTTGTAGTAAGAAAGAGCATTTAGTCAATAGGGCCTTTGATATATTCACTTCTCAAAGGATCCTACTGAACACAGCCCCTATCGTGCAGTCTTGCTGGTCAGCAAACATTTGAAGTCTGTTTGGGCGTTGCAGAGAACAAGAACGGGTCTGCAGTTTTTGGCAATAACAAACCCCACTGTATATTATAAAGTATTTATCTTGGATGTGTACGGGAATAAATTTCAGGCTGAACTATTTCCTCATATTACAGTAAGAGACAGGAATCCGACATGCTGAATTGCACACTGCGTATTCACTGCTCCTAAACCACATCTGTTTAATCAGGGGAGAAATGCTTAAGCACACTGGTAATGCTCATTAAAAGCTTCTCCCCATGCTGATTGATCTTTTATCCACAAGTAGACACAGTAAGTAGCTAAAGAGAAAACTGAATATTACAATAGAAGACAAGGTAGGATGGCAATTAAGGTGGCTCCTGAGGCTACCTCTTGCTTCCAGGCAGGATCCCCTGCACCTAAAGCAGCCCACAGTGATGTTGACCTTAACCACTCTCATGAACCTTCCAGGCTGGATATCTAATCACCTCTTTAAGAAGCTTCCACTTGCATTTTGTAAGGTTAAATAGGAGTTATATCCCTCTGTTTTGATAGGTCTACCTAGAACACAGCTGCCAAATCAATGAGATAGGAAGAAATACTTTTTCACTCAAGGAATAGTTAAGCTCTGGAAATCTTTGCAGGAGGATGTGGTAACAGCGGTTAACATATCTGGGTTAAAAAAGATTTGGACTAATTCCTGGAGGAAAGTCCATAGTCCTGCTATTGAGACAGACATGGGAAGCAACTGCTTGCCTGGATTTGTAATATGGAATGTTGCCACAATTTGGGTTTCTGCCATGTACTTGTGACGTGGCTTGGCCATTGTTTGGAAAACAGGATACTGGACTAGATGGACCATTGGTCTGACCCAGTATGGCTATTCTTATGTTCTTATGATGCCGGCAGATGGGATAACATGGCACTGTGCCCCCCAGTTATTGCGGGAGCTGTGTCATCAGGCGTGACAGGGAATGAGGGGCGGACAGGAGGAGTGCTCACTTTATTAGGCAGCAAACCCCAAGGCACAGACTCTCCTACAAGGCGCAGGCAGCAAACCATTCCACCCACCCCAGGTCAGTCAGACTTGGGGACGGCAGCAGTCATAGCAGCGGGGGTACCCAAGCCAGAAAGGAAATGAATGGACTACAGAACGATATTGATTGAGCGGGATGCCCTGTTTCAAAGGGCTGGTGTACCCTGAGAACAGTGGACTGCTCACGCTTCAGTGGGTGCAGGACAGGAAAGCCTTGCTTCATGGCGGGTGCTATTACCCCTTTCCCTTGCTTTGGGGCTGCACAACTGCTGCAAAAGGCGGGGTATAAATTACCTTAAATAAATAAATAAATAAATAAATGATGTTAGATAAAAGATACCAGATGGCTCAGGTGCTAAGTTGTTTTAAATTACTTGTTGATGTATTAATAAAAGCTGTGGCCTAATGTTTTACCATAAATACAGAGGTGTGGCTGATCATTTCTCCTGGGGGAAGCTATCTGTCACCTGTTGAGGCAGACCAGGTAGGTGAGAAGTGGTAAATAGCAAGGCCAGGGGAAGGTCACGGCTGCCCATGTTATTTCCTCTAGTACAAATATTAGAGATTCTATTTGGGACTAGAGGTCCTGAGAAGAAATTGCTTATGAGTAACAGCATCTGTCACTTCTTAGAAACCTGTGGTCCTTCAGTACATAGTACTGGTGTCTAGTTCATAAAATAGGCATGTCAGTCATTTCCCTGTGTTCAGTTCACTTTACTAAACTGCTATGGAATGGATTGTAGACCTGAATTAACACATTGGTACCAGCTAACTGCCTAGTGAGATTAGGCAAGACTATGCAGTTGCTTAGAGCAGCACATAACATTTGCAGTCAAAGAGGAACAATAAATCCTGACAGCTACACAAACTCAAAAGAATTATCAGTCATACCTTTACCTGTAGGAAAGGTGAGCAATTTTCAAAATAGTACATTTAACTGGGAAAATGGCTTATTTATTTATTTATTGCATTTGTACCCCACATTATCCCACCTTTTTGCAGGCTCAATGTGGCTTACAGAGTAAGGTTATGATAAAGTCAGTGCATGATTTAAATACAATTGATCATAAGCTGAGATAAAGAGGATTTACATGTGCAGATATTGGGTAGGTTGAGTGAGAGGTGTTTTAGGTGTGCTTGGGTGGTTTGGGGGATGATTTGTATCATCGAGGGTGACTTTTGTAAGCTTTGTAAGCTTTTGGAAGCTACCATCATTATTTGTGAGATAGATAAGCGTGTCTTTTTTAGGGGGGGGGAGGTGCAGATTAGGGGCTTAAAAGGTAATTGTGGGGTATAAATTGGAGCTGAACTGAAGAGAATGGACATAAAACATTTGCATCAATAAAAGGAGAGAACTGGCAGAACTGTTGGACCCCATTTCTGAACACGCTAACCCCAGCAGGGCGCAGCCGACTGGTGAACAGTTGATGCATGGACTTTGTGTCAAACTGGTGTATTTCTTTCTCTCTGACTGTCTGTAGTTGTAATAGGATAATCTTAGGAAGGAGGGGAGGGGTTCCAGGGAGGTAAGAGGGTAGGAAGGAGGGGGGGGGGGGGACTGATAGGGAGAGGGTGGGGTGAAAAGAGAACTCACGTTAATATGAATATGCTCTGTACTAGACAATATGATATATGTGTTTTATAGTTGCCATGTACATACATGTAACTAATAAAAAAGATTGAAACATAAATTGGAGCTGAAGTTCACCTAGGGCCCCAGTACCCTTGGATGGTTACACCTCTCCTTGCCCCAAGTCAGTTCCACTTCTTGCTGTGGAATAGTCCCTGGCACTGAAAGAAATTAGTCAGTTTACTGCTGGTTTTATAGCATGGACTCCCCTCACTACAGAATACAGACACAGAGTGTCACCAGGGAGAGCGCTCCCGGTACAATCAAGAAACAAATGTCCACCAGCAACTTCAATCTTAAGGCTTTTATTCCATGCAGGTTTCTATTAGACCTGATACACGGTTCCAACAGCAGCATTCATCTTCAATCTTAAACACAGGTAAGCCACCTGAAAGGGTGTGGCAAATAGTCCCCTTTAAGCAGTAGGCTACCAGCACCTACCAGGATTCAATACAGGCTCACAGTCAGCTTCAGTCTGGGCTCTTTATCCAGTGCACAGTAAACAGTAGTTCAATTCCCAAGACAAACAGTTCATTCAGTTCATCATCCCAGTTAAATCACAAAGCAGCCTTTACCTTCAGGAGGTTTCAATACTTTGGGGACTTCTCACACCCAAGGGATTTTCCTTGCAACTGCTTCTCTCTCACTTCTTCTCTCCTCCTGAACTGAACTCCTCTGGGACTCCTTCCCACCTGCCTAATCAATCCCTGGCTTCTGCTCTCACAACCAAGCATTCTCCTTCCACTAGCTTCCCCCACACCCATACCAGCTGAGTTAAGCATTAGACTAATGAGGAGCTCCTGCACACAGTGTTTCCTATCTCTCTTTCCCCCTAGTGGCAGCCACTCTACACCTCCTGCCAGCTTACACCCCTGTCTTCCCCGATTGCAACTAGGAGTCCAGTCTGGGTTCTTCATCTCACCCCCTGGCTCCTTGCCTGCAATGCCTTCTGGGACTTGTATTTCAAACTGCTGCAGTAAAAGGGGGCCTCAGTACGCGTGAAAAACACGTGCTGGATCTAGCATGGGCACCCTTTTACCATAGCTTAGTAAAAGGACCCCGTAGTCAGGTATGGGCTGGCATTAGGGAGGGTCAGCAGCCAAGCATCAGACTGCTCTTAGGTGACTCCATCCAGTTCCTGTTCCTGAAACTGAAATATGATTCTCTACTCCTGTGCAGAAATGATACACTAGAATCTTTCACCTCTGTTACACACAGAGAACACAGAGACTCTCACTAAGTACCAAATAAGGGTCCACATATTACAAATAGAAATTTACAGGAAAAAAGTAAGAATGGAAAGTTTATGAAGTCAGACTTTGTAGGCAACACTGAACGCAGAGAAAGACGGTGGAGGGGGGGGATTGGGAAGGGGGGTTAATGGGGATGTTTAGGGTTCATTGCAGCTTTATGCTTGTTGTCTTCCTTGCTTATTCACTTTGTATTGTTATGGAGTTTGTATGTAACTTTCTTAAAGTTTAATAAAATTTATGACACCCCCCCCCCCATACACACACAAAACAAAAATGAAAGAGAAAGGCATTTCTTTCTGTACTGAGTAAAACGCAGTCTGTACACTTCCACAGAGAACTGCATTCTAGGTCCCAAAAATTAAAAATATTTTTTTTTCTACCTTTTTCATTTCCACTTGCTTAGTTTGTGTGATTCTTCTTCTAAGTTCTTTTTCCAGAATCTCCTTACCAATTCTGTTCTCTCTTCCTATTTCCCATCTCTGTCTCTCTCCTTTCCCAGCCTATTCTCCCTTTGTCTTTCACCCACTCCCTAGTCCCTCATTTCTATCTCTTCTTTACTCTCCTCCTCCCAAGTTCTTGTCTACTTTGATCTCATTCCCTCACCAGCCCCAGCTCCTTCCCCATATCTCAAGCCTTCCTGACATCTAGCCCATTTCTTCTTTCCCCTACACGCTGCCCAGTTTCCCATTCCTCCTCTTCCACTTCTCTCATTTCCATATTCTGTGACCTCCATAGTAGAAAATGCCACCAAGAAGGTGGAGGTACGCTAGGATCCTACGCAAGGAAACGCACACAGCAGGGAGTAGGAAGGGAAGGCTCCTCCAAGAAACCGGGGAAGACGTATATTGTAAATCAAACCTTTATTCCAAGTTACACAGTGAAAAACTCGACTCCACACAGCTGTGTTTCAGCGCTAAAAAGCGCCTTCCTCAAGAGTCTTCCCTGGTTTCTTGGAGGAGCCTTCCCTTCCTACTCCCTGCTGTACGTGTGCCCTCCATAGTCCCATCGCTGAATATTGCTTCCTAGCACCCCCACCTCCCCAATTCTTCACACCATCTCTATGCACCCTAGAGACTCACTTTATCCCTTCTCACCCTCATCCATATCTCTCACCACTTCTCTATCATCAACTACAGGCTTGTCCCTCCCCCATTATGTTCAGCCTCTCCATCTCCCTATTCCTCTTCCCCTCCCCCCACCACCACCTATCTAACACCTCATCCATCTTCCTATCCCTCCCCCCCCCATGTCCAACAAATCCCCATCTCCCTCCCAGCATTTATCTACATCTCCCTATTCTGAGATGAGCTGTCAGTTGCTAACTCTGTTGGCATGGAATCAAAGTCATGCTGCCTGCAAGTGTGTTGTTCAGCTGGGTCACATGTTGAGTGCAACTTGTGCTGGATAGAGCAAACCAAGGTGGAGCAAAGCATAGCTCCAACCTGCTCCTCCTCCTGTACCAGGCCAAGTGAACCAGTAGCCTGCATCTGAACTGCACATGGGTCACAGCACCAGTGCACTCACATGGCCAGCAGCATAAGAGGCCATCTGGTGTAGTGGCATGTGCATGGGGTGATGCTGGGACCTTCAACATGCAAGACAGCCACAAGCAGCTGGTTGGATTGGCCCGATGCAAGAGGAGGAGTCATGCTTTGCTCCACTGCTGCTCACTCCATCTGGCACAAATTGCACTCAGTATGTGACCCAGCTGAATGCTCAAAGTGGGACACTTGACTTGGCTGCCTTATCTCTTTTGTGGGTGGAACAACAGTGACATCACTTTCTTGACCTTGAGAAGTGCTGGAACACTCCACTCAAAGAGGTTCTATGACATGTGAAGGCATGATGCCACAAGGCTGAAGCTGGTCTCCACCCATTCCTCCCAAGGAGGTTTTTAATTCTCCCCAATGCAGCTGCCAAAACAATTAAATTGATAGGGTGATAAGCTCTGCCTACTGGCTTCAGCCCACATTATTATTATTATTATTTATTGTATGTGTATCCCACATTTTCCCACCTATTTGCAGGCTCAATGTGGCTTACATAGTTATTCCAGTATATCAGGTACAGTTAGTATTGTGTAGAAATTAAGGGAAGAAAGAATAAGGAAGGGATTTATTAGGGTATTTATAGAAGGTGGGCTTTCATAACTGAATGGGTTGGTGAAGTGGATTAGTGAGGCGGTTCTCATTGTAGGCCTTGTTGAAGAAATATGTCTTCAGACATTTGTGATAGTTGTTTCGTTGATTGTTTTCAGGTCTGTGGGTAATGCATTCCATAACTGTGTGCTCATGTAAGAGAAGGTGGTGGCGTACATAATGGCCCAGATAAGCTCATGCTGTCTCCTGTTATCAAACTTCCTTGGTTCCACCCATTCCGATACAAATTAAGGGGGTCTTTTACTAAAGCTTAGCTTGAGTTATCTGCAACCATAGGAATAAAATAAAGCTTTAGTAAAAGACCCCCTAAGCCTTGTGTAAATGTGTGCTTGAATTTAATTCTGTCCTGGGAGAGGAGGCGGGGGGTTAGTTCTCAAAAGCTACTCAAAAATGCATTGTTAGTCCAGTAAAAATGTACTACCTTAGACTTTTTTAAAATTATTACAAATCCTCATAGCTAAAGTTAGTCTTGGATTAAACGCGCCATTTATAGAATAGCACTTACCCCGGATTCTATATAGTGCGCTTAGACTTTGGCGCCAAAATCGGCACAGATTCTATAACACTGCGCGTAACTTAGTTGGCTTAACAAGCTAATGAGCACTGATAACAGCACTTAACAAACAATAATGAGCACTAATTGGCATTGATTAGAATTTAGGCACACAGCTTACTAAGCATATTCTGTAATGATGTCCACCGAATTTCTAACACACACAGGCAAAAAAGGGGCATGGTTATGGGCGGGGAAATGGGCATTTTGTGGGCGTTCTGAAATTTAGGTGCCTAGTTATAGGATATGGCCCAGTTCACCTAAATCTACATGCCAGGATTTACACCATGTTTTAGTTGGTGTAAATGGATGCACAGATTTAGGCGCTGAAATATCAACTAAGCTTATTCTACAATCGTGCCAATTATAGAATATGCTTAGTCGGCACTGATTTTCAGCACCGATTTTTTAGGTGCCGTATATAGAATCTCCTCCCTGGTGCTTCATTTTTTTCAGCACCAGTTATAGAATTTAGTCCTTAGTATTTTGTTTGTGTATTTTTTTCTCTCTGTTTAAAAAGGTGGCAATTCTGGGCATCTGTCCTTATTGGCATCAAATCTACACTAATCTGTCCCTGAGGCTCAGCTGGCATCTTTTGCTCAAAAGATGTGCAATCCTTTTGGGCTGGCTTTGTAGGTACAAGTACAGCATGTACTGTCCCTTAAACCAGACATATTTTATGAAAGGTACGAATGTCTGGAGATATGGCAGTTTAACAGTTAAATTGTGCTATAAACCTTAAGCATAAGCACAGCATTCACCCATCAAAAACTGAAACCAATGACGTTTGTTTTTATTATGTTTTTAACACTAACCAGTTGGAACTGGAAGGCTGCAGCAAACCTGTCACTACCCAGAAACGGACACAGTTTTACTACTACTACTTACTTACTTATTTATTTAGATTTTGCTCACACCTTTTTCAGTAGTAGCTCAAGGTGAGTTACATTCAGGTACTCTGGATATTTCTCTGTCCCAGGAGGGCTCACAATCTAAGTTTGTACCTGAGGCAATACTACTTATCATTTCTATAGCGCTACTAGACGTACACAGCGCTGTACACTTGAACATGAAGAGACAGTCACTGCTCGACGGAGCTTACAATCTAATTAGGACAAACAGGACAAACAAGAGATAAGGGAATATTGAAGTGAGAATGATAAAATAAGGGTTCTGCTGTAGCATTAGATCTTGGTAGGGACTGAAGCAATGTGGCTGAACAGCTTCTGAACAATGCATGTCCTGCTAGAACAAGGCATTATATGGACCTGTTCCTGCCAGTACTGACCGACGGCGAGTCCATGATGGCTCCTTTTAAATAACAGTCCTTTATTGGGGATGGATAAATTTAAGGAGCTGCATGGAAAAACAAATCCTCAACTTCTGAGCACAGTCACTGCAGATGGATTTTAAACTGCAATAGACCAAAACAAAAAACATTTACTTATATAAATAATGGCTTAGTCTCTTGGGAGAATTCAAACCGTGGCTGTGTTTCCATGTCAAACAGGTACCACAACTGACAAAAACTCTCCCCTGAACCTGCAAAAGCCGAGATTATCTTGCTCCTGAAATTAGACTGTGTTCTTCAGATCTTTCAGTTTTCCTCTTTCATGTCTTTGCTCCTGGGGCTCTCACACTCTTTCAAATGTTGAGCTGTGGTTTTGCTTTGTTTTTTAAGGTGATAAATACTCTTCACAGACTTCCGCTCATTCTCCTGTTCAACACACATTCGTTGCTATTAATTCACATGCATCCCTTTCCTTGTCTAGTAGATGTAGACACCCACGGTCCTTCTCATATCCCACAGGAGTGGTCTTCCTAAAAACAGCTCTAGGTCAAATTTTGTAGTTTTGGACAAGAAGCTTAAGCCAGCATCCAAGCTGCCTCTCAATCTGGAAGTATCCTTCACTGATTTCAGTGGGAATGCATTTATCTTTCCATACAGAAGTGGGCTCATTCCTTTTTTTTTTTTTTAATCTATTAATGCTTGAAGGAAATGGGGAAACTCTCCCACTCCCACAAAGAAAAAAGCTCAACCCTCTACAAATCATTTTATGAGAAGGGGCATCACGTAGTGATAACCTGCTCAGGTTTTTTTGCTGTATTGCAGAATCTGCATCACTTACCAAAAGAGATAAGAATTAAATCAATAATGTACTATTAATCGTAATCGGGGCTTCTGTTCTTAGATGTTTATAAAATCATAAGTTTATGTGTTTATTTTACAGTTATTTAGGAGTTTTTGAGAGTACCAAAAAAAATCTGTGCAAATAGAATCAAGTCCACGTAACCTGGATTGGCCACGGTTGGAAACATTATACTGGACTAGATGGACCAACAGTCTAATCAGTGGCATATCTAAGACTGAATAGGCCCTGGGTGGAGCAATTAATATGGGCCACCTATAACACAATCTCTCCCAAGGTGATGGGGATGGGTTGGGAGGGGGGGAAACTTCTTCAGAACTCCAGTAAACAAGACCTGCAAAACAGCAAACACATTCCGGACCTATAAAGAAACTTGTCATATTAAAAAAAAATAGAAACCAAAAGGGAAGATATCAGAAATGCACATTTCACAAAGCTGACCTATTATAATTTATAAATTCAGAATAAAATACTTTTTTCTACCTTTCTTGTGTGAGTTGCATTGGTCCTAGTGTTTGTCATCTGCTTTTCTGTTTTTTTTTCTTAACTCTCTTTCCAGGGTCTCCTGCCCTTTTGACATTTCTTCTCGCTGTATGCCCACCATCCATCTTCCTTCTGCATCATTTATCCATCCAATCCTGCATCACCCCTATGCTCCCTCCATGCTCAGCATCTCTTGTGTCCTTGTCCCTCCCCATATCCAGCTTCTCCACTCTCCCTTCCTTTTCTCCTACCCCCACCCTTGCTTCAGGGCCAGCATTTCTCTCTCTCTCCTGCCACCCCTACACCAAGGCTGGCATTTCTCCCTCTCACACCCTGAACCTCTGTTTCCCTGTGGTCTGGCATTTCTCTTTCCATTGGACTAGCATCTTCCCCTACTTTTTTGGTTTGGGTCTCTCTCTTTCTTCCCACCACTACCCCCCCCCCCCCAACACCCCAGCCCCCAGGTCTAGCCTCTCTCTCTTTTCCTCCCCTTTTTAGTTAATCTCTCTCTTCCTTTCCCTCCAGGCCTGGCAGCTCTATCTTCCACCTCCCCTGCACAGGCCCACCATCTCTCTCTGCCGCCCCTCCCTCCACGGTCTGGCATCACCTTCTAAATCCCCTGAAGTCCTTCAAAGTCACAGTGAGTCACCAGCAGAGGCAGTGAACAGGATGCCAGCCAGCCCCACCAGAGCCTTTTCTTTGCTGCATCTGGCCCAAAGGAAGTGGCATCACAGAAGTGCAACGCAGCTGCAGGGGCCAGTTGGAGGCAGTCTTTTTATTACTGCCACCGCCAGCAACCCGCTTTGACTCTGGAGGGCAGCCAGAGGGCTAGAGGAAAAGAAACCAGACAATGGGAGTGGGATCAGGTTGAGGAAGGAAGACAGAAAGATGCTGAGCAGAGGGCAGCAAGTGGCCTTTTAACATTGGGCAGGCCTTGGCTTTTTGATGGGTTCAATCGATGGTAGCAACACCCCTGGGTCTGATCCAGTACACAAACTCTTATGTTCTCATACATTTGTACAGCTGAGTCACTGTAGATGGAAAAGAAACAAAAACAAAGCAGAGAATGCCAAGCAGACCAGTGGAGGGGTAAAAGATGATTATGGGAGGAAGCAGAAAAACAGGTTGTTGTTCCCCCCACCCCCCTCCATTGGGGATGTTTGGTCAGTGTGTATTGGTTAAAACCTAAAATCAGAAGTCCTGATCATGATACCAGAAGGTTTTTAATGCACTGTCTAGTAGAAGTGTAGTGGGAGAGGGTTCTATGGCGCTTCAACTTTAGAGCCAGGCCCACCCTATCAACAACTATAGAACAGGCAAATGAAAAGAAAACCAAAAATTGTGTTAACATTTACATTGCCTAGTACCCACCCATGTTACATCAGACCCCACCAAAAATTACTCCTGCCTATGCTGCTACTGTCCAGGCATAGACTATAAATCTAGCATAATGCATTCTAGTTGGCAAATGCCCTATATAAGTTTGTGGAATATGTATTCAAGTGCCCATACAGCAGAGGCAGCGGTCCTTGCTGAACGGACTACTTTTAAAAAGCAATTGTTTGCCTTGCCATCACCCCCACCCCACACCCACTTCAGGCTGTTGGGGAATAAGGAAGAGTCACTGTGTAAATCTTATTTATATGTTTATGAGATTCTTGACATAACGCCTTTCTGTGGTACAACCAAAGTGGTTTACATATTATCTACAGGTTACCCTATAGCAACCTTCAAAACCAATTAAATAAACAAGCTGACGCATCTAAAATTCTGTCTGCCCCGAGTACAAGTACAGGTAGGCAATTTTGAAAAAGAAACTAGTATCCACCTATCTTGCAGACTTCACTGCAGTGCAAACAGGCTGAAAATTACAGCCTTAAAAGAGTCAGCACTTCTTTCAACTACATTAGGTGCAGATGATCAGAAGCCCCATGCTGTTCCAACAGCACTCTAAAATTAGCACCGGAACTGTGTGGGGCATTAACGCCCCTATGATTAGCGCTAATAGCATATAAATTTAGGCACGCTATTAACTCTAATCATAGGGGTTCTTCTGCGGACTGTGCTGCAAAAGTTGTTTGACAGGTCTGGGCTGTCAAGAAAAAAAAGCCTGGACCTGTCAAACATTCCAAGGGGCTGGAGGTCCAGACCCTGACCTAACAACCCCCCCCCCCCCAACAGAAGAAACCTCCCCTGGTGGTCTAGTGCCCCCCCTTACCCTGACCTGTACCTACATCCCTCCCTATTATATAAAGGAGAAACTCCACCGGACCTCCAGGCCTCGTATTTGGGGAGGTGGGCTTAGGTGTGACAGGTCCATGTTACATGTGATTGACGGATCTGATCATCAGGCAGGAGCAAACGCGGGTGCTAGTATGGCGCTATTGGCCTCTAGCATCCGCGTTTGCTTTTGATCATCTGGGCCTTAGTGCTCATAGGTGCTTTCCAGAACGGGGAGAGGAAGAGGAAAAAGGGTGAAGAAATCATATTGGTAGTTGGGCAAAGGCAAATCAATTCAGCATTAACACCTACAATATTTTTTTGGGGGGGGCAGGGCACCACACCATACCTAAGGTTGCAGAGGCAAAAAAATAAATAAATAAAAGTAGCTGCTACCACTGCTAAAGAAATATTTAATTGTAACAAATATGTAAATGGCTTTTAGTTTAGTTAATGAACACATATCTGTTGGAATGTATTGTATTTTGCATGCATTGCCTGTCACCTATTATTTCTCTGTGATTACTCTGTGACCTCTGATGTGAATTACTTAGAGAGGTCACACTGCTATGCAACTTCCTGTGGGGGTTAGATGCAGCAGATGCAGCACATGGAGCACATGGAGCTCATGATCTCTCCTAACCTGAGAGGATCTATGGTGGTGTGAGCATTCATTACCATCTAAGCACATGGAAGGAGCTGATAATACAAATGTATAGTAATATGTATATAAAAGCCTGTCTGATAATAATCTAACTGCAAACTGTGAGTAAACAGATGTTTTGTTACTTCAACTTTAAAGTGACTCAGCAGTGAATTATTCAGGGGTGAATGAGAGAGAGATGAAGAAAGAAATTAACATTTCTAAAGCTGAAGCTGTGTGTACTAAAATCTGCTAATTATTTACTACAAATAATCCAACAAAAGGGTTATGGGCCCAGGGCTCAGGAATTGAAAAAGAAGAGAAATATTACCAGGCAGAAAAAAAGGCCACATTTTTCTCTTAAGTTTTAAAGGAAAGATTCAGTCTGTCTCTCTCTCCCCCCCACACAGCAGACAGAAGGCTAAGAAAATGGCTGAGGGAAGAAATTCACCATTGTTCTATTCTCTCAAGGTGCCTAGATTAACTGAGTTTAATTATCAGCAGTGGGAATTAAGATTCATATGTTTCCTTCGAGCAAAAAGATTAGATATATGCTTAGACCAAGACAGAACAGCTGAAAATATGGCTGAATGGGACAATGCAAACTATTATGTGAAGTGCATGCTTTTGGAAGCTCTCTCAGAGAAACAAGCCATATTAGTGGAGGGAAAAGATACACCAAAGGACATTTTATATAAACTGAGAACTATGTATGCAACTACATATGCAAAGCAGCAACCAATTTGGTTGGCAGAGTTGAATGAAACCAAATTAAGGGATAAAAGTAAATGTAATGATCACATTATGTATCTTATGTCTTCATTTCAAAAGCTAGAACTTTCTGGAATTCCCATGTGTGATGCATTGAAAAGAGCATTTCTTTTTACCTCACTATCAAAGAAGTTTGATGTTTTTAGGTCTGTAAATGAGGCCATTGAAGGGCAATCTTTTGAACAGGCAACATCAAAACTAAGGCAGGAATGCATAATAAATGATTCTGAGGAGATGTGTTCTCAAAGCAAGTCAGAGAGAAATGAAACAAATTTCTTGGCAAAGAACAGAGGAAGGCGGAGCTATGGGAAAACTCCACCCAAGGGCAAGCTGATTTGCTACTCATGTGGAAAGGAGGGACATGTATCTAAATGGTGTAAGGAAACACAAAACACTCCCTCTAGCTCACCTAAGCCAATGGAACTAAAGAATTTTCAAACCAGGAAATGTATGAAGGACAAAGATAAACACAAGGGCTTTCTAATGGCAGAAAAATCTTTGACTATGGTAAATAATAATTCAAATGAAAGTACTTGGATTTTGGATTCGGGGAGCACATGCCATTTAACCAATTGTAAGGATTTCTTTCAGGAAATGTGTCCAGAGGAAGGTATTCTTAAAACTGCAAACGCAGGGACTGCTAAGATCCAAGCAAAAGGTATTGGATTCTTAAAATGCAAAGTGTCTAATGAAGTTAAAGAAATTCCTGTAAGTGATGTCTTGTATATTCCCCAAGCAGTTTGCAATATGCTTAGTGTATCTACATTAGATAAGAAGGGATTTGTGATTCATTTTGAAAACAGTAAGTGCACAATCTCTAAAAATGATGAAGTGTATGCTGAAGCTTTTATGCATAATGATGTTTATAAGCTGAACATTTCAGGTGAAGCCTCACATATGGCGCAAGTAAGGAAGAATGCTGGTAAAATGGAGAAATGCATAGACTGTGTTACTCAAAAAGGTATGAGACCCTCATTTCCTGCATACACAGGAAATAGGAGTAATAAAGTGCTGGACTTAATACACAGTGACTTATGTGGACCGTTTAATATCCCATCATTGGGAAATAACAGATTTGTGCTAATATTCTTGGATGATTTCTCTAGATATTGTGTGGCCTATTTGCTGAAAGAAAAAAGTCAAGTCACAGACATGCTGAAGAAATACGTAGCCATGGTGAGCAATAAATTTGAAAGAAAACCAAAGGTTCTTCAGACCGACAATGGTGGTGAGTTCACTTCACAAAGCATGCGCACATTTCTAGAACAAGAAGGCATTCAGCATATCACAACAGTAGCTTATACACCAGAGCAAAATTCTGTTGCAGAGAGAAAATTTAGGTCACTTGTGGAAATGACCAGATGTATGCTGTCAGATAGCAATCTCCCTAAAAGACTATGGGGGGAAGCCATTCTCACAGCAGTGTACCTACAAAACAGAATGCCAACTAAAGGCGCTGAGCGCACACCACATGAGACATGGCATGGTAGGAAGCCAAACCTGTCACACATAAGAACATTTGGAAGTACAGCATATGCTCATATACCAAAACAAAGAAGGCATAAGCTGGATTCCACAACAGAAAGGGGCATTTTAGTTGGCTATGCTCCAGGACACAAAGGATATAGAATTTTGAATCTGAAAACTGGCATTGTTGGCATAAGACATGTTACATATTTTGATGAAAACAAAAGGGTTGATAAAGGCTGGATTATCCCAGATGAGCCTTATCATCCAGAATATGAAACTAGAACCATAATAGACATGCCAGTGTATATAAATGCCATACCAAGGCAGATGTCTGAAAGCAACTCATCTGTATCTAACGAGGAACAGGCAGAGGAAGCAGACACAGAAAGGATCATTGAAGAAGACAGTACAGTTGGAGAAGGGGAATCAATTGGAGAAGGACTCTCAGATTTAGAGGATGCGGAAAGGTCAGACCAACCTGTTGTCAGACGCTCATCCAGGGAAAACAAAGGTGTTCCACCCCCAAGACTGTCTTACCTAACAAAGTCAGCAGAAGCTCAAGAGCCCTTAACATGGGATGAGATTGAGAAAATGCCAGCAGAAGAAGCTGCTGAATGGCATAAAGCTGCACAGGAAGAAATTGATGCATTGGATAAAAATAATACTTGGATTCTTACAAAATTACCTCCTGGCAAGAAAGCTATAGGATGCAAATGGGTATTCAAGTTAAAAAGGAATGCACAAGGAAAAGTGGAAAGGTATAAAGCCAGATTAGTGGCAAAGGGATATCTTCAAAAATATGGAGAAGATTTTGATGAAGTGTTTGCACCTGTAGTGAAACACACGACAATTAGAACACTTCTGAGCATTGCAGTCTCAAAAGGCATGCAAGTCAAACACATTGATGTGAAAACAGCGTTTCTTCACGGAGATATAACTGAAGACTTGTACATGGAACAGCCAACAGGTTTCATAAATACAAAACAAAGACAGCTAGTGTGTAAATTAAACAAAGGTCTTTATGGATTAAAGCAAAGTGCAGAATGTTGGAATGATAAATTGCATGAAATATTGACAAATTTGGGATTTAAGCAAGGTGAAGCAGATAAATGCTTGTACACTAGGTGCACAAATGGACAATATGCATACATTTTAGCTTTTGTTGATGATCTGCTCATTGCAAGCAAAAGTGAGCAAGAGTACAAGGACATTGTAAAGTGTTTAAACCACAATGTTGAGATAAAAGAACTTGGTAATGTGTCATACTATCTTGGTATAGAAATTGAGAAACAAAATGATGGTTCTTATCTTCTAAGCCAGAAGCAGAAAATAAATGAGCTTATTGAAAGTTTAGGTATGCAAGATGCCCAAGTTGTAAGCACTCCCATGATCACTGATTTTCTGAAGGATGAAACAGTAAGAGAACCTTTACCAGATAACATCCAATATAGATCAGCCATAGGTAAGCTTTTATATCTAGCTACCACATACAGGGCTGATATAGCAAATGCAGTAGGAATTTTGAGCAGAAGGGTCAGCTCACCTACCAAATCAGATTGGACTGCAGTTAAAAGGATGGTAAGGTATTTAAAGGGTACCATTGATTGTAAATTAAAGATTTCAGCCAATAGTAATCCAAAACTAATATGTTACTGTGATTCAGATTGGGCAGGGGATCATTCTGATTATAAGTCCACAAGTGGATATGTGTTTATGTATGGAAATGTACAAATTTCATGGGCCAGTCATAAACAAAGTATTGTGAGTCTGTCTTCTACAGAAGCTGAATATGTGGCCGTATCGGAAGCGTGCAGAGAACTGATGTGGATTGAAAAACTTTTGCTGGATTTCGGAATAGCTGAAAAGAGACCAATCCAGTTAATGGAAGATAATCAGAGCTGCATCCGACTGTCACAGAATGACAAGGTTCAGTCACGCACCAAGCACATCGCAACGAAATACCACAACGTGCGAGAGTTGGTGAAAGAAGGGGTCATCAGTCTACACTATTGTCACACCAGTGAGATGACAGCTGACATCATGACCAAACCGTTACCCAGAGAACATTTTGTGAATCTGCGTATAAAGCTTGGACTTTGTATGAATAAATAATTGCATGACAGTTATGCATGAGAAGGGGTTTGTTGGAATGTATTGTATTTTGCATGCATTGCCTGTCACCTATTATTTCTCTGTGATTACTCTGTGACCTCTGATGTGAATTACTTAGAGAGGTCACACTGCTATGCAACTTCCTGTGGGGGTTAGATGCAGCAGATGCAGCACATGGAGCACATGGAGCTCATGATCTCTCCTAACCTGAGAGGATCTATGGTGGTGTGAGCATTCATTACCATCTAAGCACATGGAAGGAGCTGATAATACAAATGTATAGTAATATGTATATAAAAGCCTGTCTGATAATAATCTAACTGCAAACTGTGAGTAAACAGATGTTTTGTTACTTCAACTTTAAAGTGACTCAGCAGTGAATTATTCAGGGGTGAATGAGAGAGAGATGAAGAAAGAAATTAACATTTCTAAAGCTGAAGCTGTGTGTACTAAAATCTGCTAATTATTTACTACAAATAATCCAACAATATCAAACAGTGACTGACTTACAGTACAGCAGTAGACAATCTACTTTTCAAAAGCTTCTGGATTTGAGTTTCACTGAGTCTGAGTCCAAAAGAGTGGCTATCCCTGAACAACTTTGGCTGGCTTCTGAGATACCGGTGAAAGCCTATGCATGACAAATGCAGGGCTGCCAAATAAAAAATAAATTCCCACACAAAACCGCCCAAAAACTGCACACACCCCACCCCCGCCGTCATCACCCCTGCCCCTTCCGTCATCACCCCCACCCCCGCCGTCATCAACCCCGCCCCTTCCGTCATCACCCCCGCCATCAGCCCCACCCCTTCCGTCATCACCCCCGCCCCCGCCCCGCCCAATATGTCAGCAAACCCCGCCTAAAACGTCACAAACCCCGCCTCTGTCGCCATAGCCCCACCCCCCCGGCCAAAAAAACGCCCCAAAACCCGCACAGAAAAAACAAAATGAGCCCAAAAAACCGCAACCCGCCGCGGGCAAAGGTTTCCCGCGGCGGGTTGCAGAAAACCGCCTAATTGGGCGGGAAAACCACCCATCTGGCAACCGTGGAGAAATGCTTAAAGTTGTGCAGCACAAACAAAATTCCTTTTACAGATTCAACAGCAGGGAAGCTGAGAAGAGATGAGCAATGCCTTTCTCTCTCTAGCACCCCCATGTGTCCAGACTGACTTACAGGCTATAGCTGGCTTCTCTCGTTATGTGTGTTTGTCATGGGCACATAAAAGAAAAAGAGGATATTTTGCTACAAATTAAAAAACCTGGAGGACATGTCCTCTTAAAAAAGGACATATGGTAACCCTACCCATGCCTACCCCAAATTATGCCTATGCTAAAGCTGCTGAAACAGAGGCAGGGCTGCCTTTGGTATACTCAAGCAGCAATCACTGGGGCAGGGGCTAGCTGTAGCGTACCCCATACCTGAACTTCCTATGTCCAACTCTTGTGATGTCCATTCTAACTCAGCTACACTGTGAGGAACAGCACCCACCCCTTCAGCTGCTGTTCCAAAAAAGAGAGAACCACATCAGGCTACTTTTCCTGCATCTCCATTCCTCAGCTGACTTCCAAAAACCTAACAGTAATTGAAAAGCCACACTATCATAACTTCTCTGCACCCCTCACCCTGCCTGCATCCTCCTATACCAGGGGAAGACTGACAGTGATCTAGGACCCTGGGCAGTAAAGGTAATTGGGTCCCCTCTGGCTGCTGCCTGTTGCCCTCCTCCCAAACACTACAGCCCCCCCCCCCTACCACACACTAGAGTCCCCTGAGCCTCAGTGGGCCCTTCATGGTCCTACCTTGAAGAACCCCTAGTGATCTAGCAGCTTCTTCGCGGGCAGAAAAGAACTCCACTTTTTCCTGCCCACTTCCACTATCCTGCCCTGTGCTGCCATGTGTTCAAAACGGGTGCCAAGACTTCCCGAGCTAGTCTTGCAGATCTCAACAGTCTCGAGAGACTGCCGCAGGGAGTCTCAGCAGCCATTTTTAAAACACGGTGGTGCCTGCTCAAACTTCACAAAGAAGGAAAAAGGCTTTTCTGTCTGTCTGGATCTGCTATTTACAAAATATAATCACACAAAGCTAGAAGTGCAGTATTGAATAGGTTCAAGAGTATATCATAATTTGGTTAGAATTTCACTAAAGGTTGTTTTGGGGTCCTCTGCCTGGGCTGGGCGGGGGGGGGGGGGGATTAGGAAATACTGGATATATCTAATTCAATGATGTCCTGACAATGGGCCATGTCCTTTGTAGTTTTAAAGAAATGAGTTAAGGGGTAAGTTGGTTAAAAGGGGGGGGGGGGTCATCAATTGGGATCATAAGTTTTTCAGTTCTATATCATAAGGTGTTTGCTTATTATGTAAGAGACTAATTCCTTGTCTAGACCTGCTGTTCAGTGGTTTGATGTATGGTTCTTTTGATCCTGAATAAAAACCGTTAAATCTTAAAAACACGGTGGCACCAGGCAGAAAAGCAGCAGAGGCCCTTCCAGGTGGGACCGAGAGGGTCCACTGAGGCTCGGGGGGGGGGGGGGGGGTGGGATTGTAGTATGCGGGGAGGGGGGCGGAGGCAAGGGGCAAGAGCCTCTGGGCCCTCAGGCACTGCCCAGTTGCCCAAATGATCAGTCCATCCCTGTCCTATACAATGTGAAATGCAAGGGAACAAGTAGAGGTAAGCAGCTCTCTCAGAAGCATGCAAATAGAGCACAGTGCTGTTGCAAGGTTAAAACTGAACACAAAGTGCCTCTCCAGACTGGAACAAATCAAGATTCATTAATGGGAAA
Organism: Microcaecilia unicolor; assembly: GCF_901765095.1. Classification (NCBI taxonomy): domain Eukaryota; kingdom Metazoa; phylum Chordata; class Amphibia; order Gymnophiona; family Siphonopidae; genus Microcaecilia; species Microcaecilia unicolor. The sequence goes on from NC_044036.1 coordinate 284,935,766, forward strand.
GCAATAAAGAATCTTGTACTTCATCAACAGGTAAAAAGAATTTAAAGCATTTAACAGTGCTCTGCATTTCTGAATAATGAATGGAAGCGTTTTGTTGTGGGGAGGGGGGAAAAGAGAAATCATGCCAATAAAGTAAAGCCTTTCTATAAAAGCCTTAAAATATTAATTCAAATCCCCAAACCCATCTGTGGCCTTGTTCATGTAAATTGTTTGAATCCAGCTGTGGGGCCAACCTGAGAATATTCCAAACACACTGTAGACCATAGGCTTTACTAACTACAGCAGAGACACATAGAACCTGTTTCACTACATTGTCCTCATCAATCCCCCCTCCCTCCACAGATAAAGTGACTGGACCTTAAGGGAAATCTCAGAGGCTGTGACAGCGATATATTCTTTTTTTTTTTAAATAAGAATTACCCAATTGTCTTCAGGAGCAGCGCATCTGCTAGAACTCTACATGACATGGAGGGAACAGTTGCAAACCATCATAATTGTTTTCATCTTTCTAAACCATATTTATTTTTAAATAAAATGACATTTATTTACTGTTGTACTCCTGTAGCTGGAATTACCTTTTAAAATAGGTTCTCTATATCTATTTGTTTAATCAGTTGATTTCTGATCCAAACCTGATAGAGTGTAAATGGTCAGTGGTCTTCATTATAAAACGGGGACAAAGATCTCAAAATGTAACTGATCTGATATCTCTCATAATCTGGCACTGCCTTCTGCAAACAAATTTTGTTTGTTGTAAACACAAAGTTCATGTTTTTGGGGGGCTGAAAAACCTTGGGGAGTGAATTCTAAAAGCGCCTAGTGATTACACAGTGTTTCATCGCCAATTGAAGACTTGGCTGTTTACCCGATGTTTCTCCTCTTTTGAGTGATAAGGTTGAAGGGAGGAAGGAGAGAAGAGTAGGGTGACTGTTTATCTTGTTGATGCTGTTATAATCCACGCTATACGGTCTTGTGGTCAAAAGCAGCAAGATATGGAAAAGCTACGAGAATGGTATGGGATTTGCGTTCCAAGACTTGCTGACCTGAACATGTCTATCCTGGAGGAAAGGAGGAACAGGGGTGATATGATACAGATGTTCAAATATTTGAAAGGTATTAATCCGCAAACAAATCTTTTCCGGAGATGGGAAGGCAGTAAAACGAGAGGACATGAAATGAGATTGAAGGGGGGCAGACTCAAGAAAAATGTCAGGAAGTATTTTTTCACGGAGAGTGGTGGATGCTTTGAATGCCCTCCCGCGGGAGGTGGTGGAGAAGAAAACGGTAATGGAATTCAAACATACATAAAGGAATCCTGTGCAGAAGGAATAGATCCTCAGAAGCTTAGCCGAAATTGGGTGGTGGAGCCGGTGGGGGGAAGAGGGGTTGGTGGTGGGGAGGCGAAGATAGTGGTGGGCAGACTTATATGGTCTGTGCCAGATCCGGTGGTGGGAGGCGGGGCTGGTGGTTGGGAGGAGGGGATAGTGCTGGCCAGACTTATACGGTCTGTGCCCTGAAAAAGACAGGTACAAATCAAGGTAAGGTATACACATGAGTTTATCTTGTTGGGCAGACTGGATGGACCATGCGGGTCTTTTTCTGCCGTCATCTACTATGTTACTATGTTATGTTACTATATAAGACTTTGTACTAAATTAAATATATACTTCTGAATAAAGGCAGGAGAGATGAGATATAATAGCGACATTTAAACACCTCCAAAGTATTAATGTACAGGAAGTGGGGCCTATTTCAATTGAAAGGACATGCTGGAAGCAGGGGGTATAGGATGGGGGTGAAGATGATAGACTTGGGTGTGATCTAAAGAAATATTTCTTTATGGCAAGGTTGGTAGATGCATGGAACAGCCTCCCAGTAGAGGTGAGGAAAATAATGATTGCATCTACACTCTAGAAAGGTTTGGTCAAGAACAAAGGATCTCTAAACTAGAGGAAGGAATTGTAGAGATGAGTACTTGGAATGGATTGGCAGATTTGGATAGGCCATATGGCCTTTATCTGTCCTCATTTTTCTATGTTAAAATAGGAGATAAGGCATGCGGGGATTAACAAGGCAGGATAGGACATGCAACTGCAAAGTGGTTTGGTTGTTACAGAAGTACATAAGAGAAGCCATACTGGGTCAGACCAATGGTTCATCTAGCCCAATATCCTGTTTTTCAACAGTGGCCAATCCTGGTCACAAGTACCTAGAAGAACACCACATTGTTATTATGTCTACTTCACCTATGAATGCATGTATATATTTATAGCTGCAACATCTCACAGTATATGTTTAATTTATATTTTTGGTTATTTTCAATGAAAACAATTACTTTTTAAATATTCTCTCCACTGATGGGCATTGTGAGATGGCTGCCAAACGTTAAGAGACATAATAGCTGTTGATCAAAATGACAGCTGTTTGACCAATAGGAGATTTACATCACCATCCCTCATACCCATACATCCAGGGTTAAAGCAGATCCAGACTCTGGCCACATGCGTATGACCAAACCTTGACACAGAGCAGATGCTGGAATGTGATTGACTAGGTAAATTCAATATCTTTTGAAGTCTAGGGATGAAATATAAGGAATATATATGATCATCATTAAAGAGTAAAAGAAAAACAAATACAACTCACATCTGTTAAGAATTTAGCTAATCAGGGAAGAGGGAGGTTTTAACTCTCATATATAAACAATCTTAAGCAACTAATTTCAAGGTCCTTTCCCTCAAGAGAAGTTGAAGTTTGCCTGGTAATATTTCAAGAGGCAGTGGAACCTCAGAAAATGGGAACAATGGCCATTTTTTAAAAATTGTTGGAAGTCTTTATTAAATACTGAGAACCACAAGAGTATAAGCGTACAACAAAGAAATATCACAGTGTAATGCAAACGCCCAACAATCCTAACAGCTGAGAAATAGTGTCAGCAAAGGGCATGACAACTCCTAACAAGCACTTCTAATGTTTTAATATTTTTATACGTTTAAGACCCTCCCCCCGAATCTATCCCTCCCTCCCCCTCCCTATTAACCCCCCTACCTCATCACCAAACCCACCCTTATCAATGGCCATATTTTTTAGACCCAATAATTATTTTTTCAATTGACAGTTTCCTCCAACTCAATCAGAAGCGGAGCTTGAGTCAGGCACTAGGGCATTCATTTGCCACTGCCCAGGGATTTTTCCTCTATTTTATAATTTTCTTTCCCAGCATACCTGGTCTGGTCATTACAGTGACAGACCAGGCCTGGGAGCCATAACTAGGATTTTCAGAAATCCTGAAATCACGGGCACTGAATCTAGCCACAAAGTGTTGCCCTGAAAACTATCATGCACTCCTGACCAAGGCCTGTGAATTCTGCTCTTGCAGCAACCCCAACCCCAGCTGACTTGACCCTAGGATCCAGCCAGGGACCTTCTGCCATGGACCATCAAGCCAACAAGAATTATTTTTTTAATGGATTTCATACATGCTTCCTCAAAGGAATAAATGCTCATTTTCATATCTATATTTTTGGAAAAGTACATTTCCCACTGGACATCCACAGTTGCTGATTGAGGAGGAGCATTTGGCCTGCAGCCTAACATTGAGCTCCTGTCCACATGCACATGACTAACTGCAGGCTATCATACCTGTTGCCTCCTCTCTCTCACTCAGCAGTGACACAGCAGGGGGGCTACAATAAAGATATTTCATGTTTTATTTTCACAAAATATCACTCCCTAGTAAATGACAATTAATGTGGACAAATACAAAGTGATGCACATTTGGAAAGAATAATCCCATAGTTACTCGGCTAAGGTCCACTTTGGAGGTCAGCACCCAAGAAAAAGATCTAGGTGTCTTCGTAGATGACCATCAGGCATATTTTCAAAGCACTTTGGGAGGCTAAGTTCCATAGGTTTCTATGGAACTTTGGGAGGCTAAGTGCTTTGAAAATATGCCTAAATGTCCGGCGGTGGCCAAAAAAGCAAACAGGATGGTAGGAATTATTAGGAAAGGGATGGTGAATAAGATTAAAAATACTATAATGCCTCCGTTATCGCTCCATGGTGCGACCTCACCTTTATTCATTCAGTTCTGGTCGGCGTATCTCAAAAAAGATATAGCTGAATTAGAAAAGTTTCAAAGAAGAGAGACCAAAATGTTAAAGGGGATGGAACTTGAAGAAAGGATAAACAGGTTAGGGCTCTTCAGCTTGGAAAAGAGACGGATGAAGGGAGATATGATTGAGGTCTATAAAATCCTGAGTGGTGTAGAAGTAAATCGATTTTTTACTCATTCCAAAAGTACAAACACTACAGGATACTCAAGAAGTTACATGGAAATACTTTTAAAACAAAAGAAGGAAGCATTTTTTCACTCAATGAATAGTTAAGCTCTGGAACTCTTTGCCAGAGGATGTAGTAACAGTGGTTAGCAAATCTCTGTTTAAAAAAGGTTTGGACAAGTTCCCGGAGTAAAAGTCCATAGCCTGTTATTGAGACAGACATGGGGATGCAACTGCTTATCCTGGGATTGTTAGGATGGAATGTTGCCATGATTTGGGTTTCTGCCACGTACTTGTGACCTGGCTTGGCCACTGTTGAAGAAGAGCACCCACAAAAAGTGGAGGTGCACTCAATCCCTACGAGAATCAATCAAGCGAGAAAAAGGAGTAGGGGAAGCTGGCTATTTCCAAACAAGGGAGACGTTTATATGATTCCAGATCTTTATTGAGAAATACCAAATGACTCGACACAGCTGCTGTGTTTCAGCGCCAAAACGCCTGCCTCAGGAGACTTATGATGTAATGGGATGTTTCCTTGTTTCTGAGTTATAATGCGAGAAACAAAGCTAATGTTGAAAATCTAAAAACCCAACTTAGCAGCACTTGTACATGTACGAGGGAAAAGTCTCAACTACTACGGCAATAAATCTTGTTTGTTTGATTGCACGTAGAAAAAGTCATCACAGACTGAAAAACCCTGAAAAACAATATTTTTAAAAAAAAAATTTTCAATGTGAATGTTATTCCCTAAATCCGTTTTTACAGTTTTTTTGTTGCTTTCACTTTAAAACAATCAATATTTTCAAAAAAACCGCAAATCACTCAATTGCACTTATCTTGCCATGTTGTCCTCCAAATAATGCGCTGATTCAACATGGCAAGATAAGTGCAATTGAGTGATTTGTGTTTTTTTTTTTTAAATATTGATTGTTTTAAAGTGAAAGCAACAAAAAAACTGTAAAAACGGATTTAGGGAATAACATTCACATTGAAAATATTGAAAAAGTCTTTTAAAAAATATTGTTTTTGAGGGTTTTTCAGTCTGTGACTTTTTCTACGTGCAATCAAACAAACAAGATTTATTGCCGTACTAGTTGAGACTTTTCCCCCGTACATGTGCTGCTAAGTTGGGAAGTTAGATAATCTAGTGGCATTAGCAGTGGAAATCAGGTGTTGAAAATCTAAAAAGTCACACGATATACTTCTGGGGTCCGCCAAGAAATATTTTCAACATTAGCTTTGTTTCTTGCATTATAAAACAGAAAAAAGGAAACATCCCATTACATCATAAGACTCCTGAGGCAGGCGCTCCGGTGCCAAAACATAGCAGTTGTGTTGAGTCGTTTGGTATTTTTCAATAAAGATCTGGAATTGTATATATGTCTCTCTCGTTTTTAAATAGCCAGCTTACCCTACTCCTTGTTTTCGCTTGGCTACTGTTGGGAACAGGATACTGGCCTAGATGGACCATTAGTCTGCTCCAGTATGGCTACTCCTAAATTTTTGTGTACCTAGTTGCTTTTCATTTTTGTAGATCTATTTATGTAGTTACTATACTATAAAACCTCAGCTGGTTTGCTTGTACATTGGTTATGGTGAAACTTGACAACCCTAACGATGCTCTCTCTTCTATAAGCTATCTCAGTCCTGCAACCAACACAGATATTCAGGGCAACCACAATATGTAAAATTAGCTTAGTTAACCCAAAGTCATGCAAATAACAACTCTTTTTTTTCTGAGAAGTTCCGAGAGAAGAGGACATTTCTCTGGTAAGTGAACGCTATTTTGCTCTGTGCTTTGGGAACTTAAAGATTGGGGTTTAAAGGAGGAATTGTAGGTTAGTGATAGGCAAAACAAAAATATAAAAAGCAAATTTTATCAACTAATCTCCATAGTCTTTTCCACTTAGTTTTAAAAACTTTGTACCACAGCATTAACAGATAGAATCTAGCAGGCATTGCAGGATCTAGTTTAGTATTAAGGGGGATAAAAAGAAAGAGATAGAGAGGGAAAAGCAAGCAGGACCTAGTTTAGTATTAAGGGGGGAATAAAGAGAGAGAGAGAGAGAAAGAGAGAAAAGCATCATTAACTAGTTGCCATAGTGTACAAACCATTTTCCCATAGTTTTAAAATGAAATTTTCTCTAGAAATAGACATTTTTCCCATAGTTTTAAACTGAAACCTTTTCTAGAGGTAGAAACTAAACAGCCTAAAACTCTTGTTCTAAAAGGCAGCTATTTTCTGTTCCTTGGCTGCTGGAGAGATAGCACATCCAGCAACCTCAATTAAGTGTTAATTAAGGTGTGGGGAAGTAGAATACTTGCATAGGTTGCTGAGTCAGCTTCAAAGAGCCTGTTTAAAAAAGGCCCCTTAGATTCAAAACTACATAAAACAAGGAAAGGTCCCACTGAACTTTCTTTTTGAGAAGTTCCGAGAGAAAAGGACACTTCTCTGGTAAGTGAACGCTATTTTGCTTTGTGCTTTGGGAACTTAAATATTCGGGTTTAAAGGAGGAATTGTAGGTTAGTGTTAGGCAAAATAAAAATATAAAAAGCAAATTTTATCAACTAATCTCCATAGTCTTTTCCACTTAGTTTTAAAAACTTTGTACCACAGCATTAATAGATAGAATCTAGCAGGCACTGCAGGATCTAGTTTAGTCTGCCCACTCCTAGGACAACTCTTCATTTATAGTCAGTTATTGTAATTAGGGTAACAAGCAAGGTGTGCTCTTACAGAGTTTTAAATACATTTCATTACCATCTAAGAAGGAAACACTAAATAAATCATACAATATACTATATAAACTAAAAGACACATTTATATTAGGCTAATATCCTTAATACTGTAGCAAGTCTTAAATTATTGAAAAACTCAAAAACACTAAGATGGAGTCAGCAGTCCAGCAGCAGGAGGGGTGGCTATCCAGTCTTTTGCATTGTCACATGTATGATTATCTCCCAGTTGGTGAGATGTCATATGTGTGTGCCCAATGCAAAGAGCTCCTAGCTCTCAGAGAACGTGTCCGTTCTCTTGATGCTAGAGTAGCAGACTTGGTGGAGCTGAGGAAGACAGAGAGGTACATAGAGGAGACCTGCAGGGATGTTGTAGATAAGTCCCAACTCCAGTCTGGTAGCCCCTGTGCTAGCTTGGACAAGGGAAGTCTCCTAGAAGGAGAGCATCACCCTAGTGAAGTAGGAAGTACTCCTGTAGCCAGGACTTCAGGGGATGTACTATCCTCTCACACTGAGGATATATCTCCAAGTGCTGCCCGGGAGGGAAAGGTTAGGACAGCTGTTGTAGTGGAATTAGAGCATCACCCTGCTGAAGTAGGAAGTACTCCTGTAGCCAGGACCTGCCCACCAGGGGATGTACTATCCTCTCGCACCGAGGATGTGTCTCCAAGTGCTGCCCGGGAGGGAAAGGTTAGGACAGCTGTTGAAGTGGAATTAGAAAAGGTGCAGAGAAGGGTGACGAAAATGATAAAGGGGATGAGACACCTTCCCTATGAGGAAAGGCTAAAACACCTAGGGCTCTTCAGCTTGGAGAAAAGGCGGCTGAGGGGAGATACGATAGAGGTCTATAAAATATGAGTGGAGTTGAACGGGTAGACGTGAAGTGTCTGTTTACGCTTTCCAAAAATACTAGGACTAGGGGGCATGCGATGAAGCTACAAGGTAGTAAATTTAAAACGAATCAGAGAAAATGTTTCTTCGCTCAACGTATAATTCAACTCTGAAATTCGTTGCCAGAGAATGTGGTAAAGGTGGTTAGCTTAGCGGAGTTTAAAAAAGGTTTGGACGGATTCCTAAAGGAAAAGTCCATAGACCATTATTAAATGGACTTGGGGAAAATCCACTATTTCTGGGATAAGCAGTATAAAATGTTTTGTACTTTTTTTGGGATCTTGCCAGGTATTTGTGCCCTGGATTGGCCACTGTTGGAAACAGGATGCTGGCCTTGATGGACCTTTGGTCTTTCCCAGTATGGCAATACTTATGTATACTTATTGTGGATATTCTGTTAGGCAGTTTTGTAATACTTAAGGAACAGGAGTGTAGGATAGGACTGATCTTTGAGTTTCAATTACTCACCTTTTCCAAAAACAAGCTCAAGGAGAGTTACAAATTGGTTCAGTTGATAGGTCCCTTCCTTAGAGGGCTTACAACCTAAGCAGTGCCTGAAGCAATGGAGGGTAAAGTCACTTACCCTAGATGAAGCAGTGGGAGAAACAGCATTTGAACCCTGCTGTCCTTCTCAACCCAGTCCTCAGCACACAACCAGGCACTATATCCACAATGAATATGCATTAGATAATTTGCATACCAAGAAGGAAGTGCATGCAGATCTCTCACATGCATTCTGGATATCCTGAAACCTGACCATCTGGGTGTGCTCCCAGGACTAGGCTGAGAAGCACGGCTCTAAACTTTTCCTTCTCCTTTAGAGGTGTGCCATCTCTGCAGTTCACAGGGCAGCGGTGCTAGCACAGAGATGTTGCCAACTGCTGCGCTCTAGGCTGGAGGTGGAACCTACCTCCTTAACCCCACTACAAAAGGCACTATTAATCACAGTTTAATAGGAAGACCTCTCCTCCCCAGCCATGAATGGCACTGTTCCTGGTTCTTGCACAGAATATTGCCAGAGCTAAAACTGGTCCCATCATCTGCCCTTGATAGAAAAGGCAGAGTTGTACAGACTGTATCATGTATTATGACCAGTTACTACAGATCCAGCACAGAGCACTTTGGAGAAAAGTAAACACCCACACGGGCTGTCAATTTGACATCTACTTACAGGCCCCCAACAATTGGCCACAGCCATAAACTGAATGTGAAGGGCAGGGTTAACACGCAAACTACCCAATGCTTAGAGCACCACAAAATAAGATGTCTGTTCACAGAGGCCACGGGGGATTCTACTGCCCCTTGGTCTTTGGACTGCAGTGGAAACACGTGTATATCATTCAGCTAGTGAAAGATTTACAACCCTTCTGTGTCAGAGTGTAAGAAAATCCACTTGGTACTTCAAACCTTTTCAAAACACACATTGTGTGGGCAGGATGGGAATTCATCTATGAAGCTGTGACTTGGACTAAAGTATTGTTATAATTACCTTTACAGTGCTTTGTAAAAAATATTAGCATGTATGAATCTGAGAAAATCCCTAGTCTATTTTTCAAATGTTGCTGTACAAAAAATACAATTCATAATGCATTAATGCAAGAGTTAGAAATTGCAGCCACGAATTATTCAAACACTGTTTTTAACAAAAAGTTAATGAGACCTAAAAGCTTTCACACATTTATAGCAAACCAAAATTAGCTCTTGTTCTAAAAATTGCTGTAAGGCCCATAATAAGTTAAATACAGCCCACCTGTATCTGAGCAGATTCAAATACTCCAAAATAAAGAATTAAGCTGTTTCTGTTGTATGAAGTGAATCTGAAGCAATATGTCTAAACATGCTGAATACAGAGCTGCTGAAAAAATGTCAGGATAAAGGTATTCAAATGTGTCAACTGAAGTTTTCTTACAGCCTTCTTCCAATGTGTTTGAAAATCCCATGGTGCACTGTCAGGCCCATCAATGTGAAGTAGAAACAACTTGGCATCACTTAGGAATCTGCCAAGAAGTCACTGTGAACCCTAAGATTACTTAATAAAAAAAATTACTGGAATCTCTAGCAGCTGACTGGGGAAAAACTGACTGGTCGGCAATTTCAAGATTACTCCACAAGCACAGCTAGTACAAGAAGGTGGCGACTGCTGAAGAAAAGTCATGATGTGTGCATAAGATTTACAAAGAAATATTTAGGGGACAAAGCATACACTACCTCCATTCTATGCAAATCTCTCACATGCATTATGGGTATCCTGAAAACCTGACTGGCTAGGTGTGTCCTGAGGACTGAGCTGAGAACCTCTGCCCTTACAACATCACTACAGTAAACCATGGCAGTGGCTGCTTTATGCAGCAGCAAAGGCTTGTGAAGACAGGGAAGAATGAATGGTGCAAAGTACAGGCAAATCCTGGAGGAAAACCTGTCCCAGTCTGCCACAGGCCTCAGACTGAAGAGACACTTCCCAGGAGGACAGTGATCCTACACACAAAGCAAAGGCAACAATGGAGTGGCTCAGCAAAATCAAAGTGAAAATTTGAGTGGCCCAGTTAAAGCCCAAACTGAATCCAATAGAAAAGATGTGGAAAGACTTGACACCTGGAGATCCACACATGATCCCCAGTCAATGTGAAAGAGCTTGAGCCATTTTGCCTAAGGAATAAGCAAACCCTACACCGTCCTGCTGTGCAAAGTTTATTTTGGCAAAAGATATTCCACGAAGCACCAGGTCAAGGGTGTGAAGACTTAGAATAAGAAACCAAAAGGCTTGACTTCTTGAATATTTCTATAATTATTTCTTCATGTGTTGTTTACATCAATGGAAAGATGACTGTAATGCATTCTGAAATGTACCTCAATGTAACTCACCTTGAGCTCTTACTCAAAATGGCATGAGCTAAACCAAACAGATGTGAATGATGGACAAGGGTGTGAAGACTCTTACAAGGTACTAAATATAATTTATGTGTCTCTCTCAACAGAAAACAATTTCTTGTTATTACCGTAAAACAGTCCAAGGTCAGGAGAGAGCTCAGATGAAATGCATTTTATCAGATTAATACCATTACCAATGAGTAGGATTCCATTAAAGCAATTAACAGTAATTGTGAGGAAACAGGAAAACTCAGCTAAAAATTAGCAGAATGGATAAGAGCAAAACTATCACTGTTCCTCCATCACTGTTCTCCAAACAAAAGTTAAATAGGTAGAAAAAAAATCTAGCTAACCAAAGATTGTACCTATTAAAATGTACAAATAAAAATGTAGATGAAATTTAAAATGTAAACCATGCATATTGGCAGAAATGTATCGACATATGTCCAGAAAAAGGTTCACAAGTCGCTAGCGCATTCCAGTATAAATCACATTTCTTCCAACACACCAAAGCAGCATTTTCAACTGCAGGGTGCTAATAGAATCCAGCAGGAGAAAGAAGCATCAGCTAAGTAGCTGGCCGCTGTTTTGAGAGTGAAATGGAGCTGATCCACTATCCTGGGGCAAAAGGAGCAATGCCAGGGCAAAGGTTAAAGAGTTCAGCAGCATTTCAGCAACAAGCCTGTCTAATGCATTTATAAAATGAATGGCTGGGGCCAGGAGAGGGATGCTTGCATGAACAACTGCACCACCTGAAGGGGTGTGAGCAGTCCTGCACACAAGCACATAAAAGAAAAGTCAAGCCCACCTTGCCTTGGGTGGCTGGCTCTTCCGTGTCCTGTCATCCTACAGTTTGATTCCACCTAGAAGGCTTACTATCCTCATCATTATGGGGTGTGGGAACCTTCAAATGGGGGAAGGGGGAAACTTCTTTATACCTTATTCATAGAGCACTGTGAATGAACATACACAGCACTGCACAAGATAAGTTTGAGATGTTTCAATGTAAATACACAGAGATCAAAGTGGCTTGCTCCTGGGATGCACTGGGACTTGTTATTACAGCCAAATACATGAAGAAAAATCCAAAATTTGGCACAATTATTTTTTTCTACTAAAAATGGAAAGACAAGTAAACTCCTGCTGTTAGACTCATTTCATATATCAGGATTACTAACATAGGGGTCCCTTTTACTAAGTTGAACTAAGAAATGGGCTTAGCTTGCCCGTACCCTGGCCTTTTCTGCATTCTAAGACCATTTCTAGCGTGGTCATCAAAAGGGCTTTTTTTCTATTTGATTTCTGGCCATGCACTAATGTTAGCATTAGCACTCAGCCATTTAAAAAAAAAATTATCCCGGGAGCACTTACCATCTCTTAATTAGGAAGTGCTCAGGGCCTCCACGTTACAGACATCCTAACAACTTAGCACAGGTGGTAGTCAGTGTACTACCTGATTGGGTGTGGATGTGCCAATCTTCCCCCCCCCCCCCCCCCACCTGCCTCCTCCAAAAAAAAAAAAATATATATATATATAAATATCACACGCTTAGCACACACAGATGGAAACATACAGAGGAGTAGCCTAATGGTTAGAGCACCAGTCTTGATATCCAGAGGTACCTGGTTCAAATCCCACTGCTGCTCCTTGTGATCTTGGCCAAATCACTTAACCCTCCATTGCCTCAGGTACAAACTTATGCTTGGATTTACTAAGCTGGTAGCACAGCTTGCTGTGTGCTAGCCAGCCTCGCAAACAGACCCCTCCAGGGACAGGAAAATACCCAGGGTCAGATGCATCAACCAAACGCTAAAAAATCTAAAACATTAAAGTCCTTAACGAATTTTAAAAAATGAAATGCACCAAAAAAACAAGTTGCACATGTTCGTTGCGGTACTGTAAAGTAGAATGCATCAAACTGGTGTAATTCTCGTCGGTAATCGGCCCCTAAAGCATGCGCAGAGCAGCCAAGCGTTATGCTGGCTGCTCTGCACATGCCACAAACGTCAAAACAACCAAAAAAAAAGAAAACCAAAACACAAACATGTTGCATGGATCGGGAGGGGGCAAAGGCTGCTCCTCGCTTCCTCTTGCATCAAAACAAAAATCAAAACAAGGCTGCCCCGGCCCCCCGCCTTTCCTCTCTTCCTCTCCCAGCTCCGCCTCCCGCCATCCTCCGCCCCCCTCCACCGGGCCTCCCTCCTTCTTACCGGGCCCGCGCAGTGCCTCTCACCTCTGTGTGAAGGCGCTGCACGGGCAGAAAGAACAGCTGATGCCTCTTCGCCCAGTCTTCACGTCTCTCCTTTCCTCTTGGGCCCGCCCTACGTCAGACGGGGGCGAGCCCAGGAGGAAAGGAGAGACGCGAAGACTGGGCGAAGAGGCATCAGCTGTTCTTTCTGCCCGTGCAGTGCCTTCACACAGAGGTGAGAGGCGCTGCGAGCCCAGTAAGAAGGAGGGGGGCAGCGGGGCTGGGAGAGGAAGAGAGGAAGGGTGGGGGGCCAGGGCAGCCTTAAGTTTTGATTTTTGTTTTGATGCAGGGGGAATCGGGGAGCAGCTGCGAACTCGGGCGGGGCAGAGGCGGGGGGGGCAAGGCCGTCAGTGAAGGACACTCCTGATGAGTGCCTTTGCCCCCTCCCGAGCTTGCCATCCTATAAGGTTTGTTTGTTTTTTGTTTTTCCAAGCCCACACAGCCACGAGAGGCCCAGACCTCTCGTTAGATTTCATGGCGTTTTGTTCGGTTTTCCTGCGTTAAACCAATCGGAAAAGGTTAGTGCATCTCGTTACAATACGGTTTCTACACGAATTGCTCATCTGCATTCCGTTTTTGTTAGCTGCTACTGCATGCAACGGTTAAAAAATTCTTCGTTAAAGGCTCATTTAAGGCTCATTAAAGTTTAGTGCATCTGGCCCTCAGTGTACTTGAACATAACTCACCTTGAAAAGGTGTGAGCAAAATCAAAATAAATAAATAGTACAGAATAATTGAGTTCATCCTGCATTAGGCCATTTGAGCTGTGTTAGCACCTAACATAGCTTAGTAAAAAAAAAAAAAAAGCCCCATAGGATTAGCTTTAACACTTAGGGCCCAAGTTTAAGAACCACCAGGTCTAATGATAAATCAGACTTCTGGTGCAACATTGTTTCTGCGGGACTATTTTATATTTTCCCCTTTTTCCTTTGCTTTCCCTGCTCAACTGTACTGACAGCTGGAATCTGGCACCTGGCATCATGGGACCTTCACCTGCACTATCCATTCCCAATGTGGTGCAAGGATCCTTCTGGAACCCGCCTTAATCCAGCCACTGTCATTGCTGCACAGAGTCCGACTCCCCCAATATCCCTAATGCCAGCTAACCCAAGAATCAAACCCAGGTCCTTTACATGGCAATAAAAGTGCTGCCAATAGGCCAGTCCTAATTTTTATATGCTTATTTTTAAGTGAAGAAACCACTACAGAATAAGCATTCTATGTTGCATAGGAGACAGCAAAAGCAGCCCAAAATTCCTCCACAAACTCATAATAAAATATCAGAAACTCAGGTCTAGGCTAGGTTGGATATTACGAAAAATACAGCAGTGTTCAGAATAATTGGATGAAAAGTTCTTTAAAGCATGTGAGCAGGAAAGAGATTGTAAAGATCCAGGCTTAAAAAAAACCCCACTTGAACTGAATACCTTCAAGAGCTTGCTTTGACTTGCCACTGTTTTTCCATTCCCCTTCTTTCCAAAGAGGCAATCATGCTTTCTTACAATTAAAATTCTATTGTTTGTCGTCTTCTGATTACCCATCAATCTCCCATTCCCTTCAGACCATCACTGGAATGCACATTTTCATTTCACTGGCTTACTAATGTAAAACAGTGCACATTGCTGTATTTGTCATGTGTAAAAAGAAACAGTGAATACTAAAACAAATGAATCAAGCAAAAAAAAAAAACACCTCGTTTTGCCGTGCACATTTCTACTTTTTATGATCCTCTTGATATTTTCTAGTATTGCCATTAAAAAAAATTATTTTATTTTTTGCTCATTCTGTCCTGACCAAGAGGATGTTGGCTAGAAATGTACAATAAAAAGTTTGACCTTTTATTATTATTTAACTTATTTCTGTGAAATTAAAAAATATAAAACTGATAAATCCAACAGCACCCTCTGGTGGTAAATGAATTCAGTAGTTAAATTTCACACCTGCACACATTGCTGCATCCTTGCCCCACCCAAAACTCCTATAGTTATCTCCATGTTTTTTTGGAGATGTCACTGAGCCTCATGTTCAGATCACACTTCTCCTCCCCTTCCCTCCCCCAATTCAGTTTCTTTAGAGGAAATTTCTGCATTTCTTTCCCAGACCAGTATCCTCTTTCACTCTCTCCTCATCCTAAGTGATTTTAATCTTCCCCCTACTGATAGTTATGTGTCCTTCTACTCTCTCACAAAGCAACTTGGGCTCACACAGAGCAGAGGTAACATTTTGGACCTGTTTTTTTTCCCATTCCTTGTCATCTCTCTGTCCATCTTCCATCTCACTACAGTGGTTCCCTTGGCCTGATCAGGCCCTTCTTCTTTTCCAAATTCCCCTGATAATTCCTCCATCCCCTTCTCCCCGGAGTCGCCTTACGATTGAGAATCTCTCTACATTCCTCAATCGCCTTCTCCCTCACAATTCACTCCCTCTGACCCCCTGTCCCCTCAACTCCAGAACTTAAATTCCTCCCTTCATTCCACTCTTGACAGTGTGGCTCCTCTTCCACTTATAGATGAACCTCTAGTGCTCCTTGGTTCTCTCAAGTGCTATGGCTCCTTAAAACCCAGCTTCAAAGCATAGAACACTATGGGTGCAAGCACCGCTCCCCTTCTTCCATGATGCTCTTCCAATCTCGCTATCAAAACTAAAAGCCCAGGTCAAATATATTCCACGTATTAAAAAAGGAGATCAGAAGACCAAACGATAGCTGTCATGGTTAAAGAATGAGGTGAAGGAAGCTATTAGAGCTAAAAGAAAATCCTTCAGAAAATGGAAGAAGGAACTGACTAAAAATAATAAGAAACAGCATAAGGAATGTCAAGTCAAATGCAAAGGCTAAGAGGGACTTAAAAAAAAAAAAAAAAGATTGCTTTGGAGGCAAAAACACATAGTAAAAATTTTTTTTAGGTATATTAAAAGCAGGAAGCCAGCAAAAGAATCAGTTGGACCTCTAGATGACCAAGGGGTAAAGGGGGGCAATCAGGGAAGACAAAGCCATAGCGGAGAGATTAAATGAATTCTTTGCTTCGGACTTCACCGAGGAAGATTTAGGAGAGATACCGGTGCCAGAAACGGTATTCAAAGCTGACGAGTCGGAGAAACTGAATGAAATCTCTATAAACCTGGAAGATGTAATGGGGCAATTTGACAAACTGAAGAGTAGCAAATCTCCTGGACTGGATTGTATCCATCCCAGTGTACTGATAGAATTGAAAAATGATCTTGCGGAGCTATTGTTAGTAATATGTAATTTATCTTTAAAACCAAGCATGGTACCGGAAGATTGGAGGGTGGCCAATGTAACGCTGATTTTTAAAAAGGTCCAGAGGAGATCATAGACCAGTGAGCCTGATGTCTGTGCTGGGAAAAATTGTACAGACTATTGTAAAGAACAAAAATTACAGAGTATAGTCAAAAGCATGGATTGATGAGACAAAGCAAACATAAATTTAGCGAAGAGAAATCTTGCCTCACCAATTTATTACATTTCTTTGAAGGGGTGAACAAACATGTGGATAAACGTGAGCCAGTTGATATTGTGTATCTGGATTTTCAAAAGGCGTTTGACAAAGTACTTCATGAAAGACTCCAGAGGAAATTGGAGAGTCATGGGATAGGAGGTAGTGTCCTATTGTGGATTAAAAGCTGGTTAAAAGGTAGAAAACAGAGAGTAGGGTTAAATGTTCAGAATTCTCAATGGAGAAGGGTAGTTAGTGGGGTTCCCCAGGGGTCTGTGCTGGGACTGCTGCTTTTTAACATATATATATAAATGAGCTAGAGATGGGAGTAACTAGTGAGGTAATTAATTTTGCTGATGACACAAAGTTATTCAAAGTTATTAAATCACAAGAGGATTGTGAAAAATTACAAGAGGACCTTATGATACTGGGCGACTAAATGGTAGATGACGTTTAATGTGAGCAAGTGCAAAATGATAGACGTGGGAAAGAGGAATCTGAATTATAGCTATGTAATGCAAACTTCCACGTTAGGAGTCACCGACCAAGAAAGAGATCTAGTTGTCATCATTGATACGTTGAAACCTTCTGGTCAGTGTGCTGCAGCAGCTAAGAAAGCAAACAGAATGTTAGGTATTATTAGGAAAGGAATGGAAAATAAAAATGACCTTATAATGCCTTTTTGTATCGCTCCATGGTGTGACTGCACCTCAAATATTGTGTTCAATTCTGGTAACCGCACCTCAAAAAATATACAGTGGAATTAGAAAAGGTGCAGAGAAGGGCGACGAAAATGATAAAGGGGATGGGACGACTTCCCTATGAGGATAGGCTAAAGCAGCTAGGGCTCTTCAGCTTGGAGAAAAGACAGCTGAGGGGAGATATGATACAGGTCTATAAAATAATGAGTGGAGTGGAAAGGGTAGACATGAAACGTCTCTTTACTCTTTCAAAAAATACTAGAACTAGGGGGCATTCAATGAAATTACAAAGTAATAAACTTAAAACGAATCAGAGAAATTTTTCTTCACTCAACATGTAATTAAACTGTGGAATTCATTGCCAGAGAATGTGGTAAAGGCGGTTAGCTTAGCGGGGTTTAAAAAAAAGGGTTGGCTGCCTTCCTAAAGGAAAAGTCCATACGCCATTATTAAAATGGACGGGGAATATCCACTGCTTATTTCTGGGATAAGCAGCATAAAATGTTTTGTACTTTTTTGGGATCTTGCCAGGTATTTGTGACCTGGATTGGCCACTGTTGGAAACAGGATGCTGGGCTTGATGGACCTTTGGTCTGTCCCAGTATGGCAATACTTATGTAGAATACTTCTCCTGTCGCATCTGCAGGCCAGCTAGCAAAACTCAGGCTCTCTTTCAACTGACAGGCTATTGCTCCATCTGGGTCCTCAACTCCATCTTATGATCCTTCTGACCTTTCACCCTCCACACTGGGGGCTTTCTAGCATAACAAATTCAGACTTCCTTTACCCTCTTTTGACCCTATTTCTCCTTCCTGTTCCTCCTCTCCTGCAAATGATCTGTCTTCTTCCATTTCTTCTTCCTGGATGTCCTTCAGCAGACCCTCATTGGTTTTTCTCCAGCATTCATTTTCAGTCACAAATTCCTTTGGTTCTCCTTCTGACACTTAGTAAGCCCATCTCTTCAAGCGATTTTCCTCTTGTGTTCTCCTTCTCCCGCTGATTCAAGCAAGTCTGGCCCTTGGTGAGGGTCCTAGTTCAAGGAAGTATGACCTTATCAGTCCACTTCTGAAGAAGCCTTAATCTGGACACATCTGATCCTGCTAATTACAGATCTCTCTCTAATTCCCCATTCTTAAGACACCTCACTAACTTTTCACCCTTATCAGCCAGTTTTAGGAAACAGAACCAAAACAGGGAAGAAAAGGGTCTTCCATAGTAGTCAAAACAATGAAAGAAGGGGTAGAAGATTACAACCAAAATGTTCCAGGATACCAACCACAATAAAGTCCAGAAGTCCAATGCTTCTAAAACATAGAAACTTTATTCTCCAAAATATACAAGAGGTGTGGACATTCTTGACCCAACACAGGCTGTGTTTTGGTTGCAAGCCTTCTTCAGGGGTCTTTACTGTCAACAGCGCATAAGAATGGAGAATATAATTTCAGATGTAAAACAATCAGATTGTGGAACTCCTAAATGAGACAGCGGTGCAAATACTTAGATGGAAAGCATTGGACATGTCAGCGCTTCAGACAGCACAGCGTAATAGTAGGTCATGGACAGTATAAACATTAAAGTCCAAAGTCCATAGTATCAAAACCTTCTTGGTAGCCCAACATGATGCTAAGGACTTCCTTACATCAGCACACTTCTGTTGTGGTAGTCTCTCTTGATCTGTCTTCCGCCTTTGATCTTGTTGATCATTCTTTCCTTCTCTCGCACTTGCAAGCCATTGGCATCTCGGATACTGTCCTGCATTGGTTTCAAAGCTACCTATCCAATCATATTTGTCAAATAGCACAAGGTCACATACTTTCCAATACTCTGTTGACTCTAGTGTCCCTCAAGGTTCCATACTTGTACCCACGTTTTAAAAATGTTTTTCTCACTGCTTCCCATTTTGATATGCAGTATATCTAAATTCTCTACCGTATTCACTCCTGCCAATCAGATCTGATCCATCTAAACCTGTCTTCAAAAAGTTGCCTCCTAGCTTTAACATCGTTTGTTTCTAAAATCCAAAAAAGTGTAACACAATTCATTTCCCCAACCCTCATAGTGCTGTTCTATCTAACAGAATAATACAGATTAAACTGTTAGAAATAGTTAAAAATATAGCAGCAAAATTAATGACTAATTCCAAGAAATATGACCACTACTAATCATTTTTATAGTGCTACTAGACATATTCAGTGCTGCACACAATCTAAGTTTTTGTACTGGGGGCAATGGAGGGTGTGACTTACCCAAGGTCACAAGGTGCTGCAGTGGGAATTGAACCCAGGTTACCAGGATCAAAGGCCACTACACTCACCATTAGGACACTCCTCCACTCCAATATGATTAAGTTACTCCCTTACTGAAATCTGACCATTGGTTTCCCATTATTCATAGGATTTGATTTAAAATTCTTTGTCTAATTCACGAAGTTCATCATATAGGCATTCCACTTTATCTATCCAGACTGTTGATCTAAGTGATGGCATAGGTATATAAGGAATCAACGTCACAAAATCAGTTAGTAGTTCCATCATTTTGGGTTTTTAGCCTTGAAACAGTTCACACAACGGTGTTTAGTGTGATCAGACCTCTCCTCTGGAATGCAATGCCTTTTGCATTTACAAAAAACAACTAAAATCCTTTTTATTCCAGGATGCTTTTGGAGTTTGGTATGTTTTCAATGGAAGCCAAACATCTGTGCTATGGATGCCCCTTTCAGGCCAGTCTTACAATCTTGACAGTCTAGGGGTGTAGTCAGTGCAGGAGTGATCCACAGTCGCTCCTGGCTATGCCGGCTCTGCTCCAAAATGGCTGCCATGACCTCTAGGGGCAATTTCATGAAACTGCCGCAAGTTTCGGTTTTCCTTAGCTGATGTTCATATATGTAGAGGCTATTTTGGTCTTTTATTATTTAAATTATTATATATATTCTGACTTGGATCCTGTCTGGGTGATTCAAAACAAAATTCCAGGCTCTGTTGAGTATGATGAAGATACAGTGCTTTAATCAAACTTGTGGTGTGCAGAAGCTAGATTCTATGAGAAAGGAACCTGCAGTGATTATTTTCAAGCACAAGTACTGGTCAGCTTATAGTGTTAGTAGGGAAATGATACTACAAAGAAATGAAGTTTATATAATAGAAAATAATTAGAGAAATTAATTGCTCTTGATTGTAAATTTTTCAGAGCATATAATCCTCACATTCTGTAACATCAATCTGCTTTTTTTATTCTGGATTCTGCATCAGGCTGGTACAACACCTGCAGTGTAGACCGGTATCTGGATTCCTTTACCCTATTTTAGTAAGAATCTATATATCATACTTGTCCTTAATCAGTTTTATAACTAAATACAAAACAGGGAGCATCTCATACTTTCACTTACTTGTGCACAATTCGGGTAAGCATATAAAGCTGGTAATCATGATTTTTTTTTTTTACATGTTCTTACTAAGGCCTAGATGTATTAAACCTAACGAGCCGGCAACGTAGTTTTTAAACTAGTTCTAGCCAGTTTAACATGCAAGTAGTAAAACAAGACATGTACAAAAGGGGTTCTCCTGTCACGGTAGCAGATCACAAAAATGGAATGCAAAGCTATTATAATGTGCACGCAAGGTGATGCACAGCCATTTTCCACACAAAAGCAGTCCCTACCTTTACCGTGGAAAATCTAATGGGAGGTCTGCACCTCTCGCTAATCCCTGGCTGGGCTGCTGGTGCAAGGAAGCTGATCTTCAGGAGCTGCTCGGTGCCTATTGGAAATCTCCCTTGTGATCATCTCTTCAAGAAAATGATTTCTCATTTCTTTTTAAGGTCCAGTTTGAAATGAAAAAAAAAAAGTTTTCTGATTCTGATTCCCAACCTCTCTCACCAATCACAGCACATTTAGCTGACACCAGTGTCAGCTAAACACAATGTGATTGGTGGGTTGGCAAGCATGTGTTGTGGACGCCTATTATACACACAGCTTGCTCAGTGTCCATTGCAAATCTCCCTTGTGCCTGTCTCTCTCTTCAAGAAAGTGATTTCTCACTTTTTAAAAGGTCCAGTTTGAAATAGAATTGAACTCAGATAGAAAACATTTTTTTTGTTCATTTCCCAACCCATTTACACAGTCCTGGTTTCTCTCACCAATCACAGCACGTTTAGCTCACACCAGTGTCAGCTAAATGCGCTGTGATTGGTGGGCAGGCAGGTGCTGTAGATGGCTATAAGGCACACAGCTTGTCTGAGTGTATGAAACCATATATGACATGCACACAGCAGCCACGCTTAACGCTTGGCTACTCTGCGCATGCTCAGCTGACCAACTGGCTGCAAATGTGCTAAAAGTGAGCAGTTCATTTGCATGCAATTTCCTTCATACATGCCCGTTGTTTACAAAATCAGTAAGCAGCAACCAGGGATCGGTAAGGGAAGGGCTTTTAGCATGGCCTTAATGCATCTGGGTTTCAGAGAATATTTAACTGCATCTACATTGACTTGGGAACCTAAGGGGACCTTTAACTAATAGATTTACAGCAGATAGCATCAGACAGGGAGGGATCATGACTGCATCTGCTATGACTAAAGGAAAGAAAATTATCACGGTAAGAACCTAATTTTCCCTTCCTTGTCATCAATCTATGCAGCCATTACAGATAGGATGTATCAAAGCAATCCCTAGATAGGGTGAGAACAAGCCACACCACGCACCAGCACTTGCGCTCCAAAATGTGCGTCCCTCCTGGCAGCCACATCCAGCCTGTAATGTCGGGCAAAAGAGAGCTTAGAAGCCCATGTTGCTGCACTACAAATCTCTTGAAGAGAGAGTGCTCCAGTTTCAGCCCAAGAAGAGGAAATTCCTCTACTGGAATGCGCCTTAAAGGCATCAGGCGGAGGCCGGCCGGCAAGCAAATAAGCTGAAAAGATAGATTCTTTAAGCCAGTGGGCAATAGTGGCTATAGACGCTGGAGACCCTCTGCGAGGACCTGATAGCAAAACAAACTGATGATCAGAGGTCCTGAAAGAGTTAGTAACTCGCAGATACTGCAGCAGAGTCCTGCGCACGTCCAACAGGTGCAATTGCCCAAAAGATTCTGGAAACTCCTCCTCGACAAAGGAGGGCAAGAAAATAGGTTGGTTTAGGTGAAATGCTGAAACCACCTTAGGCAAGAAGGAAGGCACGGTCCGAACCATAACCCCGGACTCTGAAAACTGCAGAAAAGGGTCTCTACAGGACAGCGCCTGGAGCTCTGACACCCGTCTCGCCGAAGTAATGGCCACTAACAAGACGGCCTTCAGAGTCAAATCTTTCTCTGAAGCATGCCGAAGCGGTTCAAAGGGAGAACCCTGAAGGGCCTTCAGCACTAGCCCCAGGTTCCAAGCTGGACAAGGTGCACGCACGGGAGGACGAGCCGAAGCACCCCTCTAAGAAACTGTGCCACATCCGGATGAGCAGCTAAACACACGCCTTCAACCTTGCCACGCAGGGAGGCCAACGCTGCCACTTGCACCCACAGGGAATTATAGGCCAAGCCTTTTTGTACACCATCCTGCAAAAAGTCCAGAATCGGCGAGACAGGAGCCCGCAGGGGTGTGATCTCTCTGGAAGCACACCAGACTTCAAACTGGCGCCAAATCCTGGCATAAGCCACGGAAGTGGAACGCTTGCGGGCTTGCAGGAGAGTGGTAATTACTTTATTGGAATAGCCTCTGCCTCTCAATTGTGTCCTCTCAATCGCCAGGCCATAAGACCAAATCGGCCGGCGTCCTCCATGGTCACCGGACCCTGTGACAACAGGTTGGGAAGCAGAGGTAACTGAAGGGGATCCTCTACGAACATCTGTCGGAGGTCTGCATACCAAGGCCTCCTGGGCCAATCCGGGGCGACGAGAACCACTTCTCCTGGATGCAGCCGATTCCGCAGGAGCACTCGCCCTATCAAGGGCCACGGAGGGAACACATGCAGTAGGCCCGGAGGCATCCAACCCCGCCACGCGAGGATCTCTCCGTCTGCTGAAGAAGCACGGGACTTTGGCATTGGAGCTTGTCGCCATTAGATCCATCACAGGCTTGCCCCACTTGGCACATATCTGCAGGAACACTTCGTCTGCAAGTTCCCACTCCGCTGGATCGATCTGATGCCTGCTTAGATAATCGGCTTGCACGTTGCTCTGACCTGCAATGTGAGCTGCTGACAGAAACTGTAGATGCAGCTCAGCCCAGTGGCAAATTTGTTCGGCCTGCGCGGCTAGAGCTCTGCACTGAGTGCCGCCTTGTCGATTTATGTAGGCCACTGCTGTCGTGTTTTCCGACATCACTCTGACAGCCAATCTTTCCAGGGTCACTTGAAAGGCCAGAAGCTCCTGAAACACTGCTTTCAACTCTAGGCGGTTGATGGACCACTCCGACTCCTCGGGTGTCCACAGACCCTGGGCATGTTTCCCCTTGCAATGTGCGCCCCAGCCTTTCAGACTGGCATCTGTCACCACTAGGCACCAATCGGGGAGCACCAGCGGCATTCCTCGCCGCAGCATGCTGTCTGAGAGCCACCACTCCATGCTGAGTCGGGCCGCAGGGAGCTGAGTCTGCATTGGTAATCCTGAGATACTGGAGACCATCTTTGGAGTAGAGCATACTGTAGAGGTCTCAGGTGCACTCTCGCCCAGGGCACCAGTTCCATGGTGGCCGTCATCGATCCAAGCAGCTGGACAATGTCCCAAGCTCGCGGGCGGGGCATCCTCAGGAGCAGACGGACCTGATTCTAAAGCTTACACCGCCTTTGCTTGGGTAGGTACACATACCCCGAGGCTGTGTCGAACCTGGTCACCAAATATTCTAGAGACTGCGAGGGGGGTCAGGTGACTTTTGGCCAAATTGACGACCCAGCCCAGAGATTGAAGTACTGAGACCACTCTGGCTGTTACCTGCTGACTCTCTGCAGCAGAGTTTGCTCGAATGAGCCAGTCGTCCAGGTACGGGTGAACCCGAATACCCTCTAAAGGCAGCTACTACCACTATAACCTTCTAAAAGGTGTGGGGAGCTGTGGCAAGGCCAAAAGGCAAGGCCCGGAACTGGAAATGCTTTCCCATCACCGCAAACCTCAGAAACGTCTGGTGTGGGGGCCCAATTGGAATGTTCAAGTAAGCTTCTTTCAGGTCCAGAGACGTGAGAAACTCTCCTGGCTATACCGCCGCAATGACGGAGCACAGGGTTTCCATGTGAAAATGCCGCACTCTCAGGGACTTGTTTAATTCTTTTAAGTCCAGAATAGGGCGAAAAGACCCTCCTTTTCGCGGCACCACAAAGTAGATGGCGTAGCGGCCGCAGCCATGTTCGGCGGGAGGTACCGGGGACACGGCCCCTATCTGAATCAGACCTTGTAAAGTCTCCTCTACCGCCGTCCGTTTGGCGGCAGAACCGCATCGGGACTCCACAAACACGTCTCTTACAGGGGCGTCGAATTCTATTCTGTAACCATCTCTGATCAGGTCCAAGACCCACTGATCTGAGAAAATGTTGGCCCACTCCTCGGCAAAGAGGGAAAGATGTCCTACGATGACAGGACTCGAGGAGAGGGCCGGCGCACCATCATTGAGAGGGTCGCCCCTGAACTCCAGGCCTTTAGCAGGTGGCTGTGGAACGTTTATCCGAGCGAAAGGAGTTCCTCTGCTGAAAACGGGCACGAGAAGTGAACCCAGCAGAACGCCCCGGGCGGTACCTTCGAGCTTCACGGAAGCGAGGTCTGTAAGAGGAGAGGACAGCCGCACCCTTAGAGGAAGGCCGAGGCCTATCTTCGGGCAAGCGCTGAGGTTTAGCCTCACCCAGGCCCTTCACAATTTTCTCCAACTCCTCACCAAACAGGAGAAGGCCTTGAAAGGGCAACTTCACCAACCTTTGCTTAGAGGCCATGTCCGCCGCCCAATGCCGTAGTCAAAGAAGACAGCGAGCCACCACTGCTACTGCCATGTGTTTAGCCAAAGCTCTGCCAATATCATAAAGGGCGTCAGCAAGAAAGGACAAGGCCGACTCCATCCACGGAGCCACATCTGAAAAGGGCTCCGCTCCATCACCGGGCTGTTCCACTGCCTGTTGCAACCAAGCCAGGCAGGCTCTAGCAGCATAACAACTGCATGCAGACGCCCGAATAGTGAGACCTGCAATTTCAAATGACCGTTTAAGTGCTGATTCCAGTCTACGGTCTTGAATATCCTTCAGGGCAACACCTCCTTCAACAGGGAGGGTAGTTCTCTTTGTCACAGCTGTGACTAGGGCATACACTTTAGGCATAGTGTAGCTGGGTCGCCCAGCCAGGC
The DNA here is from genome assembly GCF_901765095.1 of Microcaecilia unicolor. Lineage (NCBI taxonomy): Eukaryota > Metazoa > Chordata > Amphibia > Gymnophiona > Siphonopidae > Microcaecilia > Microcaecilia unicolor. The sequence continues at coordinate 284,961,247 of NC_044036.1, forward strand.
TCGACCCTGCTTAGCTGCCTCTTCCTCCACACGACTGCTGCCTTCACTCCACGGCAATCTGGCTCCTCTGAGCCTTGGCTCCAGGCCCTGTGAACTCCCAGGACTTCCTCCTCCCTCCGTTCCTTTCACAGAGGCACATTCAAAGCCCAATGTTTATAAATAAGAGCTTTTATTTTCTTGCTTCAAATCAACAAAACACCCTTCACTCCAGGTTGTTTAGGCTAGCAGCCCAGAGCACAATTCAGGTTCAAAAACAGTCCATATAACTTCAACCTCAGGTTCAAAAATAGTCCATATAACTTCACTTCACTTCACTTTAGCTCAGATTACTTCACTTAGGGAACAGTACATTATCAGAGGAAAAAAACAAATAGCTTGGTAGGTTGCAGCCCAGACCTTTTTTAATATGAAACAGTTTAAACAGTCTTTCTTGCATCTTCTTACAGCACGGTTACACAGCTTTATTCCCACCAGGTTCAGGCTGGGGTTTCAATTGTGCCCAGCTCTCTTTCTCTCCCACAGGCTGCACCTGTTTCCTCTTTAGTAGAGATTTCCCCCAATGCCTCAGCCTCTCTCCTCCGGTCTTCCACCAGTCTCTCCAAGGTACTGCTAGCCACCCTCTTACAGCAGCTTTTTGGGTTTGAGCCAGGGCTCCAATCTCCATCTGTTCCTCCTCTAGTCTTTCAGTAATCTCCATTTTATCCTCCTCTTCAACTTCCCCCGCCCCCAATCTCTCCAGCTGGCCCTCATCACCTTCCTCAGAGACCATTTCCCAATCTTCTATCTCCTCCCCTAACTCTTGCACAGCCGGGTGGGGAAGAGAAGGATTATGGGACTGATAGTTCCTCCCCTTCTTCCTTAACCCAGCCAACCTCTCTGCCTCCAGTGGCCCAGCTTTCTGAATGTGGGTGTTGTGCACATGAAATCTGCCCCGTTGGGATTCCCCGGCTCCCTGTACCCCGAGCCAAATGCTCCTGACTCAGAGGGTATAATTGCCCCATAGCCCTGGAAACTTTCAAAGGTCCCTCGGGGTCAGCCCACTGAGCCGAAATAAGCTCTTGGATGGAGTCATGCAAAGGAAAGGCTCGAGCAGGCTTTTTGGTACTAGCCATCCTAGGATTCACAGAGGAGGCTGTGCCACTGGCAGGGTCCTCAATAGAGAGAGCCTGCAGGGCATCAGAAATAAGCGCTGGCAGCTCATCACGGTGGAAAATCCTCACCGCGGAGGGATCGTCCAGATCCTGAGTCACTTCTGCACCAGACTCTGGCTCCTCAGACCATGAAGGCCTGCCAGAGTCCTCCGAATCCTCGCAGCCCGACCACGGGGGGGGGGGGGGGGGGGGGGGGGGGGGGGGAATGGAGGTGCAGCACTCTCTGAAGGGGAATGAGCCCTTCTGCACTTCATATTCTGCCAATTATCAGGGAATAATGCCTCAGAGGGCATACCCAGGCTAGAATCCACCGGGGGGGCATTAGAAGAGGCCCATGCCTGGCTTTGTGGGAGAGCTCTTTTAAGCATGTATGCTTTATGCATTAATAAGACAAATTCAGGGGAGAAAAACTCACCCTGGGCACCTGGATCTCTGCCGGAGCTAGTAGCTCCCATATCAGCCTCACTCCGAGGCCTCCCCCCGGGCTCAGGACTCTCCGTCTCAGCGGAGGTCGTGCCATGTGGTAAATTCAAAATGGCGCCTGCTGCCAGCTCAGAGCGCGAAGAATCGTCGCTAGCCATGCTCGGGCCTGCTCTAACGTCTGTACAGCACGATTTACAGAGCCCCGCTGCTGATCTGCGCTTGCCACACTTGGAACAGCGCTTTACTGTCTCCGCAGCCATCGCCGAAAACGGCGGTAAAATTCAAAATCGCCCCGATCACCGGCCCACCCCGGAGGAGTCAGAAAACACTCTTACCTCACTGGACCGAGTATCACAGCTCCGGTCCCACAGGAAACCTGTGTTCCTTTTTTTTTTTTTTTTTTTAACGCTGTGAGGAAAGCAGAGGTAAATAGAACTCCGGAGGCTCAGATGAGTGGGAAAGGCAGGGAAAGGGCAAACCTATGTGCCTGCATCCACTGTTGGTGGGGAAGGACAGGGAAAGCTAAGCAATGTGTCCACATCCACGGAGGAATGGGTAAGGCAGGGAAAGGGCGAACCTATGTGCCTTTAAAGTGAAGCTGCTATTGCCTCCAACACCCCTGCTAACAACTGGCAAAAGCATAGGAGCAACCTCCAGGCAGATTTTAGATGGAGCTCGAAGAAGCTGCAGCCACTCTGCTAGAGATAGAGAATACTGAAGAGAGGCAGTGGAGCAAGCTGGTATGAGGCACTGAAAAAAGTGTGCTCTCTATCTCCCTCTGCTGGTTGATGGACACAACCCATCTGCAATGGCTGCATCTGCTTGATGACAAGGAACCTGAAATTGTTAGAAATGTTGTCTTGGCAGTTACTGCTTTGCCACTCTGCTCCAAGAATAATTAGATCATATTTGAGAGCATCCATGAATGAGGATACGAAGAAAAATCCTTCAAAGATTTATTTAAAACTTTAAGGGCCCTGTTTACTAAGCTGCATTATAGGCGCATTAACATTTTTAATGCACGTTAACTGTGTAAACGCTTACAATATCCCTATAGGCACCCACACGGTTAACATGCGCGCTAATTGTAGGCACATTAAAAATGCTAACGTGCCTTAGTAAACAGGACCCTGCACATAACAGTATATTGCGTATTTTCATTTGACAGCAGATTTTTGTTCATATCTCCCCTCATCCGTCTCTTTTCCAAGCTGAAGAGCCCTAATCTCTTTAGCCTTTCCTCATATGGGAGCAGTTCCATCCACTCTATCATTTTGGTTGCTTTTCTTTGAACTTTTTCTAATTCTGCTATATCTTTTTTTGAGATATGGTGACCAAAATTGAACACAATACATAAGGTGAGGTTGCACCATGGAGCGATAAAGAGGCATTATAATATTTTTGGTCTTATTTTGCATCCACTCCTAATAATTCCTAGCATCCTGTTTGTTTTGGCTGCCGCCACACACTGGGCAGGAGATTTCAGCATACTGCCTACAATGACACCTAGGTCTTTCTTGAGTGCCGACTCCTAAAGCGGACCCTAGTGTCAGACAACTATGATTTGGATTCTTCCCAATGTGCATCACTTTGCATCTGTCTAAATTAAATTTCATCTGCCATTTGGATATACAGTCTTCCAGTTTCCTAAGGTCTTCCTGCAATTTTTCAAAATCCGCATGTGTTTTGAAAACTTTGACTACTTTTGTGTCATCTGCAAATTTATTCACCTCACTCATAGTTCCGATTTCCAAATAATTTATAAATATGTTAAATAGCACCAGTCCCAGTACAGATCCCTGCAGCACTCCACTATTCAACCTCATCCACTGAGAAAAATGGCCATTTAACCCTACCCTCTGTTTTCTGTCCAATAATCAATTCTTAATCCACAGAATGACATTGCCTCCTATCCCATGACTCCTTAATTTTCTTAGGAGTCTCTCAAGAGGTACTCTGTCAAAAGCTTTCTGATAATCTCAATATACCACATCAACCGGCTCACACCTTTATTCATATGTTTATTCATGCCTTCAAAGAAATAAAGTAAATTGGTGTGGCAAGATCTCCCTTGGCTGAATCCATGCTGACTCTGTCCCAATACTTTATAATAGTTTCCACTGTTTTGCCTGGCACTGAAGTCAGTCTTACCGGTCTGTAATTACCCAGATCACCCGTCAAACCCTTTTTAAATCCGGTAGCACATCAGCCACCCTGTTATCTTTAGGTACTATGGACAATTTTAATGACAGGTTACAGATCACTAGCAGCAGATCCGCAAATTCATTTTTTAGTTCTTTCAATACCCTGAGGTGTATACCATACAGTCCAGGTGATTTATCACTCCTTAACTTGAATTTGGCTCAGTATGTCTTCCAAGTTCACCAGGATTTCTTTCAGTTCCTCCACATCATCGCCACTGAAAACCATTTCTGGTACACGTAGATCTCTTACATCTTCTTCTGTAAAGACTGAAGCAAAGAATTAATTCAATCTCTCTGTATGGCCTTGACCTCCCTGAGAGCTCCTTTTGCTCTTTCCTCATCTAACAGTCCCATATTCCCTCACAAACTTCCTGCTTCTGATATATCTGAAAAAAGTGTTACTATGAGTTTTCATCTCCACAGCTAGCCTTTCTTCATATTCTCTTTTAGCCTTCTTTATACAGTAAATGCTTTGCATTTGGCCTGACAATGCTTATGTTGGTTCTTATTTTCTTCATTTGGATTCTTTTTTCATTTTTTTAAATGATTTTCTTTTGGCTCCAATAGCCTCTTTCACCTCACCTTTTAAACCAAGCTGGCTGTCGTTTGCTCTTTTTTTCCACTTTTGTTAATACATGGCATACATCTAGTCTGGGCTTCCACGGTGGTATTTTTAAACAAAGTCCATGCCTGATTTAAAGTACCAACCTTTGCGGCTGACTCTTTCAGCTTCTTCTTAACCATTTTCCTCATTTTTTCATAGTCGCCCTTTTAAAAATTAAATGCTGCTACAGTAGTTTTCCTTAGTGACTTCATTCCAAATATCAGGTAAAATTTGATCATGTTATGATCACTGTTTCCCCACGGATCCAACATCATTACCTCTCATACTATGCCCCGCATTCTACCAAGGATCAGATCCAAAATAGCCCCACCTCTTGGTTCTTGGACCAGTTGCTCCAAGAAGCAGTCATTTATTACATCTAGAAATTTTACCTCTCTAGCACCCCCTGATGTAACATTTGGAAAAACAAAATACGAAAGCGCCAAACCCCTACGCCAAAAATTACATTGGCTCCCGATCAAAGAACGGATTGCCTTCAAAATCTGTACTCTAGTGCATAAAATCATCTATAGTGAGACCCCGGGATACATGACAGACCTCACTGACCTTCTAGCCAGAAACACCACAAGATCAACATGCACATACCTAAACCTACACCACCCAAGCTGCAAAAGAATTAAATAATCAACCTGTGCATCCAGCTTCTCCTTTATAAGCACGCAACTATGGAACGCACTACCAAACACCGTGAAAACAACGCACGACCTATCAAACTTTCGGAAATCACTAAAAACTTACTTATTCAAAAAGACATACCCTGATGACCCAACTTAAATGCCTCGATCCCACAACACAACAAAACTAAGACGCGAATTGATCACAACTCAACCCTTCCTCCTTATTCCCTGATGTGTTTATCCTACACGAACCTTTTACATTGTCACTCTGTATCTGCTATACCAGAACTGGCGATCGCCATCACGGTTACTATGTAAGCCACACTGAGCCTGCAAATAGGTGGGAAAATGTGGGATACAAATGCAATCCTATATAATAATTCTTACCTCCAACGTTCTGAGGCTACCTGGAACCCTGGAAAACTCGAAAGTGGAGTAGATCATCCCACTGATTGGCTGCGACACGGATGATGTCACCAGCCCGACGCACAGCAACAAACCGCGACCCAGGCAGGGGGAGGAGCACTCCTCCCCCTGCCTAGGAATCGCACCAGACCAGCTGAACCTCCTGAAACACACGCGCACACTAACCGCCCTCCCTCTGCTCTCAAACTCCGGATTCGCACTGTCGGAGAGGGAGGGCGGCAAGACGGCAAGCGAGATGGTGCGCCGACTGTCCCGTGTCGAGGCAGGTGAGGGATCACAGCGATGGTCGCGGTACACTCGCAAGACCCCCCCCAACAGACGACCCTCCCGCCGCAAAACCGTTGGCCACCCCCCCCAAGCAACACAGACCACCCACAAAGCCCACGAACCCTCTCAAAGCCCAAAGTGTCGCTCGATGCACCTCCCCCCCCACGAGTCCTCTCCAAAGCAACAGAGCATGCCCCCCCCCCAAACACAAACAGAAGATTGTAAGAAGCAAAACGGCAAAGCAAACAGCAAGCAAGCATTGGCTGAACACTCTGAAGCCGCACCTCCTCTAGCCTTGACGTCAGGCTAGAGGAGGAGCAGCATCAGAGTGTACAGCCAATGCCTGCTGGCTGCCTGTGGTGCCGTCTTGCTTCTTAAAATCTTCTGTTTCTCATACGGCAGGTCAGTTGGAAGGGGGGCGTACAGAGAGGGGGAGAGGCAGCACCGACGACATGGGTGGCGGGGGAACGGTGACGGACGATGGGTGGGCGGGGCAAGAGGAAAAACGCAGGGAGGCTAAAAGAGGGGGGAAGGGACAATAAAACGCAGGGTGGCTGGACAGGGGGAGGGGGGACAGGAGAGAGAGGAAAATTGCTGGGTGGCTGGCAGGGGGGGCAGGGGAGACAGGATAATCACTGGGTGGCTGGAGGGGGAACAAGGGACACAGGAAAATCACTGGGTGGCTGGACGGGGGCAAGGGGAGACAGGACAATCACTGGGTGGCTGGAGGAGGGACAAAAAAGAGAGAACAAAAGCAAGATGACTAAAGGGGGGGCAGGGAATACAGAACACTCACTGGGAGCCTGGAGGGGAGCAGGGGACAGAGGACACTCGCTGGGTGGCTGCAGGGGGGGGCAAGGGACAGAGGACACACGCTGGTTGGCAGGAGGGGGGACAAGGTTCAGGAGGGGGGGAGAGAAACTTCAAAACAAAGGGGAGGGGGTCCAGAGACATGAGAGGGGGAGAGGGGAGGACACTCACTGTCTCACATAAACACTCGCAAACACTCATTCTCACATAGACCTACTCACACAGACACAGTCGCACCCACCCTCACTCTGTCACACACACACACTTGTACATTCACTCTCTCTCTCGCTCACACAGTCACTCTCACAGACACTCTCTCGAACATACACACTCAGTGGAAAACCTTGCTAGCGCCCGTTTCATTAAAACCAGAAACGGGCCTTTTTTACTAGTAAATAAATAAAAATCTAGTCAATATTAGGATAATTAAGATTACCCACTATTATAATGTAGCTTAATTTACCAGCTTTCCTCATTTCTGTAAACATATTTTCATCTGTCTGTTCATTCTGTCCTGGCAGACAGTAGAACAGCCCTACGAATACACTCCTTCCCTTCACTCCTGGAATCTCTATCCATAAAGATTCCACACTGCTATGTTTCATGTAGAATGTTTATTTTGCGACTCCATTCCCTCTAATATATAGCACAACGCCCCTCCCCCCCCCCCAATTTGATCATTACGATATAATTTCTACCCTGCTAACACAGTGTCCCCTTGATTTTCCTCCTTCCATCAAGTCTCTGAAATGCCTATTATATCTCCTCTTCATTAAGGGGCCCTTTTACAAAAGCACATGGGTGGTAATTCCATTTTGCCATGGGCGGTAATTCCATTTTTGGCACGTGCCCAAAACACATGGTAGAAAATATTTTCTGTTTTCTACTGCGGGGCCCTTACCCGGCGGTAATCAGCAGTTGGAACACGCTGCACGCTTACTGCCCGGTTGGCGTACGCTATGTCAACAGGTACCGTTAAGGTCTCAGGCCGAAAATGGATGTGTGCTGGTTTTCATTTTGCCACACTTCCATTTTCTGGCACATTAAAAAATCCCCTTTTCCAGGTGCACTCAGGAAATGGACCAGTGTGCGTCCAAAATATGCGCCTACACCAGCGCAGGCCATTTTTGGGTGCACCTTAGTAAAAGGGCCTCTTAGAATTGGAGTATATAGCACTATCTTATTTTTAAGGCTTCTAGCATTTGTATATAGACAAATTGTCTTTTTTCCTGGTAGCTACAGGCTACTTTGAAGTTAATGGGGATAATTTGCATCCTTTACTCTGTTCTCCCATTGAATACTCCTGGCTTTCTTTCACCATTATTGAAACTTCTCTATCAGGATTCCCTAAAGATCCTGTTTCAATGGTAACATTCAAGACTCCTGGGTGACTGTCAGATTCCTCCCTCCCCATTTTAGTTTAAAAGCTACTCTCTCTCCTTTTTAAATGTTAGCACCAGCAGCCTGGTTACATCCCAGATACGGGGGAGCCCATCTTTTTGGAATGTTGACCAGTTCCTAACAAATCTAAATCCCTTGTCCCTGCACCATCATCTCAACCACGCATTGAGACATCGGAGCTCTGCCTGTCTCTTGGGTCCTGTCCATCGAATGGGGAGCATTTCTGAAAACGCTACCCTGGTGCAGGGCCGGTCTTAAGGCGAGGCGACCGAGGCAGCCGCATAGGGCCCCGCGCTCAGGGGGGCGCGGCGCAGCGCGCCTAAGGTCGCCCCGACCGCCCGAGTTCCAGTCCTCCCTCCCTCCCTCGGATGGCACGCGACGGCGGAGTGGTGGGGGCGGTCCGCCCCGGATGTCAGCGGGTGGGGGATGCCCTGCACCCGCTGCTCCCACCCTGTCTTCCTACCTTTAAAAAAAGAATTTGGTAGCGCTGGAGTGACAGACAGCACCTCCCGTCTGCCCTGCTACTAAAAATGTCTTCGACGTCTTCGTTGGGCCTTCTCACATTGAGTCCCGCCCTTCTCTGAGGTAACTTCCAATTACCACGAGGGTGGGCGGGACTCAATGTGAGAAGGCCCAATGACGACGTCAAAGACATTTTTAGTAGCAGGGAGGGCAGACACGAGGTGCTGCCTGTCCCTCTGGCGCTTCCAAATTCTTTTTTTAAAGCCAGTGAGGGTGGTGGGCGGCAGGAGAACAAAGCTAGTAGGTAGGGGGGGGAGACTCAGATGGGAGAAGGGTGTGTGGGGTGGGGGTTCTCAGGTGGGGGAAGGGTGAGGAGGGGGTTCTCAAATGGGAAGGAGACTACTACTTAACATTTCTAAAGCTGAGGTGGGGAGGGGGTTCACGGATGGGAGAAGGGGGTGGGGAGGGGGTTCTTGGATGGTTGAAGGGGACGGGTGGGGAGGGGACTGGGGTTCTTGGATGGGAGAAGGGGACTGAGGAGGGAGTTCTCGGATGTGAGAAGGGGACGGGTGGGGAGGGGACTGGGGTTCTTGGATGGGAGAAGGGGACCGAGGTGGGGAGGGGGTTCACGGATGGGAGAAGGGGGTGGGGAGGGGGTTCTTGGATGGTTAAAGGGGACGGGGGGACTGGGGTTCTTGGATGGGAGAAGGGGACTGGGGAGGGGGTTCTCGGATGGGAGAAGGGGGCAGGCACTGGGGTCTGAGAAGGGGCCATATGGGAAAATGGGGGCCATGCCTGGGGCTGGTGGGAAAATGGGGCATGCGTGGGTCAGGTGGAAGAATGGTTCTGAAAAGGGGGCCCTAATACAAGGCATGTGGATGAAGGGGGCTGGAACTGGGGGCTGAAAAGGAGGGTAGGTGGGATAAGGGGGCTAGTGCTGGGACTGGAGGCTGAAAACGGGATAGGGAGAAGTGGCTGGGGGGCTGAAGCTCGGGACTGGTGGGAGAAAAGGGCTGGGGCTGAAATGGGGGACTGGTGGGATAGTGGGGCTGGAACTGGGGACTGAAAAAGGGGCGGAGAGAGGGGCAGATCCTGGATGGGGTAGCGAGAGGGAGGGCAAACCCTGGATGGATGGGAGAGGGAGGTCAAATTGTGGATTGAAGGGGCAGAGAGAAAGGGCAGACAGTGGATGGCAGGGATAGAAAGGGCAGACAGTGAATGGATGGGGGAGAGAGAGAGGGCAGATGGTGGATGGATCATGGAAGGGGCAGAGATAGAGGGCAGATGTGGATGGAAGGAGCAGGGAGAGAGGGCAGACATTGGATGGAGGGGACAGCAGAGAGGGCAGACACTGGATGACAGATGCTGGATGGAAGGAAGACAGTGAAAAGAAGATGAGGAAAGCAGAAACCAGAGACAACAAACTGTAAATAAAATATATATTTTTATTTTTTTGCTTTAGGATATAGCATTGTAGCTGTGTTAATAAATGTTTATAAATAGAACACGTAAATAAGGTAATCTTTTTATTGGACTAATTTTAATACATTTCGACTTAACTTTCAGAGAAGAAAACCCCCTTCCTCAGGTCAATACAGTATAGTACTGTTACAGTATCCTATCCTGACCTGAGGAAGGAGATTTTGGCCTCTGGAAGCCAAATGTATTAGTCCAATAAAATGGTATTATTTTATTTTCTGTATTTGTTTTATTTCTATTTGTTAATTTGTAAAGTGGTGATTGGTATTTGTTAGTTTTTTCAAATTTACATCTGCTGTCTTTATATTTTGCACAGTACTAGGGGTCATTTTCTGTTTCTGTGGTGTTGAATTGTATACAGAGTCTGGCATCTTGGGGGTTCAGTTTAATTTTTGTCTAAATAGAAAGTTTAAATATTACTACTTATTCTATAGTGGATTAGGGTGTATCTGTGTTTGTGAAAAAGACATGGCTTTCAGTTGGCATTGACTGTGCAGGATCGACGATCTGTACTATTCTGTCTGGTTTCATTTTACAATAGGTGAATTGATGTTCTAGTGCTCACTGTAGTGTTTTAAGATGTTTTCCTTTTCTTTGTGTGATTCGTAGAAATGACTGCTTATGGTATGGTAGAATTGCTCAATAGGTCCTGAGTGTTTTGTATTCTTGGCATACCTAGTACTGGATTTTGGAGGGGGTGTTAAAAAATGACCGGGAGGGAGGGGGGCCTTGGAGCTGGGAGCCCTAGGGGGGGAAGCCCTGGAGCTGGGGGCCTTGGAACTCAGAGGGAGGGGTAGCCGGCCCTGGAGCTAGGGTGGGGGCGGAGTTAGGTGGGGGCAGGGCTAGGGTGGGGCCCCATCAAATTGGTCTGCATAGGGCCCCGCACTTGCTAAGACCGGCCCTGCCCTGGTGGATCTGGATTTCTACCTAGGAGCCTAGATTTGGCTTCTAGAACCTCCCTTCTACATTTTCCTATGTCATTGGTACCCACATGAACCAAGACAGACGACTCCTCCCCAGCACTATCTAAAATCCTATCTAGGTGATGCCTATCATCCACTAGCCACCTAGCAATCTACATGCCTAATAATCGAATCACCAGCTACACAAGCTCTCCTAACCCTTTCCTCCTGGGTAGAAGCACCTGGAGTCACATCCATATAATGCTGTTGAAAAAGTAAGTTGCCCTGGGTTGGACAAGGTTGAGAAACACTGGCCTAGTGGTTAGAGCTGCAGGTTCAAATATTATTTCCATAGCAATGAAGCTCCTTATGACCTTGGGCAAGTCACTTCACACTCCACTGTTTCAGGCACAAACATATTTTCTTACCCAAGTGGATTTGCAATTTGTGGACCTCATTTAACACACCTTGAATCTGTGTATCTAGAAAAATCTAAGTAAACTTATGGTCAGCCTCACACTAGATAATACCTGTACAGGCATGCCATGTCTAGAATATTATGCTAGCTCTACCCTGAGAAATCTCTTTTACCACATACACCAATATTTTGCCAAAGACTAACAAGGAATAAACCTTTTCTTCACAGACTCCTAATCCCATAGGTGCAGTTTAGGTGTAAGTGGGGGTGGGGGAGAAGGCAACACCTCAAAAATATTGCAGGTGCTAATGCTGAATTGGTCCCTCTTTCCTTGACTACTAATATGACTTAGGTTTACTTACTTTATTTATTTAGATTTTGCTCACACCTTTTTCAGTAGTAGCTCAAGGTGAGTTACATTCAGGTACACTGGATAATTTCTCTGTCCCAGGAGGGCTCACAATCTACTTGTCTTAGAAAAGGGCAGATAACTATGCTTAATCCCTGTACATCATTATAGTGATTGTGCTTTTCCAGCCTCATATGAAGAGATGGTATATAAGGAAGTAAACATTTGGAATTTGATATGTGTAGATAAGTCTTACATAAAGAGGGCAATTTCTAAAAGCCATTTACCCAGGTCAATAATGCTATTTGAAAAATGCCAAAACTTCCTGCGGGTAATGGTACACAATGATGGTTCTTTCAGTTAATGTAGCTGTCAGGATCTATTGTTTTGTTTTCGCTATAGCTGCTGACCCTGGACCACCATATATCTTGCCTCAGGTAGGCCAGCCCAAGTAGTCCCACAGCAAGGCGGCAGCACTTAGCGCCACAAAATTCCAGGACGAAATCGAGTGTGCTCTCCTAAAAAGACAAAACTCAAAAACCTATTTCCCAACTACTAAAAAAGCAAATAAGACTTATGCTTTCAGCTCTCTCACACTTCTCAAAAAAAAAAAAAGCCAGTGAGAGTTTTTGAATAACGACAAGTAAACCCTGAGCACTATTACAGCCTTTACCCGCTTCTAGTCTTCCCACTTTGGTGGTAGGATGTATTTCTCAAAAGACCCAGCCTTGTACTTTCCAACGTTTTTTTTTTTTAAATAGCAAAAACAATCCTATATACAAAAAGTACACGGGACGGTGTAAAAGCCAGATCTGCGGGTATATCCGTCTTATACCTTTTGTACATAGCTTTCCTTGAAACGTCTGAAACAGAAACACACTAGTCAACTGTCTGCAGTGACGAGCAATGCATCTCAGAATGAGGCTTGGACCACACTAAGCAGGAGGTTTAACTCCCAAGCAGAAACACCAATGAAGTACTAGAATGAGGCTTGAAACGCGACAGATCAGAGAGACTAGTGGAGCACCAGAATGAGGCTTGGAAGATTCCTACAACAAAGCCCCAAAACTCACAACCCACAATCGCAAAAAAAAAAAAAAAAAAGTCCGGCAGTCAGTTTTCAAAAGTAATCCAATTTGGCGAGGAAACCCATCCAACTGGCAACACAGCTGGCCGCTGTAACACCCCAACAGAAGAAACGAATCCTTAAATCCTGTCTCTCTTTGTTAAATTGTACAGCGCTGCGTAACCCTAGTAGCGCTCTAGAAATGTTAAGTAGTAGTAGTAGTAGTAGTTAAAAGAAAAGCTGCCTATAGTTCACCTGCTCTATGTAACCCGCGCCTGCGCATTTCTGCTCGGCTTCTAGTGAAGCACGCCATCGCCCAGCCACAGAAAAGCCGTATGTCACATGTATTACCCTTACCACGCCCTCATTCGCTATTGGCTGATAGAATGTGCATATATTAAATGTTACCCAACTGTACCGATTTTTATCGTTTTGACACAGTAATAACAATAGAATAGGAATGTGATCGAGAAGAACCATATCTTGTTTGGCATTATGTAAAAAATTGTACATTTTTAAGTAAAATTTTAAACATATAAATTCTCCCTGACCAACAAAGGTAAGCTCTAATCGTGCTTTAAATACCGAAAAGCCACCCATAACTATTCGTGTTGTATGAAAGGAGAGAAGGTTAGCACTCCCCTTGATAAGGATGGAAGAGGTCCTTGTGACCTATACAACACGCATATGGTTAAGGCATTGCCACTTACTTCGTGGCATCTAACCAAGTTTTTTTTTTATACTCAGCTTCCTTCTTCGCTTGCAGTTTTCTCTGCCCCACTTGCACGATTGCCTTGGGCCAAACTTTTTCACTTGGATTGGGGAGAGGTATAAATAATTTTGAAAAAATAAGTTACCCCCCCCCCCTTTATAATAAGCCAATTACAAATGTAAGCAATCCTTCTAGTCAGTACCCATGTCTGTTTTAATCATCATTCCCACCATAAGTAATTCCTAACCCCTTATTTGCCTTGCTTGTTTATCTTGAACAGATCCTAAGCTCTGTCAGCAGGGACAGTCTCTTATGTGTTTAGTCTGTTTATTTAGATTTTGCTCACACCTTTGGTCTCTGCATATGTCTAGTAGGCTATAGCAGGGCTTGACAAAGGTTCTAGAAGCCAGCCCAAAAATCTAGGAGCCAGACTTGTAAGAAGCCAACACACATATACACCCATTGCTCTATCTCTGCCTCTCCTCCCCCCCCCCCAGCATACACACCCCCATGGGTCTGTCAGTCACCACCTCATATGCCCTCCTGTGACATACACCACCACCCTCCATCCCCAGTAGCTGTGTCCCAATGATGACCCCCCCCCCCAAAAAAAAAAAAAAAGAATTAATACTGCTCTCCAGCTTATCTTCTGGACCTGCACATGCCTCCTCAACTCCTGTACCCAAGACCACTAACACCAGTTTTTGCTTCCCTCTCGCTGCAGTAGCACAGACACCCAGTTTGCACTCTCCCCTCCCCTCCCTCTCCCCCCATATAGCACAGACACCCAGTTTGGAAATAAAATATATCAGAGAAGCATATTTCCCAAAGCTGACATGGTCCACTTGATAAATAAAAAAATATTTTTCTACCTTTGTAGTCTGAGCATTTTATTTTTCCGTTTGATTTGGTCTGTCTCTTCTGTTTATTTCCTGCCTTTCCAGGGTCTTCTGTCTATTCAACATTTCTTCTCTCTCCATGTCTGCCATCCATCTTCTCTCCGTGTCCCTCTCTGTCTTCTCATGCATCTTTCCTTGTTGTCCCTGTTCCCATCTTCCCCCCATGTTCAGCATCTGCTCTTTTACTGTCCCTATCCTCCCCTTATATTCAGCATTGCCCTTCTGTGTCCATATCTTTCCCCCTGTGATCAACAATACCCCTCAATGTTCCTAACCCACCCCTTTTCCACCATGCCCAACATGTCTGTGCTCTGTCTCTCCCCCACCCCAGGTCCAGCTCTCTCCCTCTCAACTGACCCCCCCCCCTTGTGGTCTGACATAACTCCCTGTCTCCATCTGTGAGTCCAGCATCTGTCCTCTTTTCCACACCCCAATCCAATCTCTGCCTCTTCCCTCCCCCAGTCTGATCTCTCTCTCCTGCCTCTTGTATTCCTCCTCCTAGCAGGTCCAGCACAATTCCATGTCCCTCCAGCCACCCCACCCCCATCCCAGGGTCCAACACATCTCCATTTCTCTCCAACTCCCCCACCTTCACCCCACAGTCCAGCAATCTCCATCTCCTTCCAGCCCCCTCCCACCCCAGAGTCTAGCACATCTCACTCTTCTCCCCCCCCACCCCAGGGTCCAACACATTTCACTCTTTCCCCCCTCCCCAGCACGAGTCCAATATATCTTTGTAACCCCCCCCCCCCCCCCCCCCCGAAAACTTGCCTCTGATTCTTTTGGCAGCAGCAGCCTTTCAAGACATGCTGCTGTCACCGATGTCGGAGACTTCCCTGTGCAGGGTCCCGCCTTCATGGAAGCAATAAGTTACCTTAGAAGGCAGGATAGGTATAGGGAAATCCCCATCAGTGAGAGCAACATCTCTTGAAAGGCTGCCACTGCCAGTGATGATCAAAGGCAAGTTTCCCGGGGAGGCGAAAGAGGATAGAGAGATTCTGAATTTGGGAGCGGTGGGAAAAGGGAGAGAGATGTGGGCTGGACCCAGCAGAGAGAAGATCTGCCAACAGGGACAAAACCTAGGCACTAGTCAGATTCTTTAAGCGTCATGGTGACCTGGCACCTGGGGTTTGTCAAGTCCTTGGCTAAAGAAATAAGTAGTAGTAGTAATATAAGCAGCCCCTGCAGTGGAGGTCTCAGGCAAGGCAGAGGCTCCTCTGGTGTTCCAACCTTATCTTCTGCAAGAGTTGGCTGCTGCTCATGAGCACTTTTGGATATTTCACAGGCCTTCCTTTTAATTTTTACTGGTGCCAATGACCACTTACTATGTGACAATGTACTCAAAAGACTTGTGTACCTTGGCTTCCTTCCAGCAATCACAAATATGATAATAGGCAATGAATGCTTTCAGTTATAAGACATTTTCTCTACTAGGTTCAACAAGTAATAAAAGCATGTGCAGCATGGTTCATTAAACAATTTCAAGCCTATGTGCATGCAGCTATGTTTGTTTCATTTTATTATTCTTTCCAAACGAATGGAATGGTTGGGAACTCCTCCCCTCAAGTTCTATGAGCATAAGTGTTGCCATACTGAGACAGACCAAAGGTCCATCAAGCCCAATATCCTGTTTCCAAAAGAGGCCAATCTAGGTTACAAGTACCTAGCAAGATACCAAAACAGTAAAATAGATTTTATGCAGCTTATCCTAGAAGTAAGCAGTGGATTTTCCTAAGTCCATCTTAATAATGGCTTATGGACTTTTCTTTTAGGAAGTTATCCTAAACCCTGCTAACTGCTTTTACCACATTCTCTGGCAACAAATTCCAGCATTTAATTACACATTGAATGAAGAAATATTTTCTCCAATTTGTTTTAAATTTACTACTTAATATCTTCATTGTGTGTCCCCTAATTCTAGTATTTTTAGAAAGAGTAAACAAGCACTTCACATCCACCCATTCCTTTCCACTCATTATTTTATAGACCTCTATCATATCTCCTCTCAACCGTCTCTTCTCCAAGCTGAAGAGCGCTAGCCGCTTTAGCCTTTCCTCATAGGGAAGTCATCCCATCCCCTTTATCATTTTCATCGCTCTTTTCTGTACCTTTTCTAATTCCACTATATCTTTTGAGATGCAATGATCAGAATTGCTACTGTTAGGGCCTTTTTCTAAACTGCAGTAACATTTTTGGCACACTCTACAAATAAGTGTGCACTAAATGCTAGACACACCCATATATTCCTATTGGAGTCTCTAGAATTTAGTGCAGCTTAGTAAATGACTCCCACTATTCAAGGCATGGTTGCTTTCTTGGCCGCTACTGCACACCACAATCATTTTCCTGGTCGGTGACACCTAAAATGGAAACTTGCATCACAAAGCTACAGTTTGGGTTCCTCTTTCCCACATGCATCACTTTGCACTTGCTCACATTAAATGTCATCTGCCATTTGGATGCCTGTCACCCATGGTCCTCTTGTGATTTAACGACTTTGAATAACTTTGTGGCATCAGCAAATTTAATTACCTCACTAGTTTATACCCTGTAGATCATTTATTTATAAATATGTTAAAAAGCAGCGGTCCCAACATAGACCCATGCAGAACCCTACTGTCTACCTTTCTCCATTGAGAGTACTGACCATTTAAACCTACTCTCTGTTTTCTATCTTTTAACCAGTTTTTAATCCACAATAGGACATTACCTCCTATTCCATGACTTTCTAATTTCCTCAGGAGTCTTTCATGAGGTACTCTGTCAAATGCTTTTTGAAAATCCAGATACACAATATCAACTGGCTCATCTTTATCCATGTTTGTTTACCCCTTCAAAGAAATGTAGTAGATTGGTGAGGCAAGATTTTCTGTCACTAAATCCATGTTGGCTTTGTCTCATTAATCCATGCTTATGTATATGCTCTGTAATTTTGTTCTTTATAATAGTCTCTACCATTTTGTCTGGCCACAAAGTTAGCCTCACCTGTCCCAGATCATCTCTGGAACCTTTTTTTTTTTTTTTTTTTAAATCGACATCACACTGGCCACACTCCAATCTTCTGACACCATGCTTAAAGATAAATTACATATTACAAACAATAGCTCTGCAAGTTCATTTTCCAATTCTATCAGTACTACTAACAACAGTTCAAATATGCAGCCCTATGTCTTAATTATTCCTATGCAGTCACATCTAATGACTGAAGGTGCAAAATAAAATTTACAATAAAGAAACAAATATATCTGACTCACTAAGGGCCAAAGCAGTAGGGATATGGCGAAAGCGGAAAGCATCCAGCTCCTCAATGTGTGTGTGTGTGTATATATAGATATGTGTATGTATGTATGTGTGTGTGTGTGTGTATATATATATATATATATATATATATATATATATATACACACACACACACTAGTAAAAAAAGGCCCGTTTCTCACACAAATGAAACGGGCACTAGCAAGGTTATCATGTAATGGCGATTATGTTTTTAAGGGAACCGTTAGGAGAAATGTTCTGTCATGATAAGTAATAATTGGGAAGGGTGTATAATGAGTAATATTCTGCAGGGGTATGAGATACAGATTGTTTCATCTATGCATTTTTTTGTTTTAATCTTTTAAAAAATACTATAAATAAAAATCACAAAAAGAGTACGCAGACTCCATCCATATGCATTTCTCCTCTCTTCCCTCCCCCTCAATCCATATCCAGCATTTCTCCTCTCTTCACTCCCCTCCATCCATGTGCATCTCCTTCCTGACTTCCCTCCCCTCCATCCATCCATCCATCCATGTCCAGCAACTCTCCATTCTCCCCTGCCCTCTCCTCCATCCACCCATATCCAGCAAATTTCCTCTTCCCTGCCCCCATTCCTCCATGTCCAGCAATTCTCCTCTCCCCTGCCCTCTCCTCCATCCATCCATCTCCAGCAAATTTGCTCTCCCCCTGCCCCCTCCATCCATTCATGTCCAGCACTTCTCCTCTCTTCCCTGCCCTCCCCTCCATCCATCCATCCCCAGCAATTTTCCTCTCCCTTCCTGTCCAGCGATCTCTTCTCTCTCCATGCCCTCCCCCTCCTGTCCAGCGATCTCTCCAATTCCAGTCATCTCTTCTCTCCCGCTGCCCTCCCATCCATAGCCAGCGCTGCTCCCTACCCTCAGCTCCCCCTCTCCATTCCTTCCCCCGCGCGTTTAACCCTTTTACTTTCAGGCGCAGCGACAGCAGTGAAGAGGACAACACAGCTTCTCCCTTCCCTCACAGTGTCCGCCCTTGCGGAAACAGGAAATGCATCATCACAGAAGGTGGGGCACTGTGTGAGGGAAAGGAGAAGCTGGATGCAAGCCTGCTGTGTTGTACTCTTCACTGCCATCACTGCGCCTGAAAGTAAAAGGGTTAAACAGGCGCAAAGGAGGGAGGAATGGAGAGGAGGGCTGTCGATCAGGGAGCTGAGGGCGGGAAGGAGCAGAGGGACTGTCCGAGAGATGCTAGGCAGCCTTGCATTTGGAGGGGGGGCAGCAGCCAGGAGGAAGTAACAGGTTGGGCTGGAGAGGCTTAGCCTCCCCAAGCCTCTTATACAGAGCGCCTATGACTGTCCTACCATCCCATCCATCAATTCTCCTCTGCCCTCCCTCCCCTCGATTCTCTCCTGCTGACATATCATCTAGCCTCCAGCGTTCCCTTCCCCCTCATTGTTCCGCCCTCTGACGTCATTACATTTTGACACGAGAGCGGGGCAATGAGTGGGAATGGATGTTACAAACCCAGACATCCAGACGTAGAATGTTGGGGGTGCAAATTATTATATATATATAGTGCGTGTTTGTGTGTGTGTGTATATATATATATATATATATAATATAAATTATGTATATATTAGTGTTTTAGCCTGTCTGTGTGAGACAGGGGAAAGGAATAGGGTGAAGCAGTTTGAACGGCGCAATTCCCCACCCATTGTGGTTTTCTACCACTGTTTCCAAGTGACCAACGCATATAATAACCTCCCCTATAGCAATGCAGTGTGTAATTTGGGGAGGAGGAAGACTTCATTTCTCCAAACACTCATATCAAATCTGGCCTATTTTTCAAACTCCATCAGCCTTTTCCTCCAACACCAAATTTGGTCCTCTTTAAGTTTGCACAGTTATTTTGGCTCCAGGTGGATGGCTTGAGAATATGAGCGTAGTATGTGTAATTTATTTCCAATATCTCACTGAGTTGAAAAGAATAAGTGTTATACCTACTTTTGGCCATTCGTCACAGACAATGCAAAGAAACAGCAGTAGGGCACCATGACATTATACCTTCAAACATCTGCTCCTTGGCACAGTGACTGTCAGGATGATGGACTAGGACCTACGCATTTTGGGCTGAATGAAAACACAGGAGTGCTGTATCAGTATGTTAAGTAGGATGATGCACTCAAATTTCCATTCTTCAACAGCAAAGCATGCCTCAAAGACCAAAGAACTGCTTAAATTTCATAAGAACAAGGTCTTGTTCTATGGCTTTCACTCAGAATCAATATTACCATTGTCTTTGTTTATTGTAACAAAATTGGAAAAAGCAGGTGCCACCTTATAGGGAAAAAAACAATTTAAGGAATGGAGATGTTAGTTGTAAGCCAAATTTCAGTTTGGTATTAGGTTTATTGAACCACAAGCTAAAATTATTGTGGTCTGCTACTGTACAAAGGTTCAAGCAGCTTTATTTTATTTAACTAGCATTGCTGGAACAACCTTCCTGAGTTTGTTGCCTCCCACCCCACCATATTCAAAATCTAGCCCTAAAGCAAAATCCACTGCTCTGAGATTGCATTTAAATTAGACCCCAGCCTTTCCTGGTTACAGCTCAACGGATTATTAGTGCTTTCAATATTACACTGTTTGAACTCATCTGCATGTGTTGACCCCACTGTAAGCTCCACAGAGCAGCCTCTTATGTAGGTTTGTACAGCACCATATACACATCTTGCAGTACTCTCAAAAGAAACATAAGTTGAAACTCAGGACTGTTAGGCCCTTCAACCAATTACAGCACTAATATCTAGTTATGTACATTTGATATATAGTGCTATTTAAAAAATATCTATCAGATGGGGCAGTTTTTTATGTTATTTCTAACCATTAGGTTCCACAAATGACAATAATTTAAAAACAGATCTGCAAGTTTTGTTCACGTTTTACATTTGCTCTTTGGTGTACAACAGGGGCAACGACTGCCATAGTTGTGTATGGTTCAGGCTATTGAGAAAAGAAAAAAAGCCACATGGAAATGGAAGGATATATTTATTGTCCATAATGAGAAGTACATCTTAACTCAGGAGTGGCACATTACAGACTGGCTCTTTGCATAAATGTACACATACAGCATTCAAATGCTAAAAATACAAAATCCTCTCTAGAACCACTTTGGATGGAGAAACATGAGGAAGCAAACAAATATTCCTACCAGAACATCCAGATCTGGACTGTTGCCTCACTAATACAACAGGCTATATTTTGATTTTTCTCCAAAGTTGGGGGTGGGGGAGTGTTTAAACTCAACTGAGTTCTGTGTGTTACACATAGAACGAGCAGCATTCTAAAAACAGAATTCTTTATTTAATGTTCCACCCTCTACCTAACCACTTAAAAAAAAAAAAAATCAAATCTGGAGTCAAATGCTTATTGAGTACAGCTCGTGAAAGCTGCAGCATGTATTTTTCGGTTGAAAGTATGCAGCTTGTTTTTAATGCTCCCTGTCATCCTACATCTTAATATATATATTCTTTGGCCCTTTTGTGGCAAATCCCAGCTGTTCCAACACCCAGCACCACAGCACTACAGTTATCCATCCTTTCTCTGCACAAAAGATGGTTCCTCTGTTTGGTAGAAATAGTAACACTCTCTTTCAAAGATTTTAGGAGACATCTGAAAATACCATAAAGATTTGAAATCCTGGCATACATTGGTAGCACAGAGCCACAGCATCTGAATGGTACTAAAGACATTTCAGGGTCCCTTTTATTAAGGTGCACTAATGGATTTAGCGCATGCTAAATGCTAAGACGCCCGTTATATTCCTAACTAAATACAGAATAGTAAAAGGACCCCTTAAAGCACTACCCAAATGATTCAAAGACAACCTAAATTAACCACTGACTATAGAACTTATGAAAGGATCCGACTGTGTTCTGTTTACAGGCTGACGTGTAACAGAGGCTGTTTTGTTCCTCAGAAGAAATGAAGTAATGAGAGTGCTTTAGCACCTTAAATTAGGCATATACACTTTCAACTGTTTACAAATATTAACAATTTCTCTAGTATGAAGCATTCTATCAAAAATCCACTATTCTAAACCTGGGAGTAAAACAAAGAAGCAGAACAAACCATATGTTTATTTTTGTATTCCTTTCTCAACTTCAACAGCCTCAAGCAGAGACACCGTTATATATGTATAAGATCCCCCCCCCCCCCCCCCAACCACCTTAACAGCTGAACTCAGGGTAAACAGCCTTGTCCTCCTGCCTCGAACAAGCCAAACTGAGGCTGCCCATCCTCTCATTACTCAGCACCTTGGACTAAAGCTTGAGCATATCACAATGATTAAATATCCCCAACTGCAGAAGAATTGCAGTGGGGTAGTGAGACAATGCTAGCCCCACACAAACAGCCAGCTATCTTCTGTCCTTAAGCACATACAAACTGAAATATAGCAAAAAAAAAAAAAAAATATATATATATATATATATGGTCTGGAAGAGTAGAGAAACTGTAAATGTTTTAAAAAGTAAAACTGCCCTAATTCAAGCTCTAGACTCAAACCTATATTGTACCCTGACTTATGTCTATTCATCCCATCAAGAAATTTCACACCACCTACTTTTAATCTGCTTCATTTTCTGATGCACCGCCACAGGTGGCAACCGTTCTCCAACCTTTAGGAGCAAGCCACACAGACACAAAAAAACATCACCACCACCATGTAAAACCTCATCACTTTATTACAGTTTATGAGACTGATTTAATTTTAAAAGTATCACTAAATGTGATGGGAAAACATTTTCTTTTTTTAAAGGAATAAAATAAACATACTGAGCCTGAAATAGAAAGAGCCATGCCATTAGCAATACATTTCAATACAATGATGTTTTCAAAATACAAAATTAAAAATAATAAATCGCTTTTCACATTGTGGTAATTTTACAATGTGCAATGAACTTTTGGCCAAGCAGTACTACACAAGCAGGAACTGCTGAATGCTTTTAAAGAGAGAAAGAGAATATATAAGTTTCTATTTAACACACACAGCAAGAAACATAAGCAAACTAGACAGAAGATAAAAATTAAGATTATCTGCCTCATGTTTTTTTCCCCTGTCAACAGCAATTTGCCTGAACAGAAAGCAACTTTGTCCTTAATTTGGTCACAAAAGCCCTGGTCTGACCAGGATATTCCACGATATGTTAGAACAGATTATAGGATGTGAGATGTGATAACCAACTTATATCCAGCCAAGTAATCTTTCGTGCTTCTTGGCTCCAAGCAAGTCAGAGCTTTACAATGCCTGGCTTGGATGCATGATTGGCTTTTGCAGGACCTGATGAGTCAGTCTAATGCACGATGCCTTGTGAAGCATTTGGGAGCCTGGTGCAGGTTTACTTCAGTCAATGCAGTATGATGACATGGAGAGGCACCACTTTAACACAATAAAGCATCTGGAAACCAGAAGAGGCACTTTCTCTGGGCCATGTCCCCAAGAATACGACCACTGCCTCAGGAGGGGAAAAGGAAAGAAAATAAAACAAAACACACCTTTAAAAAGCTACCACATTCAAAAAAAACCATTCAGGTTGAAAATTAAAAAAAATTTGAAAAGGAGGGGGACTGGCATATGGAACCTCCCCATAAGTGACCATTTAGTGTGAGATTCATATGACTGTACCAGACATCCATGTTCTCTCCATCTTATTGTCTCTAGGTAACTGTTCGTTAAACCTTAGGTCAGACAAAAGTTTTTAAAAATGTTTTTTCAGGATTTCCCCTTCAAGCTTGTCTCCTCTTCCTTGTAGCTTCTTTCCTGGTACAGACTTCTAACAGTGCATATGTGATGTTTCTTAACAATCGCTCTTCCACAGTTTAATTGTTTTATCATTCTCTAATGCTGCAGAGGCGATGATATTCTCAGTCGGGTGACAAGCTGTTGAGATCACAACATCTGAAGGCAGGTAGAAAAGAAAAGGACAACCATCACCTACATTTAATTAAATTTATAACCTGCAGAGACCCTGAATTTGCTCTAGGTGAGGGAACAGCAAAAACAGAAAGTCATATGCCCAGTATGTTTATGATATTGTATTGTAAAATTGGATTCTTACAACAAATTACTTTCTTATGCATTATTCTTTGTTATGTATCCTATATTGTTTATTGTAAGCCACACTGAACTCAAACTTGTTTGGGATAATGTGGGACATGTCACAAATAAATAAATAAATAAATACAACACCTTACTCAAGTTCTATCTTAAATGAGAGCTACACCATTTCTCCACAAACTCACTGTAGTAAGGAGAAATGTAGAGCGCAACTGAATTTGGGTTTTGACATAAAAACCAGCCCAAAATCCAGGTTCAGCCAGTGCATTTTCAGCTAAAACCAAAACTCCACACTCTCCCTCCCCCCAATAGGCTAACTTAAGAAGCCCTAGTGGTCTAGTGGCCTCTTCGGGACAGAAGTAATCCCCATTCGCTCCTGCCTGTGCTGCTTTAACAGTCAAAATGGCTGCTGTGACTTCAAGTGGCAGCCTTGAAAGAACCCAGCCATTTTGAGATTGCTCCTGCCTACATCAGTTCCAATCTGAAAATGGCTGCCGTGACCTCCCACAGGAAGTCCTTTTCTTTTCTACCTACACAACTGGCACGGGCAGGAGCAAATAGGGATCGCTTCTGCCCCAAAAAGGGCACTAGATCACCAGGGTTTGTTGGGCGCAACAGTGTTGGTTGAAACTAAGCGATGCATTTCAGCCGCAAATTCAGTTGGCCTGAAAGCCTGTATGTTTTACAGAAAGTTATAGGAAGTTTCAGCAATCATGAATCACTTTCCAGAGTGCACCAGAATACTATGAGAAAATATAAAAGTGATCCAGCTAATGGGCAGACCTTGAATTACAAAGTTGCTTTCTAATTGATGCTCTACGCTGTAGCAGCAAAGATGCAAAATGAAGCAACATACCCTGGGTTGTCCAGAAGTTTAACCTCAGTGTGGCATACAGTATTTGTACTATGATGAATAAGCCTGGACAAAAGATTAAAATAAATGTACTTCCCTATTAAAATGATTATAACCAAGTTAGTTATCTGTAGCACGTGATACAGGACATAAGTATCTGGGTGGCATCATCTGGAGCCCTGTGGGAACAAAGATTTCCAGAGCTTGGGTCAGCTTCTGGAAATTTGAGACACTACCCATGCCCTGCTCTTTCCACATTGTGCAGAATCTCAAATGTAGCAATTACAACTCCTACAGGAAGCAGGTGCATATGCGAGAACTTTTGTACTGATGACCACAGAAAACAGCTGTAACAGGTAACTTGGCTTTCTTCGAGGACTAGCAGCATGACATTCTCATATCTGGATACAGATACATGTTGCCTTCATTGCTAAAAGGAGAAAGAAAGGAAGGGCCTGCCAATAGGCAAACCATATTTTTAGGTCTTTTTCAGTTTTGATGGTCTTTGTATCAATGCAACCAGGATAAGAAAAGCATGGACCACAAGGGCTGGACTGGGATTCTAAGCCTCGAAGAAAGTGACCTAACCTACCTCTTCCTCAAACTAGAAATTCCTTTCCAAACAATAATGAGATGTGAATGTATGGATTGAAGTCCATATTGCAGCTTTAAAACTCCTCCACAGAAGCCAACCTCAAGAGGTCTTGAACATCATTAAGTCTTGACATGATATTGTACATTCCCAACATCTGCAAGCAGTCAAATGTAATGGACTTACCAATTTACTTCCTCTCCTTGAGTCCTGACTAACCAGTCCAGCCATATAGGTTATGACCCCTTACCAGCAGATAAAGACAGAAAACTCCTATGCAGTTCAGTTGGATAGCTAATACTCTATTGATAAAGCTATGATACTACATTGAACAAGCTACATCATAATTTATTTTTATTTTTATTTTAAATTTCCCCTGAAGTAGCCTACCCTCGCCAAGCCCTTTGGGCACTGCAAGCTTAGCCCACCTGGGGAGGGAGAACTGAAATTAGGAGGGAATTTCTTGCTATGCTCCCTTGTCCCCTTCCTCCAGGTTCAAAGTGCTTCTGGGCAGACTACTCAGACCTGTGAGCTACCGCTAACTCACCTGAAATTAAATCATTTCTTTCAGCATTCTCAAATTTTTTGGCAGTCTCTGACATCCTGTGCGATTCTTGGAGTGATCTGGCACGATTCAAGGAAAGGATACTGGACTTGGTGTTAAATTTCACCTTCCTTCACATCCTGCCAAACCAGTCCAGATTTGTGAGATGTAGCCAAGTTCTGTTAATGTAGATGGGAGGAGGATCAGGCTGCCTTTAAGACAGAGGCCCCAAAAGACCACATCCCTCTGAACCACACATCTAGACAACAATGCAAAGCAAATGATGCTAGAGAGATTGCAATTCCATCCTACATATTTCTATAGGGGAATTAACTTGTACTGCACAGACAAAGCCACCTGTGCTCTAGTCGAATGGGCCCGAAATCCTTCAACCCTTTCCCGATATAGATTGACAATGGCTCTGTAATCAATGTTAAAATGGAAGATTTTTGGTGTGTTCTCAGAAAAAGGTGAGGTGGCCTCCAATCTGACTTCCTTGAAGGAGATGGTTATCTACAGTGGAGTAGTAGCCTAATGGTTAGTGAAGTGGACTGAGAACCTGGGGAACCAGGTCTGATCTGCAGTTCCTTGTAACCCTGGGAAAGTCACTTGCCCAAGGGACCACCAAAAAAAAACCCCCCCAAAACAACAACTTTGGATTGTGAGCCTACTAGGGACAGAAAAAGTACCTGTATTATATAAACAACTTTGACCACAGAAAGGCAGTTTATCAAATACCCCCCCCCCTCCCCCCATTTAGATAACAAAGCAGAGTCCTGGCAACATCTAAGGAGTACAGTCCTGCCTCCCTTCTTCCTTTGGCATCCCTGTGAAATAAGGTCGTTTCACAGCAGCAGCGCCATTTCTCTATGACTCCCGGAAGGAGTATGACCTGCGGGAGCAGCCGATACAATTTTGAAGGTACAATTATGCACAAAAATGTTGAGTAATTTTGAGAACATGTAACATGGTGTAATGTTTAGTTAGAATGAATACAATCCAATGCATCAAATCTATTTTCCTCGCAGTTAAACCCCTGATGACACATTTGGGTGAAACACGCCGAGTGCATTGGGTTTGATGGTGCTGAAAGATGCCCGATTGACCAACTAAAAGGTTAAGAACATATGGAAAATTGGTGGAGGTACTTTGGATACCAAAGTTGCATGAGATTGACAAGCTCAAGGAACAAATGTATTAATGTATTAATAATAATAATAATTTGATGATATTTGCTATTTGCGAGTTTTGGAAGTCATTCGCATCATTGTCTAAGAACTGCGGATTAATATAAGATCATATGGACATGAGTGGAGAACGCAAGTATAAAAGAAGAAACGTTTTGAAATATACACCACAGCAGTGGTATAATATCATTCACGATATACAGAGAACTTAAATACTGAAACATTTTCACTGCTGTTAAAGAGACAAAAAGGTGTTGGACTTTAATCTCTGTTGATCCTGTAAGAATTGGTATCATAGATATTGTATAAGATTGTATATGTTAAATGAGAAGTATGGATGAGATGTATAAATGAAGAAGTGTGGAATGAATGAACATAGTAAAATTGTTGAAGGAAAAATGATGATGATGATGGGGAAACTGTTAAACATTAACAATGTAGTATAAGCAAAGAAAATAAAAATTAAAGAAATTTTTTTTTACAGAAGTCTATAAAATAGAGTGGTGGTTACTGTTGAGAGAGGTATTTAAATATAAATATGGTAACTACAAAGAGAGAGAGAGCCTAGTAGTAAAGGTAATATATGTGAAAGGGGCAGTGGCATAGCAAGGGCGGGGCGGTGGGGGCGGTCCGCCCCGGGTGTCAGCACAAGGGGGGGGGGGGGGGTGCTCCGCCGCTCCCGCTGCTCGCTCCTCTTCTTCCTGGCACTCCCCGCACCAGCCCTTTAAAAAGAAATGTCCAACTCGGTGGCGAGGCGCAGCACCTCGTGTCTGTAAGTAAAAGAAGCGGATCAACTCATTGCGCCTTCCCTCACTGTCCCGCCCTCCTCTGAAGCAACTTCCTATTTCCGCAAGGGCGGGACAGTGAGGGAAGGCCCGATGAGATGATCCGCGTGGCAGGGAGAAGACGAGGCAGGGTGAGGGTGGAGGGGACTCGGAAGGCAGAAAGGACTGGGTCGGGGGACAGATGGGAGAAGGGGCGTGAAGCTGGAACCAGGGTCTGAAAAGTGAGCAGGCGGGAGAATCAATGGATCTGGAACTAGGGGCAGCCGCAGCTGGGATAATGGGGCCGGAACTGGGAGCCGAAAAGAGGGGGCAGTGAGAGAGGGGGGATAGATCCTGGATGGAAGGGGGAGTGAGAGGGAGGGCAGACCCTGAATGGATGGGAGGGGGAGAGGGAGGGCAAATGGTGGATCGAAGGAGCAGAGAGAAAGGGCAGACAGTGGATAGAAGGAAGTGAAAGAGCAGACAGTTGATGGAAAGGGGTAGAGATAGAGGGCAGATGCTAGATGGAAAGGAGAGAGAGAGGGCAGATGATGGAAGGGAGAGATAGGGCAGACAGTGGATGGATGGGGCAGGGAGAGAGGGCAGACACTGGATGGAAGGGAGAGAGAGAAGGCAGATGCTGGATGGAAGGAAGACAGTGAAAATATGAGGAGGAAAGCAGAAACCTGAGACAACTACTACTACTTATTTCTAAAGCGCCACTAGACATACGCAGCGCTGTACACTTGAACATGCTTGACAGGGCTTACAATCTAATTAGGACAGACAGAGACAAACTGTAAATAAAATATGTATTTTTATTTTTTTGCTTTAGGATAAAGTAGTATTATAGCTGTGTTAATAAATGCTTATAAATAGAACATGGAAATAAGGTAAGCTTTATTGGACTAATTTTAATACATTTTGACTAACTTTCGGAGAACAAAACCCCCTTCCTCAGGTAAGGATAGGATACTGTAACAGCACTATACTGTATTGATCTGAGGAAGGAGGTTTTGACCTCTGAAAGCTAAATGTATTAGTCCAATAAAATGGTATTTCATTTTCTATTTTTGTTTTATTTCTATTTGTTAATTTGTAAAGTGATTGGTATTTGTTAGTTTTTTTCAAATTTACATCTGCTGTCTTTATATTTTGCACAGTACTAGGGGACATTTTCTGTTTCTGTGGTGTTGCATTGTATGCTCAGTCTGGCCTCTTGGGGGTTCAGTTTAATTTCTGTCTAAATAGAAAGTTTATGATTACTTATTCTATAGTGGTTTAGGGTGTATCTGTGTTTGTGAAAAAGACATGGCTTTCAGTTGGCATTGACTGTGCAGGATCAACGATCTGTACTATTCTGTCTGGTTTCATTTTACAATAGGTGAATTGATGTTGTAGTGCTCACTGTAGTGTTTAAAATGCTTTCCTTTTCCTTATGTGACTCGTAGAAATTACTGCTTATGTTATGGTAGAATTGCTCTAGAGATCCTGAGTGTTTTGTATTCTCGGTATGCCTAGTACTGGATTTTGGAGGGGGGTGTTAAAAAATGACTGGCCCCAGGTGTCAACTACCCTAGCTATGCCACTGGAAAGGGGAGAACCCTTCCTGGTTCACATGAAACAGGAAAACCACCTAAGGCAAAAAGAAGAGTACCTGCCCAATCATACCTTCTTGCCTGTAAGTTCAGACACCCTGCACACTGAACAAATTCCCACCAGGAATACCACCTTAAAAGTCAAGTTCTTATCTGGGCATGTTCAAATCCTTGAAGGCAATGACCCTACTGATGGGGGGGAGGGGGGGGGGGTGAACATGATTCAGCCCCATTAGGAATTGTGCTACATCCAGATATGCCAACTTCAAGAAAGTGCTGTAAAACAGTTCACCCCAGTATAATGTAGTAAATATGTAATTTGTGTGTGTAGAGTACCCTCAGATATAAACCACTATAACTGCAGACAATAATGCTGCTTAAAAGTGGCATAGCACTTCTTTCATTGGGTAACTCTAGCAATTTTTTGGGAGAGCAACATATGCTCGTTTTTATATGCGTCCCAATCACCACAGTGCTATAAAATCACTTATTACTTTTAAAATTATATATACTAGGTGAAAACTGTGCACTTATCTCTTAAGTTCTTGCCTCCCAGGCAGAACTATCTTGCCTTGCTGAAACATTTGTCAGTTGCCTTCCCCTGGAACCGCCCGACTCCGCGGGGTTTCAATCACTTTCCTCAGGGACAAGGGTTAAGGCTGCATAAGTCTTTTCTTCCTCCTTCTTTTTTTCTCAAGCAATCCACAAAACAAGGCAAAGCCTGCTTGTCCCTTGTGGCTTATAAAGCATCCGCATCCATGTAAGGTCGGAAATGACGTCACAATTTACAACTAACTTTATGCAAGCTGTTCAAAAGCAGACAGAAAGACGAATAGCAAACATCTCTGTCAGCCACTCCAGATCAAATTATAGTATTCCATTCCACATTTTCATTGAGCCCCTGAGGATTCATTGTCTGTAAAGTAAAGATCCACCACTGCTCACGTCTAGCTAGTGCAGTGGTCCGATCCATGCTATTCATCCAAACAGGGACATGGTCAATGATAAACCACCGTAAATCTGCAAATGTATGTTTAAATTGTTCACAATGGGCAACCATAGGAGCTGTCATAGTTTTTGTAGATAATCTGCTTTTATGTTCTATTAACCTCACCCGCATATGCCTGATGGTACGCCCTACATAATACAAATGACAGGGACACTCAATAATGTATACTACAAAAGATGTAGTACACATCGTATTATATCTCAATTTAAATGTTCTTGACGTTTGTTGATGAGTCCACTGTGTCATACGGTAAGTTTGACTACAAAATTGGCAAGTACCACAAGGTTGATGTAAACCATCCTCTCTATTTTGATTATTGTATCCAATGGAAGTGTGCACTAATCGGTCCCTAAGATTCTGCCCTCGCGTGTATGCAATACATGGCTGTTCTGAAAACTTTCCATACTATTTTAACACCTGCCAATGACTGTTAATAATTTGGGCAATTTGAGGGGCCATGGTAGAAAAGCCCAACACGCATACCATCCTGTTTAATGGTTCCTTAGGCTTGTCTGTCAGCAATAACGATCTCTGAGCGAACCATGCTCGTTTGTACGCTTGTCGAATACAGTTCTCAGGGTACCCACGGATCCGTAATTTGTCCATTAATAAAACAGCTTGATGTTTAAAAGATATATCAGTGGTGCAAATTCTCCGTAATCGTAAGAACTGGCCCACTGGTAATGACCACTTTAACCTATGAGGATGATGACTGTTGAACTGCAGTAAAGTGTTTCTGTCCGTGGGCTTATGGTGAACTGTGGTGTATAAACTACCATTACCCTTAAATATTTCTGTATCCAAAAATATAGCATGTTGTCTATGTTTGTTCATAGTGAATTTCAAATGGACATCTCTGCTGTTCAACCAGTCAAAAAACTGATCTAAATGGTCATTTCCGACCTTACATGGATGCGGATGCTTTATAAGCCACAAGGGACAAGCAGGCTTTGCCTTGTTTTGTGGATTGCTTGAGAAAAAAGAAGGAGGAAGAAAAGACTTATGCAGCCTTAACCCTTGTCCCTGAGGAAAGTGATTGAAACCCCGCGGAGTCGGGCGGTTCCAGGGGAAGGCAACTGACAAATGTTTCAGCAAGGCAAGATAGTTCTGCCTGGGAGGCAAGAACTTAAGAGATAAGTGCACAGTTTTCACCTAGTATATATAATTTTAAAAGTAATAAGTGATTTTATAGCACTGTGGTGATTGGGACGCATATAAAAACGAGCATATGTTGCTCTCCCAAAAAATTGCTAGAGTTACCCAATGAAAGAAGTGCTATGCCACTTTTAAGCAGCATTATTGTCTGCAGTTATAGTGGTTTATATCTGAGGGTACTCTACACACACAAATTACATATTTACTACATTATACTGGGGTGAACTGTTTTACAGCACTTTCTTGAAGTTGGTGGCTATGAGTCCTGGTTTGTGTATACAAGTTGTTGAATGTTACCAGAGACATTGATATTGTGAATCCGTTTTCTGTTGGTGGACATCCAGATATGCAGCAATGGATTCACCCTGTGCCGAACCCCTGTAGGTACATGGACTATCAAGATCAGGGCAAGACCCTTGTGATGCCCACCTGAAGTAGACCAGAATCACACACCTCACAGGGATGGCCCAACCACCAGATCCAGGGCAGCAGCAGCCGAGGGAGGGAGGATTAGCAAAGAGGAAAACAGATCCTGTAAGCCACAAAAACTCAATCAACACTTTTACCCAACGTTAGGGTGGGCAATTTTTAAATATCCTATTTACATGAGTAAATGAAAGCTATGGCAAGATGCTCTGCTGTATATGCATCAAACATTGACTTATTGTCCTATGCATTCTCTTATGCTGGAGGGATCATTTCAACTTTCTGCTCCATCTTTTCTGAAGATATGCTTGGTAGCAATTCAAGAGTCTGCATTTTTTATTGCAGATGCAATGGAATGTAATAAATTACTTATGATGCTAAAAAAGATCAGAGCGTGTGAGAGTTTTAAAAAAGAAGTTAAAAGGCATTTCTTCACTCAGGCATATGGGGGTGAAGATGATTTTGTTTGGGCTTGCATAATGGGACATATATTTGCTTATAATTTTCTGTTTTTAGAAATGTAATTTGTATTCTGTCCACGTATTAGGTGGCTAGAAATATCAAATAAATTATGTATTTGAGTGGGGGAAGACAGCAGAGATTGAGTACGTGAAAGTCGAAGGGGGGAGGGGGTATGCTGAAGGTTCACCTAGGGCACCCAATACCACTGTCTCAGGGCAAATCCAACTCCACCCTAAACCAATTATCAAAGGGCTTCCAAATGTAAACACGGGGCAAGGGCATAGACCTCCTGCAAAGCTTCAGCACTGCCACAATAGAGAGCTGCAAGGAAGCAGGGATTCTATGGGGATGGACCTGGGTCCATGGGGATCCCGTGGGGATGCACCCAGGTCTTGCGGGGTCACCACTAAAATGCACAGCAATCTGAGCTTTGCCTCTTCCCTCCTGCGCCACAGGGTGCCCTCCCGGCACATACCTCAAGCCACCATGGTGGTCTAGTGGATTCCTCGAGGCAGAAAAGATCCTAAGTCTTTCCTGCCCGCTGCTGCTGACCATCTTGCTGCCACATCACTTTTTTAAAATGGATGCCGAGGCTTCCAGCGGCAGCCTCGCAAGACGTCCGCAGCTGGAAGTCTCAGCAGTCATTTTAAAGAAGATATGGCAGCTCAAAACTTGTTGCTGGAGGATGTGGCAAAAGAGTTATAATATCTGGGTTTTAAAAAAAGGTATGGACAAGTTCTTGGAAGAAAAGTCTGCTATTAAGGTAATCATGGGGAAAGCCACTACTTATCCCTGGGATCAGCAGAATGGAATGTTGCTACTCTTTGGGATTCTGCCAGGTACTTGAGACATGGATTGGCCACTGGTAGAAGCAGGGTACTAAGCTAGATGGACCATTGGTCTGACAGGTATGACTATTCTTATGATTATGTTCTTATATAGTAAAGAAAATTAATGCTACATTTTAACAACTTAAAGCGAATGCTACTTACCTGTAGAAGGTATTCTCCGAGGACAGTAGGCTGATTGTTCTCACTGATGGGTGACGTCCACGGCACCCCCTCCAATCGGAATCTTCACTAGCAAAGACGTTTACTAGCCCTCGCGTGCCCATGCACACCGCGCATGCGCGACCGTCTTCCCGCCCGAACCGGCTCGTGTTCGTCAGTCCCGTATGTAGCAAGACAAAGACAAGGGAAGACACAACTCCAAAGGGGAGGCGGGCGGGTTTGTGAGAACAATCAGCCTGCTGTCCTCGGAGAATACCTTCTACAGGTATGTAGCATTCGCTTTCTCCGAGGACAAGCAGGCTGCTTGTTCTCACTGATGGGGTATCCCTAGCCCCCAGGCTCACTCAAAACAACAAACATGGTCAATTGGGCCTCGCAACGGCGAGGACATAACCGAGATTGACCTAACAACTTATCCAACTAACAGAGTGTAACCTGGAACAGAATAAAAAATGGGCCTAGGGGGGTGGAGTTGGATTCTAAACCCCAAACAGATTCTGAAGCACCGACTGGCCGAACCGACTGTCGCGTCGGGTATCCTGCTGCAGGCAGTAATGAGATGTGAATGTGTGGACAGATGACCACGTCGCAGCCTTGCAGATCTCTTCAATAGTGGCTGACTTCAAGCGGGCCACTGACGCTGCCATGGCTCTAACATTGTGAGCCGTGACATGACCCTCAAGAGCCAGCCCAGCCTGGGCGTAAGTGAAGGAAATGCAGTCTGCTAGCCAATTTGATAAGGTGCGTTTCCCCACAGCCACTCCCCTCCTGTTGGGATCAAAAGAAACAAACATTTGGGCGGACTGTCTGTTGGGCTGCGTCCGCTCCAGATAGAAGGCCAATGCTCTTTTGCAGTCCAATGTGTGCAACTGACGTTCAGCAGGGCAGGAATGTGGACGGGGAAAGTATGTTGGCAAGACAATTGACTGGTTCAGATGGAACTCCGACACCACCTTCGGCAAGAACTTAGGGTGAGTGCGGAGAACTACTCTATTATGATGAAATTTGGTGTAAGGAGCATGGGCTACCAGGGCCTGAAGCTCACTGACTCTACGAGCTGAAGTTACTGCCACCAAGAAAATGACCTTCCAGGTCAAGTACTTCAGATGGCATGAATTCAGTGGCACAAAAGGAGGTTTCATCAGCTGGGTGAGAACGACATTGAGATCCCAAGACACTGTAGGAGGTTTGATGGGGGGCTTTGACAAAAGCAAACCTCTCATAAAGCGAACTAAAGGCTGTCCCGAGATCGGCTTACCTTCCACATGGTAATGGTATGCACTGATTGCGCTAAGGTGAACCCTTACAGAGTTGGTCTTGAGACCAGACTCAGACAAGTGCAGAAGGTAGTCAAGCAGGGTCTGTGTAGGACAACAGCGAGGATCTAAGGCCTTGCTATCACACCAGACGGCAAACCTCCTCCATAAAAAGAAGTAACTCCTCTTAGTGGAATCTTTCCTGGAAGCAAGACAGACAAGGGAGACCCCCTCCGACAGACCCAAAGAGGCAAAGTCTACGCTCTCAACATCCAGGCCGCGAGAGCCAGAGACTGGAGGTTGGGATGCAGAAGCGCCCCTTCGTTCTGAGTGATGAGGGTCGGAAAACACTCCAATCTCCACGGTTCTTCGGAGGACAACTCCAGAAGAAGAGGGAACCAGATCTGACGCGGCCAAAAAGGAGCAATCAGAATCATGGTGCCTCGGTCTCGCTTGAGTTTCACCAAAGTCTTCCCCACCAGAGGTATGGGAGGATAAGCATACAGCAGGCCTTCCCCCCAATCCAGGAGGAAGGCATCCAATGCCAGTCGGCCGTGGGCCTGAAGTCTGGAACAGAACTGAGGGACCTTGTGGTTGGCTTGAGATGCGAAGAGATCTACCAAGGGGGTGCCCCACACTTGGAAGATCCGGCGCACTACTCTGGAGTTGAGCGACCACTCGTAAGGTTGCATAATCCTGCTCAACCTGTCGGCCAGACTATTGTTTACGCCTGCCAGATATGTGGCTTGGAGCAACATGCCGTGACGACGAGCCCAGAGCCACATGCTGACGGCTTCCTGACACAGGGGGCGAGATCCGGTGCCCCCCTGCTTGTTGATGTAATACATGGCAACCTGGTTGTCTGTCTGAATTTGGATAATTTGGCGGGACAGCCGATCTCTGAAAGCCTTCAGAGCGTTCCAGACCGCTCGTAACTCCAGGAGATTGATCTGTAGACCTTGTTCCTGGAGGGACCAGCTTTCCTGGGTGTGAAGCCCATCGACATGAGCTCCCCACCCCAGGAGAGACGCATCCGTAGTCAGCACTTTTTGCGGCTAAGGAATTTGGAAAGGGCGTCCCAGAGTCAAATTGGACCAAATCGTCCACCAGTGCAGGGATTCGAGAAAACTCGTGGACAGGTTGATCACGTCCTCTAGATCCCCAGCAGCCTGAAACCACTGGGAAGCTAGGGTCCATTGAGCAGATCGCATGCGAAGACGAGCCATGGGAGTCACATGAACTGTGGAGGCCATGTGGCCGAGCAATCTCAACATCTGCCGAGCTGTGATCTGCTGGGACGCTCGCACCCGGGAGGGCGAGGGACAACAGATTGTTGGCCCTTGTCTCCGGAAGATAGGCATGAGCCGTCCGAGAATCCAGCAGAGCTCCTATGAATTCGAGTCTCTGTACTGGGAGAAGATGGGACTTTGGATAATTTATCACAAACCCCAGTAGCTCCAGGAGTCGAATAGTCATCTGCATGGACTGTAGAGCTCCTGCCTTGGATGTGTTCTTCACCAGCCAATCGTCAAGATAAGGGAACACGTGCACTCCAAGCCTGCGGAGCGCTGCTGCTACCACAGCAAGGCACTTCGTGAACACCCTGGGCACAGAGGCGAGCCCAAAGGGTAGCACACAGTACTGGAAGTGACGTGTTCCCAGACGGAATCGAAGATACTGTCTGTGAGCTGGCAGTATCGGAATATGCGTGTAAGCATCCTTTAAGTCCAGAGAGCATAGCCAATCTTTTTCCTGAATCATGGGAAGAAGGGTGCCCAGGGAAAGCATCCTGAACTTTTCCTTGACCAGATATTTGTTCAGGGCCCTTAGGTCTAGGATGGGACGCATCCCCCCTGTTTTCTTTTCCACAAGGAAGTACCTGGAATAGAATCCCTGCCCTTCTTGCCCGGGTGGCATGGGCTCGACCGCATTGGCGCTGAGAAGGGCAGAGAGTTCCTCTGCAAGTACCTGCTTGTGTTGGAAGCTGAAAGACTGAGCTCCCGGTGGGCAATTTGGAGGCATGGAGGCCAAATTGAGGGCATATCCTTGCCGGACTATTTGAAGAACCCAACGGTCGGAGGTTATAAGAGGCCACCTTTGGTGAAAAACTTTTAACCTCCCCCCGACCGGCAGATCGTCCGGCATGGACACTGTGATATCGGCTATGCTCTGCTGGAGCCAGTCAAAAGCTTGCCCCCTGCTTTTGCTGGGGAGCTGTGGGGCCTTGCTGAGGCGCACGCTGCTGACGAGAGCGCGCGCGCTGGGGCTTAGCCTGGGCCGCAGGCTGGCGAGGAGGAGGATTGTACCTACGCTTACCAGAAGCGTAGGGAACAGCCCTCCTTCCCCCATAAAAACGTCTACCTGATGAGGTAGATGCTGAAGGCTGCCGGCAGGAGAATTTGTCGAAAGCGTTATCCCGCTGGTGGAGCTGTTCTACCACCTGTTCGACCTTTTCCCCAAAAATGTTATCCGCTCGGCAAGGGGAGTCCACAATCCGCTGCTGGATCCTATTCTCCAGGTCGGAGGCACGCAGCCATGAGAGTCTGCGCATCACCACACCTTGAGCAGCGGCCCTGGACGCAACATCGAAGGTATCAAATACCCCTCTGGCCAGGAATTTCCTACATGCCTTCAGCTGCCTGACCACCTCCTGAAACAGCTTGGCTTGCTCAGAAGGGAGCTTGTCCACCAAGTCCGCCAGCTTCCGCACATTGTTCCGCATATGGATGCTCGTGTAGAGCTGGTATGATTGAATCTTGGCCACGAGCATGGAAAAATGATAGGCCTTCCTCCCAAAGGAGTCTAAGGTTCTGGGGTCTTTGCCCGGGGGCGCCGAAGCATGCTCCCTAGAACTCTTAGTCTTCTTCAGGGCCAGATCCACCACACCAGAGTCGTGAGCCAACTGAGTGCGCATCAACTCTGGGTCTCCATGGATCCGATACTGGGATTCTATCTTTTTGGGAATGTGGGGATTAGTTAGTGGCTTGGTCCAGTTCGCCAGCAATGTCTTTTTCAGGACATAATGCATGGGTACTGTGGACGCTTCCTTAGGTGGAGAAGGATAGTCCAAGAGCTCAAACATCTCAGCCCTTGGCTCATCCTCCACGACCACCGGGAAGGGGATGGCCGTAGACATCTCCCGGACAAAGGCCGAGAAAGACAGACTCTCGGGAGGAGAAAGCTGCCTTTCAGGGGAGGGAGTGGGGTCAGAAGGAAGGCCATCAGACTCCTCGTCAGAGAAATATCTGATGTCCTCCTCCGCTTCCCACGAGGCCTCATCATCGGTATCAGACACAAGTTCACGAACCTGTGTCTGAAGCCGCGCCCGTTCCGACTCCGTGGAAACACGGCCATGGTGGGAGCGTCGAGAGGTGGACTCCCTGGCCGGCAGCGGCGAAGCTCCCTCCCCCGACGTCGTCGGGGAGTCCACCTGGGAGGCAGCCAAAGCCGGTACCGGGACCTCACCTCAGGCAAAGGGCCAGCCGTCGCCTCACTCGACGGCACCGGTGGCGCAAGCACCCCCGGTACCGGAGAAGGGCGTAACAGCTCTTCCAGGATGCCTGGAAGAATGGCCCGGAGACTCTCGTGCACAGCGGCTGTGGAGAAAGACTGAGAAGCTGGTGCAGGCGTCGAAGTCTGAATCTGTTCTGGGCGCGGAGGCGGTACCGGGCTGTCCGGGGTAGAGCGCACCGACACCTCCTGGATGGAGGGTGAGCGGTCCTCCCGGTGCCGATGCCTGCTGGGTGCCGACTCCCTCGGCGACCCAGAGCTCCCGGTACCAAGTCGGGAAGGTGACCGGTGACGATGCTTCTTCGACTTCTTCGAGCGAAGCATATCACCAGAGCTCCCCGGTACCGATGAGGCGGACGTTGAATCCAGACGTCGCTTCCTCGGGGCCGGGTCCGAAGATGGTCGATCCCGGGGGAGCTGTACCGCAGGAGCCCTCAGGGCAGGAGGAGACCTACCCGAAGGCTCACCGCCACCAGCAGGGGAATGGACAGCCCTCACCTGCACTCCAGACGAAGCACCACCGTCTGACGACATCAGCACCAGCGGGGGTCCCGGTACCACCGACGCCGACGCACTCTTCCGAAGTC
This sequence comes from Microcaecilia unicolor, assembly GCF_901765095.1. NCBI lineage: Eukaryota > Metazoa > Chordata > Amphibia > Gymnophiona > Siphonopidae > Microcaecilia > Microcaecilia unicolor. The sequence goes on from NC_044036.1 coordinate 284,999,768, forward strand.
TCGGTACCGTCAATGCAGGAGGAATACGCCTCGATGCCGTCGACGCTGATGCACTTCCCGAAGACTTCGGTGCTGCCGACGCCGATGCACTCGACGAATCCCGCGATGCTGTTGCCGTCGAAGCGCCGGAGAACAGAACGTTCCACTGGGCTAATCTCGCTACCCGAGTCCTCTTCTGCAAAAGAGCACAAAGACTACAGGCCTGCGGGCGGTGCCCAGCCCCCAGGCACTGAAGACACGAAGCGTGCCTATCAGTGAGCGAGATTATCCGGGCGCACTGGGTGCACTTCTTGAAGCCGCTGGAAGGCTTCGATGACATGGGCGGAAAAATCGCGCCGGCAAAATCAAAATTTGCAATGATGACAATAGGCACCGAAAAAAAAAGGGAGAAAAACCCGTACGGGCGGCCAACAAGGCCGCTCCCGAAAGCGAAAGGATACTTACGCTGGGAAAAAACTATAAATACGGGAAAAAAGGGTAACCTCTTTTTTTTTTTTAAACAAACACAGAGTAAAGTAGAAAAAACCACGAAAGACGCGCGAGGTCTTCTGAGGGGCACGAAACGGCGGCAAAACACGACCGTCCCGAGCACGGACAAAAGAAGACTGACGAACACGAGCCGGTTCGGGCGGGAAGACGGTCGCGCATGCGCTCGCAAGGGCTAGCAAACGTCTTTGCTAGTGAAGATTCCGATTGGAGGGGGTGCCGTGGACGTCACCCATCAGTGAGAACAAGCAGCCTGCTTGTCCTCGGAGAACATTTTATTACATAGAACTTTCAGTATAGCCAGGCTTAGTGTTGCCATACTGGGACAGACTGACGGTACATCAAGCCCAATATCATGTTTCCCACAGTGGCCAATCCAGGTCATAAGTACCTGGCAAGATCCTAAAACCGTACAATACATTTTATGCTGCTTAGAAATAAGCAGTGGATTTTCCCAACTCCATTTTAATAATGGCTTATGGACTTTTTCTTTTAGAAGCTATCCAAACCGTTTTTAAACCCTGCTACTACTTTTACCACATTCTCTGGTAACAAATTCCATTACACGTTGAGCGAAGAAATATTTTCTCTGATTTGTTTTACTACTACTTTGTAGCTTCACTGCATGCCCCCCTAGTCCTAATATTTTTGCCAAGAATAAACAAACGATTCACGTCTACCCGTTTCACTCCACTCGTTATTTTATATCTCTCTATCATATCTCTCCTCAGCCATCTTTTCTCCAAGCTGAAGAGCCCTAGCTGCTTCAGCCTTTCCTCATAGGGAAGTCGACCCATCCCCTTTATCATTTTTGTTGCCCTTCTCTGTACCTTTTCTAATTCCACTATCTTTTTTGAAATGCAGTGTGACCAGAATTGCACACAGTATTCAAAGTGCGGTCACGCCATGGAGTGATACAAAAGCATAACATCCTCATTTTTGTTTTCCATTCATAGTAACATAGTAGTGGTCCTTTACCCAACATTCTTTTTCCTTTCTTCGTTGCCGCTGCTAAGCAGAGGGTTTCAACGTATCATCAACGATGACACCTAGATCCTTTTCCTGGTCAATGACTCCTAATGCATCATGTAGCTATAGTTTAAGTTCCTCTTTCCCACATACATCACTTTGCACTTGCTCACATTAAACGTCATCTGCCATTTGGATGCCTAGTATCCCAGTCTCAGAAGATTCTCTTGCAATTTTTCACAATCCTCTTGCGATTTAAATTTGCTGACAACACAAAGTTCATTACCCCACTAGTTATTCTTATATCTAGATTGTTTATAAATATGTTAAAAAGAAGCAGTCCCAGCACAGAGCCCTGCTGGTCATAGTAGCTCTACCCAACACACAAATGGATAAGATTTTTATGTACAAATGATCAATTTCATTAACAGAATGGTTCTGCTATTTTATTTTGATCCAGCACAGCAAACACTTTCCAATAGATAAAGAAGCTTCTGTATAATGGAGATATTATATATAGGGTCAGCAGAAAGTTTGTAGTCTTGATAATAGTCTTGTTTTGTTTTCTAATTTTACTTTAATTTCTTATTTGACTATTGTAGTTTTTTCTAATCTCGTTAATGTGGATTCTGTTTATGTATTTATGTTTTCTTTTTATATTGTAAAGTATACTATGAGCCTACCTGATGGCTTGGTAGCAGTACTCTGCAATGTGCATATTTATTTATGTTACATTTGTATCCCACATTTTCCCACCTATTTGCAGGCTCAATGTGGCTTACATAGTCCTGTAGAGGTGATCACCAATACTGGTATGAACAAATACAGGGTGAGGTTATGGTACAATAAAGTTCATGTGTGACAGACACATTGGGGAATCATAAGGAGGAAGAGTTATGTCCAGTACATGCTTTGGTTTTTTTGAGTTGCAGGGTTAAGGCATTTAGAGGTTAGTTTTTAGTAGTTTCCGGAAGTTTAGGTGGTCATATGTTTTCACGGTGCTTGGTAGTGCGTTCCATAATTGTGTGCTTATATAGGAGAAGCTGGATATGTAGGTTGATTTGTATTTGAGTCCTTTGCAGTTTGGGTAGTGGAGATTTAAGTATGTTCGTGTTGATCTTGATGTGTTTCTGGTTGGTAGGTCTATGAGGTCTCTCATGTATCCCGGTGCTTCGTCGTAGATGATTTTATGAACCAGGGTGCAGATTTTGAACGCAGTACGTTGATTGGGAGCCAATGTAGTTTTTCTCGTAGGGGTTTTGCACTTTTGAATCTCGTTTTTCCAAATATGAGCCTGGCTGCTGTGTTTTGAGCAGTTTGCAGTTTACGAATTGTTCTTTACTTCCCGCATAGATTCCATTGCAGTAGTCTAGATGGCTTAGTACCATAGATTGTACCAGGTTACGAAATATTTCCCTCGGGGAAAAAAGGTTTCACTCGTTTGAGTTTCCACATTGAGTAGAACATTTTCTTTGCTTTTGCTTGGCTCTCTAGTGTGAGGTTTTGGTCGATTGTAACTCCGAGAATTTTCAGGCTGTCTGATATAGGGAGGGAGTAATCTGGGGTGGTTATATTGGTGGGTTTTATTCGTGGTATATTGGGATGAGAGGATGAGACACTGTTTTTTCTGTGTTGTTTTAGTTGAAACATATGTGGATTTGATCTTCCATCTGCAGATCAGCTGAGGTTAGGGATGATATGAAGGTAGTATTCACAGACCCTGGGGAAGGGGTGTGTGTGTGTGGGAGGGGGGGAATCTTGTCACTATGCAACACTGATACCCAATGACCAGCTTTAGGGGCACAATTATACATCTGGTGCAGAGCCATCACTGATTAGGTTAGGTTGGGAGAGCAAAACTCCTGGCCAGTTGTGAATGAAGGCTTATGATGCTAGATTCCACATCTGGTTCTAAGCTGCAAATTCAGAAAAGGACAAACTGCCAGAATCAAGCCCTGCCTCCAGTACCCATCACCAACTCACCTGTATGCCCCTGTAACTTCTGTACAATCTCTTTAGTCTGAAGGTTCCAGATATAAACCAAGTTATCTTCTGAACCAGACACAATCCACTGTATGAAAAGGAAAATAATGGAGCAGACAGTTATGTATAAATTCATTTTCTATGTCACTTACTAAGACAAAAGGTCTGAATTTATAGAGTGTAAAAATAAACCAGTATGAAAGCTTTACTGTGTGTACACAGAGAGGATACATAAATGAGTTTCACAAATATGGGCTGACATACTGCATTACACATTCATAATTATACTCATTTCTCTTTCAAGATTATATTAAAGTACTCAAAACTCACTAAATATAGATGACATCAATAACACCTACCTTACCACCAGTTACAGAGAAGTTTGCAAATATGCAGTATTTTTCATTCTTGTGCCCGGAATAAGTTTTTAGGCACTGAAAATAGAAAAGTAGACTAGGTGTAAGCCAGACAGGAGATATTAGCAGAAATATACCCGAGCAAATTTTCAATGACACTCTCAACTGCCCACTTACACCTTTTACTTTTATGTATCCACCTACACTGAATTTGAAAACTGTGTTCTTACACACCTAGAAGGTATACACACAACTTTAGATGAAGGTAAATGGGGATGCGAAGTATGCCGCCACCACCACCACCACCAGACAGAGCTTTTGAAAGCCCAGGGTACATGTGCATGTACATCCCAAGAACACATATATTATATACAGCAAAGTTCATGCACATGTTTCAGATGGATGAAAATCCCTATACCTGCATATGCACAGCATGCAGTAATTATTTTTACCTGTGTAAAAAGGAGGCAGTACTTTATTACTTGCCCTGGTCTATAGGATATATTAACAGGTTATTTCCTCCACATTTTCTCAAACCATGCAAAAAATGTTTGATGTTTTGAAACTTTATCACATCAAGAGATACAAAAATAATTTGAATTTCAGACCTGGATATGGATTTAAATTACACGCCTTTTCCAAATTCAAACTTAAAGCAAATTACAATTCAGCTTCTATAATTATTTCCATGTCCAGTGGTGTTTGCACTCTAAGCTGTAACTCAGCAACAGAAGGGAAGCGAGTGTTGGTAGGAGGAGGAGGATTTGAAACCTGGCTTCCCTGGTTCTCAGTCTGCTGGTGTTAACTACTAGGCTACTCCTCCACTAAGGAGCACTGCAGAAGCCTGATTTAGTAATCAATTTCACTTCCAAAGTTCTGATTAGAATGCCACAGTCCAATGTTGGTGGCATGATAATGTCACAACCACTGAACTGTGACATCTACAGATTCCACTGCATGCTCATTAATGACTGGAAGAGGCAGCAGAAAGAGTTGCATGGAGTCTTCGGACCAAAAGACACCCATTCTGGAAGAGACATTTCTCCAAAAGAAAACTGGAAAACTCAGAAATTTTGCTTTTTTTATTTTGAAACACCAGTTTCATCAGCTCTGCAGATATTTTCCTCCAGTAGCCATAACTAATCTTGATACGATTAGGATTACAACAACAAAATCTGATCCAACGATAGTGCAGAAAGACCAGATTATGGAAAAAAAAAAAAAGTATCAGAGTATGCATACCTTCCCTTTGCTATAGTCCCAAAGCTTAAGAGTGCTGACGGAGAGAAAAAGACAGAAATATGAGTGTACCAGACAAGAATGGTATGCTTTTCATTTTAAGGTTCTACAATATGTTTCCTATTCAATAGTGGTATTCTGTTCCATCAGATAAGTTGTGAATTTTTGTGTACACTTTTTGAACAGGATTTAAATGGCTCCTTTACTGGGGAGAAAGGACTATGCTTATGTTGACTTAATATACTAGAAGCAGAAAGTAATAGGCTTGTACCAGGAGGTGTACAACCCTGGCCATTGAGGGCCATAAACCAGACCTACAGAGATTAACCCAGATATCGAGACTAAATGTAAACAAATAAGTCAGATAAATATTCATGGCCGGTATCCTGAATACTTGAGGACCAGAGGGGTCCAGCTATGGTTTATAACATCAAGTTCAGTTTTACTCTGTACTGTACTCACTTATCTAATGTTGCTGCTAAAATGTACTTTCCATTTGGAGAGAATTTCACAAAAGACACAGGAGGATTATCATCATCTGTATTAAGATAAAATGAACATGACCTGAAAAATTTATACTTACATACTTACAATCAAACTAACCGGAAAAGGGTCACAAATATACAAAAATCACTGCAGTAGTCAAAAAAGAAAACATTTTAAAACGTGCATTTGTCTTATATTGCAAAGTATGTTGAAAAGCATAATGGATACATTTTTCTCTAGCAAATCAGTGATGAAATTTGAGGTATTATGATAAGCTGACTTCAGTTATATTTACTAACAGGCTTTAAAGTATTAATTTGTGACCGTGATTAAAGGGATTTATTAGTAAACAGGCTCTGACAGTAATAAGGCTTATTATGTTAAATAATGTGCTTTGATGTGAATAAGGCAGTTAGTATTATTTAGAAGGGAATTTTCGATATGACGTCCAGTATCCAAGTGGCGAACATAGCGATTTTCAAAACAGAACATTTTTTTTTTTTTTTTAAATGGCTACTTGCTACATGCTGTTGTGCTCTGGTCATTTATCATTTTGGTCCATTTTCAAAAAATAAAAAAAACTTTTAAAAAATCCAAAATGTCCAAGTGGAAAATGCACAAAATCAAGCCATTGGGATGTAAGAGACATCCCAGTAGAGCAGTCTACGGGCACTGCAGTGGGCTTCACATAAAATCTCCAAGATACACATTTTACCTTTACCCCCCTTATACTGTATGGGGAGCTCTCCAAAACCCACCAAAAACCTACTATACCCAAATGTATACCACTACAATAGCCCTTATGGCTGCAGATGTCACCTATATGTGGTTACAATAGGTTTTTGACAAGTTTTGGAGGGCTCACACTTTCCAGTACAAGTGTAACAGAGTGGGTTATAGGCCTGGGTCCCCTTCTCTACAGTGCACTGCACCGACCACTAGGTTATTCCAGGGACCTGCTTGCTGCTCCAATAGGACTGGCTATAACATCTGAGGCTGTCAGAGACTGCTATGTACTGTTTCTTTCACACCCTTGGGAAGTGCTAGGGGGTCAGTAACTAATGGGAGAATAAGGGGAGGGGTCATGCCTTAATCCCTCCCAGTGATCATCTGGTCATTTAGGGCACCTTTTTCTGACTTAGTCGTGATAAAAACAGGTCTAGACCAAAACGATTAAACTGTAGCCCTGAACATTTTGGTTTTGTTCCATTATGGCAGAAAAATTTCCAAATGTAACTCCCTAATCCTGCCCCCGACACACCCCCTTGTGATTTAGATGTACTGCAGATGAACTGCATAGACAAACAACTGCAAAATAGGTTTCAAAAATAGCAATTTGAATGTTTTGGCAAACAAAACATCCAAATGCTGCTTTATAAACATTTTTCTCTTTCAAAAATGAGCCTCATAGCGAAATATTACAACAATTTTGAGTGAATGGTCAGTTAATCTATGATATTGGTCAGTTGATCTATGATATATTGAGGTGGTGACTGTTTTTTTCTAGACTTTCCCAAAGGCAAAACATTTCTGAATGTTCTATATGTGTGAATAAGCTTTTGCTACTCACCAATTAGTGTTTTTAAGCACTGTCCAGATGCTGTATCCCAAATTCGGCTGAAACAAGTAACAAATAATAAACCAAAGTTACAGAACATCAAAGGGAAAACTGAACTCACACACACACAGTCCCCCTAGCTTGTTGAATGCAGTAGAGTAGGCGTGTATGACCCAGATCTGATGAACTACAACTCTGTCCAACAATGAATACCTATGCGATGCCAATTCATGGCATTTAACCTATTATATGTCTATGGCAAAATTCTGTTTTAAAGTTATGAAGATAGCATGCACAAAAGTGTCTATACCAATCTCAACTTACTATAGGGCAGTGGTTCCCAAACCTGATCCTGGAGGCACTCCAGCCAGTCAGGTTTTTGGGATATCCACAATGAATATTCATGAGAAATTTGCATGCAGTGGAGGCAGTGCATGCAAATCTCTCTCATGAATATTCATTGTGGATATCCCAAAAACGTGACTGGCTGGGGTGCATCCAGGACCAGATTTGGGAACCACTGCTATAGGGTATATAACCAGCTCATGCAAATGAATTAAGTTCTGACAGAAGAGGACCTTTCTCTGGTAAGTGAATGTTATTTTGGTCCATGCTTTGGGAATTTAAAGATTGGGGTTTAAAGGAGGAATTGTAGGTTATTGTACCACAACATTAACAGTTAGACTCTAGCAGGCACAGCAAGGACTAGGTCAGTCTTAGGGGGAAAAAATACAAAAACAAAAGAGAGAAGCAAGCATTAACTAGTTTCCATAGTGTATAACCCTTTTCGCATAGTTTTAAACTGAAGCTTTCTCTAGAGATAGACACTTTTCCCATAGTTTTAAACAAATGTTTTCTAGAGACAGAAACTTAACAGCCAAAGAACATTAAAAAGGACAGTAGCCAGGCTCAAACTTGATTCTATGGAAACAATTAATTCTTACCTGATAATTTTCTTTCCATTAGTCCCAACAGATCAATCCACAGACTTGTGGGTTGTGTCCCTCTACCAGCAGGTGGAGATATAGCAAACCTCAGAGATTCTCTCTATGTGGACCTGTGCAGCCAGCTGAACTTCAGTATGAATGATACCAAAGCAGTGGAATGGAAAGAAAACTCTCCTGACATTGTCAGACCAATTGCCCAACATACTCCCACCATTATTATATTTATTTTATTTTTTTTTAATCAAACAAAAAAAACATTCATAACGGAACAAAAAAAAAAAAAACTAACCAACCGCAGATCGTAAACCGGGGGAGGGGGGGGGGGGGGGGCCTCTGGATTGATCTGTTGGGACTAATGGAAAGAAAATTATCAGGTAAGAATTATTTTTTTTCCTTCCATGGCATCCCATAGATCAATCCAGAGACTTGTGGGATGTACCCAAGAAGTCCTCAAGTAGGGCGGGACACCCCAAACCCGGCAGAAATCACAGACGGGCCAAACACCGTATCTTGACGAGCTGCCACATCTACCCGATAATGACGAGTGAATGTATGGACCGAAGCCCATGTAGCTGCCCCGCAGATATCTTCCAGAGAAACCAAACAGGACTCTGCATAGGAGGAAGCTTGAGCTTGCGTAGAATGAGCACGAACTTGCAAAAGGGGCATGCTTACCCAATGCCACATATGCCGAAGAGATGGTCTCCTGCAAACAACGGGCTACGGTGGCCTTGGACGCCATATGACCCTTCCTACTACCTCCAAAAAGGACGAAGAGATGGTCAGAAAGACGAAATTCATTCGTCACCTCCAAATACCTGAGAAGAGCCTGTCTCACGTCAAGGCAGCGAAGAGCCCGAATTGCTCAGGGTAATCTTCCCAGCGGAAGGCCAGCAAATGCAGGGACTGCCCCAAGTGGAAACGAGAAACCACCTTGGGCAAAAACGAAGGAACTGTCCTAATCGATACCCCCGCCTCCGTAAAACACAGGAAGAGGTCTCTGCAAGAAAGGGCCTGCAACTCTGAAATTCACTGAGCGGAAGTAATGGCTACTAGGAAAATCGCCTTCAAGGTGAGATCCTTAATAGGAATCCCCGATAAGGGTTCGAAAGGAGGATGTTGAAGTGCTTTGAGAACTAGATTAAGGTTCCAGGATGGCAGAACTGGCACGTGAGGAGGGCGCAAACGATTTATGCCCCTCAAGAAACGAACCACATTTGGGTGGGAGGCGATAGACGCCCCCTGACGCCGGCCTCTAAAACATGCCAGAGCTGCCACCTGCACCTTACGAGAACTCAACGAGAGTGATTTTTGTACATCCTCCTGAAGTAACGCGAGGATAACCGATACTGAAGCCGAAGCCACTGACAATCCCGAACTCGAACACCACAAATCAAAGGTACGCCACACCCTAGCATAAGCTATCGAGGTGGACCTTTTCCGAACCTACAGCATCATAGCGATAACCGCGTCCGGATACCCTTTTCTTCTCAACCTCGCCCTATCAAGGGCCAGGCCGTAAGACCAAAGGGGCTCCTCCATCATGACTGGCCCCTACAGCAGGAGACCGTCCTGCGCCAGTAGCAAAAAAGGACGATCGAACAGAAGCCTGATCACATCTGTGTACCAGAGTCACCTGGGCCAATCCGGGGCTACTAGGATCACTCAACCAGGATGACTGGCAATGCGAGTCAGTAACCTGCTCACCATTGGCCAAGGGGAAAAGGCATAGTGCAGGCCCCTGGGCCAAGGTTGAAGAAGGGCATCGATGCCTTCTGAGCCCAGCTCTCGTCTCCTGCTGAAGAAACGGGGAACCTTCGCACTGAATGCGGTGGCCATTAAGTCCATCTCTGGCATCCCCCCAGCGGGCAGTTATCTGATCGAAGGCCAGAGGGGAGAGCGTCCACTCATCTGGCTCCAACTGGTGGCGACTGAGAAAGTCCGCTTGCATTCTGTGACCCCGCTATATGAGCCGCTGTCAAGAAAGAGATGAGTCTCTGCCCAACGGCAGATCACAGCCGCCTCACGTGCTAGGGGTGCACTTCTGGTGCCCCCGACAGTTTACATAGGCGAATGCCGTCGCATTGTCTGAAAGAACTCGAACTGTGCAACCGCGGAAAAGAGACAGAAGAAACTCCCGAAGGGCCAGATGAATTGCCCGTCACTCCAAGCGGTTGATGGACCATGACACCTCCGTCGAAGTCCAAACGCCCTGGACCGTCTGTTGCAGGCAATGAGCCCCCCAGCCAGACGGTGACGCATCCGTGGTCACTATCTTCCAGTCCGGGGTTGCCAGAGGAATGCTCGACACCAGATTCCTTTAAATGAACCACCAGTGCATGATTGTGTGAAGACGGGCCGAACATGGCACCCGAACCTCGTAATCCTCCAAGAGCGGAGACCAACAGCTCAGAAGGTGCCACTGGAGCATGTGAGCTCTGGCCCACTTTACCATGTCCAAGGTGGAGGCCATGGAACCTAGAACTTGTACATAGTCCCAAGCCCACAGGTTCGGAGTTTGAAACAGCGCTCGTAACTGAGCCTATAACCGCAGCGCTCGAGCTGAAGGAAGAGAAACTATCCCTGTTTAGGTATCGAAGCACCCCCCCCCCCCCAAGTATTCCAACGTTTGGGAAGGCGTTAGGCTGCACTTCGGGAAGCTGATCACCCAACCAAGCGACTGAAGCAACACAACCACTTTGTCGGTTGCCCGCCGACTCTCCTCGAAAGAAGACGCCCACACAAGCCAGTCATCTAGATAGGGATGGACCTGAATCCCTTCCTTCCTGAGATAGGCCGCCACTACTACCAGGACCTTGGAAAAGGTCCGAGGCGCTGTGGCTAGACTGAAGGGCATCACTTTGAATTGAAAATGACGACCGAGCACTGCAAAGCGAAGAAAGCGCATGTGGGGAGGCCAGACTGGAATGTGTAAATAGGCCTCTGAGATTGAGAGAGGTCAAAAACTCTCCTGGCTGTACCGCGCATCACCGATCGGAGGTCTTCCATGCGGAAAAGCCAAACCCGTAAGGACCAGTTGACGCACTTGAGATCTAAGATGGGTTGCCAAGAACCGCCCTTTTTGGGACCACAAAATAAATGGGAGTATCAACAGCACCCTCTTTCTGCTAGGGGTACGGGCTGGACGGCACCCAGCCGTTGTAAGTTGAGGAGGGTGTGTTGAACGGCCCCCGCACCTTGGCGAGACATTTGCAAGGAGATTACAGAAAACAGTCTACTATTGGACGAGCCAATTCTAACTTGTAGCCGTCTCTGATAAACTCCAAGACCCATTCGTCTGATGTTACCCTGGTCCACTCCACCAGGAATAGGGACAGTCTGCCCCTAATAACCGGCTGGATATGGACCAGGGCCCCATCACTGGGCGGACTTGGCTGCAGGCCCACCTGTCACCTCGAAAGGGCTGAGGTCTGCAAGAACACCTTGCTTTCTGAAAAGATGCCCCGTGACCTGGACTGTAGCACTGTGTATCCCTAAACGTAGGTCTAGGACCCACCGGTCGTACAAACTTGGACCTGTCCTCTGGGAGGCACTGGCCCTTAGAGTTACTGAGGTCCTTCACAATCTGTTCTAAGTCTGTTCCAAACAAAAGCTTTCCCCTAAAAGGAAGCCTTTCTAAACGTAACTTAGAGGCCACGTCTGCAGCCCAATGCCGCAACCACAGCCAGCGACGCGTGGTGACCGCTAGGGAAACCTCCTTCGCTGAAGCCCTCAAAAGTGGAGTGGAACAGGTGGATGTGAAGCGTCTGTTCACGCTTTCCAAAAATACTAAGACTAGGGGGCATGCGATGAAAGTAAAGTGTAGTAAATTTAAAACAAATCGGAGAAAATATTTCTTCACCCAATGAGTAATTAAACTCTGGAATACGTCGCCGGAGAACGTGGTGAAGGTGGTTAGCTTGGCAGAGTTTAAAAAGGGGTTAGACGGTTTCCTAAAGGACAAGTCCATAAACCACTACTAAATGGACTTGGGAAAAATCCACGATTCCAGGAATAACATGAATAGAATGTTTGTACGTTTGGGAAGCTTGCCAGGTGCCCTTGGCCTGGATTGGCCGCTGTCGTGGACAGGATGCTGGGCTTGATGGACCCTTGGTCTTTTCCCAGTGTGGCATTACTTATGTACTTATAATTATCTCAGTCAGGAACCAAGAGGTCATGGGATCAAATCTCAGCTGGTCAGGGAAAAATTAAAATAAAATTCCAGGTAGGGGTGGGCAAATGCCTACAAGAGAAACAGGGGAAAGAAAACTGAGATAGGAATAGCCATTCTGGGTCAGACCAATGGTCCACCTAGCCCAGTATTCTGCTTCCAACAGTGGCCAATCCAGGTCACAAGTACCTGGCAGAATCCCAAGTAGTAGATTGGCCGTTGTCGTGGACAGGATGCTGGGCTCGATGGATCCTTGGTCTTTTCCCAGTGTGGCACTACTTATGTACCTATCATAAAGAAGATCCGCAAGGAAGGCTAAACCGGACTCCAAGGCCGGCAAAACAGCCACGAGATCTTCCGGAGATGAGGCTTTCTGTACCCACGATAAGCATGCCCGCGCCACAAACTGAGGCCTGCAGGGAAAGGGCCACTACTTCAAAGGACAGCTTCAAGCAAGTCTCCAACTTACAATCCTGAGGGTCCTTGAGCACCGTGCCACCCTCCACAGGGAGAGTGGTTTTCTTAGTGACTGCTGTGATTAAGGAATCCACCGTAGGGTCCTTCAGCAAGTCTAAGACAGGAGCAGGTAGCGCATAAAGATGTGACATAGCTCTAAGCAACCTTAAGCCCACTGTCCAGCGAAATAAGGATTTTCATGGCCTCATGCACATGAAAGGAACGAGGTGGGCACTTGGTGCCAGACATAATAGAGGGCACCGGACCTGTTCCCCCTGACGATTCAGGGGGGAAATGGCCAAAGCCTCAAAAGCCCTATCAATCAGGGAGGGAAGCTCTTCCCTGTGAAAAAGGTGGGCAGCCATCAGATCATCCCCCTCCTCAGCGGGAAGGGTGACCTCATCTGCCAAATCCAAAGATTTTGAGGGAGAGCCCGGGACAAAACCAGGCCATCTGTGTCAGATAGCTCCTGGGGATCCAAAATCTCCACCCGGGGACATTTTGGCTGGAAAGCCTGAGAGGCTGCAGCAACCGAAGTTTGCTGAGGAAAAGACAGGGCTGCCTGAAGAGAAGTTCCTGACTTCTTCAAAAGAAAGGCATTGTGCATTAATAAAACAAAATCCGGGGAAAAAGGAACTGCAAGGGACTCCCCTGCTCCCTGTACATCGCTTCCCTCCATCGGAGCCTGTGCCATAGAAGCGCGCTGCGCCTCTTGTCTATCAACCGCCACATGCAGAGCAGGTCCTGCCTGAGAGGAAAAAATGGCGCCAGCCAATGCGCGCTGCACTAACTGCCCCGAGAAAACCGCCGAAACTATCACCTGCGCTTCCGACTCACCGGACACCTGAGAACCCATATCACGCTGGGCACCTGCTGCGGGCTGACGGTGGCAGGACTCACACTCCCCTGATGCTGCTCTCCGGCCCCCACACCGAGAACAGCGCTTAGCCACATCAGAAGGCACTGATATGCTCCACAAACGCTAGATAGAGAGAATACTGAGGTTCAGCTGGCTGCACAGGTCCACATACAGCAAACCTCGGAGGTTCTCTCTATCTCCACCTGCTGGTAGAGGGACACAACCCACAAGTCTCTGGATTGATCTGTGGGACACCACGGAAGAGACAGTTATTTTCTGTTCTTTGGCTGCTGAAGAGGTAACACTGCTACTGACCTGAATCAGGTGTTAATTCAAGTGTGAGGAAGTAGAATATTTGCAAAAGTTATTAAGGGCAATCTGATTGCTAAGTTAGCTTGAACTTTCTGCCACAGCCTACAACATTAACAGATAACCTCTAGAAGGCACAGCAGGACCTAGTTTAGTCTTCCCCCATGTCCATCTCAATAACAGATTGTGGACTTTTCCTCCAGGAACTTGTTCAAAACGTTTTAAAACCCAGATATGCTAACCACTGTTACCACATCCTCCAGCAGCGAGCTCCAGAGCTTAACTATTCTTTGAGTGAAAAAATATTTCCTCCTATTTGTTTTAAAACTATTTCCATATAATTTCATTGAGTGTTACCTGGTCTTTCTACTTTTTGAAAGAGTGAAAAATCAATTCACTTTTACCCATTCTATACCACTCATTTTATAGACCTCAATCATATCCCCTCTCAGCCTTCTCTTTTCCAAGCTGAAGAGCCCTAACCTCTTTAGCCTTTCCTCATATGGGAGCAGTTCCATCCCCCTTATTATTCTGGTCGCTTTTCTTTGAACCTTTTCTAATTCCACTATATCTTTTCTGAGATACGGCGACCAGAACTGAATGCAATACTCAAGGTGAGGTCACACCGTGGAGCAATATAGAGGCATTATAATATTCTAGGTCTTATTTTGCATCCTTTTCCTAATAATTCCTAGCATACTGTTTGATTTTTTGGCTGTCGCCGAACACTGGGCAGAAGATTTCAGTGTATTGTCTACAATGACACCTAGATCTTTTTCTTGAGTTCTGACTCCTAAGGTGGACCCTAGCATCAGGTAACTATGATTTGGATTATTCTTCCCAATGTGCATGACTTTGCATCTGTCCACATTAACATTTCATCTGCTATTCGGATGCCCAGTCTTTCAAAAAAATAGTTTTAAGATATATAGAGCCTAGGAGGAGCATATTTTATAGAGGAAGCATCATCAGTTATTTTGTACATCATATAAACTCAGAAGTAGTAATTACTTACCAAAGCCCATCATAGCTACTTGACACTATCAAGGAGCCATCCCGATTAAAATGGACCTATTAGTATGCAAGAAGATATATGTACAGGTTAAGGAATTTTGCAAAGTATCTGCGCACTACTACGACATTAAACAGCTGTTTTGGACTAAAGGAATACAGATACTGCCTTGTTTTACAATGAATAATTTGATCTTGAAAGCCATGCAGTTATTATACAGGGAACACTGACTTGGCAGCTGGACACGGGACAAAGGATTGTGGTGAAAGAACAGTGGAGGAAGTAAATTACTGGTAACTTGCTTAACAGGAACTCTATGCAAAATACTCTGCTAGAAAAACAACACTACGTAGCTTTAAGGTGAAGTGAAGTGGACAGGCAAGTCATTGGAAATATCCAAAACTCACACATTACTCTCCTCAATATGGATCCATTTCCTCTGACTGCTATATTCAATTAGAGTGCATGTGCCTCATCAAGAGAATCAGCAGCTCCCTTCCCTATTCTAATTTTTCATTTAATAGTTATTATGGCTACCAATTGCATAAACAAGTCACTTTCCACAAACTATAACACTACTAGCCGTTAAGCCCGTAAAAACGGGCGAGTATTGCAGCCCTCCTCTCTCCCCTGGCCTCACCTCATCCACTGATCCTCCCCCCCATATCCAGCGACCCTCCTCTTTCCTTTGGCCTCCTCCTCTCCCCCCATGTCCAGCAACCCTCCTCTGTGCCCTGCTCTCACCCCAAGTCCAGCAACCATGGCCTCTCCCCCCTGCCCTCCCCCCATGTCCAGCTACCCTCATCGCCGCCGCTCCCTCCCCCCTCCGTGCACGGGCCCCCTGCACTGACCTGACAGTGCCGTTCACCTCCGTGTGAAAGCGCTACAGGCAGCAGCAGATCGCTCTGCTGCTGCCTGCAGCGCTTCCACACGGAGGTGAGAGGCGCTGTCAGGTCAGTGCAGGGGGCCCGATACGGAGGGGGGCGGGAGCGGCGGCGGGGATTGTGGGGGGGAGGGTGGAGGTTGTTTTGCGCGATGTTCCTTTCCAGGCGGCGTCCGACAATTCGACTCCATTTCCCTCTCTGTTCCGCCCTCTGACGTCATGACGTCTTGATGTCTTGATGCGAGGGCGGGGCAGAGAGGGAAGTCTGTACTGCGCATTTGCAAGTGAGTACGGTCACTTGCCGTTTATATGTTTGATACTCCCAAAAAACTTACAGCTGAAACAGGGTCTGAGTGAGCAGGTAGGGTTTTGAGGCATTTTCCCGTCTTTACGTCCCATATCCTCACGCTTTCATCAAACTGGGAATTTAAGAGAAAGGTTGCAACACAAAAGCCATTTTACATACAGTTTTAGCCTACTGAAAGAAAACCTAGCAAACTAGCAATCATGACCCAAAACAAACTGGTAAACATGTCTCAAAGAATGATATTTGAACATGATCTTCTTCCCAAAGCTTTAATAACGAGGTTCCAGCTGCATTTTTCTGTGAGGTTTTAATAACTCAATGTAGGTACCTCAGCTCTGAATAGGGAGAGTGCTAGAAGCACATTTTATAAAGTTTTCATAAACATGCTCCACCATGCTATTGTTTGAGGTTAAACATTTTTCTTTAAAGATTAGCTTTATGGAAACTGAACACTGAAAAGTAGGTACTTGATGCATGTGCTATGTCGATTCAACACTGAATCCCACTTCTAGATCCAGTGCAGACCTGCTATTTTTAATCTCCCCCATGACAGATATGAAACTCATGAAGCTACTGAACCAGTGTGAGGACCTCTCCCTACCTAAAGCAATGAGCATCTAAATGAAATAACCAAAAAAGTATATGTTTTCTCTATCTACTCTACCCTTTTGCAGAAGAGGAAAAAAAACAAACCCATGTTTAACCCAGATCTCTGGCAAATAGATCATACTTACTGATCCAGAAACGATAAGGTTGGACTGTGGATTGAAGTTACAGCAGAAAACATAGTTACTGTGTCCCTTCAAAGTCTTTAAACACTTGCCCTAAAATGACAGATTACAAATATGTCAGAGTTTAACCAAGTCTTTCTACCCCACAAACTCCAAATGGCTTCCAATGTTAATAGTGCAGGGAACCTGGCTAGACTTTTGTACCTATTTCCAGGATTATTTTCCCTTTTCTTCATCACTTTGAACTTATCCACATTAAAATTTAACCTGCCATTTAGATGCCATTCAATGCTATATAAACCCAAGGTCAGATTCCCAAGAAAAAAAAAGGGAGGAATAAAAATCATGACCATGCTAAAGAGTCTCTCAAACAAAATAAATAGAAAGGATCCTATCACTTTGTTTGAGAGATTTTTCAGGTTGATCATCTTTGGGGTTTGGGGGGGGGGGGGGGGGGGGGTATATATAATTTTCTTCTCTTTTTTTCTTTACACCTCCTTGGGAAACTGACCTTGGATCTATATAGAACTGAATTTTAACAGATCTCTAAGATTACACAGGTCTACATATATCTGTAAAACAGATGAGGTGTCAAACATAGCCATGTTGGAGACCACAGAAGATGCAACATGCAAAAAAAAACACCAAACAAACCCATCAGTTTTATGGTTCTTTATAATTAACAAACATCAACTAAATACAATAATTATTTGTTTTCAATTTCTGTTTAAATTATGTTTGTCACATTGTATTTGCACGCCTTCTGCTCTGGTTCGTTGAATTTATCTATGGTATCTACAGAGGCTAGTCTCTCCACATTGTCAAGTTTTGCTGTGGTAAAATAACTAAATTCTTTCTATTGTGAACCTTACCGAGCTAACATCCCATATTTTGAGAGTTTTGTCATCTGAAGCAGAAACAAGAAGGTTTGAATCTGATGACCAAGCAACATCAGAAATTCCCTAGTAACAAAACACATAAAAATCTTGTTAAAATGGCATTTCCACTGATGGATTTCTGAACATCACAAAATGCAACAAATATTAGTTTTTACATTTTCATTCAGCTTGGGCTCATATTACTCAGCAATAAAAGAGGCTTTTTTTTTTTTTTTAAGTTGAGCATGAAATATACTTCCTTAAAATTAATATACACAAAAAAGATGTTTTCTCTAGAGGAAATGGATGTTGGTCACACAGAATTCCCACCTTAAAAAATGAACACATACATCCTTACTACTACTACTTAACATTTCTAAAGCGCTACTAGGGTAACGCAGCGCTGTACAATTTAACAACGAAGGACAGTCCCTGCTCAACATCCTTCCAATGAAATAACTGAGACCCAGAGAGGACACAGAAGGAAAGTAACTTAACTGGTTACCTTTCCACCACAGCTTTGCAAACGTTAAAGACCCAAGGTGTATAACAGAGCTTCCAAACTGTGGGTCACATTTGGGGTCTCAATAAGATGTCAGTGGCGGGCGTGACCAAGATGGTACCGCCATGCTGAGAGGAGTGAGGCCGTTTAGGAGGGCTTGCTGAAGAATTTTGAATTGAATTGATTACCGCTGCCGCTATGTCTCATACTAAAAGAAAGGGGATTGTAAGGTCCTTACTGCTTCCAGCCCTTGCGTCTTCCCTGAAGCAGCAAACCCTTGACAGCTTCGCACTCCGGTGCCCACGGACCATAACCGGGGAAAGTTCCACTGTGTGTGCCGAGGGAGGAACCTCGGCACCCCTGGATCATGAAACAACATTATCCCCCCCCCCCCCCCCCCCCCCCGGAAGCCGAGACACCACCATGTCCTGCCGAGTCGTGGGTGGAGATGACGGGTCCCAAGAACGCAGAAGGCGCTGGAATTGGGTCCTGTGGTAGCGGCTCTTCATCAGGGCGGCCGGCAGTGGAAGTGGAGACCTTGGATAAGAAGGGTGTATTGAACGCTCCCGTGGTAGTAACCCTTGACGCCCTCTGGCAGGCAATTGAGAAACTGAACTTTTCTGTTACAAAATCAACCCAGGAAACAACAACACTAGTTTCAACGGTGGAGCAGCTTTCCAAATCGATGGATAAATTAAAGCACAACTTCAATGATCAGGTACTAAAATATTAAACTGATGTTGTGACTATTAAGGACAATGTTTCAGCAGTTATGAACGATAATTAATTTATATGTCAAAAAATAGAACAAATTGAAAATTATAACAGATGTCTAAATATGAGGATATTGAACTTCCCAAGGCCTGTTGGAATTCTTCCTTTAGAACTATTTAAAAAATACCTTATTGAAAATTTGAGCTCAAAATATTCCTCCTATAAATAAGATATTCTTTCTTCTGGAAAAGAAGAGACAAGTAGGTTCTTATGAAGAAATGGCACAGGTCCAGGAAGAGGAGAAATTGGATGATTTAAGAAATATTTCCTTGATTTTGGAGGACTCATTATCAGAAGTAACAAAAAGGGTCACATTATTGATTTCATTCGTATTTGAACAAGACTATAATGCCATTTTGAAATTATACTTTAAGAATGTTAACCAACAATTTTGTGGTCAAAACTTAAGGATATTTCCAGATGTCACTAGATTTACTCAAGACAAACGGAAAAGTTTCTTAGATATGAGAGATGAAACAAAATTGTTGGGGGCTACTTTCTTTTTAGCTTACCCTTGTAAATGCATAGTTAAATATTTGGGAATCAAATATGGTTTTTTTTTGTACCAGATCAGCTTAGGGTTTTCATAGACCTGAAGAGGGTATCAGGGGAATTAACAACTGTTAAATAGGTTGCATGATTTAACGTAGGGTGGGCTGGGCCTTTCTTTGTTTATTGTATTCCACTTTGATTTCCTTAAATGTTTTGGTCACTCCCCAAGTTTGTGGTCTAAGGAAGGGTTAAATACGAAACAAAAATGAAGCCAAAAAGCTTTTTCCTTTCTTTCTTTGTATGTGAAGACATATTGAATTTGCATTATTTCCCTGTGTTGCATGTAACAAGTTATTACTTGTGTAATATAAGTAAAGCAATAAAAAAAAAAAAAAGATGTCAGTGGCCTACCCTCTGGGGAGGGGTCGTGTGCTTTCTGTGGTCATACAAACTGGGTCACTGCCACAGAAGGTTGATAAATGCTGGGTGAATACTATACACCAGTGCTTATCACCAAGAAGTGTTTTGAGTTTATAACATAAAACTGCTCTCTCTGGAAATCATGATTTGGCTAATAAGGGATAAATCTCTTTAGAAATATAAACCACAGATGGAGACATACTGAAATGAGGGATTTGTCCATTAGCCTTGACACTGGAAACGTACCCCAGCTCCCTCTCGTTATGTTCAACTCTGTCATTCTGCACCCGTCTTATCTCCAACACTCACTCATTTGCCCTAATCTCTGCTTCTATGAATTGGCCAACCTTGTAGTCCAGCAATCGCTCTCAATCTCCCCCTCTTAGTCCCCAGCACTCACTGTTTTCCCTCTTTCTTCCCAGTAGTCACTCTCTCTCTCAATAGAGGAGGATGTTCAGGGATCTTATCACTGGGAAAGCTGCACTAACCAGTCAGAGCCCATTATTTATTAAAGGCTATCGAGGAATTTAAAAAGTAGTGGGTAGGGCATATTATGTACCCTCTCATATGTCCCCCTCCGCTCCCAGGGGCAGTATCTCTCTTCTGGTCCCCCAATCAGACCCAGGCACACTAACTTACCTCCCCAACCTGACCTGATTGTAGTCTACCACTGGGAGTACAGGAAGCAGCCAAAAATAATTATTTCTGCCATCTCTTGCTCTAGGCTGCAGTGGTATAAGCTTGTGGAAATAGGCTGACCACCCAGGAACTGCAGGCCTGCTGCAACAGGCTGTAGGGAGCAAGGAAAAGTTGTTTCTTCCACTACCAGATTTTGCTGCTCTAACAGGGATGATTGGTAGAAAGGCCCAGGAGGAGAGGGTCAACTGGGACTAAGGCTGTCATTCTGAGTTAGGCTGCTGCTCTAACAGGGATGATTGGTAGAAAGGCCCAGGAGGAGAGGGTCAACTGGGACTAAGGCTGTCATTCTGAGTTAGGCTGTGACCATGGAGATTTGAAGAGTTCAGGTAAGTGTCTTCCCCAACCTAACTTAGGCATCTCTGAGCTGGGGATCTCGCTGAGATTGAGTGTACACTACTGCATGCATGTTTCACCTACACAGAACAAGAGAAGAGATTTGTCCATATCAGGGGTTCTTAACCCAGTCCTCGAGATACACCTGGCCAGTAAAGGTTTTCAGGACATCCACAATGAATATGCACGGATACATTTGCATGCATATTCACTGTGGATATACCTGACTGGCTAGGTGTGCCCTGAGGACTGGATCAACAGATACTGAGCTAGATCTAGGAACTTACCCATAAATACCATGTCAAAGAAGCACTAATATAATATTTAATTCAAGTATTATTTAACTAACTCTGCTTCAATCAACATACGTAAAGGTTGGCTGGAATCCTACCATACAGAACCATTTGACAATTTTGAAATAAAAAACAAATGTAACATGTTTCTGCCTTACCAATTTGTGACCAGATATTGTCTTCTCAAATTTGCCATCATAAGCTCCCCAGATTTTTATTAGCTTGTCAGCCGCTAAAATTAAAATAATGCAGTAATTGGTGTGCAATTCATGAAAATTAAATTCGCATATAAACACTTTGAGGCTGATGCAACAAGCCACACACTGCTTTAGCACAGGGGTCTACTCTTCACTTTCCCATACTAGGTTTTTTTTGTTTATTTTTATTTTTTTAACTCCTGATGTATTTTCAGAGTAGGCAAGTACATGGTAAAATCATTGTAATAAAGGATAGCCTGGTGGGCATGTAAAATGCTGAACAATAAGTTGTTCCCAATGTAAAAAACTAGACTAAACTGTGCTGCCTTTTTAAACTTTTCTTGTACACGGCTGGTGTAAAGATTCCAGCATGGGAGCAAAGGAGAAATTAGGACTTACCAGATAATTTTCTTTCCATTAGTTCTTCACACTATTCCAGGACAAGTGGGTAATGTCCATCGACCGGCAGGTGGAGATAGAAAATACAGAACTGAGCACCACTACATAGCTCCCTGCTAGCAGCTCAGCTCCTCAGTATCAGTCCTCAAGCAAGGAAGAAAAAAAACACCCAATCAGGCGCATGGTCAGCAACCAATACATCCAGCCCCAAGAACCATCCGAAGACAAGGTCCCTGGAAAACAGGATACAAAGACCGTGCATAGAGCCACCAATCAGGGCATCGAACCACAGGAGGGCTCCTGGAATAGTGTGAAGAACTAATGGAAAGAAAATTATCAGGTAAGTCCTAATTTCTCCTTCCATTACGTTCATTCCCACTATTCCAGGACGAGTGGGATGTTCAAAAGCTATCCCTACTAGGGTGGAAAGCCGAACCTGCCACAAGCAGAATTGACACCCCAAATGCAGCCGCTGCCTGCGTGGCCCACGCTATACCATTATGCTACTGAAGGAAAGCAGAGAAGCCCATGCCTCTGCCCTACAAATATCCATCAGAGAAGACAATGAAGCCTTTGCCAGAGATGTAGTCACACACCCAGGAGAGTGTGCCTTCCAACACGAGAAGAGCCTCCCAGAATACAAGCAGAGACCACGGCCACCTTCACCCACTGGGCAAAGGAAGCCCTGGAAGCCATGAGACCCAACTGCTGTTTACCAAACTGCACAAAAGGTCTATACGAAAGGCGGAAGACATTGGGAACCTCGAAAAAACAAGAGAGCCCTGTGAAAGTTCTGAAGCCTGCAAGAGGCATATAGACAACTAAATAAAAAGAAACCAACAAGCACTCAGGCAAGAAGGATGGTATTGCCTGAAACAAGACCCCGCCTCCAAAACAAAGACGGAGAAAGGGTCCTAAGAAGGAGGCCGAAGTTGCAAGAAGCAACAGGCAAACGGAAGCGCCCTAATAACACCGAGTTCTACGTGAGAACTATCAGGATCACCTAGCAACAGGGCACAAATGGAGAGTGCTGCAGCACCCGAAGGACCAGCATAAAATCCCATTCGGAAAAGGCACGCGAAGGACAGTGTAAGCGACCCACACCTCTCTGAAAACAAATCACAACCCCAACAGCCGCTAAAAAGAGGTCTGCCAACGACCCTGAAAGCAAGCCAGGGCTGCCAGTGGAATCCACAAGGAACCCAGCGCTAGCCCTTGATACTCCCTCCTGCAACAATGCCAGGAAAAGGCCCATGGAGGAAGCAAAGTACTGGCAGGCACCAAGAAAGACGAGCGCTTCCTAGCCTGCAGCAGTGAATCGAAGACTGAAACCAATAATCCTTCTTCCTCAGCCGAGCCCTCTCAAGGGCCAGGCCATAAGACCAAAGGGAGAAGAATCCTCCATGACCACCAGGCCCTAACAGAAGATCCTCGAACTTGAGGTAATCGCATTAGCTCCCCAACTAGGAGCTTCATAGGATCTGCATAGCACTGGAGCCGTGTCCAGGCTGGAGAACAGGAGCACTGTATCCCGAAGGTCTCCCACTATCCCCCACTCCCGGCCTAACCGGCACAGGAAAAGGCATACAGGAGTCCCTTACTCAAACACAAACGCAGCAGGGTGTCCAGACCCAGAGTCCTCTTCCCTGTGCCAGCTGAAGAACCGAGGAATGGTAAAATAGGAATAGTCAAGAGAACCAAGCCCCATCGACACATCAGCAGCTGTAACGGCTCGACTGACAGCTCCCAATCGCTGGAAGTCCGAGCACGCCTGCTAAGGTCGGTCCCCACGAGAGGGACTCCTCAAAACCGTCGAAAAGCACATCAGGTGTCTCTCTGCCCCGGCCATTAACCAGTTGGGCTCCAGAGCCAGCAGACTGCTAGGAGTCCCCCCCCCCCCCCCCCCCAGCTAGTAGAAGAGGCTAGTGCCATAGCAATGTCCGAAAAGGCCCAAACCAAAGTATTCCCAACAGCGGGGCAAAAGCCTCCAAAGCTTAGTGCACCCCTCACAGCTCCAGAGGGCCAATGCGCCTCTACTGGAAACCAAGAGCTGTGCCAGGGGACCCCTGCAAAGGGTCCCCCAGCCCAAGAACCTGTCAACCGTAGACCCCCACTTCCCAAGGCAAGAGCGGGGCCGGCCTCCCTAGGGTCAACGACTGGTGAAGCCACAACCACCTCAGGTCTGTCTGACTGCCAGGAGCAAAGAAGCCAGAGGCTGTAACCCTCTGAAATTTGAGATCAGGCGCTGAACAGGACCCTATAAATTGGCCACATCCGATGGTAAGGTACCACTTTCAGGGCCGCTGTCACAGAACCAAGGAGCTGTACAAAATCCCAGGCTGGAAGCTGGGAACAAAGCAGAAGCGAAGAATCCAGTGCGCTAACTTAAAGCACTGTCCCACTGTGAGAAAAACACTCAAGTATACAGGGAATCGAAAAGAACACCTAGATGCTCCAAGTTGGTGTGCTGGCGCCAGCCGCCCCCCACTGAAATTGAACACCCAAACCAGAAAAGAAATAAAACAAAATAGGAGGTGAATCATTGTTGAAGGAGCCTCTACAGAGGCTTGGGAAGAGGAGGTTCGGATTAGCCAGCTGTCCAAGTGCAGGAGGAAACGAAACCTCCGTCTCCGCAGAAAGACCGCTACATGCACAACCTAGGAAAAGGTCCCTGGGCCCGTGAGGAGACCAAATGGTCGGGACTGGAATTGGAAAAGAACTGCAGAAGCAGCCCCAAGAGGGGAAGGTAATTACGCCTCCCTGGTCTCAACAGCAGAGACAACTCTCTCTCTGAACGAACGGGAGCACAGACCTCAGGCTGGGAACCTCAAAATAGGAGAAGAACCGACCAGACCTCACTCGGCAGGAGGGATGGGAACAATTGCCCGAAGGGCCAATAGCACCTCAACTGAGCTTCTGCTCTGAGCTGCCAGAGGCCCCCCCCCTCCCCCCGAAAAGGAGACTGAAAGAAGAGGGGAGAACTCCAACTAGAAGCCATCACCCAGAATAACCAGCACCAGAACTGAGGAAAAGGTAGACCACACGTCCCGAAAGGCCTGAAGCGGCCCCCTGTAGGCCCAGAGGGACCATCCACTGGCTATATTGGAATTGCCGGGAACCAGCAGCCACTCACTCTGAGTGCCCTGCCAGCTCTCTGTCCCCCGGAAGGAAGATTGCCGGGTCCGAAACTGAGCCCTCTGGCCAAAGGTCTGACGACCAGACCTACACAAGGAGCTGTCATGAAACAGGGCACCTGCTGAGCCCACGAGGCAAACAGGGGAACAAGGAACGTCTTCTGGAGGGCCCTGGGGCCCGCTCACCCAGCTCCTGAACCAAATTGCTAAGGTCATTCCCAAAAAAGAAATGTCTCTCAAAAGGGTAACCTGACCACGCAGGCCTTTGAAGTGGCAATGGCCACCCACGCCCGCAGCCAGAACTAATGCCTCGTGGAGAGCGTCAAAGACATGCCTGTGGCTGAAAAACTGACATACACAGTGGCCATCAGACAGGCTAAGCCTGCCTCCATCCAGGCAGCCCGGGACTGCCCCGGAAAAAAGGACTGCTGATGTCACTGCAAACAGGCCTGTGCCACCAAAGGGCTACAAATAGAAGCCTGCAGCTCCAAAGCAGTCACCTCAAGGTGTGCTGGAAAGCCCATTTCGGCTTCATATCTAGCAGATCCCTCAAGGCAAGGCCACCAACCACTGGGAGAGTAGTACTCTAGGTGTCCGAAGACACAGAATCCAACTTAGGTAAGGGAACATCTCCTCCTTCTGGCACCAGAGAAAAAGGACGGGCCACGGTCCTCCCAACCTGTAGGCCTGTGTCAGACACACTCCACTTTACGGGAAGCAGGACCCGAATGTCCAGGTGAATGAAGAAATACTCTGGACAGTCCCTTGAGGCTCTTCATAAGGCTAGCTGCCTGACTACCTTCCGGAAACTCCCCAAGGGAGCGCTGCGCCTCTGAAATCAGGGGGCCGCCTCCTAGCAGCCCAACTGCAGCGAAATCTGAGACTAAGTCTCCACGGGGCAGCAGTCGCGATCCCCTGGGAACAGGCAGGGAGATCCCCCATCTCCTCTCTCTCCCCGTAGCTGCCAGGCCTGCTGGAGAAAAGGCTCTTAGCACCAGCCCAAAGCCCGGTGGAGCAGACGAAGGGTTGGCCCTTACCCAGACCCAGTGTCCCCCCCCCCCCCCCCCAACCCACACACAGCTGCCTGCGCAGGGGCTTCGCTTCTGCCAAAAAAATCCCCAAAATGGCCACTATTCCCACCTCCTTCTGAGGCGAAGCACCAAGGCCCTGCACCGGGGACCAGAGCCAAAAGAAACGCGCTGCTGTGACCGAGCGCGCCCTGTATATGCGAGCCCCGAATCAGCTGCTCCAATTGGGAACTGGACTGCACACTGTGCAGTGGCACAAGAAAGAACACCGCTCACTGCAAGACGGGCAGCAGGTCATACACTAAGCGGGGGTTGCCATGGCCAGAGACTGATGTGGCGCACTACGCTACACACCCGCTTTTTCTTTTTTTAAACCGGAGCACGGCACAAACAAGCAAAAATATATCCTTTTTTTTTTTACATTCAAATATATTAGGCAGTTTTCTGTCAGAGGAATCACAGTCTGTTTGTATCTGCCAAAGACCTCAAGGAGCAGTTGTGAGATTTCAACCAGGCTCCCCTAGTTCTCACTCCACTGACCTAATCATTAAACTGCTCCTCCACGTCCTCCATGGTTTTATTTTATTTTTATTTTTTGTAGCACTGACACACAGTGCTCCCATCGATGTCCCAAGGACTGAAGCACAGCAGAAAGGACCCACCACCCTGGGTCCACGTTTCAGAGCAGAGCAGGGCATGGCAGCAGCACTGGCCTGCCAGACTCACAGTGTTGCCTGCAACTCCTCATCTTCTGAGCAGACTGGTTGCTGAGCAGGCTCTCACACAGAGGGAAAACAGGGAAAAGGCACAGAACCCCCCAGGAGGAAGGCACGACAGGGACGCAGCACCACCAGGTATGTCTGCTCAACTGGGAACCAGTTGACCAACTGGACCAGGAGCAAGGCCTCAGAACCAGAGACAGAGGAAGTCTGTCCATCCACCTGCTGGAGACAGAAGATACTGAGGAGCTGAGCTGCTAGCAGGGAGCTATATAATGGTGCTCAGTTTTGTATTTTCTATCTCCATCTGCTGGTCGATGGACATAATTACCCACGTCCTGGAATAGTAAGAATGAACGTAATGGAAACGGTCATCTGAGGTGAAGTACAACACTTCACCCCGGGTGACCCCTTCTGGTAGGCTTCCCTGGTTGTCCAATGGACTCCAGCTCCTTCAATTCCCGCATCCTCCGAAAACATCCCAGTGGCCCCTGGACCCTGCACCTACTCACCCACCTTTGGGAATAGGAGGCAGGAGAAATGCTCACTCGCTCCTGCCTCCAGCATCACCAACTTGCAAAATGGAGGTGTATGCTAATGCATCACTAGGAGTCAAACGCTGTCATTTTGCAATATGGTTGTGTGATGAACAGGAAAATAGACGGATGCCTCCCTGGGAAAACACATTATCAGCACACTATTTTTTTTAAATTTTATTTACCACCATAATAATCTTCATGCCTTAGTTTACTGTATCAGAATTAAAGATTTTTTTTGTAGCATATGCA
This sequence comes from Microcaecilia unicolor, assembly GCF_901765095.1. Classification (NCBI taxonomy): domain Eukaryota; kingdom Metazoa; phylum Chordata; class Amphibia; order Gymnophiona; family Siphonopidae; genus Microcaecilia; species Microcaecilia unicolor. The sequence continues at coordinate 285,027,179 of NC_044036.1, forward strand.
TTAACACTGGATGCTAAAGTTCAGGACATGGTTCTAATTACATTGACCCATTACTGTTATCTTTCAGTAATTAGTGAGTGCCCACTAGACTAAGCTAGCTGCTACAACGAGCATATCTAACAATAAAAACAACAACAACACAGTCGTACATGCCACTATAACCTCACGGTTCTAAGCGGCTAACAGACAAGAAGCTAGCACACAACCCAGGATAGCATCCAATATAAAATAAAATATTAAGGGCCCTGTTTACTAAGCCACGTTATAGGTGTGTTGGCGTCTTTAACTTACGTAAACCATGTACACGCCTACAATATCTCTATAGGCGTTACCTACATGGTCTAAACGGTTAATGTGTACACTAATTGTAGGCGCGTTAAAAACACTAACGTGCCTTGGTAAACAGAGCCCTAAATTAATTACGTTACTTCACAAATTTCTTGAATAACCAGGTTTTATTTTTCTTTCTAAAATTCAGGTAGGAGTATAATAAAGTTCAGTATGGTATTAAGCTACTTATAAAACTGACAAAATATCTCCCTAGTAAGGGCACACTTCATTTGGATACTAACTTGATGTAATATCCCTTGTTTACTGTTTCCTAACCCTCTCCTAGAGGCACACCTAGCCAGTTAGATTTGCATGCCCTGGAGACAGTGCTTGAAAATCTCTCATATGCATATTCATTTTGGCAATCCTGAAACCTTAACCAACTAGGCGTTCATTCAGGAGATGGAGAGAAACTCTCATTGTAGAAATCTTTGTATCAAATAAAAGGTTAAAGTAGAAAACTGTGCTAACAACTACAAAATACAAAACGTCAGGCAAGAAAATTAGGTTTCTTTCCCTATTTTTCATCAGTAGATACAAAAGGACTGCATGACATACAACTATACCCTGACAGCACTTTTATTCTTGCTAGTTTATTATTTCATCTGGTCTGCTTGAAAGAATGCTAGGACAATTCAATGCTAGCAATATGAAGCTACATAAGTAAAAATAAATATCCTGGAAAAATAACCACCTGTTTTGCCAGGCAAAAAGCAAGTGCTATGTTCAATTTCTGAGCAGAATATAGCATACACAGAGCAATACCACTATACAGCAGTGGCTCCCATTTGTCTACTAGAAAAGGGAAAAATAAGCCAGATTGGCCAAGTCTGTCCCCTCTGGTGAACCTAGCCAAGATGGTAGCTGCCAGTTTGAATTTGGCCCATAAAGATAGGTCTGAGCTTCACATGTTTGCACACAGAAGGCAGCTGAACAGTGCACAGCCATGTGTTATTCTCTAGGCAAATTTTACACACGTACACAAATATTCTAACACTTCCAAGCACAGAGAAAAACCTTTCAGTCTTCTACAGGGTTATATCAACTGATTTAACAAAAATTTACATCACAGAGATAAAAAGAAATGACAAGCATACTGCTTTCTTTTTAAAAACACATTTCTCCTTGGCTTGTTTTTAATTATGAATAACTAAATAAACTGAATTCTGTACCAAGCAGCTAAGAAATGGCAAAAAAACAAAAAACAAAACCAGATGTCAGTACTCACATGAACTGGCTAGCCATTCCCCATTGGGACTAAACTTTACTGATGATACAGCCTTGGTGTGGCCTGCTAGCGTGAACTTCAAAGAATAATTTGGTTTTACAGGTGCAGGCTGGAAGACAAATAGATCTGTGTAAGCACATGCCCTAAGGATACTTTAGAACTCCGCTCCCTCCCCCCCTCCCCCCAAATCAAAAATATTGAATACTAGAAGATCGAACCTTGCTCTGATTGGCAGAAGAAGAAGGAGCGGATTGTGTTTTGGTAGTTTCAGCCTCTGGTTTCTTCTCTTCCGTTGCCATGGTTATGTAGCCAGGATTTCTGAGGGGCACAGGTCTGCTGTTTTAAGAATAAAAGCACTGCTCGACTGCGAAGTTCTATGCAGAAAGAATGCGAACCTGAAACTGTCACGCTATAAACAGAAAAGACAAACAGCCAGTTACCGTCTTATACTCAAGCAACACCACGTACCAAATGCACCTGCACTATTTGGATTCACTAATAATCACTAGACTTCAGACTGTTATATGTTAATGACAAGAAAGGGGTAGAGAAAGGGGGCACTGGAGTAGTTCTCACAGATTTTGCATCCTCTGCTTATCATCTATTAAGAAAAAAGGTTTAATCTTCCCTTAAATAAAAAGGTCTGTACCAAGTTAAAAAAAAAAATCAGTTGTAAAATGGAGGAACCACTACTACTCGAGAGCCACGAACAAACAGGAAAAAGACTGCACGTAGAGAGTCCAATCAAAAAGGAGTAGAGGATGGGTAATAGACACTCCACCACAGGAAGGGAAAATTAGGTTCTTACCTTGGTAATTTTCTTTCCTTTAGTCATAGCAGATGAAGCCATTACGTATGGGGTTGTGTCCATCAACCAGCAGGGGGAGATAGAGAGCACTCAACTTTTCACAGTGCCTCATGGCCAGCCAGCTCCACTGCCTCTTCAGTATTTGAAGCTTCCAAAGCAGTATGGCAAACCGCAATGGGAATAACATAAACTTTCCTCACAGCGAACGATGGCCCCTTAACAAGGGCATGAACTCAAAAGGAGGGAATGAACACATCCTCCTGGAGGGAATAAACTTGTCCTCCTTATTGTACAACTGGAGGGAATGAACACATCCTCCTGGAGGGAATAAACTCATCCTCCAAACATAAACTGGAGGGAATGGACTCATCCTCCTATAAGTGAACATGAATCCTGAAGACTGTTTTCCAACTTTCTCCCAAGGAAGGAACTTCAGGAAATTAGAACAGAACCTGAAACAGATTCACAGCATACAGACAATCATACAGCGGGGCTCATGGATTCATCTGCTATGACTAAAGGAAAGAAAATTACCAAGGTAAGAACCTAATTTTCCCTTCCTTGTCATCAAGCAGATGAAGCCATTACGTATGGGATGTAACAAAGCAATCCCTAGATAGGGTGGGAACAGGTCACACCACGCGCTAGCACTTGTGCTCCAAAACGTGCATCCCTCCTAGCAGCCACATCCAGCCTGTAATGTCGGGCAAAAGAGAGCTTAGAAGCCCATGTTGCTGCACTGCATATCTTTTGACGAGAGAGTGCTCCAGTTTCAGCCCAAGAGGAAGAAATCGCTCTGGTAGAATGCGCCTTAAAGGCTACAGGCGGAGACCGGCCGGCAAGCAGATAAGCTGAAAAGATAGTTTCTTTGAGCCAGCGGGCAATAGTGGCTTTAGACACTGGAGACCCTCTGCAAGGACCTGATAGCAAAACAAACAGATGATCATAGATCCTGAAAGAGATAGTAACTCGCAGATACTGCAGCAGAGTCCTGCGCACATCCAACAGGTGAAACTGCCCAAAAGATTCTGGAAACTCCTCCTTATCAAAGGAGGGCAAGAAAATAGGCTGGTAGGTGAAACGCTGAAACCACCTTAGGCATGAAGGAAGGCACGGTCCGAACCGTGACCCCGGACTCTGAGAATTGCAGAAATGGGTCTCTACACGACAGCGCCTGGAGCTCTGACACCAGTCTCGCCGAAGTAATGGCCACAAGAAAAACGGCCTTTAGTGTCAAATCTTTCTCCGATGCTCGCTGAAGTGGCTCAAAAGGAGAAGCCTGCAGGGCCTTCAAAACTAGCCCCAGGTTCCAAGCTGGACAGGGTGCTCGCACGGAAGGCCGGAGCTGAAGCACCCCACTAAGAAACCGTGACACATCTGGATGAGCAGCTAAAGACATGCCTTCAACCTTACCACAAAGGGAGGCCAACGCTGCCACTTGCACCCGCAGGGAATTATAGGCCAAGCCTATTTGTACACCATCCAGAAAAAATGTCCAGAATCGGCGAGACAGGAGCCCGCATGGGTGATCGCTTTTGAAGCACACCAAGACTCAAACTGGTGCCAAATCCTGGCATAAGCCACGGAAGTGGAACGCTTGCGGGCCTGCAGGAGAGTGGAAATGACTGTGTTTGAATAGCCTTTGTCCCTCAATTGCGCCCTCTCAATCGCCATACCATAAGACCAAAGCGGCAGGCGTCCTCCATGGCTACCGGGTCCTGTAACAACAGGTTCGGTACCAGAGGTAAAGGAAGGGGAGCCTCCACTAGCATCTGTCGGAGGTCCGCATTCCAAGGCCTCCTGGGCCAATCCGGGGCGATGAGGACCACTTCTCCTGGGTGCAGCCAAATCCGCAGGAGCACTCGCCCTAACAAGGGCCACGGAGGAAACACATATAGTAGGCCCGGAGGCCAGGACTGAGTCAAGGCATCCAACCCTGCCGAGCGAGGATCTCTCCATCTGCTGAAGAAGCACGGGACTTTGGCATTTGAACTGGTCGCCATAAGATCCATCATGGGCTTGCCCCATTTGGCACATATCTACAGGAATACTCCGTCTACTAGTTCCCATTCTGCTGGATCGATCTGATGCCTGCTTAGATAATCGGCTTGCACGTTGCTCTGACCTGCAATGTGAGCTGCCGACAGAAACTGAAGATGCATCTCGGCCCAGTGGCAAACCTGTTCGGCCTGCGCGGCCAGTGCTCTGCACTGAGTGCCGCCTTGTCGATTTATGTAGGCCACTGCTGTCATGTTGTCCGACATCACTCTGACAGCCAATCTGTCCAGGGTCACTTGAAAGGCCAGAAACGCCTGAAACACCGCTTTCAACTCCAGGCGGTTGATGGACCACTCCGACTCCTCGGGTGTCCTTAGACCCTGGGCATGCTTCCCCTTGCAATATGCGCCCCAGCCCTTCAGGCTGGCATCTGTCACTACTAGACACCAATCGGGGAGCGCCAGCGGCATTCCTCGCCGCAGCATGCTGTCTGAGAGCCACCAATCCATGCTGAGTCAGGCCGCAGGGAGCCAAGAAAGTCTGCATTGATAATCCTGAGAAACTGGAGACCATCTTTGAAGTAGGGAATACTGTAGAGGTCTCAGGTGCGCTCTCGCCCAGGGCACCACTTCCAATGTGGCTGTCATCGATCCCAGCAGCTGGACAATGTCCCAAGCTCGCGGACGGGGCATCCTCAGGAGCAGACGGACCTGATTCTGAAGCTTACACCGCCTTAGCTCGGGTAGGTATACATAGCCCGAGTCTGTGTCGAACCTGGCCCCCAAATATTCTAGAGATTGCGAGGGGGTCAGGTGACTTGGCCATATTGACGACCCAGCCTAGAGATTGAAGTACTGAGACCACTCTGGCTGTAGCTTGATAGCTCTCTGTTACAGAGTCTGCTCTGATGAGCCAGTCGTCTAGGTACGGGAGAACCCCGATACCTTCTCGCCTCAGCAAAGCAGCTACTACCACCATTACCTTCAAAAAGGTTCGGGGAGCTGTGGCGAGGCCAAAAGGCAAAGCCCGGAACTGGAAATGTTTTCCCAACACCGCAAACCTCAGAAACTTCTGGTGCGGGGGCCAAATTGGTATGTGCAAGTAAGCTTCTTTCAGGTCTAGAGACGTGAGAAACTCTCCTGGCTGTACCACAGCAATGACGGAGCGCAGGGTTTCCATATGGAAATGCCGTACTCTCAGGGACTTGTTTTATTCTTTGAAGTCCAGAATAGGGCGAAAAGACCCACCTTTTCGCGGCACCACAAAGTAGATGGAGTGTCGGCCGTAGCTGTGTTCGGCGGGAGGTACCGGGGACACGGCCCCTAACTGAATCAGACCTTGCAAAGTCTCCTCTACCGCCGCCCGTTTGGCGGCAGAACCGCATCGGGACTCCACAAACACGTCTCTTACTGGGGCGTTGAATTCTATTCTGTAGCCATCTCTGATCAGGTCCAGAACCCACTGATCTGAGGAAATGTTGGCCCACTCCTCGGCAAAGAGGGAAAGACGTCCTCCGATGACAGGAAGCGAGGAGGGGGCCGGCGCACCATCATTGAGAGGGTAGCCCCTGAACTCCAGGCCTAGAGCCGGTGGCTGCGGAATGTTTGTCCGAGCGAAAGAAGTTCATCTGCTGAAAAACGGGCACGAGAAGTGAACCCAGCAGAACGCCCTGGGCGGTACCTTCTAGCTTCACGGAAGCGAGGTCTATAAGAGAAGTGGACCGCCTGGCCCTTGGAGGAAGGCCTCGGCCTATCTTCGGGCAAGCGCTGGGGTTTAGGATCTCCCAGGTCTTTAACAATTTTTTTTTTCCAACTCCTCACCAACTAGAAGGCTTTGAAAGGGCAACTTCACCAACCTTTGCTTAGAGGCCATGTCCGCCGCCCAATGCCGTAGCCAAAGAAGACGGCGAGCCGCCACTGCTACTGCCATGTGTTTAGCCGAAGCTCTGACAATATCATAAAGGGCGTCAGCAAGAAAGGACAAAGCCGACTCCATCCGCGGAGCCACATCTGAAAAGGGCTCCGCTCCATCACCGGGCTGTTCCACTGCCTGTTGCAACCAAGCCAGGCAGGCTCTAGCAGCATAACGACTGCATGCAGACGCCCGAATAGTGAGACCTGCAATTTCAAATGACTGTTTAAGTGCTGATTCCAGTCTACGGTCTTGAATATCCTTCAGGGCAACACCTCCTTCAACAGGGAGGGTAGTTCTCTTTGTCACAGCTGTGACTAGGGCATCCACTTTAGGCACAGCAAAGCAAGCCATACGCTCCTCACTCAGAGGGTATAATTGCCCCATAGCCCTGGAAACTTTCAAAGGTCCCTCGGGGTCAGCCCATTGAGCCGAAATAAGCTCTTGGATGGAGTCATGCAAAGGAAAGGCTCGAGCAGGCTTTTTGGTACTAGCCATCCAAGGATTCACAGAGGAGGCTGTGCCACTGGCAGGGTCCTCAATAGAGAGAGCCTGCAGGGCATCAGAAATAAGCGCTGGCAGCTCATCACGGTGGAAAATCCTCACCACGGAGGGATCGTCCAGATCCTGAGTCACTTCTGCACCAGACTCTGGCTCCTCAGACCATGAAGGCCTGCCAGAGTCCTCCGAATCCTCTCAGCCTGACCACGGGGGGGGGGGGGGGGGGGGGGGGGGGAAAGGAGGTGCAGCACTCTCTGAAGGGGAATGAGCCCTTCTGCGCTTCATGTTCTGCCAATTATCAGGGAATAACGCCTCAGAGGGCATACCCAGGCTAGAATCCACCGGGGGGGGGGGGGGGCATTAGAAGAGGCCCCTGCATGGCTTTGTGGGAGAGCTCTTTTAAGCATGTATGCTTTATGCATTAATAAGACAAAATCAGGGGAGAAAAACCCACCCTGGGCACCCGGATCTCTGCCGGGGCTAGTAGCTCCCATATCAGCCTCACTCCGAGGCCTCCCCCCATGTGGTAAATTCAAAATGGCACCCACTGCCAGCTCAGAGCGCGAAGAATCGTCGCTCGCCATGCTCGGGCTGATTCTAACGTCTGTACAGCACGATTTACAGAGCCCCGCTGCTGATCTGCGCTTGCCACACTTGGAACAGTGCTTTACTGTCTCCTCAGCCATCGCCAAAAACGGCGGTAAAATTCAAAATGCCGGTTCGCGCCAAAATCGCCCGGATCGCGGGCCCACCCCGGAGGAGTCAGAAAACACTCTTGCCTCACTGGACCGAGTATCACAGCTCCGGTCCCACAGAAAAAGGCAAGGAAATACCTCTGTTCCAGCATCTAAGCGCCAAAGCGCGACGCAACTTTTTTTTTTTTTTTTTTTTAACGCTGTGAGGAAAGCAGAGGTAAATAGAACTCCAGAGGCTCAGTTGAGTGGGAAAGGCAGGGAAAGGGCGAACCTATGTGCCTGCATCCACTGTTGGTGGGAAAGGACAGGGAAAGCTAAGCAATGTGTCCACATCCACGGAGGTATGGGTAAGGCAGGGAAAGGGCGAACCTATGTGCCTTTAAAGTGAAGCTGCTATAGCCTCCAACACCCCTGCTAACAACTGGCAAAAAGCACAGGAGCAACCTCCAGGCAGATTTTAGATGGAGCTCGGAGAAGCTGCAGCCACTCTGCTAGGGGAGATAGAGAATACTGAAGAGAGGCAGTGGAGCAAGCTGATATGAGGCACTGAAAAAGTGTGCTCTCTATCTCCCTCTGCTGGTTGATGGACACAACCCATCTGTAATAGCTGCATCTGCTTGATGACAAGGAATAATTAATTTTAAAACGTTATTTAAAAAACAGGATCCAAATCTTTAACTACATTAAAGCAATTCTATATCATATCAAGCCACATTATTTGGGGCAGAGAATGACACAGGGATAAAATTTGTTCCTGTCACCATGGGTTCTGTCTAAGTCCCCACCCCGTCCCCGCAGGCCCCATCTCCATCCTCGCCCTGTGGGCTCTGTTCTCATCTGCAGAAGCCTCGAACACTTAGATTTTATATTTAAATCTTTTTATTAAAGTATACAAAGAAACAATATGCTGTGCAACTGTTGTGTATAAATTACAAATAGAAAACAATAATAACAATGAGAAACTATAATAAACCCTACCACCACCACCACCCTCTACTCTTCCAACCCTAACAATAGCTGACTTCTACTACCCTGTTGAAATGTCCAGGGGTACAAAAACAACCTGTTCTGTATGCCCTAGAGGGGTGAAATATGCCTTATAAAGCACTGATGATTTTTTAAATCTGTGGATGAATAAGAAGTCATCAACAATCTCAGGATTCAGTCTCTCTCTCCTGTCTTCCACAGTCCTTCCTGCAAAAGAAGATGACTTCTTTGGAGATGTGCTGGTAAGCAGGATATACAGGATCCCCCATGCAAATTTTGCTAGCTGTGGCCAGCATATTTGCTGGTTTCGCCAAAAAATAAAAATATTGTCGTCTGCATCAAACATAAATAACAGTCCAGTTCATTAACAGTCATCAAAGTAGAAAGTGACACTGGGACAAAGTTTGTCCCCGTCCTTACGGGTTCTGTCCCCATCCCCGCCCCGTGGGATCTGTCCCCATCCCCACCCCATCTCCGTGAGATCTGTCCCCGCCGTTACTGCAGGTCCCCGTGTCATTCTCTAATATGGGGTCTACATTGTACTAATATTTGTCCACCCTGTTCTAAGTGCATCAACCTTGGTCTACTGTGTGGGCTATAACACTAGTCTGGACTTTCAAGAGTTCTGTTTACATAGAGGCATATTTTCAAAGCACTTAAACTTACAAAGTTCCATAGATTACTATGGGCCCCTTTTACTAAGCGGCGGTAAGCCCAACACGGGCTTACCGCTAGATAAACAGGAAGTACCACCGGTACTACCCACCTCTAGTGTGCCGTCATATCCAGCGCTACAAAAATAAAATATTTATTTTTGTAGCGTCGGAGTATCCAGCAGTAATTCGAAAGTGCCGCATGTTGCCCAGTTACCGCCAGGTTAGCGCAGGAGCCCTTACCGCCACCTCAATGAGTGGCGGAAAGGGCTCCCCCTCCAAAAAATGGCCACACGGCAAGTGCTTTACTTGCCAGACAGCCATTTTCTGCAGGAAAGAGAGACTTCCCTTTTACCCGCTGTAGTAAAAGGGGGTCCTCGGCGAGCGTGAAGAACATACGTCAATGCCAGCACAGGCTCCCTTTTGCTGCAGCTTGGTAAAAGGGGCCCTATGTAAATTTGTAAGTCTAAGAGAGTCTTTTTTACTAAGCCACAATAGCATTTTTAGCTCACAGTAGAAATCAGCTGGCAATAAACGCCGAGATGCCCATTATATTCCTATGGGCGTCTTGGCGTTTACCACTAGCTGATTTCTACAGTGAAAATGAGCCCCACAGTGACACAGTATATGACGGCAGATCATACAATTCAAATACATTTTTTTTCTATATTTTAGCATCTGTTTTGTAGAAATACCTTGATTTGCTAGAGATTTTCTCCGCATTCTTGGTCTACACAATGGATTCCCAGGGCTCTGTTCTCCTCAAGCAAGCTGACTTGGATTGCCCGGAGACACACAGCTTCATGTGCACATGAAGAATTCTGTTTGGATCAGAGCCACAATAAGCAGGACATCCTCCAGCAATGTATTTCATTACATTTTTGTTAAATCAAGAGGCAAGACCTGAGCAAAGGAGTCTTTATAGTACTTAAATGCTACTGGGATGTAAGTTAATGGAAGAAACAATGCTCAAGCAATTGAATTACATACAAGTGTTTTTTCTAATTTGGTCTGACTATAACCAAAAAAAATTCTTTCATTAAAAGACACTACCTAAACTATCAAAACATTGAGCTGGGAGATGAAACACACTCAGAGCAACCCCAAGAAGAGGATGACCAAATACGTCATCAATGTGTATAAGAGTTTGGAAAATGATTGCCCCAAACCTATTCTATAGCCGGTATGTATTCTCAGCAAAATCCCCACAGCCAGGCATTCCAAAAAATCTGTACACATTATCCCCCAGATTCTATATATCGCACCTAGAGATTTGCACTGAAATCCAGGCGGATTCTATAACATGCGTAACTTAATTGGCTTAACAACCTAATTAGCATTAGCAGCACTTAAGCACTAACTGGCAATAATTAGAATTTACATGCACAACTCACCAAGCGTATTCTGTAACACACTGCGCCTAACTTCTAACGTGTGCAGACAAAAAGGGGCATGGTTATAAGCAGAGAAATGGGCGTTTCATGGGCATTCCAAAATTTACACGTGTAGTTCTAGAATATGGCCCACTGCACCTACTAATAGGTGGGAAAAGGTGGGATACAAATGTAACAAAATAAACAAATAAAAATAAATTTACACCATGTTTTCACTGGTGTAAATGGACACACGCAGTTTTAGGCACTGGGATATCAACTAAGCATATTCTATATACCGCAACTAAATCTAGGCGTCGCTTATAGAATACACTTAGGCTAAAACATTTCCTGCGTGAATTTTCTAGGCACCATATATAGAATTTCCCCCCCCCCCCCCCCCCCCACCTAATTTGACCTGGAAGCCACATTACAAAAAAATAAAATAATCAAAGAATAAACTAGTCTTAGCATTTGTGCTGTTATTTTTGTAAGCTGATATAAACCAACCTGGGTTCAACAGTAGAAAAGCAAGGTTTTAAGAACAGAACAGAGTGTGTAGTAGTACAGTATGACTGAGGGCAAGATGCACTAAACGAGCCTTTAACAAACAAGTTTTTAACTCTGGTATGTATTAAAGCCCAATTTCCGACGACGGTAGCAGCAAAGGAAAACGGAATGCAGATGAGCAAATTGTGTAGAAACCCTATTGAAATGAGATGCATCAAAGTTTACCGCTTGCCCTAACGTTGGAAAACTCTGGGAAAGCTAACGAGAGGTCTGTACCTCTCGTTAGGGCTGCCCAGCTTAAAAAAGTAAAATGTAAAAAAAAAAAAAAAACAACAAATCGCAGGGGGACAAAAACGCTCGTCAGAAGCGTCCTTTATGGACAGCCTTGCCCCCCCCCCACCCTGCCCGAGGTCGCCGCTGCTCCCCGCTCCCCCCTGCATTAAAAAATCATAACTTTAGGCAGCCCCACAAATGTAAAAAAAAAAAAAAAAAAAAGGATCAGGAGGGGGCAAAAACGCTCGTCAGGAGCGTCCTTTATGGACGGCCTTGCCCCCCCCCCTCGCCGCTGCTCCCCGCCCCCACTGCATTAAAAAATATCAAAACTTTAGGCAGCCCCCCGGCCCCTCCCTTCCTCAGTTCTGCCTCCCGCAATCCTCCGCCCCCGTGCCCCGCCACCCCCCCTGAGGTCATCGCCGCCGCTCCCCCCCCCCCTCCGTCTGAAACCGGGCCCGTGCAGCACCTCTCACCTCTGTGTGAAGGTGCTGCACAGCTCAGGGAAGAACAGCTGATCGCTTCGCATCTTCGGACGTCCCTCCGTTCCTCCTGGGCCCGCCCTTGTCTGACGTAAGTTTTTTGACGTTTGTGGCATGCGCAGAGCAGCCAGCATAACGCTTGGCTGCTCTGCGCATGCTTTACGGGCCGATTACTGATGGTTTTAACGAAGGGTTAGTGAATGCAAGTGAGCTGTAATGAGCAGCTCATTTGCATTCCCTTTCCTTCGTGCATAGCCGTTCCGTACCGATTCGTTATGGAATTCGGTACAGAACGGCTCTAATGAGGACTTTTGTGCATCTTGCCCTGAGGCACAACAGGGGTTAGTTCTGTTATTTTGCATATCTTTGTTGCTATACTACAAAAGAAGCAGAGGAAAAACAACAAAAAGAAGCTTGCCAAGTGATTCAATCTCTATAAAGGCTTTGATTTACAAATTAAATCTCTTTGCCTGCAGTGAGGCATTTTCCATGAAAGGAAACTTAATGCCATGCCTCTAGAATGGTCAGGCTTTTTTTCTTCCATTTTCTCTGACTACAGCACCAAAGAAATACAACTAGAAGTAATGGAATTGCCACACTTAGCCAGCAACAACAAAAAAGCTGCACCCCGCTTCCATTTACTCAACATAGCTACTGCATTTTACTCACTTAGATCTTTCAAGCAGCACTACATTCAACAATTTCATTTATAGTAAGCAGGCAGGTGAAACAAATTTGTACTGAGAAAGTTAAAGTTTCCATTTAGATTTGGTGGCTGAAAGTATCAGTGTTTAAAATATTCAAAGGGCCTTTTGACATATCCCAATTACATAAATCAAGATGTGGCTGCACAGACTCAGAAAAAAATGCTAACAGTAGTGAAAAAATGTAAGAACAAAAAAAAAAAATAGACTACAAAACAGATACCTGGAAGTAAGTTCTACAGGGGAAACAGCCCCAAAAATCAATATTGCTCGATTCACCAAAGAATCTAGCTCAGGACTTCATAATGCTATCCTGGTAATCAATTTCAGGGCAGTCAAGAGTGAATGTGTGTGAGAAATTTCCACTGTGAATATCCTGAAAACTTGATAACTACAGGGTTAATATCCAACCTTCAGGAAATCTTAATCTAGTTTATTCTTTTGCTTTAATTCCAATGAATGAGAGAAGCAATCATCTTGCAGTATGTTCCGAAAACTTAGGGTGCCTGATTCCATGCCTGTGGTATAAAGCATATCCATATATTTCCATTTAAAAAGTGAAAAATCACTCCTCTCAATCAAATACTTGCTAGCTGGACTAGAGACTTTGGGGAGTACACTCTTGAGCATTTACTTTTGAGTCTGAAGGATAGTTCTGCTCCCACCACCACCACTTAGCGGGTAGCATTCAATTGCAGAAATTGCATTACAAAGATGACTTTGCTTTCATCAGGGGCTTGCATCAAGTGTGGCCACCTGGATGCCTCATAGCATCATTCTATTTGGGACTGCCCTCCTATTAATGCTTTTTGAACTGCAGTCTGGGCTTTCTTGGGCACAGTTTACTGAAAGAACTGGATGACAATGTCACATATGTGTGTTCTGAGTCATGTCACTGCCAACATTGAGGGCACCCATAAAATTGGTCTTTTTATGCGCAAGGCTACTCTTGTAGCAAAGCGATGTATTTTGCTACAGTGACTTCATTCCACCCCTTCTACTACGACCCAAAGGAAAGCCTAATGTATGAACTGCTTACTATGGACCCCCTCACTGTGGAGGAGGGTGGGATGAAAGCATGGAAGCGATTTAATAAGCTTTAGACTCCCTCCATACAGACCTTTCCAGCCAGGGTCCATTCTGCTTTCCTCAATACTCTGAATACATAATCCACATATTAATATATGTTTTGTTCTTAGGGGATATGGGATTCTGGGGAGAGGGTGGGGTTTATTGAAAATATTTGTCACATTTCACATACTGGTTATGCTTGTGCTTTTCATGTTGGAATTGCATTGTTTGGTTGTATTCTTTGTGACAATAAAATATATTGCAATTGAAAAAGTGAAAAATCATTGCAAATAAAGCTGAAATAGACCAACTTGATACACTAACAAGCAGCAAATTACCTTAACCAGATGGTATACACCAGAGCAAAGGAAGAACTCGACAATGAAATTGCAATCTAACGTTACTGAAGAGAAGCCAACATAATGCTACATGTGAGACTTGCCGACCTGAACATGTATACCTTGGAGGGAAGGAGAAACAGGGTGACATGATACTGACATTCAAATATTTGAAAGGTATTAATCCGCATTCAAACCTTTTCCAGAGACGGGAAGGTGGTAGAACTAGAGGACATGACTTGAGGCTGAAGGGGGGCAGACTCAGGAGTAACATCAGGAAGTATTTTTCACGGAGAGGGTGGTGGATACGTGGAATGCCCTCCCGCAGGAGGTAGTGGAGATGAAAACGGTAATGGAATTCAAACGTGCGTGGAATAAACACAAAGGAATCCTGTTTAGAAGGAATGGATCTATGGAATCTTAGCAGACATTGGGTGGCGGTGCTGGTATTTGGAGAATAAAACCTGTGCAGGGCGGACTTCTACTGTCTGTGCCATGAGAAAGGCAGGGACAAATCAAACTCGGATATACATATTGTAAGGAATATGCCGAAAGGAAGAGGGACCCCAGCTACCCACCGGAGAAAAGAGAGCCGGAGGGTAGGAGGGAAGACCCTAGGGATGCTCAGGTTATGCCCAAAAGGGACATAAAGATGGGAAACTACAACTCCCAGAAGGCCACAGGAGAGCTCCGGGGGAGGAGAAGTAGGGTGCAGAACCAAGGAGCTCCAGAAGAGGGCCACCAGGGAAAAGGAAAAGCTGATTCTCCCACCTGGTGGAGGAGGTGGTGGAACCGGTGGCAGGAGAAGGAAAAGCAGCCTAGCAGAGTTAATGAAGAAAAGTGTAATCAGCTGGAAAAGGGGTGGGGGGAGGAGAAAATGGACTGGGCTACTGAAGGAGAAGGGGAGAATGAACCAGAGGCGATGGAGCAAGAGGAGGCTGAGCTGGTCTTAGACGAACCCATGGAGCTCTTGGCTATGGCTCAGCCAGCACTGGAGGTATAGGGGAGAGGCCTGGGTCAAAGCGGGAGGAGGTCAGGAGAATAGAGACTGACCCAGAGGGTGGGACCCAAGGCTTTGAGCCCGCGCAAAGCCCAGCTCCATTGAACTGTGCTGAGAGAAGCCTGGCTGTAATTGGACTGTGTTAGAAACAGCCTGACTTCATTGAACTGTGCTGTGAGAAGCCTGGCTGTAATTGGACTGTGTTTGAAACAGCCTAGCTCCATTGAACTGTGCTGAGAGAAGCCTGGCTGTAATTGGACTGTGTTAGAAACAGCCTGACTTTATTGAGCTGTGCTGAGAGAACCCTGGCTGTAATTGGACTGGGTTTAAAACAGCCGAGGAGCTGTTGAAGAAAAGGGGGCGGGGTTGTAAATCCCAAAAACAGGCCCCAGAAAGAAGAAGAAACATATAAAGAGGAAAACAGAGAGCTCGGTGCTGGTGGTGAGGAGGCTTCACGGACTTAGCCCCTAGGAGCATTGTTTACAAGTGGTGGCAGTGGTGGGATCTTGCTGCGGGACCTGTCGCTAGAGGAGGCCGTGACCCGACTGGACGAGAAGCCCCACGAGAGGGCCAACGCTGAGAAAGGCGCAGACCCATCTTGAGTTCCGGTAAGCGGGCCTAACTGGGGGAGGGGGGGGAGGTGTTAGAGGGATCAGAGAAAGAGTCCAACTTAAGTGAAGTAATCGCACTTGGAGGTGGTTCTCTGTTGTTTTGTCCCTCCCCCAGGTGGCCGTGCCAGTGCCGTGATGGACCCCAAGGAGATCTTCGGGTGGATGACTCTCCAGTTCCAAAAACAGCAGGAGCTGACGGCCAAGATAGTCGAGGACTCTCTGATGGCGGCCCGAGATCAGCAGCAACCAGTACTCAACATGCTACAAGACTTTTTCCAGAGAGGGGCTAATGTTCCCCGTGAGGGGGAAACCGGAGCAAATGGACACGGGCCCGGAGGAAGCGGTGCGGTAGGACATGTCTCCATGAATGCACTTAACTGGGGGAAGTTGTCCGAGCAGAATAATGTGGACGATTTTTTGACAGCATTTGAGAGGGTGGCTGGGGCGGCTGGGTGGCCACAAGAGCAGTGGGCCATGAGATTGGTGCCTTCTCTATCCGGGGAGGCTTTGGCAGCCTTTAGGGATTTGTCTCCGGAAGAGGCTGCCAACTATGGAAGGTTGAAAGAAGCTATCAAGGACAGATATGGACTCAGTACACAAGCTTACAGACGTAAGTTTAGAGCCACCAAATGGGAAAAGGGGTCCCCCCCTAAAGCGGTAGCAAATAAGCTAATGGATTTAGTGAAAAAATGGTTGGAGCCCGAGCGACACAACCTGCACGAGGTACTGCAAGAATTAGTAGTGGAGCAATTCCTCCAGGGTCTGCCCGACGAAATTAGGGCCGAATTAATAAAGAGGGGATGTAAGACGGTAGAGGGGGTGACATCGGGTTTGGAATGTTACCTGGAAGCCCAGCAGTGGGGAGGACCAGAGCGGGAGGGAGGCAGGACTCGGGCGTTAGAAAAAGGGGGCCCGAAAGTTTCCCTAATTAAGCCGGAGACCCCCGCAGGGAGTAAAAAGACCGAGTTAGACGCCGGCCCGAGTAGAAAGGCTATTCCTTTTGGGAGCAAGGGGTGTTTTAAGTGTGGTAAGGTAGGCCATTTCAAAAAGGATTGCCAGTGGCGGGAGGGGTGGATCTCTCAGGTAGAAAAAGGAGTTAGGCCCAGGTACCTAACTCAAGTTAAGGTGGAGGGAGTACCCATCACCGCCATGTTAGACTCTGGGGCCGACCAATGCATGATCTCCCGGAGGCTGTGGCAACAGATAAGAAAGAGGAGGGCCCCGGGCAGGGAGACCTATGATGGAGGGGTGTCTATCCAATGTATTCATGGGGCCCGGACCCGTTATGCACTCCAGCGGGTCAACTTACAGGGGCCCACCGGAGAGCTAGAGCTGGCCATGGCCGTTCTACCCAGATTGCCGCATGAGATGATTTTAGGGAGGGATTGGCCTCCATTTATAGAGTGTATGGGGGAGAGAAAAGTGTTAGTCACTACCAGGGCCCAGGCTCACCGCGAGGTAGACGAAGAAACAGAGGGAATAGGGGGGGTTTTTCCTTTTCAGGGGGAGGTATTGGGCGAACCGGGCCGGGAAAAAAAAAGGAAAGCCGTGAAAAAAAAAGGAGCAGAAGGGTAGAAGGGAGGCTCTTCAGCGGGCACAGAGGGAGAGTTACCTGCCGGTGGCCCCGGAAGAATTGAGGGAGCAGTTTCCCCAATTTCATAGGGAGCAGGCCACGGACCCTACCTTAGAGTATGCCTGGGAAAGGGCGCGCCAGGGAGAAGGCCAGGTAGCTCCGGGGTTCCTGATAGAAGGGAACATCCTATATAGAAGGGTGCCAAATTGGGAGCACTCGGGCGGAGGGAAACAGCTGGTGGTACCCCGAGCTTTTCGTCCGCTGGTGGTAAGGCTGGCCCACGACCATCCTCTGAGCGGACATAAGGGCTCCCAGGCCACCCTGACCCAAATATTGGCGAGGTATATATGGGGAGGTGGAAAAATACTGCAAGTCCTGCCCCAGATGTCAGAAGGTATCAGACAGATTCCCTCCTAAAGCCTCATTAAAGCCGCTGCCACGGGTAGAGCAACCGGTGAGGAGAATAGCCATGGATATTGTGGGGCCAGTAACAAGGTCACAGAGAGGGTATCTCTATGTGTTAGTAGTTATGGACATGGCCACCAGGTATCCATGGGCCCTGCCCTTAAGGAACATTTCGGCCAAGGGTATTGCCTGGGAACTCATAAAAATTTTTTGTGAGGTAGGTTTTCCCCAAGAAGTTTTGACAGATCGGGGGTCCAACTTTATGTCCCATACCTTAAGACAAGTATGGGAGGCCTTTGGGATAAAACATGTACGTACGGCGGCTTACCATCCCCAAACCAATGGGATGGTGGAACGCTTTAACAGGACCTTAAAGGAGATGCTAAAAAAAGCCTTGGGGGAGGATAGGACCGGGTGGGACCAACTTTTACCCTTTGTGCTCTATGCATACCGGGAGAAGGTGCAAGACTCCTTAGGAGTTTCACCGTATGAGTTAATGTTTGGCAGAAGACCCAGGGGTATATTAGATATCGTACAGGAACACTGGGTACCTCCGGAAACCAGCGAGCAGTCCGTGGGCGAATATTTGCAGGATCTAAGGGGCCGATTGGGGAGGATGCAGGAGTATGCCCAGGACCGGCTAGAACGGAGCCAAGAACAACAAAAGGGATATTACGATAGAGGGACTCGGAACAGGGAGTTTGCCGCCGGGGATAGGGTCCTCATCTTAATCTCAAGATCCCCATAGGTTCGCCTCTAGATGGAAAGGACCCTGGGTGGTGAAGAGGAGACTCGGTCCCCTCACGTATGAGGTGGCGAATGAGAGGGGTCGGGTCCAGACGTTTCACGTTAATCTTATGAAACCTTGGGTAGCGAGGGTAGGGTTTCAAACGCGGGGGGACGAAAAGGAAGGAGAGGAGTTAGGGCCTCAAATAAGAGAGATTTTCAAACCCTGCGAGCCCGGAGTTAACCCCCGGTTACCCCAGGGGCAGCAAAAAGAGATAGGAAGGCTCTTAGAGCGCTTTAAAGATGTTTTGACAGCATGCCCGGGGAGTACCCACCTAGTAGAGCATGACATTGTAACTGAACGGGGTAAGATAGTAAGGCAAAGGCCCTATAGACTCTCACCAATGAAAAGGAGGGAAGTCATTAAACAAGTGCAGGAAATGTTGGACTTTGGGGTAATTGAGGAATCCCATAGTCCCTGGTCCAGCCCGGTGGTGTTAGTACCAAAACCTGAAGGGGAGTGGAGATATTGTATTGATTTCCGTCAGCTTAATACTATCTCTCAAGCTGATGCCTATCCTATGCCTTATATTGAAGAGTTGGTAGACAGGTTGGGGTCAGCCCAGTATCTTACCACTTTAGATTTAACAAAAGGGTACTGGCAGATTCCCCTTTCCCCCGGAGCCCAAGCAAAGACAGCTTTTAGTACCCCTATAGGCTTGTACCAATTCAAAAGGCTGCCCTTTGGCCTAAATTCGGCGGCGGCGAGCTGCCAACGATTGCTGGACCAAGTCCTCAGACTCCATCAGACATATGCCGCGGCCTATATGGATGATGTGGTAGTACACAGTGAGGACTGGAACAATCATTTGAAACAGGTAGGGGCAGTGTTGCAATCGTTTAGGGAGGCTGGACTTACCCTTAACCCGAAGAAATGTTACTTTGCCCAGTATAGGGTGAAGTATTTGGGGTATAATGTAGGCCGGGGGGAGGTGCGACCCTTACTGAATAAAGTTAAAAGCATCCAAGACTTTCCCCGACCCAATCGAAAAAAACAATTGCGTAGGTTCCTGGGTATGGTGGGGTATTACAGGAGATTCATCCCGCACTTTTCTGTAATGGCTACTCCCTTAACGGACATGTTGAGGGGTAAGAGCCCGGACCAGCTGAGGTGGGGGGAGGCGGAGTTGCGAGCGTTAGAGCAGATGCAGCAGGCCCTGTGCCATGAACCGGTGTTGAAGGCCGTAGATTTCGAAAAACCCTTTATCCTACAAACAGATGCGTCGGGGAGGGGGCTAGGGGCAGTGCTGTCTCAGGAACATGAATGGGCAGAACATCCCGTGCTATATCTAAGCCGTAAACTCCTACCTCTTGAGAACCATTACTCCACCATAGAGAAGGAGTGTTTAGCTATTAGGTGGGCAATACAAGAGTGTACGGTCTATCTCGAAGGGAGGCAATTTAAGCTAGTAACGGACCATGCCCCACTGAAGTGGCTAAATTTAATGAAAAATAACAATGGGAGGCTAATGCGGTGGTATTTAGCACTACAACCCTTCCAATACACAGTGGAGCATCGTCCGGGGAGATGTTTGGGAAATGTGGATGCCCTATCCCGGGTAGGCGAGGATAAGGAAGAAAAGGGGGAAGAATTGGGGAGTAAAAGCTTAAGGGAGGGGGTATGTAAGGAATATGCCGAAAGGAAGAGGGACCCCAGCTACCCACCGGAGAAAAGAGAGCCGGAGGGTAGGAGGGAAGACCCTAGGGATGCTCAGGTTATGCCCAAAAGGGACATAAAGATGGGAAACTACAACTCCCAGAAGGCCACAGGAGAGCTCCGGGGGAGGAGAAGTAGGGTGCAGAACCAAGGAGCTCCAGAAGAGGGCCACCAGGGAAAAGGAAAAGCTGATTCTCCCACCTGGTGGAGGAGGTGGTGGAACCGGTGGCAGGAGAAGGAAAAGCAGCCTAGCAGAGTTAATGAAGAAAAGTGTAATCAGCTGGAAAAGGGGTGGGGGGAGGAGAAAATGGACTGGGCTACTGAAGGAGAAGGGGAGAATGAACCAGAGGCGATGGAGCAAGAGGAGGCTGAGCTGGTCTTAGACGAACCCATGGAGCTCTTGGCTATGGCTCAGCCAGCACTGGAGGTATAGGGGAGAGGCCTGGGTCAAAGCGGGAGGAGGTCAGGAGAATAGAGACTGACCCAGAGGGTGGGACCCAAGGCTTTGAGCCCGCGCAAAGCCCAGCTCCATTGAACTGTGCTGAGAGAAGCCTGGCTGTAATTGGACTGTGTTAGAAACAGCCTGACTTTATTGAGCTGTGCTGAGAGAAGCCTGGCTGTACTTGGACTGTGTTTGAAACAGCCTAGCTCCATTGAACTGTGCTGAGAGAAGCCTGGCTGTAATTGGACTGTGTTAGAAACAGCCTGACTTTATTGAGCTGTGCTGAGAGAAACCTGGCTGTACTTGGACTGTGTTAGAAACAGCCTGACTTTATTGAGCTGTGCTGAGAGAACCCTGGCTGTAATTGGACTGGGTTTAAAACAGCCGAGGAGCTGTTGAAGAAAAGGGGGCGGGGTTGTAAATCCCAAAAACAGGCCCCAGAAAGAAGAAGAAACACATAAAGAGGAAAACAGAGAGCTCGGTGCTGGTGGTGAGGAGGCTTCACGGACTTAGCCCGTAGGAGCATTGTTTACAATATAAAGTATTACATACCATGTAAAATGAGTTTATCTTGTTGGGCAGACTAGATGGACCGTTCAGGTCTTTATCTGCCGTCATTTACTATGTTACTATGTATGATTCCAGCAGTGATCCAGGAAACTACAGACCTGTGAGCCCGTCATCAATGCTGGGCAAAATGATAGACACTATTAAAAATAAATTATTGAACATATGGTTTTACAGGAATGGAGTCTCCATGGATTTAACCAATCTGCTACTTTTTTTTTAAAGATGTGAAACATGTGAATAAAGATGAGCCAGTTGACATACCCCCTAATTCTATAAACTTGCACACACAATTTTACACTTTGGACTAGATTGTATATAAGGCACCTAAAAAATTGGTGCTGAAATATTACCCTGGATTCTATATAGTGGGCTTAGATTTAGGAGCTGAAATCAGCATGGATTCTATAACACCGCGTGTAACTTAATTGGCTTAAAAAGCTAATGAGCGGAGCACTAACTGGCACTGATTAGAATTTAGGCGAACTCGTTAAGTGTATTCTGTAACGATGTGCGCCGAACACGTGGAGGCAAAAAGCGGTATGGAAAATGGGCGTTTCATGGGCATTCCAAAATTTAGGCACCTAGTTATAGAATATGGCCCAGTGCATCTAAATCTGCATGCTGAGATTTACACCAGGTTTTCATTTTTAGCTACATAATGCAAGGTTCCACATTAGGAGCCACTGACCAGGAAAGGGATCTAGGCGTCATCATTGATGATACGTTGAAACCCTCTACTCATTGTGCGGTGGCGACAGCTAAGAAAGCAAATAGAATGTTAGGTATTATTAGGAAAGGAATGGAAAACAAAAATGAGGATGTTATAACACCTTTGTATCACTCCATGTTGCAACTGCAACTCGAATATTGTGTTCAATTCTGGTCACTGCATCTCAAAAAAGATATAGTGGAATTAGAAAAGGTACAGGGAAGGGCGATGAAAACGGTAAAGGAGATGGGATTCCTTATGAGGAAAGGCTAAAGCGACTAGGGCTCTTCAGCTTGGAGAAAAGACGACTGAGGGGAGATATGATAGAGGTCTATAAAATAATGAGTGGAGTGGAGAGGAACGGGTAGACGTGAATAGATTGTTTACTCTTTCCAAAAATATTAGGACTAGGGGGCACGCAACGAAGCTACAAAGTAGTAAATTTAAAACGAATCAGAGAAAACTTTTCTTCACTCAACGTGTAATTAAACTCTGGAATTCGTTACCAGAGAATGTAGTAAAAGCAGTTAGCTTAGCGGGGGTTTAAAAAAAGGTTTGGATGGCTTCCTAAAGGAAAAGTTCATAGACCATTATTAAAATGGACTTGGGGAAAATCCACTGGTTATTTCTAGGATAAGCAGCATAAAATGTATTACACTTTTTGGGGATCTTGCCAAGTACTTGTGACCTGGATTGGCTACTGTTGGAAACAAAATGCTGGGCTTCACGGACCTTTGGTCTATCCCAGTGTGGCAATACAAAGTACTTATGTTGGCGTAAATGGATGCGCACAGATATCGGCACTGAAATTCAACTAAGCACATTCTAAAATCGGTGCCTAGGTGCCGATTATAGAAAACGCTTATTCAGCACATATTTCAGCGCCGAGTTTTTTAGGCACCATATATAGAATCTCCTCCATTCTGTAAACCATGCCTAGAGTTAGGCACAGTTTATAGAATACACCTAGCAGCCATGCCTATGCCTAACTCTTGGCATGTCCATTTACACCAAGTTTTACTAGGTATAAATACCAGCGCCTACGTTAGGCACAGAGCTGGTGTATTCTATAACCGTGCACATACATTTTCAGAACGCCCACAGTCCGCCCATTCCATGCTCCCTTTTTGGCAGCTTTAGAATTTACACGCAGTGCTTTACAGAATACGTCTAGCAAGTTATGCACATAAATTCTAATGAATGCCAATTGTGATAATTATCAGCGCCGATTGGCTTAATTAAATTGTGCACATAAATTCAGTCGCGCTATATAGAATCAGGAGGTTTGTGCATGCAAGTTATAGAATGCTAACAGTTACGTGCGTAACTTAATTTGATAATCAGATGCTAATTGGGGCATTGATCATTTGCTACAATTGGTGGTAAATGGTAATTATCAGTTATACACAACTGCACTTAGGGGCCCTTTCACAATGCTGCGGTACAGCTACTGCAGCATCGGCACACACCAATCCACCACTACCTCTGGCCTAACAGAGGAGCTGGCAGTAGTGTCACCCCCACTGCACACCACTTCCAGAGCGATGGGAAATTTTTATTTGTAGTGCCAGGAGCTTAACCAGTGGTAAGCCCAGTTACCATCAGGTTAGCGCGGGAGCCCTTACTACCTCCTAAATAGAAGGCAGCAAGTGTGTACTTATCGCTCAACCATTTTCTTTTTTTCTGCTTTACCCACTGCGGTAAAAGGGGCCTCTGTGCACTGCAAACCCACGCTCAACACCACTGCAAGGTCCCTTTACCGCAGCTTGGTAAAAGGAGCCCTTAGTCAAGATTCTGCAAATTGCATGAAAATATATAGCACACAACTGCGGAGGGATGTGGACATGGAAGAGGCATAGGCATACCTAGCACTTGCACGCACAGGTAACAGAATACTAACTGCCTACAGCTAAGCTGGCTAGGTGCTTGCACCCATACAATTGCCATTACAGAACCTGCACTTAGCCGTATCATTCCAAAAACTAATTTTAGGCCACCTGTATACGATTAACCCATATTGTAGCCAGACTTTCAGAAAGCTTTTCACGAAGACCCTCATGAGAGACTCCTTAGAAATTTTTTTTTAAACTATGGAACAGGAGACAATGTCCTGCTGTGGACTGCTGCACACTGCTTTGTGTGAAGTTTCTTTCATAAGAGGCTAATAAATCCCAATCATTAAATAAGACACAAAATAAAACTGGTTAAAAGGTAGAACACAGGGAGTGGGGCTAAATGGTCAATTCTCTCAAAGGAAGGATCTCTACTGGGAACCAATGCTTTTTAACATATTTATAAATGACCTGTAAATGAGAACCACAAGTGAAGTGATCAAATTTGCAGATGGCACAAAATTATTCAAAATTGTTAAATTGCATGTGGACTGTGAAAAATTGTAGGATGTGCTTCAACGACTGCAAGACCAGGCACCCAGATGGCAGATGAAATTTAATGTGGACAAGTGTAAAGTAGTGTATGTTGGAAAGAATTACCCAAATATCAAAAACCAATAAACTAAACTATAGATTCATGCTAGGTTCCACATTGGAAGTCAAAAGGATCTGAGTATCATCATGGACAATCCTCTGAAATCTTCTGCTAAGTATGCAGTAACCAAAAAACACAAACAATGTTAGGAATTATTAGGAAGGGAATACAGAATAAAAGAAAAAATATTATAATACCTCTGCACTGCTCCACTGTGAACCCCACAGCTGATTTTTTAGCACAAGCTAAAAACACTAGCACATCTTAGTAAAAAAAAAAAAACCCTAAGGGCCCTAATATAAAGCTGTAAGCATGGTCAAAGGGATCATATGAAGTTATAACTGCACCCTGTGCAACGATCTAGAAAAGAGACCAAGAATTCTTAACCTGATCTATGAAACCATCACACCTCTTTCCTAAACTATATGTCCACTAGTGACTACTGATAGCTACACATCACCAACTGTTAGCTGCTAAGAGCATTTACTACTACTATGTTGCTAAAATCACAACAGTACACAGTTATACTATCAATAATTGTCCTAATAACTGTCTTCTCCCTGTTAGAAAGCCTTAATAAACTGCATTAGATTTCAAGACCCTTGACCACACTCCCCCCTCCCTTTGTGTGACCGTTTCCTGCATACCATGTTTAAGAACCCCCGAAAATGACAAATCCAGAATCAGAACTTTTAATGCTGAATGAACCATCAAAGCTCTCTCTTTCTCTCAGGTCTTAGCTAAATTATGTCAGTGGCTCAGAATTATGAGGGGAATTATTTTTGAATTCTCCTGACTCAACCCAGTTAGCCGTAAAAGGCCAATGGAGTCGCTTTACCTGAAAACAACAAATAGATCTATACTCCTTGGGCTCTTTCCAGGCACTAATGACCCGGATTAACCACTGTTGGAGACAGGATGCTGAGCTCGACACGATGGTCTGTTCCAGTATAGGGAACCACCTTACGTTCTTAGGACAACGCAAAGGAAAGCATGCCCCCCCCCCCACCTGAAGATTTTGAAGGTAAAACATACCCCCCCCCTTTCCACCTCTCAAAATGATTTTCAAAGGTATTGTCCTCCTCTCCCTAAAGAGGCGACATAAACCATAGTATGATTCCACCTTTCGCGTGCTAGCTTCCAGATGACAAATGAAGATGAGCTTAAGAGCCCCCCAACAACCGGCCGTCTCCGCCAGACACCGATTCACAAAGCTAGGTCAAGTCTGACCTGATTTCACAGCACATAGTGCACTATCACGAGAAAATTGGGGGTGGGGAGAGACTGCTGCAAAGGAGCCGGAGGACCGGAGAAGCTCGGGAAAGAGAGTCGTTTACCTTATCCCTAATGAGGTGGCTGCAATGAATTCGTGTGAGGGCCTGGAATGGGAGGAGTGAGAATACGAACGCTGGAGAGTGGGGGGGCCCCAGCTTCCTGCAGCACAGGACACAGTTTCACGGGAATGATAAGTGAAGGCAAGGCCCCCGTGCTCCAGCTTCCCGCTGCATTTCCCGTTCTGGTGCTTTCCCTCCCCTTCCACCAACTGGGGGCCCCGTCTCTCCCGCGGCCCTGCTTACCTGCTCCGGGCGGGCCGCGACGCACCGAGCTCACTAAAGGCCCGGCGGCCACCACCGCCGCTCATTGAAAGGCACACGGCACGAGACGAGGCTTGCGTCGCGCGCGCCGGGCGGGGAAGGAAGACGCGGCGGGACCAGGCAAGACGCATGCGCTTCTGCATGAAGCAGCGGCACGCACAATGCAACGCGCGCTCTCCAGAGTGAGCAGCTCGAAAGAAAGGGGAGGGGGTGGGGTGGAAGCGGTGAGACTTCACTACGGCCTACGGAGAGCTAGAGGGGACAGAGCCCCTTCTTAAAGGGACCGCCGCACGCCATTACCGGACACAGCCCATAGCCTGGGCTGTAAAGCAACTGCATCACCTTTTTGCAATAAATGTCGCACGTATGCAAACACCTTAAGATATATTTAGCCAAGAATGTCCTCTGGAATGCAATAGATTTTGGAAGGCCTAATTCAGGTCTCTTAATTGAATTGATTGATTCCCTGCGTTTCTCACCGTTGTTTGCTTTTTCAGTACAAAATAACCGTTTATGATGAATGAAATCAAGGACCAGAGCTACAACTATTTATTCTGGATTTGCAGGACAAGCTCTGATCTTGATGTGGTTTCAAGTTTTACGTAATTTATAATTGGATATCATATACCA